>NC_136070.1:1153621604-1154915771 GCF_964261635.1 Lissotriton helveticus
TCCGCATATCAAGCAAAAACAAATGCACAATAATGAAAGAAGAAGTATAAGTATAACACATGGAAAAAAAAACCTAGACTGTGAAATTTTTGAGGGAACAAAACTGCGGACAGAAGTAAATTGTTCAAGGAGGTTTAAAGTTGTCAGCGGAAAGCGGGGTATACCTCTTATTAAGTGATCTAATACAAGGTGAGGGGTAGCCAATAAAGTTCTACATTGCAGGGAGGTTTGCAGGAGGCAGCAAAAGCAACATCAAGTCTGTGGGAATTACAAAGGAGATTCCACCACCCACGAATGGAAATATTGGTAAGGGACTTCCAATTGGAAGCAATGTGTTGAATAGCATGTGCTAACATGAGATCGAGGAGACCTAATGAGTATGTCGAGAGATCTAAAGAATCAGAAAGAGAATCAGAGAGGCTGCCTAAAAAGATAAGAGAATTGCAAAAAGGGAACAGAGAGTGTGAAGATGCGTGAAATGAGGGACCAAACCTGTTTCCAGAAGACTTGAACAGAGGGACAAAGGAAGAAAAGGTGAAAGAGGTCAGCTTCAGGGGCATCACAGGTCCAACAATTAGAGGAAGAAGAGGAAAGGAAACGAGATAGGGAAAGAGGAGAAAGATAAAGTCTGTGATAGAAGAAAAAGACAGACTGAGTAAGAGAAGCAGAGCGAGAGATCTTCAAAGATTTAGCCCATAATTTATCCCAAAGAGCAATAGTCCAGGAGCAATCCAAGTCTCTCTCCCAGGATAATTCTATCTTAGATTTGGGATGGTCAGGATCGGGAACAGAAAAGGAGCGGTAAATAGGAACAGTAGAGAGGATGGAAAGAAGAGGAGAAGAGTCGGGAATAATGTCTGAAGAGGGGAGAGAGTAGTAGCGGTCAAGAACAATTGCCATGAGGATAGAATATTTCTGTATAAATGAACGAGGGCAATGAAACCGCAACTGAAATTGAGGAAAAGAGCAAGGCGAGGGTCCATCAAAGAGGTGAGAAACCCAAATGATACCTTTCGACCTCCAAGAGGGCCAGGAAATAGGTCGATTATGAAGAAGGATAAGCGAGTTATACCAAATAGGTGAAAGTAGAAAGGATTCACGAGAAACGTTCGGTGGGGAAAATAGGGGTTTTAAAAGAGCAGAAGTATATTTGAACAGAGGTGGGATAGTATAAGGAGATTTGGAAGTAAAACGAGGAACGTCTTGAAAGGAGAAAGGCAACAATAAAGACTGTTCAACATGAAGCCAGAGAGGAGAAAAAGGGGATAACTCTGATGAGAGCCATCGGGAAGCTTGACGAAGAGAAAAGGATTTATGGTAAAGTTGAAAGTTTGGAAAATTGAGTCCTCCATTGGATTTGGGTTTACGAAGAGCCGCTAAAGATATACGTGATTTTTTCTGTTTCCATAGAAATTTGGAGATAACAGAATCAATACGGTGGAAATAGGTGGCTGGAATGTGGACAGGGAGCATAGAAAGTAAATAAATCAGAATAGGTGCAATCATCATCTTGACAGAATCAATACGACCCCACCAAGAAAGAAAAAGGGGATTCCAAGAGGACAACAAACGCTCAATCCTGGAGGTGACTGCTACCATATTAAGTTTGATAGAGGAGGAAATGGAGTTATTAAAAAGAACTCCAAGATATTTTATCTTATGACTATTCCAAGCGAAGCCTGTGGAGGTAAAGAAGTGTGGGAGACAATATTTATTCAAGGGAAGAATCTCGGTCTTATCAGAATTGATTTTATAGCCTGAAACAAGGGAGAACCTCTCAAACTCAGCAAGAAGAGAGGGGACGGAAGAGATCGGATCAGAAATAAATAAAAGAATATCATTCGCATAGGCAGAAAGTTTAAGCTGATGTTCTCCATATGGGAAACCAGAAATCGAAGCGTTGGTACGGATAGAAGACAAAAAGGGCTCAAGAGCTAGGATAAAAAGAAGTGGGGAAAGAGGGCAACCTTGACGAACCCCACGTTGTAGTGTGAAAGAGGAAGTGAGCTGACCGTTAACTAGCACTGAAGCCTTGGGAGTAGAATAAATTAAAGAAATAAAGGAGATGAATTTGGGACCAAAACCATGCCACTTTAGAGAAGCGAGTAGGAAAGACCAATCAACTCTATCGAAGGCTTTCTCTGCATCCACAGAGATGGCAGCCAGGGGGATCGAAAGAGAGGAGGCTTTATTTAAAACATTAAGAAATAACCTGGAATTATCCGATGTAAGACGACCTTTAACAAATCCGCATTGTTCTTTCCCGATAAGGGATGACATGAAAGGGTCAAGACGGAGGGCTAGCAACTTAGCATAAAGTTTATAGTCCACATTGACCAAAGAAATAGGGCGGTAGTTTTTACAGAATTTAGGGTCACGGCCATCCTTGGGAATAAGACATATAGTGGCGTCTTGAAAGGAACCCTGGGCAAGACCATTAGAGCAAAAAGATTGAAAGAGGGAAAGAAGTTTAGGCAAGAGAAGATCAGAAAAGTGTAAATAAAATTCAACCAGAAAACCATCGGGACCCGGGGTTTTGCCTTTGGTGAGGGAAGACAATGCAGTGGAAAGTTCCTGTAAAGTAAAATCTGTTTCTATATTTGAGAACTGGAGTTGGGATGTATTAGGTTTGGGTAGAGAATCAAAGTAGGATTGAAGAAGATCGGGTGCTGGGGGATTTTCAGGAGTATATAGAGATTCATAGAAGGATTGAAATTGGTTCAAAATATCCTTATCGGTGTGTAGGAGAACATTAGAAGAGGAATAGATGGAATCGATGAAAGTACGTTCTTTCCGAGACTTGAGATAGTTGGCAAGTAGTTTACCTGATTTATTACGGCCCCCATAATAGCGGGCGCTACTACGGAGGAGAAAGGAAGAAGCCGAATCAGTGGTAAGTTTATTGAAGGCGATTTTAGCTTGAAGGAGTTCCGAAGCATGTGGGTGGGGGAGGAAGTGTAAAACCGATGTTCCAAGGATTTAATATGTGCTAAGGCAACTTTACGTTTCTGGAGGAATTTCTTTTTCTTTTTGGCAACAAAGTCAATTATGAAACCCCGGGCCGTAGCTTTGAAAGAATCCCACAAAGTGTGTGAAGGAAGGAGAGGGTCAGAGTTGAGTTGAAAAAATTCAGTAGTAAAGGAGCGGAAAGATGTAGAGAAAGTAGGATCAGCTAGAAGAGAGGAGTTAAAACGCCAACGAGACGATTTAGGAAGGGGGGGAAGGAGGTCAAAGTCCGTAATAATAGGAGAATGATCAGAGATGACAATCGGTTCAATAGAGGAGGAGAGAAGAGTTTGAGATAAAGAAGAGGAGAGAAATATATAATCTAGACGAGAAAAGGAGGCATGAGGGGGAGAAAAGAAAGAAAAATCTAAAGTGTCAGGATGCGTGAGTCTCCAAGAGTCGATAAGGTGAGCCTGTGCAATCGTGTCCAAGAATTGTTTATGTGGTTTATGTGGGGTGAAGCGTACAGAGGACTTACGATCTAAGAAGGGATCTACTACTTGATTACAATCACCACCCAAAAGGAAGCAATCATCTTTGTATTGGATACACTTAGAAGTAATTGTGGGCCAGAAGGAAGAGTCAAAGAGTGTGGGGCCATATACATTAAACAAGGTAATAGGAATTGCATTAATAAGTAATTTGGTTAATACCCAACGACCCTCTTCATCCTTTTCTTCGAGCACAACCTTGCATTTGAGGCGTTTGTGGATCAAAATGGCAACTCCATTCTTTTTATGCAGGGCCGGAGAAAACAACACAGTACCAACCCATTGCCGTTTTAACTTTAAGGATTCGACATCAGAAAGGTGAGTCTCTTGGATAAGAACAATGTCAGGGTTATAAGAGGAGAGGTGAGATAATACTTTCTGCCGCTTAATAGGATTATTAAAACCTTTCACATTCCATGAAACAACTTTAAATATGAAAACATAGTAAAGAATTCAACTTTGAAACGTGCAAAAATATACAGTAAAAGTGAAAAATGAAGCATAAAAAAAGCCGGAAATAGGAAAGTACGAAAAAAGAGCAAGGAAAAAGGGAAAAAAGGGGAGAAAGGAAAGGAAGGAAAAGTAGCGGGGAAAAGGGAAGTGAGACAACAAAGAAGACAGTACATATCCAGAAGGATGACTGTAAAAAACATACCTGAAGGGAATACAAACAAGGGGGGTGGGGAAGTGGTGACGCGTAACAAGACGGAGTCGACCAGGAGCAGGGACAAGGCCGCACCAAGACCTCACGGATGAACATAGGGATGAAACGAGATGAAGGGAGTAATCAAAAAAGCACAATTCTGTGATAAAAAGGAAAGAAAAACATTAATAAAGGGGTCCAATGTAACAAAAGTCATACAGGGTTACCAAATATGAGAAGAAATGGATAAAGGAAGAGAAGAGGAAGCAGAAGTACATGGAATACATGAGTACAAGAAAGAACATAGTAAAAGAGGAGGTAGAAGTAAGAGAATAGCTAGTTAGCCACTAGTCGAAGGGGAGGATTCCATTCCATCGGTGTTCTGCAAGAGGAGGAAGTTTCGAAGTTCACCAGGATCTTGAAAGGTCCAAGTCTTATTTTGATAAGTCAGTCTGAAGGTGCAGGGGTGGAACAATCCATATCGTGCTCCCATGGAACGCAAAGAGGGTCGAAGGGAAAGGAATTCCTTCCGTCTAGCAGCAGTAGCGTTGGAGACATCTTGGGTTAAAAATACACGTTGACCTTGCCAGGATATTTGTCGTTTAGCTCTAGCTGCAGAAAGAATGGAAAGAAGGTCCGTGAATTTTAAGAAAAGGATGATGACACCTCGAGGTTTTGTAGATGTAGTTGTACGTGGTCCAAGCCTGTGTGCCCGTTGAATGTTGATGGTCGTAGAAGAGGGCATGTCCAGAAGTTTTGGAATGAAAGATGTGAAAAAGGTGACTGGATCGTCCCCCTCAAGAGACTCTGGCAAACCATAAATACGTAGATTATTTCTTCGATTTCGATTTTCCAAATCCTCTGTATGTTGTTGAAGTGAGAGAACAGTCTTTTCCAAGGAAGTGATGCGTTGTGTGTTAGATTGAACCTCAGGGATTTGTTGTTCAATGGAGGAAATACGAGCGTCCATGGTCTCCCATTTATCTTTTAGAAGTTGCATATCTTTACTCATTTCCTCACCGAATGGTCTTATCGCCCGGATTTCCTCTAAGATCAAGGTCATGGAGGTAGAAGAATTGTCTGGTGAGGGAGGATCATGTTTTAGTCGCTTGGAAGACATCGCTGGAGGTGAGGATTTATTAGTTGCCTGTACTTGTGAGGCACGTTGTGAAGTGGCCATCTTGAGAGGCTGTGTGGAAGGAAGCAAATCAATGGGAGCACTCGAAGGGGACTTCCCAGAAGGAGGAAAAATTAATTTAGGCTTGCGTAACTTGCCCATGCGATAAAGACTAGTTCAATGAAAGCACGAAAAGGAGGTGTAGGGACAACACTCTAATGAAAGTTAGTCAAGGAGAGTTAACAACTTATTAAGAGGCACTGAGGGACACAACAGCCATGCGAAACCTCGTAACCTGTATAGACGTGCCACCTATGACACGTGAGCTGACATATAGGAAGCGTAGATATTCCAGTGTATAGACACGGTTGTTACATGGTAGAAGAGAGTACCTCATAAAAAATAGTCATTTAATATGCAGAAAAGCAGGTGTTGTAGTCTTCAGTACATAAAAATTTGTTGTAGAGGATAGGAGCAGGTATAGATGATGTTAGAATAGCGAAGCCATGAGGAAAAAACCGCTATGCTGAGTGAAGCTGTTGCGCAGTTAGATGCGCTCAAAATGGCGGCTTCCTGACAGACGATAATCGCATTATGAAGAAAGGGTTAAAAGTGAGCAAGGCGCATCGCATGCAGCAGGAAGAGCCTGTCAGCGCTTACCACAAGGTCCACAAAATGAATGAGGGAGAAAGCAGGGGTCCAGCGCTGAAGTGTCTGAAGCAACGAAGAAGTTAGTTGAGGCTGCAGCGACATGAAATGGCGGCCTCCCACAACGCGCGTTTTCCAATACGCGACAGGCACGTCGCGATTTACAGTGGAAAAACGACACGGAATGGGGTATAAAGGTGATGTACGTGCTCACCGCCGGTTCCGGTGTGATATATTGCAGGTCGTCGTAAGAACAGGTCCCTTCACATCGGGAAAACCGTTCGGAGAGTCTGCGATGCGGCGGAGCTCCGCAACTAGCCGGCCATCTTGCTCGGCGCCCAAGCCACGCCCCCATGAGTGAAACGTCTGATATTTATCTATCTTCGTGGACTTCATTACTTGATTTTACTCGCAAGAAAGTGTCACTCTTAATTGTCACACATTTAGTGGTTGAATGTCACTCATAAATACACTGAAACTATGAAAATGTCACACATAAGCAATCTCAAACCTTGGCAGTTATGCCGAATATAGTAGGTATTACTAACCTTTAAGGCCAAGAAACATTTGAGCGGATTGCAGCACCTGCTAAAAAACTTTCAGAAAGAACTATATGTCACAGGTGCATTATAGCCCATGCCTCATTTTCTGACACGATTTCAAGTGCTTTCTAATCACTAACGTGTAACATTTATACTGTTTGGGTGTTTGAGTAGGAACGCATGTCCCGTTATTTCGTGTAAAACTGGCCTATAGCTGTTAATGCATTCCGTTTCTTACACTCAAGATATGATGACAAGTTCTCGGCGTGACATTGAAGGATTACACAAATGATGGTAGCACTTAAGTCAGCCCTGAGCCCCATGTAGAGAACATTCTTCTGTATAGTCTGAACTGCTGCAGAACCTTTTAGGGTGGCAGCATGGCATTTGCCAGGTGCCGGACTGTCCATGTCCCCATACTAGGAGCGCACCAGTGTGCTGATCTAATCAACAGAGAGTCTGTGCCCTCTCAGATGCAGCCTCTTCTTCACTCACCACCGGGCCTTGGAGAGTCCCTGCATGTGTGGTTCCGGCAATGTGAGCACTCCAACAACTCTGACACTAAATGAAATGAAATGAAATACCAGTATTTGTAAAGTGCACAGCTACCTCCGAAGTGATGTCCCGGCGCTGGGGGCCATCAGGAAGATTAATCGAGCTATTGCTGAGAGTCATGTGGTGCTGGGCTAACCTGCCGCCGGCACTGGGGATCGAACCGGGAACCCCGTAGCCCGGAGTCAGGCACCCTGGCCGCTGCGCCACACCTCATTCAGTAGTAGGATCAATGGTAAACAAGGCCAATCTGTGGATTGCTTGCGCACTTATTCTAGAGGTTCAAGACCTGTGGTGAGTGGACAATGTAGCGTGCAACAGCATTATATCTGTACTGACAACAGTTCCAGGATGCTACTTCATTGTGGCAGGGCTAGAGCACTTGCATTATTCATTTACAAGAACCTGGAAAAGGTCCAATGAGCCAATCGGCCATTGTCAACTGTAGAAAAAATTGCACTGTGCAGTTTGGAGAGATATAACATGCTCAACTTCTCTACTCTGCTGATTTCTGTGACAATCTCCTTCCTTGCGGTGATGCGGAGAGTGAACCTAAAACGCGTTTATTTAACACAAGATGCATGGCACTTGGCAGGGCTGGTACCAGGGTAAGTCCTGAAAAAAAGGCTGGAGTACTGGGGCGGTTAAGGGCTTCTGGGTGTGCTTGGCTTGCTGAGAGCCAAGCTCGGCTTGTTGGCCCGTCCAGCAGCTTGCTGCTGCTCTGCAGACCCTGAGAGTCTATGTGTGCCCAGTAATTTCCAGGGGACAAAAGCAATGGTAAGATAACTCCGATGGGTAATTATCTTGCTGGAGAGATCAATGTTTTCCTACCTGCCTTAAAGTAGCATAGATTGTTAATGTGGCTGCAGTAAAACACAACTTGCAGGTTGCCACTGTTCCCATGGAACGATTTTCATTTTTAAGATTCTGCTCTGCAGAGGCCCACATGTGACAGTTAAATAGAACTCTACATAAAATCCCCTGTACCCATCTTCAACACGGTGTTGCTGTACTTTTACATACTAATTATCAGTCACGGATCGTTAAGGCAGTTTTACAACACATTTTAAAGTGCCTCCTTGTAATATTTACTGCTTAAAGTGTGTACGGATCATCAGAAATGTTTCTGCCTTATATGTGACCTCCACTCTGTGCTCTCTGCAGAGAGGCCTAGGGTTGCATGTGCATTTATTCTGAACACCTTAAAGACCCACTGGAAGACACAGTGAGAAACACGTACTGCTTTCAGTCTTAGGGCTCTCAATCATACCCATCATAAATCCCATCATCAGAACTCACCCAAACACCAAGCTGCGATTCAGTTCACAATATGTACTATACTAGTCACATATTGCATGAAAATAAAAATACAGAAACACAACATCTCGAACAAAACAAATATCCATACGGGTGAAGTAAATGTAAACAGGGACTGCTTTGCTGACATGGATTATCTTAGGGTTTTACCAATCAGTGCTTTTGCCTTTAAATTTAAGAACATGAATATAGGGGTCCATTTTATAGGCATTTTTTAGGACCTGTCACACTTAATTTTCAACAACGGAGCTGCACAGACCTATAAGATTGCCCAGGCCAGTGATGGTGTGATAGCAGGGTAGTGCTAATGATGAAGTGAGCTGGAACAAGAGGAGTGATGACAGTGTCAGCAGAGTTGAGGGAGTGTCACAGTTGAAATGTTGGGGAGAGGGTTTTGCCATAAGTTCTGAGAAATTGCTTCTTTTTCCTTTCTGCTCCACCAGCCTTTCCTTCATTTAGAACCAAAGCCAACCCATCTGCTTCTTGCCCAGCCTGGAAACTTTAGTATAGTTCTTGCAGCAACTACACAGGTCCTATGTAGCTTTTTTTAATAGATTATGTGCTCATATTGAAGGACTTCCGAGTCGAGAGAAGAAAAGGAAATTGATCACTTTCTTTTCTGGCCTCTTCAGTACTTTTTAACTTTTATATGTGACCACCATTCTGTGTGCGCTGCAGAGAGGTCAATGGTTGGATGTAGTCTCAACCCCTTAATAGCACACTGGCAGGCACTGTATGAAACTTGCACTGTTTTCAGCTGCAGGACTCAGTCATGCTCTGACAGAAACACCAACCCACAATCTGAACTCACCTAGACACCCGGAGGTGACTCAGTTCACAATGTACACTAACAAGAGTCGTTTGCTGCATGAAATTAAAACTACAGATATGCATCTTAAAAAAAGCAAATACTCTTAGGTAATGAATGATGGAATGAAAATTAAGGAAGGGGCATAGAATGGGATGGGACAAGTGGAGTGATGGCGGTGTCAGCAGATTTGAGAGACCGTTACTATTGAGATATTGGGGGAGGGTATCACTAAAAGTGTTGGGAAAGGGTCTTTTTCCTTTCTGCTTCAAAAGCCTTGCTTTCATTTTGCCCCTAAACAAACCAGTCTGCTTGTTTCCTACACTGGGAGCTTTAGTCTAGTCTGTGCTGCAACACATGGCACCAGCAAAGGTCCTGTAGAACATTTAGTGAAAGAGTAAGTGGTCATAGTGAAGGCTGGACTTTGCAGTGAAGGTCAGGGGACTCATCAGAGTAAGTGACTATCTCATTTCTGGACAACATACATTTTAACTGGAAGAAATGGGCCTCTGGGTATACTGTGATGACCCTTCCAGCTTGCCAAACCAGGCGTGCTGGAATTGCTTTAACCTCAGGGTGGTTTCTTTACATGTGTATCATTTGTGGTGTTAATCCTGCGAGATCCATTGAATTTACTGGATACATTTACTACTTAGGAGCCACATTGCTTAAGGTGTTTTAACATTTCCGCTCCTGGGATTAATTAAAAATGGGTTATAGTCTGCTCTTGTAAAGTTCATTCATCCAGGTTTGGGTTTAGATTAGTGGTGATAGAGTGTCCCAGAGGGGGGCCAGTCTACAAAATGTGTAATTATAAATAAAATTTAGACATGACTGCAGAAGTGCATGGGTGCCCTTTGAAACTCCTCCCACTATACGTATATTGAACTGAAGTTAGATTTATGGTCTGAATGTTTCCTGAAGGCTGTCTTTACATACTTTGAAGGTTGCAACTTTGGACAGATACTAGTGTGCGTTGGGCTAAATTTGAGCTTGAAACTTGAAAGCTTTGAGCTTGGGGTAGGTCTCAAAATCTGGCAACACTGTCTGGGAGAATGCAGTAGAACACAAGGTAATCAACTAATAGCTGCTCCTGTTGGAAGTACATGTTTTACTGAGAATGTCAGACTTAATTCTCATATATCTGAGAGTGTGTGAATTTACAGAAAATTTGCTCCCATTTTTCAAAAACCAAAACATTAATAAAAAGGAATTGTCATTTACAATGCCAATAGCTCAAACTCACGTAAATGTGAGACCTATTGCATTGCAAATGCTTGTTAAGGTGAGCTCTTAGGTGGGTCTGTGAAGCAATCATTGTTCGGTGAGGGCGTGCTCAATTGGTATGGTAAAGTTGGTGTGTTCCGTAGATGGTTGTGAGACCAGCCTGCCTTTAGGGTGGGTGTGTTCTGGGAGATGAGGCCTGGATGCTGATGATGATGGAGTGTGTCCCACAGCCACGCCAGTCGTGCTGCCATTGGACAGCCTCCTCCCTGGTCTGGCCAGGCCTCCTTACAATGGCTTGTTTACTCTGCGCACTGCTTTCTTGGTGGAACTGGCTGTTCCCTGCCAGATCTGGTTTACACCGCTCCTGGAGCCTATTTACGAAGATTGTACACAAATGCAGCTTTTTTTAGGGCGCCAGAGTGGAGTAAATATCTTATAGTCGAAACTTTTCTGATTAACATGCTTACCAATTAAAATAATATTGTATATTACTTGGTAAGCGTTTCCTAATTTCTGCCTATATTAAAATAGCGAAACACATTTACCCTTCTGTCCCCTACGTATAAAACAATCTCAAAAGCCCAATTTGTTCTCAACACAATTTTAAAATATACTCAGTTAACAAGGCGATTTTTGTTTACTTTACATACTTTGTCGATTATAAAAACATTCGTATGAATAGTAATTGACTTGTTATAAATGTTCGAGTTCCAACTGTTATGATTGCTTCACATGTGGTGCCCCCGTAGCGCTGCCTACATTCTGCTCCCACTGAGGGGGGTGATTGGGCCTTTTGACCTATCTACTGACGAGTCGCGCTCCCCCTGGGCCTAAGGGCGGGCCGCGCGGACGACAGCATCGGGCTGTGGTGAGAGGGCGGGCCGCAGCGGAAGACACGACTGCGGGGACCGGCTGCTGCTGTTCGTGCCCTGCGGCCCCGAACTCCTGGTGGAGCCGAAGCCCTGCAATTACCAGTGAGGACTACCTGCCCCGACCTCAGCACGGACTTGGCCCTCTGGCTGCCTGGACTGCGGGGCGCTGGGGTCTGGCGAGGGGCGCTGCACGGCTAGTACTGTGTCAGCACTGGTCAGCACTGGTGCGCTGAAGAACTACGCACACCCAAGGGAACTTTCGCGGCTGCGGTAGCCGCTGTATCCTTCGAGGCGGAGGTGGCGGACGGCTGCCTCTGCCCTCCCTCCTCCCCCCCCCGACTGACGAGGTTTGAGTGTTCGGTGCAGGTGAAGGGCGCGGGCCTGCCGCGCGGCCCAGAACGGACTACGGGGCCGCGGTCCCGGCGGCCCTGGGTAAGGAGCTAGTGCTTTGTGCTGGCAGGAGGCTGTAGCACGGTAGAGGCGTTGTGAGGAGGTGCGACCCCGGCTTGGGCACATAAGCCATGGAGTGACACTTGCTGGGAGCCTTGCGGAAAGCTGGGTACCTATGGCAGTCGTGCCTTAAAGTTTTGGATAGGCTGCTGGCCTCTGCGAGCTTGAGAGTGACACAGAGTGTTCTTTGTGGTGGTTTGGAGCCCCTGGGAGAGCGGCTTACCTTCCCTAGATAACCCCTGCTTGCCGGTGGACATCAAATTGCCGATCTCACTTGGCACGGGGATCGGAGAGGCTCAATCGGGTGAATAGTGCTTCCTCCCTACTGATATCTGGAGGTGTGAGGCTGGAGTGTGCAACGAGAGACCCGGTTCGGATTGCGGTCTAGTGGAGCTGGAGGGGGGTTGCGCCTGAGCCGGAGCGGCACATCTGACTGCTCTGGTGCTGCTGGCCCGAATTCGACACTGCGAAGAGGAACGCGCCAGCGCCAGTAGACGATCAAGTGCTAGGTCGGGAGAGAATGGGGCGCACAGTCAGGACACAGTCATTTGATCCTAAAGGTACTAAACCGGGCGACACCGCGGCGGGAAAGGATCTAGGCGCCCACGAAATGCCGGAGGACCCCCGCAGGACATCCGCAGTTTGCTATTGCCCATGGAAAAGGGCCATCAAGGAGGCATAGCCTCCCTGGGCATCAAAATGGACGTGCTTACGTATCGTATGGATCGTATGGCGGAGAGGCTGGATAAGCATGCGGAGCACCTGGATATGTCCGAACGCAGGCTTACTGAGGTGGAGGAGGCCCAGGCCACTTTGGACACTGATGGTAAGCTTCTGGCCAAGGCGATGCAATTGCTACAAGACAAGACGGAGGACTTGGAGGCCCGTTCCCGGAGATTCAACCTTCGCATTACGGGTCTACCGGAGACCAAGCAGACCGGCAATATGGAACTCTTCATTGAAAATCTCCTGAAGCGTCTCTTGGACGACTCGGCCTTCTCTGCCATGTTTGTGGTCGAACGTGCACATCGGTCTCTTGGCCCGAGGCCGAAGCCTGGAGCCCCCCGGCCCATTATTGCCAAACTGCTCAACTACAGGGACCGCGACGTGGCGCTGCGACTTGCACGGGAGAAGCAGCCGCTGCGGTACGAGGGCTCGACCATCGCCCTGTTTCCGGACTTCACCGTCAGGGTACAAGAGGCACGGCGTCAGTTCCTATCGATGAAAAGACAGCTCCGAGAGATGGGCACGGACTATGCGATGCTCTACCCGGCGAAGCTCCGAATCAACCGACAGGGTCCGTGAAAATCAAGGATTTCCCCTAAGGCGTTGCAGAGAGCCCTAAAGAACTGGAGGAGGGAAAACCATCCTGCCTAGGATGGCCCGCGAGACGCCGCGGGAGGTTCATTGGATGATCAGGACTAACGAGGACTTTTGCAGATAAGGAACACTTTATGCCCTTTGCTAGTTGGGGTGGAGGGGTGGCGGGTGTGGGTTGGGGAGGGTGGGGGGGAGACACTACCTGGCCTCGCTAAAGGGCTGTAGCTCCACGGATGGAGGCACTACCGGGAGGTTGGCGCTGATATGGGTACGACATGCTCTCTAGGAACTCTATATGCTAGTAGGGGTGCTGGGAACACTGAGTCTACAGACCCCACAGTCTATTTTTCTTATGCATTGTGAGATGTATTGTTGTTTCTCCTTTGTTTATTAAGTGCAGCGCAGGGGGGGGTCTCCCTAAATGATTATTCACAATGGGGGAGAGGGGGGTTTTCTTTTGGTTAACACGCACAATGCTTTTTCTCTTTATATAAAGACGGGGGAGGGGCGTGCAGCTTTTTCCTTGATTTTTCTTACAGAGGGTTTGCATATTGTCTGCTACCTTTGCCCCTGTGTGTATCCCACTGTCTTATTTGAAGGTTTTGTTTAGGTTTTAGAGGGTGAGAGGGGGAATTTGGGTAGAGGGGGTGATTAAGATGGGAAGCGGGGTTGCTCGCGGCCTCGTTGGGGTTGGGCAGGCGTGGGTGGGGCAGGGTGGAGGGATTGGTGGGTCTGTTGGAGTTCTCAATACACGATGTTGCAAATGTTTGTTACCACTGGATGCCCTTTACAGCCACATCGCACGACTACGACACGACACGGTTTTAGGATTTACTTGCAGATCAACACTCTGGAACATCCACACAGACCACCATAGATAGACTAGATGCACCAGGGGATATCCTAGCCACTTTGACGATGATTACTTGGAACGTCAGGGGACTGAACGATCATAGAAAAGTCCGCAAGGTGTTGAAATATTTTGCACGACATGGGGTTGATATTGCCTTATTACAGGAGACGCACCTCAATTCAGACAGCCACATTCTTCGATACAGGGGCTTGGCGGGAAACATACATGCTTCCGGGTTCACAACGCATGCGAGGGGGGTGCTGACGTGTCAATGTCAAAAAATGTCAAATGCTTTTATATAGCGCACTTATCACCAAAAGAGGTCTCAAGGCGCTTGGGTCAATCCAAAGGCGCTTTTACACCTGACTCCCTTGGAGACCGACAGGGACGGGTGATACACAATTTCAAGGTGCTGTGGGAAGGGTATGGACATTTGTGTAGTGAACACATACGGACCCAATTATGACAACCCTAGTTTTTTTGGGGACTTAGCGGCCAAGGTTGCGGCACACTCAAGGGGGGACGTGCTCTGGGGAGGAGACTTCAATATAACTAGACAGCCACGACTGGACAGATCGGATGGCCCTGACCGCCTCTCTTCGGCCTCTGCTAGAGCACTGGAGTCGCAGATGGTCCGGTTGGATTTGCGGGACGTTTGGAGACATAGGCACCCCACCCAAGGGGGTTACACTCACTATTCTGCTCCACACAATGTTCATACCAGGATAGATTACTGGCTGGCCACGGCGCACCTCACCCGGATGATACGTGCCTGCACTATCTTACCACGCACTTATTCAGACCACTCCCCTATACTGTTGACGGTAACGGCCCCCGCAAAGCGTATTCCACCATTCGCCTGGCGCTTTCCTCCGTTTTCTCTGTTGGATGCCTCCTTTAAGGAGGAGCTGGCGGAGGCTATCGAAACGTACTTTGACGCAAACATGGGCTCGGTCGACTCGTTCCAAACAGTGTGGGAGGCGTTCAAGGTGTACATCCGTGGCGTCACCATCTCAAAACATTCGGGAGTTCTCAAGTCGATCAGGGTTAGACTTCGCACCTTGGAGGCCAGAATTGCGGAGCTGGAACGGCAGAGCTTACAGGATAACAGTGAGGACCTTACCCGAGAATTGGCACGAACCTTACGCGAATACAATGAGGAGGCTGATGCTGAGGTTCAACACTTAGGTAAATATGCTATTGCCAGGGCGTACGGAGAAGGGGATCGCCCTGGTGCAGTGCTTGCACAGCTGGCTAAATGACGCCGGGATAGGACGTCGACCCCTGTCATGGGGTCGCCTACAATGGAGGAGCTGCTCTCCGATGAGCAGGTCGCGGCGCGTTTCAGGGAGTATTATGCGACACTGTATGCCTCGAGAGGCCCGGTCCCTGAGGAGCGTATCCTGGACTATCTCACCCACATAGAGCTTCCCTGGTTGTTTAACACGCACAGGGAGTCTTTGGCGCGTCCGATAGAGCGAGAAGAAATAGTATGGGCATTGTCTGCAATGCGGGCGGGAAGCGCCCCGGGCAGCGATGGTCTCTCTGCTGCCTTCTACAAGGCTTACTCGGACTTGTTGATCCTACATCTTCTCTCCCTCTGCGAGGATATTGCGGACACAGGTACGGTGCCGTCTATCCTTCGCGAAGCAATTTTGGACGCTTTTCTCAAACCCGGGAAGGATCCGGGGGACTGCACATCATATCGCCCCTTGTCATTGCTGAATGTCGACGCGAAGATATTCGCAAAGATAATCTCCAACCGCCTTGCCCCAATGGTGACTGAGCTGGTGGCACCAGAACAGGCCGGTTTTGTTCCGACCCGGAATCTTACTTATAATCTTCGTACGTTATTCGCAGCATTTCAACATGCTAGACCAGAGGACCCCGCGATAGCGGTTTTCCTGAATATGGAGAAGGCTTTCGACTCCGTCGAGTGGCCCTTCCTGAGACATGTCCTTCGCTGTGTGGGGGTGGGCGAGCTGTTCGTGCAGCTGATAGACACGCTGTACGCTTCCCCGTCTGCCCGCATACGGATAGGTTCACTTACCACGGACCCCATATGGATACGCAGAGGCACGAGGCAGGGATGCCCCCTATCCCCTATACTATACGCGCTGGTCGCTGAGCCGCTTGCCTGCGCCTTATGCGAGTATCATAGTCATAGAGGCATTAGTTTCCCTACCTATAATTTGATTGTGTCTTCCTACGCGGGCGACACACTGCTGTAGGTCAGAGACCCGGAGACGCATCTCTCAGCAGTGCTCAGAGAGGTGGTTCTGTTCAGTTCGTTGTCGGGGATCCATGTCAATTGGAATAAATCCCTAATTTTCCCACTCACACCTGCTACGCGACCCTTTGAGCCGGAATACCCCATACAATGGACCACGGATGCAGTTCGATATTTGGGGATCAGACTACACACGGACTCGGACGTGGTCCTATGCGAAAATTACGGTATAGCAGTCTCACGCCTTGAGGAAGACGTCGAGAGGTGGATAGCTCTCCCATTATCACTCTTGGGGCGTGTATCACTGATGAAAATGGTAGTCATCCCACAGTTTTTATTTTTATTTAGCAACATTCCAATGGTGTTGTCGAACCGCTTTTTCCAACAGCTTCAGTCCTTACTGGTTCGCCTGGCATGGGCTGGGAAACAGCCTCGAGTAGCCTGGAAAATACTAGTTCGCCCGTACGAGTCAGGGGGATTGGGTGCATCCGATTTGGAGCTTGAATTTGACCGCTATAGAGTGATGTTGCAGCAGAAACACCATATCAGCATATTTGTTTTCAGCTTGCTCCGCCTGCTATTAATTTCACTCCGATAAATGTGAAAAAGGACTCGGAAATGGTATGTGTTATTCCCCAAATGTGTGTGCAAAGTAATAATCCTTCACTCGTAGTAGTACATTACTGTATCAATAGCTCTACAACTGATTTAGCGATGTCCTAACAAGTGTAAAAACTGCAATGTTTGCTAACATCTCAAAGACGATTTCTGCTTACCTGGTGACATACAGCTGTCTGAATACATCATTATGGGGTCCGTACATCCTAAAAGTGTAAAACATTGAAAACTAAATTTAATAGCTTATGGACATGCGGTATGCTTCTATAATTATATTTACATTTTATCATAAGGCAGCGACGACACAAGAAATCAAACAGTATTCGGAAGTATTTCATGTAAACAATTCAGATATTTCTCTCCCTTCAGTTTGCTGATTTAGCGCTGCCTGCATGACAATTAGAAAATCTAGTGAATCAAAACATACTATGAATTGGTATTTGTATAGCGCACACTATACACCTGAATTGCTTCTATTTGCTAGAGAGAATACAGAATGATATGTAAGGGTTAAGAAGTATTAAACCCCAACATAATGAATTACATTACTTGCCTTTTTTGAGATCCACATTAGTGCATAGGTTAAAGTATAGTGCATAAAGAGAGGTGCATGCAAAATAAACAAAGAAACATATATTGAGAGAACCACAATAGTGTCAGGGATAGAAGAGGTGTGTTTTCACTGTGTTCACAGTGCATTGAAAAACATGACAAGGGCACTGCAGATTTCTAGGGGAGTTTTTTCCAGAGGTGAAGGGCAAGTCGCTTCTAGTCTCGTTTCTGAATCTTAGTACGACTAAAGGGCTTTCATCTGCAGAGTGGAGAGAAGATAGTTTTACTTTTTATACATTATTTTTTACCTGAAGGTATTATTATATATCGGATTTCATCTATGATCGTTGTTCTGTCTTGGGATATTTGACCAGCAATGCTTGTCAAAAAAAATTATTATTCCTTCTCTTTCAAATTTAGGGGCATATTTACAAGCCCCTAACGTCACAGGTGCGTCACTTTTTCTGAAGCTCCAGTGGTGGTGCTCTCTACCTCATATTTTCAAGGTGGCGTTAAGCCACTTAACATGGCTTGAATCCATGTTGCCAATATGCCTCTTACCACAGCAGTCCGCTGCAGCAAATGGGCATGCAGTGGGTGTTGCTGTGGGCATTACCCTGCAATACCATTGCTTTTTGACGCCGCCCCACCATTTACAAGGATTGGGCAGCGCCAAAAACTAAGGCCCGGTAAAACCTAGTCTTGGGATGGCGGTGAGGCCCGGTAAAACCTAGTCTTGGGATGGCGGTGCGAGGAGAAATTCATAATTTCTCCTCGTATTTTGCTCTTTCTTTGTGTGCTGCATCCTGCAGCACACATGGAAGCAGCACATCGCCTTTAAAGATTTTTTTATGTGCAGGAAGGTGTACCTTCGTGCACATAAACAATTCCCCTGCAGCGCAGGCACCCTTACAACATGGCGCAAGTGTGCCTGTGCGGATGCTAGGCAGCTTTTTTAGAGCCAGCTCTAGGGGAAACGCAAGGGTGCGCCGTATTTTTAAATGTGGAGAAGTGTGGCTCACTGGTTAGAGCGGCAGACTCTGATGCAGAGATCTGACCCGGGACCAGGGTTCAATTCCCATCGCGGCAGGGTATTGGGCTCAATGTCCGCGGACCCGATAATTCTCGCTACGGTGCCTACACTAATCATGGGTCCCACTCTGCAACTCTGGGCAATAGCTTGCTTAATCTCCACACCGGCCCTAATCGCTAAGGATGCCTGGCTTCACCTTGGGGTGTCCAGGAGCGGGTGACTCACAGGAACAGCCCAGGATGGGTTCCTCAGTGGTACAGCGCGGGGACACACTGGCTAGTGTAACCAGGCGCTTTATAAGCTCAGTTACTACTACTACTAAATACGGTGCATCCCGGTGTTTGGTGTTTAAAAATGTCAGAGCGCAGTGATATCAATTTTGGAGGAACACCGCTCCCCACCATTTTATCGCAAATATCCCCTTTAAAGTGTCATTTGCACCAGTGAATATGAGCAGGTTGAATACGTTGTCTTAGTCAGACCCATTGAAGATGCCAACTCCTTTTAGGTATGGCTTTTCTTACTCGATGGGGTGAAGTCTATTGGTGGTCAATGGGCTATGTGACACCAAAACGTGGAACTGCTGGTTCTGCGATTAGTTATGCTTCAGCCTCCTGCATTAGAAAATGGATATTACCTCTTCACAGAATTCACTGAGGGAAATATGTAGGTTACATTGATTCAGTTCTGGTGAAAAACCTACGTCATCATGGCACCCATTGTGGAGTCAGCGGAGTTGCTATTTTATGTGCTGTACACAAGCACATCTAAACCATACATGACCTTTCAATCAGTTGCACAGTGGCTGTTTAGACAACAAAGTGATAACCCCCCTCCAACCCGCCCTCACCCATTATGAAAATGTATTAAAGAAGACCCATTTGTTTGCTGGGAAAAGTGAAACAACTAATTGGGTTGGCTATCCCAGAAGAGTGAATAATTTAAAACAATGCATGTATCTTTTGAAGTAGGTTTTTATTCTTTCTGTCTCTTATTTCTTAATTATCTATCATAGAACAACAAAGCATTTGGACTAGGCCTGATATAGCAAAGGCATCTCTGAGTGCAATCGGACACTATATATATATATATATATATATTATATATATTATATATATATATATATATATATATATATATATATATATATATATATATATATATATATATATTTCAAATGCAACAAGGGTCCTTCCGGGATCGTCCCCCGTCGTCAGTTGGCGCGTTTTTCGGCAGACCCCAAAGCCGAACTTTTTAATGTCCAAAAAACCAGTTTGCCCATAAGCAATACGCGCACTCAGAAATATGGATGCTGTATTTTATTCCTTAGAAAACGTTACGCGTTTCGGCACCAGTTGTGCCTTGATCACACGTTAACCAATATGACACAATGGCACAGTTAAATAAAGTTTCATCAAACAAACATAAACATCGAAGAGGTAGACGATCCCGGAAGGACCCTTGTTGCATTTGGAATCATTATTGAGGGATCGAGAGCCGGCCGGTGCAGGTAACAGCATTTATCTGGAGAGTGGAACGGAATTTGTGCATACGTTGGACCCCCGGACGGTAAGCCCTCTTTCGTTTCTTGTTTCGGTCTTAATCGGATAAATCAGCGCAGGAGTGCGCTGGCTTTTCCGGTGTGAGCTGAGACTTACGGGGAGTGAGCGGCACCGAGGGGTAGACTGAGAATCAAACAGACGAATTTATCGGACATGGGAGAAAGCAAGGAGTAATTCCCCTAACAAATGGCTTTTCTCAATAAGCACATTCCGAACTTTAAGGCACACGGCATCAGAAACTGCCAAAGAAAGGGCGGGGAAGTATGGAAAATGCGAAGTGATCAGCGGACACTGCTTTAAATTATCAACGATATATGAATCGTGAAATTTCCTTAGTCAAACCGAATTGTGCAAAGAGACTTAGTCACACAGCAGATACAGTACAAAACAACATCTATAATTCACTCACTCCTCAGTAATATGGAAGAGGAAGTTGAGAGACGACGAGAGGCAGCCGCACTATTTGCAAGAGCCCCAGGCAAGGGAGGAACTACAACTCTTACAAAAGACAAACCAGAAAGTGACCCTTTGAACTTGTTATTGCGCAAATATGAAAAATTGAAAAACCAAGAAAGCGCGAAATGGTGGGAGGCTACATCCCTCCAGGATTATGTCGAAAAAAACATGGTACCGAGAGGCTTAAGAATTTATATCACACCAGCCCATGAATCCCCCAATGCAAGAATGTTGGAAGAATGGTCAATGAATTCCGCAACAAGTTCCAAAAATATGCTGTGCATATTGATCAAATATGCGTGGGAGGATCGAGAAAATATCCTCAAACAATTGAGTGATTTGGAAGAAGAATTTCTGAAAAGCGCAGAACAAGAGACTATTAAGAAATTCGAAGAGGATCTTAAAAGTAGACTCAAAAAGCATGAGGAAGATATAAAGTATCGAAAGCAAAGAAAACTACATCGTGATTGTGGTGATTATGATAGCGGGCGTATTTTAACCTATAGCCCGAAATATGACTATTTATATAATCAAGGGAACAAACTAGCCAAGACATCGGATACACAGAGTACCGTTGTGGAAACATCAATGGCTACAGTGACAAGTGATTCGGATACGGATGCCTCACAACATACCAGAAGCACCACATCGGAGGTAGAAATAATAACCAACTGAATGAACATGAAAGGGAGCTTCCCCAAAGGATAAAAAATGAAACAATGAACATCAACCAAGAACACCCACAGAGAGGCTGAAATATTTTGGAAAATGTATTTTAAGTCAATCATTTGTAATAAAATTATTGAGATCCTATTTGATAAAGGGCAGTTTCTAGAATACAACATGCTAGCAGGCAGCGGAGTTCCTACCATCTGATAAAAATGGTAAAATCGTCGACTCAAAGGGTTCAATTGGCGTAACTGTTCAGACCAGGTGGATTATGGGACGATTTGGCAGACTGGAAAGTTCAGATGTTCCCCTCCTATTTTATGGTTGGCTGTAGAATCGATAGATCAGGAACAATATCGATAGGGTCCCTTAGTCTGGGAGTTCCGAGGAATCTCAGTAATGAAAACAAGGAGTCTGTTCCTGATAATACGTGGCAGTATATGGAAGGAGCAGAAGTCTGGGACTTCATGGGCTGCTTTCCTAGACCTAAAGCGCTGTGTCCTGGTCTCACAGAAAGCCCAAAATCGGCATGGATAAATAAGCAGTCTGTCTCCGCGTGTGTCCGGAATCGGGATAGAAAAAAAATAATAACCAAGCAGGCGACTTTTTTGGACGAGTTCCGGGTTCTACGGACAAGACGCAAGAAAGCAGCAGAAGCATCACAACCTCCACCATTCAAGAAAAACACAACACGTGGACGACCAAGGGGAAGAGGAAGAGGCAGGGGAGATCACGACAGAGACGACTCAAGCTCAAGCAGAGGAGAGGAAAAAACCAACACAAACCAGTGGGAAACAAACGAGGTGGTTACAAGAAAAAGAGATAATGATGGATGAACAGACGTTAAATAAAACAATAATTAATCTTTCATCCAGAACACTGACTATAAAAGAAAAACGAACTCTCTGTTAGGGACTCACGTTTTGTCCAACAGAACTCTTTGATTATGCGGACACCAGGGTGGACATTTTTAAATTTATACATAAATTAAAATTGTCGAAATGGCATGTACTTAGAAATAAGAAAATGATACCCACCGTAAATAGTGAGGAACCTGCACCAGAACTTACTATAGGAGATGTAGATATGCTCCAAACTGTTTATTCTTTAGGAGGCATCTCATCTGGTACTGAAGAGGAACTACAAGTCATAGGCCTCAGAGAAACGAGAACTGACAGGGCGGCAGGCACTCTGTTTAGACCTAAATCAGTCTTCTATCCGACTCTACCCCATGATTTGATAGATACTTTTCACGAGGTTGTGACTAGGGAGCTTACTAAACTCAAACATACATGTCCCACATTTAGGAAAGGTGAGATTAATCTCACAAAAGTGTGGTAAATATTTTAGTAATTTACCTTGATCGGAATTTCTATAATATCAATAAGGTCAAGCATGAAGAGCAGAGTCCGTGGTGGTTAGAATTTGGGGTCTTTATTCAGTAACTCGAGTTAAGGGAGAGCTCCGTCACCTAAAGAGGCTCGGGAATAGTCTCTACTTTAATCACAGAAAACATGGCATTTATACACAAAAAGAGGAAGGAGCTTCCCCTTGACAGTGTTCAGTTACGAAAATGTGGCAATCATACAAGAATCATGGCAGTAGCGACGTAACTGTGTCATAATCATGAGGAAGTAATGGCAGAAGCAGAGAGTTTAGAAATAACCCTAGGCTGGTTCCTTGGATAAGAAAAGGAGTAATGGTCGTGACAGGATGTCTGGTGTTATGTGTTTAGCAAACAGGAGCGGGTTTCTCGGAATTGGTTGTCGTGTCTTGGCAAATGGGGGCTTATTTCTCGGAATTGCTCTGACCATAAGCAGGGGTGGTTACAACGGGGGCTCGTTTCCCGGAATTGACCTGACCATAAGAACGTGCAGTTGCAGTCTGAGGAAGAGATGTGTTTGCGTGCAACCTTACGTTGATGTGCCCGGGTTTTCTAGTTACCGTCATGATGAGCTCGGGACGTGAAAGAGAGGGTGTATAATGGGACATAAATAACGAAAAATATCCATTTTCCACATTCCCTCCTTGTCCCATAATATACCCTTTTAAGATTGTTTCTCTTAATCTACCTCTATGTGCATTAGGTTGTCCACTCGTTCCTGTAACATAATCTTTCCCTTGTTTTTCTTTCTAGTTTGGGATCTGGGAATGCAGGTAGTGATACAGAAACTACAGAGTGCTGGGCTACACTGAATACAGAGGCAACATGTGAAGAGAATGGCTAGAGCAAGACCTATAACTGTAAGTGCCTTCCATCCCCATGAGGACAGGAGGCCCCAGAGCCAACCCGTCAGGAACCAGGCATCCGTGTCTGCATCTAGTTTTCTGGAAAGTACATGAAGGCGGGAAATAGCGGAATACACCGAGGGTGCATTATCTGGAATAAATATACAGCAGCTGGACCCGATCAGTTCACATACGCCACCACGGTCGGCCAATATGATGTCTAGAACCATGCGGTTCTGCAACGTCATGAGTCTGTCGGCAGCCATCTCAGCGGTGATGTTGCTTAATGCACCAGCTGTCTCGTTTATGGCTCCCTGGTCTACACAAGTCAGTTGCCTTATCTGGCGGCTGTTGATCATGGGCCCCCAGAAAGGGATAATTCCTTTAAAGAAATCGCCAGCCTCTTGGTCCGCTGTATCTTCAGCATCTATGGCCTCCCTTCGCTGTCTATTAATTACAGTCGGAGGGTCACTTAGATAGTAATCCGCTGGGGCGGTGTAGGTAGGGGGGAGGAGAAATGCAATATAGCACTTCCCGGACCAGCCTTGGGGTAGCCAAGTACGTGCGTGAGGTCCACAAATGAAATAGGTGTTGGGGGCAGTGGCCATCGTTGGGAAGTTCAGATCAGGTAGAGTGTATGTCTTATTACACTCACTGTCCCCCATTTTCTGTCCCTTGCCCTTTCCTTTTACACTGAATAGGCCCTTATGAGGCACAGTCCATCCTCCCTGTTCTGTCTGTCTCTTTTGCACTGAGAATGTTTCCCTGAAGGAGGTCGTGTCGTTAAAGAGGGAATAACTGGTATTTTCATTATTATCTGCTCGTCCCCATGTCGCGGTGAAATCTACCATCTTTTGAACAGCTCGTACTGTCTTTGTTTTTATCTCGTTCCAGGTACTAGCGTTCTTGGCCTTGGTCTCAGGAATGTTTCTAACAGAAGCGGAGAATATCATAGAGAGGGCATAGGTAGATCCAGCATAGCCAAAAGGGAGAGGGATAAAAGGCATTCCTCCATGTACGGAATGTGGCATTAAACCACAGACCCAACAGTTGGTTTTGTTAATAACCAGTTGGTGTTGGTGGAGTGTGGAGATGAACGTGTTATTGAAGAATTCTTTTCTTCTATTTTCGAGATGTGGGTGCATAGCTGTGTTGTTCAAAGGCGTGGGGGAAGACGGTGGAAAAGCTAGATGAAGGAACCAACCTAGCCAAGCCGTGATACAAAAGATAGAAATCATAAAGAGTAGGAAGATAGAAACTTTGTTACGTAATAATTTTATACAAAATGTATTTTCCATGTTTTGGGCGGCTAGTCTGAGTCAATTTTGCATACGTGACCCGACACTTCCCAGCAACCGCTTCACCAAAACTACGTCTTGGACTTAAATAGCCACCGATGGGTCGAGGTCAGATGCACTGTCTCTGGCTTGTTTCTGATGGGATCGCAGCCGCGATTTGTACTCTTCTTGAGGGGAAAGTTCAGGAAGGGGTGAAATAAAGTCTGTTGTCTCAATGACTTTGGGGTTAGCAACAATGTCAGTAGGAGTTGGTCCAAAGAATTTCTTGCAGTGGCTTGCGTGGAGCCACCCTTTTCGCCCTTCCACTTTGACTGCAGTCCTCGTCGTGAGTAGTACCAGCTTGGGAGACGTCCACCTTCTTTCCAGGGGACTGGTGCGGTCGAAATTTCGGACTAGAACCCAGTTCCTGGGTTGGATGGCGTGTTCCTCGGGCGTTGTCTTGTCTGGAAAGGCTGCAGCCACCTGTGAACGGCAAGAATGTAGTGCAGATATCAAAGAAGCTAGGTAATCTGTCAGTACATTTGAATCAATATCAGTTAGCTTTCTAGGGGATGGGACACCACAGATATTCGGAGGTCTCCCATATGTGACCTCATATGGTGACAGACCCGTCCGGGAATGTGCCACCATTCGCATGTAGAAGAGAGCAACCGGAAGGGCTGTAACCCAGTCTATTTGTTTGTCAGCGCATACCTTAGCTAGTTTGGTCTTCAGGGTCTGATTATGTAGTTCAAGTAGGCCTGCCGCTTGGGGGTGTCGAACACAGTGGAATTTCGAGGTGTATCCTAACAGTAAGGAAACAGCCTCCATTAATTTAGAGGAGAATGGTTGTCCGTTGTCAGAGTAGATGACTCTTGGCAACCCATATCGGGGAAGAATTCCCTCACCAATTATTTAGCTGTCATCTGGGCACCATAGTCTGGGACGGGGTATGCTTCAGTCCATCGGGTTAAGGTACAGACTACTACGAGGACATACTTATGTCCCCGACATCTCTCCATTTGTATGTAGTCCATTTGGAGGACTTCGAAGGAGTAATTTGGAGGATGGAACCCTCCTTGTTCAACTGAGACACTTTTCCTGGGATTGAACTGACAGCAAATCATACAGGTTCGTACCTTTTGTTTGGCCGCTGAAACGCAGATTGTTATGCCATATCAAATTTAGACTGTCTAACATTCCTTTTTCTCCTAGATGTGCGGGACCATGGGCAGTTTCTATGATTACAGGAACCATTATGTCAGGGAGAAACCATTTGGACTTGTCTTTTGTTACCCAACCCTGATCTGTGTGAGAACCTCCCTCTTCTTCCCATTTACTCTTTTCGGTCTCTGTAGCTTGGTTTTGGATGTCTACTACATCTTTGGTAGGATCGATAACTGGACAGACAGTCCTAACAGTAGTTTCAGTATTTAGTGTTCCTGTCTGAGCGGCATGTTTAGCTGTGGCGTCCGCCAGAGCATTACCTCTAGTGATAGAGTCTATGACCTTTGTGTGCGCTTTGCATTTCAGTATAGCTACTTCTGTGGGTCTGTGTATTGATTCTAGTAGTTGAAGGATAAGATCTCCGTGAGAGGTTAGGAAACCTCTCCTTCCATAAAGTACCAAAATTATGGACTACCCCGAATGCGTATTGCGAATCGGTGTAGATATTGATTCGTTTCCCTTTTGACTATTCACAAGCTTGTGTAAGAGCTATGAGTTCTGCTGCTTGGGCTGAATGTACGGGTATTCTAGCTGCCAGGAGGACTGTATTTTCTGTAGTGACAGCATAAGCTGCAGAAAGTTCGCCTGTTTGGAGGCGCATACAGGAACCATCTACAAACAGTGTGTGTTCTGGTGCACTTAATGGAACATCTACAAGATCAGACCGGGGCTTTGTGACTAGTTCAACTATCTCTAGGCAGTCATGAGTTTGGTTGTCTACTGGAACAGTGGGTAGCAGCGTAGCTGGATTGAGGATATTGCATCGTTTGATGATAATGTGGGGTTGGAATAGTGTGACTTCATAACCTGTGAGGCGAGCTATGGTCAAGTGTTGTGTCTGTGTTCTATTCAAAAGTAATTCTACTGCATGTGGGACTTGCACTTCAAGAGGATGTCCTAGCACTATGGAATCACTTTGTCGGATTGCCAGAGCCGTAGCTGCAACGGATTTTAAACAGGCAGGCAAACCTTGTGCAACAGGGTCGTGAGTACTGGAGAAATAAGCACAGGGACGATGTTTATTGGCCTGTGTTTGTTTGAGTCCTGACAAGGCTGTGCCTTCCCGTTCCGTGACAAAGAGGACAAAAGGTTTGGCATAATCAGGTGTGGCTAGGACAGATGCAGAGCATAATGATTGTTTAAGGGTGTCAAAAGCAAAAGTATGGTCAGGTGTCCATGGTAATGGAGAAGAGGTGGCAAAATCGGAGGTCGTTAGTTGTATCAGGGGTTTGGCCAAGTAGGCGAACTGGGGAATCCACTGCCTACAATAGGAAGTGAGGCCAATAAAAGCACAGACTTCTTTCTGTGTCTTAGGGACAGGAATAAATGTAAATGTAAATTGATACTTGTATAGCGCACTACTCACCCACAAGGGTCTCAAGGCGCTTGTACGAATACCGCTGTGGAACCCATCCTGGCTTTCCCAGTGAGGTGTCCACTCCTGGGCACCCCCAAGGTGAGGCCAGGCATCCTTAGCGTTGTGGGGGCCGTTGTGGAGATTAAGCAAGCTATTGCCCAGAGTTGCAGAGTGGGACTCCATGATTGGAATAGGCACCGAGGTGAGAATTATCAGGTCCGTGGAATTTTGAGCCCAAGACCCGCCGAGGCGGGGAATTGAACCCTGGTCCCAGGCTAGACCTCTGCATCAGCCACACTTCTCCAGGAATGTTAAAAATGAGTTGGATTCTTTCAGGTGTGAGTGCCCTACCCTCCTTTGACAGCAGGTGTCCTAAGTATGCCACCTGCTGTAAACACAATTGCAGTTTAGAGGGTGAAACTTTGTGGCCATGTTGTGCAAGGAACATTAGGACAATTCGTGAGGCCTGTTCACATTCTGGTTCGGAACGTGCGGTGATCAGCAAGTCATCGACATATTGTAACAATGTCGTATTGGAGGGCAGAACAATGTCCTCCAACTGTCTTTTAAGTGCCTGACTGTAAATACTGGGACTTTCTGTGTATCCTTGAGGAGATCTTGTGAAACAGAAACTACGACCTTGTAGTGAGAATCCAAATAGGTACTGACTGTCTGGGTTAATGGGTATGCTAAAGAACGCATTTTTAAGGTCAATAACTGTAAAATGTGTGGCATCAGGATCTATAGCTGTTAGCAGAGTACTGATGTCAGAGACCACAGGGTATTGTGGTACCACACATTTATTGAGTTCACGTAAGTCAACCACGAGTCTGTAAACTGGTGGTGCACCGTCATCTGTTTTCTTTCATACTGGCAAAACTGGCGAATTACATATGTTGGAAGGTACTTCTCTGACTACTTCTTTTTGTATGAAGTCATCGATAATCTGAATAAGGGCTTGCTCCGCATCTGGAGGTAACTTGTATTGTCGGACACGAGGTAGGACAACACCTTCCTTTAACGTGACTATGTGTGGTGTAATATCCATGAGTCCTACGTCTGTTGGATCAGTAGCCCATAATGTAGCAGGAATGTCCCTTAATCTGACATCTAACTCTCGTGTGGTGAAATGACCTTTGAAATCTCGGAGGAATAGTCGGATCCCTTCCGGGGAACAGCATATCACAGCACCCAGTTCTTTTAGTGTCTGGATGCCAAGTACATTTTCGGGACAGGACTTAGTAAGTACCAAATCGGTGGAAGTTGTAAGAGGGCCAACCTGAAGTGATACTGGTTCAGAAACTTTGTTGATGACTAGTGTACCTGAAAAACCCAAGGAAATACTATTTGAGCCAGAGAGGGGTACCTTGGGAACTTCGTTGAGTTGCACTGTCGTCCTACTGGCCCCGGTATCTATCAGAATTTTTTTTTCTTTACCTAAGAGCTTAGCATGTACATAAGGACCCTTTTGGTCGACCGGGACCGGGATCAGTGGACGACTATCGTTTTCCTCCCAGCTGTCTCATGAAATTGTGGGGAATTCAGGATAGGACGACACTGGGTACTGGTAGAGTTGTGTCGCTAGTTTAGTATCAGCTGGGGAAGCTGATGTGGGAGCAGAGGGTCGAGGGGTATAGGTGCGAGGTTGTGTATTTCCAGTGGCAATATTGTGTTGTAATACTGGACAGTCACGTATTGTATTGCATTGTATTGTATGGCACATTTATAGAGCGCAACTGCCACCCCACGGGTATCCTGGCGCTGTGATCCTCAATGGCCTGAGCACGATATAATAGTGGCAGCTGTAATTACAATGTCCTTGGGAAAAGATGAGTTTTTAGTCCCTTTTTAAAAGAGGATAAGTCACCCATGCTTCTAAGAGACAATGGCAGCGCGTGCCACAGCCTTGATGCCGTATAGCTGAAAGAAGACCACCTGTTCGCATCCTCAGGATCTTAGGAACTACCACCTGGTAGGCTGAGGCAGAAGGAAGGGATCTAGTAGGGGTGTACCAGGAGAACAGCTCCTGCAGGGAGATCGGCCCCTGACCGTGGAGGGCCCGAAAGACCAAGCAAAGGGCTTTAAAGTCGACACGTTGGGAGACTGGCAGCCAATGAAGATCCGTAAGTGCTGCCGAAGAAGAATCAAAGCGCCGACGAGAGAGTGCCAGCTTGGCGGTAGAATTCTGCACCCGCTGCAGTTTTCCCAACAAGGTTATGGGTGCCCCCAGAAGTAGTGCGTTGCAGTAGTCAAGTCTGCTTAAGATGATACTATGCACTACTTCTGGTCTGGCATGGGCCGGGAGCAGGGGAAGAATCTTCCGCAAGGTGCGGAGCAACAACATACAGGTGGACACCGTTTTATTCACAAAGCCATCCAGTTGGAGATTGGGTTCGAGCATCACCCCTAAATTCCGAACGGAGTCTGCTGCCGCTACCGTACCCTGAAAAGAGGGGGGCCAGAAATCCTGTGGTAAAGGCCGGGAGATACGGTCCATCGAACAGTGCAACACCTCGGTCTTAGAGCTGTTGAACTGTAAGGAGTTGTTGCTCAACCATCCCGCCGTGGTGGTCATACAATGGTGGAAGGTCTCCTGTGACACCGCATTCTTACCTTCAAAGGAGAAGATAAGCTGGGTGTCGTCGGCATAGTTGGTGACCGCAATGCCGAAAGATATAATTAACTTGACCAAGGGGCGGAGGTAGAGATTGAGTAGGATGGGACTGATGGCCGATCCCTGAGGCACGCCCTGTTCTACCCTTTTGATGTTAGATTTATAGGGTGGCAAGGCGACCACCTGGTGTCTGTCACCAAGGTAGGAGATCAGCCAGTCCAGGGCCAAGCCCGACACCCCAGCCTCCTCCAGCCTCCTGACCAAGATGGCATGGCTGACCGTGTCGAACGCTGCCAACATGTCGAGCAGCACTAAAAAGGCTGCTCGACCTTGGTCGGCACGCGAACGAAGGTCGTCCAAAACGGTCACCAATGCCGACTCTGTCCCATGGGCTGGTCTGAAGCCAAACTGCGCCACGTCCAGGCAAGCATTGATCTCTAGGAAGTTGGACAGATGTTTTGTGGCCAGTTTCTCCAAGATTTTAATCGGGAAGGGGAGCAATGAGATGGGCCTGTAATTTGCTGGACACATAGGGGCCAGCGTTTCCTTCTTCAGGAGCGGGGAAACCACCGCAAGCTTCCAGCTGTCCGGGACCCGTGCGGAGGCCAGGGACTGGCAACAAATCGCATGGAGAGGAGGAAAGAGCTCGTCACGGAACAATTTCCAAAATTTGTGCGGTAGTGGGTCAAGGGGAGAGCCTGAGGATACTCCATCCGCTAAAGCGCCGAAATCCACCAAAGAAGGAAGGGGGAAACTATCAAGCCGGGCTTTCCCGGCCTCCACCTCCATAGAAAAAGGCGGTGCAACAAGAGATGGCAGCTGGAGATTAGAGTCTGACGGAGTACTCAGCTTGCTCAAGATGGTAGCGATCTTGTCCTCGAAGGCCTTTGCCAACGAGTCACACAGCGATTGAGAAGCTGGGATAGCAGTTGCGGCGCAGGCCGGGCGTGACAAATCTTTAACGATTTTAAACAAGGCCTGAGATTTATTTGAGGCAGATAGTAATGTCTCCTCTAAGAACCTAGCTTTGGCGCATTTGATCTGCGCTTAATAGGCCGCCAGTTCTTGTTTGTAGAGAAGTTTATCAGAGTCAAGGTATTGCTTCCTCCAGACACGCTCAGCTCGCTTGCACTGAAGTTTGAGCTGAAGAAGATCCCTTGAGAACCAAGGCATGGCGAGTTTAGTTCTGTCCCGCATTTTCCGCAGCGGAGCCAGAGTGTCCAAGGAGACGATAATTTGCTGGCTAAGGAAATTAAAACTGTCGTCCACACTGCCTCCCAACGTAAGGGCTCCAGAGAGCAAGTTTGGCAGGCTTGCCTGCTTCAGGAGCCTGGACCATTGTCTGCCAAACTTGGTGGCTCCCAAACTATCGCTCTTAGTGTAGCCTGCTGGGAGCGATATGGAAAATTGGACGAGATCATGGTCCGTCCAGCATTGCGGTAGGATATTCCCTACGATTATCTGGCTTGTGTCTGCAAAGATCAAATCCAGGGCGTGGCCCTTTAGGTGGGTCTGAGAAAGAACTAGCTGCTCCAGATGGATGTTACAGCACGCTTGAGCCAGATATTTGAAAGCTGAGTTTGTCGGTCCGTCCGGCCACAGATTGAAATCACCTAACACCATAAATCTGGCGTGGGTGTTCGAAAGATCGTAAATCAAGTCCGTAAGCTCGGTGACGGTAGACATAGCACTGGCCGGGGGTCTATAGCACAACAGTCCAGTGTATAAAACCCCACCTTGTCCCTTCAAGGAGAATCCCAACAGCTCACATCCCGGGATGTCCTTAATTTCCAACTGGGAAAAGTCCAGTGACTCCCTGTATATCAGTCCTACTCCTCCTCCTCTAGCCCCCACGCGAGGATTGTGTCTAATTTTATATCCTGGAGGGCAGGCTTGCCCCAACTCCACCGCGCTGTCTACCCTGGTCCAGGTCTCTGACATGAAGAGTGCATCTAGCTCATGGTGTTCAATGAGTAGAGCTATCTCCGCATGATGCCTACTCAATGATCTCATGTTAAGCAGGCCACAGGACAAGAGTTCCAGGCGCTTACTGATTGTGGGAGGCTGATGGTCAGAGGTAACACGGGGTTTCAGACTGAGGAGTTCATCGCTAGTGTAACTGATACGGGAGGGGGACATAGGAGCAGCTAATCCGGCAGCCCGCGCGCCCTGTGCGCGAACAGGCGCAAACGAGCTTACCTCTGGCACACCTCCGGCGTGCCATCGCCGCGCCCGCTGCGCGTCCACGCTGCGCGCTGGGCCCACCATCACTATTTAACACCGTGAAGCGCGGGAGTCCGCCGATGCGAGCCTCTAGACCGCCAACCAAGATGGTGCCTAGTAAACGTCCCGTTTAAGATCACACCTACCCAAGATGGCAGCTAACGCCGCAATGCAAGCCTAACAAACAGTCTAAATCCCGCAAAGTGCGGGTGCGTCCACTATTATGGTGCGGGTATGTCCTACGGCTGTTTGTATCCCCTGAATTATTTTACGTCAAAGGTGCCCGTGTGACAGCGCGATCGTGCGCAGTGCAAAAGGTTTATTTAAAAAGATAAAAACTGGCAGCTACAATATATATACGCGCGTGCAGGTAATAAAGATCGTACAAAGTGGCCAGGCTTTTTGCAATAATTACAGGTAACCCTTTCTTGTGGTACTGGAGGTTGCTATTGGGTCTGAGTAATTGTATTGGTCTGCGCTACCAATACCTTCATCTTAGTATCTTTTGTCCTTCTTTTCTCTTGTTCTTGTTCGTCCCTAATTCGGTTTTGATGATACTGGAGCATCTAAAGTGCTTGTGAAAGGGAACTAGCTTGCCAAGTGCTTTCAACTTTTAATACTCTATTTTTGATCATAGGTAAGGCATTTTCTACAAATTTTGAGACAAACAATCGACTATAGGCGTCTCCACCTGAGGGGAGACCGCTATTGATAAGAAAACATTTCTCTAATCTTGTATAATAGTCCCCTACATCCTCATCTGGTTTTTGCTTGCATGCAGAGATAGCATCCCAATCTCTCTTTCTAGAGGTCCCAGGCCTTGTCCAGGATTACGAGTATTTTCTTCTGCCTCCAAATCTGTCCATGCTACCTTTTTCCCTTCAACCTCCCAATCTTTTCCCTTTAGTTTGTCGTATGTTCCTTGAGGTAGCAGGACATTGAGGAGAATATTGAGGTCTTTATAAGTAAAGGAGCCCATTTGAAGAATATCCTTGAGTTCCCAATGGAAACCTGTAGGATCTTTTTCATGAGAAGGGACCATTTTCTTAATTTCTAATATCTCTAGTTTTGTCAAGGGAGTGTAGACAAATGTCTGCTGTAGCTTTCCTGCAGAATCCACGACAGGGTGTACTTCTCGAAGGGGAAATTGACCTTGGCCGTACTGTGGGGGATTTGAGTCATATCTATCAGAAAAGCATTGGACATAGCTTTGTCGCTGATCCAGGAAAATATTGAGGAATTCTTGTCCCCATGCCACCCACTTTCCTTCTAGACAATCCCGTAAGAGAGGACGTAACATTTTGGGCGGGTAGCCGGTGTCTTCGTACAAGGTAATGAGGTGTTGTACCATATATATACTGGCTAGTCTTTGAGATGTCATAGGGAGCGATAAAAACATTTGAGCGACTATGTCAGGGCCGTATATGGAGTATTGGGATACCCAATGGGTGCTTGATCGAGCAAGTTCTTTTTCTTGTGTGGTGAGTGGAGGTTCGTCATCCATCCAACCATCCAGAGCTTCTTGTGTTTGTTGGAATAATCTATCTGAAGAAGCTGACAATTTCTTAGTCTTATTTCTGAATTGTCCGCTACCTAGGGAGCGAGGGATACGGGAACGTACTGCTCCGTGAAAAACAGTTTCTTCTTCCCTGTCTCTGTCTGCACCCTCATTCTCTGTTTCCTGGGTAGGGGCATCTTTCTGGTGTGAATCGGAAACCTTACTGGTAAAGAGAGGGATAAAGAGATCTATTTCTTTTATTTTATTATAACTTCCCATTACCACTGCTTGATCTAGCTGAAGTAGATCGTCGGGAACCTTTTTTTCCACCACTTGAGATCATGCGGATAAAACAGGTAATCATAAATCGTGAGAGGCATTTTCTATGAGCGATAGGTCTATTTTTAATAGCTTCTTGTAGGGCTTCTAAATTTTCTCCTGTTCGGAGAGCCTCGTAAATTTTATTCAGACAATTTGTGATATTTGGTACCTCCCGTATGCCTTCTAGGGCTTCCCGTAAGCGATAGGAGACATCTGCTTGTGAACCTTATTATTTATTTATTTATTTATGTGCTTCTATAGCGCCTGAATAGATCCCCGAAGGGATATCTCTGCGCTTAAGATGTAACGAGCGTGCTTAAACCCCGGGCCAATCATAAACATAAAGGTAAGACACAAGCTGAATTAAATGGTGGTGAAGAGATGGGTTTTGAGGTTTTTGCGAAATGATAGATGGTTAGTGATGAGTTTGAGTTGGAGGGGCAGGGAATTCCAAAGGGTGGGACCTGTGTATGCCAGAGCACGGCCTCCCTGACGGGATTTTTTTATTTTAGGGACCTGTAGAAAGTACAAATTACTCGATCGAAGTGATCGGGCTGGGACGTAAGGTGAAAAAGCTTTTGTCAAGTATTTAGGACCCTTTCCTATCAGAGACCTATGAATGGTACACAGAATTTTAAACCTTGTGCGTTGCCGCACTGGTAGCCAGTGAAGTTTAGCTAGTAGAGGGCGGGAGGGAGTTCTGGATGGAAGGCTGAGAACAAGCCTCGCCGCCGTATTTTGGACTACTTGTAGTTTTTTTAATTGGCCTTCATTGGTTGACAAAAGAAGGCCATTACAGTAGTCCAATCTACTGATCACCAGTGCCTGCACAAGGGTTTTCCTGTGACCATCCGGTATAAGAGGAAACACCCTTTTCAGAAGTCCAATGGCTCTAAAGCAGGTGCCAGCAACTTGGTCGACATGATGTTTAAAAGTCAGGGCTTGATCGAATAACACCCCCAAGTTTTTGACAGTCTGCTTTGGGACCGGAACAGGACCCAATTCTGTGGGCCACCAATCCCCAGACCAAAGTGTTGCTGCCTCCCCAAACAGTAACACCTCTGTTTTGCCCACATTGCATTGCAGGCAATTCTCAGCCATCCAGCATGACACAGCCCTCATGCCCTCCGCGAAGGATTTTTGCAGGGCAAGTGAGAAAATTTTGAATGGGAACATCAGCTGGGTGTCATCAGCGTAGGATATCGGGGTAAACCCATATGGCCTCACTAAGTCGGCCAGGGGGGCCACATACACATTAAATAATGTGGGGCTAAGACATGAGCCCTGTGGCACACCCCTGGTGAGCTCCCTGGAGATGGATTTGTGGGAGCCCAGCCTGACTTCTTGAGATCGGCAGGAGAGAAAGCTTTCCACCCAAGACAGGGCCGTCCCTCCCAACCCTACACCCCTCAGACGACCGAGAAGCACTTCATGGGACACCGTATCGAAAGCAGCAGACAAATCCAACAGCACCAGTATCATAGAGCCCCCACTATCTAGTGTCAACCTGATGTTATTGGTGACCTCCAGTAGGGCTGATTCGGTGCTGTGATTTGGCCTGAACCCAGATTGGGAGGGGTCCAGGCCTTCTACTGCTTCAAGATGGCTCGATAGGTGGGTGTTTACGTGCTTCTCCGTCATCTTTCCGATGTAGGGTAGGAGGGAAATAGGCCGAAGGTTGGACAGATCTGTCCAGGGGGAGGCGGCCTTCTTCCTGATAGGGTTTACCACCGCTATCTTCCATTCTCTCGGAACTTGTCCTTTCGTCAGCGAGGTGTTCATAACTGACTGAATGGAAGGCCCCAAGATGGAAATAAGAGGGGCCACCATTTTAGCAGGAAGGTGATCGTTTGGGGAGCCAGTTTTCATATGGTTAATGAGGAGGGGAAGATCCAAATCACTCACTGGTGGAATAGCAAGAAAGGTGTTTTTGGACAGTGCCGGAGATATACATGGGGGGGGGGACACTGTTACTGCACCTTGTGAGGCCAAGATTTTATCATAAATCAGGTTTATTTTGTCCTCAAAGAACTTGGAGATCTCCTCACACAATGTCTGTGAGGCTTCATCAGGGCTCTCACTAGCTGATGGCTTTACAAAGCTTAGCAAGATTTTAAATAATTCCCTAGGGCAGTTACCTGCCTCTTCCAACTGTAAGGATAGATTATTTTTCCTTGCAAGCTTTATATTTTTATAATAATTTGCCTGGGCCTCTAAAAACATTTTCCTTTCCTGCTCATTTCTTCCTTGCTTCAACCTTCCCCTGGAATCGGGTCGTACTCACATTCTAACATAGGTGGAATGCCACCCGTAGTGTCAGGGATGGGTTCCGTCTGGGTAACTACTCATCTGGCTGTTATTTGATTAGTATAAGCAGGAGGTGGTTCCATTAAATAGGTGGTAATGAAGTCTTTGGGCACGGAAGGAACCTTAGGACGTGGAGGTGTCGTGGGGATATTAGGGTCTGAACTATCCTCGGACCCTGTCTTTTGCGAGAGGACGGGATATATACCCGTCACAGAGGACGAGACCTCCCTTTTCATTTGTTCGAAATTAATATCATCATTCTGTTCCTGTAACTTTCTCATCCTACTTTCTTCCGACATTCTCTTTGCCTTCTCTACTTTCCCTTGCTCTTTCTGTTCCCTTCGATGTGCTTCCTTTCGCCATATTTCGACACTCGCAAACATCGAGGGTCTTGCTTTCTTTTCCCAACATTTCTTTTCAACCGCCATGATACAATTCAAATCCCATGTGCCACTCTTTAGCCATCTGATCGCAATTTCTAAATCTTTAGTGTAACCTTCCCAAAGATCCAAATACAAGATGGCACCAATTCCATATTTCGTATACATGAAGTAACCAGGAGTATCCTTTGGGGGGACTGGTACAGATTGTTCCAGTAACCCCTTCCGGGTACCCAGTTTACACAATTTAGAAAACAAAGGCATTTTCATCAATAAATAAAACAAAAATTTACACTTGATAACTTGATATACCCTGAGTATCAGAATACAAACATACCGTTTTCTAGAAACCTAGAACTCGTCTTGACCGTGCTCTGAAAAATCAGAACCCGTCTTGACCGTGCTCTGAAAAATCAGAACCCGTCTTGATACACTCCCAGCAGTACTCACCGAGGTGCAGAAAACTTGAAGACCTTGAAGATCTGGTCACTGGACTAGTTGCGCTGCGCTCTTGATCAGGGACTTGTCGGGGTTCTGAAGACCTCGGACTCGGCAACTTCACAATGTTCGGGCTGTGGGTCGAGACTTCCGCTGTCGTCCTCACCGCCTCGTGTGAATGGCTAGGCCGCGGCACGGTCCCTCTTCGACATGAAGGAGTTCATGCAGGAACACCCTGCAGTGTGCACTTGGAAGTCCGTCGATGTCTGGAGAGACAGGTTCGGGTTCGCATCACCGGCGTGTGGGGAGAAAGGGAAGTCCCTGATCGGGCGCCAATTAACTGTGGTAAATATTTTAGTAATTTACCTTGATCGGAATTTCTATAATATCAATAGGGTCAAGCATGAAGAGCAGAGTCCGTGGTGGTTAGAATTCGGGGTCTTTATTCAGTAACTCGAGTTAAGGGAGAGCTCCTTCACCTAAGGAGGCTCTGGAATAGTCTCTACTTTAATCACAGAAAACATGGCATTTATACACAAAAAGAGGAAGGAGCTTCCCTTTGACAGTGTTCAGTTACGAAAATGTGGCAATCATACAAGAATCATGGCAGTAGCGACGTAACTGTGTCATAATCATGAGAAAGTAATGGCAGAAGCAGAGAGTTTAGAAATAACCCTAGGCTGGTTCCTTGGATAAGAAAAGTAGAAATGGTCGTGACAGGATGTCTGGTGTCATGTGTTTAGCAAACAGGAGCGGGTTTCTCGGAATTGGTTGTCGTGTCTTGGCAAACGGGGGCTTATTTCTCAGAATTGCTCTGACCATAAGCGGGGGTGGTTACAACGGGGGCTCGTTTCTCGGAATTGACCTGACCATAAGAACGTACAGTTGCAGTTTGAGGAGGAGATGTGTTTGCGTGCAACCTTACGTTGATGTGCCCGGGTTTTCTAGTTACCGTCATGATGAGCTCGGGACGTGAAAGAGAGGGTGTATAATGGGACATAAATAACGAAAAATATCAATTTTCCACAAAAGAACAGAAGGAATTCATTTTTTCATTAGCAAAAGATAAAAGCATCGTTCTCCGTCCTTCAGACAAAGGAGGTAACATTGTCTTGTGAGGGAGGGACATGTATGTGAAAGAAGCTCTCTTTCAATTAGAAGGGGGTAGATTCTATGGCAAAAGCAATATGAATGAATACAATGTCAGTATCTTGGAAACTTGGGAAACATTGAGTGAATGGCATACTGAAGGCTTACTTTCTTGGCATGAATTTCGTTTCCTCAAGAAGGATTACCCCAAACTTCCCATTTTTTACCTACTTCCAAAGTTTCATAAAAACTACAATAAACCGCCGGGAAGGCCAATAGTGTCATCGATTGGTAGTATTAATGAAAATCTGTCCAAATAAATCGACCACTTTTTAAGAGAATATGTGTGCCAATTGCCTTTGTACACTAAAGACACCACAGATTTCCTTAATAAAATACAGGACATCCGATGGACAGAGGGCTCTCTGTTAATTACCATGGATGTGAGTGCCTTGTACACTATAATTGATCATGTACAAGGCATGGAAGCCAGCTACCATTTCTTGAAGAGAAGGTAAATAGGCTACCTTGAGCACACTCGTATGTTGGTGGAAATGATGAAACTATGTCTTAAAAACAATATTTTTATGTTTGATGGGACAATATATAAACAAATACGTGGCGCGGCCATGGGTTCATCATTTGCACCGAGCTTTGCTAACCTTTTCTTGGGAAAATGGGAGGAGGAAATCAGAAAGGATGAGAACTTTGAGGAAGATTTTGCCAAAGTTAGTTGCTGGATGAGATATATCGACGATCTTTTTTTGGTGTGGAGTGGAACAAAAGGAGAGGCAGAAAGTTTCATTATGAGATTGAACAACAACATATACAACATACATCTTACCCACACCATAAGTAACCACCAGATTGAATTCTTAGATACCATCATAGAGGTTAGCAATGGTAATCTGATCTCGAAATTACACAGAAAAGAGACGGCCGGCAATAGCCTGTTACATGCCCTGAGCGCTCACCCTGAACCACTGGAGTGGAGTATTCCCTATGGGGAGCTGTTAAGGGCAAAGAGGATTTGTTGTAACACTGAAGGCTTTGCTCGGGAACAAACCAACATGCTGACTAGATTCAGAGAGAGAGGATATCCCGAATGGGTGCTCACCAAAGCTATCAAAAAGATTTCAGAGGTGGAGAGATCTGAAACATTACAATCGAAGCCCATTGATGAAAGTGACAAAAATCCCACTAGAATTATCACCACTTTCAACCAGAGGTCTGAGAAAGTTCGTAAAATTTTGGCGGACAATTGGAAAATCTTACAGACTGATCATGTAATAGGCACCCATTTGGAAGAAAGGCCCAAATCACCTACAGGAGAGGTAAAAATCTAAGAGATCTTTTAGTGACAGGTGATATATCTGATACCAACCAACACATCCAAGGTCTAAAAGGTTTTTATCCCTGTGGCCATCGTAGGGCTTGTAAAACAAGTTTTATGGTTAAGGAGATAGAAATTCCAGGACACAACAAAAAACATGAGATCAAACAGTTCCTTACATGTAATTCCAACTTTGTTATCTACGTGCTAGAATGTCCGTGCAAACTTAAGTACGTAGGTAGTACAAGATGCATGGTTAAAAAACGTATTCAGGAACACTTGAGAGCAGTAACACATTCAGATGTTCGCTACCCTGTAGCTAGACATTTTCAAGTACATCACCAATCTGATAATTCATTGCTTAGGTTTTTTGCGTTGGAACAGGTTCATAGTGGCAGAAGAGGCAGAAACCGTGACCTGGCACTGAGAAAGAGGGAGCCCAAATGGATTATGGAATTGGAAACTAATTCCCTGGAGGGCACAACTTAGATGAGGAACTAGCAACCCATCTTCACGAAGAATAGCCTTGATAAGGGGTCAGATCCGTTCTGTAAAGTGCCTAATCTAACATGTCAATTCTGTTACAAACTTCCATGAGTTGCTATCTATCTGCCCTTGTTTGAAATGTACTGTAATAGACTAGTTTATGATTAGATATCCTGACGTATGATATTTTAAATGTATGACAGTTTTTAATAGCATGTTTATATGTTTCTTTCAGGAGGAAAGGAAGGGAGAACTCACTGTCCTTATGCACCTCACTCTTCCCTACCTTTTTCTTCGACGATTCTAAAGAAGATCACTGCACTACTTAGAGATAAGACTTTCACTGCTTTGCACTTTTGACATTTTTTGGCTCTAATTTTTGTTTGAGTTTTGATATGAGGAGATTTGATCTTGCAGGTTATCACTGTTACAATGTGCAGTTATGGACCCATGTAATTAGAGAATTTGATATAACCACTAGTAGAGGGAGAACAACTTTGTTATTTGGAGACATTACTTAGTAGCAGGGCTGTCCCCTGTTCAAGTCGACCTTTGGCACTAGACCGAAGGAAATTATCAACAAGTTAGATTGATGTAGGGTGTTATCATTTGAATAACACATAGAAGTACCAAATAAATCTGGGTACTTAGAACATCTCTAGTAGGGGGTTCATAAAATAAAATACTATGTTGTGAGTCAATGAGGGATTACACCATCATTGACTCACTAGTTCGCGGGGGCACTTGCCTTACCTCGGACTTAATTGTCGTTAGAGATACGTAGACGCGAACAACTCAACACTACTCAAGTTGTCTATTGAATGGCTTACATATACTTGTTATGAGAAGTACACTCTTACACAACATTGATGGGTTTACTATGTTTCACTTCATGCGGCTCTACACTACAAAATGGCCGACCCATTTACTTGCACTCATGAACTGCTTTCCCTGCTTTGCAAAAGTTACCTCTTCGATGTTTATGTTTGTTTGATGAAACTTTATTTAACTGTGCCATTGTGTCATATTGGTTAACGTGTGATCAAGGCACAACTGGTGCCGAAACGCGTAACGTTTTCTAAGGAATAAAATACAGCATCCATACTTCTGAGTGCGCGTATTGCTTATGGGCAAACTGTTTTTTGGATATATATATATATATATATATATATATATATATTGCCCAAAGGCTCTGCAGCAAAAGGATCACTCAGGAGCAGGTTGGTTACAAACCATCATTTATTGCATGCGCAGGAAGAGTCAGGTCCCGTTTATTAATTCTTGCAATCCCGACGCGTTTCAGTGCTGTCCGCACTTTCTTCTGGGGAAAGAATGTACATGTGGCATTTCAAGGCAGTTTCCGCTTTCTTTTGTAGTAAAGCTTCATTGTTGCTTTGTAGCACGTGATCCCTCCTACTGGTTTCTGGGATTTGTAGTATTGCCTGCCATCATTTGTCTCCCAATAGTGGGTCCCGCATGTGCATTTGATTGAGCAAGTTCGTAGTGGCTGTAGTGGCCCCACCACGTTGTTAAGGCACATCAGTGTGCCCCGTTCTCTGATGCTTCCCTCATTAATGCTGCAGCCTGCTCCCGCCGTTACTCCGCGGTGAAGGTCACAGCGAGACGGCCCCTTTCTCTTTCTCTTAATCCCAAACCAAACCGTCATATATATATATATATATATGACGGTTTGGTTTGGGATTAAGATTATTTATTTGAATAAGGTGTTATATATATATATATATGTATATATATATATATATATAAATTGTGTTATAGGACCTGAATTAGAGTTTAGCGGATGGTTACTCCATCATACATGGAACGGATCTCCTGTCCACCTTATTATAAGTTTATCCAATGGCAACTTGTAATAGGAAGAACGGAATATCTGCCACATTTGTGACAGAGTAACAAGTCGACTGAACACTAAATCTGGCCGTGGGGATGGTGATGACATTGGGAGACAGAATCAGCATGTGAAGCTTAGCTTTACAGAGCCATGAGCCTGACTACCTATTTACTCAACAATAGCTATAAAGTAAGAAACAAATACCACAAGTCACAGAAACCATACTGTTAGTAAATAAATCCAGACCTGAACTGATGTATCACAAATGACAGGAGGCCTTTCTCTAGTTACGATTATGTGGCTTAATGAAACAAGCAGTCACATATTTGAAATAGAGTGAACACATTCTTGGAGACAAGTAATGGTAATTCAGAGTAGTGGAGGTGATAGGAGAGATGGACTTTCAAATGCAGATGTGAACTTCAAAATGCTACTAGCTGTATATTTACACTCACCTAGAACAAAGCAGCTTGCCAACAAGCCTCATTGCCCAGCACAATGCATAAGCAGAGTGTGGCTAAAAAGACAAGAAGCTCTGTGGTTGATCCCCTTTTACCAGCTGTGTTTTGCAGGGAATTTACAAGCTGCCCCTGCACGAGCCTGCTGCTCATCGGTTTCACAAAGTCTAGGAAGGGACTTGCATTAAAGAAAAAAAGTGAGGGTGCATTGATCGCAGTAGTTCCCACCCTCTTCGACCTCTAGAACGCAGAATTATCACATGCACCCTGGGTTTGTGGTGAAGTTTTTGTTTGCTGTGCTTACATTGTATGTTGGAACATATTTCATGGTTTCAGAAAGGTGGTTTGTGCAGGAGCCATGTTTATAGCATCAAAGACCATGCTCAGCAGCTCGTAGAGTGGTCTGTTGTAGCCTTTTCACAATTAACGTTAGCAGAGTGAACTATATGCACTTAACATGAGACTCTTCTTTACAGCCTGGTAATTCGTCACTGCAGGCCCAACATCATTTCCGTTCCTCTCTGTGGAGCAGGGACCAAACACTGGTTGATTCAACTTAATCAGTGCCTGTCCGCTGCTCCCTACGTGATTATGGTACTATTTTGTTCTTTTTATTTTAGTGCCATGCAAACAGAAGGCGTGTGATTGGCAAAAACATGCCAAGAAGGATAAACAATATTGCAAAGATTTTTTTTCGATAGTTAACTTTCTTTTATTTTGCCAATTTTTCTTTTCTCATTTTGCACTCATGTTTTCTTTTGTTGTTGCTCACTAACACTATTCTCAAAATATGAGGATTATCTTGTTCGAATTATTGCACAGCAACATAGTCTCTTTCGTATGTGTATTTATCGTGCAGTGCACCCCAATTCACCCCACTCCAATCCAAAACAGTCTGCCCCACTCCAATCAAAAACTATCTGCCCACTCCAGTCCACCCCACTCCAATCTGCCCCACTCCAAGCCAAAACAAACTGCCCCACTCTAATCCATCCAACTCCAATCTGCCCCACTGCATTCCGAAACAATCATGCCCACTCCAATCAAAAACAATCTGACCCACTCCAATCTAAAACAATCTAATTCAATCCACCCCATCCCATCCAATCCAATCCAATCCAATCCACCCCACCCCAGTTCAATTCAATCCACCCACTCCAATCAATCCACCTGACACAGATCCAATCCATCCCAATCCAGAAAAATCCAATCTACCCCACTTCAATCTACCCCACCCCAATTAAATCCACCTCAATGCAATCCACCCCAGTCCAGGTCACCCCATCCAAATCCAGTCCATCCCACCTCGATCCAGTCCACCTCATCCTAATCCCCAATCCAATCCACCCCATTCAATCCAATCCACCTCACTCCAATCCATTCCAGCACCCTGCAATCCAATCTACTCCACTCGAATCCACCCCAACCCACTCCAAACCACCATACTCCAATTCACCCACTGCATGCCACCCTTTCCAATCCACCTCATTCTAATCCACCCCACCTCAATGCAATCCACCACACCTCAATGCAATCCACCACACCCAGTCCACCCATCCCAACCCAATTCACCCCACCCCAGGTCAAATCCACCCCACTCTACTTCAATCCACTCTAGCCCAATGCAATCCACTCTACTCCAATCCGATCCACCCGTGTTCAGTCCACCCCACTCAATCCAATCCATTCAGCCCACCACACTCCAATCCACCCCACTCGAACCCAATCCATCCCACTCTAATCCAACCCACTCCAATCCAATCCACCCCAATCCAATCCACCCCACTCCAGCCAATCCACCTCACTCCAGTCCAATCCACCTCACCTCACTCCAACCCAATCCACCACTCAAGTCCAGTCCAATCCACTCCAATCCAATCTACCCACCACAAACCAATCTAATCCACCCCACTCAAACCCACGCCACTCCAATCCACCCCAATCCAATTCACCTCACCCCAGTTCTATTCACCCCACTCCAATCAAATCTGACCCATCCAGTCCACTCACTACAATCCACCCCACTTCACTCAATCCAACCCACTCTAACACAATCCAATCCACCCCAAACTACTCCAATCCATTCCACCCCAATACCTCAGTCCCCTCCAACCCACTCCACCCTATTCCCCCCCACTACACTACAGGGTTCCAAAAATCCACTCGCCCACTCGAGTGAATTTTCATCAGGTGGAGCTATTTTTAGCATTTACTAGACCTTGCTGGCCAGTTAATTTAAACTGTAAGAACAGGTGTTCTGTTCATTCAGAAAGTGAATGAGCAATAAAGATGCCTTTAAATCTTGTTTTTGTCTTGACACATATACTGTCTGTTCAAGGGCAGAGGTCAAATGCCAGTTTGTCTTTTTACTAATTGTTGCTTATCTGTTCCTGGAAAATGTTTTTTACTTCTTCTTTCTCTTATTATAGTTAGTGTTTTTTGTCAAGTGAATTATCTGATAATGAGCATCAAACAAAAGGCTGTAAAATGTCAGGGTTTTTTTCTAACACAATATTTAAACCGCTTGTAAATGAAAAGTAGTTCTTTCGGAATATATGAGGAATTATGAAATAACTTTTTTTTGTAATTCAGATGTGTGATGCAAACAAAGATTTTCTTAGGAGCCAAACAAATCACAACACTTGGTGATGTGCAAATAACAAATATTTGCCGAAACTCGATTTCCAGACATTGGATCAGTGGGAAATTCTTTGGGCATGTCAGTGTAAAATCTGCTGATTGCAAATAACTGAGTGCTGCTACTTTATGCTTTGGTTATGCATTCACTAAAACATGAGTTCAGAAACATTCCTGCACTGATGACAATGCGGTTAAGGAATGGGGGCAAGTCAGCGGTCATGTGTATCCTTTATGTGGCTAGATTTGTATTACATATTGAGCAAACGTTTAGTCTATTAGACCTTTGTGGACTTTTCTGTACAGCAGACTTGCTGAACCGCATATTTGAAGGTGCTCTCGTATGTGATGAAGAAGAAAATGGCATCTCAGTAAAATAAAATACTTGCCCAGTATCACATAATTGGGAAACCATTGTATGGGTCAAGAGCATTATAATTTGGATGAGTTGATTATTTAAGTCACTAGACCTGCAGGTCTAGTACAATTTTTAGGATGTTTCGAGACACTGCACTCTACGATGCACTCTACCACTGAACCACTGAACTCTACCCCCCTCTAATCCAGCCAGCAGCAGCTCCTTTACTAATGTGGAGGAGCGTCGCTTCACTGCATTTTGAACAGTGGATAAAAGAAAATGATAATGACACTATGTTATTATCATTTAATTTTTCCGGTTTAAAGGGTGGTGGGGAGCTTGGCTGTGTCACAGCCAGCAAAGGGAGGAGTTGGTGCACTTAAGTGGGCTTGACTGCTTGGCCGGCCGTCTTGGCCCTGCTAAACAGTCATGCACGATTTGCTTGTTTCCCACCAGGCTGTAATGCACATTCTGGTGAGGAACATACATAGGCTCTTGCTGCCTGTCTGAGCGCTGAACCACAGCGCTCAGACCAATCACACTGCTGCATTGTAGCATTCTTTTTAAAGCTAGGTGGGTCGCAAACGTTTGTTGTACTAAATATTGGGTTGTGGTTTTAAAATGTTTGGGAAGTACTGCGATAAAGGCTAGTTTTCTTTCTGGGCAAATGTTAATAAACAACCATTGGTGAAATTGAGTCCAGAATATACGTGTTCTGAAGAATTGCCTGCATATGAATTCAAATGTGCAAATATGAAGCTTTTTATAACTTCTTACAGAACAGTTTCAAATGGATGCAATTTGTTATGCTGTCAAAATGTCTTTTGGAGTGTCCTTTATTTATCTGAAAAAGTCAGAAAAGCAAAGGACTTTCCCAATAGAAATGTATAACAGCATTGGCAGCAGACAGGAACTGATAAAGTAATAAATAATAATAATAATTCCTATGTGTAAAGAGCGAACATATCACCCCTTAAGGTTTCAAGGCACTGGGGGTCATCGGCGCGATTGAGAGCTGTTGCCTAGGGTCACGTGATGCTGAGCTGAGCTGTCACCTCCGATTGAACCGCGAGCTTCGCGCTTCAGAGTCAGCCTCTTTGACCACTGTGCCACAAATCTGCCTTAAAGTGTGGCATGTGGCCTGTGCTGACATCTGGTGTAAAGCATCCTGCTGTCACATCAGACTCTAAGCACAAAGGCAACATCAAAGTAAAACATTTAAAACAAAAACATTGGCACAGAAAGGACCTGGGCGGATTGCATCATTTCACTCTATGAAATTCGACGGAGTTGCAGAAAAACTCCACCAAATTCTGAGAAGTTCCGTGATCGGCCAGAGTATTGCTTGGCTGCCCCTAATGAAGTCCCCTTGGCTGCTGAGGGTCGTTGGGGGTCAGGAACACCTATTGTTTTAACAAGTTAGTCCCCCACAGCAGGATTGCTGAAATGTAGTCGTAGGCCTGCCCCTTTTCCCAACCACTCTCCAATGGGGCCTCTTGGCGCACTACTAGTTGGAGGGTGATGTCACCCTGCCTGCTGGGGGTTGTTGAGGCCAATAACGCATATTGTTACGACAAGTCCTGCTCGGCGTGACTGCTGAGACATCATTGGAGGTCCTGGCCTCTTTCTCAACCACTCGGCACAGGGGCCTCCTGGCGCATTACTGGTTGGGGGATGAAGTCCCCTTTGGCTGCTGAGGGTCATTGGGGGCCAAGAACCCCTATTGTTTTAACAAGTTAGTCCCCCACAGTGGGACTGCTGAGACGTCGTCGGGGGCCCTACCCCCTTTCTCAATCACTCTGCAAATGGATTGCTGGCACATTTCTGGTTGGAGAAAGAAGTCCCCTTGGCTGCTGAGGGTCGTTGGGGGCCAAGAACCGCTATTGCTGCAACAACTAAATCCCCCACTGTGGGATTGCTTAGTTGTCGGAGGCCCTGCCCCCTTTCTCAACCACTCTGCACAGGGGCCTCCTGGTGTACTACTGGTCGGGGAATGAAGTCTCCTTGCCTTCTGAGGGCATCCCGGCTGCTCGCGAGGGCCTGTCAAGTCTCATCACGTTACCCGCACCCGCAAAATTACATTTTGAATGCGCCAATGGAAAAAAATCTGCTCCGTTACGGAGTGCTGCGTTTATCAGTAATTCTGCATTCTCAGCGGAAAGCAGAGTTGCCAAAGTCTGGAAATTCCGCAAGCGATGCGGAATTTTACGCCCAGGCCTACTTGTGTGCAGACTGCTTCTTGTGAAAGAGCAAAATTCAGTCCCTCAAAGTGAAGTTATCCAGTGCCTGAAGTGAACAGACTCCCTGACTCCTGCTGTAGTATGCATTAGTGGTCAGGCACAAAATGTGAATGACCCATCAGCAGATCAATGAGAAAGCTGGCTGAAAGCCCTTTTAAATAAGTATATTGTACATATATATATATATTTTAAAGCAAAAGGCTTTGGCTAACATCAGATCTAAGAAGACACAAACCCTAGAATTATTTGAACTGCAAGAGTTTGCAAGAGCAAATCCTTTAGAACATCAGGTTTTCAGGATAACCACAGACTGCGCAAAAGATTTACATTATTATCTGTTTCCTCTCAGAAGTGGCACCCACCATGCAGGTCCAAGCTATGCTAATATTGTAAGTGTGTATGAGCACGTTCTTGGAATCCAAGTGGCAAAATCAACTTGCGCTTCAATCGCCCGTATTTGCTCAGCATTTGTGTTGCTAGCAAGGTGCCCATTTATTTTGTGATGCAGTGTGGACCCTTGGTGTCGGGTGATTTTCTCCTGCAGAACTATGTAGTACCTGTCTACAATCCTTAGAGCCCAAATCAGACTGCTCTTAACTTTGATAATGGTGAAGATGTCAGTTGTACTTCATTTTGTTTTGGGAGTTTATTGTGTTAAATCAGAAATTAAGTGCAACAAACATCTTGACACTTTCAGAATTGCACCTAAATGCGCCATAGCGAACGGTTGTGATGTCCATCGTGTTTGTGATGCTTAATTTGACAGGAAAATAATGGCATGGGTGTATTATCTCCATATAATGTACTTGAATTATTTGAACATGTGATGATTGGAAATAATTATTCCAAAATACAGCTTTTCTATGATCTCATCCTTGAAGCTTTCAGAACTGGTAACAATGTAAATCAAGCCCCCCCACTCTAACCTCTAAAACATTATTGTTAGAACCGGGAGTCTCTGGTTGGCAAAGGTAAGTACCTTGGCCCAAGTAGGGACCCCTAGTTCCGGTCAGGGCGACGGAATAACCCTCTGAGATAACCCCTGCTCACCCTCTAGGTAGCATGGCGCGAGCAGTCTAGGCTAAACTCGGAGGCAATGTGGATAACATTTGCACTTAACACAGCAACAATCCCCAATCCACCACAAACTGAGACCACACAGGTAAGTATATATAAAATATAACTTTATCTAGTTTCAGCAGGTAAATGAAGCAGTTGCATGATAATCACTTCTTTAGAACACATAGCATTTTAGCTTAAAGGTTGCACTTAATTTCTAGGATGGTACTTGTAAATAGGCAGTTCTGGTCATTCAAAACAATAGTCTCAGGTTCCAAACCAAAAATAGTCTCTAGTCTCTTAAATCAGTAGGTAAGAAAATATGGCCACTGATTCATAATTGTGATGCTCTCAACATGAGCAAAGAAAACAATCCCAGCGTATGAGCTATGCCAGGGAATCAGCCCCTCAAGCACGGACCTCAAGCGCTGCAGATGCACCTCACCGCGCGGCCCAGGGACTCTCCTGTCTGCCCCGGGACAGCCTCACTCGTTTTCAGGCTCCGGGCGCACCTCGCCCTGCAGATCTCTCTCGTCCCCCGCCCCGGCCGGTCCCCTTTCCCCTCCCGCCCGCTCTCGACACTCCAACGAGCGGCGGGGGAGGAGGTGAGGCTCACCTGGTGTGGGACGGCAGGCCAGGGGGGACGGGACGCGGTCCGAATCCCTCGGCGAGGTCAGCTCACCTTTTCCCGGGCCCGGCGGTGATCACGGCAATTCTTCGGCACCTCCCGCAGCTTCAGCGGAGGCAGCCAATCCTGTCGCGGCCCTCAGTCGAGCCCCTCTGAGCGCGAGGCCGCCAACCAATGGCAGCGCGGCCTCGCCGATGACGCTCCGCAAGCTCAGCCAATCACGGCACCAGAACGCTGATGACGCTACGCCGCACGGGCCAATCCCGTCGCGGCGTTGGTGAGGGGGCTCGGCTCCTTCGACCAATGGGAGCGCGGCGGCTTCGATCTTCGGCCCCGCAGCTCCTGGTCACGAACGGCAACTTCTAGGGGTGATCCTGGCTCCGGGCTGCGGCGGTGATTTGGCGGCAAAGGGTTTTACAGGGCGCTGGTCAGAACTAGACCCCCCTCTCGACCTTGCCACCACCTGGGAGCAGATTTCACGAGGGGAGGCTCCACAAGCCTCCGACCCTCACGATTAATGTGCCGATGAGCACACCGATCCCGTCCTCAGGCTCCGCAGTCCAGCACCACGCATCTCGGGTCCCAACAGCACGATTTTTCAGCCGTTTTCTGGGATAGCTTTAGGAACCTTTAGTCCTGGGTTCCCAACAGGAGGCCAGCTCTTCTCAGGCCCTTGGAGATTCAGTTGTAGACACAGCACACAGCAGAGTCTTGGCAGTTTCAAGTAGGCAGGGTCACAGCACACAGCAAAGCCCCTTTTCTTCTCCTCAGCTTCCAGGTAGACAGTAGAACAGGTCAGCCCTTAGAGCACACAGCAAGGCAGTCTTCCTTTAGTTCCCTAGCCGTCCTCCTTCCAGCAGAGGTTCCTTCTTGGTTGCAGAATTTCAGAATCTAATCTTCTGTAGTCAGGGGTCCTTCCCTTATACCCCTCAATGTCTTTGAAGTCTTTGTGCATGGAGGCCCTTGGTCCAGTCTAAACCAGTTCTGGGGGTTGCGGAGCACTGAGGTGTCTCTGGTTTTCTTCTTCCTGTCAGCTTCAGGGCCAGGGGGGTCAGTTGACCACCAGGAGAGAGCTAACGTGGGGGAGGTAGGCAGGCGCAGCTCAGCACTTATCAGGCATTCCTTCCTCCCTCCTCCCAGGCAGGCAGATGTGCCCTTTCATCCCCGGGATGGCTCCGACCCTCTCCTCTGGGGCTCTGCAGCCCCTCCCTGTCACATCCAGACCAGGCAGGCATTCCACAAACCCAGGCACACAGAAAGGTTTAGACAAGAGAACAGCCACTTTCTAAAAGTGCTATTCTCCAACACAGGATTTAAAAACACCCTTCACTAAAAGATGTGTCATTAAATTCTGAGTCCAGGGATATCTTTCACTTATGTCCCATCTTGTTCCTAGGGGAAGATAGGCTGGTATCACATGGGCCCAGCCCCCTCCATGTTACTCTATGGAGCAAGATAGCCTTACAGCAGTGAGCACACAAAATGGCTGCAGCCCACTACCAGAGCATATTACCTGCACTAGCACATGCTCTACCTTATCCATACACTGCACCCTGCCCAGGGGGGTACCTGGAGCCTTCCATAGGGGTGACTGATGTGCACAGACAGGGAAGGGTTAGGCCTAGCCAGTGGGGACACTGGCCAGGCTGTCATGGCAGTCACTGACTGCACACAGGCCCTGCGCTGGCAGGCCTGAGTCGCCCTTTTAAAGCTACTCATGTGGGTGGCGCAATCTGCGCTGCAGGCCCACTAGTAACATTTGTCATCACCAGCCCTGGCACACACAGTGCCCTCTACTAGGGACTTTGTGGTGATACAAATATGCCAATTAGGTATACTCAATCAATATCACAATTTACAGAAGGAGCACTTACACTCTGACACTGATCAGCAGTGGCAGAGTGTCCAAAGCATCTAAATCAGCAAAAACGAAATCCAGCACAGCATCAACACACATGAGTCAGAGGCAAAATATGGGGGAAGAACCACGCCAAAAGGTGTCAGGTCTAACACGTGTCCCCTCCAGCTGAAAGTGGGGAGAACTACCCAACCTCTTGGGAGTCCTCATCACTAAGGCGGAAGAATCTGGACAGACCGTCAGCATTGGCGTGTTCTGTACCAGGGCGGTGCTCCACCGTAAAATCCATCCCCTGTAGGGAAATGGACCACCTCAACAATTTTGGATTCTCACCCCTCATCTGCATTAACCATCTGAGGGGCCTGTGGTCGGTCTGAACGCGGAAGTGAGTCCCAAACAGGTAGGGCCTCAGCTTCTTCAGAGCCCAGACCACAGCGAAAGCTTCTCTTTCGATGGCACTCCATTTCTGTTCCCTGGGGATTAGCCTCCGGCTAATGAAAGCCACAGGTTGGTCTCCTCCCTCATCATTGATCTGTGAGAGTACTGCTCCCACGCCTTGCAAAAACAAATACCAATTGCACACCAAATTACAGTAAAGAAAGGAGATGCCTCAATGGACATAAAGGTACAAGTGACAGTGATCGAGGCAGAGCAGAATAGTTGTTGAGTGAATCCTCTTTTATTTCATGAAGGGCCAGCCGACACGTGTTTCGTCGTCAAGCGGTAACAGTGCTTGCACGACTCATCAGGGCTGTGACGAGAAGAAGAAGGACCAGATTCGGTGGGCGGCTGCGCTGAGGGGAATGCTCAACGTAGGAGGCAGTGCCCCAATGTTAAGAAGTTCGTGGTGCCACACAAGAATTGGCACGCATTCACATTAGGATGCAGGGGTGTCCGAGTAATGGGTCTGGAAGTGACAGGCGAGAAATCACTCGTTTGCGGCGGGATCAAGAATCCAGTAGGCGGACGGCGGGGAGGGTGCTCCCAAACAGAAGTTCCGAAGTTCCGGGTGCGGACCCGGAACCTCAGCGCAGCCGCCCACCGAATCTGGAGCCACATCCATCAACCCACCAGCAGCCTGGTCCTGAGCGAGGGCCGGGTCGGAAGTATCACCGGCTAAGCGACCTAGGGTCCTTCTTCTTCTCGTCACAGCCCTGATGAGTCGTGCAAGCACTGTTACCGCTTGACGACGAAACACGTGTCGGCTGGCCCTTCATGAAATAAAAGAGGATTCACTCAACAACTATTCTGCTCTGCCTCGATCACTGTCACTTGTACCTTTATGTCCATTGAGGCATCTCCTTTCTTTACTGTAATTTGGTGTGCAATTGGTATTTGTTTTTGCCTTGTATTGCGTGTGCTCTGCACACATCTGGAGGGGTTTAGGGCCTTTTGTCCCCTCACCTACTTGCACCCGGACCTACCCTTCTTGTACACTATCGTGAGCTGTGCGCCTGGTATTTCCCTGTACCCTAAAAAACCCTTCTCTCCATAGACAGTACTGCTCCCACGCCTTGCTCTGAAGCGTCAGTTTGCACAATGAACTCACTGGAAAAGTCAGGTGCCTTAAGCACCGGTGCTGTGCACATGGCAGTTTTGAGGGTGTCAAAAGCAGTTTGACAGGCCTCAGTCCAATTCACTTTCCTGGGCTGATTCCTAGATGTCAGCTCTGTCAAAGGGGCCACAATGGTGCCATAGCCTTTGACAAACCGTCTGTAATACCCAGTGAGACCAAGAAAGGCTCTCACCTCCGTCTGAGTCTTGGGGGGTTCCCAAGCCAGAATGGTATCAATTTTTGCCTGTAGGGGCGCCACCTTGCCGCTCCCCACCTGGTGTCCCAAGTACACCACAGATCCCTGCCCTATCTGGCATTTACTGGCCTTGATAGTGAGGCCTGCCTTCTGCAGAGCCTTCAACACTTCAGTGAGGTGTTGCAGGTGTTCCTCCCAAGTGGAGCTGAACACCGCAATGTCATCCAGGTAGGCTGCGCTGAATTGCTCCAGCCCTGCCAGTACCTGGTTGACCAATCTCTGAAATGTGGCGGGGGCATTTTTCAACCCAAAGGGCATGACACGAAACTGGAAGTGTCCTTCTGGCGTTGAAAATGCTGACCTCTCCTTTGCCCCGTCAGTTAAGGCAATCTGCCAGTACCCTGAAGTCAAATCAAAAGTACTCAGGTACTGGGCAGCTCCCAACCGATCCACCAGCTCATCAGCTCTGGGGATGGGGTGCGCGTCAGTCTTGGTGACCGCATTGAGCCCACGGTAGTCCACGCAGAACCGAAGTTCTGGGGTGCAACCGGGGGTAGCAGCTTTCTTAGGCACTAAGACCACTGGGCTAGCCCAGGGGCTGCTGGAGGGCTCAATAACCCCAAGCACCAACATCTTGGAAACTTCTTCCTTGATGCTAGCTCTGACCTTGTCAGCCACCCTGTAAAACTTCTGTTTCACAGGCATGCTGTCTCCAGTGTCCACGTCGTGGACGCACCACTTGGTGACACCTGGGGTCAGGGAGAACAGTGGGGCGAACTGACCCAAGACTTGGCGACAGTCCTCCTGCTGTTCTGGGGTCAGGGTGGGGGAGAGGACCACACCATCCACTGACCCATCTTGCTCCTTGACTGCCAGGAGGTCAGGGAGAGGATCACTATCCTCCTCCCCTCCAACATCTGTAGCCATGAGCATAGTTACTTCAGTCCTCTCAAAGTGGGGTTTGAGGCGGTTCACATGTAGCACTCTCAGGGGCTGCCTGGGAGTCTTCAGGTTAACCAAATAGGTAACCTCGCTCTTGCGCTCCACCACCTCATATGGGCCAGACCACTTGTCACGGAGCGCACAAGGCTCCACTGGCGCCATCACCCACACCTTCTGACCAGGTTGGAACTCAACCAGAGAAGTGTTCTGGTCATACCACCTCTTCATTTCCTCCTGGCTAGCCTCCAGGTTCTCTTGAGCGAGCTTCCTGAAGCGCTTGGTCTGGTTGCGAATGGCCAGCACATAGCTGAACACATCCTGAGGGGTTTTCCCACGGGATTTCTCCCACCCCTCCTTCACCAGAGCCAGAGGCCCTCTGACAGGGTGGCCATACAGCAACTCAAAGGGACTGAACCCTAAGGATTTCTGAGGCACCTCCCTGTAGGCAAACAACAGGCATGGCAACAAGACATCCCATTTCCGCCTCATGGGCTCCTCCAGGCCCATGATCATGCCCTTCAATGTGCGGTTGAATCTCTCAACCAAACCATTTCCTTGAGGGTGGTAAGGAGTGGTGAATTTGTAGGTCACCCCACACTCACTCCACAGGGACTTCATATACTTAGAAATGAAGTTTGTCCCGCGGTCCGAAACGACCTCCTTCGGAAATCCCACCCGGGAAAAGATCCCCATCAGGGCACGGCCCACCACTGGGGCGGTGACTGTCCTGAGCGGAAGGGCTTCCGGGTACCGAGTGGCATGGTCCACCAAGACCAGGATAAACCTGTTGCCTAGGGCCGTCTTGGGATCCAGGGGCCCCACGATGTCAATGCCCACCCACTCAAAAGGGGTGCTCACCACGGGAAAGGGTTGGAGGGGGGCCACGCGCCTCCCTCCACTCTTGCCACTGGCCTGACAAGTCTGGCAAGACTTACAAAAGGCAGAGACATGCGTCTTCATCTGGGGCCAGTAGAAATGGGTGACAAGCCTGTGATAGGTCTTGTCTTGCCCCAGATGTCCTGCGAGAGGCACGTCATGAGCCAGACCCAGTAGGAGGTTCCTGAAGCGCTCCGGTACCACCAGCACACGGGCTGCGCCGGGCTCAGCGAACTTAGGCTCACTATAAAGTAAGTCATCCTCCCAATAGATCAAATGCTCCTTGGACCCCAGGCCTGCGGCCTGGTCGGCAGCCTGCTGCCGCACACCAATGAGAGAAGGGCACTCCTTCTGAGCCTGGCAGAATTCCTCCCTGGAGGGACCACCCTCTTGCTGCCACTGGGACAGCTCAGGCAATTCCCCTAGTTCGGCCACCTGCTCCCCTGTAGGTTCCAGGGCATCCCCCTCTGGGTCTGCCTCCTCCTGGACCGTGGGAACAGTGGGGGCCGGTTTCCCGCGCCCTCTACCCCTTCCTCTCTTGGCAGGTCCCTGGGCCACTGTTCCAGGCTCCAGTTTTGCTAGACCGCCCTCTCTGGCTGTCATTGCACGGGTGGACACACAGATCCACGCAGGCAAACCCAACATCTCCAAGTGAGTCCTGTGCTCCACCTCCTTCCATGGGGAGCTCTCCAGGTCATTACCTAATAGACAATCTACAGGCAAGGCATCACTTACAACAGTCTCCAAAATACCGGAGACTCCTCCCCACTCAAATGGAACTTTCGCCAGCCTGCAGTAGCGCACTGAACTGTCAGCTGCCACCACAGGCCGGAGTACCTGGGGAACAATTTGCTCTTCAGACACCCACTGACACCTAACAGATGTCACGCTGGCCCCTGTGTCTCTCAGAGCCTCCACCACCTGTCCGTTGATGGTCACCTTCTGCCCGTATTTCTTAGTGTTTTGGGGCAGCAAGGTTTCCTGGGCCATCTCTTGGTCTCCTAGAGAGACAAGGGTCATCAATGCTAACCCCTCCTCCCCACTAGAAATCAAATCCCCTCCCAAAGCTACACTGGCCAACGCCGGAGCTGGAGCTGCAGCACCAGTGGGTGCTGATTTCTTCTTTGGACAGCTTGGAGCAATGTGCCCCACCTCCCTACATGCATAGCAAGTGAGGGTCTTCTTGTCCTGCGGGCCCTTATGGGGCCAGGACTTCTTAGACTTGGGGGGTTGAGACACCTTCTCCTGGGAACTACTTTGGGGCCCTTTAGAAGACTCCTTTTGATTACCCGTGTCCCCCCCACTCTTCTGCTGGGGACCCTGTCCACCTTTGGCTGGGGTACTTACCACCCCCTTGTGGACCCTGGTGCTAGTCCACCGGTCCGCCTCTTTAGCAAGCTCACTGGGATCAGTTAACTTACTATCCAAAAGATGCTGGCGCAGCTCTGGGACACACAAACTACTTAAGTGCTCCCTACTAATCAAGTGACACAACCCCACATAATCAGTAACTTTGCTGCCCTTCATCCAACCTTCCAGTGCACGCGTGTACATACTCACACACTCCACCCAAGTACTTGAATCAAGCTTCTTGAAGTTCCTAAACTTCTGGCGGTACTGTTCAGCAGTGAGCCCATACCTGAGGCACAAAGCCTCCTTCATGGCGGAGTAGGACAAAGCATCCTTTGCGTCTAAGGGTGCCAAAACATCCCTCCCAGAGGCCTCAAAATGCTTCCACAATCCTGCTCCCCAATTCTTCTTAGGCACCTCATTCATCTGTAAGGCAAGTTCATACGCTCTGAACCACGCATAAATATCCTCACCCTTCTGATAATTCTGTACCAGATCCTTTGGTATGTATACCTTACCCGCCTGTACTGGTTGTGCGCTGCCACCATTGGAACTGGACCCCCTCTCTTTATATTTGAAGTCCAACTCCTTCATGCTCCTCTCATGAGCCAATTGGAGCTTCTTTTCCTCCAAAGCGAGAGCATGCCTTCTCTCCTGTGCCGCTCTCTCCTGCGCCTCTTTCTCAACTTCTAGGCGCAGTCTCTTCTCGTCGGCTTCCGCTTTGAGCTTCAAAAGCTCAATCTCATGGGCCCTAGCTCTCTGATTCTCCTCCACCTCCTCTGGAGAAATAATCCTACTGGAGTGGGTGCTGCCGGCCCTAGACGCTGGCTTCGCCACTGGCAAATCACTAGGCAGAAAAACAATCTCCTGTGCGCCACCCTCTTCAATAGTAGCTTCTAGTTCACCATGTTTGGCCTCCCACCAGGCCCTCAGAGCTGTCCGTAGCTCTTCCTTATTTGCGCCACCCCTTACTGGGCATTCAAGCTGTCTGCAGACTTTTCTCAGTTGCTCCTTGTTATAGGTGAGCAACTCGTTGATGTCAAATTCCACTTCCACTTCTACATTCATGCTTTGCGCGTTCTGAGACATGGTACCTCCTACCCTTTTTCAACTAAAAAGGTTTCACCAAAAAGAAAAAAAATCTTGCGCAACCTGTTCCGCTAAACTAGACTAGTGATGTACAAGAAATCACTGCAGGTCAAGTGCAATTATTAGTTCAAAATCCGCACCGCGAGCCACCAATGTTAGAACCGGGAGTCTCTGGTTGGCAAAGGTAAGTACCTTGGCCCAAGTAGGGACCCCTAGTTCCGGTCAGGGCGACGGAATAACCCTCTGAGATAACCCCTGCTCACCCTCTAGGTAGCATGGCGCGAGCAGTCTAGGCTAAACTCGGAGGCAATGTGGATAACATTTGCACTTAACACAGCAACAATCCCCAATCCACCACAAACTGAGACCACACAGGTAAGTATATATAAAATATAACTTTATCTAGTTTCAGCAGGTAAATGAAGCAGTTGCATGATAATCACTTCTTTAGAACACATAGCATTTTAGCTTAAAGGTTGCACTTAATTTCTAGGATGGTACTTGTAAATAGGCAGTTCTGGTCATTCAAAACAATAGTCTCAGGTTCCAAACCAAAAATAGTCTCTAGTCTCTTAAATCAGTAGGTAAGAAAATATGGCCACTGATTCATAATTGTGATGCTCTCAACATGAGCAAAGAAAACAATCCCAGCGTATGAGCTATGCCAGGGAATCAGCCCCTCAAGCACTGGACCTCAAGCGCTGCAGATGCACCTCACCGCGCGGCCCAGGGACTCTCCTGTCTGCCCCGGGACAGCCTCACTCGTTTTCAGGCTCCGGGCGCACCTCGCCCTGCAGATCTCTCTCGTCCCCCGCCCCGGCCGGTCCCCTTTCCCCTCCCGCCCGCTCTCGACACTCCAACGAGCGGCGGGGGAGGAGGTGAGGCTCACCTGGTGTGGGACGGCAGGCCAGGGGGGACGGGACGCGGTTCGAATCCCTCGGCGAGGTCAGCTCACCTTTTCCCGGGCCCGGCGGTGATCACGGCAATTCTTCGGCACCTCCCGCAGCTTCAGCGGAGGCAGCCAATCCTGTCGCGGCCCTCAGTCGAGCCCCTCTGAGCGCGAGGCCGCCAACCAATGGCAGCGCGGCCTCGCCGATGACGCTCCGCAAGCTCAGCCAATCACGGCACCAGAACGCTGATGACGCTACGCCGCACGGGCCAATCCCGTCGCGGCGTTGGTGAGGGGGCTCGGCTCCTTCGACCAATGGGAGCGCGGCGGCTTCGATCTTCGGCCCCGCAGCTCCTGGTCACGAACGGCAACTTCTAGGGGTGATCCTGGCTCCGGGCTGCGGCGGTGATTTGGCGGCAAAGGGTTTTACAGGGCGCTGGTCAGAACTAGACCACCCTCTCGACCTTGCCACCACCTGGGAGCAGATTTCACGAGGGGAGGCTCATCAAGCCTCCGACCCTCATGATTAATGTGCCGATGAGCACACCGATCCCGTCCTCAGGCTCCGCAGTCCAGCACCACGCGTCTCGGGTCCCAACAGCACGATTTTTCAGCCGTTTTCTGGGATAGCTTTAGGAACCTTTAGTCCTGGGTTCCCAACAGGAGGCCAGCTCTTCTCAGGCCCTTGGAGATTCAGTTGTAGACACAGCACACAGCAGAGTCTTGGCAGTTTCAAGTAGGCAGGGTCACAGCACACAGCAAAGCCCCTTTTCTTCTCCTCAGCTTCCAGGTAGACAGTAGAACAGGTCAGCCCTTAGAGCACACAGCAAGGCAGTCTTCCTTTAGTTCCCTAGCCGTCCTCCTTCCAGCAGAGGTTCCTTCTTGGTTGCACAATTTCAGAATCTAATCTTCTGTAGTCAGGGGTCCTTCCCTTATACCCCTCAATGTCTTTGAAGTCTTTGTGCATGGAGGCCCTTGGTCCAGTCTAAACCAGTTCTGGGGGTTGCGGAGCACTGAGGTGTCTCTGGTTTTCTTCTTCCTGTCAGCTTCAGGGCCAGGGGGGTCAGTTGACCACCAGGAGAGAGCTAACGTGGGGGAGGTAGGCAGGCGCAGCTCAGCACTTATCAGGCATTCCTTCCTCCCTTCCCCCAGGCAGGCAGATGTGCCCTTTCATCCCCGGGATGGCTCCGACCCTCTCCTCTGGGGCTCACATCCAGACCAGGCAGGCATTCCACAAACCCAGGCACACAGAAAGGTTTAGACAAGAGAACAGCCACTTTCTAAAAGTGCTATTCTCCAACACAGGATTTAAAAACACCCTTCACTAAAAGATGTGTCATTAAATTCTGAGTCCAGGGATATCTTTCACTTATGTCCCATCTTGTTCCTAGGGGAAGATAGGCTGGTATCACATGGGCCCAGCCCCCTCCATGTTACTCTATGGAGCAAGATAGCCTTACAGCAGTGAGCACACAAAATGGCTGCAGCCCACTACCAGAGCATATTACCTGCACTAGCACATGCTCTACCTTATCCATACACTGCACCCTGCCCAGGGGGGTACCTGGAGCCTTCCATAGGGGTGACGATTTGCACAGACAGGGAAGGGTTAGGCCTAGCCAGTGGGGACACTGGCCAGGCTGTCGTGGCAGTCACTGACTGCACACAGGCCCTGCGCTGGCAGGCCTGAGTCGCCCTTTTAAAGCTACTCATGTGGGTGGCGCAATCTGCGCTGCAGGCCCACTAGTAACATTTGTCATCACCAGCCCTGGCACACACAGTGCCCTCTACTAGGGACTTCGTGGTGATACAAATATGCCAATTAGGTATACTCAATCAATATCACAATTTACAGAAGGAGCACTTACACTCTGACACTGATCAGCAGTGGCAGAGTGTCCAAAGCATCTAAATCAGCAAAAACGAAATCCAGCACAGCATCAACACACATGAGTCAGAGGCAAAATATGGGGGAAGAACCACGCCAAAAGGTGTCAGGTCTAACAGTTATCTTTTTTATCAATAAGTCCCAGTATTCTCAGCCCACTGGTCTTCCTGATAAACACTCCTTTTTATCTGGTATGATTCGTATCTGGCGGAATAAAAGAGTTAATATACAACCCTCTTTTTTATTTTGTTTGATTCCTACCCAACTACAAGAAAGAGTTAGTATATCACTCTCTTTCATTTAGTGAGATCCCACCCAGCCAAAATAATTTAAAGAAGTAATGAAGGGTATGTAGTAGCTTCTCATTGGCAGTGCATCCAATGAATTTTTGTTAGACTGTTTTAAGCATAGAATTATGTGTTGCAATCTCACTCACATCTCAATACCCACTCTCACATCTCATTACCTCTCACATTCGCTCTGTGGGATTTTGACTGGTTTAGAGGGCTATTAATGGATTAAAAAAGTAAGAGTGCAGCACTTCTGGTGGTCACAGAGGAGCTCAAAGCTATACTGGATAACAGAGGCTCAGCTGCCATCCTACTACTGGATTTAAGTGCGGCATTCGACACAGAGTATCATAAGATCCTAAGAGATAGACTTTGCAAGGTCAGAATTCAGGGCACAGCATCAAATTGGCTCACCTCATATCTGGAAAACAGATCCTACCAAGTCATGGACAACGACTGCCACTTTGACAGCTTTCCGACTATTTGTAGTGTCCCTAAGGGATTGTCTCTCGTCCCCACATTGTTCAATATATATGTGCGCCAGCTTGCAACCTTAGTGCAAGATGTTTAACCTGTCAGCGGTCTCCTATGCGTTTGACACCCAGCTGGTTGTTTCTCTTACAGAAGACCATAATCCAGGTAATAAAGGTTTGGCACCCTGTTTGGATAAACTGCACCATTGGATGTCTGGTTGAATGGTGATAAGACGGAATTAATGATCCTTGGAAACCAGGCCATACACAGACCTCTGATCAGCTGGCCTGTTGACATGCAACCCCCCCCCCTCATTCCCAATCTGGTGATAAAAATGTGGGTATCTGGTTAGACAATTTGCTAGCAATGGACCACCAAGCAAATACATTGTCTGGCATCTGTTTCTCTTTACTCCGAATGCTCAGGAAGATACTGGTTTTGATCCCAGAGCATCTAAGGAAAATGGTCATTCAATCCCTCATAGTTTCCCATCTGGATTATGCCAACTCACTTTATGTGGGCGCTCCCAAATACATAATAAAGAGACTTCAGATTGTGCAAAATGCAGCTGCAAGGCTCCTTCTAGAGGTTCCTAGCTGTGTCTCCACAAGAGAACCCCTCAAATAGCTGCATTGACTCCTAATTGAGGAAGGATTACGTCTAAATCCCCCTGTATTGCTCATAGGGACATAAATAACAAGGGCCCAGTAAAGCTCAGAGTGTTGGTAACCATTTATGTTTCAACTAGACACCTGAGATCCTCGCATCTTCATTTCCTTAGCACAACCAGGGTAAGAAGGATGAGATGGGGAGGAAGATCGTTTGCACTCGTAGTACCGAAGTTGTGGAACCATCTTCCACCCAGTCTCAGAGCACCGGAAAATGAACCTTCCTTCAGGAAAAAACTTTTCCCGTTAGTGTACCAGAGGCCCTACTCTCAGCACAGTACTCACCAGCACAGGGAATACTTTGGGTAGTCATGCGCTTTACAAAACATAAACAGTGCTATATTCAAATGTTATAATAAACAATTCCTATACATAGATAGAGGGTTACTCACTGACTCCTTACTGAATATTATGACATTTTAGGGTTGGTCAATCCTGCCAACAGCATAGTACCTCATGCAACCTTTAAACTTTTGAATTACACCTGATTCATGTGTAGCCCATCATACTAAGGCATCTTAAATTTGACGCTTGAAGCACGCTAGACTCTGCTTTTTTGTACTCTTTGTCCTACTATGGTAGTGCTGCAGTTTTGTGGACATTCGTGGTTGCCCAATGTCCCCATTGCAAATGTCTCACTTTAAGTCAGTCCTAACCTTTTTGACAGATATCATATTGTATTCAAAGACTTGAATGTTTGCTGAGAACATTGTAACTATATGCTCAAAAACTCCAGCGGTAAAATGCAGTTGGGTAAAATGCAAAGATTAGCTGAAAGTATCCAATATATCAATGGGAAACCTTGCAGCTGTTAATTTTCAGCACTGAAGTGGTGATAACGGCAGCCACAGAAGACCTCCATCTGTATGCTGACTGCAGCAGTGTCAGCGCCCTGCTTTTATCTAGATCTATCTGCAACATTTGACTCGGTCAACCACTAGCTCTTGCTACACACATACATATACTGTTGCCTTTGCAGTAGCATCAACTGCCAGCAGTGTATTAATGCGTATGATTTGGGAACTTGCATTTCTAGAGGATAGAAAGTGTCTAACGCCTGCTTTTGTGTGGTGGTATACTGATCCTTCATTTAGGTTTAATTTTGCGAGAAAACTGGATGAGTTATTGCCACAATGGACACAATGGAACTAATGTCGCAAATCGATAGTACCACATATCTGACATCACTATCAAAGTTCAAATATTGGAATACAGTCATTTCTAGCGTGAACCCTAACTTTTTAGAATTTTGCCAATGACCAGTGTATGCTAAATAAGCATTCAATATTCCCCTTTGCTACAGTAAATCTCATTTTGATTTTCTGTACGTGGTCACTTGAAAACACTACCAGTTTTGCTATTCAGGCACATTGCTTTTCGATGTGAACCTCGCATCCAAACAAATTTTATTTTAGAACATTCAGTTAAAGAATGCATAAGTTACTCACACACAGCAAACGCTTTTGTGTCCTCATTCTAACATATTTTATATATTATTTAAATTATATTATGGATTGGCCGCCTTTTGCATGTGCACAATCTGTGCAATTTTGCTTGGTCATATTCCTTTGAATACTTTGTTATCGACTAACCATTTTCGAGAAAAATTATGCAGAACATGAACACTGATGCTCTTCCAATTTGGCAATTTTGCTATAGACTGTTTATATAAAATCAATGTATTTAAAAAAAAAATAATAATCATACAATTTAAAACAAAGTAATTATTACCTGATGCTGTGATAACACTTGTAATGTTTTCTATTACATATGTGTCTTCGATTGAATAATGGCTTATGGAGGGATCACGAACTTACTTGTAAACAATCATTTGATGAAAAGCAAAATCACAGATAAAATAATTCATTTTAATGTTGGTCATAGACTAAAGTAGTACCTGGTGAACTGTACTGGAAAGTCTTTTTTGGTGGATCATCGGCTATCTTTGCTACTGGTATATTGTAAGCACTGATTAAATAATCAGTATCCGGTTTTACAGGAAATGCATCATGGCAAAATTTCCACTAGAATAGAAGAACAAAGAACAATTATATCTATATTTAAGGTAGTTGCCAGCTAATTTTGTTTTACATTGGTCTTTTGTAAAAAATATATTTCAAGAAAAGTGAACAAATTAACAAAAACTTGTGAATTGCAAGCCAGAACCAAATCTTTAATGTTATTACCCAAAATAATTATGTAAACTTTCTTGTCATTACACATTCAAAAGCCACACACATATAACTTTGACTATTCATTGGCAAAAACAAAAGGTGTTGCTTTAACAGTAATTTGTGACTGTCCCTGTTATCTTTTCCAGTACCAGGTTTTTTTGTAATGCTCTTGCAACCAGCCACCCTCAAAGATTAAAAACTGTTGTTTTCTATATTTACAAGATGGTCGCCACATTGCGTTATGCAACATGATGATGCAATGTGATAGGTGTCTGGAATGTATAGAATAATTGTTTTTTCTTTTCCTTTCAAACTCCTAAAGTGGGTACCAAGTTGTGTTGCAATGTACTGACGCATTATACAAGCATCTTGCATTGGTAAAGACAACTGAGGCAGCAAACTTGGATTAGAAGAGAGGTTGGCAGCTCTGGAAGGAGCAAAGACAATGAATAGGGGATGTAAAGCGGGACGGAGCACAGGAGAAACAGGGGGGCATGGAGGAGCTAATATAAAGTCAAAAGCAGAGTGTGACTATTGATTATATTTATTGTTGAGACATGAACGATATTTTATTGTGCAAAGATGTTAAACGGGTTTGACAATACTGTGATATAGACTTTATGGAGCATTTCTCCCAATCAATGGAGGGATTATGTTTTATGTCTGCAAATATTCAATGAGCTATGGTTCTGTGAATAGTATTTGCAAGGCTAAAGTGGAGGGATTTGAGAAGGACTTTTTGATTTGGGCTCAATAGAATTATTTCTTCTTGATTAGAGCTCTTTAGAATGCTAAATAGTTTACAGGCTGTCTGTTGTGGTGAAGAAGGTAGCTGGAATTGAGAATGTGGATTTGGAGAAATAAGGAACTGAGAACCTTGAAGCTCAAAAGAGATCCCAAATGAATATATGGAGGAAATGCAAGGGGTGATCATAGATTGCAGTTGGCTATCCACTTATGCTAGTGTTGCAGTATACACCCTGAATCCCTAAATGTGATCACTTCGGCTCAAGAAAATCAGCCTAAATTATTTGTTGGCCATTATCTTCCACAAGAATATCTATAACTGTTACCTTTCAAAGACTAAGGTACAAATTAGGAACGTGTTTTGTGGGGTCTGTTTTCTTTCAGGTTTTCATGTTATATATTTCGAATAGGGTTTTATTTTAAGTCCCTGACTCCATTATTTCCTCTGGGAGTGTGTCAGGACTTATGATTGGCCATGTGTGGTGCGTGACTTAAACCAAGGCTGGGCTGGATTATATTTACTACTGATTGTTCACCTTTAGGACTGTAGAAACTAAAGAAGTGTAGTTGTGAACAGCAACAGACTGTTTCTGGTTCTTGCCTCTTTCTGAGTGGGTGTTTGCAGTAGTGTATCCCTGCCTAACCCCCTCTCTACATTTCCCTAGCCTCTCTCATTTTGTGGTGAGTGTATCCCATTTTTCAGCCACTTCCTCTCGTCCATCCCACATACACACCTAAATAACATGCTTATGAGTGCAGAGATCACCGCTACATTGGCAGAGAACTCCACGTAGAAACAACAGCAGAGGCGTTGGTCTCCACACGTAGGTTAATAAATAGCATTTTGTAGTACATCAGTAGCACTAATGCAGCACTGTGGGAAGGCATTCCATATCTGGCAGCAACAACTTTAAAGGATTTGCCTCCCATTTGTGCACGTTGGGAATCTATGGACCTGCAAAAGGAAGGCATCTAATGATTACAGTGTGGGACCCGGGACATATTATGAGAATACATTTGAGGCTTGATGGGCATGGCATAGTACCTTAAAAGTGGTCCTCTGTTGCCTGGGGCAGGCCAGCAAGCTAAGCTGCCCCATTTACACCTAGATCTGGAATAAGAATGTGCCAAATAGTGTAATTTTGTTCCTGCAAATTACGCAAAATATCAGGAAAAATATGCAATATTATATGTAAAAACAATTAATTCACTATGGGGCATCTCAAGTGAACAGTGTAAGTGAGGGCATACTTTGCAAGATACTAACAAGGGAACTGGTTCACGTAGAGAGTGTATCTTGTGGCATATTTTCTACTTAAAGCTGTCTTCAGCGAAACTGTTTCTGCTTCAACAAGTCCTCTGCAGAAAACAAATGAGTAACATTTTGCACTGGCTAATTTTCAACATTTCACATATTTGCATAAATTACGAAAACGGAAGGGAAAACGAACATTTGTGTCTGTGCAAAATCTGGAAGTGGATGCCCCCTGTGCTTTAAGTCAAGATCTTTTCTTAAGCAAATATAATAAAGACGAAGTGTAGCACCATTGACTGCCATGATGCCCTCCCGTAGCATGCATGCCCAATTTGTCAGGATAAGAGTAGTACACTGCATCAAGCTTTGGCAAATCCAAAGAAAAACAAAACAAAACAACGTTTATTTTTGCTTTTACGATAGATTGTATCCTTCAGACAGGTTTTGAACTTAGTAGAAAATGAAGAACTCAAATGAATTATAATTTTTGGAGAGGCTGTTATGGGTCAATGAGATGTGCAGGATCGTACGCTTTAGGGAATTCTACTGTCTTAGAAGAGTTTATGAACATTTTTGTCAGTCACTACACACCAGTTAAGGAAGGCAGCTGAAGATTCTGTACATTATGCTGAATTCAGGTAACATTTAGGAATCAAGTCATCAATTCTACTTATTAACGTTTACAAAGTCTTACCAGGTCGCCATTCCGACTGGTTGAACGTTCGAAGGGCTCTGTGTAATCGCACCGAATAGTGAAGCTCTCGTCCGCTGCGTGGTCTTGAACTATTTGCAGTTCGATAAAAGTGGCCTTCAGGTGTGTGATGCTTCCTAGAATTAAACATTAATGATGAAAAAGTAGTGTTCCATGGATCCCCATAAACCGTAAGCCATGCTGTCAGACCACTTTGTAATTATGTATAATTAAATCACGAGTGAATGAGATTTGAGTGCCAAGTAATCAGACCTATGTGTGCTGAACGTTGTTTTGTTAATTTTCTGAAATCCAATAATCTTTTATCGTCGTAATGCGTTTTTTATTACAGTTGGTTCTACCCCAGTGCATATTATTATCTGTCGTGTATTTCAAGTAGAACTTAGGGGCATATTTATAATAAAGTGGCCGAGCACGGGTTAGCTCCAAAACAGCTAACGCGTGCTCCTTCACTTTGGAAACACAGGGATGCGCCTTATTTACAAAAATACGGTGCAGCCCTGCATTTCTCCCAGTGCTGGAACTAAATTTAGCTGCCTAGAGCCAAAAGCAGGCACCCTTGCACCACTCTGCAAGAGTGCCTGCGTTGAGGGAATGATTGTTTATGTGCAGGAAGGTGTCCCTTCCTGCACATAAATAATCCAGAATGGCAATGTGTAACTTCTATGTGGGCTGCACACATAGTAGTGGCAAATCGTTATTTTGGTGATTTTTAACTTCTATGTGTGCTGCACACATAGTAGTTGCAAATCGTCATTTTTTTTAAATGATTGTTTACGTGCAGGAAGGGACACCTTCCTGCACATGAACAGTCAATCATTGCGATTTGCTGTTTCTAAAACACAGTAACAGCAAACATGAGGTGTAATAAAGCATTTCTCCTCCATTTGTTATGTTAAGACCAGGTTTTCCCTGGTCTTAATTTTGGCACTGCCTCCTATTTACGCCACCCTTGTAAATAGGGTGCAGTATTAAAATAAATGGGTGTTGCGGCGGCATGGCCACCACAACACTCATTGCCAGCCCTCTCATGCTAAGTGTAGGATGAAAGGGCCGTATTTACAAGGCGGCATTAAGCCACGCTAAGTGGCTTAACGCCTCCTTGTAAATAAGGCGAAGCCCCTATCGCCAGAGGAACTTCAGAAAAAGTGATGTTCTTGTGGCGATAGGGGCTTGTAAATATGCTCCTTAGTGTGCTGTTGTATTCGAAAAAACATGTGGTGGTCATCAGACAGTGCATATAAGTCCGACTCGTGGAAAAATTTAGAGGCACTTCTAGCTTCTAAGTGACTTTGAATCATGTTATTTGGTCGACCCTCTGATTTCTGCTAGTCCTGAAGGAACTTCTATCTTAAAACTAAAACGGATAGTATAATTTGTCTTGTGGTCTTTATTATCATTCGTGAGGTCATGAACAGGGCAATTATGTTTGTGTAGATAACCATACCTGGCAAATTACATTGGTCCTTGGGTTTGTGGATTGCAATCATAATCTTCCTTCAATCTGATCCATAACTTACCTTAAACGTTTTGATTGTTATTTTTTGGGGGGTAGAGGGTTAAATAGGAATGTTCGAACAAGTGCTTAAATTTGACTTTACCTGTGACCTCAGTATTTCTTGGACATGTACTGCAGTGTTCCCTATACCCGGCCCCCATGTCTTCAGAATGCATTGATTGAGCTCTGAAAACATTGATTGAGCAATGAACATATGGTGTAACCTTTGACAGTGACCAGAACCCAATCCCTGCCACCCCTATCCCTGAGTCCACAAGGCACACTGCCCAGCAACACCATGTATCTGGGTCTTCATACTCCTTGTGGGCGCTGGGCACTGGGTGTGGCTTGGTTGGTACATGAGCCACACCCAGTCCTCATACTCTATTAGCCCACCAAGCACTTCCTTTGGATCACTGACAGAATATAGAATACAAGAATATCGATTTACCAGAATATCAAAGTAAAAATATAGAATGACAGAATATCGACTCCCTATCTACAAACAGGTAAGTGCAAAAATATAGAATAAAAAATATTGATGCTAAAAATATAGAATGCTAAAATATCGAATTTTTTAAGCGTCTTAAAAATAAAAAGTCAAAGGTTTTTATTTGTTTTGGTACTCAACTGAGGACCACAAATATTATGTTGAACAATTTACAAAACAATTCATTAAAAATGAATACAATGATAAAAATGATTTTAAAAATTTATAAAATTTGTAACATACAAGTTCATTTGGTGGATATTTGCACACCGATAATAGTTCTTTTACTGTTGAAATCCTACTTTTGCGATATATATGATTTAGATATCTTGACCGAGCTTTAACTACATTAGGATTAGGGCATGCGAATAAGAGATGCTCGATGTTTTGGTCACCCCCCTGACATAAGGTACATAGTGAGGATCCACCAGGTGACCATCTTGATGTAAACGTTAGCACTGGTAGAATTCCTAATCGCAACATTGTAATTGCCCTCCTTGCACCGTGTGTTAAGCAAAACCCTATATATGGCTGTACCTGCTTATACTCCAATGATTCTGCAAAAAGTTTGTAAGTAGTTAATTTGTTGCAATGAGCGTGGTCAAGTTCAAAGCTCAGTTTAGGAGTAAAGCATTTTAAAAAATGTTTCAGTTGCAGGGTTGACCAGGTAAGCAAAAGATCCGGGCTAAGTTTGGCAATTTGAAATGCCATGGTCATATTCTGATAAAATGTTTGCTTTGAGGCATCTGATTCAAAAATCTCAATTTTTTGCAGGGAGCGTAATGATTCTTTTTTTGCATGAAGAAGATTGTAAGCCCATCTAATAACGTTAGCAATGGCTACCGCGTAGGAACTAGTAAGTGAAAATTCTAGTCTCAGAGCTTGGACTGGCGTAGATTGTGAGACCTTCAAGATTTTTTTCAGGATTTTCCCTTCTTTTTCGTCCATATATGCCCATTGTTTTATAGGAATGTGCTCTGTGGCATAAGATAGAACAGGGGGGGTTTTTACTCTGTATATTTTTAACAGTGAAGAGAGGTGCCTGTTCCCTGTAGCTGAGTAAAGTCTTGAAAGGGCACCAGCATATAGTTCTGATTTTCTTTTTAGGTTATTTATTTGCTTTGTATTATTTAGATTCTTCGAAAGTATCCTACCTAGATAGGTATATTCACCGACTTCTTCAACCTTTTCTTCGCCTAGCCTCCAGCAGTACTTAGCACTTTGTTTTTTACCAGAGAAAGAGACTACTTTTGTTTTCGTTAAGTTAGGAGTTAGGAAATTATCCTTTGAGTATTTATGTAGACTGTCTAGGAGCTTTTGTAGACCAAAGGGCGTAAGGTCCAACATCACGATGTCATCGGCATACAGTAGGGCGTGTATGCTGTGTGCAGCGATCTTTGGAGGCAAACTTGAACCTTGTTGTAATTGATGTGGTAAGTCGCTGAGATATAAAGAGAATAATATCGGAGCTAAAAGGCAACCTTGTTTAAGTCCATTTACAGTTTTAATTGTTCTAGTCAAACCTTTTTCACTCCCCATTTGTACTTCACACCATGTGTTAGTGTGGAGATTAATTATGATCTGCAACAGTTGTTCTGGTATTCCTATTCTCCTTAGTTTATTCCATAGAGTAGGTCTGTCGACACGATCAAAGGCAGTAGAGTAGTCAATGAACGCTGCATATACAATCTGGGATTTCCGCACTATGTATTTGTCAAAGATGGTCTGGAGAGTTGAAATATTGTCGATGACAGAATGATTAGGTCTAAAACCTGCTTGAAACATTGGAATTAAACCTGACGAGAAGGCCCAGTCTTTTAATTGATCTAAAATCTCAGCACGAAAATTTTCCCTGTAGCATCCATCAGTGCTATTTGGCGGTAATTGCCGGCGATGTTTTTGTTCCCCTTTTTATGGATAGGGATAATAATACTCCCTTGCCATGACTTTGGTATTTTCCTAGTTGTAAGGATATGGTTAAAAAGGGGTGATAGCATCAGACTCCACCCCTTGGGGTCTGCTTGCAGGACCTTGATGGGTATTTGGTCAGGGCCGGAAGCACCAGTGCTTTTCGCTTTTCGAATATGCATTGCTATAGAGAATGCTGAGGTGTATGTGATCTGGGAATTGTTTTTTCCCCATGGTAATACCGGCGTCCATTTCATCATAATTAGTTGGATTTGCCTTATAGAGATCATTCAAGTAAATTTCCCAGTCATAAGGAGAGACTGGAATAGCTTGAAGTTTCTTTTTCGTTCCAGTTATTTTAGCAATTAAAGACCAATATTCTCTCTGGTTGTATTTTTTGGCGGCTATTTGGATATCGACCCAATTTCGATCTTGCAGCGTTCTTTTGTGACTGTACTTCTCTCTTCGTAGTTGATTTTTTAGTTTGTTTATTTCTGCCTCAATTGATGGAGAGTAGCTCAAATATTGTGCACGTATAAGTTTGTTGAGTATTTTTGCAGTTGGTCTATTCCAATTCTTATTTTTCTTATTCTTATTATTGTTTATTAATGAGTCCCGTTGTGATTTATCTAAAAGAGCACCTTTAAGTGTGTTAACTATGTATTCAAAGTTTATTATAGGGTCGTCAGAGTTTATTTTTGTTAGAAGTTGAGTATTTGTAATCAACGCAGTTATATTGACCAAGGTTGATGAAGACCAAAATATCCGCCTCTGATCAGCATTTATCACTATAGTGCTGTTATGAAATGTAATCTGGCTTGTAGAGGAGTGATTAGCCATCCATTGAGTGGATATTTGTAGTAATGCGTGGTCGCTCTCTTCGGTAAAGTTGGATTGCAGGTATACAACTGTCTCCTGTAGTTCCATATCACAGATTATATAATCAATGATTGAAAGGGTTCCATTTCCTCGTCTAGTGTATGAGGCCGGTATGTCTCCTTCTACATTGCCGTTCAATATCATCCCGTTTAAATTTGGAAGAAATGATAGTAGCAATTTGCCTCTTTTGTCCGAGTTAATTCCTTTAGGAAACTTTGGAGAGGATATTTCCAGTGACTCTTCTTTATAAAGATTTATCCACTTTCTGATTTCACAATTGGAGATTTTTCCGTTAAGATCGCCCATGATTAGATATGACAGATGTGATTGGTCTTCAATTAACTGAGTAATTCTTTCCATTGTATCAACAAATAATGCATCTTGGTTTGTGCCAGGTGGAGCATATACATTGAAGAGCAGGATTGCCTTTGGTGGGGCCGAAATGTGTATTTTTAATGATACCTTAATGCATTGCAGATTCTCAGAATTGGTCTCCACAATCCTTTGATTCCATAAGTATTCCTCCCTAAGCAGAATTGCCAGGCCTCCCTTTGCCTGGCCCCGTTTAGTTGCTTTTGCCGGAACATCGTATACATAATAACCTTTGTGGAAGAAAGATTTTGTTGCCCAGGTTTTCTGTAGAATCAAGATATCTGGTTGATTTATAGTAGCTTCAGTCATTTTATTTTTAGATTTTCCAGCCATGTTCCACGAGTTAATCTTCAAGCCTTTGTTAAACAGTAGGTTTTTGGCCGTTAAAGATTTTATTGCTGTTTAGTGTCTCCGATACCCAGGCCCAAGGCTTTATAATTTTTTCAGAGACTTTCACTTCTAAATCTTTGCACCAGACTACCCTTTCTCCGTTGTTCACAAAGATTTTCATGGAGTCCTTCCCTGTGTGAATCGACCTATGGTCTACTGGTACTGGAATGTATTTGTGCATGCTCAGGTTTGACCAAAGAGGACTGTTCGACCTTTTGTAAGGTTTATTTTCTTCCGGGTCAGATATTTCAATTACGTCGTAACCACATTTATGAAGTATCTCCTTTTCTCTGAGAATAATCCCGGGTAGAACTGATGACCAAAAAGATACCGTCGCTATTTTGTTATTTTCTTTCTTGGGAAAGATCACCAGATCTATTTCTTTACTGGTCAAGGATTGCAGTGGTAGTATTTGTTGGAGAAGATTTATTATCCTTCCACGATTGAGTGGAACGTTATCAATAGGAAAAAGTTCTTCGAATTGTAAAGAGTTTAGACGATTTTATGTCCCCACATAAGGATTTATTCTCGTCACCTTCTCCTATTCTTTTATTTCTATACCCTATTTCAGAGAACAGTGTGGACGGTAAATATTCATGAGCTCTTGGATTCAAAGTTTGAGCTTTCCATGAGATTTTTCTGTCACTAATTTCCTCTTTTTGTCCAGATAAAGAAGTCGACTTTCCTCTTGGTTCTCACAGATTTTTTGAGGTGAAGTAGGTTTTTGAAATTTGAGTTTACGAGTTTTCTTTTTATGGATTCTTCTTATCGGTTTTTTTCTCCTTTTTTTTCTTCTTTCTTCTTGGATTTCTGATGTTGTAGAAACTATTTCGTCTTGGTTAGCGTCAGATTTATGTTTAGTGATGTTTTCCTGGTCATTTTTATCAAGGATGATTTTGTGCGGATCCGTTTTTTTAGAAAAAATAGCATACTGTTGTACTTTTTTTGGGAAATCTTCTTTGAAGAGTTTCTTTAGGGAGAATATAGGAGTTTCTTTTTGGATATCCAAATTTTCCTTTATTTGTTTTCCTGTTTTTTCTATTTTTGATGTTTGTGTACTAACGTCACATTTTATTTGTGTCTGTATGAATTCATCATTTTTAATTAAGTTATTTTTTTGCAGTTGCGTCATATCAGAGATTTGTTGTTTTTTCATGCTTCGGCTGATTCTTTTTTCTTTTTCTCCTCCACTAAGAACGTTAGTATGCCAATTTGTACATCTAAAGTTTGATCCGAATTTTCCAGGATGTGTCCTAAAAAGGAGAGGACTGATTCCAAAATTTCCTGTAGAGTAAAGAGAGCCTTTGACATTGGATTTTCAGAGTTTGTGTTAATGACTTGTTTAGGAAAGAAAGGGTCCAGTGAGGAGTCAAGTGCAAGATCTAGTTCTGGTAATTTTTCCTCAGAACTATTTGAAGGTTTATCTAAGTTTACCTGTACATCAGATATATGGTCCACTGACTTCAGTTGGGATCCTTGAATAACATCAGTATGATCTGGACTCCCTGTCCATTTTATTGGAGTTGAAGATGTTAAGTGGGTCGGATCTGGCTCCAGGGATTGTAATTCATGTGATGAGCAGTTTATCTTTCGGTTAGATTCTAGAGCAAGCATACTTAGATTGTCAGTGGAGTGTTGGTTCAAAGAGTAATGCATTTTTTCCTCCTTATTTTCAATGGAGTCCAAGTTTTTTTCCATTTCCGGTACATAGGTAGATAATTCCCTGTTTAATGTTAGAGCAGAAAAGTAATTACTAATTGCCGGGGTCCCAGTTATTCGACCTTGTTTTATTGCTTTGGCGGAGGATTTCCTGACTGCTTCTTCGGTACCCATTCGCTTCATAAATATGGTGCGAGATCTTAATTTCTTGAATCCCATTAGGTTTTCCTGGAATGAGTCTAGTAGTTGTAGACAACAGCGCTTTCTCCGGTGACTTTTAAAGCGTTTATTATTAAGACTTCGACGCAATTCACCGTGAGGTTTCGTGTCAGTCTCGGGGACCTTGTTATTACACTTACCGCTATGGCGATCACAAATGATACTTATCACACAGATCCCTAGTGTATTACAAATGTAGAGGTAAATGTTAATAGGGTGGCCCGTCCCGTCCTAGTACGTCCCCGGACGGCCATAGACGGCCCGCTCTTTGCCCGGGCTTAGCCCGGTGTCCCGCGAGACGGTATGTATGTTGTATTTGTACTTGTGAGGGCGGCCGTGGGCGGGGCAGGCAGGGGGCGCAGAACGGATTTGGTCAGGTCTCGCAGGGACTCCTGGAACAGTGAGTCCCTGCAGCGCTCCACCCCTGCAGCCTCTCCGCGCCGCGGCAGCTGGGAGATGTTTCTTTCCAGGAGGTAAGGACAAGGCAGCACGCAGCGGCTCCCGCACAGCGGGAGCGGCAAGTTGTAGAGTAGTTGTAGTTGCCGGCAATGCTCCAGCAGAGCGAGCAAGTAAGAAAAGGTTTTTGTATCAGGCTCCAAACGATTTACAATTTGATCACTAAATGATCGGTGCAAGCCCCTTTTCTTTGGTCAGCCGGCCGTGGGCGGGGCAGGCAGGGGGCGCAGACCGGATTTGGTCAGGTCTCGCAGGGACTCCTGGAACAGTGAGTCCCTGCAGCGCTCCACCCCTGCAGCCTCTCCGCGCCGCGGCAGCTGGGAGATGTTTCTATCCAGGAGGTAAGGACAAGGCAGCACGCAGCGGCTCCCGCGCAGCGGGAGCGGCAAGTTGTAGAGTAGTTGTAGTTGCCGGCAATGCTCCAGCAGAGCGAGCAAGTAAGAAAAGGTTTTTGTATCAGGCTCCAAACGATTTACAATTTGATCTTGGTCTTAAAAATAATATAACATTAATTAAATAATAAATATAATTAAGTAAAACATACTCAAAATTAAGTAAAAAAAGTCAAGATTAATAAATTAAAAATGTAATCTAAAAAAACATACATTTTTTATATATATATTAATTTAATAATAATAAAAAGTAATTATTATTTATAATTTTAAAATGCTAAAAACATATTTTAAAATATTATTACATATATATATATATAAATAAACATATATAAATATACAAATTAATTATATATGTTAAAACATTAAAAAAAAATTCTTAATATTTAACAGTACATTAAATATAACAATAGTGAAAACGCTACATAACGTATGGGATAAAATTACTATTCCCACTCCAGTGAGTGCAACGGTAGGGAAAGTGTTGGATAGCGTGTGGGTAAAAATTACTATTCCCACTCCAGTGAGTGCAACAGTAGGGAAAGTGTTGGATAGAGGGTGGGTAAAAATTACTATTCCCACTCCAAACAGTACAACAGTAGGGAAAGAGTTGGATAGCGGGTGGGTAAAAATTACTATTCCCACTCCAGCGAGTAGTACAGTAGGGAAAGTGTTGCATAACGGGTGGGTAAAATTACTATTCCCACTCCAGTGAGTGCAACAGTAAGGAAAGAAATGGATAGCAGGTGGGTAAAAATTACTATTCCCAGTCCAGTGAGTGCAACATTAGGGAAAGTGTTGGATAGCGGGTGGGTAAAAATGACTATTCCCACTCCAGTGAGTGCAACAGTAGGGAATGTGTTGGATAGCGGGTGGGTAAAAATTACTATTCCCACTCCAGAGAGTGCAACAGTAGGGAAAGCGTTGGATAGCGGGTAGGTAAAAATTACTATTCCCATTCCAAACAGTGCAACAGTAGGGAAAGTGTTGGATAGCGGGTGGGTAACAATTAATATTCCCACTCCAAACAGTGCAACAGTAGTGAAAGTGTTGGATAGCGGGTGGGTAAAAATTACTATTCCCACTCCAGTGAGTGCAACAGTAGGGAAAGTGTTGGATAGGGTAAAGGTTAAAAATGACATACTTATAAATTAAAACATTTTTGTAATTAAATAATGAATTATTCATAAATTAACAGTAAATTCATTAAAAATACCAATAAATAAAAATTAATAATAGCTTTAATAACATTAAATCACTTCCACCCTATTCCCTCAATAAACACACATCCCACTCCACATAAAATTTCACATAATTAATATAATTATCAATTAATCAATTAATATAAATTAATTACCAATTAATGATTAAGCAACAATAAATTAATTAGCAATACCAATAAATAAAACATATCAAAAAGTATTTACCAATTAATATTTAATACAATTAATATAATTATCAGTTAATTAAATAATAAAAAAGTTATTACCAATTAATAATTAACAATAAATTAATTATCCATACCAATGAATACAATTTAATAATTACTTAATTACAATTAAATTACTTCCCACCCTAGTCCCCTATAAACCCACAACCCGCTACGGAATAAAATTACACAAAATTAATTAACAAATAATTAATTAATTCAAATAAAATCTTAATTAATATATTCTAATTAAATTACTTCCCACCCTATTCCCCTATAAACCCACAACCCTATACGGAACTAAAATACGCAAAAAATATGTAACATAAAATTCATTACTTTAAAAAAATTCCAACATACATTACAAACATAATATATACTTTTAACACATATACTGACACTTAAAGAAAACACTAAAAAAAATGATATTTTTAACAACTATATTATGACTTTTGATATTACTAACTTCGATAATAGTAAAAACGATATTTGTTGCCTCCATTTCGATATTATGCACCACGATATTATTGTAAGTCGATATTTTGGCAATTCTACATTTAAAATTTGATATTTTGCCAACTCAATATTTAAAATTCGATATTTAGACTGTTCACCACTTCCTTTGTTGTTGCGCAGAGGGTTCTGGAAGCAAGGCCTGGCATTTCACAACACATTAAGAACACTTTCCCTGCCTAAGAACTGTAGGAAAGAAACCTCACTGGGAGGCTTGGGAGGCTCTGGACGCTAACGGTAACCTTTGGCCAAGATAAGGGCCATCTGCCTTGGTGTTAGCCCACTGAGCACAACAACCATACATGCCCAGAGGACCCTGGGTTAAGGATGCAGCCTTCAGGCCCACCATGTCACCTTGGACAGAGGGTACAGGCATAAGAGGAGTGGGTGAAGTTCATATTCCCCAATTCCAGTGCCCCACTAACTACACCTTCTCTCTTGTGCCCAAGGGCGAGGCTGAAGGCCTTGTTCATGAGGCTCTTGAGACAGAGGAGTGGGCACAGGTTGCGGAAAGGCTATACTCTAAACTACTGAAGGCATTCCCTCTGAGTTCAAGTGGAAGGGTGAGTAGACATGTGACATGGCCCAAGACAATGGCCTATTAGGCATATTAGGCATGGCCAAATCATTATATCCCTCAGTTGTAGGTACAAAGATACCTGTGTAGACAGTGGTGCTACCGCTTTACCAAATACAATAAATATGTATGAGGTATTAGGGGTGAGTGGAGGTTCAGTACCTTTTATCTTCTATATTTGTAAATGATATCAGAAATCACATCACCGATGAGATCATTGCTAACTTCATGTATTGTATGACCAGGGACATCATCGATGAAATCACTGTAGCCAGAAAGGGTTGTTATTTTCCATGTGTGTGCAGAGACCATGTAAATGTAGTCTTCTTACTGTATGTTGACAGTGGTGCTCAAATATGTGATTTCATCAAGAGTGTTATTTGTGACATTGGTCTGTGTCCATGAGAAGTGCGCTCTGGGAGTAGTGTCTGCATATATTACCAAACATAGGGCATTTAATTGTTTTTTAGGTACTAAATCATAATATCTCTTTTCAGGGAATTGCATAGATCATCTATATTGTTCGCTAATTACTGACGTTAGTATAGAGCCATGGAAAAACATACATAAGAATATATTTTAGTTAGGCCCTAATATCCATATAATTTTAAAAAATACAAAAGTCCAAGAAAACAAGTCAGGTGAATGGACGTGTTGATCTAAAAAAATGAGTGGTGTGTAAAAGTGTGTGCTTTAAAGTGCATACATAAAAAATAAGACACAAGTTACAACAATTATACATGTTCACTTTTCACAGGCATCTCCGAGTACTTATGGAATTGTCATCACCATTTGACCTGAAGTCTGCCACAGAACGGAAAAAAATCAGTGCCCATACACAGGCAAGAAAAAATACACTTTCTGACCGCCGTCAAGCTGGTTGCATTGTAATAATGGAAGTGGGACCACAGACTCCTTGTCGGGCAGTCCGTTTCGGCTATGATGTAGGCCGGACGCTCATCTGACTGACATCGTAATAGGCCCCTTAATGTGTCCTGCTAAGAACACTTAGGCCCCCATTAGGATGGCGGGCGGACTTTGCCTGCCCGCCACTATGCGGAGAACGGGACCGCCCGCCTTAAGGGCATGGGTCCCGATGTTAGAATTAGGATGTGCCCGCCACCGTGGCGGGCGTATCCCTCATTTCTAACATTGTGGCAGGCGGTGCTCACTGCACCGCACGCCACAATGTCAGAAATGCATGCATGCATTTGCATACACGAAGCGGCAGGCACCGCGCGGTGCTACTGCTTCGTGTATGCAAATGTTGGGGGGTACCACAGGTACCCCCCGTGTGCACCCCCCACCCCTCCTTCACTCTGGGGGCCTGCAGGGGGCCCCCAAAGTGAAGACCGCATGCCGCCACGGAAAGGCTTCTGAAATGGCCCATTGTAATATGGCTGGCGGTGTCTATTAATCCTTTTCCGCACCGGCCGCAAGGCAACCGGGCATAAAAGCGGTGGACGGTCTTTCCGTCCGCCGCAGTCCCCCCGCCATACTAATATGGCTGGGGGAATTCACTTGCGGATGCCGGGCGGATTGCCCCCGCCAGGCCGGCGGTGGCTACCGCCAGCCTGGCGGAGGCAATCCACCCGACATCCTAATGGGCCCCTTATTTTTCAAGGTTTCCAGCAGATCTCTGGTTTACCAACAAATCCTAATCGTAGCAAGTTCTCCATCATCATTATCCACATGCAATCTTCCGATCATTGCAGCCTACTATGCAGTGACAGCACTACCTTCAGATTATGGTGCCCCTTGGGGGAAAAATTGAACATTTTGGTTCAGGAGCTTGAGTGATTTCTTTTTCCACTAATATTTCATGTCTGATTACCTAAATGTTGCATTTTGTTTTCTTAAATAGCTCCTTCACAATAATGACGCAAGAGGCAGAGATGTCTGTCGATAGTCAGAAAGTGGGTTATTTGATGAAGTACTTTGCAAACTGCCTTATGCCAGTGACCCTGCTTGTCAGCAGCATGAATGAAGATGTGAAGGAGCTGCGAACAAGCACCCCATAGTTGTGCACCACTGGTATCGTCCATGTAAACACCTCGCACAAGTGTAAAAAATACTTGAAGATATAATTGTTTTCCATACATAGGATTACTCTCCAAACATACTATTATGCATTAACAGCACAATTGTAATTATTGCTGGAACTGAAATGTATGCAATTCACTGATGTTAGTTCCTACAAAATGCTGCGCAAACTGCGCTTAGATTACATCCGTTTTACAGCACATTTACATGAGAAGCAATTTGCAGCACAAATGCGCTAAAGTTTGTTCCAAAACATTTTTAAATTGAAAATCCAGTGCAGAAACATAATCCTTGCCCACAAAGACTAATAGAGTTATGAGAGTGGGGAAAATTAAATGGCTAAATTCCATTTTGCGATTCCTAAATAGCGATTTTTAAGGAATCGCTATTTATAATTCGCAAAATGGAATGTATGTAAAAAATCGCTAATTTTTTGCGATTCCTTAATCTTCCTTATTTGCGAATTCGCATTTTGCGAATTTGCAAATAAGGAATAATTTCCCATGCATTCCTATGGGCCAGGAGGCCCATAGGAATGATTGGGAAATAATTCTCAAATTGCGAATTCGCAATTTGCTAATCGCAATTTGAGAATTATTTCAAGGGTGCAGGGGTGTCTCAAAGACACCCTGCTGCACCCCTGAAATGTACATGTGTGTGTGCATATAGCGCACATACATGCCCTATGGGCGTCACATGCCGCCTTCAAAAATGCCAAATTGTGCATTTTTAAAAGAATTCGCAAATTAACATCAACTACAAGTTGGTGTTAATTTGCAATTTCTAAGCCAAAATTCGCAAATTAAAAATGCTACATACATAGCATTTAAGGAATCGCATAATTTGCGATTCCTTAAATGCTATGGCAAAATAAGGAATCGCAAATTTTAGCGATTCCATGTTTTGCGAATTTTTGATGCATGCCAAAACATGCAAAAAGACCGTTTGCGACTCGCAAAGGCCGAAATTCTGCGAATTTCGGCCTTTGCTATTCGCAAAAGGCTTGATACATCTAGGCCTGTGTCTTTAAAAGAGTTAAGCATTTGCTTAGTTGAAGTCCGAGAGACCATTCAGCTGCATACTTAAAGGGACAAGGCCTGATTCATAAAGAATTTGCTGCGACCTGCCTTTGCAGTACTCCTGGCTTACTAGTGAATGACACTTGTGAATGGGGCCAATTGTGTATGTGTAAAAGTATTGAGATGATTGCGTCAAGAAGTACTATGCAAGGATGTATGACACTGAGATCTTACAACATGGAGAAGAACGTGTTTATCTTACCCGATGTGCTTAGAGTCCAGCATATATTCAAATATGGCGTCATGGCTGGTTCGACTTTGAGTTCATGAAGATCTGCAGGGATTAGCTTGGGTTCTTCTAGCCACTCTTGGGGGTAACCATTACCTTAAAGACATCGGAACATGTAACATAAAAATTAGCTAGGTGAAAAGGAATGCATGTAATTTGCAATAACAATGGTATATTTCTGAGCTGAACATCATTTTGAGTTTCACAAGATGCATTAAAAGTGAAGGAAAACCCCTTTGATTATGACTTCTTATAACTATCTAGACAAGCATTGGTCAATGCATTAGCTTTCACCTATGTGATTAATATTAAGCTGCTTTTTTGTTGTAAGTTCCAACCTTATGAGCAGATGTGTAATATAAGATACTGAAACTCTGTGAAAGTGTTATGACTTGTTTATTGAGAAATGCATTATATTGTGCTGTTACTGGTGGTACTATAAGCCGGGGAGATTAGGTAAAGGACAGAGGACCAAGAAAAAAACATTCCCCCAGACAAGTACGCTTGAAATGGGTGCATCTTTGTGGAGATTAGGTAAAGGGCGCAGGAAAGCTCAAACAAGCACAGCGCAAGCACTGTGCAGGCAAAACCTAAGCAATGTGTGCTGACACAAGTACAATAAATAAAAGACCTTGGACAAACCAAAAACATGCAGCCAACAAAAGTATTCAATTTTTTAAAACATTAACCCATATGGTAGCTTCTCATGGATGCCTGAAACTAGAAACAAACTTAAACCCAGTCCGCGTTCTGTTCAGTGGCGGCTCCTCCGCAATGGAGGATGAGCATTGCCACACTGGCTCAGAGCCAACAGGTGAAAATTAAAAGGATATTCTATCATCATTTTATTTTTCATCTTCTGGCTGAGTCAGCGTGCGTTAGGCTGGCCAAACATACATGTACACTTAGGTTCAATACAGTTGGGCTGGAGAAACATCACAGACTCCCTCTCCTGAGCAGAGCATCAAACCGGCCCGCTCAGGCCAATCCCAGCGCTCCTCTCATAGCATGAAAGCAGTGCAGGGATTGCACAAAGAATCTGTGATGCTGTCCCAGTGTCTGCTGGGACCAGGAAGAAGAACACAGAGGCACAACGCGGGAGGAGGCCGGTAGCTTCAGGTAAGTCTCCCATCTAAAATAAATAATTATTAAACTCACCCCCCCCCCGCACCCTCTCCCACGCTCCCCCTCCTGCGCGCTCTCATGCATTCTGTCCACCTGCCCCGCCACATTTTGTTTGTGACGGCCGCCACTGGTTCTGTTATGTCTAGACGAGATGCAGCAATGCACTTAGTGAATCACTATATTAAGAATGCATGGTATATGTGACTGATAAACTGTCACAATGTGTGTCTGCTGACCCAAGTGGCTAAATAAAAACATGCATTAACAGTAAAAAATGTGACACCGGCAGTATTAGGATTCCAAATGGTGAAAGTGCTGCACTAACGACCAAAGCACTTATGCCTGTATCATCTCGGCTGCAGTGAGCAAATTTTGGGCCCACATCGGATATAGCCGGAGCTTTAAAAGAAATGCTCAACAAACAATTGAATCGAGCTGCATGTCACTGCTATGATAACTTCCTTGCACTCCGGCCTATGCAGGACACAGAATTTATAAATCAATGGCAATTGTGTGAGAAGCAGTTTAGCAACATTGGAGCAAATCATTCTTTGGTGCAGACAGAGATAGTAAGATTGAGTGCCGAACAGCATCCATTCTCGATAAAAGGGTTAATGGTGTAGGCACATGGCTATCCCTGGGAAACCTCTAAGAGGGCCTTCATTGTGGTTAATTGTTAAACCTCTGGACTCACATTTTCACGTCCTTCTCTTACACTTTGAACAAACAAATATTTCCTTTGGCACAGCATAGGCCATTCTTGTTTACACTGGGGGGGAAAAGTGTCCCACTCCAGAAAACAACACGAGGAGGAATGGAAGCTGCCTAATACAACATTCAGTTGTGGTCGGGGAGTACAAGCAAGATGAAACATTTTATTACAAAACGTTAATCAAGTTAGGTTCGGTGGACAGAGTGAATTCTGTTCAGCTGAACTTCACTTATGTTTACTGACCGGGACCAATGTGGCCAACATATCTCTAGCAGTGATTTAATTGGAAGATTACAAATTGCTTCTTCTAGCACATGGATATGCGGATATCCAATTAAATTATATTCAGAAAACCCCATTTGTTTTAGGAGCTTCTTGTAAATGCTCCCTAGTGGCAGCAAATTATGTTATTGCCGTCTATTGATTTTTAACAGGCGTGTCTGCTGTTTTTGTTGCACCGATAATAGTGCAGTGTTCCAAATCCACATGACGTAAATGGATTGAGTAGAGTCCTTTCGAAACTGATTGATGAGAATTTCCAAGGGAATGCTTCTTCCTTAGTTAGTTTTCATAGAATATTCTCTGTCTAGGAACAAACAAGTGATACACCCAACAAATACTATTTCTTCCTAGTCAATGGAATCCACAAGCTTTGTATCTTTAGACCACAGGAGAAGAGTAAAAATAATCCATCCAGTTTCAGGCTCTATTAACCAAGCAACCGAAGATAGATTTAGTGCTTAGGTGAGAACTAAGACAGAAGAGCATGAGATGGTTAGCGAAAGAGGCTTCATGTGAAAGGTGGAATTTCTCTGGAGAGGCTTACATCCATAAAGTCTGGTGGTCACCACTTTCCATAACACATTTACAGAGACTTCACAACACAAATCAATAAATGTTATGGCCTTAATCGGCAAGATCCTGACCACGAGTGCATAAAGCTATTCCGCTGTTGTCTAGGAGTGTACATAGACAACATAATGAATGTGGCTATACAATGTAATGCTGCTGCTATCTAGAACAGAGGGTAGGCTATAGGCTCAGCACAGGTGCGCAATAGCCCCTTGTGGTTTTCTGAGAGCACTCAGACACAACAAGCTGAAAAGGAGTGCACAAAGGCCCGCTGAGGTTTTCTCATTTCATCCAGAATACGAGAAATTGCCCACCACAGAAAGTGAGGAGAATCTAGCAAGACCCAGCCATGAAGGAAGTCTCTGAAAACACAAAGTCCGCTCGTAGGACTTGTTGACATGAGAAAGTGTTCATAATTACGTCAAAAACTTTTGCCAAGTTTAACAGATCACACCTTTTGGGGTCACGTTCACTTTTCTGGGGCATAGATCCCATGTGACAAATGTGTCATGAAAGGTGGGGTGTTTTTGATTAATTTGATTACAATACATTTTGATAATTACAACGCCCAGCTTCTCCTCACCCAGTGTAACTCAACACCACATCATCTGAGAAATGTTTCAGACCACATTTTTTAGTTGTTATTTATTGGAATGGTAACTCATTATTATTGGAATGGTAACTAAAATCAGCAAAGCTACCCATTGCTGCTTAGCCATAGGCATCAATGGTTTATACCTCAACCTGAAAGCATGCAAGGCAGAGCTTGGAAATTCACCTCGGTAGTACACACTTCAAAATGCCCTCATGTTATCAGTGTTATGTTATGTTATGTTATGTTATATTTACTTTTGTATAGCGCATGGCTACTCAAAAAGAGTGTCCCGGCGCTTTGAGTAAGGAGGACTACAGCACAATAACATAACACAGTTAAAAAAGAAAAGAAGAAGACAGCGAAAAAGAGGGCAAACCAGATATATGCAGCCTACTGGGTAAACAACCAGGTTTTAAGACCTTTTCTAAAGGCAAGAAGGCTGGTGGCTCCCCGAAGTGTGAGCGGCAGAGAGTTCCACAACTGTGGCGCCAGTAGTCCAAAGGAGCGACCTCCCAGTCGAGCTCTCTTCACTCGCGGGACCACCGCCAAGAACAGACATTCCGATCTCAAGGAACGCGCAGGGTGGTAGAATACAAGTCTCTTTTGGAGGTACTTTGCTCCAACCGCATGGAGGGCCTTGTAGGCCAAGGTCAAAACCTTGAAGGCGATCCGCTTGCGGATTGGAAGCCAGTGGAAAGTCTGCAGCAAGCCTGCTGCACTGGCACGTCTATTCAGGCCAAAGATAGCTCTCGCAGCAGCATTCTGCACCACTTGGAGCCGCTGTAGCAGGTACTCTGGCAGGCCCAAGTAGAGAGCGTTCGAATAATCTAGCCTAGAGCCGATCAGGGCCTGCACAGTCAGCTTTCTGTGCTCCTCAGACAAAAGAGGAAGAAACCTCCGCAGCATCCTAAGGAGGCCAAAGCACATCCCTGACACCCCGAGGATCTGGGATTTCAACGTAAGCCCCTTATCCATCTTGACCCCCAAGTTCTTCGCAATCTGGGATGAACACGACGGAGGGAACATATTGATGGGCCACCAAGCCTGCCAGTCTGGCTCCGTGTCGCACCCAAAGAAGAGTACCTCGGACTTATCGGAATTGCACTTGAGGCTGTTCAGTTGGAACCATTGAAAAACAGCCCCAAGGCAATCCCGGATACTCTCCCCATCAAAGTCTCCTCCTCTCTTACACGAGAAGAGGAGCTGGGTGTCGTCTGCGTAGGATACGATCCGGGCCCCGAACGACTCCGCCAACGCCGCCAAAGGGGTCATGAAGATGTTAAAAAGGGTCGGGCTCAAAATAGAGCCCTGTGGGACCCCGACTCCCAAAGGCGGCATCACGGCGGAATCCGGCGAGGCCCAGACCGTTTGCCGGCGGCCAGCTAGAAAGGAGGAAAACCAGCTGAGCACCGTCCCCCGTAGTCCTATCTCATAGAGTCTTGCGAGAAGGCCATCATGGGGGACGGTGTTGAAAGCCGCCGACAAATCCAGCAACACCAGCATGGCTTTGCCTCCCGAGTCCAGAACCCCTTTAATGGTTTCTGATACCTCAAGGAGCGCGGTCTCTGTGCTGAGGTTTGGACGGAAGCCAGACTGAGTGGCATGCAGGATCTCATTTGTCTCCAGAAAATTGGAAAGCACCGTCTGAACGTGCTTTTCCACAATTTTCGTGAGAGCCGGCAGCAGAGAGATAGGCCTGTAGTTGACTGGGGCCTTCGGGTCCAGGCCAGGCTTCTTGAGCAGCGGGATGACCATTGCCTGCTTCCAGGCCTGCGGAACCACCCCCCGGCTCAGCGAGAGATTCAATAGCGGGTTTGCCAGGGGATTAATCACCTCTGCCATTTTTGCCAGAAACTTAGCGGGACACGGGTCCAGCGGCGAGCCCGATTTGAGATTGCCCATGAGTGCTAAAGAGGCGGGGGAAGAAATAGGTGAAAACACGCCCAACGTCAAACCTGGCGAGGCCAGAGGGGGCCGGTTAGCCTCAGGGTTAATCAGCCCCACGGGTACACTCGATGGAAAGGAGTCCTGTATCAGTTGGATCTTGCTAGTAAAAAAGTTAGCAAGATCCGACGCCCAGGAATCAACTGGCCTCTCATCAGAGGTATTAGACCGCGGAGATGTAAATTCTCTCACAATGGAGAAAATCTCCTTACAGGAGTTGGAAGCGGCCTCTATCCTCCCTGCCAAATAGGCTTTTTTTCCCAGGCGGATGTCCCGGTGATAGGCCTTAACCGCCATCTTATAGGTCAGCTTGGCCACTGTGTCGTATTGTGCCCGCCAAGCTCTTTCGGCCACCTTACACTGCTGCGGCGTAGCCGACAGTGCTGCGGTGAACCACGGAGCGGAGACCCGTTTCGGTGTCAAGCGGGGGGTCAGTTCCGGGGCGAGATCGTTTAGCCTGACTACAAGCCACGCATGCAAGGACTCCAGATCCTTCTCTAGGTCGCCAGAGAGGGGGCAGGGGTGATCCAGGGCGGCCTGGGCCAGCATCGCAGGGGTAACTCGATGGTAAGCCCTATGGACTCGACCCTGCTGCTGTGGCAAAGCAACAGCCGCTTTAACTGTGCCTTTGATTGAAAATTTAGCAAGCAGATGGTCTGACCATAGTACCGGGACAATCTCTATCACCTCAAGTGGGGATGACGAGAAAACCTGGTCAAGCGTATGCCCCTTGTCATGCGTAGGCCCCTGCAGATAAGGGATCTGTCCCAGCGGGGCCATAGCCTCTGAAAGTTTAGTAGCGGCAGGGTCCGCCGGATCATCCATCCGGAAGTTGAAATCCCCCGCCACAATGCAATGTTCTGCTTTCAGGGCCAGTCCCAGCAGAACGGAGTCGAGATCTTCGAAGAACGTACCCGATGGACCAGGCGGTCTATAGACCAGTAATCCCTTGACTGATTGGTGCGGTGCCAGAGTGATAGAGAAAGCAAGGGTCTCAGAGCCGCGGATGTCGTCCACTGGCAAGATAGCACAAGGCGTGCCTTTCTTCACCACCAGTGCCACTCCACCGCCCCTTCCCTTAGCTCTATCCTTCCTGAAGATGTTATAATCAGGCGGGATTGCCATGGCGACATCTGGATTAGAGAATTCACCCCACCACGTCTCGGTGAGCATAAGACAAAGTGGCTTTAACGTATCCAGGAGCTCAAAAATATCCTGTGCATGTCTACATGCCGATCTCGTGTTTAATAAGATGCAGAGATATCCAACGCTGGCGATGTTATTATTAGGAGACGATGACAAAGCGCGGGAGGGGCACCAGCCACAAGCAGGGCAGGTGGACTTACCTCGGTGACGACCAGGGAAGACAGTGCAACAGCCACCGGCTTGAGTAAAGAGAGCGCGAAGCTCCCCAGAAGTATATCGCCGCACAGGTGACCCTGTATGGCACATGCCTGGTAGCAGAGCTCAGCCCGCCGCCCCGACCGCCTCCGGGACGCTGACGGGCGCAGACGGGCAGGACTCTGTGGGATTCTAGCACGTTCTGGCTTATCAGTTAATGGTGGAACTAAGCATGCTTCCCTCTGTGCAAGAATTGGACTTAAAATTCCAGAATACCAAGTGCTGGTGCCAGGAAAACCAAGACTGATTGCAATCCACATTCATAGTATGCTCTTTCCCCTAGTTGCAGCTGTAGCAGAAGTCGGTCCTTGTGGTCACTTGTCTTGTTCTTTTTATTGCCTGCTATGTGCTTAACGTTATCACAAGCACTTTCACATGCAAAGTGACCTCAGATTTCAGGGCACCACCGCAAATGCTTATTCCAACTACCTGGCTCCTGGGAACAGGAGCCCACATGGAGCTACCATGAATCCATGCATATAAGTGAGGCTTAATCTCAGGGCAGAGAGAAGCCAAGCTGTGGCTAAATTGGTGGCTTTGAAACATTTACACCATATTTGTAAATGTTTCGCTGGTGCAAAATGCAATGCACATGGTCGGTGCACAATTTGCATCTTGTCATATACAGAAGAGAACATAGTGACACATCTGCAAGACACAATAAACAAATTAATACATTCTAGTATGTGTTTTTGTTGAAAATATAATTAACAGCACGAGAGCCGTCAGCAGGATGAGATCAGCGAGGTATCCCCAAACCGTATTCCCTGTACCCCGCCAAAAGTGTCTTATCCGATTCTCCTCCTCTTAAGGCATCTCCCCATTGAGCCAGAGTGTACCTCTCCTCAACAGTCTTGTTAAATGGCTCAAGTTTAAAGTTTCCACTGTTCTCGGGTGTAGGGCAAGCTGACTGTGAAGAGCCCGGACCCATCACAGCTGATTCCTGGCAGACATCAAGCGACCTGTGCAGCTGCCTTAGTGAGGCCACTGCACGTGCGTGTGGGGCTCAGACAGCTGACGCAGTGAATGTTCAGAGTACAGACGCAAGAAAGCTGCATAGGCTCAGAGACACTGCTACTACTGCGCATGTTCAGAGCACAGACACCACTGCCACAGTAGGTTTAGGAACATGAATGGGAAAATATCTTTAAAGTACTCCAATATGAGATTCGTACGCATAGGTCGAGTACTGCCACACAAAGCAGGCTCATAAGCATAAAGGGAACGATCTGTGCATTACATGGTGTGCATGTGCACAGTTCAGATTACACTGGATAAAAGAAGTTCCCCCTCCAACGTGGATGAAAAGGAGAAGTTGGGCCATGGGAAACTGATAAGAAACACAGAAGGGAGAACAAGCTTCAAACAATAGAAAAAGAGGAAAGGTTAAGTGGAAAGCACACAGGCCAATAAGAAGTGAAGGTGGGATGTAAGTCCTTTTTAAGATTTGTTATATACAATAGATTTTACTAGCACAGCGCAAGCACTATGCAGGCAAAACCTAAAAAGGGACTGCCACAGCCAGCATGTTTGGCTTTTGTATAGTACATGCGCAAAGTGTATTTCACTGCCACACACACACCACATTTCCACACAGAGCATGCATGTATGCAGACAGACACAGCAACACATCCACTAACAATTACCCATTAACAAGCAGCCCCAGGGATCAATCCTTAGTCCTCTTCTTTTTAATGTATATGTTACACCTTTGGCTTATGTTGCACAACGTTCTGGACTAAACCTCTACACCTACGCTGATGATTCACAAATTGTTTTTTCACTATCTCAAATAGATCCCACTGCTCCTTCCCCTCTGCAAGCTGGCCTTAGCGAAATATCCGGCTGGATGAATCGCAACCTGCTTAAGTTAAATGGTGGAAAGACTGAGGTTTTGGTCCTTGGAAATAAACCCGACCTTTGGAACCTTAGACATTGGTCTACTGCCATGGGTCCCTTACCAACTCCGTCTGAACAAGTGCGAAATCTGGGAGTAATTATCGACAAGGGACTATCCATGAAAGATCAGGTTAACAAAGTCGCAGCCACCTGTTTTTCCATCTTACGATGGCTGCGTAAAATCTTTTGGATGCTCCCCGATAACACCCAGAGATCCGTTGTGAATGCCTTGGTAACCTCTAGGTTAGATTACGGCAACGTGCTCTACCTGGGGCCTGCCAAGGCCGTCACACGGCACCTTCAACTGGTACAAAATGCTGCGGCTCAGCTTCTTTGTGGCGGTTGGAAACGTGACCATATTTCAGAACGCCTGAGGGAGCTGCATTGGCTCCGTGTTGAAAATCGGATAAAGTTTAAAGCATTGAGCTTTATGCGCAAAATAAAATCGGATTAGCTCCCCTTTACCTTCAGGCCCTTGTCAGCCCTTACATTCCTGCTCGCTCACTTCGCTCCTCATCCCACCATCTCTTCAATGTACCGAAGTTTAGACTTACCAGAATGGGAGGTGGTTCCTTTGCGAACTTAGGACCCAGACTGTGGAACTCACTTCCCTTGGTCATTCGGATGGAAAACTGTCATATGCGATTTCGCAAACCTGGCTTTTTGATCTCTAACTTTTCTGCCTGGTGTCTTGTTGTACTTGTCTTTCAGCGCCGGGAAACCCTTATGGGTAGCTGTCGCGCTCATTAAATTTAATTAATAATAATAATAATAATACACACGGGTAAGGGGGCAGGTGAACACATAGAGGGAAGGATAGGCAGAAGCATTCGAGACAGACAAATTGCTTTCCATTAGTTATAGACACCATGTAGATAGACCAAAAGACATAAAGGCACTCTGGCAAACATAAATCACACCAAATTGATATTGATGTGATTTGTAGAGCGCACCTATACCCGGCTGCATCTTGGCATTCTCTGTGATCAATGGAGAAGGGTTAGTAAGTTAGAGAAAAGCCAAGTTTTTAGCAACTTTCTGAATACCAAGAGAGTGGTGGAAGATTTAAGATTTTGGGGAAGACAGTTTCATTTAAGAGCAGTGCATTTGATGAATCTCCAGCTCAATAGGAAGCCAATGTAGCTTACTTATGGCCTGGGGTGCCTTTTCGAATTTGGGTATGTTAAGGAGCATCATTGCTGTAGTGTTCAGCATTGTCTGGAGTTTATTCAATGACCTTTTTTGTAGATTTTGGAAGAGTCCATTGCAGTAATCCGGTCTTTCAAAGACTAAGGTTGTTACCACAATCTTTAATGCATCAAAGGGAATAGATACAGGAAGAGATGACGGCATTGACTTGGTCTTTGTAGGTTAGCTTGTCATCTATGAGAACACCTAGGGGCTAATCTGATTTCCTCTGTGGCCACAATAAGTGCAGTTTCCGTACTATGGCCACTTCTGAATCCAAACAGGGTCTTCTCAAGACGATTGTTAGTTTCAATGTATGATGACAATTGAATGTTCGTGGCTTTTTTAGCCATCTTGGCTGGTAACGGAAGCCTGGATATAGGATAGTAGCTGTTAACATCTTGAGGATTATTGCCCTTTTCCATTGCTTGGGGAAGTGTCCTGTGCTGAACATGGTATTGAAGATTTTAGCCAAGTAGTTGGCAACAACATTGGTGCTTGGATTAACACAGTGGACACTTAACAGAGCCCTAAGTCAGCTGCAGGTGTGGATACGTCACCTCATCCACTTATTGTCGCATGCTTCATCATAGGTGATCTATCCACACATTACTAGGTAGATAGCACCTTGGTGGACTCAACTGATATTTGGGAGCTCACATAAAATCAACAGGATAATAGAAAGGACCTCGGTAGTTTAAAAATATCTTGGGGTATACTCCAATGGGAATTTCCCCTTTCTTAGGGGAGTACTACAGATATTATTAAAAAGGATATCACATGCTTTATTGAAGGGATATAATGAGCCACCTGTCCACTAATATCTTGACCACATATTCCGGCCATTTCTCATGCCTGCATGAGTCAGAGGCCGTCATCAGGCCTATATTGGCGATGGTATCCCTGCCTAAAGTCTGCTCATTCCGGGCATGGAAATAGCAAATAGCATTTTCTAACTTGTTTGGTTTTTATTTTGGAACCTGCAGAAATGTGAAGAAAGACAAGTTTGTTTTGTAATTCATTTCCAGAAAATGTTTAAATTCAAACCACACCCAAATACCCTGTGGACACTGCACAACAGACATTACTTTATTGTATGTGATCAAGGTGCGTGGTGAGACTAATGATGATATAGCACAGCACAACAACTTGTGCTCATATATGTGTGCTTACTCTCCTTCAGGAATTGCACTTACCCTTACTATGTGTTTTCTTTAGCATCAAAAACATGTATGGGTGCTCCGCCCTGTAGTCACACTCTTATTTTTCACAAAGCCATGTTGCAGGAGACGATATATGTATAAACATAATCAGTAACTTGAAATGTGCATCAAGGACATACCAATATATTATCATTATAGTATTTTATTTTGGTAGGCGATTTGTGAGGTATTAGCATGATGATTTATAGTTGTATGTACCGTCACAATTAAGGTATGCTTTTAATAAATGGTCCTCTTGTTTTGTACGACTTATCAAGTGGTTTGTTTGTCAGGGGTGCAGAATTTTTTGGTCCTAAAAACACCTACAACCGTGTCAGATTAAACAAAATGGAACCGCTTGGTAGATAAATTCCGAGCGGTTTCTATGACCAGAATTTCTGAAGGTTTTTATCACAATCAGTTATTAAAAAAAAAAAGGTAATTGCCTAATAAATCTGTAATGCCTTTATTACATTGACCTCAAATTATCTACCCAACTCATGCTAATATGATATCAACAGGAAGGCCCTGTAAATGGTCTAGGTAGATGCCTTAAGCGCGTTGATGGACAGCTTGTGCAGATTACCTTGTCAAGGGTAAGGACCTGCATCCAACCTACCGATCCTTCGTCCGTCCAATGAAGATGATGACCTGCTCTCTGAGTTGCGTTTTTGTATTCCTAGAGCAGCATATAAATGTGATGTATGCCGGACCCTGAGTTGACAACTGCGTCATCATGCTACGTTTGGGGCTCACTAGTGGGGGGCTTCTTATGGGAGTTGATGTTCTTTAGTAAAACAGGATTTCACCACCTCATTATGCTACAGTTGTGGCACTGTATTGAAGGGCATTTCATGGGAGTTTTGTTGGGTCGCAGTTCCATGTCAACTTTAGATTCCACAGGAGTTTTGGGAACCCTTATTACAGCCGTATGGCTGAAGCACAACTTCACTGACAACAGCGCCTCAGTTGCGTACACACACACATTCTACCTAGGGTGGATGGGGCCTCTCACATGTTTCGGCCCATGCTTCCCCTTCTGTCATGTCTCCTAGGATTGGGGGACACCCTCTGGTTGGTACTTGCTTAAACTGGGAAGCATTCCGCAGGTGAGCTCCCACCCACTTGTAGCGGTAAGCATGGTGCCTTGCTGTGCTGCCACTGGCCCTTTTCAAAAGAGGTCCTGAACTTCCATCCAGGACGCTGATCTCACAGGATCACTGTGTCACCCACCCATAAACTGGGGGAGACGGTTCATCTGGCCTAGCTGGCTCGACAGTTGGCAGTTTTCCATTTGGTCTGCACTGCAGTGATGTCCAATGGTTCTGGCCGTCACCCAGCCCCGGTGGGGATACTGTCTATTACTGGTCTTTTGAATAGCAGTGCCGTAGGCGACATGCTATGAGGGGTTTTACGGTAGCTCCTCAGGAACTGGAACAGGTGCCACTCCACCTCCTCAATTTGGGAACCCCTATATGCAGAGTCTTGTTCAAGGTCCTCAAAAATCATTCTGCCTCGCCATTAGCTTGAGGCCTTAGTGGCACGATTCTCCGGTGGGATATACCCTGGGACTGGAAGTACTCCCTGAGTTCTTAACTTTGAAAAGGAGGCCCATTGTCAGTCTGAAGCATCTGGGGTAGACAAAACGTGGGGAACACCTTCTCCAAGATTGGTCAGAGGCTAGAAAATGTGGTGGAAGGGGTCACCTCCATTACTCGGTACTTTGAGTTACTATCTATGATCACCACCATGTGTTGGGTATACGAGTTGCAGCCACAAACCATGCTCAGCATGCCCCCAGGTTCAGTGCTGGCTTCCTTGGTCAGAATCATGTCATGGTCTAATGTTCATTCCTTGGGAAAAAGAGAGAGGGACCCAAGTAAACCACCGGGGTTGGGTACCACCCGACAATTGTCATAAAAAGCTCCCCTGGGAACGTAATATAATCATTCAATCTCACAATCACACTAAGTGGTCTACCAGATATATATAACCAATTGCCACATATAGGTACTATGAACCAAGAAAACCAAATCAGTGCAATGGAAAATATGTAAAAAACAATGACGTTACAGTTTATTAGACAGTGTTCTAACAATAATGCAAAAGTTCATAAAAAATTCATTATACAATTAAAAACAAATTAAAAATATAATATTAGAACAGCAAATATAGACATGTGGGAAAGAAACACACAGAGCAAGAAAAATTAATTTCAAATCAGGGAATACCACGGTACTAAGACCTATAGACAAAATAAATTATGTGCAAAAGTGCTTTAGGCAAGAGCAAATTCTAGCTGGATAATCAAAAGCAATTATTTGCAAATGTCACATATCCGTGGTAATTCCCAACATTAAAGCGTTGACGCCTTTCGGTGGGTCCAATGCAGATAACTGCCCACCTTCATCAGGACCAACACAATATCTTCCCACTTTCTAACGCAATATCTCATACGTTTGTGTATGTTCTTATGGCTATTATTAGTTTAAAAGCAAATTTGCCCACCAATGGTCCGTAACTTGTGGCAGAAACTTAAAGAACAAGGCAAGTACTGTAACCTCTTCTGATAATGTGAAAGCACAATTCCTCACTGGTGGCGCCCAAACTAGACACAGAGATATGGTAATCGATCTGAAGACGGCCAAAAAACGGAGCCCCGGGATTTATTACTCTCGTTTATCCAGCCAGTCAGAATTACCATCTAAATCCACAGGTAACCTTAATCTGGAGACAGCCAACAACGGAGCCCCCGATAAAGAATCTCTTGTGTAGAGCAGCACAATTTTCAAATAAGTTTAAAAACGGACCGTAGTATATCTCTGAAATAGTGAATAGCAAAAGGATAAAAACGGGATTCTGACGCAGGGTGATATTCCTCCAAAAATGTCTCTGAGAGACGTCTTTGGAGGAATATCATCCCGCGTCAGACTACGGTCCATTTTTAAACTTATTTGAAAATTGTGCATCTCCACACGAGAGATTCTTTATCGGGGGATGGTGCTGTTTGCATAACTTGAATGCAGCAGCCCCATACGCCCCTCTGAAGATTGACAACCTGGGCTCAGCTCATCATGCCAAATGTCAGCCCTTCCTGAAGGGTTCTGAAAAGGAAATGCTGCATTTAAGGTTGCTGTACAGAATGTACCCATGGTTACATTTAATGAGTTCCCAGTACCAGAGGACATGTGCCTCTATTAGTCTGCCATGTCTGCCTTTGGCTGTACTGCATGCCTCATTGGCTCATGTGACCACTTTGCCAAGGAGCTGCAGCCTCATTCCTGAAATGGCATGTTCTCATTGATGATGCTTGCACTGCACACAATATACTCTAAAACAAAGTTCACACCAACCAGTGGGCTGATGGGAATGCTCAATTAGGGATGATTAGTAGGTTGGATCTGGTTAATAATTTTGACCACAAGCACACTGCCAGTACTGTAGGCACTCCAATGATGCTCTAGAGCACCTAGAGCATCATTGGAGTGCCAAGATAAATATACATTCTTTTGTTGCCTTACCATCCATTTGCATTTAACTTTGACCTTGAGTGGGATGATCACCTCTTTCCAATGCAATGCCTGAGTCATGATTAATATACAGAATGTCATTAAAAAAACAAGCACCAGCCAAGTCAACAGTATCACAGCTGAGACCTATAGGCTTTTCAAAAGCTTGTTACTTCTGTTAGGAAGAAGCTTCTATGAGGGTTGTCTCTCTTCTTTGTGTTTTTATTATATTCAAGTTTTTAGAAAGTATTATTATGTATTATGGATGTAACTTCATACCAATGATAATAAGTGAACTCTGTGTTCATTCTCTTGATTATTTAACAAATAACGATATAAGTGATTCTAATTTGAAGGCAATACATATTTGAATGTATAACATGGGTCTAAATTCAAATCCATGATGTATGTGATTCTTATATAAAGGGAATACTTGTTTGATGGTAAGAATGGCTTAGTTATGTGGAAAAGTAAATTTTGCCATGTTCTGTGTCCCTACGTGTCATCCATCATATGTTATGTGTGCATGATTAAATATGCATATGTATTCCCTATGTTCGATTCAAGACGCAATTATAGTTGTGTCCACCTCTAGTATGCCAGTTTCCAGTTCTCGTGAATACTACGAATATCAGGTCTATGTAAAGCTACGTTGCCACGTTTCTCAGTGTGCACGTTATTCTATTGAAAAGTCCCCGTTTCTAGGCCTCAAAAGGGCCTGGACACCAGATTCAGCTCCTGTCTCCTGAAGCCTCGCTGAGGAGCGATACAGCCCCCACCTGTATCCTCGACCCTTCACTTACTTCCTGCCTCGCAGTGCCCGGCTCACCCTGGCTCTGCCTCTGAGTCTGCCAAGAATATGTTATGATTCCAGTTATCAGTTCAGTCCTCCTTCTCTGCATTCCTAAAGCTACTGAATCGCATCGATAGTTTCCGTCATTGTCTAGCCTTCACGTCTCCACGTTAGAGAAATACTGCATTTAATGGTCATTTAATATTCTTCATCACGCACTACATGTAGAATAATGCATGGTCCAGTCTTAGAATCAAGTTAGCCTTTCCCCTCCTGACTTCTAGTTTATATCAACATGTTCTCTAAACATCAGATACTAGATACTGCTTAGGTACATGTCGCCCTGACTCTCCAGACTTCAGTCTCTGCTCCTAGCACAGAGTTCATAGCCCCCAGCTTCTCCTAGTAACACGTCATTGCTAGTTTGCGCGCACCATCAGGTTAGAGGTCCCGGCTCCTCAGATAGCCCCCTCCACGGTTTCCGCCCCATTCATGACATATTCTGTTACGTTTGCATCACATGTCTATGTATACGCCCTGTTACACCTCTTTTCACCCTTATCTTTCGCGACTACTACACGCCACGCCTTTTGCTCCACCCACTGCTACGCCTATTGCAATGTAATGCTATGTGTTTGCGTTATGTATATATGCTCATGCACTGTTATTAAAAAGTTATTCCCTTGTCCCGATCCTGACACCAGCAGCGCTGCTGGGCCTTGCCATCCTATTCCTGTATTTGCTGTATTAAACCTGCAAAAAACTCCTACTACCTCGAATCTTGACTCTTATTTATTGAGCTATCTGTTATTCATTTATTCATTCAAAAATAGGGTATTATTTATTTATTTACCACATAATGGCGCCCGAATAGGGACTTGCCCTTTCCCCACGCGTCGGTGAAGCCACGCCGACCCCCTGACCCTCTGCAGTCGTGACGGAACTCTTCTGCGCACCGGCAGATATTTCTGCTTCAAGTATCCCTCAGGCCCACGGAGGAGACGGAGGAGGCGGTCCAGCATCCAAACGAGACGGTGGAGGAACGCGGCGAGTCCCGACCAGAGCCCAAGCCGAGAGTCCAAGGTCCGAGGTATCCGGAGGCCCACCCGTAACAGAAGTCCGAAGTTCGTCCGTCCGACGTCGAGGCAGTCCAGTCCAGTCTGAGGCCTTCCGTTCTTGCTGCCCGGTGAGTACCGTTACTGGGGTAGTATCTAGACAGGGTCAATTTAATTGACTCTGGTCCGTGGGTTGGTGGTACACAGACCCACAAACGAAGTGTCCACTTCGGTGGATGCGGGTCCTGACGTGTCTCTTTATGAGACCGGTAAGTTTCGTACTGTTTCAGCAGTGCATCTAGTTCCTGTTCTAGTCAGTTCTGTTCTCGAGAAAATTCATGTATTCTGTGTTCCGTATTCCAGGTAGTATTCTGTTCGAACTGTTATTTTTAAATGTTCTTCATGTATTTTAATGTCGTGGTATGAATGGGGAATAAGTATCGTGTTCATTGTGTATTGTATTGTGTCTAGATTACAGTCCAGTCATGCCCTTGTTTTCGAAATTACGTCAGTTAAAAACCAGAAAGGGTCTGCTGGAAGCAGCAGTTCCGGTTCCGCCTAGGGACAGTCCAGGTCATTTTATGTATCAGAAGCATGGCATAAGTGCCATATTATATCTAGATTTATGGGTAGATTATACCAAACAGTTAGAAGAAAAGTATAGATGGCCCGTATCGGGTACATGGGATGCCGAGTGCATCATGCGAGTAGAAGAGGCATTATGGAAAAAGAAAGCCAGACAGTCACAGAAAGATGCCATCGAGTTATGGCGCAAAGAAGCTCATAAAAGAACTGAAAAAGAAATCAGAAAGTCAGAATTAAGTAGAGAATCCTTAGAACGAGCACAAGAAAAAGAACTAATCGAGATAGGTGAACAAGTCAAAGCCGAACAGTCAGACAGACAGAGGCATGCCCTTATTAGGGGTATGTATCCTCTCCTTGCCGAGGGCTTGCCAAAAGCGACCCCAGAGGCATCCAGTAATTTCCCGCCACCATTAGTTCCGACCAAGCTACGTCACAAACAGACCGCAGCTGATATTTTTATTTCGTCCTATTTGGACGACACAGTCCCAGAATATGCAAATCCTGTTCGCGCTCCGCCAGTCCCTGTAAATCAGGCACTTCCCGCTCCTCCAGACACCGGAGTACCTGTTACGGTACCCCCGGTCCAGCCCGCCATACAAGTCCAGCCTACATTTCCATTTCCCACTCTGCCAGGACGAAGAGCCTCAGTAGACGACTCTAGTTTAGGGGCCGCAGGGGGAGGTACTCCTCAAACCCCGCCGCCACACAAGCGTTTAACGACAGCCGAATTACATATACAAGCATCACAGCGTACGCCCAGACATCAGACTGTAGCAGAAATAAGAAAATCCCTTGCCGAATGCGGCTATGATCCAGTCCCAGGCGAGGATAATATGGTTTTATATTCATTCCGTGTAAGAAAGGTGGCCGAGTATCTAGTCACCTTACCGAATATGAAAGAAGATCTAGACAGAATATATCGCTTCATCCGTACAGGGGATGATCCAGAAAGCATTGGCGAGGCCATGTCTCAAAGGAAAGCTGAGACCCAGCTCATGATATTAAAGTTTCTGATCAATTGTCTAATAAGAGAACAAGATTACCCGTCTAAAGATCCGGCTGAAATGAAAACCCTGACAAGGTGGAGTGATAATATAGCCGAGGGTAAGCACAAGACCGTCGGTGCTATGGAGAGTATGTACAAGAAAATCCGTAAAGAAATAATAAAATTACACGAACAGCGTAAAGCAGCACAAGTAAGCGAGAAAGAAAGTAACTCTGATCCTGAAGAGTTAGACGACGAGAATCCTGACAGAATAGCGTATGTAGGAAAATCTAGATTTCCAGATCGCCATTTACGCCGAGAACACAAGTCTATTTTTCATTATCCAGCACCAGAACAAGGTTCTCTAGAACAAGTGTTTCAAGCTACCGATCACATTCTGAAATCACGAATCGGTTACAGTGAGTTAAGTACCATGCATGAACAAGAACTAGCCCGATCAGCAGTCCGATGGATTACTGATTCTACCACTTTTCCAGACGAAATAGTGGCACAAATGTTTCTAAAAATGCCCCCAGCCGAGCAGCGACTGGTGGGTATGTATATGATTCAGCACCTCATTACATTGTATGAGGGTCAGCACTCTGATCCAGGCCCGTTACATGATGTCCTGAACGAGTTACTCCAGTATAGATGGAAAGGTTTAGGTACCGACTTAATTAGTGTCATTCTAGAACAGCGTCACAAATATAGAACGTTTCTGAACCCGCATTTTGTTCATGTCTCACCCCCAGAAGGTAAACCATTTTACATGGAGAGACAGAATCCGTTACGAGAAGTCCACCCAGTTAGAGGAACGGGTGGCGAACTAGAACGAGTGTTTGTTTACACTCCGATTACAAAGATGGAACTCCTAGAGATGAAGAAATTAATTCCCTGTCATGATAAAGATCCAGCAGGGTTCCATAGAGAATTAAAAGACATGCTCCGTATGGGAGAATACACGTATCCAGATATAATTAAAATGTTAAAAGTTCTGCTGCCCGCAGGGGTGTATGAAAAGCTCAAGGAAAAAGAATGGGAGGTGGGAGAGAAAAAGATCGATTGGGCAGTTCTAGAAGCTGAAGACAAGGCACGAGTACCAGGTACCGGTCTTGGAGCGAAATGTAAAGAATTACCAGAATTATTAATACAAGTTTTACCCAGATTATTGACAACTAGAAAAGAAGACTGGGATGCAATCTCAGCCTGTAAACAGAAACAAGACGAAGATATTAGTGATTTTTATTCTAGATTTGAGAAATGTTTTAGCATCAACAGTGGCCTCAAGACAAGTAGTGAGTCATACCCTCACCTTTTTGTTACTAAATTAGTCGAGAATTCAAGCCCACAAATTAAAAATCGAGTTTTGAAAGTCGAAAGTACCTGGCAAGCTAATACCCCGTCCCAGATGTTGCAGATGCTCCAATACCACCAGAATAGGATCAGGGAAGAACAAGAACACGAGAGAAAACGTATGAAAGACACGAAAATGAAAGTACTAGTTGCACAATCTGTTCCTCAAGACAGTCAGAAGAGGGGTCCAAATCAAGCCAGTCATCCTGCAGCTCCCGTTAAAGGGAACTGCAATTATTGTAAACAGCCAGGTCATTTTATAAACGAGTGTGCAGTTCTGAAACACAACATAGCTACTGGTAAGACTAAAGAAAGACCACGTCCGCCTAGACCAGAACAAGTTTCACAGACTCCTCAGCCACAGAATGCACCACAGACAGTTACCGCACCGCAGCCTATTGCTGCAACACAGCACGTTACACAGCAGATGTACCAGTATGCACAGTCTGAGTATCCAGAGTACCAACAGTATTCATGAAACAGCCTAGAGAGGGAGGTAGGCTTGCCTCCCATCGAGATACCTGTAGATCAAGAAGGTCCCTATGTTCACAGTCAAGTATTAGGGAAAGACAGAAAGTTTTTGATTGATACAGGGGCAAGTAGGACCACAATTAGTCACGCCGAAGTTCCAGGGGCTCCGCTCTCAGGCTCAAGAAATGTTTCCCTTGGATTTTCAGGAAAACCTATCGTAAATGAAATTTCAAAGCCAGTTACTCTAGAAGTAGGTCCATTGTCCCGTACTACTGATCTGTTACTTACTAAGTCATGTCCAGAAAACCTATTAGGCATTAAAACACTGAAAGAATTAGGTGCAGTTATATGCTGTTCCCCAGAGGGAATACGATTGTTCCTACGTGACTTTAAGGGTCACTATGTATTACGAGATTTTGATCCCAGATTGTCTAATGTTCCGCAGCATCTATGGGCGCAAGGTCCAACTGATGTTGGTTATATGCAAATCACACCCTATCGTGTGACTCTCAAGCCAGGTGTAGTGTTACCACGAATCAGACAGTACAGATTGCCACCTGAGGCTGTAGAAGCCTTATCCAAAATTATTGACGAGCTCATGGCTCAAGGAGTGGTTGTAGAAACTGACTCCAACGTATGTAATTCTCCGATCATTCCAGTCATGAAACGTACTGATCCAAATGCACCCCCAGTATATCGATTAGTGATTGACCTACGAGAACTTAATAAATGTATTATTCCTCAGTACCCAGTTGTCCCAGATATCTCTTCCCTATTGACAGCCATTGATTCCGAAGCCACGTTCTTCACTGTCATAGACCTCAAGAACGCATTTTTCAGTGTCCCTATTCATCCAGACAGCCAGTTCCTTTTCGGATTTTGTTTAAATGGAAGGAGCTATATGTTCACACGCGCTCCTCAAGGTTTCACAGAAAGCCCTAGCATTTACAGTCAAGCACTTAAAAGACAACTAGACAACATTCACATGCCAACTGACACTGCCCTGCTCCAGTATGTCGATGATCTCCTGATCACAGCCCGTTCTGAACGTGCTTGCGAGCGAGCATCCCTTACAGTCTTGTATTTCCTAGCCGAGATGGGGCACAAGGTGTCCCCTTCTAAGCTTCAATTCTGTGTCCAGCAAGTGGTATACTTAGGACACTTACTGTCCAAGAGGGGTAGGCAGTTGACACCAGACCGTATCCAGTTAATAGCGAGTCTTCCTCAGCCCAAGACCCAGAAGGAGGTACGTGCTTTTATCGGCCTTACTTCTTACTGCAGACAATGGATTCCTCAGTATGCATTTCTAGCCAAGCCACTGATACAGTTAACGACACAGGAGGCAGCCGTATCGACTGTCCTCCCTTGGACATCTGAACATACACTTAGTTTCAATGAGTTAAAGAAAGCCCTATGCCAAGCTCCAGTTCTAGCGACACCGAACTACAGTAAGCCTTTTACACTTTTCGTCACTGAACGCGAAGGTACAGCATTATCTGTTCTCACACAAGATCAAGCAGGACAATACAAGCCCTGTGCTTATTTTTCGAGCACATTAGATCCTGTAGCCCAGGCTCTGCCTGCGTGCCTCAAGTCAGTTGCAGCCACAGCCCTAGCTATCAGACAAAGTGATTCCATAGTCTTAGGACATACCTTGACAGTACAAGTTCCACATTCCGTGGAAGTTCTTTTAAACCGAACACAGACTCAGCACTTGACAATTGCACGTTTAACAGGTTATGAATTGACACTGTTCCAGCCACACATAGAAATCAGACGCTGCAACATCCTGAACCCTGCTACACTGTTACCATCAGTTACTTCGAATTCTGCCACACATGACTGTGTGGAAGTAGTTAACATTACGACAAAGCCAAGACAAGATCTGACAGATACTCCGTTACCAGACCCCGACCTGACACTTTATGTGGATGGTTCATGTATGAGAACAAGTACAGGAGAACTAGTTGCCGCGTATGCAGTGACTACTGACACCGAAGTTATTGAAACACACCGTATTGACACCCTGTCCGCTCAAGCAGCAGAGCTAGTTGCTCTGACACAAGCCTGCATACACGCCAAGAACTTGAAAGTTAATGTTTACACAGATTCACGCTACGCATTTGGAGTTGTACACGACTTCGGAGTGCTCTGGCAGGAGAGAGGTTTCATGACTTCTCATGGAACCAAGATTCAGCATGGTCTCCTTATTCAAGCTCTGTTAGATGCCATACATTTACCGACATCTATCGCTATCATGAAGTGCAAAGCACATACGAAAGTTACTGACACCATTTCTCAAGGTAACGATCTAGCAGATCGCACAGCCAAGCTTACAGCACAGACTCTAGACATTCCAGTTAACATGACACACACTCCAGATCCGATTACATGCATGACAGTTAAGGACCCTACACAAGATGTCATAGATATCCAGTTACATGCTACTCCCGAAGAAATCAAGAAATGGTCCGAACAAGGAGGGGTCCAGACAGATCAAGGATGGTTAACGAAGGGTAGAGCCACATGGTTTCTCCCCGACTCTATGGTTCAAGTCATTATTAATACCGCACATAGTCCAGCACATTTAGGAGAAAAAGCTATGTTAGACAGTATCCAGAACATCTGGTTCAACAAGCATTTACGAGCTGCAGCCAAGCAGAAAGTCCGTACCTGTATGATATGTTGTCAGTTTAATCCAGGTAAAAGTGTCCCGGTGGAACAAGGTGGATTCCAGCCTCCTGACCACCCTTTTGAAGTCCTCCAGATGGATTATATTCAGATGGAGCGATGTCGAGGTTTCAAGTATGTCCTTGTAGTTGTATGCGCTTTGTCCAGGTGGACAGAAGCATATCCAGTTCCAGATTACACAGCCGCGACCACTGCCAAGCAGTTGGTTCGTGAGTTCTTCCCCCGTTATGGACTCCCTAGAGTCGTATATTCTGACAACGGCCAGCCATTCTCATCTGAGTTGATGAAGCATGTTTCCCTTTTGTTGGGGTACCAGTGGAAGTTTCATTGTGTACGCCATCCTGAAGCAGCCGGTCTCGTAGAGAGACATAACCAGACTCTGAAAATCCGAATTGCAAAAGTGTGTAAAGAGAAAGGTGTGGACTGGCTAGTAGCTCTGCCAGTCGCTTTATTTTATATGCGCATGGTCGCACATTCCAGATCAGGTCTGTCCCCGTATGAGGTCGTTTTCGGCCGCCCCCCTAACATGTGGGGTACTCCTAGACCCCGAAGTATTACCGATGTTTCAAGTAATATGCTGACAGATTACCTAGCTTCCTTGATGTCTGCCCTCAACTCTTGTCGTTCACAGGTTGCCGCCGCATTTCCAGACAATACCGAGGTGGCACCGCATGAAATTGTTCCAGGATCCATGGTCCTTGTCCGCAATTTTGACCGCTCAAGTCCGCTGGAGCCACGCTGGAAGGAGCCCCGACAGGTCCTCCTCACCACCCGTACAGCCGTGAAGTTGGAAGGTCGCAAAGGCTGGGTGCACCTTTCTCATATAAAAAAGTTTTATGGACTGAAACCCGTTTTAAAGAACATTTCCCAGGATTTGAAGGATTGCCAAAATATTGTTCTCAAGGACTGTCCCGCAAAAGACATTGCTACAAACCCTCCCCTGTTAGAGAAAACTCCGCAACAGGAGTATAAGTTAAAACTCCGGTCTAGTAAAATAAGTCAGCCAGTTTGATTGTCTAAGTCCTCCCCTAGGTGAAACGGTTAGACTGTTTCTGACATGTATAAAATAGACCCCCATAGTGAGAGAGTTAGTCAAAACTCAATTCGATGTATCGTTTTTCTATGTTTCATATTGTTTCTCAGCATTATGATTTCCTGCACCAGTTATGCATTTTTCTTGTATTTCCCAGTTCTTCATGTAAATAAGTCTGCTAATGCTACAGTAGAGCACACGTTTAGTGATCTGCCTCCTCATGAACTCTCTTACCGCCTCGCTATGAAAAATAATTCTTTCATCCGCATGTTACATTACTCACACCAGACCAGCAATGCCACTAATTGTTGGGTGTGTGGTCGACTCCCCCCTTTCCAGACACCGAAGGGAGTTCTGCCACTTTTTCCTTATCCATTTTCATATAATGGTTCGTGTGGAGCATGGTCCACGTTAACGTCATCCTCAACAGATATGTCTTTTCTTAACAGTACATGTTTCCCAGACAAGCAAGGTCTCCCCCACAGAACGGGTTTAGATCTAGAAAATGAAGTGTATAATTTAGGTAACTATTCTTCGAATTTCATGGTCCTGAATGTTCAGTCTGATACTACTCCAGACCTACCTGCTATTTCAGTATTACCAGTTAAAGGCGAATTATGTGTCCGAAATAATGGTTCTGTACATGTAGGACATAGTGATTGTACTACTATTGTCAAGTATAGTGACAGTGGGAAATCTATTTTCAAAGCTTCACGTCATTCTTATTTTATTTGTGGTCAAACTGCATATGTTTGTCTGCCCCTCGATTGGGAGGGAACCTGTTACATTGCCTTCCTACTGCCACCAGTTTTCCTAGCCCCATCTGATTATCACAGAAACACACATCTAGTACACATTAGACATAGAAGGGAGTCCCCAATTGTCGATTATACTGAAACTGCTCTAGAACAGTATACAGATTTCAACAGAGGTTTCTTCTTCTTTATAGGACCTATCCAGAATAGTAAACTGATCCGTAGGTTAACCAGAACCCTCGAAGTTGTAGTAAATGAGACTGCCTCTGCTCTAGGTAATTTAACTGAAGAGCAATCTGCTATGAGATTTGTCGTTTTACAGAATCGTCTCGTCCTTGACGTCATACTGGCCGATAGGGGCGGGGCCTGTAGAGTCATCGGATCTAGTTGCTGCATTTTCATTCCAAATAACGCACCGTCTGTTTATTCAGCTATAACCAGACTCCATAAAATTGCCCATCTGTTACACCAAGATCCAGGCACCTGGACATGGTCCGGTTGGTTCTGGAATATAATTTCCGCCTGGGGATGGAAAGTCTTGTCCTTTCTAGGTATTGCAGTAGCGATCATATTCAGCTGCTGCCTCTGTATACAATGTGGCCCTGCGATTTGCGGCATTTGTGCTACCTCTTGTATTCCTAGTCCCAAGCCCCGTTCTAAATCCCGTTCCAGGATAATTCGAGACGAGCAAATGATACTGTATGAAATGATAGATGGTATCATGAATATTGATGTTTCCTGATGGAAACGTAGTGACAAGGAGGGAATGTGGAAAAGTAAATTTTGCCATGTTCTGTGTCCCTACGTGTCATCCATCATATGTTATGTGTGCATGATTAAATATGCATATGTATTCCCTATGTTCGATTCAAGACGCAATTATAGTTGTGTCCACCTCTAGTATGCCAGTTTCCAGTTCTCGTGAATACTACGAATATCAGGTCTATGTAAAGCTACGTTGCCACGTTTCTCAGTGTGCACGTTATTCTATTGAAAAGTCCCCGTTTCTAGGCCTCAAAAGGGCCTGGACACCAGATTCAGCTCCTGTCTCCTGAAGCCTCGCTGAGGAGCGATACAGCCCCCACCTGTATCCTCGACCCTTCACTTACTTCCTGCCTCGCAGTGCCCGGCTCACCCTGGCTCTGCCTCTGAGTCTGCCAAGAATATGTTATGATTCCAGTTATCAGTTCAGTCCTCCTTCTCTGCATTCCTAAAGCTACTGAATCGCATCGATAGTTTCCGTCATTGTCTAGCCTTCACGTCTCCACGTTAGAGAAATACTGCATTTAATGGTCATTTAATATTCTTCATCACGCACTACATGTAGAATAATGCATGGTCCAGTCTTAGAATCAAGTTAGCCTTTCCCCTCCTGACTTCTAGTTTATATCAACATGTTCTCTAAACATCAGATACTAGATACTGCTTAGGTACATGTCGCCCTGACTCTCCAGACTTCAGTCTCTGATCCTAGCACAGAGTTCATAGCCCCCAGCTTCTCCTAGTAACACGTCATTGCTAGTTTGCGCGCACCATCAGGTTAGAGGTCCCGGCTCCTCAGATAGCCCCCTCCACGGTTTCCGCCCCATTCATGACATATTCTGTTACGTTTGCATCACATGTCTATGTATACGCCCTGTTACACCTCTTTTCACCCTTATCTTTCGCGACTACTACACGCCACGCCTTTTGCTCCACCCACTGCTACGCCTATTGCAATGTAATGCTATGTGTTTGCGTTATGTATATATGCTCATGCACTGTTATTAAAAAGTTATTCCCTTGTCCCGATCCTGACACCAGCAGCGCTGCTGGGCCTTGCCATCCTATTCCTGTATTTGCTGTATTAAACCTGCAAAAAACTCCTACTACCTCGAATCTTGACTCTTATTTATTGAGCTATCTGTTATTCATTTATTCATTCAAAAATAGGGTATTATTTATTTATTTACCACAGTTATCAAATATCCTCCCACATACACCCAATAGGGAGTCAACAATTTAATAGATAGTAGATTCTTGTATTGCTCACTCAAATTTTCAGATCCGCTTATTTGTGACTTTCTCTTTTGCTACTTTATTTACTTTATATTTAGGAATTCAAGTATTGTCACCCAATGATGTTTTGATGAACCTTAATTGTAAAACAGAAAACTGATATTTCAATTGAAATGTTATGAATTAATACATACCTTTATTCACAGTACAGTTAACAGACTGCAAGAAAGAAAATACATGTTATTATCAACGGCAGTTATTATGTATACGTTTTACAAATTAGAATCTGTTAAACACAACCCTATTTAATCTCATGAAATAATCTATTTTGCTGTATTCTATCAATGTCTAACTCATGCAACTCGATTTTCAGTTATTTTTTTATAAATCAGGGGGAAACTAATAGACATCTCCGCTAGACTAAATAAGAGATCCAACCTAAGACTAACAGTACTGAAGGGAGAAATGAAAAACCTAGAGGCCGAGCTCCTAAACGACAAACGCGATAACGCGGCCCTACATAACCTAACAAATCGCAAGTATGAGTACAACAAATTCATCAGCGAGAGGGCAGGGTTGTGGTTCAACAAATGCAAAGCCCTAAACCTATGCGAATCCAACAGAGCAGGGAAACTCCTAGCATCATATCTGAAGCATATGCGCAACCAGATGTCAATCTCGTCGATCACCGATGCGGACAACATAACACACATTAAAAACAGGGAGATTCTTAGAACATTCAGACGATTCTACTCTGACCTATATAAGAATGACACGAAGTTAGACAAGGAAAGATGCAAAAAATATCTAGAAAGACTGTGCTTACCGAAACTGGATCACACAGACAGCTCTAAACTAGGGATAGAGATCAGCGACACAGAAATAGAAATGGCAGTCAAGTCGCTAAAAAAGAAAAAAGCCCCAGGCCCAGACGACTACACAGTAGACTTCTACAAAACCTTCCTACCCCAACTGGCCCCAACCATGAAAAGGGTCTTTAACCAAACAGCTGCCACAAGGAAGATACCCACATCCATGACAGAAGCGACAATAATAGTAATACATAAAGAAGGTAAAGACCCCCAGCTACCAAAAAATTACAGGCCAATTTCACTTATCAATGTGAATTGCAAAATCTACGCAAAGATCCTAGCTGCAAGACTGAACAAGATATTGCCCAAACTGATAAGCAACACCCAGGTAGGCTTCATGCGTAGCAGAATGGCCAGTGACAACACGCGTCTTCTATGCCACGTTCTAGAACAAACCTCTGAGAGCCCATCCCAAGCGGTAGCCATTGCGCTAGATGCAGAGAAAGCTTTCAACAAAGTATCATGGGCCTTCCTAGAGCAATGTATGCACACATTTAACCTAGGTGAGGAGTACATCAAGATGACAATGTCCCTGTACCAAAATCCAATTGCGAATATCACGATAAACGGCTCGCTCTCAGAACCGTACACTCTCCACAAGGAACAAGACAAGGATGCCCGCTCTCCCCTGCGCTCTTCCTCCTAGCTCTAGAGCTATTAATCCATGATATAAAACTCAATGAGAACATAAATGGGGCGGTTATCAACCAAACGACAGAAAAGGTAGCGGCGTATGCCAATGACATACTGATAATGACACAGCAACCAAAGACCTCAATAGAGGCACTTATGTCCACAATTAGTGAGTATGCCAAACTATCAGGGTACAAACTGAATAATGATAAGTCAGAGTGTAAATTGCTAAATATTCACTGCTCTAAGGAAGTGCTGGGAAGCTCGGGACTCAAGTGGCAGACAAAACACATCAAATACTTTGGTATCTATTTTGGCTCAGGCCTGGTCTCCACTTTAAGACACAACAAGAAACTCCTACTAGACAAAATTAGGAAACAGCTGGAAGCCTGGTCACCTAAATTTATGACATGGTGGGGAAGAATCGAAACAATAAAAATGATGATCACTCCCCTAGTAAACTACCTTACAGGCATGCTGCCAATCTTCCTAACAGACAAGTTTCATCAGAAATTAGATCAAATGTGCACCAAATTCCTCTGGCGAGATAAAAAAGCAAGGATAAGCTTGAAGAAACTTAGAAGACCTAAAAATCAAGGAGGGGTGAACCTAGCTGACTTTAAAGTCTTTCAACTGGCTTTTCTGGCCAAACAAGGCACACAATTGATCGAGCGAACACCAAGACACTCACCAGTGTGGCTACAGCTGGAAAAGGCGATACTGAACAACCTAGACCCACTAGCCCTACTCACGGCAAATGCACACCCACTCGCAAACAACACAATACTGAAAAACACCAAGATAGCTCTCCTAAAAATAGACACAAAAATGGAGGTCAGCATTAAGAAGTCCAAATCGGAATCTCTATGGGCCAATAGCACCATAAAGAACAAGGGGAAAAGTCTCAACTTCAACACTTGGATAGAAAAGGGCATCTTGCACCCCTCTCAACTAGAAATTGGCTCCTCACCATTGACGTTCGCAGAACTGAAAGCTTCCCACCAACTGGAAGACATTGATCTTTACAGATTCCTAAAGATTAAAACAACCATAACAAAGGCCAAGTTAACAAACACCCTCCCATCAATCTTCCAATATGTATCACCCCAATACTGGCCCAGACTAAACTTTGGCTACTACACAAAACATTCTGGACCCCAGACCGACTACACAAACTGGGCCTCAGAGACAGCCCTACATGCTGGAACTGTAACACAGGCAAGGGAGACCTAGAACACCTCATCTTTCTGTGCCCGATACTCAAAAGATTTTGGGGGGAGGTATTTGACTTCATAGACAAATTACTCAACTGTAAAATAATAAGAGACTTCACCTCGCACACTACGGCATTCATCCGATCCGAACTCCCCTCAGAGGGTGAAAGAGAGCTAACGGACCTACTACTAAAAGCTGCAGTCAAGCTAGTACTTATGAACTGGAAGGATACCTCTAAAACGTCATACAGAGGGTGGCTCAGTTGGATCACCTACCTAAGAGGTGCGGACACCCTGGCATGAAGTTACTCACCCTGGAAAGCCTCCTCCAGAAACCTATAGCAAACCTTGGACAAGAGTCTGACCACAGATGACCCACCATAAAACCGTAAGGACTGAATGAACTGTGAACCACTGAACTATACGTAGCCTTCGTAATGTTTGCCAGATATTATCGGTTTAGCTTCTGTACTATCCTTCTTCTACACTTATTCATACTTTAGCTTCTCCTCTTCTATTCTTATCCTACCACCACTGTATAACAAACAAAGGGGCTGCCAACCGACTTGTTTACCATGTACCACTTAACCTGTATCCTCACAGCCTGGCAACCCATATAACGATCCCCTTTTGTATTTTTTGTATATGTACAAATACCATAAATAAATATATATATATTAAAAAAAACATCAGTTGAGGAGATAAGAATTTTCAAAAAATCTGTGGAGGGAATTCATTTTATCGATTTCATGAATTGGGGGCCTTATTTTGATCCTTGCGGATTCTTCAATAGTACAGCAGTTGGGCAGACAACAAGACCTCAGCAACGCTGACAGAGAGCACCCTGCTATCCTGGTGGAATCCCTGTGCTGAAAAGTAAGTCTCTGCACAGCAGCACATTTTACATCATTGAATTTTGCGAGGTGGGCACCATGCTTAACACATCATCTCAGCAATGTATTTTGTTTCACAGAAAAAAAAACTCACAAAGCAGGAATTTGTATTTGCTGAACAAATTAAAACAATACTTTTGGACCTGGGATCCATGGTGTGGCTCTTCTCAATGTTTTGTCTTCAATCATCCTATTTTTGCTACCTTCATTTTTACTGACCTTAAGACTCTGCATACTTCTCCACTGCTAACCAGTGCTAAAGTGCTTGTGCTCATTCTCTAAAATATGGCAAAAATGGCTTACATCTGAAGGTAATGTACTTACAAGTCCCTAGTAAAGTGGTAACATATACCCAGGACTTGTAAATTAAATGCTACTAGCGGGTGTGCAACATTTAATGTGTGATTCCACTTAAGTAACCCTTGAAAACATTTTTCAGGCCAGCCATTGCAACATGTGCATGCAGTTTTACACTGCCATTTCGGCCTGGCAAAAATAAACCTTCTGCCAGGCCTAAACCTTTCTTTATGGTGGCACATGTAACTCCCCAGGGTAGGATATACACAGCCCAGAGGTCAGGGTGCATTGTAGTTAAAAGTTGAACAAGTACTTTTAACGTTTACATGTCCCGGTAGTAAAAAACTCCTATATGTGTTTTTCACTACTGCAAGGCCTACCTCTCCTTTAGGATAACATTGGAGTTACCTTATTGTCTTTAATAAGCTAGAACTTCGAATTGGGACCAGGTAGGCAGGTTGAGTTTGGTATCTAAAGAATTGTAATTTAAAACTCTATTTAATGGTAAAGATGGATTTTAAGTTACAGTCCTAAAACAAGTCACATTCTTGTTCTGCCTTCAGCCTGCATCCTGGGTCACACTGGTAGGTGTAGCTGACAGTTGGTCTTTTGTATATTACTCCTAGACAGTAAGACGGAGGGAGAATCGATGTTGTCAAGATGGGCCGTCTCTGTCAGGATGAGGGGGAGGAGCTGTTAACTATCATGCTTACACATCACAAAGTTGCTGCCTGAGCACACTCACAAAGGGTTTCACACTAGTCGTTTGTGCCTCCGGACAAGCTATAGCCAGGGCATGGAGTCAGGAAATTCCTGACACCTCTGTAGGGGGAGGATTCTAGAAGCTTTTCCCACCTCAAAGAATGCACAAGTATAAATATTGAACATGATTCATTTGTTGCCACATCTATAGATTACTTGACTTTCTGTATCGTGCTACTAAGCGCAAATAACAATATGAAGTAAACCAATAGATCATTTAGGGAGTCCAAATTTTCTATTGTGCACCATATCTGCACATTTTTTATTTGTACACTTGTCTTTGTACATTGTTGTTTCTTTTTGAATATGTTGTTTTTATTGACATGAATATGATTATTTACAATTGTTAGGACATTTTCAAACCCCATTAACTTAAAATTACATGCTTGTATCAACTCACTTTTCTTCAGGTTTGTTTAATATAATTTATTTAATTTTATTGTCTGGTTGCCAAGGGGTATTTAATCAAATTTATAAATATTGGACCTCCAGACCCAACTCTGCAGATTACTTCTGAACCTGTAAATGCTGCCAGGAAGAAGGACTGTCAAGCTGTTCTGTTTGCCCTGCTGGTCAAACTCTGCTTTGCTGACCAAGGACTGCTGTTGCTGCACCAGGATTCTTCTGCTGCTGTGAGCTGTATTGTTTGAGCCAGCCTGGCTGTGTGGGCCCTGAACTCCAGGAATTATCCAAGGGTCAGTTGGCTGGCCGCCTGTTCAAAGCCAATAGGGCATTAGAGGGGTCTGTGACGTCAGCACAACCTCTCATCTCAACACAGTGCAACACAGCTTACCACCATCACGGCTCAGCTCAACACATCTTGTCCTCATCACCAACGTGTCTTCCTCAATAACGATGCAGTTCGACGCCCGCATCAGCCCAGCGTGATGCATCATGTCCTAAAAACCGATGCAGCACAGTGCACGTCCTCGCACGCTCTTATTGATGCAAGCATCGCATCTCATTCTCCCATTGATGGCTTCATTGACTCTGTTGCTGCGCGATACATCTACATGCCTAATATCGCATCACAGCTCCTTGTCAATGACTCATCGACACTAATATCCGCAGCTCGGTGGAGGGACTCTTCATTGCAACGCCCAAGCCACAAGGTACTGTTTCAGCTGACTGAACTCAGTCCTGCATTTGGCTAGTGCTCCATTGCAGGCAGCTTGAACTTGTGACTTGGACCTGGTTTACCACAACTAAATAACCGCAGATGGCGCTTTTTGCTTCTTTTTGTTTGATTTCCACAAAACCTTCAAAATTTCAAAATTGCACATTTCCACCTTTACTAATTGGATTTTTATGGTTTTGGGGTTAAATATTTTATTACATTTTACTCCATTTTTCTAAATTGGTGAGGGATTTTTCATGTGCTGTGTTTCCACTTTACTGTTTTGAGTGCTGCAAAAATACTTTACACCTTGCCTCTGAGTTCAGCCTGCCTTCTTTTGTGCCAAGATACCAGAGAGTTGAGCACTGGTTAATTTGGGGATTGCTTGTCTTTCACCCTGACAAAAATTGTGTTTGCTGCTTGTTAGGGTTTTACCCCCCTCAATCAGCAACCCAATTTCCTAAAAATGCACAGGGAGTTTTAGTTCTTGTGCATAAGGGACTATTTAACATCTTTGCTGCCAGTATTCGCCCTGCATCACCTACATCCACGAGCAGGGTAAATGAGTGAAGGTTGCGCCAATGCAATGAGGCATGGCGACTATCACTGTGACCCAGTGTGCCTGTTGTCAGGAGTTATCATTGGCAAGCCAAAGAGGAATCCCTGGAGATTAACTAAATGGTATTCCCCCACTTTAAATAGAGCATAGGAACTGCAGGTTTGGTGTGGTGTTAAACCGCTAGTTTATGGTGTTCCACCCACTCTTCCAATTTCTAAATGAGGCCCTTGAGATTTAGTGCCTAGCCGACAGAAACTGATCCTGTGTTGAAACGGAAGATGAGACACTGCGTGGTGAGACTATATGGATGGATAGCACCTCAACTTAGTGTTAAAATATAAGTGGTTGATTCTGTGACCCAGAGTGTATTGAGACTGAGACAAAGATACAAATGGGGTTGGAGGGTCTCTTCTAAAGTTCTGTAGCAGTGGACGGTCCTAAAGCTTTCACTTCTGTGGACCCCAACATAATCTTTACTGGAACCCAGGAATCCCAAATGAATCATAGTGGAAACCGGGGACACCGGCCTAAGCATTTCGATAATTTGAACTGTAAATTATTTCAAATTCCTTCACATTTACAGAACGTTTTAAAAAATGTAGTTGTATATTTTGCTTCTTCATTTAATCTGTTAATATTGTTTAATTTTCTAAGCATTCGCTGACCCTCTGAATGCACAGGGATCTGTTAATATTGTTTAATTTTCTAAGCATTCGCTGACCCTCTGAGTGGGATTCGCGGATCCTACGGTGTCCTTGGAGCACAGGGTAAGAACCACTGTTCTATAGTATTAACATCTGGAAGATGTAGACGTCATTAAGAAACAGATTTCTAATCAACAATTGGCAGAGGGGGAAAATAAGATCAATTACATTGTATGCATAACCAAAGTAACTTACACGCTAGCGAGGAAGTATGCAGTGGCAGATATGTGTACACTAGAAGATGTAAAAAGATGGGGCTTAGTGGTTGCAGAAATGTATAGTCATGAAAACATACTACTTTGTGGCCATTGTGTCTTCCATGTATTTATTCTTTACTGCACTTGTCTCATACGCCATCTGCTGCACAATTTACAGACTTTAACAATAAAATGTTTCTAACTCAAATGACTAAAACGTGAACAAAGAAACACAGAATTTATAATGCATCACAGTATCAGATTCTGCAAAAGTTAACTGGTCACCTTACAGTGGGTGATTGCGGTTTCAGGTGTTACACTGGTGCATATGACGTGTCAATGAGGTGAAACTGGTGCCTACACATTATTAGTGTTCCCAGCTGAAGCACTAAGGAAAGGCTCAAGTCTGCATCACGAAACAAATCTTTACGTAGCAGGGTGGAAATATTTAATCCTTTTCTCTTTAAAAGTTTTCTTTCGTTATTCGGGCAAATTAATCTTCCAAAAGAGACACTTACCTCAGAGTAGCTGTTATTTCGAGAGGGCACTCAGGCCCAGAATTACAAAGGTGCAAGCAATGCAGTACACCACTCAAAGCTCCTGTGCTGTGTTGTGTGACAGGGAAAGAGCAGGAGCATGCTATATCCTCAGAAATATGGCACTCTCTTCCCCTCCCCCTAATGCCGGCACAGAATTTTGCTCCCATCATCACACACACACACCTTTGCGCTATAGTGCCCGGGCATGAGTCTAGCATAAGTTGTGTACTGAAAGGGTTTTAAAACTTTCCCTTTGTATGTGTGCTTTACATTCCAGCACAAATGCAAAGCTGGGGATAAAAAGGGGAGTTAAAAACATTTGTACTTTTAACACCTGCTTTCCAGCAGCATTATTTTTTGGTGCAAAACCCTGTCTACTAATGTTAGTAGATAGTGTTTTGTGTCAAAAAGCATGGGTGGTTGCATGGGAATGCCAATGTACCACCAATATAACGCCCCATGACGCTAAGTAACACAAAGAAGCGCTTTGCAATGGGTTACATTACTTTTCCTTACAAACAAACGTAAATACCACTTTGCATTGGTTTGTATATCCCCATAAAGATATTGTGTCTTATTTGCATTTAAAATGTAACGCAAACCCAATGCAAAACCTTTGTAAGTCATGGGCTCATGGTGCAGAAAATTCCAAAACATTTTGCGTCTCTTTTTAAGTTCCGACGTAATGTACAGCATTTTATTGTAGACTCTTTCTTAATTGAAAGAGATGCTTCCAAAGGCCCATGTGTCACTGCAGCTTACAGAGAAAATTGAAGACCATTTCTAAAAGATATTGGGTCATTCAGAAAACAGAGGCCAACTTTTTATTACAATAAATGTGCATAAAAAGCTTTCAATTCTGATGAGGCGTCAATAGATAACAAGTCTATATGTGCAGACTTCTTGTAAAGCACACTACTTTACTTTTCGAGTTCAAAGGTATTTTAGTCGTGAAATAGGATACGACTAGGCCAGATACCAATCAATATCCATTGGTGAATTCCAATTTTATAGGAATATGCTTTTCTTTCACAAGAAAGCTTACCATTTTGTATGGTGTTTGGATCTCTCTTTACTCGCTGTGTGTTACAATAACGAAGAAGTGAGACAACACTGTCACAGAACGTGCTACATAATGCTCCTAAACTTTTCTTTTTCTTCCCACATATCTTAGTACACCCTGCCACATAACGTGGTCATTCATTGTTGTTCAATTTCAGTGGCCTTGTGTACACTATATAAACGTTGGGTAAAAAAGTGAGCAAACTGTTTGTTGACTCATTAGGTGATCCAGGCCCTCATATTACTGAATGGGTGTACATTCATTGTCTCACTCACCCTAAGTTCAGACACTTTATAAGGAGATAGCCATACCCTATTTAATTCTTATCAAGCTTGGCTGATGGTAGAAATGGATGAGGTATACAAGGATAAAAAGTAATCATAGCCATCTAGGAAGAGCCATGTATGTTTTGGAGAAGCAGATGGTTCAAATAAATAAAGACTAGTCATCCTGGTGGAGGGTCCCACAAGTAATAAGCATACAAAGGCCTATATTACTATGTAGGCCGCTATATAAATATGTGTTAGGGATTCTTCATCTGTTTTATGGCATCAGAATTTATAAAATACCTTGGCAAAATATACCGTGGCACACGTATGTTAAAGACCATTTGGCTTGGGTAGCAAAAAGTCAAAGCATTTTTTTGCTGCCTGCATACAAAAACCAAGGTGTCCTTTGCACAGCTAATGTAGATGTATATATGACTCCGTAACTAACTGTATAACAAAATGGACAACTATAAGTTCCAGATTAGAATTTCTAGATGAGTTAATTTAAGACGTTTTCGCAAGGAGCTGATGACCTGTAGGTGTTTATTGCTGGCAAAGTAAGTTACTAATAGTACATATAATTGTTCCACAGCACTATAATAATTTATTTTTGACTTTGCAATTTAGGTCCTGTGGAATTTTTAAAAAAATGTTGTTTCAGTGAATAGAAACAATTTGTGAAGAAATAGCAAGCACACGTGTTCTCTGACACAGAGGCAGCGTGAATTATCTGACAGGTGCGAAGAGGAACAAAAGATGTTTGAATGAGCAGTAGCACACCAGTAATGCATCCATGCTCCAAGGGAGGGACAAACACAAGAAGAGAAGGATGCCTATGGCATCTGACCAATAAAAAGTAAGCAAATGAGAGTGACAATGAAGCCAACCAATGGTAATCAACGGGTGTCCTCTAAGTCCAATGTTAGGAAACAATACGTCTGGCAAAAAACAGCACATGCACTGCTTTAGGCAAGTCCTAAAAATAAGACACTACCAAATGTTGGGGCATATTACCAACAACTAGCGATAATTATCGCTATGTTGGTTTAGCGGCAATAATTTTATCGCCGTGTTGCGGCGATTTTTATCGCTTAGGAGCCTTGCTATTATCAAGGTTTATCTCCTAAGCGATAAAAATCGGCCGAAATGCATGAATATCGCTGTAAAGTCAGCGATATTCATGCATTACCGAGCAAATGCTCTTAGCCATGTTATTCACCTCCCATTGGATAACATGGCTAAGAACTGCTCAGGGCAGGTGTTAGCTTTTGGAGATATTCGCGCTTAGCGCGAATATCTCCAAATGTTGGTAATAGGAGATAGCGATGTTAGCGACTGTTTACAGTCGCTAACATCTTGGCACACCCACTTTGCATGTCATTAGTGATAAATATCTCTGACATGCAAAGCGGGGCCCAAGATGGTCGCTATCTCCTACTAGCTGTCGCTAACTGGTGTTAGCGACAGCTAGGTAATAGGGAGATCATTTTATCTCCGCTTTCTTGGCTTTTAAAGCCAAAAAAACTGAGATAAATCCCTTGATAATATGCCCCGTTGTTCTTACAAAATAGCCTGCATCTCTGTTCTGAAATTTAGGTTCACTTCGAAAGGATGCACCTTCTCTACTAAGCACCAATGCTACAGACATTCTTTCTAATGACTTGAAGACATTTCTCCATAGTTCAGGAGCACACAAGCTCCCTCAGAATTGCCTTTTTTTCTACAGTACACGATTAATGTAGGAATATTAGCACTAGGAGGTGCACTGCAAATCCTCGTAATAAATCTATAGTATTTAACAGCAGGTACATAGCAACCTTGTCTACCAATGGCTGCAAGAAGATAATCAAGTCTTAAATATATAAACATCCGACATTTATCAGTAGTAATTAGACCAGTAAAGTAAGCGAGTGAACATTTGTAGCGCAGCATGAATTCTGGGGTTATCTCGTTTACACAAAAAAGAAATAGCAGGCTGGAGTCACTGAAGTTTATTAAAGGGCTCAGCTGAAGGTCAGAGGTTGGAAAATCTATTCTTTGCCACTCATTAGGAGAGGTGACAGAGCAAGACCCTGATATGCAGCCAAAGAAGACACCCAACTTCATTTACTTACAAAAATGAGCAGGTGTCTGTATTTGTAAATGTGACATGCCTTTCTGTAACAGTGTTACTTGACAGACATGCAACATTCATCATGGTCGTTTTCCAACCACACCCCCGCCTCACAGTCACTTGTAGTAGAGTCCACCTCTGAGGAGAACCTCTCACAAGCCTCCCTCTTCTCCAGCGTGTCCCTTACGCTCGTTTGCAATGTATATATATTTTTAAAGATTTTGCTTAACACCAAACTTCTTTCTGGTTACATGTAACGGTACTCAGTTTATGAACCTAGAAGACTGTAAGGCGTATTTACCACTTTGTCCTTTTTTCCTTGACGTCCTCCTATTACCAGAAGGTCCCAGTCCTCTAAATCTCCATCTCCGCCCCGGCCACCTCTTCAAGGCTCCCTCCCTCCTCACCGGTCCCGTTGCATCACACCCATATCCCGCGCTTCCTTTCCCTCCCAGCCGCACCGTGCTATCGCGCTACGTCACCTGCTCCCCATCCACGCCTCTGCTTCTCGGGCTCCAGCCTGCACAGAAGAGCAGCACGGTGACCAGGAGTCTGCGCACCTCCATTGTCCAACGCTAGAGGCGCTCGTCAACCTAGGTCTGCTCTCTGAGATTGATTCCGACCGAGGAGACGGGCTCATTTGATCCGAGGGGGGAAGAGGGCTCAAAAGTGATGAGCATAGCCCCTCCCCTGATCAGGATCACACCTCCCAATACTTGAATTCTAATTTACTCCGCCCCTGCAGGATTTACGCTGTTATTTCAAAGTGGCGGAACATTTGTTTTACAGGAGGCACACAATTAAAGCTTTTACTTGATTATTTGTTGAGGGAGAGGTTAAGAGTTGTAAACGCTCCGGAAAGTTAAAGAACAACATTTAATTTTGACACGTTTCCAAGTAAAGCGAACGATGTGTTTACATTTACATTAAGCAATGCAGTTCAGTTACCAGGTCACAAGTCCTAAAAAAAGAAGTGGGGGACTAACCTGGCTAGTCAGTAAGCAAGTGGCATCACAGGAAGTGGCATCACAAGAAGTGACATCAGATCTTAAGCCCTCACATACATATTTAGCAGGTGTATCAGGAGTACGTTGGAGGACATTTCGAGTTTACTGAATTAGGCAGAAGATTCACACTTTTGTACGCTACACATAAAACAATGTTGCCTTTTGTCAGCGTAAAGCTTTCTCTAGCCATAGTGCTTTAAAAGAAAAAAAATTGATATTTAAATTATTACGCCTCCTCAGGGCTAGTAAACACTATATAAATACTATTTATTTTGTGCAAATACTGGGAAAGACCAACACATCTGCAGTTCTTACAGTGCAGGCATATCTCCTAAACAGCACCTGAACAAAGTGAAAAGCTGCCTCTCTTAAGTATGTGTGAAGTGCTAACAAGGTGTGAGCCTTTGTTTCACTTCTTCTCCATTTTCTTCTGGGTGTAAGTCTCCTGACTGCTGCCAGCCAGGAGTCTCGAACAAAAGGAGGCCTGATGACCCCTCAGACTGGGCCTTTGTTAAAAGACAGCAGGAGTTAGAAATAAGAGGAGCCAGGTCCCCGCCCGCACGTTGTTGCCGATCGAAAGCAGATAACAACGTGCAGGTGCTCCTGAAAGTGTCCCGGTATTTGGAAATTACACCGGGCCGAATTCAGCATCTTTATCAGTGGGGCCCAATTTCTTGGCAGGGTGGACAGCGTCCTCCCTGTGAAATAAGTGGGTGGACGCCGTCCACCCGTGTGTACCCCCGACTCGTGCCCTGTCAGTGACAGAATATCACCAAACCTGTTTTTAAGGAACTGAGCAGTGCTTTAAATGGGCCGGTACTGTCCGATACAGAGTACCGGTACTTTTTAGGTCTCGCGCTGCATAGGAAAGAGACCTTAAGCCATCGGTTCCCCTTTTTGGGCAAAAATGTGCACGCGTTCCATTGCCTTCAATGGCAATGAGTGCACGTTTGGCGATTCCCTTGCTTGACTCCATATGTTTGTAACTAACTTACAAACACATGTGCCCCTGGCTCGCTCTCGCAAGGGAATCGCACAGGCCCCCTCCTCTCTCCATTCCCCCTGCTCATTTAATGCTGATGCAAACATTTGTATTGTTATATCCAGGCTCAATTTGGGATTTTTCTTCATCGCTATTAAGCAATCTGCATTCGGTTTACCTTGTGCGACGCTAAAGTTATTTATAAAACAAAAAAATGTTATGCACGTTCCTGGCCGAGAGGAAACAGACAAAATAAAACATTGTGAGGTGGTCCCGGCCTGAAAGGGTCTTTGTACTGCTGCAGGACTGCGAGTGTGTATGTGTGTTAGGGCAGGGTAAACGATTGTACCGGATAGGGCAATTATCCTGGGTTTCCCCTCGTCCCTTTTGATTGAGCCAGTCCAGTCCCCCCTCAGATCTTTTCCCCTGTTCCCACCAACCTGGAATCCCAGGACCCTTTGATGGAGGCAGGATTGCCATGGCGACGGAAGCGCCTCTGGGCAGCGTGACCTTTGCCTGGCTACGGCGTGCGGAGGGAGGAGGGCGGGTGCGTAGAAGGAGGCTTCTATTTCCAGGTCCGGCCAGAGGCACGCGCATTACTTCATTATCTATTATTATTGTTAATATGGCGCGGCCGCGGCCTACCTTGGGCCCGTGCTGCATGAAACTTGCGTCACCGTTCGAGGGTCTGAATGGAATCAGATGTTTCCACCTCGGGCCAGGTGTTTCTGGGCATGCAGTGGTAGTTTAATCTGCTTCCGGGTGAATTAACTAAGAGCAATAGAAAGTTAATTGCTTAAAACTTTGCCTGTTAGTTTTATTACATTTCATGGTTTCCTAGGTTGTACAAAGGCCAGACAAAGGATACTCTTTAAAGTTACAATGTGGGGTTTCGGAATTTGTTTTGTGCTAAATGCCCTTTTATTTACGTTTTTTAAGGCTAGGTCATGGGGCTGATACAACTGGAGGCAGAGGGACCATATCACAATATTATCATTAGTAATAACTTTATACAGCTCTGTATCATACACTTGCTGTTTATAAGCGCTGTAAATAAATGTTACTATTGCCTAAATGGTGCGCAGTCATTGAAAAGTGCATTCTGGGAGTTGTAGTCTTAGTTCCTATGACTGCCATCAATTGAAGTGCGTAACTGCCAGAGCTGCAGACTTCGAAACTGGGGAACTAGGTTTGAGTCCCGGCGTGGGCTTAAAATCATGTGATTCTCGGAAATCACTTTGTGCCTACAAAAATTAATGTGTCCTTGTGTAATAAAACTGGTGCTCATGTAAAGCTATACAATACCTTTGGGTTGAGTGCGCTATATAAAACTGCAAAAAAACAAGCATTTGCAATGCAATAGGTCTCACATTTACGTGAGTTTGAGCTATTGACATTGCAAATAACAAAGCATTTTCTTTTTGTTTTAGTGTTTAAAACAGAAATAAAAGGCATTGTCATTTACAATGCCAATAGCTTAAACCAGTTTAAATGCGAAACCTATTCCATTGCAAATGCTTGTTTATTTTGAGAGGGAGAGTACCGGCACTTCACAAGAGAAATGACATACTTTTAATTGGAGACTACCGGCACTTCTCATAAACAAACAGGTACTATGTGCCTGCACTTCTATTTTTCCATTTCAGGCACTGGAACTGAGAATACAAAACAGTTTTCCAAGGAAATTAAATTATATGTTAAAATGAAGACACGTTTCATGAGAGGAATTATTTGATGCAATCCTGTTCTCTTTTCAAGAAACCAGCATCACTGCGACCTCCAGACCCAGATATACTAATGCACTGGCCCAGCACCCAAAACTGGTGTGCTTCAGTGCGTGAGACAGAGAGCAGGAAAGCGCTATATCTAAAGCGGTAAAGCGCTATCCGGCTCTCTCCCTAGCGCATGCACAATCAGGCAGCCAAGCACCCTGCATTCACCTTGGCACCATAGTGTAAGCACGTCTGCGTGAGTCTTCCTTAGGTTTTGTACAAAATACTATTCTTCAACTAGCTTTAAAACTTTCCCCACTTTGGATGTGTCCTGTACAGTGCAGCACACATGCATAGTGGAAAAAGTTAGGAGAAATAAAAGCAAGTTTCCTTTTAACGCCTCTTTCAACATGGTGTTATTTTCTGGCACAAACCTCTGTCTACTATTGTTAGTAGATAAGATTTTGAGTTAAAAACTATGGTTTATTTCAAGCAACTGTCTATGCACCACCCATAGAAACCCCCTTGACACAGAGTAACACAAAGCATCGCTTTGTATTACTTTCAGGGAGCATTCCAGAGCAAAAACAAACAAAATTTTGCGCTGGTTTGTGACTCAAACAGTGCAAAATGTTTGTAAATCTGGGTCTGAAGTTCATAAAAGTGCCGCATACCAGCGTAATGTTCAGCATTAAGGTTTACTTTCCAGCGCAAAGCTTTTTTTGTGCTGTAAAGTAGCGCTACTTACTATTTTGAGTGAAATGGGTCTCCCATGGATGGCAAATGGTAAATCTCCTATTATTAAACTATAATGGCTAAGCAGCTGGTACAAAGTTTACTCGCTTTTAAACATAAAAATATCCACCCTAAATGAACCATATATTTAACTAGTTATTCCCCTCACCTAAAATGTTTTGAAGCGGGATTTAATATATTTAAATAACCCGTGGGGTGCAGGAAATGGATGATTTTTGTTGTCTAAGATACTCTTTCCATCTGTCTATCTCACTCTAGTCCAATTCTTTATCCTAACTTCTTTCCTTTTCTTTGGCTACCTCTGCTTCTGATTGCCAGTCTCTCTATCTTTCCAGTGTCAATGTAAGATTTACATTTTAAGGAGTGTTCTCCTTTATTCTTCATAATTGCCATTCCTCTCTTTCTGTGGCCCCTTCCTCCTGACCTTTATCTTGTTTTCTGCTTACCTCTTTCTTAATTGACTTTAATTTCTTTTCCTGGCTGCCAAGCTCCATGATGAGGGTGCAAAAGAACCCCGGCGTGTTCCCTGCCACAATCAGACACACATCTTTGCACTATGGTGCAAGGGTGTGTGGCGCTAGGCATCCTGAAGTGCATGAGGGCAGGGAAGAGCTGATATCCTCTCTCCGTTTCATGCAACACAGCAACATTACTGTCCTGTGATGTGTTGCGAGCAAAATTAGTACATTTGACATGTACTGTGTGCTTCAGTGCACATGCAACAAGTATTTTTTTCTTTTTTTGGAGAAATGATACATTTCTCTTTGCCAGGCCTTCTTCAAGGAGGTATAAGTGAAAGACGCAAATCCTGTCCAACAAGCTTGGTAGGTTGGGCTTTGTGTCAAAGCCCATAGGATTTTGCGCTGACCCGCTCCATTAACAACACTCCAGCAACACTCATTTAAAAGAAAGCAGCCAAAATGACTTGTGCACTGAGAAAAGGGCACCTCTCCAGCGCAAAATAACTTTTACAGTGGAAATTAAATGCCCTTGCAAGAATTTGCATTGCTTTGCGCCGATGCAAATTCTTAGTAAAGCTGGATGGATGGATGGATGGGTTTTTATATAGCGCAATATCACCGCCAGGTCTCAAAGCGCTTTGCATTGGGAACCCGTCCTGGTTTTTCCCTGTGAGATAGCCCCTACTGGGTATCCCCAAGGTGAAAGCCAGGCATCCCGCCGCGGGGGGCCGTAGTGGAGATTAAGCAAGCTATTGCCCAGAGTCGCAGAGTGTGAACTGGTGAATCAAGTAGGCACCGAAGCGAGAATTACCGAGTCCGTGGACATTTTTGGGCTCAAGACCCTGCTGCGTCGGGAATTGAACCCTGGTCCCGGGTCTGATCTCAGCGTCCGGGTCTGCCTCCTCTAACCAGTGAGCCACACTTCTCCAGCTAGGCTTTCGTTTCTTTTTCTTGGGTGGAAGTTAAGGCAGCCTCCATTTAGCTATGTGCCACTTCCAGGTATTTCCACAGATGGAAATAAAATCAATTCACTTAGGGTACCAACAAATTTAGGTGAGGGTGGTGTTGGGCTTAGGACAGCATTAGATATGGGGCACAATCAGCAGGGACACAGTCAGTGGCGCTGAGCCTACAGTGCATATGAATTATTTTTTAAAACTGTGCTCCTGAATACATTAACCACAACACTGCATTCTAAAATAACGTTGGATATTAAGATATCTCTTTCAGAAATCAGTGGACCTGATCCACAAAGGTATTTTTCCCTTAAACATCAGTTTACAGCCATAAAAACACCTCCATTTATGCCTGCCAGGATTTTACAAAAGGATTCCTGACAGCTTTAATTGGATTACCACAAATTCCTCAGTAATACATCCCTTGCAAGGAGTGGAAAGTGGACATTACACAGCCCGGTTAGCATGGCGACTTTGTGATGTGAGTATCTACAAACTGAAGTCAAACCCTTGCCAACTCTCCCAAATAGATGGAAACTTACCCCTCATCCAAGATTTTAAGGGGTAACTGGTCACTCGCAGGTTTTCCAGGGATGTATGGGAAGGACTTTCTCTACAAGAAAAAAATATTTTGCCTGCAGAGAAAAAAATGTGCTTTTGTACATGCAGCTTAGTTACCCATCTACTTATGTACGCTATGTAGATTTTCTTTAAAGGGGAGTCAGAGGCCGTTGGGGTGTCATATGACAGTACCTTGCCCCATGTGAAAGGACACATTGCTGGAGTTGCGTCACTTTTGTGACACACTCCAGCAATGCGTCACTTTTACGTCATACAGATACGTCAGAAATACTGCAATTTCTGTAACTCCTTGCAACATGATGCGTCATACAGTAAATATGACGCATCAATCATGTCGCAAGGAAGCCGCACTGAGAAGTGACGCACCGCTGCTTTCACACAGCGCTGCGTCACTTCTCATAAATGAGGCCCTATTTGTTTAAAGCAAGTAATTACGGTATTTAAAAGTGTTCCCTTTGTGTGCTTTTAACATGCAGGAGTGTCACACTTTAGTACACCTGTTCATATTGTAATGTTGCGAGACTATGTGCACTAGGAACCTTGTGGTTCTGGGCGGACTCAACAGACGTTTATGTAATGTGCTGGGAGGTGTTAAGGTGTGGGTATTAACTGTTAAGACTTAATCAGAAGGGCAGTATCTGATTGTATGCTGAGGAATAAAGACGTACAATCGTTTTACTTTAGTACATCAGTTTATTTCACTATATTAGGCATTTATTAAAGCTGTTAATAAACGCCATTCAGTATAATGATATGCACGGATGTACTAAAGTCAAAAACATCATGTTAAAAGCATACAAGAGGCGCCCAACGATATTCAAATCCCACCAGCCGACAGTGATCCTGTGCCTGGCACAGCCTTCTAGGTGTATTGCTAGGAATGTTCGTGAATTTCCAAAAGGGGTAAATCCACACCTGTGGGTACAGGTGTATATTTGCTACTTTTTAATGGGTAGAGCTCTGATTACCTAGCTAGTTACAGAGTATGATGTAGGTAACAAAACTCAATTTGTAAATTCACTTACTGCAGAGATCTGTCTGTAAATTGGTGGTTACAGTTTTGAATCATGACAAAATAGTAGAGAGGGCTGATGCACTTGCTGCACAGAACTGTGTGCAATATACAGGTCATACATTCATATCCCGGTAAGAATGCTCTGTGGGTTTATATAATTGTAGTGGAAATCCTCATATTACCCACCTCCCTGCTCCAAGGCACGGGCACAGGGTTCTAGCCTGTAAAAAATATCTCAGGTGCATTATGCACCCACTGCAAACAGCTGTATCTAATGTGAGGCCTAAGTTTGAACCCTGAGAGCAGTGGTTCTCAACCTTTTGACTCCTGGGGACCCCCACTTAATCAATACCGGAACCTGGGGACCCTCACTCAATCATTATTGGGATCTAAGGACCCCCCTCCCCACTGAATCATTATTGGAAGCCAGGAACCCTGGCCTCTGCATTGTCAATGATTTGAACCGCAAAGCAATACACAAAAAATGCACAAAAAACATTCATCAAACAAGTACAAAAATGACACATTTTATTTAATTCGCAAACACATAAAAAAAATCTACATTTTAATAGAAAGGTTGAAGATTTTCTGAATTCAATTGAGGCCACTCTTCATCCATACTATAGTATGTTTGATGTACCTGCACTGCTTCCATGAATCAATCTGAGAATACTAAGGCCCTATTAGGATGGCGGACGATGCATGTTTACCTTTGCATGCACGAAGCGGCAGGCACCGCAAAGGCAGGGGGGTACCATAGGTACCATGTGCAACCACCACCCCCCTTCACCCCTGGGGGCCCGCAACGGGCCCCCAAACAAAAGTCCGTATGCCTTTCCATGGCGGAAATGCCGCCGTGGAAAGGCATAGAACTGCAGACATCCTAATATGCCTGGTGGTGTCTGATAGACACCGCCAGACATGTTAGAGCTTTTCCGCCGCGGTCGGAAGGCGACCGCGGCGGAAAAGCAGCGGACGGTCTTCCTGACCCCCCAGCCATCCTAATCTGGCGGGGGGTCTTTTAAGGCTCCGCAGCGGTTTTTCCGCATCCTCCGGGCCGGCGAACACTTCCGCCGGCCCGGAGGATGCGGAAACACCGCAATTCTTATCGGCCCCCTAATTTGCAGCCTCCAATTTCAAATTCCTCACATTTACAGTGCTTTACATTTTTACATTTTTACATTTTATATTTAAGTTCTTTATTTATATACTCTTTATTGATCTGTTAATATTGTTTAATTTTCTAAGTAGTCGCTGACCCCCCTGAGAAGGCTTTGTGGACTCCCGGTGTCCCTGTACCACAGGATGGGAACCACTGTCTTAGAGAATTTAACTCCATTTGTACTTCCAAGATTAATAAAATGAGTTGCATTAAGTTTGGCACTAATTAAAATGGCTTACTAAATGGTAAAAAAAAAAACAGTTGTCATTGTGTGTTGTGTAAATGTTCATTTGCTTTAAATGCATTAAGGTCACACTCAATACTCTATTGTAAATCAATAGAAAGATTTAAAATATAGAACACTTTTATATCTTGATTCATCAGTTGACTTCTGATATGACACACAGCATGTATAATTACTTTTTCTGTTGGGTTGCTGAATTGAGAGGAAAAGGTTTCAGTATCCCGTGGTGCTGTTTTCCACTTTTGCCACCTGATTCCAGCCATGGCAGAACTCAGAGAAAAGGAAGGCACTGCATGTCACAGCGGTCCTCACCACACCCAGTAGATTTCTCTTTGCCCTCTGGCAATGCAGACTTACCAACTTACCATCGGTGGCGAGAAAAACAGACTGGTGGTGTCCAATGAATCTCTGCCAGTCATACCTGGCAGTAATCCATGATAGAAACAAACATTATCTGCCACAGACACAAGTATATTTGTGGGTTCACCAAAGTATGAACCCACAAGAAATCTAGACCAGCATTTTTATGAGGCTTTATTGATGCCATGCAAACACTCAGTGTAAGGAAAATTGTACTAGTAAATATAATTTATTTAATTAAGAGATTAATATAGCACTGGCAAGACCCATGGGTATCAGAGCGCTTGACATCAGTACAGCTTCATCGAATAACGTGTATAATTAGAAAAGTTCAATCAAATTTAAACAAGCCATGGGTTGAGCGCGATGGGGAAAAAAATCAAGGAAGGGGTATAAGGAGATCTAAGGGTTGAGGTCATCATGTCTAGATGGGCAATTGATGTCCTGTAGGTTGAGATATAGATTGGTGAGGAGAACCTTTAGCTGTCTCTTGAAGCTCATGAAGGAGGGGTTTGTACTGATAAGTACTGGAATGGAGTTCCAGATTTTTGGGGCATTGCTTGAGAAGGAGCATGCATGGGTTTTTGTTTGTGGGCCTTCAGCAGAATGAGGAGTAGGGTGTCGATCTGTATCCAGGGATTTGAGGAGGTCATCTATGATGTTCAGAATAGCTGTTTCTGTACTGCATCCTTTTCTGAAGCCTGATTGATGAGGATCGAGGAGATTGTGTTTGACAATGTTTTGGTTTAGTTGTTTGAGAACACACCTCTTTAGAGTTTTGGATAGCATGGGGAGGTTGGATACAGGTTTGGAGTTATTAAGGTCGTTCAGGTCTACACATAGTTTTTTGAGCATTGGTGTGACTTGAACGAGTTCGAGGCAGTCTGGCATCACTCCAGTCATCAGGGAGCTGTTTATAATCTTGGACGAGATGGGAGTAAGGGCGTGATTGAGCTTTTTTGTGAGGGATGATGTGAGGGCGTCCACATGGTTGGAGGAGGGTTTGGATGTAGCCAAAGAAACAGATGTGTCCACCTTCGAGGGTGAGTTGAATACCTTCCAGCTTATGGGAGGTGTGTGGGGCCCTTGGATTCAATTGCTCCCATTATTGCCCTGAGGAGTGATTGTTGATAGGGTGGCTGTGGAGTGGGAGGGTAGATTTTTATCTTCCTTTCCGGACTTGGAGCTTCGTCTTGGATGGCAAGTTGCCATCTTTAAGGGAGAGCTCGAACTTCGAGATTCTATCATTGAAGAAATTGGCAAAGTTGTCACACCGCTCTTTGGAGATCTGAGGGTTTATTAGGCCTGGCTTGGAGGTTTGTTGTTTGATGATATTGAAAAGTTCTTTGGGGTAGTTTTAGGCCTTGTCTATAGCGCTGCAACAGAAGGTGGCTTTTCACTCATGATGTGTTTTTTGTAATTCCTGTGTTCCTTCCTGAGTTGTTCCAAGTGGGCAGTGGGTGGATTTGCACACCAGAGCCTTTCTGCCACTCTAAGCTTTCTCCTTTCAGTGTTGAGGTCTTTATTAAACCAGGATCATAAGGGTGTGTTTTTCACCCTTTTCCGCTTCAGAGGGGCTGCTAGGTCCAGTATGGAGGACATCATTGAGTTGTAATGGGTGATGAGTTTGGTTGTTGAGAGGTTATCTGATATGGGGGAGTAGTGATCCCATTCTATCTTCGCGGTCCGCTAGTGGGGTTTGCCTTATGTTTCTCGCCCACCAAAGAGTTTTATGTACGTGAGTTGCATGGTAGAACATATTGGTGTTGTGGAACAGAATGATGTGGTGATCCGACCAGTCAACGGGGAGGATACTTTCAATAGTTAGTGTTTTTTCCTGATCTATGACAGCATCCAGGGTAGATTCTTTGTTGTGGGTTTGAGCTTTGCAAAGCGGGAGGAATTGTTACTGAGTAAGTTGTCCTTTAAGTATTGGATTAGAGAATATCTTTCATCTTTCCAGTGAAGATTGAGATCCCCTAAGATGATGTTGTTGACATGAGAGAGTGAGCAGTGTTTGTTCAGATCTTCTAGGTGTTCACTGAAGGAGCGTACATTACCTGGTGGGTGGTAGAGTAGGTGAGGGCTTATAGTCATTTTGTCTTTTATCTTTATGGTGGTGCTGAGATGTTCAAATGTGTTGTGGTAAAGGTGTCTGTTTCACCCAATTGTGGATAATGGTGATGCCTCCACTGTGGCGGACCTTCCTGTCTTTCTTGATGATTGAAAACCCTCGTGGGACTAGCGTGTTCATAAACAGGTAAGAGGATTCATTTAGCCAAGTTTCTATGAGGAGTGCGATATCAATGTCACAGTTCAGGATGGCTTCTGCTAGTTCTGTTGCATGCTTGGTTGGTCTGCAGTTATGAGCATACATTTGGTTTCTTTGCAGTTCTTAGGCTCTGAAGGGGGGAAATAATAGGGATTTTGATGAGGTGTGCTGGTGGCCTGATCATTCTCGTTGGTGTGGAGTTTCTTCCTAGTTCCAAAATAACCTCGATCTTGAAGGAGGTGATTTTAAGAGGTTCCAGGTAAGATGATTTAACAAGCCTCCCCGCATCCCTCAGTGACATTGTAGTGTTCCTTCTTCTGGGCATCTGAGCTTTTGTTTTGAGAGGTGTTATGGTCCAGATGTGTGACTGTGTCTTGGTTTGTCTTAGGAGTTGTCCTTTGCTGCATGTGGGAGGGAGAGTGATGAGCAGTGTTCAGATACAAGCTCTGGTTCCATATGATATTATTGAGACCATGTGTTACGTTCTTTTGTTGGTTTTCCAGGCAAGTTAGTTGCTCATTTAGCTTGCACAAGGGCATTAGATTTACTGGGAAGTGCGTGCAGGTGTTCCACATCAGATTGTATGGTGTAGGGCATTCCAGAGTAATTGTATGTCTGTTGGGGGAGTGAGCTCAATGTGAGCTGCAGTCATTTATCTCTTGTAGAACATGAAGTAATAGACAAATGTGGCTATTTTGGGCTCGAGTGTAATAGGTCTGTTCAGATCAAATAAAGTGGTATACAAAACTGAAAAAAAGTTAGATGCTTTAAATTGTCTAAAATTGTCTAAAGCAGCATTCTCTTCGATTAATTAATATACAATTGATTTATTTCATCATGAAAATCAATCAGAATGTAAAAACATAAAAATTGTAAAAACATACTTCCTTGATTGTTTATTGACACTATAGTACGTAATACATGTAAAAAAGCAGCACTTTAGATTTGCGGATTCATTCATTCATTTATTATGCAGTGTGAAAAAGTGTTAGTAGCTAGTACAAGAGGCAGCCTCTGCGTGTTTGGATGTTTTCCTTCGAAAAATAACAACGTGACAGTAATAGAAAAACTTTAACTAGAAAATACCAGCCTAGTGAGTAGGCTCCCACAACTGATATCCACTTTCATTCTCACAAACATGGTGCCAGGAAAAATGTTTTAGAAACGCGTTTTTCACAATAAAGCAATGCAATCAAGAAAATAAACAAAGTGTTTACTTTGAAAATGATGTAACCATGTATGTAAATCTTCTGTAATATTTATTGAATTTTGTTTAAAAAAACACTGTAGACATTTTCTATGTATACGTTTTTTCTATCCCCAAAAGCGGATTTTTTTTCTTTAGATAACGCCGGACAAATATTGTGGTGCATTTACGTCAACTTCAAGGAATTATTTATTATACATATTTTTTTTATTTCGGGGAGGCAGGGAGGTTCTTTTGAAGATGGTGTCTGTGTTCACTTATTAGCCCCAGACATCAGCCTCGGAGGGGGAATCAGACATTCAAACCACCAATTACACAAAGTGGAAGAGGAACACTCCATTGGCTGAACCAAAATGTAATGTACAAAGTCTCAAGTCAGTGCCTAAAAGAGGTCAAAAAAGTCAAAGGTTGAAAGGGACAGACCCAAAGTATACTAAATAGATAGGTCTGGCTGACAGTGGCAGTTTTCAAACACAGACCTAAAATAGGGTCAGATTGTGCATTTTAAAATACCATTTCCCCTTATAAATTGGCCAAAACGCTATTGTTATTACTGAATATATATTCAATAAATATTTCTGTAAATTAAGATCTGTTGAGCGAACCTTAACCTTCCAGAGCTGTTTTGGAGGTTATCCCCTTCCTCTCAACCCGGCTTGAAATGATGATTAATATACAACTAGGCACTGCAAGTTAAACCAAAATGTTCATACGAAATTGGTTAAAAGACCACAGACTTAAAATGCAGTTCAAATATTGTGTGAATATAGATAATTTGACAAAATACTTCACTATTGCAGCCATTTATATTGTTAACGCTTTTGCAAACAGATAAGTTATTTCTTCTCATGTAAAATGATCACAATTTCTAACACAATCCGTTTTTTAAATATCACAAAATGCAGAATAAACCAGCAGTGCAGTTTAAATTGTATTTACATATATACATATATAAATTATATACAAGTATTAGATATATTGTCCCTGTATAAGCATACTAAAAATTGCAAAATATATCTTTAGGTATACCAAGTTTTACTCCAAGAAGTTGCAATGGGGCCTGAACATTCCTTTTGGAGACCACAGTCTGTTAAACAAAGAGACCTTTTTACAACAATTTCAATCTTTATTCGGTTAAAAACCTTATAAGATACAATACATAAAATAAAAAGAAAATACAACATCACAGTTAAATTAGAGTACAATTAGCAGCACGTGATTCTTTTACATGTCCCAGAAATTTTTAAATTGGAAGACATTTCATCACAATCGGCTTACCTCATCTGATAAGATCACTCAATAAATATAAAATAAACATAAAACAGTAAAATATTCCATATAAAGGATGCACCAGGATCGCTGAGACAAGCACACTTTACCATTTAGTAAACATATCATGTTGAGTTAACCAGTTCATTTTGCCCTTGCACTTAGCTTATAAATTCAGTTCAAGCCAACAAAAAGTACATTGTAAAAATAGATAGAATTTAAATTTTAAGACCTTTTTTGTTTCTAATCAGTGCTACACATAAGAGAAAACGGCTCAGGCTAAAGACTATCGGTTGAGAGGTGTCTCCCTTGAATATTCTGAGCCCAACCCTAATGTGGCAAAGGCCTAACATTTTGCATAAAGGCTTTAACCATTTTTTCCTTGCGTTAAGGTATGCAGGGCATATAAATAAAACATGAGATTCATCCTCTTTCAACCCCATTTCACAAAGCTCACATATGACTGGATCAGTATTCATATTTGCACCCTTTTTACAGTGCCATTTAGTCGTCCTGTCTCTCGTTTGCAAAATGCCATACCTGAATTTTAGATATAGGCTTTTAGCAAACGGGGGGTAGATTTCATCCATGAGAGGCTCCAATCGCATATTCATTTTTATCTCCAAAAATTTTGAGGTCAGAGTTCCTATATTAGGATTAGTTAGCACTGTGCCACTTATAAACTCCCAATACCTTCGTTTCAGAAGTTTTTTTGAGCTATTAGTTAGCGAGTCAGGGTCTGACCAAAAATTACTCAGCCCCAATTTTCCAAACCATCTTTCAACATACACTAACCAGGGCAAATAAGTGCTATTTTTTATGACCATTATCTCTCGCAGTGCTTCTCTGTAGTCTACCAACTCCTCAGTAGACCATAAGCGGACCCAGTAAAGCAACGGGCGAAGAGAAGCAAAGGCATCTGTGCGTCGGAAATTAAGGTCCCACAATACGGAGGTCAGTGGTGTGGAGCCAGGTAGACCTAGGAGCTGTCTAATAAAGGAGTTCTCACGAACTAAAAAAGTATCCTTCAATGCATAACCCCAAAGGTCCGCTCCGTAGAGAGAAGATGACTGTGCTTTACATTTAAATAGTTCAATGGCCGGTGAAACTGATTTGGTGTGACTGTTTTTGTGCTTTTTTAGAATTGGGAACTGGTTTTGAGTCAACCTCAGTTTTGCATTTTCTAGTTGTGTTTTCCATGTTAGTTTACTGTCTAAAATGATACCAAGGTATTTAAAATTAGGGACTTCTTCAATAGTTTCATCATTTATTTTAAAAACGTTATTAAAACCTTTGTGGGGATTGATTGTCATGACCTTTGTTTTAGAGGAATTAATTTCCAATTTCCTGTCATGACAATACAAGTTAAAATTATTTAAAAGATTCTGAAGTCCTCTAGGTGTCTGAGAAATAAAATCGTATCGTCTGCAAATAATAGTGCCGGAACGGCTTCACCACACAGTTTGGGAGAGTCATGCTCGCAGCCCAAAAGGGTGTCAGGAATATCGTTAACATAAAGGGAAAATAGGGTAGGTGCCATTACGCACCCTTGCCTAACCCCTTTAGATATATTTATTTTCTCGCTTAGCTCCCCCTTTGGTCCCCATCTGACTCGTGCATAATTATTCTCATGCAGCCTGATAAGTAACTGTAAAATGTTTCCGGGCATGCCCATATTATTTAGTCTCTTCCATAGGTCTGCCCTAGGAACCATATCGAAGGCTGCTTTCAAGTCGACGAAGGCCACATATATGTGGGAGCTCCTTATGATAGTATATTTCCAGACTAAACATAAAAATCTAAAAACCTGGTCCACTGTGCTTATTTTTGATCTGAAACCAGCCTGGTACTTCGTAAAAATAGAATGATCATTAATCCATGAAGTAAGTCGACTAAGAAGTTGACGGGCAAAACATTTTTGTAACACATCGATCAAGCTGATAGGGCGATAGTGCGAAGGGTTCGACCTATCGCCTTTTTTGAATAATGTTACAATCTCTGCCCCCTTCCAAGATCCGGGGACAGAGGCTCCACTGGCAATTTCATTAGATAATAAATTGATGTAGGGAGCCCAAATGTAGTTCTCGTGCTTCCAGAGGTCCCCTGGTATTCCGTCCGGACCGGGGGCCTTTCCTGGCTTGACTGCTTTAATTGCTAAGAGTGTTTCATTCAAGGTAAATACAAGAGGGGGTTCATGCAATACCAAATCTATGTGCGTATTGGCCAGGTCTTTATTTTCACCTGGATCGGCACAAGCATATAATAGAGAGAAATGCCTAACCCAAGTACTTTCCTCAAGAAATCTATCTTTGGTTTCTGTCGCCCCATTGGTGCCACTAGCAATAAGGCTCCAGAAGGAGGTCTGGTCTTTGCGCTTGCAAGCATCTAACAAGTCAGACCATACCCTCTCGTCCCATTCTTTTTTAGCCAAAAGTAAACTTCTTTTGTACTGGGCTCTTTTGATTTTAACATTTTCTGGTGAATTTTCCCTAACTGCAATAATTAAGTCTGATTTGGCTCTCCGGCATTCCTGGTTATACCAAGAACTACCAGTTTTTTTAGATTTGTGGGCGGCATTTGATCTTTTTACCACTCTAGTCAGAATCTCACTGAGCTGGCCAATTAAATGATCATGAGATTCTGTCAGACGAGAGCTGCAATTTTCAGTACTATTCTCCACCCAGGGGGCATATGTTTAACAAAGACATGATAGATCTGGCTAATAGTATTTGTATTTCGTAGCACAGCTGGCCACTTTAGGGACCTACGCACACTCTGTTAAACAAAGAGACCTTTTTAGTTTGAAGCCTATCTAGTACTTTTTTTAATTCGAAGCCTGTCTGGTTGTGAAAAGTCTTCTTTGGGGACATTCTGAAAACTTCCCTGGGAATGCATTCCACCCATTGCTTTACATTGGCTTTGTGGTTTGTAACTCACAATTGCTTGCTTTCGTTTTGCTGGCTTTATTTGTTTTAGGCTGTCCAGCATGTCATTGGCCATCCCGTGGAGCAAAGCTGTTTACCATTGATCCAGTATTCTTCCACAAATGCTTGCTTTCTGTAAACAGACCTTTACATTTTCTTCTTAGGTTGTCATACATGCTATGCATTCAAAGACAATGTTGAATGTCAGGCTCTGTCTTCTAGGTAACTTAGGGGCAGATTTACAAGTACTGGCTCATCTCTGCATATTAGCAGGGATGCGCCAGTAAAGATGCGACACGCAGGAATACCCTTGCGCAACCATGGATGCATCGAATTTACAATACGGCGCACCATGGCGCAAGGATAGTCAGATTCGTGTCGCATCTTGTGTTGTAAGGGCAGCACATTGCTGGAGTTGTGTCGCAAGCGTGACGCAACTCCAGCAATGCTAAGGGGCGCCCTAGCTCTAACATGCTGCATCACTCCTTAGTCCTGCTTCAACAGGCGTACAGTTTTGACGCAGCGGGGACGTAAAAGTGACTCTGTGAAATCTTGTAGATTTCACTGCGTCACTTTTACAGGGCTTCCTTGCGACGGAACGCCCACCCTGCATACATTATACCTGACGCAGGTATGATGTAGCGAAGGGCTTTACAACATGATGCATCTCACTAGACACGTCACGTTGTAAATCTGTCACATAGTGGCGCATTGGTTTCGACGCCGCTGCGTCACTGAAGTGACGCAACAGTATCGTAAACATGTCGCAAGGGTCTTGTAAATCGCCCCTTTGGTGTTTACTTTTCTTTCGCTGATATCAAAGGAGAGGATATGTGACAATCTTGCTGGATACTGAGTTTGGGAAAGTTTTTTTTAGCACAAAACAAAATGTACATGTCTGCAACTGAACAGTGCAAATATTTCAGAATATATGAGAATTAGCAAAGCACAAAGGAAGCAATTTGTTTGTAATGTTGAAGTTTGTTGGAAACAAGTATTTTAAAATGATCAAAATGAATCAGTTCACTAGGCACTGCCCTTTCCACACATTATTATGTGTGCACTGTGTATCTTTATCAGTGAACATTTATATGCAAATGTATTGATCAATTCAATTGAAAATGTGTTTGGCGGTAATGGCAGTGCGCTACCACACCATGCATACTCCACTTTACGCCGCCCCACTCTATGACACTCTATGCCACTACACTTTATACCACTCTACGAACCTCCACTATAAGACACTCATTGCCACTCCACTCTATCCCATTCCCTCTACGACACTCCATTCCATGACACTCCACTCCACAACACTACCCTCCACTGTATGCCACTCTACGCCACTCCACTCTATGCCACTTTACTAAAGGCCACTTTACTCCACTGTGCGACACTCCATTCTGCAATACTCCACTCTATGATACTCCTCTCTACAACATTCCATACCACTATACACCAATCTACAACACTCCATGCTACGCCACTCCACTCCACTCCACTCTGTGGCACTTTACTCCATTCTATGCTACGCCACTCCACTCTATGGCCTGCACTCCATGCCACTGTTCAACACTTTACTCCACTCTATGCTATGCCACTCTATGACACTTCCCTCTACCCTATGACACTCTGCTCTACTCCACCCTAGGCCAGTCCATTCTACTCTACTCTATGCCATTCTACGTCACTCACTCCACTCTTTGATACTCTATGCCATTTCACTCTAGGCCACTCTACTCCACCCTATGTCACTCCACCCTACGCCACTCCACTCTACGACTCTACCCCACTCTATGACCCTCCACAACACTCCACTCTATGCCACTTTACTCCACTCTATGACACTTTACTCCACTCTATGACACTCCAGTCTACGACATTTTCCTCCATTCGGTTCCCCAGCTTCGAGGTTGACCACTCTAGACGTTAGGTCACATCCTCTCCCATCTATGCCACTATACTGGATTCACAATCCATATCTTGTTATGGTTGCTTGGGATCCCTTTTGCCTAATGCTCACCTTATGCTTGTTCACGCGAGGAGAAGAGGTACTAATTCAAACTTTGATTTCGCTCAGATCAGTGTAGAGCAAAGTAATCACTAGTGCCCCTCCCCAACCCCCGCCCATTTAGTAACAATATCACGGATCAATCACCGGGTAGATGGTAAGAATCCTTCTCATCCATACGCCACAATGACGTCACCAAGCCAAGGCTCAAGAGAGCAGCGGTATCTTGAAACACTTTTCCACCAGTGAATCTCTTAATTAAAGTGATGAACGCGTATCAGGACTCACAGCTGAAGGCAGTCATTCGATTTTGGCTCGTTTGAGTCAGCATATGGTATCACATAAAAAGGGATCTTAAGCAGCATAGTAAGATATGGATCATGGAATCTAGTCTTTGTATTTTGTCCTCGAGGGGAATATGAAAATATAACTGACCAAAATAAGTCAATACTTTTTTAGGTCTCGCTGAACCAACGCGCATGCGTTGTTCTGCGAGATTATAGTGGGCAAAACAGCTCTTGAAACCAGCGAGGATTGTCCCCAATGCATGTGAGGTACTCAAGCGCGACGATTCCCCAGTGTGTGCTTGAGTACCTCACATGCATACCCTCACACTAGCTCGCACATCAAAGGCTGCTGCTCCCCCGCCAATGCGCTCCCGCCCCGCCCCCCACAGCAATGCCAGGAGCTTGTTTTATTGCCGCGCGACGTCACTTTTACAGCCTCGCGGCGCCAATGCTTGTTGTGTGTGGGGCAATATTCCGCCCCAGGCTTGCAGTGCACGAGCAGCTGCCACCCCTCCTCCACTGCTCTCCTGCTAGGCACGCATTTCTTTCCCACAGATTTAGAGATAACTCGCAGCTACCTCACACCTCCCCCTCCCTACCGAAAGCAACCTTTTCTTAATCTCTTCTCCCCGCCCCCTCCGCTCTTTCGTGATTTCCGTGTATTATTTTAATTAATTCCAGACGCTTAAATTGGCTTGCCCTGGATATATATGTCTTCTGCACGGTACTCCACTGAGCAATGATAGAGGTTAGTGCTTTAATGCTTCATTTACTTGTTTATTTTAGCCTGTCGATGTGCCCTTCCACACAAACACCTGGAAAAAAGAATATGCTAGCCCTCAAACCACTTTTTCTCACAATTTTTGTGAATACACACAGACAAAATTATTTTGTTTGTATGGGTGAATTTATTTTTCCCTTTTCATAAATTTTTGGTCTTTTTATAAGAACATTTTTTCATGGGTGAGAAAAGGCACAAAAATACCAACATTTACAATATTTACAGCTCACATGCATACAACTTTCATACCACTATAACAACTAACATCTATACAAATAATCTACAAATCTATACATACTATGTACACAAGCTTCTTTTGAAAAGGACAAACAGTTAAACAACCACAAATAATAATTCTTTGTGGAGAATCAAAATATTATGACGCCCAAACAGGGTCAAACAACAAAAAAGGCAACAAGAAAATAGATTTCAAATTCAACAATTAGTTCAGATTAGTGAATCAATAACATCAAGATGTTAAACCAGGGGTGCCTATTTTGCTGTTATTTGCCAACGCGTTTCGAATCTGAGTCAATGCTCAGATTCTCCTCAGGGCTCTTTAAATGTAGATTCTTAGTAATGGAAAACGCGGTCCCGCGATGCCATTTTTCAGATGAGGGCTTTAGTTTAAGCAGGGATTCTTTCAATGTGACAAACAGTGAAGCTGCTGTATCCTTGAACGCTGTGCTTATTTCGCTGTTCAGGCAGAGCTGCTGCAGCCTGGCGATTATGTATTCTAGCACAAGAGTTGCTGCTCCACCAGCCTGTAACTCCTTATTTAGCGTGCGGGCAGCGGGCAGGGACCTCAAAACGATATTCCAAAAGTCGGTGTTAATCACGCTGGTTTCTTCCTCTCCAACTAGTGCATCAGGAAATGCGAACCCATTGGTGGACCCACACAAATACAGCATTACCCTGTTTGCCGAGAGGTCGGTCGCCGCATTCTGCATCGCTTGTAACCTGCTCTATTTTGAATAATGACTTCCGCTACATTCTCAGGGAATTCTGGATCCACAAACACGGTCGGAGAAAGCTTGCCTTTGTTTCTCCCGTGTGAGTGCCTCGCACCATGATGCCAGTATGTTTATGATTTTGGCCCATCACTGGCCATTTTGATTCCCCTTCTGCTTCTTTATAAGCCCTCCACCCACCATCCGAGCACACACAGCCTCTGAAGCAGTGGGTTTTTATTTGATTTATTTTAGCCCTTTGATGCGCCCTTCCACATAAACGCAGCATTTCCCTACTTGCAGAGAGGTCCCCGAACATGCTGCGTCGCTTTGGTATCCTGCTCTATTTTGAATAACAGCTTCCACTACGTGCTCAAGGAATTCTTTATTTACAAATAGGGTAAATTTGTAGGGCAATTTGTTAGCTCTTCTCAGCATCGCCAGTGGCTGGCATGGGTGTTTAAAAGATTGTGATTTCCTCCGCGTGTGCTGGCTGGAGATAAACCATGCCCACTACAGCGTGAAATATTTTGAAAGGTGTACAATTTCTTCAAAACATCAGCTGCATACCTCAACTTAATCTCCCACTCCCTCTTGTGTGTGTAAAATGTCTTTCCCGTTGATTTAAACTTCCGGTCTGTCGGCCCTTGTCTGCGCTTAAGAGATTTTTGTGCTCCATGTAATAAAACAATTTACAACAAGGGGTGGTGATGGACAGAGTCTCTGAATTAAGCAGAATACTCTCACCCAGTCAAGAGATCAGGGCTAGATCCAACACCGTTTTTTAGCTCATTGCACCATCCCAGTTTCAGAACCTGGCTGTATGCAAATTAGTCTGTCCCTGGCCCAGTGCATCATGGGAACAGGGCAGACCAGACTACAAAAGCCAATTCTTACACTGGGAAGGAAACAAGCTTCCGGGGACCGGTTTCTGGCATTTCAGCCGTCTTCGGCCCGGCTTGCTTGAATCCTGATGGTGCAATGAGCAAGGGACTCACATCTGAGTATACCCTTCCACGCTTAGGGTGGACAAAATAATTTACAACAAGGGGTGGTGATGGACAGAGTCTCTGAATTAAGCAGAATACTCTCACCCAGTCAAGAGATCAGGGCTAGATCCAACACCGTTTTTTAGCTCATTGCACCATCCCAGTTTCAGAACCTGGCTGTATGCAAATTAGTCTGTCCCTGGCCCAGTGCATCATGGGAACAGGGCAGACCAGACTACAAAAGCCAATTCTTACACTGGGAAGGAAACAAGCTTCCGGGGACCGGTTTCTGGCATTTCAGCCGTCTTCGGCCCGGCTTGCTTGAATCCTGATGGTGCAATGAGCAAGGGACTCACATCTGAGTATACCCTTCCACGCTTAGGGTGGACAAAATAATTTACAACAAAGGGTGGTGATGGACAGAGTCTCTGAATTAAGCAGAATACTCTCACCCAGTCAAGAGATCAGGGCTAGATCCAACACCGTTTTTTAGCTCATTGCACCATCCCAGTTTCAGAACCTGGCTGTATGCAAATTAGTCTGTCCCTGGCCCAGTGCATCATGGGAACAGGGCAGACCAGACTACAAAAGCCAATTCTTACACTGGGAAGGAAACAAGCTTCCGGGGACCGGTTTCTGGCATTTCAGCCGTCTTCGGCCCGGCTTGCTTGAATCCTGATGGTGCAATGAGCAAGGGACTCACATCGGAGTATACCCTTCCACGCTTAGGGTGGACAAAATAATTTACAACAAGGGGTGGTGATGGACAGAGTCTCTGAATTAAGCAGAATACTCTCACCCAGTCAAGAGATCAGGGCTAGATCCAACACCGTTTTTTAGCTCATTGCACCATCCCAGTTTCAGAACCTGGCTGTATGCAAATTAGTCTGTCCCTGGCCCAGTGCATCATGGGAACAGGGCAGACCAGACTACAAAAGCCAATTCTTACACTGGGAAGGAAACAAGCTTCCGGGGACCGGTTTCTGGCATTTCAGCCGTCTTCGGCCCGGCTTGCTTGAATCCTGATGGTGCAATGAGCAAGGGACTCACATCTGAGTATACCCTTCCACGCTTAGGGTGGACAAAATAATTTACAACAAGGGGTGGTGATGGACAGAGTCTCTGAATTAAGCAGAATACTCTCACCCAGTCAAGAGATCAGGGCTAGATCCAACACCGTTTTTTAGCTCATTGCACCATCCCAGTTTCAGAACCTGGCTGTATGCAAATTAGTCTGTCCCTGGTATTCTGCTTAATTCAAAGACTCTGTCCCTCACCACCCCTTGTTGTAAATAATTTTGTCCACCCTAAGCGTGGAAGGGTATACTCAGACATGAGTCCCTTGCTCATTGCACCATCAGGATTCAAGCAAGCCGGGCCGAAGACGGCTGTAATGCCAGAAACCGGTCCCCGGAAGCTTGTTTCCTTCCCAGTGTAAGAATTGGCTTTTGTAGTTTGGTTTGCCCTGTTCCCATAATGCACTGGGACAGGAACAGACTAATTTGCATACAGCCAGGTTCTGAAACTGGGATGGTGCAATGAGCTAAAAAACGGTGTTGGATCTAGCCCTGATCTCTTGACTGGGTGAGAGTATTCTGCTTAATTCAGAGACTCTGTCCCTCACCACCCCTTGTTGTAAATAATTTTGTCCACCCTAAGCGTGGAAGGGTATACTCAGACATGAGTCCCTTGCTCATTGCACCATCAGGATTCAAGCAAGCCGGGCCGAAGACGGCTGTAATGCCAGAAACCGGTCCCCGGAAGCTTGTTTCCTTCCCAGTGTAAGAATTGGCTTTTGTAGTTTGGTTTGCCCTGTTCCCATCATGCACTGGGACAGGAACAGACTAATTTGCATACAGCCAGGTTCTGAAACTGGGATGGTGCAATGAGCTAAAAAACGGTGTTGGATCTAGCCCTGATCTCTTGACTGGGTGAGAGTATTCTGCTTAATTCAGAGACTCTGTCCCTCACCACCCCTTGTTGTAAATAATTTTGTCCACCCTAAGCGTGGAAGGGTATACTCAGACATGAGTCCCTTGCTCATTGCACCATCAGGATTCAAGCAAGCCGGGCCGAAGACGGCTGTAATGCCAGAAACCGGTCCCCGGAAGCTTGTTTCCTTCCCAGTGTAAGAATTGGCTTTTGTAGTTTGGTTTGCCCTGTTCCCATCATGCACTGGGACAGGAACAGACTAATTTGCATACAGCCAGGTTCTGAAACTGGGATGGTGCAATGAGCTAAAATACGGTGTTGGATCTAGCCCTGATCTCTTGACTGGGTGAGAGTATTCTGCTTAATTCAGAGACTCTGTCCCTCACCACCCCTTGTTGTAAATAATTTTGTCCACCCTAAGCGTGGAAGGGTATACTCAGACATGAGTCCCTTGCTCATTGCACCATCAGGATTCAAGCAAGCCGGGCCGAAGACGGCTGTAATGCCAGAAACCGGTCCCCGGAAGCTTGCTTCCTTCCCAGTGTAAGAATTGGCTTTTGTAGTTTGGTTTGCCCTGTTCCCATCATGCACTGGGACAGGAACAGACTAATTTGCATACAGCCAGGTTCTGAAACTGGGATGGTGCAATGAGCTAAAAAACGGTGTTGGATCTAGCCCTGATCTCTTGACTGGGTGAGAGTATTCTGCTTAATTCAGAGACTCTGTCCCTCACCACCCCTTGTTGTAAATAACCATGTAATAAAACAGTCACGATATTTTCAAGCTCTAATTGAAAACTAAGCCTGAAATATTATTTGCTTCTAGTTATTAGTTACTTAGATCTCATAATTTAACTGCAGGAATGCACATAGCACTGATGGGAAGGTCACACTAAAGATAGATAAAGCAGAACAAACCATATAACCCCTGACATCCATCTTACATTTTTCTGTTTTCTCATGTTCAGGGCTGCATAACTGGAGAAGTGTGGCTCAATGGTTAGAGCGGCAGACCCTGATACAGAGGTCTAGCCCGGGACCAGGGTTCAATTCCCGCCTTGGCGGGTCTTGGGCTCAATTTCCTCGGACCTGATAATTCTTGCCTCGGTGCCTATTCTAATCATGGGTCCAACTCTGCAACTCTGGGCAATAGCTTGCTTAATCTCCACAACGGCCCCAACAACGCTAGGATGCCTGGCTTCACTTTGGAGGTGCCCAGGAGTGGGCACTTCACAGGGAAAAGCCAGGAAGGGTTCCACAGCGGTATGCGTACAAGCGCCGAGATACCCTCATGGGTCGATTCGTGCGCTATACAAGTACTACTACATTTACATTTACATAACTCAAGACTCTTTCAGTGTTGTTAGTGATGAGCCATAATAAAGCTGTGCAATTATTTAAAAAGTGCTTGCATTCGTCTTCAGCTCCTAATGAGTTACTAGGTGTTAGTGCAAACATTCAAGGAAGAAACTTGCAGTCCCTTTTAGTGTAGCCATTAAAGTTACCTGTCATCAATCTTGGAATAGACAAGTGGCAGGAAATTGGGCAAATGTGGATATCTATTATACGCAGAAATCAAGAAACACAAATAATTGTTCAAATTTTAAACAGTACACCTCTCTGGAAAGCTTTAAAAGCAGTCTGCTGAAACTGTCTGCATTCCTATAATGGATCACATGGTGCACAGTGGAGCATTAAGAGGGCAGGCAATTAAATCTGACATCCGTGGTCTGGTATTTCCCAAAATGTTTTCCTTCATACCCTCTGTTTTGGTGAATTTGTTTGTGTTGGCTTTAGGACTGTGCCCACTTTACCAATGCTAACCACTACTAAAGGCTTATGCTCTTTCCTTTAAACATGGAAACATTGCCTTACACTGAATTAGCACATTTAATTACTTGTAAGTTCTTAGAAAACTGGTACTACCTTTATCCATGCCCTGCAGTACTCATTGTACCACCCACAAAAGTAGCTCTCACCAAGGAGGCCTGCTGCTGCATCCTTTATTGCAGTTTTAAACTGCCATTTCAACCTGACAAACTAAACCTTTTGCCAGCCCTAAACCTATCCTTTTTAATGCATATTAGTCACCCTAATGCATGCCCTATAGTCACTTAAAGCAGGTTGCATAGTATTTAACAAGCATTTTCAATGCAATAGGTCTTGCATTTGCGAGAGTCTAAACTATTGCCATTGTAAATGACAATGCCTTTTATTTGTGTTTTCAAAACCTGCAAGTGGTGCGTAAACACACACTTTGTACTTGTTGTTGGTGCTTATGAGAAGCAAATTTGGTCTTTTTGACTGTTAGCCTTGCTTCTCGTTTATATTTATGTTCCGTTTTAATGGCTGCTAGGGTTGCTTTGGGTTTACACTGAAGAGCTCAGTGCTGGCATGGAGTGGTAAGGTCAGTCAACTGCCAGGTTAAGTTTGGCCAAAGACTATCTCAGGCTGTTAGAGCTGGGAAGAGCCAGTGACGTCAGGCTTGTGCTCCTTTTCGTGTTCATCACCACCTATAATTCTCTGGCAGTCAGCGCCCACCCGAACCTTGTCCACATCTGGTATTGTTTGTTACTGCTAACTCTTTCACACGCATGCACACACACACACACACACACGTACACATACCTTCACAGCAAGATTTTTCTGCGTTTTGAAAGCTCGCTGCTGACATCTGCAGCTATGTAGTAGTTCCTTTTAATTGTGTTGTAAGTGTGCGTGGTGGCCAAAATACACAGGCACAGCCAGACGCTGAACTGACCCATACCCGCGTGCCAAACGCTGAACAGTATCACACCGCAGAAAAGAAAATGATGCACTCTCAGATTTTGGCACACCTTCCTGGCCGTGCTAGAGTGCTATCCAATATTTATTAAGGTTATTGATTCTGCATGATATCTTTCAGCACCCCCTTTAAGGCAATTCATGAAAGTATATATTTCACAAATGTTAACAATAAATATAATTGTACGGCCACGTATACTGCTGATAGCACCAACAATGCAAGGAACAATGGACCCTTGTGAGCCCTTGCTGCGCCTAATTCAGGCATTCATTGCTTGATAGACGTCACATGTCACACGGTATTTGAAACACGTGAAAAAATGCACTGAGGGTGACGTGGACAACAGGGCTTTTAGAACCTTCGTCAATGACAGCCTGATTGAGAGAGTTGGCGGGCGGACGGAAAATCACAGGTATTCCTCAACTATACGTCGACCTATTGAAAGCCTACTTTAAGAATCAGTCATTTGTTCGCACTCTCGCATGCGTGCTATTTAGTGCTGATTCTTTCACACACACACACTCACAGCAAGATTTTTCTGTGTTTTAAACGCATGCTGCTGACATCTGCAGTTATGTAATAAATGTCATCAGTTAACATCCTGGCAGGACCAACTCATACTTCCAGCTTCTAAGGTGGATGAATTGAGTACCGTTACATTCGGTAATAGTAGTTCATTTTCATTGTGTTGTGAGTGCGCCTGTTGGCCAAAATTGACTGCCACGTTAACGCATGCATGCAACACATAGAGCCAGTGGTTCAACAGCTACGGCTAAGGGGGATACATTTATCACTTTGTATGCAGACTAATTACTGAGATTCTCATGCGCATCAGCAAAAATGGAGGCCTGCGAGTCGGCAATTCTCATCACATTCTCTGCCTCTCTCGTCATCCGTCACTAAAAACTGCCTGGAATGCAGCTCGCACAAAGCCTCCCCTTACCTGGGGAATGCTTCTGAGGAGCACGCTGCCCACAGCAGAAAATCATTAACTTACTCTATCTGTCTATCTAACGCACTCACTCTATCGCCAACACTCTATCTATCTATCTATCGCCCTCGCTCTATCTATCTATCTATCTATCTATCTATCTATCTATCTATCTATCTATCTATCTCCCTCTATCTATCTATCGCCCTCACTCTATCTGTCTATCTATCGCACTCACTCTATCTATCGCCATCACTCTATCTGTATATCTATCTATCTATCTATCTATCTATCTATCTATCTATCTATCTATCTATCTATCTATCTATCTATCTATCTATCGCCCTCACTCTATCTATCTATCTATCTATCTATCTATCTATCTATCTATCTATCTATCTATCTATCGCCCTCACTCTATCTATCTATATATATCTATCTATCTATCTATCACCCTCCCTCTATCTATCTATCGCCCTCCTTCCATCTATCTATTGCCCTCACTCTATCTATCTATCGTCCTCACTCATCACTCAGGGGCACCACAACATCACTATGCGCTACCACAGCATCACTGAAAGCCACAGCATCACTCGTCGCAACCATAACATCACTCAGCGCCACCACAGCATCAATCTGTGCAACCATTCAACAACAACTGGTTCAAATATGTTATCTCAATGTTTCAAGCTTTATTACAAATGTCACAAAAAGATGTTAATATTTCACTTCTGTTCTTGGATTTTCGTCACAATAAAATACACTAAAGTAATCTTCACAAAAGTTATTTACCAAAGTTTAAGCTATTGCCATTATAAATTAGAATAACTTTTATTTAAGTATTAATTATTAAAAATAAATAAAAGCCATTGTTATTTGTAATATCAATACATCTAAGTCACGTAAATACAACACATATTGCATTACAAATGCTATAGGTGTTACATTTTCGAAAGTTAAAACTATTGGCATTGTAAATGACAAAGCTATCAATTTAGCTATTTTCAAAACCAACACATAAATAACAAATTTGTAATTTACAATACCAATGGCTCAAACTTTCCAAATGCGAGACCTATTGCATTGCAAATGCTTGTTTATAAAAGGAGCTCCTTACTTTTATTTGGATTAAAAAAGATTCAATTTAAAGACTGTGGTCTCTAAAAGCATAATCTAGGGCCAAATGATAGATTTGCATTTCACATAATTATGCCTAATTTTACCGAAGTTACCCATATTTACGCAAAAGCAAATTAAGCAAATTTCCATCACCCCTTCTCTTAATATGCCTTTACAAGAATGATATATTTAATGCTTGTATGTAATTATATTTATATATTAGTTTACAATTTGTTAGAATATTCTGAATACAAGCAATCTACCCACAGATTATTAATGAGACCTTATTTTAGTAAACTGGAGATAATTTGAAACTGTGGTAATTAGAAAAATGGATTTCATATATAGGAAATGATAATGTCCTCAACATTGATTGAAAGATTGTTTGTTTAATAGGTAAGAGTTTTATGATTTATCCCTGAGGTGACCCTAGTTTGTTGATTGAGCACCCAAACGCTTGTCTCAGACAGTTATTTGAGCTATCCCCTTTTAGGTACTTTGCTTTATGTGACTAATGTATTTTCCTTCACAACAGCTTGGCACAGCCGCTTTAGGGTGGAGAAGTAGCATCCGCTGTGCTATGATGTGAACTGTTAATACTAATTTAAGTCCTGCAGGAGCATTTTTTAGGCTCACGTAAGAAATGTTCCTGATGCGCTGGCTGATATCTTGCATTACTTGGAGGACTTCCATTCCATTGCTTCAATGGCACTCCCAAGCAGAAGGGACACCGGTGGAAATGATGCAGGTCAGGCCACTCTTAATTAGGCACCACTTGCTCCTGATTGCAGAACCAGCAGTGGCAGCTCCAGGATCAGATACAGCACAATCCTTGGCCCTCTAAATTGGGTGGTGATTCCGACAGGACCGCGGACATCCTGCTACTGCCCTCCTCAAAGTAAAACTCTTAGGGGCAACTTTATCAAATGTTTCACATTCCCCTGCACCACATGAGGGGACGCAGGACAACGCAAAACCTAGAGTGAGATTTACCAAGACACACAAGGCCAACATGTGTGGCCTTTGGTTTGGTAAATCTGGAGTAGCACAAGGCAGCGCAAGCCTCTGCCTTGTGGTATTCTGCCCCAGGGATGGATCCCATGGGTGGAGCATGGCCATTCCCACGCACCCAGTTATGGATTGCGGAGCATTCCCAGATTTACCATGAGATTAAGACCCGAAAATGTTTCAAAATGCTACGCTATTCCAGGGGAGGCATAGAGAGGAGAAATATGTTTATTTCTCCTTGTTTTGTCCTCTTTCTACATTTATTGTATGGTGCAGCACACATAGAAAGAGGAAAAAGCCTCAAAGGAATGTTTTTGTGCAGGAAGAGTTCCTTCCTGCCCAAAAACAATCTTTCCTGCAACACAAGCTCCCTTGCACCAGAGTTAGCGCTAGGCAGCACAGAGTGCGTCAGTTTAAGGACAGGACAGGACAGGAATGTGCCAAATAATGTTAAATGCGGTGCATTCCTACCCTCTACATGTCACACAACACAGCACCACAAGTTTTCAACATGTTGATAAATCTGCCCCTTAATATGCAGTATTGTATCTTTAATGTATGTGTCGAGCAACAAATGCCAGCCACATTCAGGGTTGATTTGCCGCTATGCCTGAAGTCAGTACTAAATGGGCAGGTACTGTCAGGTATTGAGGGCCTCCTGTACTACAAAATGGCGTGGCACTGCAAGCCATTTTGCTGCGTCATTTTAAAAGCACAGGGATTCGTCATATTAACAACAATATAATGCATCCATGTGCTTTCCCCTGGGCAATTAGCTGCCATGCGCCAGCACAGTCACCCTTACGTCGTATTGCAGGGATGCCACCATTGCAGCGATGATTGTTTTTGTGCAGTAAGGGACGCATTCCTGCACATAAACAATCATTGATGGCATTTTCCTCTTAATATGAGTGCTGCCGAATACAGCGCGCATAGAAAAAGGAAAAAGCGAGCAGAAATAAAAGTATTTCTCCTCATTGCGCATTTCTACGCCTCCCCTGGGGAGGCGTAGGATTCTGATGCATTCCTAGTTTTACAACACTTTGTAAATCTGGGAATGTGTCAGGTTTCATGGATGTTGCGAGGGAACACCCACAGCAGCACCCATGGAACGGCCCTTTCACGCAAAGCCATGAAAAGTCACGCAGGCTGACTTTAAGTGGCCTTGTAAATATGGGCAGGCTTGAATGAGAGGACACCGAGTCATCTTAGTTGGCGTGCAAAACTTCTAAGGGCATAGAACCTGCACTTCTCAATAGCCCAAATGTACTCTGAGATACTGGGTACCTGCACTTTAATGTTTCCAGTTTGAGCACTGACCGAATCAGCAGATGAAATAGGCCTATCACCCCTCTGGGTACTGCAGTCACTGCACCAGGGCTGGGCTGGGAAACAAAACCGGCCCTGGCGAGGGAGGAGCTTCGCGCGCATCCAAGATGGCCGCGTGAGCTTGTGGCTCCCGAGACCCCCGTAACCCCCACTTATATCATGTTGTTAATCCTGAATGCTGTGGAGTGATTCTTGCAGTTGAAACAAAGATGATCTGAACAATGCAAGCCGTATCCCGAAGGCGCCCTGGAAACCGGAGTTATGGACTCGTAAAGTTTGCGGCCTATCTCTCTTGGATGCCCGGAACCTGGGCTGGCATAGTGCCCGTGGCGTAGTTCAACAACAACTGCGCTGTATACCGGAAGTTGCCGGTCCGGCCCCACAACCTCACTTGGTTTCACTTTCGATTTTGGTGGGTGCACTCATGAACCAGCTGCAGAGTATGTCTAACTGTAGGACACCCCAGTTGACATCGCTGGCCACAGATATTTGTCATACTATCCTGGAGGGTCGGAAGTAAGGGACTAGACGTGTTCTACGAATAACGATTGCTGAGTGCCACCTCCCTGGCTCGGCCTACGTGCATGGCACTATCCCCAAAATGGCGACCAAGCCGGAGGGGGACAAACGGCAGCAGAAGGCCACCAGAGGGGGACGATATACGCAGTCGAACAACATGGATCGCTACGCCCAAACGAAGGGATCGCCTAGTGGACTAGGAAAGTCACAGGTAGGAGTAAAGGATGCCTCTGCCCTGGAAACTGAGCCTACATTGCAAGATGTAATGGCCGCCATTGATGGGATCAAATCCTCGCTTGGACGGAAGATGGAGACCCTGGCTCATAAACTTGATACGGTGTCCATCGAAGTGAACTTGATTTGGGCTGACCTCACGAAGGCAAGTGAGAAGGTGAAATCCTTAGACATTAAAACGGCCAGTCACACGGACGATGTCACGGAGCTACAATCCGAAGTACGGAATCTGAAAGCCTCTAATGACCGTGTTGTCCGTCGACTGGAGGATTTTGAAGGGAGAGCCCGGAGGAATAACGTTCGTATCATTGGGGTCCCGGAAAATGCAGAAGGGCAGGCAGCTGATCTCTTCGTGGAGGGTCTCATAACCAACCATCTTGGCCCCAAAGGCCTGAGCACGTTTTTTACCGTCGAGCGGGCCCACAGAATACCGGGTGGAAGACCGCGTGTCGGTGCCTCGCCTCGACCCTTGATTGCCAGAATATTCAATTTTAGAGACAGAGACGCTATCCTTCAGGCTTCCAGGTCAGGAGGCTCCTTGAAGTATGAAAACTCGTCCATCAATTTCTTTCCTGACTTTACACAAACAGTCCAGAAGCAAAGACTGAACTTTATGGGGGTGAAGAGAAGGCTCCGAGACATGGGACTTAAATACTCCATGCTGTACCCGGCTAAACTGACGATTGAACATGAGGATAGAACTTATTTTCCGATGAGCCGGAGATGGCTGCAGACTGGTTAGACACTTTGAAGGCCCGGCAGGAACCCTAGAAACAGAGTGGTGGAGAAGATGGAAGTGCGCAAGAACAAGAATGATAACTGTGGCTCTGGGACCTGGGGATGATGGAGGAAAGGTTTCCTTATTTTGTACCGTTTTGATTCACACATAGCACGATGCATTAGGGGGCTACACGGGCTATCGGTAGGCCTCTTTCCTCCTCTGACTTACTTTTTGTAGTTTAGTCTATAAGTGGGGGCGACAGGCACACTGCGAGTTGGGGAGGCTTGAAAGTCGTAAGCAGGGGTGCAGGGTGGGGGGTAGTGTAACGGGTTGTTTGGGGGGGAGGTGGGGGGGAAACTGTTGTTTTTTGGTGTTGTGTTTGAGTTTTCACAAGGCATTATATATCAAGCTTATTCCTGTAAGGTGCTGGGCTCGGGTGAGGGTTGGATCTCCTATTTATTCCATAATGGGGGGTAGGGGGCTGAGGGTATTGAGTTGGAACGTCAATGGGTTGGAGGACAAGATCAAGCGTAGTGTGGTCATACAATTCCTCAAGAGACACTCCCCAGATGTGGTCCTCCTGCAGGATACTCACTTGGTTGGAAATGTGTGTAAGGCAATGAATAGGAGGGATTCCGGCTTGTGGCACATGCGGGTTTTACTTCTGGGTCCAGGGGGGTTGGGATCCTCATTAGGGGTTCTCTCCCGTTTGTTGTTGACTCGGTCGTCCCGGATGAAAGGGGACGATACTCTGTGGTTTCGGGACGTTGGGAGGGGCTTACCCTCTCTTTGGTCTCGGTTTATGTCCCCCCGGGTCTGCAGAACACAACCTTTCTTGAGTTGGGTAAGGTTGTATTGGACCTTCCTAGCGGATTGCTGATTTTGGGGGGAGACTTCAATGCGGTAGTCTCTGGCACCCTGGATAGATCTCCGTCGCGGGATTTGAGGCGAGCTCAAAGATGGCTTCCAGACTTCGTGGAGACACTGGGTTTGGTGGATAGTTGGAGATTGCTTCATCCTACTCAGCGGGAATACACTTTTCACTCTGATGCTCATGGGAGTCTTTCTCAGATTGACTATGGTCTGGTGCCTGCGGCCCAGGCCTCACTATTGTTGAAGTACGGCATTTAGCCAGAGTTATATCTGATCATTCTCCTCTTTGGCTCAGCTTCGATTTCGCTACTGGCTCCAATGGTAGAGTGGCCCCCATCAATTCCTGGTATCTGCGTGATCCCATAATCCGGAAAGATTTGATAAAAGCGCTGGAGCATTATTTTCAGGAGAATGAGGGATCGGTCTCGTCGTCTATTTCGTTGTGGGAGGCGTTCAAAACTGTAGTCAGGGGTCAGACTTTATCCCTGATTGCTGGTGTTAAAAGGCAGAAGGAGGAGGACGTAGTGAGAATTGAGTCCGAAATAGCTACTATAGAAATAGAATTGGAGCAGGAGGTGACCCGCGCCAGATTGCATGTTTTACAGCTTAAGTAGCTTAAGTATAGGACGTTGGTCACTGACAGTGCAAGGGCTCTTAGTCGTGAGCAACAGGGGCGTCTGTATGATGTAGGTGATAAGGCCGGTAAGTTGATTGCCTGGCTAGACAAGAAAGATAGAGCAGATCGGGTCGTTCCGGAGGTTGAAGCTAAGGACGGGACTTGTGTGACCGACCCACAGAAGATAGTGGACCGCTTCGCTGAATACTTCCGGAATATTTTTACATCCGTCTCAGATAGGCTGGAGGAAGATTCGTGTCTACTACTGAGGGACATTAAACTTCCGTGTTTGTGGGTGGAGGATCGAGACTTTATGGACGGTAAACTTACCGCCGATAAGGTAGCCTTGGCTGTGCGCTCCTTGAATGCCGGAAAGGCGATGGGTCCTAACGGTCTCCCCATCTAATTATATAAGCTCCGCCCCGATATAGTCTCCCCCTATTTGAGAGATATGTTTTTTGAGTCTAGAGAGTGTGGTGTTCTCCCCCGAGATCAGAGACTGGCATCGATTGTGGTGATCCATAAGGAAGGGAAGCCAAGAACTAGCTGCGCTTCGTACAGACCGATCTCATTGTTGAATGCAGAGCCTAAGATATTGGCTAAGACACTGTCCAATAGACTGGTAAAAATTATCGCTGAACTCGTCCATCCCGATCAATCGGGATTTATTCCGCATCGAAATACGGCCTTGAATCTAAGGCGATTGCATGGGGTTCTTGCGAGGGCACATACCTTGCAGGAGCCTGCTATTGTGGCGTCACTCAATGCGATGATGGCTTTTGATACGGTGGAGTGGCCGTATTTATGGGCTGTCTTGGCTAAGTTCGGTTTTGGTTCGGAGTTCATTAGCTGGGTGCGTCTATTGTATACTGAGCCACTCGCGCAGGTAGTCGGTAATGGTCGTGTCTCGGCGCCATTTTGTCTTGGACGGGGCACTAGGCAGGGGTGCCCACTCTCCCCACTTCTGTTTTCACTGGCTCTCGAGCCGTTGGCGGCTTGGCTCCACTGGGAGCCCTCGATCAAGGGTATTCGTTGGTCTCCACAGTTTGAGGATCGGATTTCTCTATACGCTGATGATATCTTGCTTTATCTTTCCTCTCCGAGGAAGTCTCTAATTGTCCTCTGTGATGTTTTGGCATCGTATGGCGGAAATTCGGGATTGATTATAAATTGGACGAAGTCGTATTTGTATGTTTTACATGGTGACGCCCCAGATTTGCCTCGGAACTGCCCCATTCAAGTTGTACGGGAAGGTTTCAAATATCTTGGTGTTTATATTTCCATGGATCCTACGATCCGGTTTGAGCGAAACCTTCTTCCTCCATTGGCTCGGCTGAAAAGTGACGTGATTGGGTGGCAGAGACTTCCACTTTAGATGTTGGGACGAGTGGCCCTTTTTAAAATGATGTCCCTGCCGCGTTTCCTTTATGCCCTCCAAAACACCTTAGATGTAGTACCTCTAGGCTATTTCCGTGAAGTGGAGGGTTTGCAGCGTAAATTACTCTGGGACGGCAGGCCACGTATAGCGTTGGCCAAGCCAATGCTCCCGTGGTATGATGGAGGGATCGCCCTCCCCGACATCAAGAGATATTATTGGGCGTCGCAGCTAGGGGCTATAAATCATGGTACATATGGATCTGCGACTGATCCCGGCTATGCCATGGATAGGTGGGTGCTTCCGGGTGGCAATTATAGCAGAGCACTGTATACTAAATCAGTGGAAAAAACCCTGACAGGGCCGACTAGGGTGGCGGTGCGCATATGGCATGATGTTACTACTTCGCTTGGTTGGAAAGACCGCTTGACTCTGGCTGCCCCACACTTTAGTTCGGATAGATTTGGCAAACTATGGAACACAAAGGGTTTAGATAAATGGGAATTGATTGGAATAACCACTCTAGGTGATCCCTGGGTGAAGGGAAAGATTAAATCATTCGCTGACCTACAAAAGGAATATGAGATCAGCGGTACGGAGTATTTTCGTTATGCGCATGTCAGACATGCACTGCGATCGGTCTTCCCCGTGGGGGAGAAGATACCGGAGGCATCCCCCTTGGAGGACCGTATACTAGATGGACATATGCCCGATAGCACCATTTCCCTGGTATATAAAAAACTGATTAATCACAGAGTTGATCTTTTGGTAGATTTGAGGGAGAGGTGGACCCGAGATGGCCTTGAAATTGATGACGAGGACTGGCAATCGGCGATCTCCTCTCCAAAGGAGGTCGCGATCCCAGCAAGATTGCGACTTGTCCAGCTTAAGATACTTCATAGAGTCTATATCATGGGTCCACGTTTGATTAAGATGGGTCTAGCGCGGAGGGTTTGTGTAAGCGGGGATGTGGCCTATTGGCGACGTTCCTTCATATCATCTGGGAATGTCGACATATGGTGAGTTATTGGGGATCTGTTTATAATGTTATGCATGAAGTTACAGGGGTGGCTCTCTTGCCAAAGGCCAGGAGATGCCTGCTAAATATCTGGGAGCCCACGGATATGAATACTGCACAGACCCAATGGGTCACGTTGGGGTCCATGATCGCTAAACGAAATGTAGCACAACTGTGGGGTTCTGATAGGCCGCCAACGATAGAGGGATGGAAAGAAAGTATGGATTGGTGTATGTTCCGTGAAAAAACTGTTTACCTGGCATGGGGTCGTCCTCGGAAGTGGAATGATATTAGGGGGCCCTGGAATGAATACAGGGGGAATATTTGTGTACCACCTGCAAATGTAGTCCCGGATGTTCCAACTTCCCCATAACCCGATTGAATAAGCGTTTATGATATTGATGTATGGCTCCCCTCCCCCCCCCGACCAAGAATTGTTGTATTTAATATTGACGTTGATTGGCCCCCTTCTGTACTCTGCACTTATGTATTTATTGATGCCTTGTTTTAATAAAAAGAAATAAAATAAAAAAAAATGGCCCTGGCAAACTGACCGGCTGGCACCCCCTGGGGTGAGGGGGGGGTACAGCCGAGCAGTTTTGAAGAGCCTGTTTAGATTTTGTAACAAAAACGGCCCCCCAGTGGCCAAAAACCAGCCTACACCCTAGCGGCCCACGGGCGCCTGCTACGGTCAGGGCAGCCCTGCACTGCACTTTTTTTTCACCAGTGACAGTTATGACCCTGTATGTAAAGGAAAAATCAGGGGCGTAACACATGCCCCTGCAGCCTCTGAGAAGCAGGGGGGCCCCATCCCTCCAGGGGGTCCTGACCCTTGAGAAGTGCCCCATTCAGCCCGAGGCAAACGAGGATCTTTGAGAGATGAGAGACGGAGTCTGTGGGGGTGTGGGTGGGCATCATTTTATGCTACACAACCGGGAAGAGAAGTATCTCCACCTCTTACAAATTAAAGGTAAGTTATTCAAACTACTCCACATGGACTGCCACTTCGTAATCCAAACCTATGAACATTTCTCAAACCAAGGCACGGGAGCAGGTGCGTAACACAGGCCCCACAGCCCCCGCGGTGCAGGGGGCCCCCAAGCCTTGGGGGTCCCCTTAGCACAGTACTCCCGTCGGAGAGCTCCTGATTGAGGCCGGAGGTGGCCCTTCCACATACCTTGCAGGGGGCCCCCTCAAGTTTCGTTACATCACTGCACTGGAGTACCCCCACTGAAGCTCTCCACATCAACCCGGGGCCCCAGAGTCAACCATATCTCACAGATAATCATTGGCCTTGGTCTGAATGGGGCCCCTCAGAAAGGTAAGGGGGGTTCTTAAAAATGTTCACCCCCAAATCCCCTCCCGCACCGCAGGGGCTGCAGAGGTTCTCTTTACCTCGTGTCAAACAGACCTTTCAAGAGATGGAATCAAGACATGTCGTATTTTTTACAGGAAACGATAGGGGTGGGGGTGCGGGGGAGGTCTAGATAAAAGCAATTTACTAGAAATGAGGCGGCAAATAAGAGACAGATGGATTTTTATTCGAGAGAAAATCACAAGTGGGTAAGACTACAGTTAACCCGGGTGCGAACGGCCAAGCGAGGTTTAAAAAATGCACAGATAATGTTTTTACGACCTCTTTATTGCATCGTCTCTACCCCAGCAGCAGATGGCCACCGAGATAAACACCCTATAACGGAAGCAGAATATTTTGCTTAAAAAATGGAACATCAGTATTTTTTTCTGAATGAGCGATCTATTTTCTCAATGTGTTGTTTGTTTATAACTAAAATTATGAAAACATAAACTTAATAAAATACTTGTCATTGTTCAGTATTGCTGTTTTGTATTGTTGCTGTTTTGTTTAGGCCAAAAGCTGGTACGAAATTAAAGAATTTGTGTAAAAATATGTCATTTTGACATGACTCATCTCGGCTTTTCTACTGGCAAACACGCTGCTCAGATCAGGTAACCGTTTTGAGTCTGTGCAGTTTGATTCTCTCAGCCTTGCTGGCTGGATCAAATAATCGGTTTTAGTTTTCTTTGTTTTTTTTATTGTAAAGACTGCTAAGAGTTTTTGAATTTGCTGTGCAAAATTCTCAATCAAAGTACAAGTCATTGCAATGAAAAACATAATTATGCTATAAAGTATAGTATGGATTAGTTCGCCGGATTATTCTGCATGTGAGAACTAAATAATGCATCAGTCCTGTTCTTTTTGACAATTGGATCAATGGAAGATGGAGGGTTGCTGGGACTGAGAACATGCCTTTCCTATGGTGCCTCAAACCAGACCATGAGGCCTGAGACGGTGGGAAAAGGTCATGTACTACTGGTTTAAATGGGATTAAACCGGGTGGAACACATATCCTTGGCAAGGAGATTTAACAACTTTGGCTCAGAGGAAAATAGGCAGCCACTGAGCCAAGCAAGAGCACGCGGGTGTTAACTGCTGACCAATCTGACCTCTTAACAGGGATTAGCTATCTGGTAGTGAAGGAAAGTTGACAGAACAAATGAAATTTAGCACTACCCCCTTTTGAGTTGAAAATGCCAGAGCTGGCTTATTTTATTTATTCCTATCCATTCCCAGGACCCTGCTTAGACAACTAGGCTACAGTCTTAGTAGGGGAAGGAATCAGCTTGTGTCCTGACAGGTGGAACAATAGCTCAGATAAATAGGGAAGGGGCTAAGGAGCTGAAGACAGGCATTCCCGATCGAGGAAAAGTTCTGTCATACTGCAACAGTGGCTCCTAATTATTTTGACAGTAAAGCAAAGAGAAGTGCTGCAAAAGGAGGCGGGGACTGAAAGAAAATAGATAGGATTGGGTAGCAGAACTTCACCAGTCATCTGGCACCTCAACCACCAATTCTGCTAACCATTCCTGGTCCTGGGTAGATTCCATCTTAAGAAGGTCCTTATGACAGAAAACTCTTGACTTATGACTGCTAGTGGATGAAGTGAGCTTATACATGGATTTAAGGATTCCTAAATCCAGCTGGCCCCCAGTAACATAAACTTGTTTCAAAGGGTCAAGTGGTTAGCTTCCTGTATGTCTGCTTCAGGGACACAACAACCAGAAGGACCCCCATCTCCAATAGGGCCCATCTACCCACAGAGGTGATGACCCTGCCTGAGACCTGGCTGGAGAGACAACTGGTGTCTTGAAGTCTACCTTCATAAGCTAGAGACTGGAGAGCTGACCAGAAGGAACTTTTCCACAATTTATAGAAACGTGGAACTCAGTCCTTTTCTTTACCTCCAGAGGACTGGTGCTGAGACATGCCAAGAAGATCACACCCTAGGAGGGTAATAAAACTATACAGCTCAGAGCTGTTGGCTGCACTGAAAAATAGTTCAACTGGAATTTGAGGTAATGGTATCTAGCCTCGCGGAGCCCTGCCCAGCTATTGCTTCCAGCTTTGCCCTAACCAGACGATTCTGACACACAAAAAGTGACTAATCAGTGCTAAAACCGTGTTCTGGTGTAAAACCAGCTTTGTCTTGCTTGGAGCTTTTAGAATCCAAACCAATTGCTTCAGTGGGCCCTCAACAACAATGTTTTCAACTTTGAATGCCCCTCACCAGCCACAGCCTTAGACTTTGCTCCGCTGAAAGATTTTGACTTCCAATTCAGAGACCAAGGCCCTAATTGCAAGCTGGTCAGATTAGTGTGGATTGTAGGAAGGTGGAATATTATGTGGTGAAGCTCGTTAGGCTTCACCATGCAATACTGTCACACACCCCAAAGATGGTCCTTGGGTTCACACTAATAAATCCTTAGGTCAGTCCTGAAAGTGTGGCACAGAGCAGTCAGGCTTTACTAGAGAAATATGTGTTAAGCATTTCAGACTACCTACATGGACGATAAGTAATTGACACGACTAGAAAGAAATCAGACACAAATTGATACAACTAAAGCAGATTTTGTCTTAATTTAGACACTAAAATGAACGAATAGCATACATATAACCGGAGTTATAGATTTTTGAAGCAAGGTAAAATCCGTGCAAAATAATACAGTAAAACTTTTTCATTGCGGTTAATGAGAAATACTAGGGACAATCAGTCCCTTGCATGTCGAGTTATGTGGAACCCTTGCAGGGTAAAGGTCCCAGGACCAAGCCATGACAGTCAGTCCAATTTTACCTGGCACGTGGATCCCGGGTGCAGAGGTGTCCTGACTGTCCCTGGTGCTGAACAGGGGCCTCAGGAGAACTGCTTATATCGCTGAAATTGTGCTGCGGGGGGAAAGATGAAAAAACACAATAACGGGGCTGCTATTGATATCAGATGAACATTGGATGGAGTTCGCTCTAGGTGCAGCATCAAATGCAGGGGTCGGTTGCTGGACTGGCGAACTACAATAAGTGGAGCAGAAAATTACTTCAACATTCGGTGGTCCTGGGGAACACAGTAGTTGCCTGTAACTTTGTGGAAGGCAGAACTACAGTTCCCACAATGCACTAGACCATCTGGATTATGTGTTCCCTCGGAGTGCCCTATGGCCAGCAATTCTTCGAACATGGAACGTTGTTTTGCCTGCAGTTCGCAGGGGCTAGTGTCACTGGTTTAGGGGAGTCTGAGAGTGCTTCAGGCTTCCACAGGGTAAGTCGACAGGGCTCAGTACTTCTTAGAGCAGCCCCTTGAAACCAATTGGTGTATGTACGCTTTATACTCATAGTGTTCTTTAATGGTAAAGGGCACTGTAAGGTCATATAAACTTGCACTTACATGTCCACACTTTTAATCTAATGCACAACTAAGCTCTGGAATAACCTTCCCACTTATATCTGAGCCCTGCCCACTTTGATCTCCTTCAGGAAGGAACTCAAAACTTGGCTTTTCAACAATTAGGAATCTTTAACAACTAGGGTTTTCCAATCTTGTTCAGGTGAAGTAAGCTCCAAAACACTTTTGAGTATACGCACGCCTAACACATTTCTGATTGTGAACAGACTCCGCCTACCAGTCAGCAGCGAGGAGCGAGGAGCAAGGAGGAGGCAGACGCTACATCACGGCCCTCGGTTCTCGCCGGATTGTGGCTCGCTGCATTGTATTGCGGTCCCTGATTACGCCGAGCGTCGGCCCCTTGCTGCGAGGAGGAAGGCGTTGAACCCAGCTGCGCCGTGGCCCCCGGCCCCTGACTGAAATGCGGCTGCCGGTTTTCGGCGGTTCTGTGGTGTCCTTTGCCCTCCAATCATTGGGGGTCTTTGTACAACCTTGAAGGCGCGAGCAGACGGGCGCGGCCGCCGTTGGTGAACTGAACTCATTACTGCTCCTAACCGCCACTACAGCACTGATGGGGGGAGCTCAGGAGCACAGGTGAGCCTGAAAAGGCAGACGGCAAGTAGAAAATTGCAGGCAGCAAAAGTAGTGCTTGTGGCAGAAGTGACTCTGCGCATCCTGTGTGCCTCGTGAGCTCTGCTCGCCTTCTCTTCATCCACTCCCCGCTTCCACGTTGCTTGGCTTGGCAACCCTATTATTGATCTACATTGTCAACTAACTAAACTTACCTTGAGAGTATAGCATGGTGCAAAATAAGGCAAATTTGGCTTGAACTCCGGCCCAGGTTTTCACAGTGACACGGCACAGCAGCAGCAGAGGAGCGGGAGCACTGTGGAAGTCCAGCTGCCACACAGCAGGGTCCTCCGCGATACTGAAGACTAAGGCACTTTGGAAAGGCCACACTGCTATAATAGTCCCTGAGAGCCTTGTGAATCCCCCCGTCGGCGCACAAAGGACCGCAGGGGAAGGTGAGCGCGGCCGTCATTAGAGGCAGCCACCGAGTCCATGCCCAGTGAGCCCGTGGAAGCGGCCCAACTAGGTTGGGTGCAGCCAACGGGTCACCAGTATGCCCTGCTCACAGTATATACACTTCCACCTACGCCTACCTAGTAATTATTTGACCTCCCTAGCTCATTATCCTATTCCATCCTAGGATCAACCAACAAATTACACTGCACATTTATACTGCCCAAAAATGTCAAAAAGGATTCCAGTTACCAGGTCAATGTCAGCAGTTGACGCCAACGAAGGCGAGCCCTGGCAGCCCCAGCAGGGCCATTGACAAATGATTCCAGCATAATATGGGTAAACTCTCTGGGGCCCTTAAGACACAGAATAATGAAAGAACCGCCAATACTGGCTTGGTAACCAAATACTTGCTTCCAAAACCTTCAAATGGAGTTTCAGCTAATGGCAGGACAGCCCACCTAGGAAACAACTCAAGTGTTAAGGAAGACTTCTCTCCCTCTGCAACAAATTCTAAGGGCCTCTGACCTATGAAGACAAAACAGCGCTTTATTTCTTGCCCAAATACAGACATTGTCAATAGTCCTACCCAATTGTCCCTGGGGCTAGATTTCATCCCCAATGCTAACACAAGCTCTGCTTCAATAGACCTTCACTTATCACCTCCTATTGACAGTTCAAAGTCAGCCTCACGTGTGCCATGAAGATCTATAATAACTCAAGCACAAATATATCAATCTCATTCACCCATTAGGCAAGATCCTTCTTTGATTGCTGCCCTAGGCTCTCCCGTTGCTTCCAGAAAACAAGATTTGCGAGAACTTTCAGCCTTATTTCTACAGCAACTTGAAACTAAAATTGAGCAAACCCTGGAGTCCACACCACAGCTGTATAGACTATCTAGTGGAACAAATCATCATTATTGCACCTCTCAAAAACATGGAAAACCAAAGTTTCATGGCTGCCTCCGAATCGCCAAAACTCACTAACACACAACACATAACGGCCAAAGTTTTACTTTTGCAATCTTCCAAGATGGACTTGCAAATGGATCTTTTACAGACAATTGCTCTGTGTTTGGCAGATTTGAAAGGAAAAATGGACCATATCACAAACCTGATCTCTACTTCACAAACAACTTGCTCATGTTCATGCGTGGCCATTGTGGACCAGTGGGCAAATCTTCCTGCAGTTTTGACCACTCTGGCATACTCAGTCTGTGTCTCAAGAGCCCCTTTCGGTCCATCCTTACAACTGACTCCAACCAAATTAAATACTGAACCTATTAACAACCCAGCTGACTTACTTGAAGACCTGCATGCAAGCCCAATTAAAACATCACATTTGCCATCATCCACTGTCTCAAGTTTAACTTCTTCAATGAGGCCCATAACTGATGCGCCCTGCCCTTCAACTAGCTGTCAAACAATAGAAGAACTAGACGGCGCCCCAGAGTTCAAAAAGAAGGAAGGTCTGCTTTCTAGGAAAGCAAAGAAAAAACTGAGGAAAAAAAGGGAAAAAAACTAAAAATCGAGCAGCGTCCCTTCTTACTCGTACCTATACAACCAAGCCAGATATTGGCCCTGCTAAGTTCTATCCAATTTGTTCATTAAAGTCATCAGGAAAGAAAGATAAAGAAGTATTACCAAATCACTTACAACTCCTCAAACCACCATCATCTAAGAGTTTGGCTGAAGATTCAGCCTGAGGGGCAATTTCTTTCAATGTCCCCCCCTACTTCTTTTCATGATAATAAGAAAGGCTCATACAACACCAACTCAGCCCAAGTCCACGAGAGGCACAGATGTGAGGATTAGCCTTGTCCCCGGACCAACATTACTACCCACAACCTCAGGGCCACAGGCGGAGGCTTGCACGCAACCACTGTTCAGTACTGCATATAGTACCAACACGCAGCATCAACAGGTGGTAAAATCTCCTCCAGGTCTAATGGTATATAGCACCCCCCCACCAATTCATCAACCCACACTTGCACTTCACAATCAAGTCAAACCGGGAACCTTAATGAACAGTAGCCGTTTAGAACCAGGAGTGGTGGAGGTCGTACTTACACCAAGATACCAGGCCAAAGGCAATTACGATGTTTTGAACAGAGGCAACATCTTGCGCTTATTTTCTCGCATATCACCATTAGAGCATATAGGCTTGGCAGATGTTGCCTGGGTTAAATTCCAAAGCCTGTCAGGCGACTCCCACGATGAATACACAGTGGACGGGCTATACCAACAGTCACACCAAACGGCAAGGCTGTGTGAAGCCAATCAATTGGCAGACTGGGGTATTGAGATTAGGCACTTACCTCAAGACAGATATCCTCACGTCTTACTCAATACATTTTTTAAAACGTACTCCATCTTAAAATGTGCTGACGTTATCCATCCCGGTAACAAACTTACCAGCATTCTCTCCCAACCGGTAACAAACTTACCAGCATTCTCTCCCAACATGAACCTCTAAGGATTACCTGCTCTACTAATCAGAGAAGAGTCTCTACTAGCAAACAGGACATTAATAACCGATTTGGACATCAGGCCGAACGTGGCCATCATTTGGCCCGACGGCACCTTTAAGTTCCTCAAATGCAACACAAATCATACATTGAACGAGCAAAATAACTTCTTTACAATAATTTCTTGGAATGTGGCTGGCCTTCAGAAACTGACTAAAAATGACTCGCCCCTAGATTACCTTCAAAGCAGTGATATAATCTGTCTCCAGGAGACATGGGCAGCATCTACTACAGCTCTTTCCGGGTATTTTGAAACCCATGTCCCGGCTTTAAGACGCAATATTTTTGGGCGGCCAATGGGTGGCCTTTCTGTTTACATCAAGCACTCCTGAAGGTTGGAAGTAATTACACTTGCACCTCCATCACCTGGGATCCAAGTACTACTTTTTAATGGAATAAAAAATTATTATAATCCGCTTAGATTGTTACTATTCAATTGCTATGTTAATCCAGCTCTGCACCAGAGAAATCAAGCACTCACTGATCAGGCAGCTATCATTGGAGATTTTCTCATCAAATATCCTCATCATAATCCACTTATAGTCAGGGACTTTAATAACAGATTTCACGACAAAACAGGAAATGAAAATAAGCACCCTAAAGAGGTTGCGGTATTACAAGCTTTATTTGATGCATGCTCCATAGCCTCTGCTCATAAACTCAAGAAAGCAAAGGATCAAACATGGACCCAGCTTGCAACATACAGGAATATCTCTACAATCGATTATCTATTCATTGGTAGCACACTAGCTTTGCACCTGAATGACTTTGACATCGATATTCGAGTAGAGAGTGACCACAGGCCCCTTAGAGCATCTTTCAGTCTTTCTACTGTTGCATCTTGTAAATTTACATCTATAGGCGAATCTACAGACAAAGAACGCGACAAAGGCCCATGCAGGATAAAATGGACTACCAATCTTAGAACAAAACTGTCTGCATGGACAATTAAAAATGAACATTTAAAGACTGCTTTTGATTCGCAAGCCCTCTTAGACTATTGGCCCATTCTCTTGCTAGATTTGCATCGGGTGCTGGGGGGTACATTGGACGCTCAACAAAAACAGGTGCCAAACAATCTAAACCAGCCTCCAAGCAAATGGAAGCGTCAAATTCCCACAAGTGCAAGACAAAAAGGGGAAAAAGCATTGCAGGGTGCCACAAATGGATCGCTTTGAGCTGCACATAAGAAACGTGCCTGGGAGCAACGCACTAAACGAATAGAGGAAGCCTGGCTTAAAATCTTCTCTCTTCTTAAGGAAAAAAATCCAGCTCCATTATCGAGATATATCAACCAAGTCAGTAATAGTGGCCAGTCCAAGGAGAACGGGGTACCCGAGAATGTTTGGGTGAATTACATCAATCTGCTCTACAGCAGTGGGACAGGGAGCTGTCAGCCCTCTCCTCACCTCAAGCACCAAATTATGATAACACTCAGGGTCCAGGCATCTCTGAAGCTGAAGTAATTAAGATCATTAGCCGCATGAGGAATGACGGCGCGCCAGGGCCAAATGGAATACCCGCTACAGTTTTTAAATCAAATCGATCGTTCTGGGCAGAGCTCCTTACACCTCTCTTTAAACAAGCCTTTCTTACAGCCACAATTCCATCCACCTGACAGGGCTCAATATTACCTCCACTTCATAAAAAGGGTAATCGCTCAAATCCGGCCAATTATAGGCCAATAACTTTATTGGATATTGAAGCTAAGGTCTATGCTTGTGTCCTGCTGGTAGAACTCGAAAACTGGGTTACAGAAAACAGCATTCTTCCCCACACTCAGTCAGGCTTTAGATCAGGCTGCTCCACAATGGATAATATAATAGCGCTGTCCTATCTGTCTTGGAGAGCCACTCTGGCCAATCATCTACTGTTATTCTGCTGTTTCGTGGACTTCAGTGCAGCATTCGATAGAGTCAACTGAGGGACACTATGGAACAAACTAAACTCATGGGGGATACCATCTGCACTTCTCTCTGCACTGATATCGCTGCATCAGAAAACCTGGGTGAGGATCAAAACAAGTGCCACAACAGTATCTGCAAAAATCGCAACAAAAAATGGTCTAAAGCAAGGCTGCGTATTAGCCCCGCTACTATTCAATCTTTATACTGCTGATTTGCCTTAAGAATTGTCAGGTGCAATTTTGGTCGCCTCAAAATTGGGTGGCATACGTCTACAGGTCATGCAATGCGCTGATGACATTATTATCATGGACCATACAAAAACAGGCCTACAAAGAGCGCTCACTGCCCTTAACACATATAACATAAAAAACAATCTTCTGATGAATGAATCAAAAACCAAAGTCATAATTTTTGGGACACATAAAAAAAAGAAAAACCTGTCCTGGTGAGCAGGCAATCTGCACATAGTGACCTGCACTAGCTATAATTATCTAGGAGTTTGGTTTAATGAGAAGGCAAATCAAGTATCCCATCTTAAACATCTTCGGCCCAAGGGAGCAGGGGTTATACATAGTCTGAGGCACTTGAATCAGCAATTGCACAGCCCGACAGCCAAGCCAATTTTAAGGGTCCTACGTGCCAAACTGCTCCCGGCAGTGTCCTATGGTCACCTGGCCTTCCCTGGAAAAATGGATTCATTCTTAGTGAATGATCAAATAATGGCCTATAAGAAAATATTTTCGGGTCCCCAGCATGCAAGGAGGGCGAGGCTGAAACTTGAGCTGGGCCTGGCAAGCGCAGATCTTCATTGTCTGGGAGACTTAATTAAATTCTACATCTGCATTCTACATGCTCCAGCTCAATCCATGAAAGAACAATTGCAATCAGTGTTTACGGATGAAATCTCTCCTTGGCACAGACAGCTGCATTTGGTCATCTCCACACTGAAGATTGAGATCATCAACTTTTCTAATCCAATCGTTTCCCTGTCAATGTGAAAAAAACCCGATAAAAAGCCAAATTACTCTAGTGTCATTCGAGAAAGATGTTGCTCGGCTCCCCAAAAAAACACTCCTTGCAGCTTTGAACGACTCGTATACTAAGGGGAAATCTCAACCATATTTTAACTATTCTCTTCAATCACAGACTCGCAATAAAATCATTTATATGAGGTTGTTAGCCCTTCCAATTCATGACTTTAACCCGCTGTGGGCTCGGAGGAATGTTCAACTAACATGTAGGCTCTGCAAATATCCATATGAGTCCTGGTTACATTTGTTATGTTGTTGCCCTCATCTTGCCAACGATCGCCGACGCCTACTGGTTCCAGGTTTTTTGGGAAAAGTTACTAAGACATTGCAGGGAAGCATCTGATTTGTGCTTCTGTAACAATTCAGCCCAAGTTCTAGCAAGAGCTAGGACGTTTGTCAACATTTTTTTAACTGCACTGCATAATGCCCAGTATTAAGAAATTGACAAGCCCTACTCTTATTGCATAAATGAACGTTGATGAAAGCTAAACCTTTAGTAACAAGTATTGTGACACTCTTTGCTATTGTCTTTTATACTATACACCTTTTTCTGGATCAAACAGCCAATTGTGATATATTCAATTAACTTGAAATGTTGCTCTTTGGACTTTAAATTTATTTGTATTCCCAGATTTACAAATGTGTACATAACTTTTATTAATCCTTATATTTTAATATTTTATCAAGTATCAATATGACGTTGTATGTTACGTTTTTTTTAATTAACTGTATAATAAAATTACATTTCTATAACATGACAACACCCTGCCTCCTCCACTTTAGAAGACCTTCCTTAGGATTTACTGGTATATATTAAAGATAGTGCATTGACTTTGCCACATACAGTGAGGGCAAAGTCAAGTTTGAACAGTTTGCACTGCTCCTGCAGTTGTCCGTGGCAGGCCTGCCGTCTGTAATTTATTTGTGTCATTCATGGTGGCACAATCAGTGCTGCAAGACCTGGAGACTCCTTTACCACCCATGCCCTGGGTACCACTGGTACCATAAACATATATAAGAGGGGTAAAGTCTTTGTCAATTGGGATTACCAATTTACACATACCAGTTTTAGGGAAAGAGCACGGGCACTGAGGCCTGGGCAGTAGGCTCCAGTGCACTAGCAGAGTCATAACCATCAACATTGGAACAAAAACTAAGGAAGTGACCATCCAAAAAGGGCCCTTTCCTCCATAGGGTATTCAGCACATGTGGTAAAAACCATTACCCCAGGGTGAGGTATTTTCCACATGTGGTAAATACCTCTTATTAGAACATTGGAATGTTGGTCCCGATTCACATCAGTATCTTAAGACAAAATCCTAAACTTCCTACCATTTTTGTATTCACAGAAGGCACTTACTCATTTTGGTATTCACAGAAGGCACTTACTCATTTCAGTATTCACAGAAGTTAGGAGTCCTAACTTTAGGACTCTTAAATGCCTTCTGTGAATACCAAAAGTCTTAAAGTAAGGATTTTTCTCAGTTTAGGAGTAGTAAAGTTAGGACTCCTAACTTTAGGACTACTAAATGCCTTCTGTGAATACCGAGGGCATTTAGTAGTTGGTGTGGGATGGGGAGGTGCATCGTGTGACTTACAAGCAGTGCCCCCAAACCACGGTGCAGTCACGGGTGTTAAGGTCAGTGAGACCAGGGCAGCGGAGTGAGGCGATGCAGTGCGAGTGCGGTACCCACAGGTCACTGTGCAAGCAGCGACTTGGTGGTGGTGGCAGTCGTCGTCATTGGTGAGAACAGGGTTGCAGTGCGAAGTGCAGTGGTGCCTTCAGGACACGGAGTCAGCAGCGATGTGGGTGACGGCTGCTTTACCCCTCTGTGGCAACTGAAACCCACAGTTCCAGAGGTGGTACCCAGAGGTAAGTGAAGTCTTTGCTGTCCCTGAGACTTCGTGAACAGGAGGCAAGCTCCATTTCAAGCTCTTGGAGATACTCAGCAACAAGTGAAGAAAGTCCAGTCCTTTCACTGCCCAAGGCAGAAACAGTGACTGCAAGCCAGCCCAACAAAGCAACTACACAGCAAAGGGGCAGTACTCCTCCCAACAGTTTTTCCAGCTCCTCTTATTGGCATGTTCCTTGATTCTGGTGTCTGGAACCCAATATTTATACTCAGTTTCTCTTTTTACTCTTGGGCAGAGAGTGTCTGTGCTCAGTCCAATCAGTTTGGTCATCTTTGGCCCAGCTTCCTGGCAGGAGGTGGAGACAGCATTGTCCAAGGCAGACCAGGCCCATTCAGGTGCAAGGAAATCTTCTCCCACTACTCTACATGCGGCCCAGGTCTGTTTACCCCGCCCTGACTCATCCAGGAAAGTCAGGACACACCTCGACCCCTCCCTCCTGTGGCTCTCTGAGGAGAATGTGTACTATTCTTGCATTATGTTTCATTTTCTATGTTATCCTGTACTTAGTTGCTCAGCCTGTGTGTGTGAACTCTGTATGGAATGTTGGTGAATGGACCTTGAGTGGAATGTTTGGGTGACTGGATGAGGATGACAGTTGGTGGATGGGGCCGAGCAGCTAGCAGGCCGCTTCTGGTGGGGCTGCCTTACAGCACTTATGGAAGATTGAATGTCTTAAAGATGATGGCGCTCCCTAAGCTTCTATATTTATTCAGAACCGTCCCACTGGAATCAACTTGTTTTAAAAAGCTTGAAAACATCACTTCCAGATTTTTATGGGGCTATAAACGGCATGGAAGGGCCTATAAAAAGATGGTACTTCCCAGAGCCATTGGGGGTTGGGGTGTACCGTATTTCTTATTTTACTACTGGGCTGCAGTGTTGCAATTCATTTCCCTCCTATTGGTCGGGGAGAAAACTAGGTTATTACCATGCCATAACCCTTCAATATATAAATTTGGGATTGGTGGAGAAGCCAATAGTTGCTTTTTAAACGTTGTGAAACCAAGCTACTATAAAAAAAACTAAGTTTAAAATTCTTAAAGCTGCTTATTCGATCTGGATACGGGTTAAAGGGCATCTAGGATTACTCAATATAAATTGCTATACTCCTTTTGAAGCTGCCAGCATCTTGCCTATTATTTTCCGAGATCAAACAACTGTGAGTGGCAGCAGAAAGGGATCTGCTGTCTGGGGGATTTATGGCTAGATTCTCAATTTCCGTCCTTTACAGAGCTACAACTTAAATATGGTTTACCCAAGCAGGATTTTTTTAAATACTTGCAAATTCGCAGTTTTTATAACACGCTAGGTCCAAATGTCACTCAGTTTAGGGAACTTCCTTTAATAGAGGGGATTGGGAAAGGGATGCCCATAGTTTTTTTTTACTCCAATCTAATACAGCTATTACCAGATGATGAAGAGCAATGTCAAGACAAGTGGATAAGAAATCTAAATACAGAGGGAATTGATTTAAATGCTTCTATCGCTCTGGCAAATGAAGTTTTGATTACAGGCAGGATGCGGGCACAACACTATATGGTTATTTATGATTTATATTATACTCCCCATAAAAATTCTAAATGGAGTACAGGAGCTGGAGCCAAATGTAATAGATGCGGTTTGTTTGCAGCAGATGCTGTGCATATGTTTCACTCCTGCCCCAAATTGATAGATTTGCTATCGTCAATCCAACATTTTTTGGTAGAATTATTGGGTTTACCAATTAGTATTACAGGGGAGTTGGTATTGATAGGAGTTGAACGTGATGTGCAAACTAGATCTAGATCTCTTTTCTTTTTATTTGTATGGCTATTTTGCGTGCCTGCATCACTAAGGACTGGATTTCTCCAGATTCTCCGTTATTTTCCTCCTGGAGGGCTCAGCTCTTGGCTATGTACAATCTTGAGTCTGCAATTTATAAGACCAAGAAGAGCCGAAAGAGAGCAAGAGGGCTAAAAATGTGGGCCCCTATAGCAGAATGGATTTAAGTATCTGTGAATTACAGATGGTCCTTTTTTTTCCTCTCTTTTTCTTCTTTGTGTTAGACTGTATTGTTATTGTTGTTTATCCATTTACTGCTATATCCCCTTGATTCGGCTCATTTAATGTACTTCTCTTTTCTGAATCCATTTTTGTTGATTTTTGCAAACATTAATTTAATATTCCTTTTTGTTTATGCTTCTTCTTTGTTGAACTCTGTAGATTGTGTTTCCATCTCACATTGTTTGGTATATTTGTATTACTTTTGTATTATTTTTGTTCCTTGCATAAAAAAAAGGAAGTGAAAGAGGTCCTTTGTTGTATGCTAGCCTCTTTAGAGGGCAGGGATATTTATTTTCGGATCCTGTTATGCTATGTGTATCTAAGAACAAGCTTGGTAGGCTCATTCACAAATTAAAGCTAATGAAAATTGTTATTTAAACAATGCATGACGTGTCGCCTATTTCATATAATTGCCATTACATGCACTGTGCTTAATTTTCTTTGAAAATGATAATTCTCTTTCATGCTAGTCCCTTGACACCTGGGGCCACATGTACGACCATTTCAGTTTGCGAATCGATTTTTCGCAATTAGAGATTCGCAAAATGAAATGTACTAATGGGCCAAAGACCCCAATCAAACTCTGCCACATCCTTGTCCAGTAAAGTGCAGGCCACCTCCCGCTTTACCTCCCCTAACCTTCGGCTCACTCATCTCATAGATATCTCTCATACTTCAGGTTCTCCACATCAGGTGTCTGTTTCATGCTGAGGATCATCAGGAGCAGCCACCCAGGTTAGCGGCTCAGTGTATGCCCAAGGTTATGGCGGAGGGAAAGAAAGACACTGAAGCCATATTGAAAGCCTCCAGACAGTCCCAAACTGTCACTGATTTCTTACCCCAGAGCATAGAGAAGCCTGGAACCTAAGTCATGAGAAATGCATGCATGCCTTGGAAGTCCTGAGAAGCTATAAATAGCCTTTTCCGCCTACTCACCCAAACCAGACCATGAAAGAGCTTGAACATTTTAAGGCATTCACTCAGTTCCCTTTTCAAAGTCTATGGAAAAAGTGGCAATATATACACAGTTGTAAATAAGATTAATAAACATGTTGTTCAACGTTTTTGAGATGACTCAGTGACTTTTGAAAAAGAGAATGAAAAACTATAGCAACTGCTAACATGTATGTCATGGATAAAAGTGCAGATGAAGGAAGGAGGCATGCATTTCACCTTCCCAGCTGTGTTTGTAACCATGTTTTCAGTAACACAAATCATTTTAAGTAAATTGTTTCTAGGAAAATTGCGTTTTGATCACGGATTGTTTACCTCCTGAGTTAACACCCCTTGCAAGATTTCATCCATCCTTGTAAAGTGATCAAAATGAAATTTACGAGCGTGTAATATGGATTTCAGTGGAGCTCATAAACTAACCCAATAACAGGAAGAGTCCGACTGTTAGCAAACATTTAAAGCCTCTCTCTAAATAATCAAGAGCAGGACGCATCACGTGCACAAGGCAATCAACCCGGAAATTAAATCTCTGCCTCTGTCACTAACACACTGATACCGAACTGATAAAAGTGTCTCCTTTTAGTACTTTACAGATTAATCGACATTGTAAAGTGGAAGATGGCTTATTACCTGTGGAAGGGTGGAGACAGAGTGTCAGAATAACAGAGCAGGTGATTAGGGTAGGTGAACCATGTAGTTATGCAAAGTCAGTGAAAGTTAAATGACCTAGTGGGCGGGTCTGGCTGAGGTATAGAAAATGCTATGGACGTAGTAAGGCACAATGCTAGCATTACAGTGAGTGTTATGAGGATGCAGAAGTAAAGACCGATATTGTAATAAGATGACAGAAGGATGTCACTGCAAGCTGGATGCTGTAGTGAAGGAAGGTTAGGGATATTTATAAGAGGGTTAGCAGAATAGAGGTGCAGTTTGAGTGGTGTAAGTAGCACACAAGCATAGTCCTCTTAAAGCTTTTAAGTCCGTGGTTCAGACGAATTTTCTGCCCCTTTGTTCGGAAAAACTTTGAAATATATTATCTATGTTCGACTAATTCAAGTCAGCATGATTCCAAACAATATTGAATCCCGTATATATTGGGGTCCCAAAAATACTTAAAATGTTACTGGGTAGGGAGAGTCAGAGATACAGGGAGGCAGAGAGAGGAAAGGTGCGGATAGAAAACTCACAGATAAAGAATAAGAAATGTAATTTTTCCAGGGGAGGCCTGTGGAAGGTGGGGCAGGGCAACCCCCCACTTTGGCTATGCCTTAAACCGTCTCTGTATAGGAGAGGTTAGCAAGCTGGAGTATTCAGCGATTGAAGGGCAACAAATGTTATCAAAGCCCTGGGCAAGATAAGATTGTGAGCTAGCACAAACAAAGCATTAAAACTCTGGAGGATGTGGTAAAGGGATGAAACGGAATGTTCTCAGAGGGCTGAAGGGAGAAGCCACAGAAAGTAGGACAGAGGATATTATTAAACAGCGTGATCTTGTAAACAGTGGGGTTGAGGGGTTCAGAGTTTTTGGGGTATATAGAAGGGAGAACTGAAGATATTAGTTGACAAGTGTATGATATAGTGAAGGAATTACCTAGAATGTAATTCAGAGGGGTAAATGATGAGAGAAGCATACAGCTAAAACTATGGATGATGGTGTGAAGAAAGGAAAGAATGTTATTAATGACCTGAATATTAAAGTGAAGTAAAGAATGGGGGCTTCACAAAAGCTCTTACGAGTACTAAAGCAATACTACAGGAGTACTCTATTACGTACTGTTACATCCCTTTGTGAATCAGCCCTGGAACGTCAAATTACTTTCATATTAGTAATAGTGCACAAAGGAACATCCTTTCTCATATATGAATATTTCTTGAAGATTCACATTTTGAGATGTTTTGGGACCAATCACAAAGGCATGTAAGAGAATGTAAAAGAGTACTGCAGGAATACTACTTTGTATACTCCAAAATGCCTTTGTGTACACGCTCCAAAGAACGTTAAAGGAAGGTAGGAAGGTTTAGTGACAAAAGGACTACTAATTTTAATAAAAGGTATGTGGATGTAGCAAAAAAGCAGGGGATTGTTATTAGTCAGTAAGGAAGAGAATATCAGCTAGTTTTAACATGTAGTATAAAAGAGGATATGGTTTAGTGGGTTGGAGTACATAGACAAGGAAGAATAGAAAGTTATTAGAAAGTTTATTGTGCAGATAAAGAGCAGGGAATTTGTCTCAGAGAAGATTGTAAAGGACAGTGATTTTATCAGAGGATTTGATGGTATTTAGTGAGAGGCAGCCAGATACTTTTACTAGAGTGTTGATAGATGTGAAAAAGGAAGGATATAAAATGTTGTCCGAAGTTTGGTTCAAGAAATCATTTGTTGAACATAATGAAGATTGTAGTATAGTAATTTGACAACATTGTAAAGGTTTTAGATGTTGAGCAATAAAAGGGAGATAAGGAAACAGTTCCATATGAGAGATTAAAGAGGCAATAAAATATTTTTTTTTAAATGGCCAAGTGAATATCAACCAGTTCATGGACATTAAGTAATGGAATATAGGGCCCATTGGTATCTTTCCTGGTGCATCATTTTTGGTACGTGTTTCAAGTAAGTGATTATTGCACAGGTCGATTTGTGCAGCAGTCAAAGCACATCTCATCAACTAGCCAAAGTTCTAACTGAGCTTTGGTAGAAAGTAAATAATGTTTACTATCATATGATCAAGTGACTATCTAGGGGTCGATTCCGATCCGGTAAAGAGCGCTCCGAATCGTCGTACGGAGCGTTTTTTCCCCGTACGAATTGTACCTGTAAACGTCCCGTACGTACGACAAAGTACGATTCATACCAGGAGCCGTACTCCGTACGAGTCGTACAAGACACCGTACGACTCTAATCTCCACACGATTCTCCCTCGGAACCCGCTGTAAGCGACATCTGTACGGTTCGCGGCTGGTTTTTACGACCCAGCAAGTACGATACGTGTTGGGTACGCACCGTACGACCCTTTTGCGACGGGAGCTGAAAACAGCCGTAAAAGCAGAGTTCGCGCCGAAACAGGTACGGAACGCCCCCCGGGTATGGTGCGTAACCCCCATGATCGCAGGGGTACGCATCATACCCCTGTGATCATGGGGTGTACGAGCCGTACCCCCATTGTACGATCGGTGTACGAGCCGTACCCCCATTGTACGATCGGTGTATGAGCTGTACCCCATTGTACGATCGGTGTATGAGCTGTACCCCATTGTATGATCGGTGTATGAGCCGTACCCCATGTACGATCGGGGTACGAGCCGTACCCCCATTGTACGATCGGTGTACGAGCCGTACCTCCATTGTATGATCGGTGTACGAGCTGTACCCCATGTACGATCGGTGTATGAGCCGTACCCCCATTGTACATCGGTGTACGAGCCGTACCCCCATTGTACGATCGGTGTACGAGCTGTACCCCCATTGTATGATCGGTGTACGAGCCGTACCCCATGGTACGATCGGTGTACCGTACCCCCATTGTATGATCGGTGTACGAGCCTTACCCCTATTGTACGATGGGTGTACGGCTCGTACACCCATCGTACATGGGGTACGGCTCGTACACCGATCGTACAATGGGGGTACGGCTTGTACACCCCATGATCGCAGGGGTACGGTACGTACCCCTGCGATTATGGGGGGTACGGACCGTACGGTGTGTATATGTTTGTGTGCTTTTCCGTACGACTCGCCCTTACCTGACGTGGACTGTACGAATCGCGTCCTCATACCCCGGTCCGGATCGTACTCGTTGGGTCGTACGGCATCTGTACGAATCGTACGGTATGTGTACGAGTCGTACGGTTCACGGTTTCAGCCTTGCAATACGTACGGATCGCGATGATTCGGACGGATTCACGGAATACGGATCGTACTTCGCGACTCGGACGGACGGGTACGATTCGTATGGAGAGGGCTCCAGATACAAATCGAACGGACATTTTTTTTCCCAAATCGGAATCAACCCCATAGTGCTCACCATTCTGAAAGGGTCTATAGGCGCTGATCTAACCTAAGTCATTTAGTCACATAAGACAGTATTTCACTTTTCAAAAATGTTGAGGAGATGAATAGCCTGGGATCTAGTGGGAACAAAATTCAAAAGGTAGCAGTACATATATGAAACACGCATTGGCAAAGACAATGGCGTTCGCGCCTGTGAGATATATTGGGAGGATGAGAGGGACCAAAGAAAGGATAGCAGCAGGAGGGAGGGGGTGGTAAACAGAACTGATAGCAGGAGGTGGGGAGGGTGTGTAAACAGAAAAGACAGTGGGAGGAGGGAGGGTTGGGGAAACAGAACAGACAGCACGAGGACGGCGGGGCAGTGGAGAAACAGAACAAACAGCAGGAGAAGGATGAGGCAGTGGGGAAACAGAATGGACAGACTGAGGATAGAGGGAGGGTGAGGAAACAGAATGTACAGCGGGAGGAGAGTGGGGGGTTGGCAACATGGACAGCAAGAGGAGGAGGGTGAGGGAGAAGACCTGCAGACACATGTACTCTATAAACATGCATCACAAAAGTAAAAAAAAAAAGTACCTGCAGGAGCCTGAGTCCAGTGGAATGACACAGCCACATACAGGAAGCTGTACTTGGTCCATGCTCCATGACAGGGATACATAGAGAAGCCCCATGAGGAAGCTGAGGAGAGGAGGAGGCTCTAACCAAAAAGAAGGAAGGAAAAAATAGAGATGGCAGAGCAAATCAATGATAAGAATGATAAGTAATAGGCGGAATTTAAGCATGTTTACTTTTTTTGGTCTTACAAGAAATTTTGCAAGCTGTATGAAGGCAAAACCTAAACGGAGCGTCATCCTTTTGTGCAAATGTTAGATTAAAGGACTTTAAGGAGAGTATTCTCCTTCCTGGGTAGAGTATGGGTTTCTAAATAAGGGGTACTTATGAAAGTGACACAGCTATTTAAGCTATCATGAACCAAATACAGCCTGCCACAGGTAGGCAGTGCAAGGTTCTGGAAATACATAAGATTTCTCCAGCCGGTATTTGGACCTAATATTGAGCTATAAATATCGAGCTACACAAATATACATTTTATAATATCATGTCACATAAATATCGTGATGCAGAAATATCGTTGCCAAAATATCGATTTTTTTAATAATATCATTAAAAAAATATCTGTGTTGTTAATATTGTTTTCAATAATTTGGTTGTAAAAATATTATTTTTTCAATTATCTTTATGTTTTTTTAAATAATTTTAATTGTATATATTATATTTTGTTTGTATAATTGTTAATATTTTAAAAAATAGTTTGCAATTTATAGTGTTGTAGTGGGTTGTGAGGTTTGCAGGGGTACAGGGTTGGAAGTTATTTAAGTATAATTAATAATTAATTTTTTAATTAATATTAAAAATCTAGTAGATAAATCATTATGTAAATTGTGTAATTATTTTCTTAAAAGGTATATTTAGGTGCAGGTTTTTGAGTTTGTACGGGTATAGGGTGGGAAGTTAATTATGTAATAATTGTTTAATAATTCATTATTTTATTATTAACTATTTAATGTATAAGTAATTATGTAAATTGTTTAATTATTATATTTGGTAGGTCATATGAAATAATATTTGATTAAAGATGAATTCCGTTTTTATTATTAATTAATTAATTGATAATTACTTATGTTAATTATGTATTTATTATATTTCTTAAGTTATATTTTAAGTGCGGTTTGTTGGTTTTGTAGGGGGTTTGGGTGGGTTGTTAATTAAGTAAATATTAAGTATCAATTAATTATTAATATTTAAATTATGTAATTGATTTATAATTATGTAATCTGTTTAATAAATATATTTGTTATGTTATATATTCGATGTCGGTTGTGTTTTTAGAGAATGGAGTGGGAAAAGTATATTTTACCCCTCCTGAGTCCAACGCTTTCCCCACTGTTGCATTAAAAGGAGTGGGAATAGTAAATGTTACCCCTCCACAGGCCAACGCATTCCCTACTGTTGTATAGACTGGAGTGGGAATAGTACATTTTACCACTCCAGAGTCAAAATACTTTCCCTACTGTTAAACAGACTGGAGTGGCAATAGTACATTTTACCCCTCTGCAGTTCAATGCTCTCCCTAGTGGTGCACCTGATAGAGCGCGCGAGGCCACCCGGCCAATAGTTTTCGCCGTTTCCGGCTTCAGGGCCCATATACTTTCCAAATCACCATATACATCGATCGGGTGACTTCACGAGCTCTACCAGGTTGATGTGTGTGTGTTCCCTGCTACCAAATTTCGGTGCACCCGACTTACCATCCACCGATGTGGGTGCCTAATGACCACAATGAATCAGGGAGCTAGCTGTAAAAGAAAGGCAGCAAAATACAAACCCAAACAATAACATTCAAATACTGTTTAAATGACCACGGACAACTGGAAGTTTTAAAATGTTTATCTAAATTCAATATTTTCTTGCATGAGGTACAATAAAACAAGGCAATCAATAACCAAGATAACGTAAATCACATAGGCAGAAAGAAATAATGACAGAGTAATCATCAAGGTACTAATAAAATGTAACGAGAAAAGATACTATGCAAGTCAGTATTATCTAAACAGGGATACCTAAGTGTGAGTGACTATAGGAGAGTTTATAATGAATAACACGCTTCACTTAAGGTGAAGGGGCCTTTGAATAATCTAGGCAACGAAGTTCTAGACCATATCAGGAAATGACACACTGCTATGCAAAATATAATTTCTAACAAATGAGAAGACATAGGAATAAACTTTATGGAAAAATATAAATGACTTTCAATAGTTGCGGAAAGGCATGGAAAATATAACATATGCAATGTTGAACTTTATTAAAGCAAAAGTTAGAAATTCAGAAGGTGCAAGAATTTCAAGAGGTTCAGAGCAATATTTACCTAGAAAGGTGTGGAAACCAAACCCTGGCCACGGGTCAGTTAAGGACAGGAAACCCTCAAGGAAGGATACCCCTCAAAGGACAGCAGGTGCAGAATGGACACCCAGGACAGGACAGGATACCCTTGGAATAGGAATCAGGACAGGACCCTCAGGACAGGACAGCAAACCCTCAGGACAGGACCCTCTTCAGGACAGGACCGGAACCCACAGTTCGGAAGCAACGCCTGCGCTCCACCCGCTCTGCAGCTATCGATCAAGACCCCGATTGGGTCAGCGAACTCCCAGCTAAGTGCTTGCCAGCACTTTAAGGTTCAGTAGAACCTTAGTCTATAGTCAAATTCGGACAGAGTGCTCCGCAGCGCTCTGTATCTTCAGTCACCTATTGAGTGCGTTGGGTCAGTGACAGGTCAGCTAAACCAGACAAGTCGGACGGTTCACTAGGTGAACCCAGGGTAGATATACAGTTTGGGGACAGTGTACCACCCCCCAATGTTGCAAAGTGTCAGAATCCCTCAATTTCGATTGGTCCTAAGGTAGGGTTTGGGTAACACACCAATCACAATACACGATTTGAAGCCTTCATTAACATATTTGGGTACCGCCTAGCAGGTTTGGGGTTCCCAGGAGAAACTGTGCAGAAACACAATGACAATTTAACAATGTATCATATGAGGAGCCACATTCGCTGTTCTCGCAGGGCAGAGGTGACTTTCTCAGGAGCATCTCGCCCATCACTGCCAACTGGCTATGTTCCATCAGCCAAGGTCCCTCGTGCTGCCGAATGTCGCACAGGCGCAGAAGGGACCTCCAATATGGCTCTCCTCTCACTCAGACCCCCATTTCCCGCGGTACATGAAAAGTAAGCGAAAACAAATTAATACATAATAATGTCATTATGAAAACACATCACAGGGTTTGTACTTTTAACTCATCATCAAGAAATAAACTTATTGCATCTAAATGTTAGCTACATTGATACGGACACAAGAGCAGTGGCACGAGCAGTACCACATGATAAGCACAGCTATGAATTACGCATGCGCATAACTTTCCCTCCACTTCTGCAGACGCGTCAGGACACGTGAGTGTGGCTGACGCATGCGCAGTAACTAAAATACAAGCGGCGGCCATTTTTAGGGACACGGATTAATTCATTAGAAATACACATAGGCAAGCTTCGGGAACTTTGCCTAAACAAAATAAATGTTAGTAAAACATACACTTTTGTTACCTTATTACACATAAACGAGGTTCTTGATTTCGGCAAGCCGCAAAATATGCGAAGCTTTGCTTCATCACACCGACTGGAGTGGGAATAGTAAATTGTACCCCTCCTTAGTCCAATGCTTTCTCAACTGTTGCACACACTGAAGTGGGAATAGTCGTTTTTAGCCCTCCTTAGAGCAAAGCTTTCCCTACTGTTGCACAGGCTGGAGTGGGAATAGTAAATTTTACCTGTCCTTGATCCAACACATTCCCTACTGTTGCAGAGACTGAAGTGGGAATAGTTTATTTTTAGAATGTAACAGTTTTGGTAATATAGTTTAATTATATATTATTCTTATGTGTTTGTGTATTTAATGTATATTTTTATATATATTAAATTTCATAATTTCATAGATATTTTAGTAAACATATTTTTTTATTGTATAATTAAATTGCAATTATTTAATTTTGTTGCAGTTAATTTAGTAAATGTTAAAAGTGTTGGGATATATATATATATATATATATATATATATATATATATATATATATATACACACACACACACACACACAGCCACACACACACATATATATATATATATATATACTAAGCAGAGTTCTCTGCCTCTTTTTTGCATAATTTATGCATCGCTCTATGCCTGATCTGTATTGTTTTGACTTATACTGGGTGCTCCCTTGTGTCTGGACAAAGCTTTACCTCTCTGAAGAGCTCTAATGAGACCACTGCCTACTCTTAAAAAATGAAAAGGAAACTTTTTAATTTTGTTTTTGAAACGTATCCTGTTTTCCTTTAAGGAAAATGGACAGCATTTAAAAAAAAGATTGCTTTATTTAAAAGCATTCACAGACATGGTGGTCTGCTGACCCCAGCAGGCCACCATCCCCGTGAGTTTAGCGATTACTAGGGGGTCGCAAATTGTGATCTACCTCATTCATATTAATGAGGTAGAGTAATTTGCGACCCCCTAGATTTCGCAATATGAAACTCCTTGAGTTTCATGCTTTGTAAATTGTGATTACCTAATTGTGATTCTCAGAAATTCCAATTAGGTACTCACAATTTAATATTTTGATACATGTAGCCCTTAGTCACTATCTATCTCGGCATGGATTGCACTGTGCAAATTCTATGCTTAAAGACTTTGATAGAAAAGCAGACATTTGAGGGGAGCAAATTTAGAGTGTCGCTGGTGTTGAGAGTGCTCTACCAGGATCTGCTTTCCACCTAAACTTGAGAACTACCCAGAGTTCCCTGCTTCATTTTTGCATGAAATGAAGCAGGGAACTCTGGGTAGTTCTCAAGTTTAGGTGGAAAGCAGCTCCTGTGCAGAGCACTCTCAACAACACCAGCAACACTCTAAATTTGTTCACCTTAAATGTCTGCTTTTCTATCAAAGTCTTTAAGCATAAGATTCGCACAGTGCCTTCCATGCCGAGATAGAAAGGGACAAAGTCTCTTGCCATTTCTACAGCAAAGTTTTTAAGCATAGGACTTGCACAGTGCCATCCATGCCGAGCTGTGAAATGACAACGTTTACAACTCCAGGCACAGTATTACAGCATTGAATTGGTAAAATACCAACCAAGCCAACCTGAAATGAATAAAAGCAGGCAATACACATATATATATAGAGCAGTCAGAGCGCCGCATTATGAGTCATCAGTCCGACCGTGTTGGTCGGAAGGACCAACTGACGCTTCCGACGGGCTCAAGGAGCCCTTCAGACAGTCGGTCGGATCTTAGCCCCTACAATAGGGACTGTGCCTGCTCAGGTACCGCCATAGGGATTACGATGTCCCTTTCCGACAGCCTTTCCATGGCGGACCGAATGAATAGAAAGGCTGTGGGAGAGGGACACATTGGGGGCCCCTAGCAGGGCCCCTGTCCCCCTGGGCCTCCCTTATGAGGCTAGAGGGGCACCTGCTGTGTCCCTCTAAACTTCAATGCCCTGTGTGCCAGGCACAGTGTGGTGCCTGGCACAGGGTGCAGGGATGCTTAAAAACATGCCTTTTGCCATTGGTGCTTGTGCTGTGGCCCTTTACCAGGCCGCAGCACAAGCCTCAATGGCAAGAGGCATGTTGTTGACCACCTACACGGCAGTCAGATCATAATTTGGCGGGCGGGACTGCCGACTATCTGTCAGTCCGTCAGCCAGTCCCGTTCCTGCAACGTTGGTGTCGGACACTCATCCGACACTCATTCGACCACCATCATGATCAGCCACATACAAAAAAATCATAATATAAATTAAAATGAATATTTCTAATAATAGTATTACATTATATATATGTACATAAACAAACACACATACATGTGTGTTTGTTTATATAAGTAATATAAGTATATATTTATTTATATATAGTTTTAAATATTATTTAAACATTTAATTTACATTATATGAATGTTACATGTTAAAATATTTAGGCCCTAATTACGATGTTGGGCGTTCGGTGTGGGAACCGACTGACCATAGTTCATCAGTTCTGAACACATTATGATGCGACCACACATGGTGCGATCGCAAACTCCCATTTATCTATGGGAGCTTGTACTGCGGGCAGTTTACGCCCGCAGCACTAGCTCCCATTGACAAATGGGAGTTTGTGTAATTCTCTGCACCATGTGGCAGGCACCTCACGGTGCCTGCCACATGGTGCAGGGATTTACATGGGGCACGTGGAGTCCTCAACCGGAGGCACCTGATGGATTGAGCCTGCTAAGGATCCCCCAAGTCGCTTTCAGACAAGCTTTCCATGCCGGAAAACGAGTCGGAAACCAACATCATAATCCCTATGGCGCAAAGACCGTACGTAAGGGATTATGTGGCGGTTTCTGACTGGTGGACGGGCTCCTTGAAGCCAGATGGAATGACCAGATGGTTTAAACTCCAACTGCCTACATTGTAATTAGGCGGTCAGACTTTAAACCATGGATGTCGGAGGCTTTCCGACCGACATCCTAATGAGCCCCTTAATATTAACTATTTCTAACTATATATATATATATATATATATATATATATATATATATATATATATATATTACCTACTGGCGGTCGCCAGTAGGTAGTTATAGTTAGGACCTAGTTTCCATAGGAAATCCGCAACATTCTATTGACAATAACTTTGGCGCCGGTGGACGAATCTTTGCGAATTTCTCAAAGAAGATGGCCTGCTCCGCTCCGCTCCTTCCCTGAAAGTTTGGGGGGGATTCGTCAAGTGGGGGCTGAGATAAAAGGGGGGTCCTAAAACGTGTTTTCCCCATGTTATTTTCCATAGGGACGTTTAGACACGGCTACAGCTCGAACGGCTGAATGGATTTATAAGAAATTTGGTAGAAAGGTAGAGTCCGGCTCGCAGATTACGCTTTTCTTTGAATGGTGTAAATCTGTTCAGTAGTTGCTGAGAAAATTAACTTTGAAAAAATATATATTGGGCTACATTGGGCTATATATATGTTAGAGCCCAAATGTAGCCCAATGTAGCCCAATGTAGCCCAAAGATGGCCACCAGAGACAAAAAAAAACAAATGTAGCCCAAATATCAGCCAGATGTAGCCCAACTATAGCCCAATGACAGAATGTCCCAGAGTGTTCTAAAGAACAACTAGAGCGCTAACAGTCTTACTTATGACAAAAGTATGGCACACCTGAAGTCATCTTGATTGGAATAAAGTGTTAACACTTAAAACATTTAATTTGCAAAGGAACAAAATGAGGGGGTTCATTTTGCCATAGAAATTATGATTAGTGCTGAAGAAAGAAAATTTAGGGCACATTTTGAGTGACTTCTCAAATCCTCATATTTCATTAAAAAAATTCTGATATGCAGTCTCCCAAGATGGCCACCAGAGACAAAAGAGCCCAAATGTAGCCCAAATATCAGCCAGATGTAGCCCAGCTATAGCCCAATGACAGTAGTTAGACCTAGTTTCCATAGGAAATCCGCAACATTCTATTGAGAATAACTTTGGCGCCGGTGGACGAATCTTTGCGAATTTCTCAAAGAAGATGGCCTGCTCCGCTCCGCTCCTTCCCTGAAAGTTTGGGGGGGATTCGTCAAGTGGGGGCTGAGATAAAAGGGGGTCCCAAAACGTGTTTTCCCCATGTTATTTTCCATAGGACGTTTAGACACGGCTACAGGTCGAACGGCTGAATGGATTTATAAGATATTTGGTAGAAAGGTAGAGTCCGGCTCGCAGATTACGCTTTTCTTTGAATGGTGTAAATCTGTTCAGTGGTTGCTGAGAAAATTTACTTTGAAAAAATATATATTGGGCTACATTGGGCTATATATATGTTAGAGCCCAAATGTAGCCCAAATGTAGCCCAATGTAGCCCAATGTAGCCCAATGTAGCCCAAAGATGGCCACCAGAGACAAAAAAAAAACAAATGTAGCCCAAATATCAGCCAGATGTAGCCCAACTATAGCCCAATGACAGAATGTCCCAGAGTGTTCTAAAGAACAACTAGAGCGCTAACAGTCTTAATTATGACAAAAGTATGGCACACCTGAAGTCATCTTGATTGGAATAAAGTGTTAACACTTAAAACATTTAATTTGCAAAGGAACAAAATGAGGGGGTTCATTTTGCCATAGAAATTATGATTAGTGCTGAAGAAAGAAAAATTAGGGCACATCTTGAGTGACTTCTCAAATCCTCTTATATTTCATTAAAAAAATTCTGATATGCAGTCTCCCAAGATGGCCACCAGAGACAAAAGAGCCCAAATGTAGCCCAAATATCAGCCAGATGTAGCCCAAATATAGCCCAATGACAGTAGTTAGGACCTAGTTTCCATAGGAAATCCGCAACATTCTATTGAGAATACCTTTGGCGCCGGTGGACGAATCTTAGCGACTTTCTCAAAGAGGATGGCCTGCTCCGCTCCGCTCCTTCCCTGAAAGTTGGGGGGGATTCGTCAAGTGGGGGCTGAGATAAAAGGGGGGTCCCAAAACATGTTTTCCCCATGTTATTTTCCATAGGACGTTTAGACACGGCTACAGCTCGAACGGCTGAATGGATTTATAAGAAATTTGGTAGAAAGGTAGAGTCCGGCTCGCAGATTACGCTTTTCTTTGAATGGTGTAAATCTGTTCAGTAGTTGCTGAGAAAATTAACTTTGAAAAAATATATATTGGGCTACATTGGGCTATATATATGTTAGAGCCCAAATGTAGCCCAATGTAGCCCAAAGATGGCCACCAGAGACAAAAAAAAACCAAATGTAGCCCAAATATCAGCCAGATGTAGCCCAACTATAGCCCAATGACAGAATGTCCCAGAGTGTTCTAAAGAACAACTAGAGCGCTAACAGTCTTACTTATGACAAAAGTATGGCACACCTGAAGTCATCTGGATTGGAATAAAGTGTTAACACTTAAAACATTTAATTTGCAAAGGAACAAAATGAGGGGGTTCATTTTGCCATAGAAATTATGATTAGTGCTGAAGAAAGAAAATTTAGGGCACATTTTGAGTGACTTCTCAAATCCTCATATTTCATTAAAAAAATTCTGATATGCAGTCTCCCAAGATGGCCACCAGAGACAAAAGAGCCCAAATGTAGCCAAATATCAGCCAGATGTAGCCCAGCTATAGCCCAATGACAGTAGTTAGACCTAGTTTCCATAGGAAATCCGCAACATTCTATTGAGAATAACTTTGGCGCCGGTGGACGAATCTTTGCGAATTTCTCAAAGAAGATGGCCTGCTCCGCTCCGCTCCTTCCCTGAAAGTTTGGGGGGGATTCGTCAAGTGGGGGCTGAGATAAAAGGGGGTCCCAAAACGTGTTTTCCCCATGTTATTTTCCATAGGACGTTTAGACACGGCTACAGGTCGAACGGCTGAATGGATTTATAAGATATTTGGTAGAAAGGTAGAGTCCGGCTCGCAGATTACGCTTTTCTTTGAATGGTGTAAATCTGTTCAGTGGTTGCTGAGAAAATTAACTTTGAAAAAATATATATTGGGCTACATTGGGCTATATATATGTTAGAGCCCAAATGTAGCCCAATGTAGCCCAATGTAGCCCAAAGATGGCCACCAGAGACAAAAAAAACAAATGTAGCCCAAATATCAGCCAGATGTAGCCCAACTATAGCCCAATGACAGAATGTCCCAGAGTGTTCTAAAGAACAACTAGAGCGCTAACAGTCTTAATTATGACAAAAGTATGGCACACCTGAAGTAATCTTGATTGGAATAAAGTGTTAACACTTAAAACATTTAATTTGCAAAGGAACAAAATGAGGGGGTTCATTTTGCCATAGAAATTATGATTAGTGCTGAAGAAAGAAAAATTAGGGCACATCTTGAGTGACTTCTCAAATCCTCTTATATTTCATTAAAAAAATTCTGATATGCAGTCTCCCAAGATGGCCACCAGAGACAAAAGAGCCCAAATGTAGCCCAAATATCAGCCAGATGTAGCCCAAATATAGCCCAATGACAGTAGTTAGGACCTAGTTTCCATAGGAAATCCGCAACATTCTATTGAGAATAACTTTGGCGCCGGTGGACGAATCTTAGCGACTTTCTCAAAGAGGATGGCCTGCTCCGCTCCGCTCCTTCCCTGAAAGTTGGGGGGGATTCGTCAAGTGGGGGCTGAGATAAAAGGGGGGTCCCAAAACATGTTTTCCCCATGTTATTTTCCATAGGACGTTTAGACACGGCTACAGCTCGAACGGCTGAATGGATTTATAAGAAATTTGGTAGAAAGGTAGAGTCCGGCTCGCAGATTACGCTTTTCTTTGAATGGTGTAAATCTGTTCAGTAGTTGCTGAGAAAATTAACTTTGAAAAAATATATATTGGGCTACATTGGGCTATATATATGTTAGAGCCCAAATGTAGCCCAATGTAGCCCACTGTAGCCCAATGTAGCCCAAAGATGGCCACCAGGGACAAAAAAAAACAAATGTAGCTCAAATATCAGCCAGATGTAGCCCAACTATAGCCCAATGACAGAATGTCCCAGAGTGTTCTAAAGAACAACTAGAGCGCTAACAGTCTTACTTATGACAAAAGTATGGCACACCTGAAGTCATCTTGATTGGATTAAAGTGTTAACACTTAAAACATTTAATTTGCAAAGGAACAAAATGAGGGGGTTCATTTTGCCATAGAAATTATGATTAGTGCTGAAGAAAGAAAAATTAGGGCACATTTTGAGTGATTTCTCAAATCCTCTTATATTTCATTAAAAAAATTCTGATATGCAGTCTCCCAAGATGGCCACCAGAGACAAAAGAGCCCAAATGTAGCCCAAATATCAGCCAGATGTAGCCCAACTATAGCCCAATGACAGAATGTCCCAGAGTGTTCTAAAGAACAACTAGAACGCTAACAGTCTTACTTATGACAAAAGTATGGCACACCTGAAGTCATCTTGATTGGAATAAAGTGGTAACACTTAATACATTTAATTTGAAAAGGAACAAAATGAGGGGTTTCATTTTGCCATAGAAATTTTATATATATATATATATATATATATATATATATATATATATATATATATATATATATATATATATATATATATATATATATTCACTGAAAAAACCATAGGTTTTAAACACGTTATAGTTAGGAAGTAGCATTTAAAAAACCTATGAAATTCACTGAAAAAACCATAGGTTTTACACACGTTATAGTTAGGAAAAAAGCATTTACAAAACCTATGAAATTCACTGAAAAAACCATAGGTTTGACACCAGTTATAGTTAGCTGGAAATTTTACTCGCATAAAACCAATGAAATTCCCACGTTATAGTTAGTTGAACTCACTATAACTTGCGCGTGCAATGCACTGCTGATGACGTCACATATTACATCACTCATGACATGGTCAGTGACATCAGTCATGACATCACTGATGACACCATCCTTGTGACAGAGTGACAGACCTCTTTTCACTGTAATGTAACCCTTGAAACACATATTCAAAAATAGAAACAAAAATGTTCAAAAAAATGGAGATACCCATACCAGTTACAACAACCAATTCAATAATTCCACCATCTATATACACATCCACTCATTGATCAACAGATCTATATAGTCACTCGTACATATACTCACTCATGATATGTAGTGATACACCTATACATCCTGTTACACACCGTCAGTCATCCAAAAGATACTCTCACACATATTCACACATGCAAATAAACTATTGAACATCCATTTATTTGCATATACAGCTATACACACACAACCACCTTACTTCTATGGAAACTTACACATACTTACTCTCTTAAACAATCACTTATAGAAACACATACTTATCTAAACAGGAACTCTTACAATCTCTTTCTCTCACATATACTCACTTATATACATCAATATTCACATATATTAGATTAAAACATATGTAGTTACTGATAAAGACACTAGTGAGACAGTCATTCACTCACTAAGACACACATATACACACTCTTCCACCCATACAGTCCTGCACATATGCTGTCTTCAAAACACATACAAAGAGAGAGTCAGTCATTCATGCATCTATGTGTTAAGTAATACCCCCACCAAACCATACAAACACTCATACTGATACTAACAAAAACATCTAATAACCCATATACATACACATGTAGCTACTCACCAACCCATGCAACCACTTATACACAAAGTGAAACACTAATACATATATTTAAATATTTAAACATTACTCTCTAATATATGTATTCACTAAGATACACTTAATAAACCAGTTAACCAATCAATTAAAAAAAAAAAATCCAAGTAATCACTTATTTAAACATTTATTCTTCCATCAACTTTTACATATACATATATAACACATATTTATTTTTTTAAATGACACACATTCACTGGATAGTGTCATCAGTGATGTCATGACTGATGTCACTGACCTTGTCATGAGTGATGTAATATGTGACGTCATCAGCAGTGCATTGCACGCGCAAGTTATAGTGAGTCCAACTAACTATAACGTGGGAATTTCATTGGTTTTTGCGAGTAAAATTTCCAGCTAACTATAACTGGTGTCAAACCTATGGTTTTTTCAGTGAATTTCATAGGTTTTGTAAATGCTATTTCCTAACTATAACGTGTGTAAAACCTATGGTTTTTTCAGTGAATATATATATATATATATATATATATATATATATATATATATATATATACTAGCAGCCCGTCCCGACGTTGTCCGGGTATGAATTGCTGCCGGCCAGTAGTATATTGTTTTGTAGGATTTCGTTTTGATAGCATTTCTTATCTGTGACAGGCCTGTGAAACACTCAGATTCACAGTGCACTGCTGATGCACTTAAGAGTGCGCGTTCAGTAGTGTGTGAACTCGAGTTTCCCTACTTTATTTTTCCTTGCAATATTATATAGCGCGAACTCGACAACATGGCATGAGCACAATTTACATTACAGAAGAACACATTCATTTGTGGTAGGCCCAGGGAGACAAAGCGATTTGCCAGGAATCACAGGATGTTGAGCTGATGCTGAGATTCAAACGTAGCTCCCCAGCTCTAAAGTTAGCAATTTTAGAACTTGTGGCGGGAGGTGTGTCTAAAAGTATATGTCGGTGCTGGCCATCAATGAGAGAGACCTGTGCATTTTTCAAATCGGTGGTGAAAAAATATGAGTATGTTGCTGGAGATGTGGGCCGCCGTGCCACCAATGTACTTACCGGGGGAGGGTAAACACCCATTATTCCGCAACTTTCTTTCCGCATATCACTCCGCATACTTTCATTATGAAAGTACCATGACTCCGCAATGCCATTATAACGCACGGCATTACATTTTATATGCTTTTACCACGCATACATTTACAACGAAATTCGTTGTAAATGCATGAATGGTAAAAGCATGTTTTTTAAAAATGTTTGGATAAGGTAAGTATGGGTATAGGGGTATATGTTTTGGGGTACTGAGGTATATGTTTTGGGGTGTTCAGGTATTTTAAGGGTTCAGATATAGTTTTGGGTTATGGGGTACAGGGGTAGTTTTAGGGTTTAGGGATAGGTATGGGTTTTGGGGTACAGGGGTCTTTTTAGGGTTCAGGGCTAGGTTTGAGTTTTGGGGTACAGGGGTATTTTTAGGGTTCAGGGCTAGGTTTGGGTTTTGGGGTACAGGGGTATTTTTAGGGTTCAGGGGCAGGTTTGGGTTTTGAGGTACAGGGGTATTTATAGGGTTCAGGGCTAGGTTTGGGTTTTGGGGTACAGGGGTATTTTTAGGGTTTAGGGATAGGTTTGGGTTTTGGGGTACAGGGTATATTTATAGGGTTAAGATGGGTTAGTGTTTAAGGGTGTTGGGGTATTTTAAGGAGTAAGGGTGGGTTATGATTATGGGGTTCAGGGGTATTTACAGGGAGCAGGGTGGACACCCGGAGCTGGAATGTACAGAACCTGGGAAGAAAAAACAATGAAATATTGGGCACAACGCTCGCTTTTTTTTCTCTGTAATCCCGCGCCCAGCACACGCCCACGCCCCCAGCACACACCCACATGGCATGAAGGGCGGAACGTACCACACGCCCCCAGCATTTGTCACGCCCCCAGCACACGCCCAAAGCACAACGCAGACACGCCCACAAGGGACTACTTTGCTGGCACGGTTCTTTTACCTTTTAAATGTATATGGTGGGCGTCTGCATAGCCTATGTCCTTCTGCTGCAACTGCCCTTTCCAACGCTGTATTGGGTGTTGTGATTGGTGCTGTGGTTCCTGAGATTACCCACCTCAAAGGTTTGGGCTCTCTCTTTATTATATTAGTATAGATTTATTTATTTAACATTAGTGTAAAACAATATTTTGCTTTGATATTATTGTACTTACCTTTATAAATATAGGGAGACAATATTTTTGACATCGATATTTAGGACTCTATATTTCTGTAGGTCGATGTTTGTGGCTTAGATATTATGTTACAGCTACCTCCAGCCATGTCCCGTCCAACCCCACCATCAAACTCAAAGCAACGTATTTATTTTGCAGCCATAACATTTCAAGCAGAAATGTTACACAAATGGGCAATTTAAGGTCCATAGCACATTTTGTGGATACAGCAGTAATAATAGGGCAAAGAAAGTGATTATTGTATGGATAAAATGCACTGTTTGCATTAAAGTTGGCACCAAGAGAGAAAATCATCTTAAAATGTTCCTACCAATATTATATTATATTATATTAATTTATATTATATTATATTATATTATATTATATTATATTATATATTATATTATATTATCTAATATATATTTACATAGTTTGAGGACAATGTGTAGACACTATCAATTTTGACTTCTATTAAATGATACCTAATGACTGTTTTAATCCCCCAGCGTGGGTGGCTTGCCCTGATGACCTGTTGAAGTGAAATCCTGTTGAGGAGTCCTGGATTGTAGAACGACACCAGATACAGCATGCGGCATTGTCAGTAAGTCTAGAAGGTTCTGGTTGGCAGATGTCCCTTCCTGCACATAAACAAGCATTAAATAATGATGATTTGCTACTTCTATGTGTGCTGCAGAATGTAGCACATATAGAAGTAAAACATTTCCATTATGGCTTGTTTCTGAGCAGGCAGGGACACCTTCCTGTACATAAACAATCATTTTCTGCAAGGCAGGCACCCTTGCACTATGGTGCAAGGGTGCCTGCATTGGTGCATTGGTGCTATGCCGATTACTTTAGCACCAGCGCTAGGGAAAACATAAGAGTGGTCCATATTGTAGTCAATACGGCACATCTCCGTGCTTTGAAAGTGTCAAGGCGCGGCGCTGCCATATTTGACACACCTCCATGCTCTGACATTTTCTAGTAAATATGCCCCTCAGTGTCTCTGGCCAGCAATACTACCCAGCCAAAACCAGACCGCAGTCCTGGCCACAGAATGGCCCACACACAATGCCCTTGAGAGGTGGAGAGGATCAGAGGAGTCGTGCAGCAAAATGGAGGTGAACGCTCCGACCCTTCCTTCCCGTGCTGAAGGAGGGGAAACATCACGGAAGACACCTGGATCACAACATGCAACCCACTGAGTGACACCCACTAAAAGGACTGAGTTCCGGGAAACTCAGAGACACCACAATGTTGGAGCAAGCCTGTCAGATGGACACAGCACCAAGGAAAGCGAGGCTAGACAGAAGGTGGACAGAAACACAAGATGCCATGACTGTGGTCCAGACACTAGGACCACGTTGTCCTGCACTCACAAAGCACACCGTGCCACACCCCACCAACCATGCCGGATGGCAGCGATGCCTCAAGGCGCAAGTCCTGCACCACCCAAAGAAAAAAGGCAGAGCCACAGCTACATACTGCCCATGGAAGGAGATCCAGGAAGTGGGAATACCATAGAGTAGGTGCTCCAAGAAGGCCCCTGAGAAGGGAATGTGCAAAACGTGGCATGACACCATACTGAACCAGAAAAAAAGAGGGCCATGCAGCAGAAAGACCCTGGATGTATGACGTTACAACTCATACTTTTACAACGCATACCATTACAACGAAATTTTTACAACGCAAAAACCATTACAACGCATGTATTTACAACGCATGTTTTTACAATGCAGGTACCTTTACAACGCATGCCATTACAACGTAAGTATTGGTAAGTATATATTAATTTATTTAATTTAAAATAATTGAAAATAATATAATTTAATTTAATGTAATTTAATTTAATTTCATTTAATTGATTTAATTTAAATTTAATTTTATTTTATTCTTACTCTGTACCCCTGTACCCCAAAAACCCAAAACTGACCCTGAACCCTATAAATTCCCATGTACCCCAAAAACCCAAAACTGACCCAGAACCCTAAAAATACCCCTTTACCCAAAAACCCAAAACTGACCCTGAACCCTAAAAATACCCCTTTACCCAAAAACCCAAAACTGACCCTGAACCCTAAAAATACCCCTTTTCCCAAAAACTCAAAATTGACCCTGAACCCTAAAAATACCAAAAACCCAAAACTGACCCTGAACCCTAAAAATACCCCTTTACCCAAAAACTAAAAACTAACCCTGAACCCTAAAAATACCCCTTTACCCAAAAACTAAAAACTGACCCTTAACCCTAAAAATACCCCTATACCCAAAAACTGAAAACTGACCCTGAACCCTAAAAATACCCCTTTACCCAAAAACTGAAAACTGACCCTGAACCCTAAAAATACCCCTTTACCCAAAAACTGAAAACTGACCCTGAACCCTAAAAATACCCCTTTACCAAAAACTGAAAACTGACCCTGAACCCTAAAAATACCCCTTTACCCAAAAACTGAAAACTGACGCTGAACCCTAAAAATACCCCTTTACCCAAAAACTGAAAACTGACCCTGAACCCTAAAAATACCCTTTTACCCAAAAACTGAAAACTGACCCTGAACCCTAAAAATACCCTTTTACCCAAAAACTGAAAACTGACCCTGAACCCTAAAAATACCCCTTAAAAAACCCAAACTTATAAGATTTAAAATATAATTATATACTTACCAATACTTACGTTGTAATGGTATGCGTTGTAAAGGTACCTGCGTTGTAAAAACATGCGTTGTAAATACATGCGTTGTAATGGTTTTTGCGTTGTAAAAATTTCGTTGTAATGATAGTGATGAAGCAAAGCTTCGCATATTTTGCGGCTTGCCGAAATCAAGAACCTCGTTTATGTATAACAAGGTAATAAATGTACGTCTTACTAACATTTATATTAAGTTTGAGTAAAAGTTTAAGACGCTTGCCTATGTGTATTTCTAATGAATTTAATCTGCGTCCTCTAAAATGGCCGCCGCTTGTATTTTAATTACTGCGCATGCGTCAGCCACACTCACGTGTCCTGACGCGTCTGCAGAAGTGGAGGGAAAGTTATGCGCATGCGTAATTCATAGCTGTGCTTATCATGTGGTACTGCTCGTGCCACTGCTCTTGTGTCTATGTCAATGTAGCTAACATTTAATGCAATTAAGTTTATTTCTTGATGATGAGTTAAAAGTACAAACCCTGTGATGTGTTTTCATAATGACATTATTATGTATTAATTTGTTTTCGCTTACTTTTCATGTACCACGGGAAATGGGGGTCTGAGTGAGAGGAGAGCCATATTGGAGGTCCCTTCTGCGCCTGTGCGACATTCGGCAGCACGAGGGACCTTGGCTGATGGAACATAGCCAGCTGGCAGTGATGGGCGAGATGCTCCTGAGAAAGTCACCTCTGCCCTGCGAGAACAGCGAATGTGGCTCTTATATGATACATTGTAATGTTGCGCTACTGTTAGCTCATGGGAACCCCAAATCTGCTAGGCGGTACCCAAATATGTTAATGAAGGCTTCAATTCGCGTATTGTGATTGGTGTGTTACCCAAACCCTACCTTAGGACCAATCGAAGTTGAGGGATTCTGACACTTTGCAACATTGGGGGGTGGTACACTGTCCCCAAACTGTATATCTACCCTGGGTTCACCTAGTGAACCGTCCGACTTGTCTGGTTTAGCTGACCTGTCACTGACCCAACGCACTCAATAGGTGACTGAAGATACAGAGCGCTGCGGAGCACTCTGTCCGAATTTGACCATAGACTAAGGTTTTACTGAACCTTAAAGTGCTGGCAAGGCACTTAGCTGGGAGTTCGCTGACCCAATCGGGGTTTTGATCGATAACTGCAGAGCGGGTGGAGCGCAGGCGTTGCTTCCGAACTGTGGGTTCCGGTCCTGTCCTGAGGTCCTGTCCTGATTCCTATTCCGAGGGTATCCTGTCCTATCCTGGGTGTCCATTCTGCACCTGCTGTCCTTTGAGGGGTATCCTTCCTTGAGGGTTTCCTGTCCTTAACTGACCCGTGGCCAGGGTTTGGTTTCCACACCTTTTTCTAGGTAAATATTATTCTGAACCTCTTGAAATTCTTGCACCTTCTGAATTTCTAACTTTTGCTTAAATAAAGATCAACATTGCATATGTTATATTTCCATGCCTTTCCGCAACCATTGAACAGTCATTTATAAATTTTGAAAAGTTATTCCTATGTCTTCTCATTTGTTAGAAATCATATTTTGCATAGCAGTGTGTCATTTTCTGATATGGTCTAGAACTTCATTGCCTAGGCTGTTCAAAGGCCCTTTCACCTTAAGTGAAGCGTGTTATTCATTATAAGCTCTTCTATAGTCACACACACTTAGTCTATCCCTGTCTAGATAATACTGACTTTACATAGTATTTCTTGTTACAATTTATTAGTACTTTGATGATTACTCTGTCATTATTTCTTTCTGCCTATGTGATTTACGTTATCTTGGTTATTGATTGCCTTATTTTACTGTACCTCATGCAAGAAAATATTGAACTTTAGATAAACATTTTAAAACTTCCAGTTGTCCGTGGTCATTTAAACTGTATTTGAATGGTATTGGTTGGGTTTGTATTTTGCTGCCTTTCCTTTTACAGCTAGGCCCCTGATTCATTGTGGTCATTAGGCACCCGCATCGGTGGATGGTAAGTCGGGTGCACTGAAATTGGTAGCAGGGAACACACACACCAACTTGATAGAGCTCGTGAAGTCACCTGATCGATGTATATGGTGATTTGAAAAGTATATGGGCCCTGAAGCCGGAAACGGCGAAAACTGTTGGTCGGGTGGCCTCGCGCGCTCTATCAGTTGTCTGGTAGATCAGAGGATGGTTAGGGACTAGCTAAAGGTTAGGTAGGATTAGTTGGACTAGATAAGTCGGAAGCTGCTATTATATTAATGCTGCTATAAGAGCGGCTGTTCTGAGGGAACTGATCACTCTCTTGTGAATACGCTGCTGAAATTCATGAATTACTGTATTACCATTATTCTTGTTCTTATATTGTTATATGTACTAATCCATGCAATTGTCAACCGTCTTGTTTCTTGTTGTCTGAACTCCCCGGGGAATTGAAAGGGCAAGTGGTGAATAGAATCCATTGTCCTGAGGTCACAGGTTCGAGGAAAGTTAGGTGCAGGTTAGGATAACCGGGAAGCACTAACTAGGGTTTTCTGAATACATGTGTGAATAAATGACAGTAACGGGGTTCATTGGCAAAATTCCCATAGTGGCGTAACCTAGTAGGGGTCACATCGGAAGAGTAGCAGGTTCCTCGGAGCTAGCGTGAAAGCAGAGGGGTCCGCTGAGAAACCTTAAACTCGGAATATATCCCGGAAAGAAGTGGATGAGTTTAGGGGAATAACAGGTTCACCGATGCTAGAGTGAAGGGTAGGCGGAAGAGATCTGCCCGCAGCGAGTGAAAAGTAAATGGAAGTAGTTTACTTGCTGTAAAAGAAATTCTTTCTCTGTCTAGACACTTGAGCACTGTGGCGAATGTGTATTTGTTGTAAAATAACCAAGCACTGAGCACTTTAAAAGAAAGAAAGTTTCCGTTACCTTGTGAAGGGAGGGAGTCAGTCGCGAAGCGCCTCTGACGTCACTCTGTGCCGCGCTGGGATTGGTGGACGCAGCGGGCGGGTAGCGGAGCTGAAATTGTAAAGGAGGGGTGAGCGCCGGAGCGTGGGAACTGTCTCACGAAGGGGCCGCGCACCCATTGGCGGAGTTTATTTTGTGTCGCGCACCCATTGGTTGCACGAATTTTCTGAAGCGCGTTCTGATTGGAGGTAGTTTGTAAACAAAGTTAGCGCAGAAGTCGTATGTGGCACTCGCGGACTACAGAGACGCGACCTGATCCAAGGCATCTAGGGTTTGAAAGGGATCAGTGGAAGGCTAACAGATACGATATTATGTACGGAACCAAGAGAAAAATGTCCCTTGTAAGTAGGGTGAAAAATTATTTTAAAACGGACAAGCCGATTAAATCTAGGGAAGGTGTTCTTGTCCCAGCACCCAATACTCCCGCCTCATTCATGATGTTTGACCGAGGGTACAATACCTGTGTGTGGCTGGAGAATTGGGTGAAGTACACAAAAGATGACGGAGTATTGGCTTTTCCGTTAGATGGTACTTTCAATGGTAGGATCTTATTTAATTTAAGAACCCGAATGAATGAGCTGCATCCCAGACCAAGACTAACGCAGTATGAGGCATTAGAGGAATGGGAGATTGAGGCTTTTGAAAGAGAAAGACCCCGAATGGACAAGGGTTTGACCAAGTGGTACCCCAGGCAGAAACAGGAATCCAGGGATAAAAGGATGAAACAGTGGAGGCAGAGCATGATTGTTGAGGGTCTGTTTCCCATGATGCCGGCATGTCATAACATTGGAGCGGGTGAGAAAAGTACTGAAAAATGTAAGCATTGGGGGGCCCTGGGGGATTCAGATGATGAACTAATAGATGACATCTGTACCAGAAGTCCGCCACCTTACAATGAGGGGACCCGACCTTCCAGTGTAGGAGATGTTCCCCGACGCCCCTTCCTAAAGGAAGAAGACAGGTCCCTGGGACTGGGAGGGGGTGGTCAAGTATTACCCTATCCTGAGAAACCCGAACTGGCGGAAACAAGGGATATATATCCCAAAGTGCCCGCAAGTCAGGAAGAAAAATATTCACGTACAAAAACTTTTTTCCCCAGACCCTTGTATGAAAGTGAAGAGAAACCATCGAATTCAGGACTGCCTTTTGTTCAACCTCCATATGGGGAAGAGCGCAGGTCCTTTAATACTGGAACTTTATTCCCGAAACCTAATTATGGGGGAGGACCAAGTGAAACGCATCCTACTGCCCCGAGTTTTACTCCTCCATTGACCCCACAGATATTACATGACACAACTCTAAGAAGGGTACTAGTGGAAAAGGAGCAAGAGGCTCTAGCTAGACAAAGAACAGAAATAATTCAGAAAATTTCTCAGATAAATACCAGTCCTGAGGCATTGACTATTCCAGTAACTATTGGACCGGTGGTCCCGTTATACGGAAATGGTCAGGGAAATCCGATTACTCCAGTCATGACCCCAGTCATAGCAACCCCGAGACAGGAACCAATCATCATAGATGATCAGTCCAGTGAGTGCGAGTCTGAAGTTGCATTCTTGGAATTGCCAAACAAACAGACTGGAAAGGGAATACAGCAGAGGTATAACCCTTTTAATACAAAAGAAATTAAATTAGAGACAGCAACAGGTACTAGGAATGTCTCTCTGGTAACTCCGGATGAAATTGAGAGTTGGAGTCGTGAATTAGAGAAGCAGACTCCGCAAACAAAGCCTTTAGACCTCTACAAGCTGAGGGTTGAAATAGAAGAATTAATGGCAGGAAATGTGGGGTTGGATCGATTGAATACCTACTCTGAGGAAGAATTGTCGTTCATATGTAAAAGCTTTACAAGAAACACCAGAGTGCTCCACGAAAAGCTGACCGAAACAGCAGTTAGTATGGGGGTAGATATCTCAAAATCCAAGCCCTTACAGAAACCGTACAGAGCAGACTTCTCAGACAAAGATATAGAACACCTGAATGTGGCAGGGAAGAAGTTGCAGATTAAAGAATTAATGGGGGTACTGCAGAAATGGGGAGATGTGGAAAAATGGAGAAGCCGGTGGGCGAAAAAGAGGGAAGAGGTTCGCTCCCGACAAGTGACTCCCGAGTTTGCTTTAAGAGAGGTAGAAAAACCTGAGCAGTTATGCCCCATGCGCGAAGTTCCAGGAGGGAAATATGTGCATGTCCCCTGGTCTAGGCAGGATATTGTGTCCTTCACGAACGATTTTCCAAAATTACGAGAGAAACCAGTTGACTGGTACAGGCAGGTGGAGAGGTTCGTGAAGGTACAGAAATGTTTGTGGAAAGACCTGGATGGGTTTTTCGACATTGTGGTTCCAGTAGATTTATGGACCCAGTGTAAAATAGCCATAGATTGGCCCAGTGAAGAGTATCCCAGAAACAAGGAAACAGGGGAGCCATCAAAGGATGTCATGCGAAAATATGAGCAGGTAATTCAGCACTTGAAAGAAAAGGTGCCCGCAAAGGAAACTGATTGGACAAAAATAGATAGAACAACACAGGAGAGGGACGAGACGGTGCACTCCTTCTATGAGAGGTTATTACAGGTATTTAAAACATACAGTGGTATTGACAACATCGACCTGAAGGATATGACGCACTTTATTTACAGGTTTGTAAATGGTTTAAGACCTGAAATTTGTCAGTGGATAAAAGACAATAAAATCTGTTGGCATACTAAGAAAATGGATGAGGTCCTGCGGTACGCTAAGTACTGCGAGGACGAGATGGCAGAAAAGAAAAAGGCCCTTAAGGAGAAGGTTATGTGGGCTCAGGTGAAGCTCGCAGAACAACAGGAAAAACAATTGAGTAACATGGTTAAAAATGCTGAGAACAAAAGTCCTGGGGGAGGGGGTGGAGGAAAGCCCCGGCCCAAATTTAGCAGGGAAGAGGCTATGAAAAAATTTCCCTGCCATCAGTGCGGCGAAATTGGGCACTGGCGAAACGAGTGTCCCCAATTAGTCGATGTTAATGAGAAAACTCCTGATTTAATTCCACAGACGCAGAAAGAAAGACCAAGAAAGACTCAACCTCAGGTAAAAACAGTTCAGGTGCCTCGAGCACCCAAACAGGTATACAGGGGAAGACAGGCAGAAAATGAAGAGATAGAGGTTTGGGAAAGCGGGGAGAACAGAAATGCAGCAACTTCGCAGTATCTGCTGAATGATACCTTCCTTTGTAATGATCAGGACTGACGGGGCCTGAGAGGGGAGGACGAGGAGTGCGTACTTGGCGCTTCCTTGCCGGTAGACCAGTCTGGACCATATATTGAAGGAAAAGTTGACGGAAATGATGTCACCTTTCTGTTGGACACTGGCGCTACCCGTTCTACTGTAAGAACAGTGGACGTTCCAAACCTACCCCTCTCGGGAGAAAATATCCAAGTAGTAGGTGTATCTAATCAATTGATTAGTACTCCTGTTACCGAACCAATGGAGATTTCAATTGGAAATTTTAAACAGATGCATAGATTTGTCGTCTGTGACACCAGTCCAGTAAATTTACTGGGACGTGATTTGCTGTGCAAAATGAACTGTACCATCTTTTGCACACCAAAAGGTGTTGAAATACAGACCCCAGATGAAGACGGCATTTATAAATTATTGTTGCTTAGACCTGACTCAGAAATTAAAAGATTGACCCTGCAGGACTTGCCCCAAGAACTACAGGAAGCCGTAAAGCCAGAGGTGTGGGATTTCACTGGAAAGGATGTGGGGTTGATGAAAGATGTGGACCCCATACAAATAGCCATCAAGGACAATGCAGTATATCCTAACACTAGGCCCTACCGAATGAATGCTGAAGTGAAAGCAGGTGTCACTCTGGAAATACAGAAATTATTGGAAGGAAACATCATACAGGAAGTGATGAGCAGCCCGTGCAACTCACCGATTATGGGCATCAAAAAGCCTAGTGGCAAGTATAGGGTAGTGCAGGACCTGAGAAAGGTTAACAAAATTGTAGTTCCTTGCTGCCCTATTGTCCCGAACCCTGCAGTAATTCTGTACCAGATTCCTTGGGATGCTGAGTGGTTCACTGTGATTGATTTGTGTCATGCATTCTTTTCGATACCCCTGCACCCCGACAGCAAATTTCTTTTCTCATTTGCCTTCGAGGGTCACGTGTATTGTTGGAACCGGGTCCCTCAAGGGTATACAGAGAGCCCCTCTATCTTTAATCAGATCTTGAAAAAATGTCTAGAGACTTTGATCTTACCTGGGAACTCTGTGTTAGTACAGTACATAGACGACCTTCTACTGGCGTCTAAAAGTCACCGGGACTGTGTAGTTGACACCATTGCCCTCCTAAACCACCTGTGTGAGAAAGGACATAAAGTGGCTCCTGACAAACTACAGTTCTGTGCAAAATCAGTGAAATATCTAGGACACCAGATAGAAAAAGGTGTCAGAAAAGTCACTTCAGAAAGAGTGAGAATAATTCAAAAAATGCAGTTGCCCCGTACTCAAAAAGAAGTCAGAATGTTCCTGGGTGTATTAGGGTACTGCAGGCAGTGGATTCTGGGATTTGCAGCCTTAGCCAGGCCTTTGATAAAAATGACCACGAGAGGAATGCCAGATGTTGTACAGTGGGACGATGAAAGTCTAATGGCTTTCACAAGATTGAAAAACTGTCTGTGTACAGCCCCTGCGTTGGGAATGCCAGATTATTCCAAAGAGTTTGCCCTTTTCTGTGACACTCGCGATAATTGCGCATTGTCTGTCCTGACTCAAGAACATGGTACGACCAGAAGGCCTGTGGCTTATTTCTCTGCCACACTGGACCCAGTAGCTGCTGGGTTACCAGGCTGTCTGAAAGCAGTAGCTGCTACCTGTGCAAGTTTGGAACAGAGTGAGTCCATTGTCATGGGACATCCTGTGACTGTGTATGTTTCACATGGGGTGGTAATTCTATTGACCAGAACTAAAACACAGTATCTCACCCCTAGTCGGCTGACTAAATACGAGAGGATTCTTGTGGGTGCAGCAAATGTAAGCATTGTTAGGTGCGGTATTCTGAACCCTGCCACCTTACTCCCCGACCCCTTGGAAATGGAAGGTGGGGATGATGATGAACATGATTGTATTGATCTGACAGAGTTCAGTACCAAGCCACGCCCAGACATAAAAGAAGTACCATTGCCTGAGCATGATAAAGAACTATTTGTGGATGGTTCCTGCCTAAGACATGAATTAGGAGGCTTGAGTGCTGCTTATGCAGTAGTGTCTTTCACAAAAATTGAACAAGCAGGTTACCTATATAACATCAAGTCTGCACAAGTAGCCGAATTGATAGCCATGATAATGGCTTGCAAAATTGGGAAGGACTTACGCATAACAGTGTATACTGACAGTCAGTACTGTTATGGCGTTGTGCATGACTTTGGCCAATTATGGCTGCAGAGGGAATTCATGACTTCCTCAGGTACTCCCATTCGGAATGCAAAAGTTGTTCATGACCTTTTAGAGGCCATCCAGTTACCCAAAGAACTGGCAGTGGTAAAATGTACTGCTCATCAAAGGAGCATGGACAGAGTATCACTGGGAAACGATTATGCTGATCGAGTGGCTCAATGGTGTGCCAAAGATCGGTATATTGTAAATCCAAAACGAGGGGGGCCAGGAACCAGCTGCCAGCTTCAGGTGTTTGAGGAAGTGCCTACATGGGATGAGGTGAGAGAGTGGCAGGAGTCGGCTCCTTGGCAAGAAAGAGAGAAATGGAAGGAGGATGGGTGTAGACCGAGACGTGTGGATGGTGTGATTTTGGGCCCAACTGGTATGCCTGTGTTACCCCGACACTTGCTTGGCACAATGGCAAGATTAATACATGAAGGATCACACATTGGTAGGGATGCCATGATTCTGGTATTTCAACAGACTTGGTACAGTAAAAAGTTCAGGAAGGTAGCAGAGTCCCTCTGCCAGAGGTGCCTGTCATGTCAACAGATGAACCCAGGCAAGAGGACAATGGTTGAACTGAGCAAGATTGGGAGGTCAGGGGGTCCCTTTATAAAGATACAGATTGATTTCATCACCATGCCCCGTTGTGAAGGGAAACGATATGTCCTTGTCATTGTTTGCGTATTTTCAAAATGGGTAGAAGCTTACCCTACTCCTCAAAGTGACGCACTGACAGTAGCGAAGTGTTTACTAAAAGAACTGATACCTAGGTTCGGAATACCATGCATTATTGAATCAGATAAGGGTGGACATTTCCAGAATGACATACTGGCTGAACTCTGTAAGGCCTTTGGAATAAGGCAGAAACTCCATTGTGCATACCACCCAGAGGCTTCTGGAATAGTGGAACAAGTAAATGGAACTATCAAAAACAGACTAGCAAAGCTGACAAATGCTACTGGCATGAACTGGGTGAAGGCCCTGCCCCTGGTCCTGATGGGACTGAGAAGTGTTCCAGACCGCAAGACAGGCCTAAGTCCCCATGAAATCATTATGGGAAGAGTGATGAGACAAGCATGGGTGCCAGGAAGCAAACTGTTGAGTATTACTGATGATTTGGTGCTTGAATACTGCAGAAGATTGGGTGACCAAGTGCGTTCTATCTCTCGCCAGATTGGAGACGACGGCATCCTTAATCCAACGACTCCTCTCCACAACTTGGTTCCAGGAGACTGGGTCAAAATAAAGAAGCACACTCGATCAAGCTGTCTGGCACCAAGGTGGGGAATTAAACGCCAAGTAATCCTGGTAACAACCACTGCAGTGAAAGTCGCAGGTGTTCCCCAGTGGATCCACGCCGGACACACCCAGAAGGTATTGCCAGACAAAGGATTTGAAGAACCAGGGCAACCAGCAGAGGACCCTGAAGGAGCCAGACCAGTAGCAACTGACAACGAGCAGCCCAGCACCAGTCAGGTTGCAGGAACAGCAGATGTTGGCCCAGGAGTAGTTGACTGCGAACTGCCAAGAAACCAGCCTGCTGAAGAGGTCCAGGAAACTGAGCCAGGAGTAGCTGAAGACGAGCTGCCAAGCATATGGCCAGAAGAATGGATACCGATGATTGATCTGACCGAAGATCCTATCAGAACAAGAGAACGACTTAGTGAAGGTAGAGAGTGGACTAGTCAGGAAAAGCAAGGCACAGGCGAAGAACCTCAGAATCTTGAGATTCACATCAAAACTGAGGAAGGAGAAGGTCAGACAGGGACAGAGCACGTGATTGATACAGAACAAGTGAATAAGACTGAACAAGTGCCCGATACTGAACACGTGCAGGATACAGAACAAGTGTTTGATACTCCTCCATTAACTCCTGATGTGGATAAGGGACAGACTAGACATAGAGTAATAGTTCGAGCAGAAGAAAATCAAGAGATCGAAGTGCTTGAACAGGATCAGATAGGGTTAGAAAAACGGGTTCAGGAAACAGAAACAGAAACAGAAACAGAGACAATTGAAAGCCAAAAACAAAATATTCCTGAACAAGGCCAGATTAGTAACCAGGCAGAAGAATTTGATGCTAGTCCTGGAACTAGTCAGATAAGGGAAGTAGGAGAAGAAAGTGGAGAAGAATTACCACAAGATAAAGAGAACAAGAGAATAAGAAAAGAAAGTGAAGTCCAAGTACCGACTAAGAGACTAAAGAAAAGAAACAACCTTGAGCCTAGGTTTGTAAAAAGATTGAGACTAAGGATAAAGACAGTGGAAGAAAAACGTGCAGAAGCAAGAAGAAGTGCTCGAATAGCAGAGCAAGAAGAAGACTCTTCCAAAAGAAGGAGTGAACGAATAAAAAGACAAAACAAAAAGTACAAGTCTCCTGAATGGACACTGGTTTTGGAAGAACTTGAAGATCTTGATATAACTGACATAAGCGACGGAGAACCTGTCCCAGAGTACTCAGCTGAAGAGGAAGACGAACCACCGTGAATTTGCACAAAGTAAGCTAGTTGTGTAAAAAGTAAAAAAGAGGGGTGAGAACACTCCTACTGAGCTAAAATGTCTGATTCAACAGTGAATGGTAGACCTAGTTGGAGCCGTTTTAAGACGTGTTGCAAGGTGTGTATATGTAGTGTAGTAGTACTGATAGTTATCTGGATAGGATTAACAATTTTCATTCCCTTTGCTGTAAGTAAAGATACTAACATTGTCCCTACTGAAGTTGTAAATACTGACAGTGAGGAGCTAACAACACAGAGTGTAGAAAGACATGAGAGAGCATTAAGACAAACTAAACGAGACTTAGAAGCATCAGATGAGAAAGGACTACATTATCATGGCATGAAAAACAGGACACATTTAAATGTTTTCGCAAACTTGTTAATACACTATGTAGAAACTATGGAAATTGAAGATTGCTATGTCTGCATGAAGCTACCTACTTCGGTGGCTGAAGGCGTGACATACCATCATCTGCCATTAACATATGGAATTTCCTGTAGCATTTTAGCTAGTTTATTTTACAAAAGGGGACCGTTACAGTATTATTACTCTAACAATGACGTGATCTTTTCTGAACTTCCTATACGTGGGAACTTGAATCCTGTACATACCAAAACTGACACCATAAGATATATGGGAGACTATTTTCTGACTATAGGGAACATTGACATAGCAGATGCACACAGAGATAACTTGACTTGTTCTTTGCATGAGCAGGAAAAGATGTTCCTGAACATGGCAGAGAAAAGGAGAATTAAAATTCAGAAGAAGGCTAATGACGAAAGTCAGAAAAAGCCAAAGTGGGCAGAAAACATGGAAGGCACCTCATCTGGTGGAGCGGGTCCTGCTCTGTTGCTGGATTTTGAAAAGAAAGGCAAGCTATGTCTTCACCGCGAGAAGACTAGCTATTATAATAATGTTTTCATTGGTTCCAGTGAATGCGAACATAATTACAAGGTAATTGGAGGTTGGGGTTTCAAAAATGGGTCAGAGCCTGTGTTTCCTGGAATTTATTACATTTGTGGGGACAAGGCTTATTTCAAATTGCCGGATCACTGGTATGGAAGCTGCTACTTTGGCATTGTTTTCCCGAAAATATACCATGTGAATGGAAAAGCTGGAAGCAATGAAGATACTAACGGCTTAGTGCGTAGTAAAAGAGAAAGTATAGGTGAAATTATGGGTAGTATTTTCAGTGCACTGATACCTGGAGTGGGAGTGGTTCTGAACACTCACAGAATTTGCAAATTGTCTACTATAGTAGATGTGCTGTCTACTGAAACAGCTCATGGATTTCTGCTGGTCAATACCGAAATGGTTGCGATCAGATCAATGGTTTTACAAAATCGACTTGCTCTTGACACCTTATTAGCGAAAGAGGGCGGAGTCTGCCGGATGTTGAAGGCGCAACATTGTTGCACTTATATTCCGGACAAAAGTGTACAGATCAAAAGATATGTGAAAAACATTACTAATTTGGCAAAGGAACTCAAACCACTCGAGGTTGATAGTGCCTGGAAGAGACTGGTAGATGGTCTCTCAAATGTAGGTCGTTGGCTTGCTAGCGTAGGTAAAAGCTTATTATTCAAAATTCTGATGCAAATTGGTATTATAGGTCTTATTATACTTTCCATTTTCTTATGCTGTAAATACCGCAAGCGCACCAAAAAGTACGAGGTAAATGCAAGAGGAGTGAAACGAAGTGTGGATGAGATTGAATTAGAGGAAGTGAATGATCAGATATACAAAAAGGTGAAGACTTCTCACCCTGCTAAAACTGAAAGAGAAAAGTTAGAGCGGTTGCTGGAAGAAATAGAACTTTATAAAGTGTGAAAGAAAGTTGGCATCTGGTTCCATTATAATTTGTGATGATAGTAAATATCATCAAAGAGGGGATTGATGAAGCAAAGCTTCGCATATTTTGCGGCTTGCCGAAATCAAGAACCTCGTTTATGTATAACAAGGTAATAAATGTACGTCTTACTAACATTTATATTAAGTTTGAGTAAAAGTTTAAGACGCTTGCCTATGTGTATTTCTAATGAATTTAATCTGCGTCCTCTAAAATGGCCGCCGCTTGTATTTTAATTACTGCGCATGCGTCAGCCACACTCACGTGTCCTGACGCATCTGCAGAAGTGGAGGGAAAGTTATGCGCATGCGTAATTCATAGCTGTGCTTATCATGTGGTACTGCTCGTGCCACTGCTCTTGTGTCTATGTCAATGTAGCTAACATTTAATGCAATTAAGTTTATTTCTTGATGATGAGTTAAAAGTACAAACCCTGTGATGTGTTTTCATAATGACATTATTATGTATTAATTTGTTTTCGCTTACTTTTCATGTACCACGGGAAATGGGGGTCTGAGTGAGAGGAGAGCCATATTGGAGGTCCCTTCTGCGCCTGTGCGACATTCGGCAGCACGAGGGACCTTGGCTGATGGAACATAGCCAGCTGGCAGTGATGGGCGAGATGCTCCTGAGAAAGTCACCTCTGCCCTGCGAGAACAGCGAATGTGGCTCTTATATGATACATTGTAATGTTGCGCTACTGTTAGCTCATGGGAACCCCAAATCTGCTAGGCGGTACCCAAATATGTTAATGAAGGCTTCAATTCGCGTATTGTGATTGGTGTGTTACCCAAACCCTACCTTAGGACCAATCGAAGTTGAGGGATTCTGACACTTTGCAACATTGGGGGGTGGTACACTGTCCCCAAACTGTATATCTACCCTGGGTTCACCTAGTGAACCGTCCGACTTGTCTGGTTTAGCTGACCTGTCACTGACCCAACGCACTCAATAGGTGACTGAAGATACAGAGCGCTGCGGAGCACTCTGTCCGAATTTGACCATAGACTAAGGTTTTACTGAACCTTAAAGTGCTGGCAAGGCACTTAGCTGGGAGTTCGCTGACCCAATCGGGGTTTTGATCGATAACTGCAGAGCGGGTGGAGCGCAGGCGTTGCTTCCGAACTGTGGGTTCCGGTCCTGTCCTGAGGTCCTGTCCTGATTCCTATTCCGAGGGTATCCTGTCCTATCCTGGGTGTCCATTCTGCACCTGCTGTCCTTTGAGGGGTATCCTTCCTTGAGGGTTTCCTGTCCTTAACTGACCCGTGGCCAGGGTTTGGTTTCCACACCTTTTTCTAGGTAAATATTATTCTGAACCTCTTGAAATTCTTGCACCTTCTGAATTTCTAACTTTTGCTTAAATAAAGATCAACATTGCATATGTTATATTTCCATGCCTTTCCGCAACCATTGAACAGTCATTTATAAATTTTGAAAAGTTATTCCTATGTCTTCTCATTTGTTAGAAATCATATTTTGCATAGCAGTGTGTCATTTTCTGATATGGTCTAGAACTTCATTGCCTAGGCTGTTCAAAGGCCCTTTCACCTTAAGTGAAGCGTGTTATTCATTATAAGCTCTTCTATAGTCACACACACTTAGTCTATCCCTGTCTAGATAATACTGACTTTACATAGTATTTCTTGTTACAATTTATTAGTACTTTGATGATTACTCTGTCATTATTTCTTTCTGCCTATGTGATTTACGTTATCTTGGTTATTGATTGCCTTATTTTACTGTACCTCATGCAAGAAAATATTGAACTTTAGATAAACATTTTAAAACTTCCAGTTGTCCGTGGTCATTTAAACTGTATTTGAATGGTATTGGTTGGGTTTGTATTTTGCTGCCTTTCCTTTTACAGCTAGGCCCCTGATTCATTGTGGTCATTAGGCACCCGCATCGGTGGATGGTAAGTCGGGTGCACTGAAATTGGTAGCAGGGAACACACACACCAACTTGATAGAGCTCGTGAAGTCACCTGATCGATGTATATGGTGATTTGAAAAGTATATGGGCCCTGAAGCCGGAAACGGCGAAAACTGTTGGTCGGGTGGCCTCGCGCGCTCTATCAGTAGTGCGTTGTAATAGTTGCATTTTAAAGGTTGTTTCCCCATGTAACACATGGCCTGATGCCACACATCACCAGAGAAGCAGAGAATAATGTTGGATCACTGACTGCTGTGGTCATCACCAAGCCGGAGCCAAACACTCAAGGCCAGTGGCCAGACTACAGAGACAGTCGACCACTGAGGGGTCCTCTTGGCTGGCCCAAAAGTAGGTGCACCTCAAAGGGGAAGAGACTCAAGTGACTAGAAGCCTCATCTACATGGTCTCAAAGACAGAGCCTGCCTCTGCACCAGAAGAAGAGTCTCAATTGCATCACTGGAAAGCAGATGTAGGCTGCAGCATCAAGAAGGAAGAGGAGAAAGAAGTGTGACATGCCGGTTCACACTGGGAAACCTGATGACTCACCAAGCCCAAGAGGGAGTATCAAGACTGTAAGGCACATTTGAGAGGACTCGAGTCACTGACAGCGTGTATCTATCCACATGAAGAAGCCACCAAAACGAAACAAGGACGGCATGGCGACAGCACAGCAGGGTTACCTGAAGTGAACAGCAAGCACATGCAAACCGAGTCTCTGCCCCAAGTCCAGCGGAAGAATCACAAGCCACAAGCAGATGCAAACAAATGTCTCTGCCTCACATTTCCTAGCGTAACTGTCCAGACACAGTAACCAGTGGCTCAGCAACAATGAGCATCCGGGCTAAAGGATGCATATGCCTCCTCGTAGAAAAGATGAAGCACCTGGCCAACCTTCACTAAATTTGTCGACGACCCAAAAAGGAATGCCCGTGATCAAGAAGGCATGTCTTCACCATCTGTCATACATGTTCACCACATGAATGGCAAACTCAATGCCAGCCCTTCTAATACATCATCACTAACACACATGGAGCATCAAATAACCAGAGTGGAGTCCAACGCTGTTATCATACCTACAGGCAAGACATTACAATGATACTGGTACTGAAAGCATGCCTTGACCAGGGCCCATTTACCCCAGCAGTAAATGCACGATTGACTAGGTGATGGCTCCTCATCTGTCTTGAAGCAGCCCAGATGCAACACACACGCAGCCCCAACACAGACCACATGCTGTCCTGTGGCAACATATCCTAGGGGCCTCCACAAGCGTGAGAGATGGACTTGAAACTGCCCCACCATTGGATGCCGGGAGGTGGCAAGGCTTTGCAGTGGGGATGTCAACAGGTTGCATGGCAGGTCTGACTTCACTGAGTCAAGCAACATCACCAGAGTATGTTTCTTGATCGATGCTTTGTGATTGACTCAGACAATGCTCCTGACGCATCTTGTTTTGAATTATTTACACCAACCATCCTGAGCATCAGCAGAGAGGACCAACTTCACACATTAGGCATGACTCTAGCTGCCATTGGATCAGAGCAGGCACTCCCTTTCAGGTGGTCAGGCACATCATAGACCCTGAGGGCAGATTCGTGGCTATATAGGGCAAACTTAGGGGCCGGGATATAGTCTTATGTAGCGTGTATGCACCCAACATTGACCAGCTGTCTTACTTGACGAGACTTTCTGGAGCACTTGCGAACTACTTAGCGGGCCCTATCATGATGGAAGGGGACTTTAATTCGGTGATGGACGTTGTATTGGATAGATCCCACCGCCGCTGGGAGACTCCCCGGTGCACCGACTTGTAAAGGGCAGGATTGATTGGCAGGAGAGATGGGGATTGGCGGACGCTTGGCGCGCGCAACACCCAACTGCAAGAGACTACTCGTATTATTCTAGCTTGCATGACCTCCATTTATTTTATTTATTTTATGTAGTTTGTAGAGCGCACAGCTACCCCCGAAGGGGTGTCCCGGCGCTAGAACCTGAACCTCCAGAGGAGAGGAGAGGAGCAAGAAGGGGAAGTAGCGTAGTAAATCAGAGTCCAGAGAAGAGCCAAGTTTTGAGTCTGGCCCGGAAAATGGGTTCGGAGGGACAGAATCTAAGATCGACTGGCAGCGCGTTCCATAGTTTAGCCGCAATGACGCTGAACCCTCTGCCACCCATTCTGGATAGTCTGAAACGGGGAGAGATCAGAAGGCATAGGTCATTGGATCTCAGAGATCTGATGGAACGGGATATTGAAACACGTTTTTTCAAGTAGTTTGGACCGCGATCGTTGATGGCTCGGTGAGTCAGAGTGAGAATCTTAAACTGGATACGGCTGGCCACAGGTAGCCAGTGCAGTTCCTTACGATATGCGGCAACTGATTGACGATAGGGAATATTGCCAATCAGTCTGGCCGCCGCATTCTGCACAATCTGCAGCCGGTCAATCAGGTATTGGGGAGCACCAGCATAGAGGCTATTAGCATAATCCAGGTGGGACGTGATGAGGGCATGGGTAACTGTACGGCGGGAGTCCAGAGGGAGATAGGGGAGTATTTTTCTAATCATGCGCAACTTCAGGAAGCAGGCAGAGGTCACTTTATTAATCTGAGTCTTGCATGAAAGGGAGTCGTCAAACTGGAAACCCAGGTTGCGGGCCGAGTGGACGGGAGAGGGGGCGGGATCAAGTGCCGCGGGCCACCACCAGGAGGAGGGGATGGAGTTTTTCTGGTTAAAAAACAGCACCTCTGTTTTGTCTGCATTGAGTCTTAGATGGTTTTCAGACATCCAACCACTGATGTTGTTGAGGCACAGGCGGAAGTTGGAGAACGCGGAGTCAGAGTGGTCTCTGAAGGAAAACACTAGCTGGGTATCATCAGCATAGGAGACCACCCTGACTCCGCAGGACTCCACCACGCCGGCCAGTGGGGCAAGATAGATGTTAAAAAACAGAGGGCTGAGGGCAGAGCCCTGTGGCACACCGCAAGACAGGGGTTTTTCCTCCGATTTAAAAGGCCGCAGCAATACCCTCTGACTTCTTCCTGAGAGGAAGGACTCGATCCAGCTAAAGGCAGTGCCGCCAATGCCAGTCTGTTTTAGTCGGTCAAGGAGGATGGGGTGAGAGACCGTATCGAATGCAGCGGACAGGTCGAGGAGGACTAGCATGGCCTCCTCGCCCCTGTCCACGCATTCCCGGATTGTCTCCGATACTTCCAACAGGGCCGTCTCTGTGCTGTATCCCGCCCGAAATCCAGATTGTGAGTCATGCAGTAGTGAGTTGCTTTCCAAGTACTCCGTGAGTTGCAACTGCACGGCTTTTTCCAAGACCTTTGCAGGTTTGGGGAGAAGGGAAATGGGGCGGTAGTTGGAGAATACAGTGGGATCAGCATCTGCCTTTTTTAGAATGGGGATCACCAGGGCTTCCTTCCAAGTGGTAGGGAAAGAGCCATGGTGCAGGGAGGCATTCCAGATGGAGAGGAAGGAGTCGGCTAACGAGGGGGCCAGTTCACCCATGAGTTTGGCAGGGACAGGGTCAGAGGGTGCACCAGACTTGCAATGGATGAGTAGTCTGATGGCATCCTCCTGGGTGAGTTTATTAAAGGCAAGAAAGGACGGTGAGGCCGGGGGACTTGAGGACAGAGGCCGGGATATTGGCCCTATAGGGAAGGAGATGCATAGCTTGTTGATTTTTTCGAGGAAGAAGTCCGAAAGTCCTTCGCACAGGGTCTGACTAGCTAAGTTCTGAGTGGTCCTGGCCGGAGGATTGATGAAATCTTTAACGATGGAGAAGAGGGTTTTTGAAGAGTTTTTGGCCTTGGTAATTTGAAGCGAGAAATGATCTTTCATGGTGATTTTTTTATGTTTGCGAAATTTTTTCAGGGCAGCTTTGTAGGCAAGCTTAGCTTCAGGGTCGTAATTTAGTCTCCACTTCCGTTCGAGTACTTTGCATCTGCTTTTTTCCTCACGGAGAGGGGTGGAGAACCATGGAGCGGAGGGGCGAGATCTAGTGGAGGCAATGATTTTCTGGGGGGCAATGAGGTCAATAGCATTGATGAGGGCGGTATTAAGCTTGGCGATATTAGCATCAATATCAGAGGATAGATGAACCGTCTGGAAGTGGAATACCGGGTCCAAGGTGGCGCATGTTACTTTGTGCCACTTCCTTCCCAGCTCTTTCCTGGACGCAGGAGGGACAGATTTCCGGTCTAAGGCCAAAGAAAAGGGGATGAGATAGTGGTCGGACCACGTAAGGGGAAGGGAGGGGGAGACAGTGATAGTGGAGAAATTGGCGAAAATAAGATCTAAGGTGTGACCAGCCACATGAGTAGGACCGGTGACAAGTTGAGTGAAATTAAGACTATCCATGATTTCTAGCAAATTATTCGCTTTCGCGCAGAGAGGGTTATCAACGTGAAGGTTAAAATCACCTAAAACTAGAAAGCATTGATGTTTAAGGGATAGATCAGCCAACTGGTGGGTGAGAGCGGTAAGAGAAAGGGAAGCAGCCGTGGGGGGGTTATAGATTAGTGAACCAGCCAGTATAACTGCCGCAGAATCGGATACAGAGAAGTATAGGGCTTCAATTATACCAATGTTGGTAAGTTTGGTGGTGGTCAGCTGAAGATGAGATTTGAAGATGACTGCTAGTCCGCCTCCCGATTTACCCCCAGCCCGGTTAATACATTTTATGTCATAGCCTGGTGGGATGGCCAGATAGATGTCCGGAGACGAGGAATCAGTTATCCAGGACTCAGTGAGAAATAAAATATCCCACTCGTTGGAGGAAATCGACATCCAGATGTCGTTGGCATGACGGGGGAGAGACCGGCAGTTAACCAAGCCTGCTTTCAGCATCCGGTGGTTAGATGCTGGGAGCTGCGGCGAGGGATGAGAAAGCAAATGAAAAGGGTAGGCCGGGAGAGTAAAGTTGCATTGAGGGCAATGAAAAGGAACGGATTCTAAATGGTTAGGGTTGCAGGGGATTGTGGCCGCACAGAGGGAGGGATTGAGTGAATGCAGTTGGGAATTGGTCCAGCACGTGCGAGCGGAATCAGCGGAACAGACAGGGGGACTGGCCCTGGGCCCGGTCCAGGCCCGGACGGGCCCAGACGGGCTTGCCTTTGGCGCGCCTTCGGCGCGCAAACGGCGCGCCCGCTGCGCCCGTCCGCTGCGCGTACGGAAATGACACATGATTTATGAAGGAGTGGGGTGGGCGTGGCCACCAAGGGGGCGTGGTTAAGCCGCACGCCGGCAATGGCGCCGAGTTTACCTTCCCTGGAATCGGCTGCATGTTCGACTCGATACGATATTGTGCTACCCGCTTGTGCTGTCTGCTGTGGCGCGCACCGAGTACCTCACCCGCACACTCTCTGACCATAACCCCATGCTGCTGACACTGGACTGGATGACTGAGGTCTCGCGGGTCCCTACATGGCAACTGCGACCTGACACATTAGACGACCCACTGTTTCGGGCGGCGCTTGAAGAGGGGATCACTCATTATTTTGCCAAAAATGATGGCACCACTGCATCCAGGGAGATGGAATGGAATGCCTTCAAGGTTGTAATTCGAGGACAGTGTATAGGGAAATACGCAGGAGTGCGCAGGATCCTATTAGATGACCTTGACAAGGCGGAGAAAAAGCTGCGAGAAGCAGAAGTGGCACGACCAGGTCACCCTGAGCTCCAAGATGTAGTTAGTGCGGCTAGGGAAGCAGTGGCAGGTGAGGTGGGGCGCCTCCGTAGCTTCGACCACAAGGCCTACCTGCTGAGAGCGCACGCTGAGGGGGACAAAGCTGGGACACTCCTAGCATGGTTGGCTAACCCAGACAATTGCAGCCCCCCGATCCTAGCCCTGGAAGGGGAGGGAGGACGCACACTCTGCACCCAGAAGGAGATATTGAGCAGCTTCCACACATACTATGAGACTCTTTATAGGAGCGCATTAGAGGGACGGGAGTGCGATATTGACACCTTCCTCGGGGGGCTCCAGTTGCCACAATTGGACCAAGAGCAGGCAGACACCCTGGGCAGGGATATTGACTTGGGGGAGATCAGAAGTGCTGTGAAAAGAATGGCCTGTAACAAAACTCCGGGAGTGGATGGCTTGCCCATAGAATTTTACAGTAAATACCTGGACCTGCTCGCTCCGCGACCCCAAACGGTGTATAACGAGGCCAAGATCAATGGCCGATTGCCCCAGTCCATGTGCGAAGCACTGGTGATTCCCTTGCTGAAACCGGGGAGGGAGAGCCACAGCCCAGCTTCTTATCGGCCACTATCTATGCTGACCACAGACTACAAAATCCTAAGTACCATACTAGCGACTAGACTGTTGCAGTATATGCCTGGATTGGTCCACAACGACCAGTCCGGATTTATTCCCACGCGTAATACTACAATAAATATTCAGAGACTTATACGCCTGCTGGACGATCCGCTGCCACGAGCACAGACGCCCTTGGTTATATCAATAGATATAGAGAAGGCTTTCGATAGTTTGGAGTGGGAGTACCTGTACAAGGTCATGCAACGATTTGGCCGTGGCGACGGTTACATCCACTGGACGAGAGTGCTGTACGCATCAGCGGTGGCGAGGGTACGGGTGGGCTCCCTCATATCGCACCAATATCCGGTGGACCGGGGTACTTGACAGGGTTGCTCCCTGTCCCCCCTGCTGTTCGCCCTGGCAATAGAACCCTTAGCGGCTGAGACCAGGACGGGAAAACATTATAGGGGTATAGTCAGCACGAGGGGCCCACAGTTTATCTCGCTGTACGCAGATGACCTCCTGATATCCCTTGAGAATGCGGGGGAGGCCCAGGAGGGCGCGGAGAGACTCCTCTCGCTCTTTGGCAGGCTCTCAGGTCTGAAAGTCAATTGGTCCAAGACCTGCCTATTCCCTCTGCGACAGGGAGAGATACGTCCCACCAACCGCCCATTGCTCAATTGGGAGCCCACCTGTCTAAAATATCTCGGGGTACACGTGTACCACACGGCAGCGGATATGTTGGAGGGCAATGTGGGCCGATGCATGCGAGCGCTGAAAGGAAGCATGTCTTTTTGGGCCACCCTCCTGCTGTCGGTAACTGGTCGCATTTCTCTATTTAAAAATGATCGCTTTGCCGCGCCTTCTCTATTACTACCGTATGCTCCCTGTGTGGATACCCGGATCCATCTTCAGACAACTGAAATCGCAATTGACATTGTTTCTCTGGGGTGCGGGCAGGCGCAGGATAGCATTAGCTACTCTTACTCGCCCGAAGGACGAAGGTGGCCTAGGGGTCCCTGACTTCAAGCTTTACTATCTAGCCGCACAATTGCAGATCTTCACGCAGGAAGTGGCGAGAGTGTTCCGAGGCCCGGAACACGAGAGGCATGGAGGTACCCCACGCCATGTCCTGGCTTATATCACATTGCAGCAAAAGCTCTCCTTCAGAGATTTGTCTCTGGAGGAGCAGACGTTCAGGCTCTGCTGGAACCGTTCGCAGCGTCGAGCGGGCGTGCGTCATCCGTACGCACCTGAGATACCGCAGGGAATGGTGACGGCGCTCCCCCATGGTGGGGACTGGTCGCGCTTACAGGTCTGGGAGGACGCGGGGCTGCAAATGATTGGCGACCTGTACGAAGATGGAGTGCTAATACCGTACCAGACTTTACAAGACCGCTTTGACCTGCCGAGGGGGGCTACTTGCTGCATGCCGCGGTGACCAGGGCCATGCAGGCGCACTGGAAGGAAGGGCTCTTGGAACCCACAACATCCATGGCCTGCCAATATACCATGATGGCAGCAAGCACTTATAAGGCGGTAACATGCCTCTACTGTAGGATGCTGCGGGAGACTTTGCAGCCCTTGACGGTATTGAAAGCTAAATGGGAATTGGATCTCGATATGGAGATCCCCGACACGACTTTGGCGCAAATAGTGCGGCGAGCACGAAAGAGCACGAGAAACGCACGCTTCCAGTTAATACACTTTTATGTTCTCCATAGAGCCTATCTAACACCTGGTAAAATTGGGAAATATTTTGGGGTGGCTGACGCGGCATGCCCCAGATGCATTGCGGGGGGAGTGGAACTGGGCCACATGCTGTGGGACTGTCCTCACCTGCGAGAATACTGGCAGGAGATTGGCGAGACACTCAACGAAGTAACAGACAGAGGGTTACAATATAATAAGGCTATTAGTATATTGCACTGGTTCCCCCACACGCCCAAAAATAAGATTACAAGTAAATTTATTGATATGGGCCTCCTCTTGGCCAAAAGAGAAATAACGAGGGTTTGGAAATCAAGAACGGGCCCTACATACAGGCGGTGGGTCAATGAGTTCCTGAAATGGGCAGCTAGTGAAAGTACACTCCGATATCAACTGGCTCGCCGTAAATCGGATGACAAAGCACTGGATGCAGCAGCTGCGTGGGAAGCACTAGTACAGGCCTTGTGAGACAGCGCGTCACTAGAAGAAGAGGGTACTCCTAACTTAGACGCTAAAACTCCCAAAAACACACAGGATACATCTCTTACTTAGATACTTATTCACTCCTGACTACATTCATGGATACAGACTAACCGAGAGCTCAGGCGTAGGTGGAGGGACTTGTGGGGGGGTGGGAGGGGAGTTGGGTTGTTAGGTAGATACGGGTGGGGCTCGAGGGGGGAGAAACATAAAAGCGGACAAGTGAATTCATTGCGAAACGGCTGCAACTGTTAATGCACTAATGGGATTGGTGTTTTATTGCTTGATGCCGCCCGACCTCCGGGTTGTGGGCTTAAAGGCCGTGTACGAAGGCAAACGAATGTTGAGGGGCGCTGGCGTCAGGAGAGCGGTGCCTACACACATGTACCCTGTATATCATAAGTCTGCAATAAAAAACTGTTTTTTTTTTAATTACTCTAGCTGCCATGCGGCCATATTTTGGACTTCTCTGAGCCAATGTTTGTGTCCTGAACGGATCACTGACTAAATATCGAAGGACAAAATATAGACTACCCAAAATATAGATTCCAAAATATCGACAGACAAAATATCGAATTCCTATCTACAAACAGGTAAGTACCAAAATATCGACCCCAAAATATCGTTTATATATATATATATATATACATTATAAAAATATCGAATTTCTTAAAATTAATGTAAATATTAAAAATAAATAGCTAAAAAATACTTAAATTACCTTAAAATTATTAAATAACTAATTTAACTCATATAAAAAAATACAATCATATCTGTTAAAACATATATATATATTAACATAATATTAATAAAAAATACACAATATTATTACCGTAGGATAGCGGAGGTGTAAAAATTACTATTCCCACTCCTGGAAGTGCAACAGTAGGGAAAGCGTTGGATAGCGTAGGGGTAAAAATTACTATTCCCACTCCAAAGAGTGCAACAGTAGGGAAAGCGTTGGATAGCGTACTGGTAAAAATTACTATTCCCACTCCAGAGAGTGCAACAGTAGGGAAAACGTTGGATAGCGTAGGGGTAAAAATTACTATTCCCACTCCAGAGAGTGCAACAGTAGGGAAAGCGCTGGATAGCGTAGGAGTAAAAATTACTATTCCCACTCCAGAGAGTGCAACAGTAAGGAAAGCGTTGGATAGCGTAGGGGTAAAAATTACTATTCCCACTCCAGAGATTGCAACAGTAGGGAAATCGTTGGATAGTGCAGGGGTAAAAATTACTATTCCCACTCCAGAGAGTGCAACTGTAGGGAAAACGTTTGATAACATAGGGGTAAAAATTACTATTCCCAATCCAGAGAGTGCAACAGTAGGCAAAGCGTTGGATAGCGTAGGGGTAAAAATTCCTAATCCCACTCCAGAGAGTGCAACAGTAGGGAAAGCGTTGGATAGCGTAGGGGTAAAAATTACTATTCCCACTCCAGAGAGTGCAACAGTAGGGAAAGCGTTGGATAGCATAGGGGTAAATTTTACTATTCCCACTCTAGTGAAAATAAATTAATATAATTCACATAATTATCAATTAATCAATTAATACAAATTAATTATCAATTAAGAATTAATTAATTATCAATTAAAAATTAATTAACAATTTGTTCAAAATAAATATCAATAAATTAATTAACATATTTAATTATTTATAATTAAATTCCTTCCCACCCTATTCCCCTATAAACCTACAACACGCTACAGAAAATAAACTAATATTATTCACATAATTATCAATTAATAAATAAGAATCATTTAAGAATTAAATAATTACCAATTAAAAAATTAATTAACAATTTAATCAAAATAAATACCAATTAATTAATTAACATATTTAATTAATTATAATTACTTCCCACCCTATTCCCTTATAAACCCACAACCCGCTACAGAAAATAAATTAATTTAATTCACATAATTATCAATTAATCAATTAATAAAAAATAATTATCAATTAAGAATTAATTAATTACCAATTAAAAATTAATTAACAATTCATTCTAAATAAATACCAATTAATTAATTAACATATTTAATTAATTATAATTACATTACTTCCCACCCTATTCCCCTATAAACCCACAACCCGCTACAAAATTAAATTACACAATAATTAAATAACATAAAATGAATTACTTAAAATAAATTACAAAAATATATACACTTTTCACACATATACTAACATAAAAAACACTTTAAAAAATTAGATATTATTAAAAATTCGATATTTTTAATAAACTATATTATGTACTTCGATATTTTGACTGTCTATATTTTTAAAATCGATATTACATTACTTACCTTCAAAACGATATTTTTGATGTCTATATTCTGTCCATTCGATATTTTGTCCATTCTATATTTTGGACTCGATATTTTGGTTTGTCTATATTTTGGAATCGATATTTTGACCATTTACCGTCCTGAAACGCTCAGGTTAAATTATGAATGCTGGTGGAGATTGTCTGTTGCAGTCAGCTTCACCAGCCCATGAGTCCTCTGCTGTCCTGCTGACTGACTGTAGATACTGATGGACTATGTGGTTTCCAGGTTTTTTTTGTTTCTACACTTTGTATTTTTTTTTGTTTTTCTTTTCGATTTTGGGAGGTATGTAGTGTCCTGCAGGACATGTGATGCAGCAGCCCCTCCCTAGGGGTAGTACTACCACTAACTTCACACTCATCCAACACAGGCTTCACCAGTCAGGTGACCCTGTTAATAAAATGGCATGGGTGCACGTGCTTATGGCCAGTAATGCACCCACCAACAGTGTATGTGTCGTTACTTTACGTAGCTCATAGGCCTAGGGCCCACTACTCAGTCTTTTCTTTGATTGAGCACAAGTGTGTAGCAAGAAGCGCCCAAAAGTCATTAGCAATAATTTACTTCGAATAGGCATGCATTCTGATAATTAGTTTGCCATTCACAACTACTGAAGCTGTTTTTTTTAGAATAGCCCTTAGATGGCAGCAGAGTATTGTGTATGTCACTCAGATGACTTTCATTAAAACGATTGACTTTTCCACATTTTTACGACTAGCTTGCAGTGCAGATGTCTTATAACTTATTGATTACAATAGAAAGAGTGGGCCCTCTTCAGTCACTGGCTGAATAGAATCAGCCTCTTTCAAGTAGGGCCGGACTGGGAACCCAAAGCAGCCCTGGTAAATGTTGTCAGACCAGCCCCCTGCACTGTGGTAGCTGACCACTACAAGGGGGAGCCGGCTGGGGGGGAGGGATGGTGCATTCTACAACACATTTTCAATACATACTCAATTGTTTTAGCTTTTAAAGCATAGTCATTTATGATCTTAGACTGCAATAGGATGCTCAATTACAATTAGGCATTTTTTCACTTGTGTGGGTTATAGGTCCCATTAGAAAGACTTCCTTTCAATGAGTCACGCTATCATTGTGCAAAAAAAGACACCATAGGCATGTCAAAAAGCTATTTCTGTATTGTGTATTAACAAGGGTGCCAAAGTTTGTTAATCATGTCATCCTCTAATCACACCACAATTTGTATTGCCATGATTTACAATACATATATTCCGCAATTACTGAGTCGCAAGGTGATTTACACAGGAAAGTCTGATAGGCAATTAATGTCTTTCACAATGGTCATTTATTGCCTCCAGAGCCTCTGAGGTCAGATATAGAAGATGAGGTCATATCATGACAATTTAAGGGCAAAGGGCTTCCCACTGAAGGAGGGCCAGCTTTAGTATTGATGGCTGACAGTGCGACAATCTTTGGCTACCCAATTGTATATGACTGTTTCGTCCACTTCCGGGCCCCTCCGTCACCCTTGAGTTCCTGATAGGATCCCGTCCTTGACTCTGCCTTGGTCTGGGGTGATTTTGCCCTGCAGGGCTGTAGTCATACTTTCCTATATGGGATACCCTTCGATCTGTATTAGGACCGAAACCGGCAGCTGGGCCGCTACTGAATAGGCAAAACAACAGGCCTTTTATGACCTTTAGCAACCTTTTTACTCAGAGGACAAGATGCCTAGCACGATCATAGACTCCTATCTTAGCTCTTGTACTTGGGACCCAATTGATCCGACCCACGCTGAACTCCCGGAGGCCCCTACTACCAGCCGCGGTCGTCAGTAGGAGTTCCTGCAGGGCGGTGACGTGGGGAGGGGCAGGGTGGGGGTTAGTAATGTATGGATTACGGAGTTTAACAGGTAAGTAAACATATAAATAAATAAAACGAATTTCGTTGCGGGCACTGCATCGATCGCATTTGGTGATGCAGTGCGCGCAACGCGATGCAGTGCGCGCAACGAAATTCGTTTTATTTATTTATTTGTTTACTTACCTGTTAAACTCCGTAATCCATACATTACTACCCCCCACCCTGCCCATCCCCCTCCCAACGTCACTGCCCTGCAGGAACTCCTACTCCCGACCGTGGCTGCCTATTACTCTTGTTGACCTGCAGCGGCTCGAAAGGACTTGCCTATAGTTAAAACACCTGGACCTGACTGGCTTCTGGTTGAATTCTATCGAGCCTTTCTCCCTCTTATCCAGAACCACCTCATGGGGCTTTTTAATTCATTCTCCTCTGACTCTGGCCTTACCCTCGCAATGGCAGCGGGGAGATTGTCTTTATCCCTAAGCCTGGCAAGGACCCTTCTCTATGCATCTCCTATCGCCCCATTGCACTTTTCAACACAGATGCCAAACTCTAAACCAAGACCTTGGCAAATCGCTTGGAACCATATCTCCCTGACTTGATTGATCCCGACCAGGTTAGTTTAATCTGTAATCGTCAAGGGGCGGATAACATCTGTTGGGTCGCCCATCTAGTAGGGAAATCCCATCACCATGGTATCCCCTCCTGCCTTCTCTCGCTTGATGCATAGAAGGCTTTTGAGCAGGTCTACTAGTCCTTCCTTAAAGCAGTACTTAGGAAAATTGACCTTGGACTGGGCATGATATCCCGTATCATTGCTTCCTATCATGCCCTCACTGCTGTCATTTGAGTTAATGACCTTTATACAAGGCCAAATCCGTCGAATGAGAGGTACAGCAAGGATGCCCACTCTCGCCTCTTTTGTTTGCCATAGCAGGGCAACCCCTAGCTATCATCATCCAGCAGACAAACTCCATCATTGGCTTCCCCTTTGGGGGCTGAGCATATTAATTGAGTATGTTCGTAGGCAATCTTTTTCTTACGTTCACCCAGCACATGTCTTCTCTCCCGGCACTGGTCCTTGCTCTTGCGGCCTTTGAACGGGTATCCAACTTCAGGGTCTACATATCCAAGTTTCAAGCCTTAATTCTTACAATACCCAAACAGTATATCCTCGCAATACAGGTTCTTGCCCCCTTCCAATGGGCCCCACATGACATCCGATATTTAGGTCTCAAGCTGACCACTACCCTATCGACTTGGACGCAAGCTAATTGGGTGCTGTTTCATAAATATATCCTGGATGATATCCGTCGAAGGCGGTCCTTGCAGGTGTCTTTGCTTGTACGGCTTAAAGCCCTCAAGATCACCATCATCCCCAGGATTCTATACTTGCTCCAAACACTCCCCACCTCCATTCCACATGAGAATATTGTTTACCTTTAGTAGAACATTTGCACCTTCATATGGGGGGGCAGGTTCTCAAACTTAGTTCTGATGCTCACCTGGGATTGGGGGAGCTGGTGTGTCCTAATCTCCTGGAATACGGGCGACACACCTTCCCTTCATATCCGAGTAGGTTGTGAGGGAAAGCAAGAAGCACTGGTTCCATATGGATTGAGCTGTCCCTTGCAGACCTCTTTGGGATCTCGATTGGCTCCCTAAACATGCGTGACCACAGATTGCCTACCTTGCGACCCCCACCAGGACCATCCTTGAGATCTGGGACAAAATTGCACTTAAATGTGGACTAACCATGTTTTTTTTTTTTTAAATCTCTTTATTCGCATCAGGTTGGTACATAGGAGCGAACAGGCACTTAGCGTGCAGAGAAAATCAGCGACAGTATTAACAGGAATGCAAAATGAAACATGGTTAGATGTGACCAACAATATGATGAGCGGAGCAACACATTCTAGAAACTCCATTTTTCCATTTTCTAGTTTGACAATAATACGTACAAGTACACAGGCGATGCAAAGAGATAAATAAAATGCAAAAAAACCATCAACTAGAGAGATGTCTACAAGGGAGAGAGAGCGGACCACAACACATCGATCATGACAAGGTGGTAATAACGGCTGCATGGGTGACCATAGGATGTCGGGGTAACCAAGAAGTGAGTGTAAGCAGAACAGGCACGGCAAACAGTAGCCAATTTTAGCACAGTAGACAATGCAGGCCAGCCGGGGGAAGAACAGCTAACCCACCCCCTCCGGCACCAGAGAGCTCGCCGCCTGGGACTGTGCCGCCTGTGTTAGCTTGCTAATGTACTGTCTGTAGGGGCCCCAGATGTCGACTGGGCGCGAGGCGGTTGGGAGCTGTGCGGAGTATTCCACATTGTTTATGTTACACTGGGCCAGACTGCGGAGCCATGTCTTCGAGGTGGGAATGCGTTTAGAACCCCAGAGCATAGCAATTTCCCTTTTTGCAAGCAGAAAACCAATGGCAGCCAGTTTCCTCGTGGTGCTGGGAAATTCAACAACATACCCCATCAATGCAATCTCGGGCAGGGGACTCAGGACACAATCTAAAATGCTACCCAGTATGTGGTGTACCTGCAACCAGTAGTCCTGCAGTTTGGGACACGTCCATGCAAGGTGGGCAAAGTCAGCGTGTGGGGCATTGCATTTGGGACAGTGATGCGGCCTTGACGGGTCAAGTCTGTGAGCCAAGGCAGGTGTGAAGTACAGCCTCCGCAAGAACTTGAAGTGAATCAGTTTGTGTCTGGTGTTGATGGAGACGTCTTTGGTGGCCCGGCAGCAAGCGGACCATTGGTCGTCAGTAATGGGTCCGCCCAGATCCGCCTCCCACGCTGCACGTACCCGTGTGTCTGAGGCAGGAAGTGCAGCCACACATATTTTGTACAGTTTTGACACAACATGCGCACTACTGGGGGACTGTATCAAGAAGGTCAGGGCCTCCAAGTCGTCGGGAGGGAGCGGGAAAGAAGGAAACTGTGTTCTGAGCATGAACCTCAACCGGGTAAGAACGAACGAGTCCATGAACGTCCAATCGGTAAAACGGTGGTCCTCCGAGACCGAAAAGACGTGTCCCTCCGGGAACAAATCTCCTACGGTGTTAAGCTGGTACTTGGAAAGAGTACGACAGACCACCGCTTCAGAAGTGATAGGGAGCCAGTGGGGGTTCGGGAGTGGGAGGGCTGGTGAGTATAACACCTCCTTCCGGAGCAGGCGACGCAGCTGTATCCAAGCCCAGGAAGTAGTGGAGGCAGTCTGGATATCCCGAGGGTCACGGGGCAGGCCCTTGGGCAGTAGCATCCCGAGGGCAACAGGCCTCGCCATGTCCGCCTCCGGCCGCAAATGGGGTATCCGGGCATCCGGGTGAAACCAGGGGTGTGCGTAAGCGCACTGGGCAATAAGATAGTAAAGGTGAAAGTCCGGTACTCCAAAACCGCCCCGTTCATAGGGCAGAGTCAGGGTTCGCCAGGAGACTCTCGGGTTCTTGTCTCCCCAAACCAGCCGCAGCAACAACGAGCGCAGCTGGGTGAAGAAAACCTTGGTCAGTGGGATCGGCAAATTGTGGAACAGGTATAGGAAACGGGGAAGCACCACCATCTTAATGATAGCTATGCGTCCTGCCATGGAAAGAGGAAGGCGAAGCCAGTGGGCGAGGCTATCTTCCAGAAAGTCCAAGGCCCGACCGTAGTTCAGGCGGACCATGGAGACTGTATCCAGGTGTATGTGGATACCGAGATACTTCACCGAGTCCGCGTTCCAGTCGAGTGGGAATGGACTGTCCCAACGAACTGTGGCGGGCGTAAGGGGGAAGATATCAGACTTGCGCCAGTTGATACGGAGGCCAGAGTACTCCCCAAACCGGGTTATCTCGAGGAGAAGGGGTTCCAGGTTCGTCTCAGGAAACCAGACATAAAGTATGGTATTGTCCGCATATAAAGAGACGAGGAGCGGACCAGTACGAAACTGGAGGCCACGATGCAAATGCCGCTCCTGAAGGTGTCGGACCAAAGGGTCCATGGCTAAAATATACAACAGCGGGGAGAGAGGGCAGCCCTGTCGGGTGCCCCTCGAGAGGGGGAAGCTATCAGAGATAGTGCCATTAAGGCGTAGTCTCGCCCGAGGGGCGGTGTAGAGCAGTTCTACAGTGGCAATGAACATCGCGGGCATGCCCATCCGCCGCATGACGGACAGAAAGAAAGGCCACTCCAGGGAGTCGAAGGCCTTCTCGACGTCCAAAAAAAACGCCGCCGCCGGGGTGTCCGGGTCTATTCTGTGTAGGACAGAAAAAAGAGTTCTAAGGTTAAGGGAGGTGGAGCGGTGGGGGACGAACCCGGATTGGGCAGGGGAAATAATCTGTTCCATCAGGAGCGACAAGCGAATTGCGAGAACCTTGGCCAAGATCTTGTAGTCAAGGTTGAGCAGCGATAGTGGCCTGTAAGAGCCACAGAGGGACGGGTCACGACGAGGCTTGGGCAGCAGCACGATCACCGCCTCTCGAAGTGTGGGAGGCAAGACGCCGGTTTCCAATGCCTCTGAGTACATCTCCACAAGGTGGGGCACCAGCTCGTCTTTGAACTCCTTATAGAAGTCAGCCGAAAAGCCGGCTAGCCCAGGAGCCGAGGAGCCCTTCAAGGCGTCGATAGCCTCAATAATGTACTCGGGCGTGATGGGATCGGCAAGGAAATCCTGCATGCCCTTCTCCAAAAACACCATGGCGATCTCATCAATGTATGGGCCAGGATCACGACGGTCATCAGGCAAGGAGGAGGTGTATAACGTTTTATAGTAGGACAGGAAAGTAGCGCATATGGAAGGGGTGGTCTGGTGGCGAACGCCAGAGTCACCAAGCAAGTCGGTAATATAGGAGGCCTGCCGGGGGGGGCGTAGTAGCTGTGCTAGGAGCCTGCCAGGTCTGTCACCCTCCCCGTGCTGTCTAGCTGCATGTTGTGTATGCAAGTAGTGCAATTCCCTGTCTGCGGCGTCCCTGAAATCTTGCAGCAATCCCAGACGTTTGGTCTCCAAGGCGCCATCAGGGTCCGGGAGGCTGGAACTATCCAACGCTGCAATGTCATCTTCGATACGAGACATTGTGGCGTGGATCTCGCGCAATGACCCAACGTATTTCGTGATGCACACCCCCCGGATGGTGGCCTTGAAACCCTCCCACAGTGTGGCCCATGTGTCAACAGTGCCTGAGTTAAGCTCAAAATAGTCCTCAATCGCCTTGCGAATGTCCTCTTTAAAAACCGGGTCAGCCAATGCCTTGCCAGGGAAGCGCCACTGTCTCTCGTACCCTCCCAGTCTAGGAACCAGTAGAGTCAAAAGTAAAGGAGAGTGGTCTGAAAAGGTACGTGGGAGTGTAGAGTGTGTATCCACCCAACCAACCACACCCGGGGAGAGGAGCCAATAGTCGATCCTGGTGCTAGTATTATGATACCCAGAATGATTTTTTTTTTTTTGTAAAACAATTTTTATTGCAGAGAAAATGGCACTCATACAGTATACACACCAACATAAACTCCAGCATAAGTGCAGTCACTGTCCGAATACCGTTGGTATACACAGCCTTTGGACCCACATCCCGGAGGCTGGGCGGCGATCCAACATGTAGCTTGGAGCAGGTGGTTCATGTAGAAAGAGCCCATTGTTACAACATTCTCCGCTTTTATATTGCCAAGATCAACCGTTCCCCCTCGCTCTATCGTTGCGTATAGCCTCTCATCCTCCAAATAAACAATCCAACTTTACTCCCTTCCCCCCTCCCCTCCCTCCCCATCCCCCTGGTGTCTAAGCCTACGTGTTCAGTGTAGAATCTCTGGCAAACCTGTGTGGTTAGGATTGTGGTAACAATACTTAGGTGCTTGTGTCAGGTGGCAGTGCAGGGCCTGGTACCTCCTCCCTCGGGGCCTCCCGTAGTGCTACTCCCTCCTCCTCATCACTCAACACCATACTATCCCTGAGCGCCTGGACCAGGGTTTCCCATGCTAGCGCCGCTTCCTGAGCCTTTTCATTTGCCGTCCGCCGGGCCAATTGGTATCTAAGTGTGCTTTCCGCCGCTGCCCATTTCAGAAATTCGTTCAGCCACTTTTGGTGTGTCGGAGCGGCCTTCGATTTCCAACCCCTAGTGAGCTCCCTCTTCGCGATCATAAGGCCCATATCAATAAATTTACTTGACAGCTTCGTTTTGCGCGTGTGTGGAAACCAATGTAGGAGGACGACCGCGCTATCATAGTGCAGTGCTCTATCCGTGACCTCGTTTAAGGCGTCCCCAACCCCCTCCCAGTACTCCTGGATGCGCGGGCAGTTCCTGAGCATGTGTTGCAAGTCAGCGCCAACTAGCGTGCATCTGGGGCATGCTGCATCTACTGCGCCAAAATATCTCGCTATCTTATTCGGAGTGAGGTAGGCCCTGTGTAGGATATAGAGGTGTATTAATTGGAAACGGGCGTTTCTGGTGCTTTTCCTAGCTCGCTGAAGCAGTTGGGACCATGTTGTGTCTGGGATTTCCCTCTGTAAGTCCTCTTCCCACTGTGCTTTGAGACGTGTTAGTGGTGGTATGTGTTCCGTATGCATTCTGGAGTAAAGACATGTAACCGCTTTCCTCGTACCTGCTGACATCATCGTATATTGGCATGCCAATGACGTCTCAGGTTCCATCAGGCCCTCTCCCCAGTGTGCTTGAAGCGCCCGCACCACCGCAGCATGCACCAAGTAGTCACCCCGTGGCAGATCACAGCGTTCCTGCAGAGTACGGAACTCCATTAGCACCCCATCCGAGTATAAGTCCCCCACCATCTGAAGACCCGCCCCTTCCCACAGTTGGAGGTTCGACCAGTCTCCCCCATGTGGAAGTGCCGTCAGCATCCCCAATGGTATCTCTGGGGCATATGGGTGACCAGGGCCTGCACGCTTTTGCATGCGATTCCAACAGGACCTCAGTGTCTTTTCCTCCTGGGTCAGTCCACTCAGTAATAATTACTGCTGGAGGGCTACATAAGCCAGCACATGGCGGGGGGTGCCCGCGTCCCTCTCATGGTCCGGTCCCCGGTACACTCTTGCCACTTCCTGCGTAAAGAATTGCAGCTGTGCCGCCAGGTAATAGAGCTCAAAGTCTGGGACCGCTAACCCCCCCTGATCCTTGGGGCGCATGAGAGTCGCCAGCGCTATGCGCCGCCTGCCGCCACCCCATAGAAAAGCTATAATGCTGGACTTCAGGCGCTTGAACACTTCTCCCGGTACCCAGACCGGCAAGGTCCTAAAAAAGTATAATAGTCTCGGTAGGGCGATCATTTTGAGGAGGGACACTCGCCCCGTCATAGACAGGGGGAGGGTAGCCCAGAAAGCCATATTGCCCTTCAATCCTCGGATACAGCGCCCGATGTTCCCATCCAACAAATTGGCGGGATCGTGGTATATGTAGGTCCCAAGGTAGTGCAGGCAATCAGGTTCCCAGCGCACTCTGCTGTTGGTCGCAGGGCGTGTCTCCCCTTTCCGGAGCGGGAATAAGCATGTCTTCTCCCAATTCACCTTTAAGCCTGAGAGCGCACCGAATCTCTGTAGGAGATCCTCTGCACCCATAACCGCCTCATCAGCGTTATCCAAGAACAGCAAAAGGTCGTCCGCATATAACGATATATGGTGGTAGGTCCCTCGCTCTTCCAGTCCGAGGTACGCATCACCCCGTCTGGCCAGCATTGCAAATGGTTCCATGGCCAGTGCAAACAACAACGGAGAGAGCGCGCAACCCTGCCTCGTCCCCCGGTTCACATCATAGCGGTCCGATATCAGAGCTCCCACTCTCACCCTCGCACCCGCCTGCGCATAGAGCACTGTGGTCCATTTTATATAACCATCACCGAGACCGAATCTCCGCATCACCGCATATAGATAGTCCCATTCCAGGCTGTCGAAGGCCTTTTCAATGTCAACTGACAACACTACTGGGGCTAATGCCGTTTGTGGGGGGTCCGCCAGCAGCCTGAGCAGCCGCCGAATATTGTGGGCTGTGTTCCTGGTTGGGATAAAGCCCGACTGGTCCCTATGTATCAGGCCTGTCATATGAGCGATCAATCTCCCGGCCAGAATCGTGCTCAAAATTTTGTAGTCCGTCGTCAGCATCGACAACGGACGGTATGACGCCGGGTTCGCGCCATCCCTGCGCGGCTTAAGCAATAGGACCATGATCGCCTCGCGCATCGATTGGGGCAGCTCACCTGTCTCCCTGGCTTCATTATACACCGTCCTGAGTCTCGGGGCCAGTAGCTCCATATATTTCACATAAAACTCAATAGGGAGACCATCCATCCCCGGTGTCTTGTTTCGCGCCATCTTCTTGATGGCCCCTCTAATTTCCTCGAGGCCAATCGGATCCCCGAGAGCCTTAGCGTCCTCCGGGTCTAACTGGGGCAATTGGGTCTCCGCCAACAGGGCTTCCGTCGCCTCGGGTCGGTTCTCCAACCCCCGCCTGTATAAGGTGCCGTAGTAATCTTGGAAGCACCGCACTATTTCCGGTTGCGTGTGATAGGTCTCCCCGTTCGCTCCCGCCAGGGACAGTATCGGGGTGGATCCTCTGTGAGGGTTGGCCAGCCAGGCTAGGAGAGTCCCCGTCTTATCCCCCTCAGCGAGAGTCCTGGTCACATAAGCTTTATAATCGAAGCAGCGTAGGCGCTCCACTTCAACCGCCACTGCCTCCCTCGCCGTACTAACCCTACCCTGTAATTCGGGGCGGCCGGGCCGCAATCGCTCGGCTTCTCGCAGCGTCCGTTCCGCCCTGTCCACGTCCTCTACTAGCGTCCGTCGAGTCCCCGCAAACTTCCCTATACAGTGCCCCCTCACCACCACCTTGAATGCGTTCCATTCAGCGGCCCTGGAGGAGGCGGTCCCCTCGTTCTCAGTAAAATATTGGGTGATCCTGTGTTCTAGGTCCGTTCGAAAGGGCGGGTCGTCCAGCGTGTCCGGCCGGAGCCGCCATGTTGGAATCGGTGTAGATCCGTTCATCCAGGCCAGGGTGAGCAGCAGGGGATTGTGATCTGATATCGTACGTGTGAGGTATTCTGTGCGAGCAACTGCCGGGAGAACCTGATGAGAGCATAGGAATGCGTCAATGCGTACATGTAGGTCGTGCATGCTGGAATAGAAGGAATAGTCCCGCTCAGCCGGGTGTTGTGCGCGCCATACGTCAGTGAGGTCCCACTGCTCTTGCCAGTGCATCCTATGTTTCGCCAGTCTGTGCACCGGGGAAGCCCGGAGCGGCGGGTGCGACCTATCCAATGTAGTGTCCGCTATAGAGTTAAAGTCCCCCCCTAGCAATATTGGACCTGCGAAGTAGGTTGCTAAGCGCATGGAGAGTTTAGTAAAGTAAGGTGCCTGTTCAGTGTTGGGCGCATACACGCAGCATAGCGCTATAGCACGGCCCCTGAGTAACCCCTCAACTGCTACAAATCGACCCTCCGGGTCCACAGTATTCCTAGTGACTTGGAAGGGGATCCCAGCCCGAATCCATAGCAGCACCCCCCTGGCAAACGCCGAATATGTGGTGTAAAACAGGTGACCCCGCCACCTCCTTTGGAGCGCTACCCCCTCCTGTTTGGTCAAATGAGTTTCTTGCAGGAAGGCGATGTGAACCCCTCTGCGGACTAGGTAAGAGTGGACTTTGTGCCTTTTAGTCATTGAGTTCAGACCCCGCACGTTCCATGACACACATTTTAATGATCCCACACTATCCATAGTCTTGGCATTGAAGGCTAAGAGCCCAGTTCCACAGTAGCCAGACACCAGTAATGGCCCCCCCATCCCCCTTCCCCAACTGATTCGTTCCCCACCCCCTTCGCCCTACATCCCTCCCCAGCTCTGCTCTCCTTCCCCAACCCCCCCTCCCTGTCCTGAGCAACCCCAACATCTCCAGACATCCACCCCCCCTAGAACAGGACCTAACTGCAAAGGAGTTACCCCCGTCCAAACAATTGAGCAAGGTGCTCTCAAAACTTTCTAGACCGCAGTCTGTACCGCGGTGGCCTTAGGGGCCTCTGGGTGCGGGTACTAGCTACCGTAGCAAAATTAGCGTCCCTCCTCCCATTCACCCCTCTATGTACATCCAAACTCACGATTGATCAGTCTCACAGCAGCCTGCTCCATCGGCCAGGTTCGCTCTTCCCTCCAGGTCGACGCGGCCAGCCCCCACATCCCCCAGTGCAATACTCAGCTGCCGAAGACCTCCTCTGCCGTCTGTGGCGTTACTGTCGGGCCCTTCACGCTGTCCACCTCCGACAGTTCAGTTTCCGACCCCGTCTGCTTGCCTTCCGAGAGCGATTTCGAGTCCTCCTCCTGCTGTGGTACCTCCGCTCCCGAGACCTCTTTCACCGCTTGCAGTGCTGCCTTCCTTTCCACTGTCGTCTGCGATTCCGTCAGTCGCTTCTGATGGTGGCCCCTCTTCCGAAGTCTCCTTGATCTCCTGACCGGGCCCCGTTGGAATTCCTCCGCGGCCGCCCTTTGGCGGGCCCCGTCCGTTCCAGCCTTATATGAGTCCCACCAGTCCCAGGCATCCGCTGACGTATAGAAGAACAGTGCCTTCCCATCCACCGAAACCCGGAGTCTCGCTGGGAACAACAGGGAATATTGCAGCCCCTCCGTCCTCAGTTCTTTTTTAATGGAGAGGAAGGAAGCTCGTTGCTTTTGGGTTTCAAAGGTGTAGTCCGGGAACAACGTGACTGCGCTATTGTCAACCTGGAATGGGCCCACTTCTCTTGCTCGTTGCAGCAGCCAATCTCTGTCCCGGTAGTGGAGGACTTTGATCACCACCGGTCGTGGGGGGAGCCCCGGCTTGGGGGGTCTTGGCAGGCACTCGATGGGCTCTCTCCAGTGTGAAGAAGGGGGAAAGGCCTTCCGGCGCTACCACTGTTCGCAGCCAATTGTCCACGTAACCCAGCATGTCCGTCCCCTCGCTTTTCTCCGGAAGGCCTACCAGTCGTACATTGTTCCGCCGGCTTCGGTTTTCCGCATCCTCCGCCCTCCTCTCCAGCGTCTGGATTCGCTCCAGGGCGTCCGTCAGTTTCCCTTCCAAGGCTTTCTGTCCCGGCACCACGTCCTTCAGGATTATTTCCGTGTCCTTGACCCTGTCGGCCAGTTTCCCATGGTCTGCCCGCAGGAGCCCCAGGCCCGTCGACACCTGAGCAATGTCTTGTTGCAATGCAGTCCTCGTGGCCGTTATAGCTTCCAGGATTCTGTCCTGCATCGTTAGCAAGTCTGACTGGGTGTGTGGCATGGCGTCCGGAGCCTCTGTGGACGTTCCTGCGTCACCTTTTGGACCTTTCGGCTTCCCCATGTCCCCTCCGAGCCAACTGCCGGGCAAACGCGGAGGTAGTCGAAACAGACAGGTCACTCAGCTGGTTGGCTGGTCGCTTCGTCGGCGGAGAGCCGTCACCGGTCAGACAGTTGCAGGCCGCAGCCCTTGAGGCCAAGGGCACTCACCCGAAGTAGGCCCGCCGTCTTCCGTACCACACCGCAGGTCGGTGCCAGCTCCCGTGCCGCGCACAGGTACCTACTTCTCGCACCCCCCCACCACTGCGGGCTGTCGGGGCCTCCGCTGTCGTGTAGTGTGGTCGCGTTCAATGGATCTTTACTGCTGCCGGTGCAGGTCTCTCAGTGGTGGACCTAGTCGACGTTCCAGAAGCAGGGTCACCAGCCTCCACTGCCACCCAGCAGGCGAGCCACCCACCGGCAAAGGCCACTGTCGCCTGGCAGGCGCCTCTACGCAGTTGTCGGAGAGTGTCACAGCACACAGCCGGGCCCCAATCCACCCACCGCTCCGAGGTCCACCACACGAGACGTCCCGCTGTGGTTGGGTGGTTCCCCTGGTCAGTGCCACGCTGAGTGCCCCTTCAGGCCGTCGCAGGGTGTCGCTGACTCTGGCAGGCTCCTCCCGGGTGGTGGGCAACCAAGCGGGGCTGTTGGGGGAGGGAGGGGGGGGTCACAACCCCCTGGACTGGGCGCCCTGCCCGGTGTCTCAGTGCAACGTCGGAGCCCTCCGGGCCTCCACCCAGGTTCTGTAACACGGGGCTGCTGGGACCACAGTCTGGGCCTGTCCTCCGCCTCACCGGCGCTGGGCCACCTCTCACACTTCCCCAGAACAGATCCACGTAGGCGCCTCTGTATGCCCGTAGAGGGGCTCTTCTTGCATTCAGGGCTTGGCAGTTTCCCCGTTTCCCGCCCCTGGGTCTCCTCCTGCTAGCGCCGGATCAGGCGCCTCAGAGCCGCCGCCAGAGCCGCCCAGGCCCAGAAGCCGGGGCCTCAATTTTAGAGCCCCTCAGGGGCACGGAGCACTCCCTCCTCCGCAGCGCCGCCGCTGGGTCCTCCAAAGCTGCCACCGGTCCGCCAAGCTCTCCGCTCACCCAGCACAGTCGGCAGCAGTTAATCACTGGGCGCCAGGTCGCTCAAGGCGCAGTCCGGCGGGTCGCGCAGTCCGATGCCGCCATGTTGGGTCTCTCGCCCCGGCCGGGATCGGCGGGGGCCGCAGCACTGGATGCGGGCGATAATCACGCTTGGCTCGCTCCCCGGGCAGGCTCTGATGTCAGGCGCGGACTCGACCCAGGTTTCACGGGGAGTCCGCGCTGATTAAAGGATATAAAAAGGATTTATTGGGGTCTGGGACGGGAGCCTCGTTAGGTCGCGTCTGCTGGCATCGGCCGCTAGCCACGCCCCCCCCCTGATACCCAGAATGATGTGTGTAAGCGGGCGAGTGGGGATGAAGCCGGGCCTCGATATCAATAAGGGGATAGTGTGCACACATGGTTGAGAGAACAGCACGAGAGCGAGGTTTGCAGTCCGGTGATGTAGAGGTGCTATCCCGTGCAGGGTCCATCAACAAATTAAAATCTCCACCCACCACCAACATGTCAGTGTCGATGCGTAGCAAATCGTCATGAAGACACTGGAGCATGGCAGGGGAGTCGGTGTTGGGCCCATACACTCCAACAAAAGTAATCTTAAAGCCGAGAAGAGTCCCAGTGGCCACCACATATCTACCTTCCTTATCAAGAATGCTATCAGAGTGCACGTAAGGGACCCGCCGGTGCACTAAAATGGCTACCCCTCTCGCATACCTGCTGTAGTTGGCGAAGAACCTGTGCGCGCCCCAGCCCCTGGCAACCATAGCGGAATCAGCCTGCCCCAGGTGCGTTTCCTGGAGGAACAACACATCCACCCCATGTCGAGCTGCATAGTTCAGGACTTGCTTCCGTTTTCTAGTGTCTCTGAGTCCCCGAACGTTCCACGACATCAGAACCAGTTTGGAAGGACCAGGTTGCTGACCTACCCCAGCCATGCAAAACCGTACAGGATATCAGTGAACAGTCTTGTGCGTACCCGCCGCCACCCTCCAGCAAAACAGACATCTCTCGAAACAAAAAACAAAGCATGCAAAGAAACATTCCAACTAATGCGTGAAACACCCCCCCTACCCACCCACCACCCAGCCTCACGTAAACCCCACGGAGGCACCACCCGGCCCAAAAAACAATACCAACAGTAGCAGAAAGAAGCAAGAGTCCAATGCAAATCTTGCAAAAGAAAAAACATTCTCAAAAAAGGGCACCACACGGCTCGCGCCATGGGGGGAAGCAGCGCTCCGCCGGGCAGACGCAACAATCAGGTCGACATTCAAATCGTATCAGCGTGTAAAAAGCCCTGCCAGGAGAGTCGAGCAGTTAGCAGTGCAGTGCATTAGTGAGCGGCCTAGCGAAGAATAGGCAGAAGTCAGCCCTGCCCGCTCTCAGCAAAAAGGTCAGCGCTAGCCTGCGAGTTCATGTTCGTAGGGGATTGCTGCGCTCTGTCCGAGGACCGCGGCGACCCTCTGTTTTTATAGGCTAGGCAGAACTCCTGTGCCTCGGTGGGAGAATCAAAGATGCGAAACTTGCCATCGACGTCTACCCTCAGTCTGGCAGGGTACAGCATGCCATAGCGCAGTCCCAGCTTGCGCAGCGAGGCCTTAACGCCAGTGTATTTGCGACGGGCGTCCTGCACCATCATCGTGAAGTCTGGAAAGAAAGAAAGTACCCCACCCTGCCATTTCACCTCGCCCGCCTCACGAGCGGCCCTCAGGGCAGCGTCCCTATCTCTAAAATTCATGAGTCTGGCAATGATGGGGCGAGGTGGCAGGCCCGGGGCAGGACGAGGGCCCAATGACCTATGTGCCCGTTCCACCACGAAGCCGCTGTAAAGGTGTCTCTGCCAAACAATTCGATCAGGAGCTGTTCCACAAAAGTGTCGAAGCGGCCAGTGGTCGACGTCTCCGCCACACCAAGAATTCGAATGTTATTGCGCCTACTGCGCGCCTCCAAATCCTCGTTCTTAATGGCCACCTCCTTGAGGATCTTCTCCACTCGCTCCAGTCGCTTCAGCGAGGAGGTAGCGCCATCTTCAAGGTCAGAGACTCGGGACTCAGCCACATCCAGACGCCTGTCGTGAGACTGAATTTTCGCGCCCATCTCGGCCATCTTCTGATCAAGGGCGTCAAAGCGGGAGTCAATGGCCTTGAACCCCACTCGCATCTCACCAAGCATTTCAGCCACCATCCCCGCCATGTCCGTCGATGGCACAGGGCTAGCCGAAGCAGCAGATCTGGTAGCCTGATTATCGGCCGAGCAGATGGGGGGTTTATCGAAGCTGAGCTTCTTCTGTGTGGGTTCCTTCCGTCGCGTTGTAGCTGGTGGGCCCATCCCGCCTCCAGCCGTCCGTGAGGATGAGGGAGCAGCAACAGGAGCAGAGGTGTGGGCAGCGCTGGGAACAGGCGTGTGTCGATGGCAAAAGACAACGGTGGGGGCGAGAATGTAGAGCCCCCACCAGACGGAGATATGCGGGGCCGCTCGAGAGACCCCCGAGAGATCCCCCCCCGCGCGCCCCCCGCCACCCCCCGAACGCACCCCGGACCAGCCGCCCGCCGCCCCCGCCCGTCACCACCCAGCCCAGGCAGGCCCAGAAATCGAGGCCCCGGCTCCCGAGGCCGGACCAGGCCCGAAGGGCTGGAGCAGCACCGGGGCCAAAAACCCCCACCAAAGGAGCCCGCCCGGGACCAGCAACGGACCGGGGGGGGCACAACAGCGACCCGGATGCCAAGGGGGGGCGCGGGAACCCGAGGGAGACTCACCAGGCGCTCCGGCGCGATAGGGTGCACGTCCGGCGGGACCCGACAGGCCCCACCACCCCTCCGCAATCCTCAACGTCCACGCCGTCCCCCAGTCTCAGGCAGCGACCATCAGCACTCCACGGCCCCCGGGGACAGAGGCGGGCATTTTCAGACTCCTGGCAGCGTCGGATCACATGGGAAAGTCGCCTTCTTCCAGCCCGTCCGGCGGAGCTCTACAATCAGGCGGCCATGACGATCGCCTGCGTAGCCACGCCCCCGTGGACTAACCATGTTAATTACATGATGGTACTTTACACCGGCTCACCTTCACACTATCACACCACATCTGATCTTTGCTGGCACTGCAACATGACCCCAGGTGATTTTCGTCACAATGGTAGTTTGTGCTCGGTTATATGCAGTCACTGGAAAGAAATTTTGGGCCACATCTAGGGCGTGCGTTGCTGAAATGCAAATGATAAATCTTTGCTGAAAAAACAATTTCCACATATTATCGTTTGTACACTATATAGTTTTATCAGTAAAACTACATATCAGAGGGAATGTTTGTGGTCATTTCAATAGAAAATGTGCTGTCTGTAGATGACATTATGTTACCACATCCTTCTTTAGCAATATATTTATTAATAGTGATTTTTTGAAAGTCAAATGAGAATCATTCCCGCCCATGCACTAATGACAGTGGTATAAGTGAACTAAGAGGCATGACAGGTGTACCCAAAATGTAGGATAGCTTCTTATTATGCACGGAGCAAAAATGTTGTCTATTAGTCTATTAAATCAAAGAAAATAGTTTTTTGCACAGCAGATATGCTGACCTCGCATACTTGAAGGTGCTCATATATTGTGATAATGAAGAGAAAGGCAGCTAGATGAAAGAAAATATTTACCTAGAATCACATAATTTGAGAACAGTTTATGGTTCAAGTGCATTACATTTAGGTCAAGTTAATTTTTAAGTCACTAACCCTGGAGGTTTGGTAACATTTTTATGATTTTTCAAGGCCTGTCTCACATTATCTAGAAACTTATCTTAGGAAAACCATACCCATACCTGGCTGCAATCAAAAGACAAACCAATTGCAATAGAAGAGGTAACATTAGCCATTATAAAACTCAAATCTGGCAAAGCTCTGGGCCGATAGGTATGCTGCAAATTAATATAAGTTATTTTGCTCAAAATTTAGCGCTGATACTTGCATGTCTTTTTAGAACTATATGTGAATCCAGCTTCCTCTCATATCCATATGTGAAGCGGCAGTAAGTGTCATCCCTAAACCGGGGAAAAACCCACACAGCGAACTTCATACAGACTTCTCTCATTCATGAATATTGATGTGAAAATCCTCACTGGAATTCTAGCAGCAAGACCGGGCCCCACCCTCCCCTCAATCATTATATCAGACCAAGCAGGCTTCAACCCAAGAAGACAATGTTCAGATAACAGGAAGAAATTACTCTACACCTTAGAGAAGACTCAGAGAAAACACAATATTGTTCTACTATCACTAGAACCTGAAAAGGCATTTGATAGAGATGACTGCAACGACATAGGAGGTTTCCTACCCAACCTAGGAATGGTATAAAGCTTTATACGTTGGATGATGGTGATCTATCAAATACCTAAAATGAGAACAAAAGTTCATGTTATGTTATCGCAGCTAATCATCATAGAGAAGGGTATCAGGCATGGAAGCTCACCCTCACCACTTATCTTTGCCCTTATGTTGAAGCCTTTTCCAAAGCAACTAGAGGGAGGGAAGACATAAATGGAGTTACAATTGGCAAAAATACTTTTCAACTCACAATGTCAGTGGATGCCATCATGCTCTCTTTAACAGATCTTCTAGAAACCTTTTTCCATATCCTGGAGAAGCTAAGGGGCATATCATCAAGGGCTGAAGATATTATTATCGCCGCTTTAGCGTCTGTTTTCGGGTGAAAAGCGGCGATAATTATATCGCATTATTTGCAAGGACACGCTAGCGCGTGTTTCCTTGATTCAGCTCCCGTTTTGTTCACACCTTCTAATGAGATGCAAAGGTGGTGTGCCTAACAAAAAACCATGGGAAAATATCGCTACCTCAGCTTCGTGATATTAGCAAGGAGGTGTAGCAATATTTTAAATCCCATTAACTATGCCTTAACGCAGGAATTTAACGTCTGTTAAATTCCTGACTAAGGCATAGCTAACATGGGAGGTGGATTATGGTGATACGACCACAGGGTCGTATCACCAAGGCTATCTCTGTTTAGGGTGCAACATCGCTGCTTTTCCAGCGATATTGGCCCATTTCCCTGGAATATAATCGCCCTGGAGTAACGTGTTGTTAATAACACGTTACCAGGGCGATAAATTCCTGCGATAGATGGCGATAAATAAACAAGCGCTAAGCGCGCTTTGCGTTTATTTATCGCCGTCCTAGTAAATATGCCCCCAAGTGAATCCCAAACAGTCTCTAATTTCAAAATAAATATAACCAGGTCAAATGCACTCTTATTTCACCCTATCTCGGGCCACATAGATCAGCTAAAGCAACTTATGCCTATCTCTTGGTCATTAGACAAGATTAAGTACTTAGGGATCCTTATTAGCTGCATTACGGCGCAGGTAGTGGGCCTTAATAATGCTACTCTGATTCAAGACTTAAGGATTGCGATAATAAAGAGGTGGGTCTTGTCCCAGATCCTCTAAATATTCCATATGATAGCCTTATCGATCCAGAGTTAGATTCCACTTCCAAAATGGTAGTAGAGCTTCAATTGCAGTGGGTAAGCAGCCTCAATGTTCTCCACCCTTTAAACCTGAGTCAAACAGAACCATAGAAAATAATGAACGACATGCATCTCCAAGTCTTGACTTTGACATTCTTGTGTAATGACATTACTTGGTTACACTATCAATATCAAGCCTAAATAGCTTTAAACTGTTTGCTAAGCAATTTGTTACGAAACTATCAACGAAAAGTAATATTGCACTGCTTTAAAAGTAAATGTCCTGGAACACCCAAGGCACTGTCATCTGCAGGAGCAACAACATCTTGATCTGTTGCAGGAATTACAGGAGACCAAGTAGCACTTGTCCAATATCCAAGTGCCTCCACGCTCTAACTCCATCTGAAGCTCCATCAACTCACTGGTCAACAGGCCTGGTGACTTGGTCTATGGGGGCATGCATGTGAAATAAGCCTTCAGAACTGCCCTCTGCTCGTCTGTACTAGTAATTTGGGTTAAAAGCATGAGAACTGTGATTTTGCCCCTGCTGTCCTGGGCCATAAGGAATCGCCTAGTTTAAAATGTGGCCCATTTTCAGCAGCCGCCAGCATTGTTACACCAGAGTCTTCAGGACAGCACATTCAATGTCTGCCCTTATTTGGAAATTCTTGAAGAAATAATCAGCACCATTGACATTGTAGTTCCATTTTGGGAGGTCACAGATCGTGGACTCAGCTATGCACCTGCTGTAGGTAATAAGGAGGGCACATACCCTGCTCGCTATTCCAGCCTTGTGACTAGTGACATCTGCACCGGAGATACCCTAGTATTCTCTCTTCTACCCTTCCCAGCCAAAGTCATCAAGAAGGCCATTAACGTCCAACTTTCTGACTTCATCGCAGTGAACCACATCCTGGACCTCTCCCAATCCAGCTTCCGAAGCAACCACAGCACCAATACTGCCGTCCTCGCCACCATAGATGACATCCACACCATCCTTGACCGAGGTGAAATGGCAGCCCTCATCCTCCTGGACCTCTCGCCGCCTTCAATACCCTCTCTCAGCGCACCCTATGCACAAGACTCCACAACGTCGGCATCTGGGACAAAACCCTGGAATCAAACCTCTCTTTTCTCACCGGCTGAACACAGAGTCAGACTACTTCTGTTCCTCTCGGAGTCCACAGAGATCAGCTGCAGAGTGCCTCAGGGCTCCAGCCAGAGCCCCACTCTTTTCAACATCTACATGGCCAGTTGCAGCCGTTGTCAGGAACCACGGACTCAACATCATCTCCTACGCTGACAACACCCAGCTGATTCTCTCCCTCAATAATGAACTCACAGTCACCAAAAACATCTTTTACGGTGGGATGAAGGCTATCGCCACACGAATGAAGAACAGCTGCCTCAAGTTCAATTCAGTATATGAACAAGGGGGGTTGACCCATATAAGTCACTGGGACCTGGGTTGTATAGATACTGAGAGGAGAGGGTCCCAGCGTGTTAGAGGAAATGATTACATATAATTATCCATAGAATTACTCAACAACAAATGATTTTATCCACACAGTTTAATTCACAGTGGGATAACGTATATTTGATATACATCATGTCAAAAGAATTAAATCAACTGTGTTGAACATCATACAGTGCCCCGAGGAGGGAAAAGGGAACGTGATGGTGAGGAGATCGTGCAGTGGTGGGAGTAAGTTCGATCAGTGCGACTCGCAAAGCTCCGCGCTCGGAGCTTTGCGAGTTGCACTGATCGAACTCATCTCGATTGCGGAATTCGCCAGAAGTTACGAACCTGCCAAAGTACCGATGGTTCATCTTTATGCCTTAAGTTGATACAGTACCACGCCACCGGAGTCTACCTGATTCATCGGCCTGACCAGACAACCGCTGCACGCGGACCGTTTGGTCCTTTGCCCCAACCCTCCCCTTATGGTCCTGATGAAGACCCCACAGCAAGGTTAATCGATCCTGCAACTTCTAGAGGGTCGAAACGTCGACTGTTTGTTTTTACTGTGGCAACTTCACGCCAAAAATTGTATATACACTGTACTCTTTGTCGTATGCCTTCCTTTGAATAACAGTACTATGCGGCATGCAAGTTGTTGCTACTTTGTTGATAGCATGAATAAGTGCTCTAAAGATTGATTTTACTGTCACTTACTCCCACCACTGCACGATCTCCTCACCATCACGTTCCCTTTTCCCTCCTCGGGGCACTGTATGATGTTCAATACAGTTGATTTAATTCTTTTGACATGATGTATATCAAATATACGTTATCCCACTGTGAATTAAACTGTGTGGATAAAATCATTTGTTGTTGAGTAATTCTATGGATAATTATATGTAATCATTTCCTCTAACACGCTGGGACCCTCTCCTCTCAGTATCAAGTTCAATTCAGACAAGACCGAAGTCCTCATCAAGGGCTCCACCTCCTCTGCCTGTAACGGCACCTGGTGGCCTACAGCACTTGAACCCCCCCCCACACCCACACCCACAGACCAGGCACATCATTCTGGACTCCTCACTCACCATGAACCACCAGATCAACACTGTCTCATTATCCTGCTTCCACGCGCTATGCCTGCTCTGATAGATATTCAAATGGATCCCCACCAAGTCCAGAAAGACTGTTACCCACACACTCATCAGTAGCAGAATTTACTATGGCAACACACTCTACGCCGGTATCAACCAGAAACTCCTCAAGGAACTGCAGAACATTCAGAGTGCCTCCCCCAGACTCATCCTCAACATTCCCCGCCACAGCCACATAACCTGCCACCTGAGAGACCTCCACTGGCTCTCAGTTAATAAAAGAATCACCTTTAAGTTGAAGTTGAAGTTGAAAAGTTTTATAAAGCGCTCTAACACCGAGCGGTTTCTTGGCGCTGCAGACAGATAGCACTTAGGGGGCAGGGGGGTTAGTGCGACGGATATGCTAGGGAGAAAAGATGAGTTTTTAGGGCTTTACGGAAGTCCATATAGGTGGGGGTGGACCTAATGGCAGAGAGAAGGGTATTCCAGAAAGGGGGGGCAAGGGTGGAAAACCTCATGCCTCCAAATTTTTTTCTCCGAAAGCGAGGGACGCTAAGGAGAGACTGGGTGGAGGAGCGAAGGCTTTTGCTGGGAACATATGCACTGATCTTCGAATTGATGAAGTCTGAGGCGGTGCCAGCCAGAGCCATAAAGATCAGGCACCCCATCTTGAATAAGGAACGCTCCAAGATAGGCAACCAATGGAGTGTTTTTAGCAGAGGGGTAACTCGGTGAGATTTAGGAAGTCTATAGATAAGACGTGCAGCTTGGTTTTGGATTAGTTGCAGGAGCCGGAGTTCGTAAGCAGGGATACCTACATACAGGCCATTGCCATAATCAAGGCGGGATAAAATCATACCAAGGAGGATGAGTTTAAGGGCTGCAACAGAAAAAAAGCGGGAGATTTTGCGTATGATTCTAAGGGACAGAAAACAGGATGAGACCACAGAGCAAATCTGGGGGCGCATGGTAAGGTCATGACTGACTTTGATACCCAAAGTTTTTACAGAGGCGGAGGGTTGGGGGGAGGAACCAAGGGCAGCAGGCCAGAAGGCAGAGGTCCAGGGGCTAGAGAGGCCACCAGTAAGGACCAACTCCGTCTTATCGGGATTCAGTTTTAAGTGATTGAATTTCATCCAATCAGAGATGAACGTCAGTGTAGATTGGAACTTTAGGATAGAATCGGGGGAAGATGAGAGGTTAAAGATGAGCTGAAGGTCATCGGCATAATTAAACACCGTGACCTCCATTTTTTGCAAGGCGGTTATAAGAGGATAGATATATAGGTTGAACAGAAGAGGAGAAAGAGAAGAGCCCTGGGGGACCCCGCAAGAGACAGAACGGGTGGGGGCAGAAAAACCCTCAAGCCGTATGGCCTGAGTGAGGGCTTCTAGAAAGAAGGTGAGCCAGGCCAAAGCCGGCCCCCGAATGCCAGCGCCCCCGACACGATCGAGAAGGATGGAATGATCGACCGTGTCGAAGGCAGCGGACAAATCGAGGAGGACCAGGGCCTGGGGGAGTTGGTAACAGCACTCCTCCTAAGCTCATCTAGGACGGAGAGGACAACAGACTCCGTAGAGGGAGCTGGGCGAAAGCCGGCTTGATGAGAGGCCAGGAGGTGGTTGTCCTCGATAAAAGCAGAGAGGCAGGTGGTAACGTGGCTCTCCAGGATCTTTCCCAGGAACGGGAGCAGAGAAATAGGTCAGAAATTAGAAAGAGAAGTGGGATCAACGCCAGTTTTTTTTAGAATGGGAATAACTATGGCTGATTTAAACGAGTCTGGGACAATTCCCTGAGTAATGGAAGTATTGAGGAGGGTTAGCGGGGGTTCAGGACAACTGGAGAACGCCTCCCTCAGAATGTGGGCGGGGCAGCAGTCAGAAGGGGACCCCGATTTGACTTTCTTAAGCAGAGTAAGGAAGACCTCCTTAGAAATTAGAGAAAGTTGATCGAGGAGAGGAGAGATAGGAGGCAGTTGGGGACAGGAGAAGGAAGGGGGAGGAAAGGGAATGTTGCATTTGATGGTCGCAATCTTCTCGATGAAATAATCATTGAGGGAGTTGCAGAGAAGTTGAGAGGGGGAGGGTTTGGGGGCGACTCTATCAGAAGCTGCTAGCTCATGGACAATGGTAAAGATTTCCTTGGGTTTATTTGCCGCAAGGAGAATTTTCGAGGAAGAGTATTCCGCTTTGGCTAGGAGAATGACTTTTTTGTAATCCCGGAGAAGAGCTGTGTATTGTGTTTTAAGTGTAGGACAGTACCCACGCCTCCAGTGGCGTTCAGCCTGCCTGAGTGCAAGTTTTTGAGCCTTGAGATCGTTGGTAAAGCATCTGTTAGCCTCGTGGGAACGACACGTTCTAACCAATTTAAGAGGGGCAACTGAGTCACAGGTAGCAGAAAGCCAGCTGTTGATGGCGGCCACCTGAGAGTTAGGGGAGGCATCAGGGAAACTAGGGGCGAGGGCGCTAGGGAAGAACAGAGCGCGGCAAGATCCACACGATTCCAGTTCCGAGCCCAGACATTTTTAGGGGGGGAGGGCTTATTGTCAGCCCCAAGTTCGAGGGAGAAGGAGATCAAGGAGTGGTGAAACCAAGTGCAAGGGAGGACTGTGGCGGAGGAAATGGGCAGATTAGCTGACCAAATCTGGTCAAGGGTATGGCCGTGAATATGGGTAGGAAGGTGGATCTGTGAAGTGAAGTTCAAGCTGTGAAGAGATTCTGTAAAGTCTTTAGAGGCGTGGTCCTCGCGAGGGTCACTAGGCCAAAAGTTAAAGTCGCCCAGTACCAGGACCGAGGAATTGTTGACCACCAAGGTGGCCAGCAATTCCTGCATAGCTGGAATAAAGTAAGACATGGATTGAGGAGGTCGGTAAAACAGCGCACAGGTGAAAGGAGCCGCTAGGTTGACAGAGCGGACAACTAAGAAATCAACTGCGGTGATAGAAGGGTAGGAAAGAAGTTGAAATTGGAGGTTGGAACGGGATATCATAGCCACTCCTCCTCCAGCCTTCCCTGCCGGGCGATCAGCTCGGAGAGCATAATAGGGGTCGGGAAGTGTCGCTAGGACATCAGGCAGGGAATCAGATGAAAACCATGTTTCGGTAAGAAACAGGATGTCAGGCTTGACTGTGTCCAGGAGGTTAAAGAGCTCCAGTTGGTGTTTAACCGCAGAGCGGGTATTAAGGAGGTAGGCTGTGGCCACAAAGGGGGGGAAAGGGGGGTACAGGGGGGAGACTCCTGTTTAGCAGTCAGCGGCGGGGGTCTCTATAATCCCGGTATAGGAGGCGATATTGTGATACGATTTCGCTGTGATATGCCAAGATTTTCAATACGGGCCAGGGTTGGAGCACTGAGAGGCCAATTACCGTGGAATGCCTGTAGTTGTATTGAAGAATAGTTTAAGAAACGGGCATAGTGATGGGCCGCGGACGGGCGCAGACGGGCTTGCCTGCGGCGCGCCAGCGGCGCGCCCGCTGCGCGGACGGGGTAGTGTAATCATCATATACTGGCAGGGATGGGAGTGGCCGGGCAACTGCACCGTCAACCAAATACTTCCCCTAAGATGGCGCCTATCCTTTCACATCAGTTCCCCTCAACAGCGCCAAATCGGCTGCAGAGGGAAAAGCAATGTAGATAAGGAGGAAGGGGTAAGTGGGATGTGCAAAGTAAGCAAACAAAAGTATTAAAAATACACACTTTTAATAATTAGCGATAGATGCTGCTCCTGGCTTCGGCCTCAGGAGAATGCGCTCTGTCAGTACTGCGCGCGAGGCTAAGAGCCTAAGTTCATCACACATGTCTACAAAGCCCTACATGACGCTGGATCTGCGTACCTCAACCCATTCCACGCACCCACCAGAGACCTCCTCTCTGCCCAACTGGCCCTGGCTTCTGTTCAATGTAGCCGCAAGACCACAGCTGGAGGAAGATCCTTCTCCTACCTTGCAGCAATGACCTGGAACACACTGCCTCTCCACCTCAGGCAATCACCATCACTGCCTCATTTCAGGAATGACCTCAAGACCTGGCACTTCGACTGAACCACAGCGCCTTCAATGGACAAGCAGCTCCCCCCGGCCCAGCTTCTTGAGACCCTTACGGGTGAGTAGTTGTGCTTTACAGGTCACTTGATTGGTTGATTGACTGTGAATGAGTAGTGTCGTAAGTTCCTCCTCATGAAACACAAGATGGTGACAAGTTCACCCAACAGCCATAGACTTTCTGTCATACACCACTGGTTTTGTTGCAGGCTCCCACAGAGGGCCGCACAGCAGACTGGCTTCCTTTAGGATATTTATCTTCATCTGCATTGGTTTGTATTGCTTGATAATTGTAGTTTTATGGGATTATTTACCATCTGCAGTTTGTAGAATGCTTAGTAGCAGTACAATAATACTACTCACGTACTACAAATGCTATTCTCAAAACTACAGGCAGACACCACCACCTCTCCTATCTTTTCTATGCTAAGGTCTCCACCACGTGCGCAGAGATCTCCACACACGTAGGTATACGTATTAACAGTAAATGGTGGAGGAGCCTGGGTGGAGTGGCCGTGAAATGGGGAAAACTTACTAATAAATGGCAGAGGATCATGGAGTATAGGGAGGCCTGCCACGTCCAGATGGTCATACAGCTCGGATTTGCCTAGGATAAACTATGCTTGGGGTGACCAGATCAGAGCTCCTTGGAAACACTGCTTCACCACCTGAATTCCAGGTCACATCCCCTCCAAAAAGCCACAACTTGATGTAACTTCTCGTTTGGAGCTGTGCAGCAACTACAGACAAGGGAAGATGTGACTGCCGTTTTCAACTGGGAAATTGCCGCACATGTCCATTGATGGAGTGTCAATCAGTGGTGTGTTATGTATGCACTACAGTGTATCAAACATATGTGGTAAGTAGTCCATAGCACAGATAGGTTGTATCACATAGTATGTCCTACATGGTTTGTCATATTGTAATGGGATATTAAGAATGTCCAGTGCATTAAAATTTCAGACAATTCAGATCCCAACTGATGATGTTTGAAAACTGACATGATATGCAGATATACAGTTTTCTCAGCATCACTCAGTCGGGCATCAAGTGACTGATATAATTATTGCTCTACCAGGCAAGTAGCATTATTAGTTATCTTAATTATTCATGAGTCTACAGTACATTGAAATCAAGGTAACAAAATAATGTCTAGAAAATGCTATTATTCTGTTATGCATTCAGGACCATAAGGTCATTCTCGACAAAAAGTAGTATGAATTCGTGACCAGCTCGTCTTAAAATAGAGTCTTTAAGAGTAAGAGTAGGTACTGTGCAACTAGGCAGCTGTTTAGAAATCTTCTCTTACAACCAAACTCATGCATTAGTACCAATTAAAGCACCTCCCCTTTCCGGGGTCAGTTTCAGAACTGCAATGGCAGAGGACCAGATGGCAGTGCTTTTAAATGTCACCACTGCTCTGTTTGCTGTAATATGTACTTTGAGATCAGCAAAGAATGACAGTGTTTGTTCCTTTGTAGCAGATGTTGGCAGCAGATGTTGTTAACTATTTGATTACCTTGTTAAAAGCATCAATCGGAGTATTTGCTCTACATACATAATATTTTGCTGGAAGACAGTTTTTCTGTTTCACCAACAAAGCATAATTTTCAAACATATGCAAAATTTCTAATTGCATAAATGTTTTGATGGGCTTACATGGCTGGATCTAGTCCAGACTTCTGTCTATCATACTTTGTTTTTATTCTCTTGTGCAAGACAAAGTGCCTGATTTAGAGTTTGGTAATGTGACACCACGGCACTTGTAATGCAGCAGAAGTGATGTCCGTCATGGTTGTGACAGAGTCAGTGGATCTAGAACAATTTTCAGAGTGGAGGTTCTGCTATCAATGTTGCATCACTGAAGTCATAGGGAGTCTGAAAAATCCAAGCTTCACACAAAGAACAAGTGTCGCAAATGAGTCATGCTCATTCAGCACGAGAGTGGTAAAAGGTAGGCGGTGCCTTTTGTGAGTGCACTGTCACAAATACAGTACTAAAGCCAGTTGTGGCCGACATGGCTCACAGGTAGGTGCAGGGGGAGGGAGTTAGTGGTAGGTGCTTTACAAGTCACTTGATTGGTTGATTGGCTGTGAGTAGGTGCAGTGGGAGGGAGTTAGTGCACCTACCTGTGGCCGACGTGGCTCACAGGTAGGTGCAGGAGGAGGGAGTTAGTGGGGGGATGGGGGTCAGGTGCGGGGGGTCTTAATAATGTTATTTTATTTTTTAAAGTTACCTTGAGGCCGGGTCCGGCCTCAAGGAACAAGAAGCTGGCAGCCAGGCTCCCACCCCATAGCCAATAACAATGCTGCAATGCAGCGTTGTGATTAATCTGAGTGCCGCAACAAGGCGCTCAGCCAGGAGCTGGAGAGGTGGGCATGCCTGCATGGAGAAGGGGGAAGTGCGCATGAATGGTTTGGGCGGCCGGAGAAGGCCGCCCAAACAGTCATTCCGCATTCAGGAGTGGGCACACCACTCCTGCCCTGCTCCGTAAGCAGAGCAGCCCTGCCCACCGGCAAAGGAAACACACAATGATAATAACTAAAAATGATTACCATTTTATGTTTTTGCTTCTCGCACTGCGAGAAAGCAATGATGTAACGCTCCTCCGTCATAGCTGAGGAGCCGCTACTGACTAAAGCATGATGTTGTATCGCACTGTTATTTGAAAACAGTACATTTTTCCTTGAGATGGCATTAAATTTGAACAGACATGCAGTTTTACTGATAAAACTACATAGGACGCAAACAATAATGGGGGGATATTCGGTTTCAGTGAATATCTATCATTTGTGCATCACCAAATAAAGTGCCTTGAATTCTTTTTTCATTTCTTTTTATTTTATTACGTATACAATCAAGTAGGATTTATTTTATCTTATTAAAATCTTCATTTCAATCACACTTCAAATTTATTTTAAAAAATGATCTTCGTTTGTAAATTCCTAACTGCGGATACATTTTGAAATATTTGTACAGTTAATTTATCGGTACTTACATTTTCTTGTTGTAGGAAAAAAACACCTTACAGCCTTTCCTTTACCACGTCATATACCCCAGCAGGACTTTCACATAGTTCACCATTCAAGATCCTCTCACCTTGCAATAAAAGAAAAAGAAAATTCCATTTTTAAAGAGTAAGCGGCAAATTGTCTGAAGGCATAGCCTGACATTTGACCTCTGTCTTTGAACTCACAGCAAATGTGAAAATGACAAAACACAATGTAAAGGCATCTTTATTGCTCATTCATCTTCTGAACTCCAGCAAGGAGTGCTGCAACACCCCCTCCCCCCCCACACCATACTTCCAGCGCAAAAGAGGGACAGCGGGCAAGCATCTATGTGTCCATATACAGACGTTTAATGCCAAAGTAAGGAAAGTCACTTTGAGATGTGCATAGTCATGTGTTACAGGTATCTCCTCCTACCTTAGAAAGTGAGAGAAACGTAGAACTGACCTGTTGAGCAAACAGTTGTCACACATGCCACAGTGCATTAACCTTTGTGGACAGTCCTACCTCTTCCAGATTCATTTTGGCAATGTGACCCAGGAACCTGTGGGTTTCAGTTTAGGAGAAAACACACCTTCCCTATATTTCTTATTATGAGTCTTATGGAAAATTGCAAAGATGCTTCAAAACTTTGGAAATTCAGAACTATTTTTACATTCTGTGACTTCAGTGTTGTAACAGTGATGACAGTAACCCCGCTCTGAAAATGTTCCCAGCACCACTGCTCTCCCTCCTCTTATCTCACTGTTAGATCTATCACCCGTAAAGTGGTCTCCCCCCCCAATTTTTTGCCTTCCTTCTCTACTTTTTGTAGCCTCGTTTTTGCTGGCATTAGGAATCTGCGCACTTTACCACTCCTAACCAGCACTCTCCTCTAAACATGGTGATATTGGCTTTTACCCAATTGGCATATTGAATTTATTTTTAAGTCCCTAGTAAAGTGGTACTGCATGTACCCAGGGCTTGTGCCACCCACTTAAGTAGCCCTTTAAACTCGGTCTGCCATTGCAGAGCCTGTGTGTGCAGTTTTAAACTGCCATTTTGACCTTGCAAAATAAACCTGTTGCCAGGCCCAATCTTCCTTTCTAATACATATAAGACACCCCTAGCTTAGGCCCCAGAGAGCCCAGGGGGCAGGGTACAATGTATTTAAAAAGCAGGGCATGTGTTTTTAAGTTTTACATGTCTGGGTAGTGAAAAACTCTTAAATTCATTTTTCACTTCTGCAAGGTCTATCTCTCCAAGAAAATAACATTGGAGTTGCCTTTTTAAATGTTATAAGTGTAATTTACAAATGGGAAGGGATCCCCAGTTCGTGTTTGGTTAAAATCCTAACTTATGGTGGAGTCGGATTTTAAATTACAATTCTGAAAATGACACTTTTAGAAAGTTGGCGTTTTCTTGTCTTAGCCATTTGCTGCCTGCAGACTGTCTCTGGTCACATGACTGAGTGCACTTGGGCTTTGGCCATAGACAATAGGAGTTTAGGTGTGACTGGATGAGCCATCACCGGCAGGATGGGAGGGAGGAACTGGGCCCAGCCTCCCTTACACCTGAATAGGCTGTGTCCTGTCTCCACACAAAAGGATACATACCCACTGTAATTTGTCTGGATCCAGGGCAGGGAACACAGGATGTCTGTACACTTCAAAGCCGCTGTCTGGAAGCTTCTCCCACCTTCCAGAACCGGGGCACCAGGGTATACAAGAAGGACCTCTCCAATGCACTTCTGCACCTGTGAAGAAAGACTGTTGTGATGCTGAATCACTGCCACTCTACTATACTGCACCCTGCTGGACTCCTGCTTTGTTGTACTGACTTGCTGCCTACTGGCTCCTGCCTGGATGAGAATGACTGGATCTGCATCTCTTGTACCCTGAACCTAGAGAGACCCCAAGGGCTAGTTGTCTGGCCTCCTGATCTGAAACCTCAGGGACATCACAGACTTCCAACAACTTCGAATCTGCACCTGGACTTTGCCATCTTTGAGTATACTTCTGCCAAGTGGTGCCACCCCAGTCCTAGAAGTGGGTTTAAGGTGCATTGCCAGTCTCTGTGGATCCAGCGGAACTGACACATCTCCGCTGCGCGGCTCAACCCCAAGCAGAACCAACGCATCTCTACTGCTACTTGGATTGGACCAGTCGCAAAGACTTGCATCACCGCCGCAGCTCGCATCACCTTCGGAACCGCTGCTGCGTCACACCTTCTCTGCACAGGCCCTCGCATCTCACAGTGGCTGCATTGACAATGGGACTGGACTACACATCGCAACCTGGCAGCTCTTCGAACTGACATACCGCCCGACTGCGACAGCATCCCTGACACCGGGCTTCACATTGCAAGCACCGTCAAAGGGATCTTCCCATTGCCACAATAGGACCTCACTCCGGAACCTCACTGCATTTCGGAACTCACGCATCGCGTCGCTGCACGACGTATCTTTGACGCACCACTCTGAAACCCCAGGATTGAAGGTACTTTGTTCAGCGGGCCTAACTGGGTCCCTGTAGGCGTCCGGCACAATCAGATAACCACATTTGGAACTTTGTACTTTTTGCCGCTATTTTCTCTAAAAACTTGAAAACTCAATATCTCTGGTTCTACTAAGTGGATGTTTGTCGTTTTGGTCTTGTTTTATTTACTAAGGTTTGCTCTATTGTTCTAAAACTGTTGTGCGCTCCATCTGAGGTGTGTTTTCACTGTGTTACTGTTGGAAGTGTTACACAAATACTTTACACATTGCCTCTATGTTGAGCCCGACTGCTTTGTGCCAAGCTTTAAGGGGGTCGAGCACAGGTTCATTTGGGGTTTGCTTGGGCCTTACCCTGACAAGGATTGTGATTGCTGCTTGACAAGGGCTCACACCCCAGTCAACCAGTAACCCAATGTCTTACACTGTTGATCAGTGGTGAGGATTGGACTTGTGGTTGTGCCATACAGTAATTTTGTGTTACACTATCACCCCACATAAACAATTTAAGAGCAATTCGAATTAAATCCTCTGTAATTGGCCTTTTTGACTTTCCAAACTTTTTTCTGTCTGTTGTGCCTGAATCCACCTCTTCAAACATGGAGTTTGAGCTGGCGAAAATGGAGTCTTACACTGTGGCCCAGCTCAAAGAGTTCTGTAAAGAAAGGTTTCATCCAACCAAGAGCACCACCAGGAAGGTGGAATGGCAAAAGGTGCTGATCGCCTGAGTGGAGGGCCATCAGTCACTTGCCAAATCAACTGAAGGAGGTGAGGAGATGGACTGCCAAGGAGAGGATTAGGACCTCAGTCCTGAGGGCAATCAGCCTGTCGAAGGGGATGACTTGAAACCTGATTTGGAGCTCCATGCCAGGACAGGGAGCAGTAGATCTTCTCATGGCCTGTCCCCAGAGGAGCTGGAAGAGATGAGAGAGGAGAGAGAGTTTCAACTGGAAAGATTGAGTCTCAGGATGAAAGAGAAGAAACTGGACATGGCAAGGAGACAAAAAAAGGCTGAGATGGCCTTGGATGAAAAAGCTACTACTGGCTCATCAACTGAGTTTGATTGAGCTGGATCTCAAGGCCGGGCAGGCAGATTTCAGCAGTGCTGGTTGCAGCATATCTGCAGTGTCTGAAGAAGGCAAAATGGTCTGCATCCCCAAGGATTTGGAGCGCAATTATGTGGTGGAAGATTACCTTGACAAGTGGTTTACTGCCTATGAGGTAGCCTTGGGGGTTCACAAGATCCCAGAAGAGCACTTGGGGAGGGGGATTGTGGAAACACATTCCTACAGTGGGGTGGGACACACTTTTTATTTTAGAGGTTTGAGACCAAACCAGGTATTCTCCAATGAAAACCATCTTGATAGCTAAATTTGGGGTGACACCTCAGAAGTACTACTAATGGTATAGGGACAGTCAAAATCTCCCCAACCAATCCTGGTTAGATGTTGTGGACTACTCCAGCAAGGCACTAAATTGTTGGGGGCGGAGCAGCAAAGTTAATAACCACAATGGGCTGTACAATCTAATTCTGAGAGATGACATGCTCAGTATTTGTTTTACAGAGTTGCGCTAGCACCTTGTTGACAGTAAACTGACTGACCTCAGGAAGCTCGCTGAGGAGGTGGATCTCTGGGTAGCACCAGGGTGTCCAGAAAGGTATCTGGGGAGACTCCCACAAGGGTGGTCAGGGGTCCCACCAAAAGAAAGGTGGGGCTTAAAAGTAAGGAGCTCTCAAAGGGCCCCCAAAATAATTAATAATAGAAGGGAGTAGTGATAAGCAGTCCCAGTCTGTTCCTAAAAAAAAGGAGTTATTTTTGGCAAGCAGACAGGGAGGTGTGTACCCCAATGTACTGAGTGCTATTCGTATGTGCACTCCAAGGGCAACTCCAAATGTCCCAAGAGGGCAGAGCCCCCCACTGGTATGCAGACACCTGGGTTGGTGAGAGTATTGCCTGGGGAGGAGGGAGTCCCAGTTAGCTTTGGGGAGCAGACAGCGGTGACCCTAGTTTCCCTGGGGGATGAGGAGATGATGCCAAAAACCCATATGCCTGCCAATACTTCTAAGTACATTCAGTGGGTCACCATCAATGGGCAACAGGTAAAAGCTCTGAGGGACACAGGAGCCAGCATGACTTATGTAAGGTGTCAGCTAGTGTCCTCAGAAAAGGTCCTCAATAAAATATTCCACCAAGTCATAGTCATCACAAATCGGTAGAGCCATCTAGCGGTGTCCCTAGTTCCCTTTGAGTGGAGGGGGTCTCAGGTCTTTAAAAGTAGTTGTGAGCTCTGCCATGCTTGTAGATTGACTGTTGGATCTCTAGACCCCTAGGAGCCCCTTAACGTTGCTACACATGAACCGCCTCAAACCATACTTAGAGAGGTCTAAAAGGAGCATGCTCCTGGTGACAGATGATGGAGTGGAAGAGGAGAGTGAGCTTCTCTTTGACCTCCTGTTTGACCAAGAACAAGATGGGTCGGTGAAGGGTGTCAACCTCTCTCCTACTCTGACCCCAGAACAGCAGGGACTGTTGCCAGTTAATGGGGCAGTTCACTTCTCTGTTCTCACTCACCCCTGAACCTACACACCAGTGCATCCATGATATGGACACTGGAGACAGTGCAACTGTTACAAATAAGATTACAGGTTGTCAGACAAGGTGAGGGCCAGTATCAAGGAGGAAAACTGTAAGATGGTGGTGTTTGAGGTGATTCAGCCCTCCAACAGTCCCTGAGCCAGCCTTGTAGTGCTGGTATCCAAGGCTGTCCCACCAGGCGCCACTCCAGAACCAGGGTTCTATATGGACTACTGGGTACTCAGTTCTGTCACAAGACTGACACACACCCCATCTCCCGTGTTGATGAGCTCAAAGACAGGTTGGATGCTGCCAAGTTCCTCAGTATTTTTGATTTAACATCAGGGTGCTGGCAGATCACTCTGACTGAGGGGGCAAACAAGAGGTCTGCATTCTCCAACCCAGAGGGCCACTTCAGGGGATGCCCTTTGGTTTGAAGAATGCCCCTGTCACCTTTTAAAGGTTGGTCAATAGGGTCCTGGCTGGGAAGAAGGGACTCTGTGCCTCCTACCTGGACAACATAGCTGTGTATAGCTCCGGCAGTTAGGAACATGTGTACCATCTCCAGGAGATGCATCAGGCCATGTAACAGGCGGGCCCGACTATCAAAGATAGTAAGTGTCAGAATGGGCAGGGTTCAGTGAATTACCTGGGCCACATGGTGGGTGGGGCATGGTGCAGCCCCTCCAGGCCAAAATTGAGACTATCCTGGCCTGACAAACCCCTAAAACACAGACAGTGGTGAGGGCCTTCCTGGGACTCACAGGATACTATAGGAGGTTTGTTAAGGGTTAAGGCACCATTGGTGCCCCCTTAATAGAGCTGACTTCAAAAGAAGAAGCCCAGCCAGGTGATCTGGACAGAGGGCTGCCAGAATGTCTTTGATACTCTCAAGGAGGTCATGTGTACATCACCCATACTCAAGGCTCCTAAATTCTCTAAGTAGTTCATAGTGCAGACAAACACTTCAGCATATGGTATGAGGACGATCTTAGCATAGTTAAATGAGGAGGTCTTAGACCAACCTGTAACCTTCATTAGCAGGAGGTAACATCCACAGCAACAGAGGTGAAGTGCGATTGAAAGGGAGGCCTTTGCTGTGGTCTGGGCACCAAAGAAGCTGAGACCATACCTGTTTGGGATTCACTTCTGACAGTACACAGCCCCTCAGATGGCTCATACAAATGAGGGGTGAAAATCCCAAACTGTTGAGGTAGTCCGTCTCCCTACAGAGAAGGGACTTTACGGGGAACACAGTCCTGGGTCAGAACACGCCAATGCTGACGGTCTATCCAGGTCCTTCCGCCTTAGTGAGGAGAACTCCTGAGGAGTTGCGTAGTTCTCCACACTTTCAGCTGAGGGAGATACATGTTAGACCTGTTAGTCTTAGGATGCTCTTCCCTCCAACTTTTTGCCTTTCTCCTCCACGTATGTACTGGCATTAGGACTCTGTGCACTTTACCACTGCTAATCAGTGCTAATGTGCTTGTGCTCTCTCCCCTAAACATGGCAATATTGCTTTATACCCAACTGGCAGATTTGATTTACTTATAAGTCCAGAGTAAAGTGGTGCTGCATGTACACAGGGCTTGTAAATTAAATGCCACTAATGGGCTTGCAGCCCTGATTGTGCCACCCCCTTAAGTAGCTCTTTAAGCATGGTTCTAGTCTGCGATTGCAGAGCTTGTGTGCGCAGATTTAAACTGCCATTTTGACCTGGCAAAATAAGCCTGCTGCCAGGCCCAAACCTTCCTTTTTATTACATATAAGACATGTACTTTTATGTTTTACATGCCCTGGTAGTGAAAAACACTAACATTTGTTTTTTACTACTGCAAGGCCTATCCCTCCCACAGTATAACATTGTAGCTGCCTCATTACATTTAATAGGTGTAATTTCCAAATGAGAAGGGATACCCAGTTCATGTGTGGTGTGTCTGTAATCCTAATTTAAAATCCTAATTTATGGTGAAATCAAACTTCAAATTACAATTCTGAAAATTCCATTTTGAGAAAGTTGGCTTTTTTTGCCATAGCCATTTTGTGCCTGCAGCATGTCTCTGGTCACGTGACTAGGTGTAGTTGGATGTTGGGCTTTGTGTATTCCTTCCAGACATCCACACACAATTGAAGCTTAGATGTGACTGGATGGTCCATCACTGGCAGGATGGGAGGCAGGAGCTGGGCCTAGCCTTACTTACACCTGAGTAGGCTGCGTCCTTTCTCTGCACAAAGGACTGCATACCCCCTATAGTTAGTCTGGATCCAGGGCAGGGAAGGCACAGCATCTGTGCACTTCAAAGTCTGGAAGCTCCTCCCACCTTCCAGAACCAGGGCACCGGGGTACAAGAGAAGGACTGCAGACCAGCTGTCTGCTGCCTCCTGCCTGGGTGAGACGGACTGGACCTGCATCTCTTGGTCCCCAAGGGCTAGTTGGCTGGCCTCCTGATCTGAAGCCTCAGAGATATCACAGGCTTCCAATAACCTTGCATCTGCACCTTGCTCTGCCATCGGTAAGTCTACCCTGCCAAGTGTTGCTACTGCAGTCCTGTACCCTTGGAAGTGGGCTTAAGGTGCTTTGTAAGCCTCTGTGGATCCAGTGAACCGACACATCTCCTGTTCTGCGCAGCGCAACCCAGAGTAGGACCAATGCATCTCTGCTGCTGCATGGATTGGACCTGTCACAAAGACTCACATCGCTGCCACAACCCACACCGCCTTTGGAACCGCCGCTGCGCAATGCATCCTCCGGACAGGCCCTCACATTTATCAAGGGCAGACTTGACGACGAAGCAGAATCCTGCTTCGCAGCCTCTCAGCTCTTCGTAACCAACGCATTGCCCTGAATGCGCCACATCCCGACACCGAACTACTCATCGCAAGTCCTATCAATGGGATCTTGACGTCGACGCAACAGGACCTGGCACCACAGCCTTTACACATCTCAAAACTGACACATCGCTTCAGCAGTGTGACACATTGTTGAGCAGATCCACGAACCGCTTCGCAACCCAGGATTGAAGGTACTTTGTTTAGTATGCCTGACTGGGTCCCTGTAGCCGGCCTGCACTTCATCGTGGTCCGCCTGAACTTGTGACTTTGTCCAGCTTCAGCGCGACCAGATATCCACATTTTTCGGTTTGTGCTTTTTGGCGCTACTTTCTATAAAAACATTCAAATTCAATATTTGCGGTTCTACTGATTGGATTTTTGTTGCTTTGGTTTTGGTCTTTTGTTTTTTTCTCTGTGGTGGGCTTCTTTTGTGGTGTGTTTTCACCGAGTTACTGTTTGTAGTGTTGCACAAATACTTAACAAATTAGCTCCAAGATAAGCCTGAATGCTCTGTGCCAAGCTACATGGGGGTCGAGCATAGGTTACTTTGGGGTTTTCTCGTGCCTTACCCTGACAAGGATTGGGGTTGCTACTTGACTAGGGCTCACATCCCAGTCGACCAGTAACCTAATTTCTTACACTCAAGCCATGGTTTCGGGACAGATTCTCATGGACTCTGTTGATTAAGTGTAACAACAAGGTGCTACTAAACATGCTTCTGGCCTTTCTGAAAATGAGTCTACATCTATATAGTGTGTGGTTTGGTGGTGTCGCTGTATCGTTTTTTATAATAAATGTAATTTCAATTAAAAGATATGGAAGGTTCTAGGCTAGCCAAGCAAGAGGAGAGGCTAAAACCAGTCCTACCTGTGGGAGAGAAACAAGCCTTACATGTAAAAAGAAAACAAGGACCTACTCAAGAACATGTCGAATTATGTCCTAATATGCTAATATGCAATTGTCGAAAGAATTTAAGCTCCTTGATATGTGCTCTACTATTAGTCAAGATTTACAGATATTCAAGAGCAATTGTAAAGGAATTAATGCTACCTATGGAGCTACCAACACACCCTCTTCAAATGTTGTTCACCAGATCCATATCCTCAGTACAAGTGGTACAGCATTGCATTTTGAGAATTCTCGAGAAGGAACAAAACATGCATCTTAGCAAAGTACTCCGCAGCATGGGTAGATATGAAGAATATCTGGAATACAAACCAGACCTATCATAGGAAAAAAATATTCAAGCTGAAGAAGTATATTTACGTGAGAACAAGGCAAAGATTTTGCATTAATCTTCACAGCAACCCTAGAAAAATCCTAGAATTGTTTTATTAATGTTGCCAGATTTTAAATTAATACAGATATTTAGGTGCACAACCCGAGCAGAAAAGAAAGATTCTATGAACATTCATTGAAAAAGCTAAGGTCACTTGCTTGCCCCAGTTAGGTAAGAATGCAGCCCTCCAATTTACGTTATACAACCATGGACTCATTGGCATATAAATCCGCTTTTTTACTGTTAGCTTTGCGGCCAGGTTATCATCAGTCAGGCAGGTGGCACATAATGCACTGTCTTTGGGAGTTTGCAAGCACAGTTGTGATTGTAGGAAAAATAGACAATGCATTTTTCATACGATTCCAGGCCCACGCCCAAACTTGCAGATACAGTGTCTGCAACAGGCAGCTGTCTTCCTGATCATGGGCCATACCTGAGCAACAGAGAGCAGAGTGAAGAAAAACATTAGTCATACAGGAGGATACAAATGCAAATGTTTCTTTAACCGTGGAGTGGGAACTACCTTTGTCTGAGCAGTGCCTTTACAGAGAGCAGCTGGGGTTCGAAAGGAGCACAACAGGAATGTCACTACCCATCATATTACACTAAGACACACCAAAAGAAAGACTGGCCTTGTTGTTGACTTTCTGAAGCTCTACGTGTATCTAACTATTGTAAGTCTATGCAAGTAAATATATTGGTGTAAGAAACTGTATTATTACTTTGTGTGGAGGGTGGCCCTACCAATTTAATAAACAAATCAGATTAGACTAAAACACAGTTTTGAGAGTATGGCTGATCAACCCCTAGTGGTTGTGACGTAGGCAGCAGGCCCTGAGACATGCATGTTAAGTTCCAGCAGTACCAACACTTTTAAAGTCAAGAAAACAACACAATAATATTTCCAAAGCGATTAAGAAAAATAGAGAAACAGTTAATGCAAAGAAAAAAATCATAACGATTAAAATCGGATTGGTGGCACTACAAATATAAATGGCAAAAAGAAAGTTGCAAAAACACCAATGTAAAGTATTATTGATTAACTGGGATATAGGTGCAATTCAGGCCAACAGGAACATAGCAGAGGATGGCTACACCAAAGGGGGCAGGGGAGTCGTATTAGTCACTCTCTTTTCCTTTGAACGTTAGTTTATGTTTTGGACCTTATGTCATCCAGTGGGCAATGTCCATAACTGGAGCTGACAATAGTACCTCAAAGTTACATACTTTGTTGACAAACTCCAACTGACACTGTTAGTTTTGGCACCAAACACTCCAAACAGGCCAAAGCTGAATTCTATAGCCACTGACGCTTTTGCTACCAAACCCTGGTTCAAGCTTTTACCTTTAGACTTAGTTAGTTTTGTGGCTCTCAAAATACACCAGTGGGACAAGACTTAAGAATCTGAAGAAACGCTGAACCACAGTATAGCATGCCAAAAAGCTATTCTCCATTTTCAGTACTTTCTCTCTTGGTTTACTGCAAATGTTCCCTACAACAAGATAGCTCCCACCAGCCTTCACTTCTAGGAGCTCTGTTCCTACCCCTAGCAACTCCACTATAGAGAAGAAGTATCCTCATCCCTGTCAGGGCCACAATCAGATTTTTCTCCTGCTTGAGGTTGTAGTCAGAAAGTCAGGGAGGCCTCTGGAATGAGTGTTAGCAGGTCTCACCAGCCCCATTTGGCATCTTAAAGTCAAAGGAATTCTGAAAGCTGTTATTTCTTCTGCCAACTGCCCCTATCCAAGCCCTGGGTAGTTAGATAGTCAGTCAGTCAATCAGTCCAAAATTCTTTATTTCGGCGTGAGCCATAAAAGAAGCAGCAAGAAAGAATACATTCACAAAATATTTGAAACCGTTAAAAACCAGAAAATGTCAATATTTACAAAAATGACAATAATAAATAATTTAAAAATCATTCCAGTTTTAAAATTGTTGTCCTTGCCCACCACATACGACACAGAAACCTGGAAACTGCAAATACAATGTGCAAGTCCGTGTTCGCTTTTAAAATTCTGTAGACTTCCTTACAGTGTCCGGAGCCCAAGTTCTTGCACGTGTTTATAAGCTCTTTCTGGTGTATTTTGCCGTATTCTCGGCATAAAAAGAGCACGTGCAGGTCAGTCTCCTCTTTGGCTGGACAAGCAGGGCAGCCCTGATCCCGCCCGGGTAGTTAGATAGTTATTCCCTGCTAAGTGAACACTCGCTGACAACACCCCTGCCTTTCTGGACCTAGAGGCCAGGCCATAATTGTCCTCCAGGAGCTGAGTCCTTAGCCAAAAGTCAAGGGTGTGTAATGAGCCACTTGTATAGAGCTGAGAGGCAAGACAGCTCTGAATGGCTTTTCTCTTAGGCAGCACAAAGTACATTTTCTTAAAGTTACTTTTCCATTAATTTTATCAAAACTCTACTTTTACCATTAATTTAGATTGTTAAACTAAGTAAAACATAACTTTAAATCATCACTCTAGCATTTGTTCAGCCAGAGATATGAACTAATGATCTTATCCATAGCTAGGCATGTTCATGTAAAATTCAGCTTTACTTTCAAGGTGAAAATATTGTTTGAATAATTGTTCCCCATAAGGATGTACTATTTCAAATAAGGAGATGTCACGTTTTATATAGGGAACACCCAACTCTGTGGGCTTAGATGCAACACTGTAGGAGGGGACAGCCGGTATGCAAAAATAGTTTTTGCTACATAGTACAGGTATTTGTCCCAGCCAAGTGTTACTGCAGTGCTTTTAAACTGCAGTGAAGCCACAGCTCATTGGTGCTTCCTGGAGCCATATATTTGTGTTATTTGTGTGGGTTGTGTAAATACACACTGCAGCCCATACAGGACCTTCAACTTCCATGCCACAGGTGCATTTCTTGCACCATCTACCACAGCCTTAAAATAAAGTTACATGTAGCAGTTAGGTGAAAACAATTCACTGTAAATGTTTGGGGGAAAGCACAGGTGCCATACCACTGTTTAGCAGTGTCATCATGAACAAAAGCCTAAAGCCAGCAAAACCAGAAAGGACAATAAAATATGTCCCTCTACAGTCCTCTATATCAGTGAGTCTTAATCTGTGGTCTGCGGACCCAGTGGATTCAACAACACCTACTCACAGGTCCTCAACTATTTCGAAAATGAAATATTATTAGCAATTTAATAAAACATATAGACGTGACAAAGCAAAATTGAATATTTTACAACGCTCTGTAAATGTAAACGAATTTGGAAAAAAGGCAAAAAATTAAGTCGGTATCCCTACTTTTATTCATGGGAACAGTGCAGGTACACCAAACGGAATCTAGCATGGATGGTTGTGGCCTTATTTGAAGCCGCGGTATACACTAACAAAAAGAGACCATGTACTTTGAGCAACAAATAAAAACAAAACGATATGCTAACATCCAGTATGTCACTTCATCTTTTATAAATAAAGCTACATATTCAAACCTCCCGACCTTACGATTAAAATAGAAATTTTGAGTTTTGCATAAGGTGCTATTGTGAATTCAATAGAATATTTCGTAATATGTGTATTTGTTTGGTATATGATTGTTTATGTATTTCTATGTGGAGTTTTGAGGTTCAAATCATAAAAATATGTTAGCTGATGGTCCCCAGTCTCAAGTAGTGATTCACTGGCAGTCCACAGAAGACAAAATGTTAAGAATCACTGTTCTATATCTCTCTGTGTTAGTACACTGACAATAACAATTTCATTTATATAACATATAACACAAAATGAGCTTTTTGATAAACAATAAGTAGTGTTTAACAATACTCAATATTTTATATTGTAACAGAACAGAACACTGAGTTAATAAATAGAAGATTTCAAACATTCTTGCATGTTATCTGGAGCAGTTTGAAGCGGGGACATTACTCAAAGAACTTTTTTACCAGCTTTGTAACTTATGAACTACAAATAACACAAGGATCTTGGCAACAAAACCATTCATCCTCTGATTAATGCGATGAACCACAGACCGCACATTTGTTTTAAACCTTTCAGACGAATTTACTCTCGACATATTTGTTTGCTGAGTGCTTTGTAAATCACTAATTTATTAAATATTGTTTAATGTTTTGAGATTTGTTACAGGCTATTGGTTCCTGAACATATTTCAAATATACTTACGAGTTATTGCAGAATACGTATCTATTTAATACGGTAATAATTATTTCATATATGCCATGGTGAATATTGTTAATTGTTATGGATAGAAAGTATGTAGCCTTTTGAATTTAATGAATACATGTTTTGGAAAAAAGTGAATTTCGTTGTTTCTCATTTTTGAAACAGGATTTCATGTTGTTTTGCAATCTTTTTACCTGCATGCAATCTCCTTTCACCTAATATCTCTACTGAAAGAAAGCAGTTTATTGACCGGATTCATTAAAAAAATTACTGTTGAAGTATATGTGGACATTTACATATCTGCGGGAGCGTATTTTTACCCGTTTTTCCTGTTTACAGCAGTACAATTGGAAAGGTGCAACTGTCATATGTTTCTAGCATACTTCTGGGAAAGGCATGTGCATGTTAAAGCCGTTTGCTTTTTCCCAATACAGAACTGAATGCACAGAACAATTCCTCATTGGTAAAGGTAGTCCTGCTTTGCAAATGTTTTTCTTTTTTTCCCTTAACTTAGAAAACATGGTTCACTCTGAAGAAACACCTCACTCTAGACTCCCCAAAAATGTGTTTTTTTCCGCTCCCCTACCCACGCTCGAAGGGGGCTGGCTCTAGCACTTTGGAAACACATTTCCAAATATTTCTATGGTGAGTTATTGTCAAGAGGCTTTTGTGAATGTTTACAAACTCACGTTTGTGTGTTTTCTCAGGTTTACCAGACAACCCTCACCCTGGTTATGCTTACTATCCACCCTTTCTGTGGAGTTAGTTCTGCACTGTGCTATTGTGGTGTACAGTCCTGCAGGATTTACACCTGCTAGACAACCATTTGTGAATATCAAAGAGGCTCAAATCCAGCCATTTTTATCTCTAACCATCACTTTGGCAGAAAAGGTTTCTCTGAATCACATTATTTATTTTGATAACAAGCCACTTCATTATATTAAGGTTTGCACCTGTCAACCAGACATCTTATATTGATCAACATTTATGGCAGTTATTATGGGCCTTGAAAACATGTAATCATGGTATTTCGTGTCTGGCATTCAATTTCCTTATAGGCACTTGCAGAGAAATATTGCTCCGTGGGTATCACAGAAGTCCCTGAAGAAGCAGTGTTCCCTTTAACAGGGACTGGTCTGTTTGTGTGCACACATTTCTTGTTTGTTCGTGCAACTGAGTGATACCAGCAAAAAAATATACTACTTTCTAGCAAGACTCAGGGGCATATTACCAAGGGCCTTATCGCCGCTTTAGCGGGAATGTTTCCCGCTAAAGCGGCGATAATTTTATCGCCCTATTAGCTAGCTGTCGCTAACACCAGTTAGCAACAGCTAGTAGGAGATAGCGATCATCTTGGGCCCACTTTGCATGTCAGCGATATTTATCGCTAATGACATGCAAAGTGAGTGTGCCAAGATGTTAGCTTCTGGAAACAGTCGCTAACATCGATATCGCCTATTACCTACTTTTGGAAATAATCGCGCTGAGCGCGATTATCTCCAAAAGCTAACGCCTGCCCAGAGCAGTTCTTAGCCATGTTATCCAATGGTAGGTGGATAACATGGCTAAGAGCATTTGCTCGGTAATGCATGAATTTACAGCGATATTCATGCATTTCGGCCGATTTTTATCGCTTAGGAGATAAACCTTGATAATTTTATCGCTGTGATTCGCCTATTTTTATCGCTAGAGACCTTGCAATTATCTTTTTTTAATTCCGTGATTTTTTCTATTGGAAAAAAAATATATATTTACATGGAGCATTACATGAACATGGGAAACATTGGAAGAAAAAGATAGAGGAAGGAAAGAGGAGAAGAAACGCCCGGGGGGGGGGGGAGGTGGGGGGGTGCGGTTGCGGTGCTTTTCATTAGCCATAGTCCATGCGCTGTTCGTGCGCTCCGCTTCTCGTCGTTGACTCCTGGTAGTGTTCCCACGTCCCCTATTCTGCCATGTAAATATATATATTTTTTTCAATAAAAAAAAATCACGGAATTAAAAAAAGATAATTGCAAGGTCTCTAAGCGATAAAAATAGGCGAATTACAGCGATAAAATTATTGCCTCTAACCAAGCTTTGCGATAATTATCGCTTATTCTTGGTAATATGCCCCTCAGTGCCGTCTTCAGGCATAAGGAAGCTGGGCAGTTGCATAGGGGCCCCATGCAGATCAGAATTTAACACAAATTTCCGTTAAACATTTTTATTTCTGAGAGTCGTTGTGTAGGCAGCGCCCAGTGCACTGTATTGCCCGGGGGCCTATAATGCTGTTTAGACAGCCCTGGCGACACTAGAAGGCACACCTCCCATATATTTAAAAATTAAAGCATTAAGTGAAAGTACATTTCCCTGCCATTGGTGGCTGGCTTGTACCGAGGGTGGTGAGGCGGGGCACAAAAACAAAATAATACATACATTCACTTATCTTAGCAGCGCAACGTCCTGCTCTCTCGGGTGTCTTCCACGAAGCTCCTAATGCAGGAAACGGCACTACCCAAACCTGGAGCTGCTCTCACAGCAAGAAAGCAGCACCAGGATTGGATAGAGCAGGCTCTCCCAGTGATCCTAGGAGCAATGGAGGCCTGCGCTTTCTCAAACCAGCTGTCAAAAACAGCTAGGGTAGAGAACTTTAAAATGAGCATTTTTGTCTGCCTGGCCCATGACGGCCGGCCAAAGAGACATGCACATTTTAAAGAGCACAGCTCCCTGCTGCTGCCACTCTGCAGCGTTGGCCCCGCCCCATTCTGACACTTAGTTGGGGATGAGTTGCTGAAAAATAAAATGGTATTAAATAAAAGTTATTACCATTTATTTTTTCAGCTCTGGAACTTGTGTAGCAACGCTCCTCCGCTCAAAGGGAGGAGCTGCCCCTGTTCCCTACCACATTTTACAAAATGCGACAGCCTTTAGACTTAGGTCTGAAAGGGAGTCATGAATTAATCTAGTATTTGTGACTCTACCACCTGTATCTGGGACTAAAGGATTTACCAAGAAGAGGAAACGGAGCGTGCCATAACCATAGACATGGTAGGTGGGTCAGTGGTGTCAACCCAGAAGGAGATATAGCACAAACAAAAGAATTCACAATAGTGGGTGTATGGGATAAACACCAAAGAAATGATGATGCAACCTAAGGGCAATCGTAGACCCTACAGTGTGGGTTTATGTTCTGAACAGAAGAGGCAATGGCACAACTGACATGAGTGGGTGCTACGGGTGAGACAAAGACAGGAGGAGATCAAATGTAGTCCTCTGGAGGAAAGTAATAGTGAGATTTAAGAAAAGAGGTAAGGCAGAAGAGGACAAGGAAGAAGGGAAAGGGGAGATAAATGGCAAGGGTTGTGCACACACCCTTAAACTAACCACTATTTGTCTAGATACTTTAGCAGGAGAGGTTAAACTGAGTGTTGTGTAGGGGATTGACTAGGTGTGACTGCAAGGTGAATCACCTGCCTGACTGGCACAGGAGAGGAAGCAGCAGGAGGGAAGGGGTTTAGGAAAGATAAACTGTCCAACTGTGATGAAGTTGGGGCAAAGGGCAATGGCTAGATGAACAACAGAGCCATGTTTAATGAGGAGCTCCAAGATGATGGCTGATATCTCAAGGCCTTGGTTACTCAAAGGGTTATTTTCACCCAGGTCAGGAAGTAATCTCTGTTAAATACAATTGGTGCAACATACGATTAAAAAACTCAAAAAATTCAAATTTTGATCCTCCCCATGAATTTTATGCCTGTTCCCTGTGTGTATCACGAAAGGGCACTGTAATCTGACCCTAGGTGCATTAGTCATTTGAAGCAAATCAAGACTACAATTCCCACATTGCATTAAATGAAAGCCCAGGACTGGAACATGGCATCCCATCAACTATGTTTAACCCAACAACTCAACTTCCATTTACATTCTGTGACAAATGCTCCTTCATTTTGTAACACAAGAACTCATACATATATACTATTTGCAGACCATGGTATTTTAGTGTAAATTTGCTATACCACACTGTGTTTGCATAACATTGAATGAGCTGGAACTTAAACATCATTCTAATGTTCAAATGTTGACTAATTTTAAACAAATGTATAGACTTAGCCAGGGCCGTTTCTACCATTAGGCAGGACTAAGCGGCAAAAAACATGCGGGCAGAAGCCCCTATAGGTGGAGTGCAAGCGCACCATTCTTTATGCTGGTACTAGTACATTGTTGCTCCGCAGCGTAGCGCACCCTAGCTTAGTGGTGGTTTGTGATGTGTGTGGAGAGGCGGTACACACTAGTATTCTATCATGTGCTTGTCCCTCCCCAGGGCCGTCAATCTAGTAGCGCGGGATAGCGCTACCAATGACGGCCCTAGGCATCATCATTTTGGCCAATCCTCAAACAGTGCTTCAGCAGCCAGTGACAGCGTGACGCGCACCACCCTCTCGCTGTCGGTGCACGGGGGGCGGCGGGCCAGACTGTGTGTGACAGTGTAAAGGTGCTGGCTAATGGAGAATTAAAAATTTGCAAACATTCGTGACAAGAATTTTCAATTCTATTAAGGACTAGGAGGCGAGGATTATGCTTTTCTCATTTCTTTAATGAAATGCTCAGCAGCCAATAAATGAACAAAAAAACTACATCTCCCATGAACACCCGGGAGTAACCATAGAGTATAGCGTATAAAAGGTCAACACATTAGTCTGTCTTCCTCTTTCTTTGTGGGAAAATGTCCAAGTTGAAATAAAATCCTAAATACAACAGGAACAACAATTCCAAACAGGCCGCAGTCATCCAGAGGATCCTGAAAAAGGCAGCCGAAGAACCATGGGTCCAGAAACCAGGAGGAGCAACCGATTCCGCCGAGGAACAAACATCATCACTTCTGGTCTGAACCTGGAAAAAAGATACGAAGCCATAATATCCAAAGTAATATTACTGAACAACAAGTCAGGGAGGGAGAACAAGGAATGAAATATTTGTAACTGCGTATATACAGTCATAATACATTAGCATACAAATATGAAACACGGGTGGGATAATCCTCGCCTCCTAGTCCTTAATAGAATTGAAAATTCTTGTCACGAATGTTTGCAAATTTTTAATTCTATGTCAGGACAGGAGGCTCTGATTATGCTTTTTTAAAGCTGATCCACCACCACAGAAGCAACACTATCAATAGGCTTAAAATAAAACGTCTTAAACACAGAAGCAGATGACCAATCTGCAGCCTTCATGATATCAAACAGAGTAACACCCATGGAATAAGCTTTGGACGCCATCGCTCCACGTGCAGAATGTGCGCCAAACACAGAAACATCAATCCCTGCTTCAGACATAAGCCCCCGCACCCAGCGCGCCAAGGTAGCTGGAGAGACAGGACGAAAAGGCTTTTGTAATGCAATCAGAAGCTGACCCTGCATGTCTGAGCGCAAAGAAGCGGTACTCACCTCATAATCTTTCAGGCATTGAACCACACAAAGGTTGGGGTGAGAAGGAAAAGAAGGATAAGAAATAGAAGGCGTATTAGATTTGGTACGTCTGGAGAGACGAAAGGAAACTCCTTCAGGGGTGAAGCTGCGACCCGCTAGATCCAAAGCGTGTACGTCCGACACGCGCTTACATGAAACCAAGCAGAGCAACATAGTCAGTTTTGCCGAAAGTTGCTTGCGAGATAAGGAAGAATTGGAAGGCCAGGCCTCCAGGAATCTGAGGACAACCGAAACATCCCACAAGGTAACATACTTAGGAGTGGGAGGTTTCGCAAAACGAACTCCTTTAAGTAATCTGGAAACAAAAGGATGCTCACCCGCGGGCTTCCCATCTATGTGGGCATGACCCGCCGAGATAGCCGACCTGAAACCGTTGATGGTCGAATAAGCCAGACCAGAGGTAGCTAAGGAGGCCAAGAAATTAACAATCATGCTGATATCTGCTGAAACGGGATCAACTTGTTGTTGTGAACACCAATCGCACCAACGCTTCCAAGATCCCTTATACCGTTTGTGAGTATTGGGAGCCCATGCCTCACTAAGGAGTTTGGAAGCGTCGCTTGAAAGGCCTGGGAGCGACCAGCGATCCCCGAGATTCTCCACGCGAGGAGAGGAAGGGAGCCTGAGAGGATCAGGGGATGAGGATCTCCGAGAGGGTCCAACAGGAGATTCCACAATGGGGGAAGGAGAAACGGTGGAGCCGAACACATTTCTAGAAGGACCGGAAACCACGCTTGAGCCCTCCAGAGAGGGGCAATCAGAATCAGATCCGTCTGAAATCGTTTGGAGTAGGCCAATACCCTGGGAATCATTAGAAATGGAGGGAAGGCATAGCAGAGGGTCGATGGCCACTGCTGGAGAAAGGCATCCGTGGCCAGAGCCTGAGGGTCCGGCCTCCAACTGTAAAAATGCGGAAGCTGCGCATTGAGGCGTGAGGCAAAGAGATCTAGCTGACAAGGACCCCAACGCCGATGGAGAGCACGGAAGACCCGAGGATGCAGTCTCCAATCGCTGTAATCCCGGAGATGCCTGGAGTGCCAGTCCGCTATCTGATTGTGGCATCCCGGAAGGTACTCCGCAATAACAGTGATCTTCTTCTGCAGACAGAAGTGCCAAAAATCTTTGGCGATCTCCGCCAGGACTCTGGACCTGGTTCCGCCCAGTTTGTTCACATAGCGGACTGCCGATATATTGTCCATTCGGAGAAGGACACAACAACTGGTCTGCAGGGGGGAAAAACATTTGATCGCGAAGGAACCCGCTAGAAGTTCCAGACAGTTGATATGTAATGTCAATTCCTGAGGGGACCAACGACCCCCGGTCGAGACCGAGCCGCAACGGGCTCCCCAGCCCCACCGACTGGCATCGGATTCTATCACTAGATCCGGGGACACACCGAAGAGGGCTCGGCCGTTCCAGGCCTCCATGTGGTCCAACCACCACTGCATCTCCCACCGGACCTCCTCCGTAAGAGGAATCTGATCGGAATATCCGAGGCCTTTCCGGAGATGAAGAATTTTCAGGCGCTGCATCGCCCTGTAATGAAGGGGACCCGGAAATATCGCCTGAATGGACGACGCCAGCAGACCTACTACACGTGCCAATGACCTCAACGACACAGTCGGTCTGGAAATAACAGATGTCAACTCTCTCTTGATATAACGCATCTTTTGGTTGGGCAAGAGAAGTTGACAAGCTACCGAGTCGATCTGGAAGCCCAGGAAATCGATACGCTGAGTTGGAACCAAAACCGATTTCTGAACATTGATTAGAAAACCCAGAGACTGTAAAAGAGTGATGGACAATTCCAGATGTTGAAGAAGTGTGAGTGGACAATCCGCCATAAGGAGAATATCGTCCAGATAAATAATCAACCTGACACCCAGCGACCGAAGATGTTCCACAACCGGTCTCAACAGCTTCGTGAAGCACCATGGTGCCGACGAAAGACCGAACGGGAGAAACTGATACTCGTACCAGACTCCCTGCCAGAGAAACTGGAGAAAACGACGATGTGGTTTGTAAATCGGAACCGAGAGGTACGCATCTTTGAGGTCCAGCCGGACCATCCAATCCCCTTCTCGAAGGAGATCCCTCAAGAGATGGATTCCCTCCATCTTGAAATGTCGATAAACGACTCCGCCGTTGAAGTCTTTCAGGTTGAGAACAAGACGAGCACCGCCCCCTTTTTTCTCGACCAGAAAGACAGAGCTGGCAAAACCTTTCGGATGACGGGTGGTTGGCACAACCGCCCCCTTCTTGAGGAGAGAGTCTATCTCCTCGGAGAGACAAACCTGATCCTGAAGAGAAAAACGTAGACAAGGAGGGGGACAAGACTGACGCATCGGGTGATAGAATTCTATTCTGAACCCTTGAACAGTTTGTAGCACCCAAGCATCGCCGGAGAGCATGCGCCAATTCTGCAGGAAAAACTGAATGCGACCCCCCAACCTCACATCGCATGCACGAATCAGGCTCACCTGTAGAGTGGGAATCCTGGTATTGTCCCTGATGACCACCGGGACGTCCTTTGCCGTACTGGCCTTTTCCTTTTCTGGAAGGATAAAAGTTGGCTCTCGATGAATAACCTGCGTCGTAGGAGCCTCTGTGCTGAGAGGAATTGCCTCTCTGGGACTGATTGGCAGAACCACAGCCGAACGAGCGTCCCCTACCTCGTCCGGCCTTTCCAAAAACCGGACGCATGGCTCGCCGCAAGGAGGCCTGCGCCTTGTCGATGCCACTGAAGGTGGATACAAAGCGCGTAAGTTCCTTAAGGAATGGCTGACCAAACAGGAGGCCATCCGCCTCAGGGCCCGACTCTGAAGTGGCTAATTCAGAGAGTTTAGGGTCAAGCTTCAACAAGATGGACCTGCGACGTTCCGCAGACATTGCACAATTTGCATTTCCTAATTGGCAAATCGCCCGTTGTGCCCATTCGATCATCTCCTTTGGGTCCACAAGGGCAGAAGCTTCTTGTGCTCTGTAACTTAGGTCCAAAATCTTAGTGAGAGGCCCAAGCAGATCCAACATCTTATCTTGACAAGACCGCCAAGATCTATCAAGGCCCTTCTTCGGGTCCTTGGCATATTTTTTCAAATACGTGACCATCATGGGGTCAACGTCTGGTGTCTCAGCCAAATGGGCAGACAAATCAGGCCTCGGGCACTCAGAGCGCAACCGGGCACGAACAGAAGCCTCAAAAGGCTGGCGGATATGCGCCTCAATGTAGGCAGCTACAGCTGGAGAAGGCACCCATGATGAAGAGTTCGGGTGAATGATGTCTGCAGGCTCGAAATTGAGCACCGGAGGACGCTCGGGAGCGTCTACAAAATGTTCTTTACAGACCCGTTTCTTAGGTGGAGGAGAAACATGGTCTGAAGATGCAGAAGATAGTACATTGTCCGAATCAGCATCGTGAAGACAAGCAGAGGAGGATGGCGCAGATGCCAAACTTTTCGCCAAACGCTGAAAGTCAGTCTTGTGAGGGTTAACAGGCGACTTCGCCGCCTTCCTGGAGGCAGGCAACCAGCCCTGCTGCTGTGCATAAAGAGTGAGATGACGCTTCAAAGGATTAATAGCACGTACAAGTGCTTTGTTAACGGACTGTTGAACACCCTTGTCCAATTGTTCAACCAAATCCTGTTCCAAGGAGCCTTCCTCCTCATCAGCATAATAGTAGTCGTCTTCAGCGTCATCATAATAGTCAGCCATTCTACACCAAGGTAGAGGTAAAATGCCCACAAGACGAAAATATGGAGTGTTGGAAAAACACAAGTCAAGGGGGAGTGTATAAACCCCAAAGCAGGCTTAAAAGCAGGAACAAACCTGACTTGCTAGTAAATAAGACGTGGAGGGAGCCAAAGCCTGCACTAAACAACACTCTAGGCAGAGCCTATGCCAGGAATATCCAACCAAAGTCCTAAAAGACCTCGGCGTCAGACGGGGTTACTTGCACTGACAGGCCGTGGGCAAGACGTCAACAAACGCCGTCACTCAACCAGCTGAGGAGAAAGCAACCGGAAATGGGACAGCGCGCATGCGCGACTGTCGCCTGCCAGTGAAAACCGCCGAGGAGCGCTCGCGCTCCAAAACAAACGGAACCCCTGCTCCCGCTCCACCAGAAGCGCGCGAGCAGCTAGGAAGCGCTCGGCGACCAAAACGGAGGTGAAACCCACGCTCCGGTAAACAAGCAATATGCACGCTAAAAGCGGCGAAACAGCGCGATGAATAACAACGGAGACCGAGCCCCCAGGCGCGCGACACACTGCGCAAAGGCAAAGCACAAAGCGACAGTAAGTAACAAGGCACAATATAACATAGAACAGTAAAATGCCAAGAGTAATAAAGGTAATGCACTTAACTGGCTGCGGAGCAGCAAAGAAAGAGGAAGACAGACTAGTGTGTTGACCTTTTATACGCTATACTCTATGGTTACTCCCGGGTGTTCATGGGAGATGTAGTTTTTTTGTTCATTTATTGGCTGCTGAGCATTTCATTAAAGAAATGAGAAAAGCATAATCAGAGCCTCCTGTCCTGACATAGAATTGACTGCCAGGCCCGACGACCTGTTGACTGCTGCCAGTGCCCCACAAGAACAACACAGACCTGTCCTGTCCGGCGGCCGGCTACTCCGAGTGGACTGAGGACAGCAGTGCATGAGCCTCTGAGCCTGCAAACTGCATGGACTTGCGCGTGGACGTGACTTTCTTTCACCCGAGCACAGGTGAGTAAGTTACCGCGCAGTTACAGCGAAGCGACTATTACGAACTTCATGCAGGCCTGCTGCGAATGTGCAAAATATCTACAGTACCTATTCTTAATTTGAAAAGAGGCCTGTGAGTCTGAGTCAGTCTTTGAGCTCCTCCCGGTCCTCACGGCTCCAGAGACGGAGGAACAGCTGTGAGAGATATGTCTGCGTGGGTTTTGTTAATTTTTTGTTTGTTGCAGCAGCAGGCCCTAATTCAAAAGTCATAAAATGACAGGCATTGTGATTGGCGTCTGCTGCCCCAGGTCCAGGCGGCAGGCCTAGGCTCCAGTCAGTGAGGCGATAGAATCCCTCCATAACTGTGCATGCGGGCAAGGCTGGGTGGAGGTCAGGACACGGGAGAGGGGGTCAAGAAAGGCCGCGAAGAGCGTGTGCCTTCCACTAGTTTAAAGTCTGAGGCCCTCCTTTAGCTGCGCGCATTCCAGCAATGTGTTTAACTGTCTCGGCCTGGTCATGGTGTCAAGAGTGTAGAGCACCAGTGCCAGGCCGAGTGGAGGTCTGCCATTTTTTCCAGGATTATACCTCTACTTGTACTTTGTACGCTTTTGTATCTTGCACACATGTCACTTTTTCCTCCTGTAATGCACCGTTTGCCACCTCTTGTATTTTGTTTGCTCACAATTGTCACTTCTGCGTCATGTAACTTAACGTATGCCTTTGTAATCTGTTCACTTGTAATTTTCTCCTCATGTATCATTACTGTTCCCAATGTGAAGCGCTCTGACACCTTCGGGTAAAGTCTGCGCTATATAAAAACGCATAAAATAAATAAAATAAAAGGAAGGCCGTGAAGAGCGTGTGCCTTCCACTAGTAGTTTAAACTCTGAGGCTCCCCTTTCCTTGAGCTGCGCGCATTCCAGCAATGCGTGGAACTGTCTGAGCCTGGTGTCAAGAGCGCGGAGCGCCAGTGCCACAGCATTTCACCACTGCCAGCCCTTCTGTGGTACAAATGAAAAGATTTAAGAGGATTATGTAGGATAATTCGGACGATGGATAGACCTCAATTGGAGGCTGTTCATCATGATTAAGGGTGGCTTGGGTCCTATTGCTTGAAAGAAAAAATGCCCTGTTGCCCCAACAGTTAAGTACTAAAATCTAGCCACAATTGGTGCTTATTGGGCCACATAGCCTATGATGTCACAATGTGTGGCATTACAGTAAGTGACATCACAAGAAGTAACATCAGATAAGGTAAGATCCCACTCATTGGTTTTTATTAGGTATATATTATGAGTGCATTAAGCAAATAAGCACATTATTTGGTTCAACACATTTTGCTTTAAGATTGTCCTGAAAAAGTGGCACACCCAAAGCAAAATGTGGGCCTAAACTAATTTTACAATTTTTTTTAAAACCCTGCCATAAAGAAATTGGTAACCAGGAGAAGCATGGTAGTACATCTGTTATGCTTAATTGGTTTCAAAGTCTGTGTTTTCTAATATTTAATGTTTGATGTGTTTTAACGTTTAATGTTGAATACAAGTTGTTTTATATCTGATGCATTAATTCTTCTATCCTGGGTGACGGGGGGGGGGGGGGGGCGAAAGTGATCGTAGTATAAGGGAGGGGCGGCATTTTTCAATTCTCGCCTAGGGCGGCAAAACACCTAGAAATGGCCCTGGACTTAGCTAACAATAGAATGACTGAATATAATACTGTTTGGTATAATTAGATGGCATTTGGACAATGCACGTAAATCTAGTTTTACGGAAACAGCTTGTTTTTTTGGTACACTTATATTTCAAAAATAGTAGTGCCCGTACAAACATGTTCCTTAATTTCACACTTGCAAAGTGTGCACGTCTTAGGGCACAACTGTTGCAGTTTCACAAACAGTGTTCCTTTGTTTTCCATTAAGAATGGTGGTCGGGAAGGAGAGTAAGGAGGTAGGAGGAAAATATTATGCTTCACTCATTCCCTTCATTACCAGCTCATTGAGAGCTCTACTCCAGTGAGCAGGATATCCCTTTGTTTTGCATGCTCCTTAAGGCTCCCTGGGGTGGTTAAAAAAATCACAGCTTAGAGGGAACAAAGCCCTGAAGTATTGGCAAACCTTAATAGATCCCCTTTGGATCTGCCTGGAAAAGGGAACAATAATGCATTTAAAAGATGATTGGACTCCTTTTCCCCACTAATTTTAATGAACAGGAATACCCTGGGACCTAGAGCGGAGCAATTTAGGCTCCTCCCTTATATGTCACAGAAACACAATATTTATTTGCATCTAGGTCTATATACTCTGCGGGCCTTATCTATAATAACGTGGAGTGAAGCCTTTAAATGTGCTTCTGAAGTGTATTCACTGTAGAAATTAGAGACTTATGAACTTGTGTACATAAATGTTTAGTTTAATCATGGAAACGTGCAATTCTCAAATATATTTACACTCATGTTTTAAGACATATTGCATTTGTTCACAAGTGCATTGCCTATGTAATCATGAATTAATTTATCAATGTTTGCATTTGTTCTTTTTGCATTTATTTTGAAGTTGTACATGTGTAAATAATCATGCATTCAAACAGTACTTTGCAAATGTTTAAACTACATTAGCATAATTCGGTCTATTTCTTAATATGGAATATATTTTGTTTGCTCAGCATGTTCTTTCCCTTTTGCAGGTGCGCTTTCTTGATTTCATAGCTAGAGAAAGGAATATAATATATTAGAGATTGTGAGGCCTGAGAAGAGAAATCTTGGCAAGAACGGGGGATGATTTAATGAGCAGAAGAAGCCTCCTATACATCGTGTATCAGGAACAGAGGGAAACTCAAGGTTGCCCAATCTATCAGAGTTCCGTGGGATTCGAAAGTTTGGAGATGCTGCAATTGTACCTGTAGCGTTGGACACCATTGGTCCTTGAAAGGATGACGCAAGATATGACTGATGATGGGGTATCTGTATGCTTGCGTAATGGGCAGAGCTTCTGATTTTAGAGCTGGGGATCCAGGTTCGAGTCTCTGCGTTGGCTCAACATCCTGTGATTCTGTGCAAATCACTTAATCTTCCCGTGCCTATGGACAGCACCTGGATACCCTAATGGGTGATTAGCCACACTCTACAAATCTGAGTATTTATTTATCTATTTATTACGCATTCACACTTTTAGCAGTTCAAACAGCTACTTTTGGACTTTGAGAGATACAGACCTCTCTTCTTCCCTTATATTCGTGCATGAATGTGGCTTTATGCTAACACTTATTTCCCTGTTTTAGAAGACTTCTTCTGAGGTTTATGCTATGCTGACACTTTCTTGCATTTCTAAATTCCCCTTAGACCTTTTATTTCAAACAATTATTTTAGATTTAGGGCCTGATTTAGATGTGGGCAGACAGGTTACTCCGTCATAACAGAGATGGATATTCCGTTCACCGAAATATGAATTCCATAGGATGTAAATGTATATTTCAGTGGATGGGATATCCATCACCATTGTGACGGAGTAACCTGTTCGCCACATTGAAATCAGGCACTTAGAATCTGGTTAGATTACTTTAGAACCTAGTCATGTTTAGAAAGGAGGAGCGGAGCATCTTGTAAGAACTCCAAATTCAGATTCTTGCCTTCTGTATTATTCTGAATGTTGTTATTTTATGTTTTGTGTTATCAAGTCGGAATTGACTTTGCCGCCTTAATTTGCTTGTCATAATTCTTTCCATTTATAATATTTTCTTAATTTTTGCATTTACTAGAATGATTATGAACTTGTAATAAACGCACTTAACTTTAGTTACCGATTCCTGGTCCTTATTGTGTGGGCCAAATGGGTCACACAAACTTTAAATTGTTTGTTTGAATGTTGACTCCCATGTGCCTCTTAGTCAACGAGAAAGATCTATCAGGTGAGAAACGGTAAGTGCTCCCTATGCGCTCCCAGACACCACCTCGAGAAGGTCAAACTTGCCTACTATGATTAGTTTCCACACTGTGAACCTTGTACCAACATTGTTTCCAAGTTTGCTGTGGGTCTCACTGCAGCCATTATGCCAACCCTCAATTCCTAACGCCTCTTCTAAATCTAACGTACTTATTCCTATCAATGTAGGTATAATAATTACACTTATACTGATCTACCGGAAGCGTTTTTCTTTTTCAAAAGTTTCTCTTACTCCCTTACTCTACTATAACGGAACTGGGCCTTTGATTTCGCTGCACTTTACCACGGAGGTGATGGTCCTCTGATGGATCTTTCTCTGCCATGGTGAGGATGGGTAATGGGATGTCCAAACCTGTTGGCCACTCAATGAGGACCAATAATTAATAGCCAACTCGCAAATCTGAGCTACAGTTCAAATACACTACTCTCAGGACTATGCTATAGACATAACGTATTGCAATGGGTAGACCCAACCTCCTGAAGAAGGTCAGTCTAACCAGGATTATACACACTAGAAATTCTGCAGTCACAAAATAGAATAAAAGCTGCAGAACTTGATGCTCGGAAAACAATCTATGATTCTACCCATTATACATTTAAAGTCAATATTCAAACAGCACAGTTTAATGGAAACATTAAGACACAATAACAGACTCAGGCAAATTTAGATAATTTGGTTGTTGTAATAATGATCCAAATTCAATGCACATAAGTGACATTTTGAGCATTTCAATCTAAGCATCTACTGAAACCACACATTTAGTCAAAGTTCCCAAACCAGAAGAGGATTGTTACAAGTTACAGATTCCTACCACCATCGAAAGGCAGGAGGATAGTTTTAACAAAATTCAAAGAATTCTATGGTAAGGGACACAGGAATCAAGTTAAAGTGCACCTAGGGAGAGTCCATCGACTAAAAGGGGAAATGGGGCAAAATCAGGAAAGTTCAAATCTGGTTTACCACCAGATAGTCCAAGACAGTTCAGCTGGCATAAACATGGGGCATAGAAAAAAGTCTGTCACCAAAGCAATCAATCTGCTAAGAACAGCAGCACCAGCAAGGTTAGAAGCAAAGGATGGTACGTGGTACATCAGTGGGAGAAGGCATGAGTTCTGAGTTTCCAAAAAAGCATTCTTCTTACCCCTCCTTTGGAGTCTCATCCTTTATAGTCTTTATGACACTCTTGTGACATCATTAAGCACACCACAATAGTCTGCTCATCATTCATCATGTGGTCACTCATCCATTCGTAAGGTACATATTATTAGTAAGCATATTAAACTTTTTACATTTATTTTCTCTATTTTGACACATTCAAGCACACTTTTCTCAATTACTGCATAGTCTTTCTCAATGTGTGCAAAGTGCACATTTAGATTTCTGTGTTTAAATCAGTAAATATGTTGTATAAAGAATGAAACGATTTTGAGCTTCATCAATACCAAGGCATAGGACAGTGCTGCCATAACATAATTAAAAAGAACAATTGATGGACAGAATTCTGAACAGTGTCCCCCCCGGTACAGAGATCTGTGCCTAAATCCATCGTCTTTTTGCTCCCCATGCACTCTTAGTTTAGCCTGCCATATGCAAATCAGTATTGACCCTGTGCCCCATGGGAACAGTCCAGTCTGAACTGCCAGGTCCAGTCCTCCCTGGACTGGAAACAAGCGTCCTAGGACTGGTTTCGGGGTATCACCCCTCATAAGCCAGGCTAGCTTGACTCTTGACTCCAATGGCATGGAGAGCTTGGAGCCACGATGGACATACCCGTCCCACTCGGGGTGACAAATGCAAAAAGAACATTTGATGGACAGAATACTGAACAATGTCATGCATTTACTACATTACAGATATATGGGCCTAAATCCATAATTGTTTCCCCCCCCCCCATGCCATCTTAGTTTAGACCCAGCCATACTCAAATCCATCCTTGACCCTGTTCCCCATGAGAACAATCCAGCCCGCACTGCCAGGCCAGGTCCTCCCTGGACTGGAAACAAGCATCCTAGGACCGGTTTCAGGGTATCACCCCATATCAGTCAGGCTAGTTTGACTCCAGTGGCATGAAGAGCACTGGACCCACGTCTGGGCGTAACCATCCCATTGGGGTGACAAATGCATAAAGAACAATTGATGGACAGGTTGCTGAACATAATTAAACTCAGTCCTGCGAGAGCACCGAATAAAGATTACCATTAATTAAACTTAGACAAATGCATTTTTAGTATGTGTTACCCTCTCAGTTTTTCCATAGTAAAGTTCCACATAGCATAAAAAAACTTCTGTGTGGCAAGTCACATTGGAGATGAACATCCATGAAATTAAAGAACAGCTTTTGATGATCAAGCAGATTCTTTTCAACTATGCTTGGTGGGTAATTGCACGAAAGGAAATATTTAATTGTCTATTAGCCCCAATATTGTTTTACTGTTCGATTCCTTGCTATGCTTTGATGAGACATTGTATTATATTTAGATAGCTCTTTCTACCTCTAATGAGGCGTTACAGCGTTTTAAGTCAAGTAGCATGCTACTCCAGGACCCAACGTTATAGGTTCACATGCCCTAGACATCACCTGTTTAAAATTCATGATCAATGAATACAAGACTGTTCAGCCACAGTATATTTCTTGGTGAGTTATTTTCGCTTTTGGTGTCTGGTGGTAAAACAACAGCCATGTAATAAATACCTCGAATGTTGTAGCCAAACTATAGCACCCTTGATGAGGACTGTAAATGTTTAAAGAACGAAAACCTGGTTGATATTCATCTGTTAATTAACAACTTTAGCCAAGCAATCTTAGACGGAATCTTGCAGGTCAAAGTCTGGCAGTCTTAATTTGATAGCGCTGATGAAACAAGAGAGATAACGAGGGAGATTACATTTTGGAAGTCTCTGTAGTGATCACTGGTAGCAGAAGGTTCTCTGTTTTATTAGTTATACACCAACTACCTACATTAATATCGCTACACACATCGTATAGAGAAAAATAACCAAATGTATTGCGTTGTCATGAGCATCTGAAACAATCTGATGATCCAGATAGTGCTGTGAAAGCAGAAGGAAATGTTTAACAATGTTCTATTGTTGTTTTTTTTCTTTGACAGAGATATCAAATGCGTGCGTCATTTTTGTTATCACTGTTTGCATATTGCAGGGTATACTTTTAAGACAGTTGTGTCAATGCCATTTGCTGTGTTCACAAGAGGGACATATTCACCTATAAAGTAGTTAATAAACAAAAGAACATGTTGGTCTGGAGGCCTCTTTTCAAGTGAGGGCCACGGACAGTTTGCTTGTAGGCAGAATCCATTGTTTTAGTACATAACATATGCTCAGAATGAGCTTTTTGACTGCCCATGCCGAAGACTTGATAGTTTTGATGTCCATTTTAGTTGTCTGCTCTTGCTTTAATGGTTTTCGTCCCTATTCTTTTGTTTGTCCAGTCCATGAGCAATTCAGTTTCACAGGGTTCTGGTTGGATCAGTTGTAGCCTTTGCCTAAATACTTGAGGGGTGTCAAGGCTGCAGTTGCTCACAAAAGAGCAACACCAATGCAGCTGTGACTCTTGGGATTGCCTCTGGCACAAACAATGCGGTTTAGTGTTTTCCTGGTACATCTAAACACAGCACCCAGAAGTCTGTGTACGTTACGACCATGATTCTCAGGCACAGCAGAACAAAAAAGCAGGGTCCAAGAAAAACCCAGAGCCTGCTATTACTATTAAATGAATCCTTCACTACCTGACTACTCAGGCAGCATCCCAGTCCATCGTTAGTGCCACCTCAGTTTGGATCCAGCTATATGCAAATCAGTTTTGACCCTGTTCCAGTGGGAACAGTTCGGACGAAAACTGCCAAGACAGGTCCTCCCTAACCGGAAAACAAGCAACCCAGTAATGGTTTTGCCCTTGTTATGGGCTCACCAGCCTAGTATAGCTTGGTTCCAGTGACACAGTGTGCACAGGACCCACGTCTGGGCAGTCCCGTTCCACTTAGGGTGACATACAAAAGTATACAAAAAGTGATGGCAGGAATGCTTGAATTAATCTCAGCCACCGGTAATTACTCGGGCCGCATCCCAGTCCATCACTATTTTGCACACCATGCCACCTCAGTTTGGACCCAGCTATTTGCAAACCTGTCTTGATCCTGCTGTAATGGGAGCAATCCAACCCAAACTGCCAAGCAAGGTCCTCCCTGAGCTGGAACACAAACAAGCCAGGACCAGTTTTAACCCTTACTGTGGCTTCAATAGCCAGGTATAGCTTGTTTGCCAGTGGTTAGACAACTTGCAAGCATTCCTCCCATCACCTTTTTGTATGTTTCATGTACCGCCCTAAGGGACATGTGTATAGCCAGATGTGAGTTATGTGCTTACTTTGTCACTGGAACCAAGCTATACCCGATTGATGAGCCCATAACTAGGGTGAAAACGGTCCTGTGTTGCTTATGTTCTCACTGGTCCTGGTTCCTGCAGAAAGGACCTGGTCTGGCAGTGCACACTCAACTGTTCCAGCAAGGAGCAGAGTAAAGACTGATTTGCATATGCGTGGGTCCAAATTGAGGTGGTATGGTGAACAAAAGAAAGATGGGTTGGGATCAGTGGTGTAACAAAGGCCCCTGCAGTGCGGGGGGCCAAGCTCTGGGGTAGGAGGAGGTGTTTTGCAGCTAGGTACTCTGGTCTGAGAGCTCCTGGGTGAGTCTGGAATGGGGACCCTCTATGTACTTTACAGGGAGTTTCGTTCCGCCACTGGTTGGGGTGCTACCATAGCAATTGACAGTGGTTAGACAAATTGCAAGCATTCCTCCCATCATGTTTTATGCCTCCCAGTTTCTTCTTCCTGCATTACTGGGGGTTGGTGCCAGTGATTCTCACCTGCTTGCTGCTGTTTCTTTGCCTTTACTTGCAATATATATATTTATTTTTATAGAGAGAGAGGCATATATAGATATATATGAGGTAATTCAGAGTATTCCTAACGAGATTACTTGAAGCAAAACTATTTTCTTAGAAAAAATTCACATGATCACACTATTTCACTTTCTTTTTAGTGAACATGTAAAGCCTGTGTTTGTACCCTTCAACAAAAATTCAAAGTGGGAAAGAGAGAAGTTTTAGGTAAGCAAGATTCATAGTGTGCTAGTTCAGCTGTAGTCGAGTTAGGTTTGTTCGTACACAATTTATTTAGTCTTGATAGATCTGTGTGTATACATGTCCACTAGCGCTTAGAGGGGGAGCCGAGACAAAGATGGTCTAGAAGTACCTACGCAGGAAAAGGATCAGGTAAAACAAAGGACGTTATTTTCTTTTCTCATCCACTTCCCCTTTCCCACAAGGAGGGGCTTGAGTCAGATAATATACAATATTTGGGTTGTGACAGCGTTTGGGTGAAGTTAGGAGTTTGCTACTTTGATCGCATCTCGCTCCTACAAGATTGCACAGCCTAAAGGAAACAGGTTAGTGCTCAAGTGTTACAAATGTATTCTTTTTAGATCTCGCTGACAGACGCTGTTAGCTGATTGTTGTCGAAGACCAATTGTGTACTATACCACTATTTACAGCAGGATTTGAGTCAGCCAATTGCTTACCATTTTAGGATAAAAGTACTAAAACCGTCTTTTAGCTTACCCGCCCCAAAACTCTGAATAGATACATTTTTCCCTTTACCACTGTCTTACTGGAAACCTTAAAATTACACTTATCTCCCTTTAACACAACCCAACCATAAAATTAACCTTTCTCCATTTACCTCTACCCACACCTTAAACCTAAAATTGCCCTTACATTCCTTTAAAAAAAGAACATATTTATGTTATTTTTTTTAAAATACTCATGCGGTAAAGGCATGGGTGGCAGGTACAAATTCTTACCTGCGTGGTACTTACCTGCATGGTAAAGACTGTTTTGAAAGCTGTTTCCAGCCATTCAGATTTCATATCCAAAATCACGCAGAATGGCATTGTCGAGAGGCGGAAGGCCCCTCTCCGGGTAACGGACCTCACATCAGTCCCGACGCTCTTCACCGGCAGAGCTGCCTGCACCCAAGATGGCCGACCGCACACAAGTTCACATCCCACAAAGTTCCAGGTGAGCCCAAATCGTAAAACAAGAGCCCCGCACCCCCAGACCGCCACCACAGCCAATGATCCCTAGCTTCATCCCACAGGGGCTCCTCCACGAAAGTCCCTGTTCACGTTCTCTCCTCAAGGGTGCCTGACCTTAAAATGGCCGCCACCCGGGACATCTTCAAGCAGGGAAATCGGATCTGATCTGCCCGTTTTTAAGCCTACTCCTGACGCGTCCTAAATAATTGAGCAGGGCACTGCCCATTTTGGTCTCGCAGTCTTCCTGCTCTGTCAATATTTAGATAATATCTAGATCACTCCGGACAGCTAATTGGACAGGGATTCCGGTCTTACTATGCCTTAACCTTAAGGTTGCAATTTTGCACAGCTAAGAAATCTCAGAGGCCCCATTCAACAGCACCTTAACCAAAATAGCAGCAGACTACACACTTCTTGTAGACGCTGGCATCCCCAGAGACCAGCTCACCTCACACCCCTTGGGCAACAACACCGATCGCCTCAGACAACTCGGTTTTACTACAATCAGCCAGCCTCTCTCTACAAGAGCTGCCTGTCTCCTACATAAACTCATCTCCACGCCGATTTCAGCTAGCTCAGCACGCCCCGTGGAATGCTGACCACCGCTCCTCCCAGAACGGACTTCTTCTGACCCTCCCCCTCCCCCCACGTGAACTCCGACCTCACCCAACGTGACCCTCCCCGTTAACGCAATTCCCCCAGCGTTACAGGGGGAACAGTAACTGCGTTACCGCTTTAGACCCCTACCTCCCCGCCGGAAGGGCACCACTTACCTCTGCACCGATCCTATCAACCCGGCACCCCTCCCCCCTCCTCCCCCCCTTCCTACCCCAGAGGCCTGCCTCCACACTTCCCAGCTAGGATGCCCCCAGCCACTCAATTAGTCACTCATTTCTGCCCCCCTCTTAACCACCTATCTCCTCAAGGGCAGAACACCTTCGCTATAACATTCCCAAGCAACCTCTCCTTCAAAGCTAAAAAACGCTTCAAACAGAATATAATTAGACAACACCCCGAAACGCTAGTCGTTGACACCTACCACTGCACAACTAGAGGTCAGAAGAAAATGGACTTCATTTTCCACACCAACAGACCTGACGTATGGGCCACCATCTTTAACTCATCCCTCCCCGTCTCCAAAACCACCTTCACTGTTCATAACCGCAAACTAACAATCGCCCCCCTGAACCATCAATCCCTGACCGGAGACATCTCCATCACCATTTATGTGAATGGCACCATTCTAATTCAGGCGAAAGACGAGAACCTCGAGTTCCTCGACTCTCTCTTCCCCACACTTAAGATGGCTACCACACATTACCCACACAAAACAACCCCCTCCACATCTATTGGCTCCTCACAAACTCTCTATCTACGGAACTTGCCCCTGACACCCCAGCGTCCTATCACTACTCTACTTAGTCACTCCACCAAGCAGATCCCACCATCAGCCCCAGCCCCCCCCTATTTCACAACTCCCGTCCCCCACTCTTCATACCCAACCTCCAACCATCCAGCCCCCCTCACACCCCCTAAGGACTGCCAACTCCCCTCCACCCAGCTCCCGAAACACCCCGTACTCTCAGTCCTCCGCCCTCAAAGATCCACCCCAACGTCCCCACCCTTCCTTGCTCTTCCAATCTGCCATTCCCACACCCTCACCAGCCCCAGCTCCCCCTTTCTCCCTACCCGCGTCCCCCTCCCATCGCTCCCAAACTTCCAGAATTCAGCCGCCCTCTCTTCCCCTAAGGACCCCCACCCACCCATTCCCTAGCCCCCAAAGCACCACTAACTCTCATCCTCCCCCCCCTAGAGATCCAAGACCATTCCCTAGCTACCGAATCACCTCCAACTCTCTGCCTCCGCCCCCCAGAGATTTCAGACACCTTAACAACTCCGTCTCTCAGTCCCCCATCCTGCCTATCCCCACCCCACTAGTTCAAACTTTCTCCGCTATTGAAGAATACCCCCACCCCCCTCTGGTCAAAAACCCCCTTTATGCTCTAGCCCTCCCGCTATCGATATATAGCCCTGACAACTCTGATACTCAACCCCCAACCCTCCAACCTACTCTCCTAGAGTTCTCACCACCCCCCTCATTGAAGATAACTTCCACCCCCGAAGGGACCGCAACTCCCCTCCCTTAACAGCCTACCCACAACCGAACCCCAAACCTGATCAAGCCACCCCCCTCCTATCTACCTCCTGAGTAGATACTCGCCCCAAAGCCCCTCTCATCCAGGGCCCTGTCCCTCTTACCCTCCTCCCCTCTCCCTCTCCCCCTCACCCGAGCTGTCACGACGCCTCAACCTTATTGAAGCACAAATCACAACCCTGATCTGTGGACTGAAGGAAACCCTATCTGCCCTTGGGAATCTCCAGTTACCCTCCCCCCCTCCATTCCACTTCACTGCCCTCCGCCTCTCCCTAGGAATGACTATCCCCCCGCCAACCGGGATCATCCCCACCCAGATTCCCTGTCTCCTCTCACTAAAGACCTAACGAAGTTGCGAACAGTCAACCCCAGAAGAAATGTAACCTCCCTCTCCCCCCAGGAAGTGAGCGCACTCGTTGCCTCGTACGAACTCCACCCGAACCAGCCAGCCCAGACCCCACCCCTGAACTCGACTCTCACCTCCTCGATCCAAGTCATCACCGGAGTGGGCAGGGACCTGCCCCCCCCCCCGCAGAGCCTCTAGACGCCCATTGTTTCTTTCAGCCATCCCCAAAGCCAAGCCTGACAATCTGAAACCAAAAGAAGAACCCCCCCTGAACTGTATGCTCATCAACAGCCGGTCCGCAGTCAAACATGCAACGGAAATAGCTGAATCCATCATCTCTCATGACCTTGATGTAGCCTTAATCACGGAAACATGGCTAAACACCCTATCCCACCCCATTCTGGACATGCTGGTACCTCCCGGTTTCTCAATTATCCACAAAGACAGGCCTATACACAAAGGTGGCGGCATAGCTATTATCCACAAAAGTGACCTCTACATCTCCGAAGCTCCTTCCTGCCTATACAGCTCCTTCGAATGCCTGTCGGTCAACATCAAATCTCACTGTCATAGTTCACGTCAATGCCATCTCCTCTACCACCCCCCAGGCAACTCCAACGAATTTAGAGCTCAGCTATCAGATCTGATCACCCAATCTGCACTTAACAGCGAGGACAGCTTAATTATGGGTGACCTCAACCTAAGATGGAATGATTCCAATAACCCGCTGATGCAATCTCTCAACACCCTTCTGCAAGACAATGATTTGATCCAACACTGCTCAGAGGAAACGCATTACAGAGGAGCAACCCTAGATGTCATCATTGCGAACAAAAATGCAGTCTTGATTGATCACATCATCCCAGTGGACTGGTCAGACCACCACATCATTCTCTTTCATATCAACCAGCCGGCCCTACCCCTCCGACCCACTCAAGCCCCCCCCTAAGTGGGTCAGGAACACTTCCAGAGTACCCCGTGATAAGCTAGAGGAAGGACTCAGCACTCTCCTTCCGAACATGACAGAGTCCCTCTCTACCTCGGAACTCACCTCACTCTACCATTCCAACCTTGAACTTGCCCTGGATCAGCTGGCACTTCTGAAACTAAAAAAAACCAGAAGCATTCCCTCTAGGTCATGGTTCTCTACTGACATTAATGATGAAAGAAGACACCTAAGATCCCTGGAAAGAACCTGGAGATACAACCCCACCGCCATGCATCGAGATCAACTCAAGGCAGCACGCAAAAACTACTACACCCATATCAAAAGCAAAAAATCTGCTTTCTTCTGCTCTGCACTAGACAACGCCAAAAACCGCCCCAAAGAACTCTTCAATATCATTAGGAACCAAACCTCCATTCCTAAGGCAGTCAATCTAGCTGCGTCCAAGACCCAATGTGACAACTTTGCTAGCTTTTTCAATGAAAAAATTGCCAAAATCGATCGTTCCTTCAGCTCGAGTCCTGCAACCAACCCCATCCCCCCCGTAACCCCGTCTATCCGCTGGTCTTCCTTCCAGCCGGTCAAGGAAGAAATGATAAGCAATCTTATCGCCGCTGCGAAACCCTCATCTCACTCCCTCGATCAACTTCCCTCGAGACTGACGTTCACTCTAGCCCCAGTCTGGGGCAAGATCATCAATAGCTCCTTGAGCGAGGGCTTCATCCCTGACTGCCTTAAACTAGGACAAGTCACACCACTGCTAAAACCTGGCCTCGACCTCATGGACATGAACAACTTCGGGCCGGTCTCGAACCTCCCGTTTCTAGCCAAAATTCTCGAAAGATGTGTGCTGTCACAATTAAACCAACACCTAGAGAATTCTAATCTACTGGATCCTCTCCAGTCTGGGTTCAGGAAAGGCTGCAGTACTGAAACCGCAATCCTAAATGTCCTTGATGATCTACACATGTCACTCGACTCCAAACATTGTAGCCTTCTCATTCTCCTTGACCTCTCGGCTGCATTCGACACAGTAGACCAAACCCTCCTACTTAACGTCCTCCGAGAGAGAGCGGGCATCGAAAAGACAGCTCTAAAATGGTTCTCTTCCTTTCTTAACAACCGCACTCAAAGAATAAAGATCAACAGTTTCGAATCAGACCCCCTCCCCCTCAGCAGAGGAGTCCCCCAAGGATCAGTACTCTCCCCGCAACTCTTCAACATCTACATGGAACCCCTCACCTCACTTCTAAGGAAATCCAACATCCCCTTCCACCTTTATACGGATGACACTCAACTCTATTTGGAGTCCACCTCCATCGCAGACATTCACAGATTAAATGCCACACTCATGGAGGTCCAACACTGGCTCTCAGCCAACCACCTCAAACTGAATGAAGAAAAAACGGAAGTACTCCTTATCTCGAACAAAGATGAAAACCCATAAATAGTGGAATGGCTCAAAGCCTTAAATGCCCTCAATGTCTCCATAACGCCAACGGAATCCGCAAAATCCTTAGGAATCACTCTCGACCCCAAACTGGCCATGAATAAACACATCTCTAAAACCGCCAAAAGCGCGTTCATGAACCTGAAACTTCTCTATAAAATTAAACCCTTCCTCCCCCCCAAAGATCTGAAACAAGCCACGCAGGCACTTGTGATCTCCAGAATTGACTATGGCATTGCTGTACTGACTGGAACAGCCAAGTCGCACCTGGGACCTCTCACCTCCACCCTCAACGCAGCAGCAAGAATGCTCACAGGAACAAAGAAATATTGCCACATCTCTCCGGCACTCAAAGAACTGAAATGCCTCCCGATTGACCAACGAGCCAACTTCCGTACAGCCTGCCTCACACATAAAGCCCTGCATACAGGCAAACCAGAATACCTGGCCAACAAACTCAAACGGGCGGGTCAATCCAGGAACCTCAGAAGCTCCAACACACTACTACTCATCCCTCTGAAATCACCGTAACGCAATACTTCTAATAAATCCTTTGCGGGGAACGCTCCCAGGATCTGGAACGCCATCCCCCCATATCAGAATGACTGCCTCCTTCCCGCAATTCAAGTCGCTACTCAAAGCCCTCTTCCTTGAACGCTCCGGTGCTTAGCGAGAACCACACGCCGGATGGTGAAGTCCGATATTTCTCTGAACCCAGAGTCGATTGACTCGCTTGTGAACTCCGATCCTTGCTGCTGTTTTACAGACTCTATTTCCTACCTGCTGTTCCTGATTCCTGTTTCTCTTTGTTTATTTTCCTTGCTACCGATCTCTATTTGCTGTGAAGCGCGTTGATACCCTCGGGTCCAGCCAGCGCTATACAAAACTTCAATAAATAAAATAAATAAATAAATACATATTTTGCTTTCTCCTACCATATAATACTGCAAGGGGAAATGTGTCAGTCCACTTCAGACATTGTCTCTCTTTATTGAGAAATTTAATTTTGCTTGTGTACAAGTGCACCTCTGCATTACAAACAGTACACTTCAGCGCCAGGGCTGATGGGCCAATCTCTGCTTTCGTTTCCATGGTCTTTTAAATGTTATTTTTGCAGTGGAACATTTTGTACTTAATTAATTGCAGACATAAGTAAGCCAGCGTTACCTGCCATTGTGTTTTCTTTATTTTAAACCTTTAATTCCTATTGCAAAGATTTGCAAAAAATAAACGAATTGCAGGGCTGCAAAGAGACACCTGTTGGCTTTGCCAATGCTTTTTTTTATGATGTTGAAAGTCAATTTGCCTAAATAAAAATCTTCTTCACACTATTCATTCAGTCACCGGAGAATTTAGCATATAACGACATCTACTTGTATAGCCGGCAGCCTTGAAAGTTCCGTTTTACAGTTTTCTTTCAGCATTGGATCTTACTCAAATGTCACTGATTGGAATAGTTTGTTTTCATAAATTGAGCAAATATTAATGTTATGAGAGAGGCAGAGCCAATCGAAGGAGGTTGAGGGAGATGAGGCTGTAAACAAGTGCTTGTGTAATTGATTTTGCAAGCACGTGTAGTGAAGCCATGCTTTTTTCTTCTGACAAAATTGACTCGAATTAGTCGAGGTTCCTATCTGTGCTCACAAATCTGCGAGAAATTGTTTAAAAAGCAACTGATTTTTTGCTCGTAAGGTAGCAGGACTGTAATGTTGCGTGGCGTTCGAGCAGCACCATTTGGAACGCCCGAAAGAGGTGGGTTTTCAGGTATTCCCCCCGTGAGCGTGCTATGTGGTTTATCCTGGCGTCTCGCGTCAGGAACTTAATGTAGCCCGTGGGAGTGGACGGGCGTGGTCAGTTGGAAGGCTACGTGAAATGCAGCAAGTGTGTGTCCATGTTGCTATTTATCATACACGCATGCGACACACGACAAAGACCAGTAGGGGGCCGAATTCGCGCCCCGGCAACCCCTGCGGCGCGAAGGACCCTTCATTCCCGGCCCGGGGGCCTTTTCAGCTGAAGGCCTATGAATGTGTGAGACATGGGAGGGGCTACTGGTCATATTACTCAGGAGGGGCCCAAGAGTTTGTGTTAAACCCCTGGACCAGGTTCACACGGGACTGAACTGCTGAAATACTGGAATAACCGGTATGAGGTCTATGTGCATTATGAGAACAAATTGGACGCATTTCAGGGTGTAACTGGGATCACGTGACTCTTATTTCATTGTATCGTAAATGACGGCTGTGTGGCAGCGCTCTAGTGTTCCGTGAGCGGAACAGGAACCACGTCACAGGATGTGGTAGGCGGGACACTCAGTTTTCTCTGGCGCTCACTGCCAGAGGTAGCCAGCCCCGGCGCTCCGGTTAATAAACCTTATATTCAATTTACCACTGCGTTTGTGCATCATTACAGTGGCGACGAAGGTGGGATAAGCACGCGACCCCAGTAATTGCACGCATTACGCGTGAGAAGCAGAACGGAGCGCGGCAGAGGAGCCGGCAAGGCGGGAAGAAGCGCGAAAATCGGCGCTAGGACAGCCACGAGCCAGGAGGGGGCCCCACGGCTGTCCTTAAGCCCAGTAAAGGCCACAGCACGTGTAAATGACGCCCCAGGTGAAGGAGAGCACAGCAAGACAGAGGAAGACACCTGAGGGAAACTAACAAGGCAACCAGCCCTATTACATCACGGTAAGCCCTCACAGGCGCCCCAGCAACAGAGAATAGGGGTGCACGCTGGCGGAGACTGCAGGCACATCGACTGCGAAGGCAGGAAGCAGCTCAGAGGCGGAATCTCTCACCACAGAGGGTGGACCAGGAGAGGACAGTGAGTGTGAGAACAGAGAGGACGAGGGAGGAGATCAAAGCGCCCCAGGGAGTCCATCCAGGAAAACTGTTGTCACACCTAAGACCAAGAGGAAAGCTCCAACCATGGCGAGTCAGAGCACGTCTCTCACCCAACTCGTCCCATTCCTCACGAAAAGCGGAGAACCGGAAAGAAAATGGGAAGACTGGAAGAGGTACTTCCTTAACTATCTGGAAGCGCTAGAAGAGGAAGGCGAGACCGCGTTCACGAGTCTGAGGAAAAAGAAGATCCTTCTCCATAACTTAGGTCCAGAAGGGCTCAGGATCTATGACACCATTGTGAAAGGAGAAAGAGCCGCAGCGGACACGGAGGTGTTTGATCACGCCATTGAAGACTTGGACGCACATTACAGGCCTGTAGTGTGTGTCGCCATCGACAGATTTAACTTCTTTCAGAGAAAACAGAAGAGCGGAGAGTCTGTGGACGAATACGTCGTAGCACTGAGGAAATTAGCAGGCACGTGCAAATTTGGGGGACTGCATGATGAATTCATCAGGGATCAAATTATTATGCATACCTCCAGTACCCACATACAAGAGAAATTGTGGGTGAATGGCGACGCTCCACTCAAGGAGATCTGGGCGATGGTCAAAAAAGCCGAGCTATCGAAAAGGTGTGCCCAGGCGGCGAAGAGGGACGCCCAGGAATCGCAAGCAGTGTGTAGAGTAATGGCGCCAAACAGAAACGACCGTTGGAAGCAAAATGAGACGCGGAAGACCCAGGGAGGAAACAGAGCTGACTTCTCCACTAAATCACAGACGGACAGCAAGACACACAGAAAGGAAAGAAACCAGTGTTACAGGTGTGGTAGCAGTAGCCACGTGGGAAACGACAAGGTGTGCCCCGCCTTCAAGGCCAGGTGTTCCTACTGCAACATCTTTGGACACTACGAGAAAGTGTGTCGCAGAAAACCGAAGAATGCCGTAGTGCGCTTGGTAGACCATGATCAGAGAGAAGATTCCAGTGATCAGGACGACAAAGGTGAAGAGGAAGAATTCCTGTACATTGATGTCCAAGTTCTAGAGATGGACGGTTCCAACACAGACAGGCCTCGTCTCGACATGCACATAGGGGGCATACCCTTGGAGATGATCGCGGACAGCGGAGCGCCCATCTCAATCGTCCAGAGGCAGGTATGGGAAGACAACTTTGCAGCGAGGATCAAAGAAACACTCCTACCCATGGATGTGAGACCAGTAACGTACACTGGACAGAAGATCCCCATGTTGGGCTACTGCCCGCTCTTATTTGAATTCAGAGGTCGTCATGCGCAGTGCAAGCTGTACGTAGCGGAGAGAGGGCCGTCTGTTCTGAGTTGGAAAGATCAAGGAGCATTGGGGATCCAGCTCAACCCTGGTGGCATTGAGAAAATCCTATTCATGGACATGGCGGTCAGCGAAGACGTGCATTTGTGGAGGAAAACATATCCCAAAGTCTTCAACGGGCAAATTGGCGAGCTGGGCAAGTACACGCACCTCATCAAACTGAAGGAAGGGGCGGTACCAGTAGTGCACAGAGTGAGGAACATTCCGTTCCGCAGCAGAGAGGCAGTACAAATAGAGCTGGACAGGTTGGAAAAGGAGGGAGTCATCAGGGCGATAGAGAGCGCGGAGTGGCTGTCTCCCCTGGTTGTAGCCCAAAAGCCCAACGGCAAGGTACGTCTCTGCGTGGACCTAAGAGAGTTAAACAAAAACATTGTCGTAGACAGATTCCCCTTGCCGCGCATCAGTGAAATGCTGGCGAAAACAAAGGACGTCACATGGTTTTCCACAGTGGACCTCTCGTCGGCCTATCATCAAGTTAAGCTTCATCCGTCGTGCACCCACCTCACGTCGTTTATCACACCCTTCGGGTGCTATGAGTTCGTGAGGATGCCCTTCGGCTTAGCTTCTGCCGCGGCCGTGTTCCAGAAAATCATGCATAAACTCCTAAAAGACCTTAAGGATGTCCTCTTCTTCCAGGATGACATACTGGTAATGGGGAAGTCGAGGCAGGATCATAACGTGAAACTTCACAAGGTGCTGCAGAAACTGCAAGACAGTGGATTGACTGCCGAGTGGACGAAATGCAATTTGGGAGTGCAGTCGGTCACATACCTCGGCCATGAGGTGAGTGGACAAGGCATAACTCCGAAGAAAACAAACATGAGAGCCATCATGGAAGCACCCACACCGGAAAGGAAGGAAGATGTTCGGTCATTCCTAGGGATGGCCGAGTATTACAGCAAATTCATCCCTCATTTCGCAACAAAGACACACTACATACGACAACTGCTCAAGGAAAAGAACAGGTTTCAGTGGGGTAAAGAGGAGCAAGAAGAGTTCGACTCACTCAAGCGAGAAATGGGTACGGCCATTCCCCTCAAGGGATTTGACCCCGAAGCTGAGTCTGTTCTCACCACAGACGCCAGTGACCGTGGCCTAGGAGCGGTACTAATGCAGAGAGAGGAGTCGGGAGAGATGTCGACCGTCAGCTTCGCCTCCCGCTCGTTGTCGCCCAGTGAGGAGAAGTTCAGTGTGGTGGAGAAGGAGATGCTGGCGGTGGTCTGGGCGGTGGAAAAATTCAGGCAATACTTGTGGGGTGCCAAGTTTCTCGTAAAAACCGATCACAAGCCTTTAGTTCGTGTCCTGACATCAAGTGGACATGACCATGCCACGCCCAGGATCGCCAAGATGACCCTACGGCTATTGGACTTTGTCTATGAAGTCGAGCACATTCCAGGGCCACAGAACAAAGTGGCCGACTTCCTAAGTAGGGCAGCTGCCATGGAAGAGGCAAAGAATGAAGAAAGGCAAGAGTGGGAAGGATACGTGGTTGCCACCATCCAGGACACTGAAGAGGTAATAAGCGCCCAGGACTGGGAAGAAGCATACCGAGAAGACACAGACTTGGAGGCCGTAAAAGGATATGTCGTTCATGGCTGGCCCGAGAAGAGACACTTGAAGGAGGAACTGAAGAGATACTGGGAGGTCCGAGAGGAACTGTCATTGGCTGAAAACCCAATGTTCTTACTCAGAGGGGACAAGGTGATTCCGCCCAGGAACATTCTGGAACGGTTGATGTCCATACTGCATGAAGGGCACCAGGGCATCACAAAAACGAAAGCCTTGGCCAGACAAGCCTACTGGTGGCCAGCCATCGACGCGCAGGTAGAAAGACATGTGCGCTCGTGCGAGTCTTGCGCAAAATCGGACAAGGCCCAGAGCCTGCTGAGACCCCCGCTGGGAAGGTTTCCGATTCCAGATGGCCCGTGGGAGATGTTGTCAGTGGACATAATGGGACCAGTCTTGAACAAGGAAGGCACTCAAAAGTACGTGGTGGTTGCCGTAGACAGGTATTCCAAGTGGCCCGAGCTACAAGTCTTGGAGAGAGTGGATACTGAGGCAGTGATAAAGTTCTTGCGTACCACCTTTATCAGCGAAGGCATTCCGAGGATCATCACCTGCGACAATGGACCCCAGTTCACTTCAGAAAAGTGGAAGGCCTTCACCAACAGAAACGGAATTGAAGTGAAGCACACCCCGATCTACCACCCGGCGGGTAACGGCCAGGTGGAACGCTTTAATCGTGTGATTATGGGCACCATACAGGCAGCCATAGAGGATGGCAAGGATTGGGAAATGGAGCTGGAGAAGATGATTTGGGCATACCGAATCACACCGGGTAGCACAGGCTACAGCCCCTTCAAGATCTTAAGAGGCAGAGAGGCCTTCACCAAAGACAATACAGCATGGAGGAAGTTGATTGTCCAGAGTAAATGGTCACCGGCGGTGGTAAGGAAAAATCTGGAGAGAGCCCAGGATGTCTACACGGCACACTACAACAGAAGAAGGAACACTCAAAGTACAGAACTGGACAAAGGTGATTGGGTGAGGGTGAAGCTAGCCATCATGAAGAAGAAAGGAGAGAGCAAGTTTTCACCTCCCCTCAAGGTGGTGGAGCCTTATGCCAGATCAGCTCTCCTGAGCGATGGAAAGATTTGGTCCATGGACAGAATGGCCAAATGCAGCAAGATACTGAAATGGGAAGACGAGGCGGAAGAAGGAACGGAGAATGTCGCAGAGGATGGAGAAAGTGTAAGTGGAGAAAGGCAAGAGGAATATGTGAACGGAACGGAAGGACTAACAACAGCAGAGGAAGAAAGAGTGAGTAGAGAGACGGAAGGGAAGAACAGAGGCATAGAAGAGTGTGAGAAGAAGGCCAAGGATGGGGAAGCAGAAGGTGCGAGAGAGAGAAGGGGACAAGAGACTACAGGAGGAGAGAGAAAGATTGAGAGAGTGGAAACTCGAGCAGGGCGGAGAATCAAGGTACCGGAGAGATTCAAGGATTATGAAATGGACTGGAAGTAAGACTTTTAGATATTTGTTTATTGTGCATAAAGGGGGGAGATGTGGCAGCGCTCTAGTGTTCCGTGAGCGGAACAGGAACCACGTCACAGGATGTGGTAGGCGGGACACTCAGTTTTCTCTGGCGCTCACTGCCAGAGGTAGCCAGCCCCGGCGCTCCGGTTAATAAACCTTATATTCAATTTACCACTGCGTTTGTGCATCATTACAGGCTGCACCCACTAACAACGTTCTCAATGTGCCTCCGGTGTGTGAGGATCACGTGAGTAGGTGCTACTTTATTTAGCTGTAATTATTTAATGGGGGTTTCTGTCAGAACCTGAGCAGAACCTGAGCAGCTGGTTAGTTATATCAGCAGAGTACAACTTACAACGGTAATCTTTAGTGAGACGAAAACTGCAACACAGAGGACTATAAAGGTATTTTTTGCTGCTGTCTTTAGTCGTTTTGGAGTCCCAATAAAAATGTTCATGCTTTGAATCCAATGTAGTTATTAATTACAATTTGTTTGCAAACCCGAAGGATCTGTTACGTGTGTACTTTACTAATTCTTTATAGCAGCAATGTAAACAGGATGCACTCAGTGCGAATGAGCAACAGCTATCCCTCTCCTTTCTAGCATACTTTGTCCACATCACCTTACACAGTGTCCAACTACCATGTAGACGACCCTTCAAGACGTCAACCTGCTCAAGATCATTTTTGTTACATTAATTTTGTAGACTGTTAGTGACTGTTAGAATTGGGGGTCTCTGGTTGGCAAAGGTGAGTACTTGTGACAAGCAGGGACCCTCTCCTCTAGTCAGGGCAAGGGACTTACTCTTTAAAATAACCCCTGCTCACCCTCTAGGCAGTGTGGCGCGAGCAGACAAAGGATAATCTCAGAGCGTTATGGGTTAAGCATTTATGACCACATACAGTAATTGAATGACACACCACAAATGGACACCAGTCTAGTTTTGTATCAAAAATAGGTATCTTTATATAAGGCTTAACACAAGACCCAATAGCGTTTAAAAATAGGCCACAATGCTGTTCAGGATTCAGGTGTATTTCTAGGGTTCGGTGCGCTTCGTGCACCCTGTGCGACTCGTGCTGCGTTGGGACAGAGTCCTAATTTATTTTATTTATTTAGGCTACTTATATAGCGCTCGAATCACCGTGCGGCATCTCGGCGCTTGCCTTGGGAACCCGTCCTGGCTTTTCCCAGTGAGATAACCCGTACTGGGTATCCCCCAGGTGAAAGCCAGGCATCCCGCCGCGGGGGGGGGGGGGGGGGGCGGGGGGGCGTTGTGGAGATTAAGCAAGCTTAATGCCCAGAGTTGCAGAGTGTGAACCCGTGATTCGAGTATGCACCGAAGTGAGAATTATCGAGTCCGCTGACCCTGGTTCACGACCCTGCCGCGTCGGGAATTGAACCCTGGTCCCAGGCCGTTCTCTGCTTCTGGGTCTGCCTGCTCTAACCAGTGAGCTACACTTCTTCGTCTGGGACGCAGCGAGGTAGTGCGGCTCGAAGGGGAGAGAGGAAAAGCGATGTGCGGTGCAGCCTGGTTGTCGGTGCGAGCTACGGCTCGTCAGGGGAGCGGAGACACACAGTTCGAGGCGGCCTGGCACGGCTTTGTAGAAATCAGGGATTTGAGGCGGACTTTGAATCGCGGGTTCAGCGGCCCGAGGCAGAAGCAGATTCCAGCAGCTCTAGTTGAGGCAGGGAGGAGTCCAATAGTCCTGGGACTCCGTTCAGGGGGCAAGCTCACACACAATCCCTTGGAGATTGTTTGAAGTCACAAGTTTGCAAAGTCTCTTTAGGCTTTTCCTCTCCTTTCAGAGCAAGGCACCCACTGCAGGCCAATCCCCCAGTTTAGGGACAGTACTCCTCCTTCAGCTTTTCTAGGTCCTTCTCGTCGGGCAGAGATTCTTTGTGGTTCAAGCAGGATCTGATATCTTAGGAGCAGGGCTCCTATATTTATACTGCATTTCTTTTGTTCTTTCAGGCCAGGGGGCCTTTGCCTTGTTCAGTCCAGTTCCTGAGCACTTTGTTGACATGATGCAGGCTTCTGCTTTCAGGGTGCAGGGCAGAGACATCAGACGCAGGAGGTGGAGCCAGCATTGTGGTGGCAGAGCACAGCCCTATTCAGAGTCAAGGGGCACTCCTCCCACCCATCCTGGTGTAATCTTCCTATTCACCACCTGGCTGCCCAGCCTGTCTCCTGGAATTCCACAGCCCTGTAACTCACAGAAACCAGACAGCAGATACACATCAGAGCAGAGGCGGGCTGAAATGGTTAGGCAAGCAAATACCAACTTTCTAAAAGTGGTATTTGCAAACAAAGAACATTAAAATAAACTTTGCTAAAATATGTATTTTATTAATCTGAGTTTAGGCATACCAAACTCGAATTTCCACCATGTTCCCTGAGCCTTCTAGGATTATAGAGTGTAATAATTCCAGCAGCCCATTCTGGCCTATGAGAACAGGTAGCCTTCCAATAGTGAAAAACGAAAATGGCTGTAATGCACTATTAGGACATGCCACACACATCAGGGCTTGTCCTGCCTTATGCTTACAATGCACCATGCCCTAGGGCCTACCATAGGGGTGACTCACATGAAGTAAAGGGAAGGTTTAGGGGCTGGCAAGTGGGTGCACTTGCCCAGCCAGCATGACAGTACCAGACTGCACGCAGGTTCTGCAATGGCAGACCTTAGACACATTTTACAAGGCTGCTTCTGTGGGTGGCACAACCAGTGCTGCAGGCTCACTAGCAGCATTTGGATTTACAAGCCCTGGCACTCCTGGTGCACTTAACTGGGGTCTGACAGTAAACCAAATACGCCAATCATGGAAACCAATCACATATACACTTTATATAGGGAGCACTTGCACTGATTGGCAGTGGCACAGTGCTCTGAGCAGCTAACACCAGCAAAATATATGAGGCACAGCAGCAAAAAATTGGAAGGGAGACTCACGCCAAGGTGCCAGGTCTAACAGTGACAAATAGTATTTTATTGTTGGCAGGTAGCTCCAGTGGTGTGTGATTGTAAGGGCTGCGATTTATGACACTCAGGTAACCACCCTACCCCTGCTATGCTTTGGTTGTTGTAGGCTACCATGTATAAGCATTGGGTCGTGGAAGCGGCAGTGATTCAACCAAACCCATCCCATCTGCCAATGGGGTTCTCCAGGTGAGCTGTGGCATTGGCAGCTAGGTGTAATGAATGTGCTTTTCGCTAAAAGAACACACCCTAACCCAACACCCCCAAAATCAAGCACTTCCTTAAGGCGAGGTAAGAAAACACACCCAAATGTAGGTAAAGTAATACATACAAGTTTATTAATGCAACCTTTTAAAAAGACAGGCCGAATATATCAATCATGGCAGACTCCCAAATGTCAAATTAATGATTAAATGAACAATTGAAATAGAATGCAATATATATATATATATATATATATATATATCCACAATGAGCAAAGAGTAGAAAATATATGCAAGAGAGAGAGAAAGAGAGAGTGTGGTTAGGAACACCTCACGGACTGATTCTGCAACATCCTTGCCAACTCTAGCTGGGGGAAGTCCTTTTCAACAGCCCAGGAAGGAGTTCGGTCAGGACCCAAGTTCCAGCACCAATCCACAGTAATACGTCTATTCTGTGGTGAACTTCCACCAGACCCACAAATACTCCCAGCTGTAATACCATTATATTTAAAAGATATCCTAAAGCTGGACGGGGCCTATAGAATCCCCTGGATCAAATACGTATGCGACTTTATGGACAAACTGGGCCACCTCGAACATTTTACCACTCCATCCTCAATGATAAATATTACAAGAAAGACATTAAAAAACGAGGGCATGCAGTTTTTAGAAGGCAAAAGACTACACGGAGAATCTGCAATTAAAATAACCGTGAGAAATCATCAGTTGTTAAGTACTACACTAGGAATGGAGCCTTACTTATCTTTTGTACTGAGAACTTTTGATAGATTTATTCTTACAAGGTTAAGACTGGGTATTATTTAAAGGCTGATGACATTTAAATGAACGACTGGTCTTGTAACCTCTCACTGTGCCCCTGCTATAACGCCTCCACCCAATCTAATATGCACTTAGTCCTATTTTGTAAATTTTACCATGAGCTTGTATCATACCCTCTTTAAGAAAACTGGGGCTTAGGCGGAGCTGTGACGCAATGTTTCAGCTTCAATTGCTAGAAAACGAGCACATAGCATGGAGGGTAGCCCAGTTCTTAAAAGCTGCATTTTATATTCGGAAAAGTATTGTTTTAATGGAATAGTATTGTACAAATTGATTGCATTGTGTTTTTTACCTGTAAATCATATGTTGTTTTTTTAAGTTATGTGCTTTTATGACTGTTTTATACAGCAGCCGAATAAAGCTTTTCTTGAATACCATTATTCAAAGTGGGACGAAACTTCTAGAAAACCCACCCCTTTCTCATTGAAAAAACCAAGCTGGCTGGTACCAGTCTGCGTCAAGGCCAAGACAGAGGCTGGCGAAGCCCCGGTATTTTGACTCAGAGACAGAGTTGTACATTCCACAGATAATATCCAGTTCATCCTGGTCAGTGAGGTGCGAAAAAGAAGTGAGGAGCCGAAAGACCTTGAATATGAATGGCAAGAACTACTGTGCACGCAGAAGTAAGGCAAAGTCAGAAAGCAAGATGACATGAGGCCATGTCAAAGCCAATAGACGAAGTCAGAAAAGCAGATGACGTGAGGCCATTTCAAAGCCAATAGTCAAAGTCAGACAACCAGATGACATGAGGCCATGTCAAAGCCAATAGTCAAAGTCAGAAAACCAGGTGACATGAGGCCATGTCAAAGCCAATAGTAAGCACTCATGATTAAGCACTTCTAATTAACAAGCAAGGCAAAGTCAGGTCACAGCCAATAGTAAGCACTTTATAATATAAAGGTACTCCTTGACAGCTCTCGCTAAAAGACAACAAGATTGCAAGATAGAAGAGAAGTAGGCATTTGCAGGACCGTCCTACATTAAGGCTAGGGTAAAATAACACACTAAAGTCAGTTAAAATGGTGGTAGTTAAAGTCATCATAGGGTGCCAAACCACAAAAGTGGCTCTTTTATTACATTCCACCCCATGACCTTCGACTATCACCATATACTTATATCACAAACTGAACCTCTCAACTAAAGACACCACTATTGGTGAAAAATTGCATTTCCAAAATACACGTTGAAGCAATAACTCATGTGCTGAACGGAAGGCACAAAAACTGCATTACTTAATTGAAAGACACAAAAACTGTTGAAAAACGACATTTCATAATTGAAAACATAACTACAAGTGAAAAAACACATTTTATAACTGAAAGACACAAATATAAAACTATGAAATCATAAAAGCATGTGATAACCACTTCAAAACAAGTTGTAACTGGAAACATAGCCATGATTTAAAGACTGCATTTCTTAACCCCTTCAGTGCTAATGACAAGGGTAACTCGTCATGGAGTTTCCATTGATTTCAATGGAAAGTCAATGGGAAGAGGTGGATGTACCTTAGCATCCAAGTGGTTAACAGTAAAAACACAACTACAAAGCACTGAAATCATAAAAGCATGTAATAATCTTTTCAAAACACATAGAAACAACTCAAACATATCTAGATATTCAGCAAGAATAACACAAGATAAATGATACAATCATATTAACTCAGTAATGTTTCTAATGTCTCAAATGGCTAATACTGGAACTTCTACTGTTGAAGCAGCCAAACTCATATATTTTGTGCTAAACAATAAAGGCAACTCTTTAACTCAAAAAACATTTCCTCCAAATGCAGATAATTTCTGTCGTTCTTTTTCTTTTTAAACAAACAGTCCTTCTGTGTGAAAGACACACAGCCCTCTCGCACTTTGTCTTAGCTTCATGTTTATAAAACAGTTTCAATTACAGCACATCTGTGTTGTTCTGTTTTCTCTTAAAACTCACAGTCTTCTGTGTGAAAGACACACAGCCTTCTCACATTTAACTCATCTCCACTGAATCAGTTTATTGGTTTTGGCAAAGTGGATTCCCATCAGGTCCGTTCAGCCACAGGACGTCAGCTTCCACCGTCTGGTGATCACTCCAGGCTTGGGGGGAGGGGGTAAGTTGGAGCGGAGGGGAGGGATGGGACCACTCATACGGAGACTCGGGCACCAAACACACCAACACGTCGCAGTATGATGACCTGGAAAAGAAACAAGCATCACTCTTCTTGCAAAAAACATTTTTCAAAAGTGCACGTTTTTCCTGTCCCTGTTTTGCATTTCTAAAGGCACACTATTATCATTCCTGTCTGCACGGTTCTTCTGGCTCTGGGGAATTGTCAGAGAATTCTACCCACTCTTTAGCCTCTGAATTCCTGGTATTGGAGTGAAACTCTCTTTTTTCCCTGGACAGTCTCCTTCCTGACTATTTCTCCACTCACTGCTGGATACGTGCTCCCTTTATCAATTGCAGAAGCCCAATGCACTCCATCTGCTCTTTCTGCTCTGGTAATTTTCCTTTTCTCAACTTGCCCTACACCTTCTGTGGGACTGGTCTGGCATGTGCGTTCTGATAAACAGGACACTGCAAAATCACAGTTTTAATCAAATACACGGTAACTGTACTTTGTGTCAACATGGTCCAAATCTCTTTCCACAATTCCTTGCCCCACACTTCCTTTGCATTTATCATCCAATTATGAGCATGCCACGTGGGAAGCCAAGTTGCTAACCTATTGGCAGTGGACCATGAATCAGTAAATATGACATATTCCTGGCAATTCTTGTTTCAAAGCTTGATACAAAGCATATATTTCTATGAACTGACTACTCTTTCCTTCTCAAGTAGTGGTCATCAATTTCTGGGTCACAGGATTGTATGACACTGCCTTCCAGTGCCTCTTCGCCCCTACATACCTGGCTGCACCATCAGTAAACCACACATGCTTCTTGTCCATGGACAATTAGCTAAATGGCTTACCCCACTTTACAGGAGACGTCTGTATTTAAGGTACATCATGCAACACCCCTGCCTCTTCCAGTGGCGCATGCGCCACTTGCTCATGCAACACTGCAGTGTCTTTGGGACCGACTTTGGCCCTATCCTGTATATACCACTTCCATTTAATTATGCTGGCTTCCTGCGCATGTCCAATTCTGTAAGTTTAGGGGGAACTCATCACCCACTGGATTATTGGAATTTCAGGTCTCAAAATCACATCATGTCCTAGGGTCAATTGCTCAGTATCCACCAGAGCCCAATAGCATGCAAGCCACTGTTTTTCAAATGGAGTGTACCTCTCTCAAGCGTCTAGCAATCTCTGTGTCCAGAACCCTAAAGGAAACGTTCGTTTTTTCCTGCTTCTGCCACAAACTCCAATTGGCATATGGTCCTTATACTGTCACATTCAGCTCAACATCCCCCTCCCATACTGGCCACAAATCCAAAGCGTGCTGTATAACCTCTTTTGCTAATTCAAATGCAATCTGTTGTTGCTCTCCCCATTCAAATGCATTTTTCTTTCGCGTAACTTTGTACAAAGGGGCCAAAATCTGACTCAAGTGAGGGATGTGCTGTCTCCAAAAATCAAACAAACCAATGAACCTCTGGGCTTCCTTTCTGTTTAGGGGCACTGCAAATTCTCTGAGCTTTTGTTTCACTTGGGGTACCACCTCTCTGTGTCACTGATGCCACTAAATACCCAAAAACTTCACACTCTGAGAGGGTCCTTGTATTTTGGCAGGATTTATATCTCATCCGTTGCTCTGCAAATGCTCCACAATTCTGTCTAACTGATTCTGCACTTGTGCATCCTGACACATAGAAATCATAGTTCTCAGTAAATCTAGGGGGATATGGATCCCTTCATTTTCCTGCCCACCTTTTTGTATGGTCTTTATCTCCTAGGTGCTCGTATTTAGTTATGCACACCAAATCTGAATCGTGTGTCACCACCTCTGTCTCCAAGATTTTAGCCTTTTCATCTTTAAGGAAATTAAATGTTCCGTCATGCTTAGTAGCTGCGCTTTGGCAGTACAATCTGACACTTCACTGGGAAATTCTGTGTCTCAACTCCACCCCTGCACTTTCTGTTGAGACTTGCGCAAACTGTTTATGCAAAACTGCAGTCTCTGTATACACCATTTAATTACGTTGGCTTTCTCCCTCTGATACATCACATTGTGTCTAACTATCATCTGCCCAATGTCTTTCAATGCACAAAAACACAAAAGCATCTGTATTTGTTTAGAATTAAAAAAGGTTACCGTCCACAACTTTAAAAGCATACTTTAAAAGCATACTCAGCAGCTTACATTTGGCCCTTTGTCTGATTGGGAGCCAGTGTCGTGTCCTCATACACTCAGATGCTGAACTGTACTTACTCTTGTTACATACCAATTTGGCAGCTGCATTCTGGACCAGCTGTAGTCGAGAGAAAAGATAGTACGCCATGCCAACAAAAAGAGCATTCTCATAATCCATCCTACCTATAAGCAGGGCTTGGACAAGGGTTCTACACTCTGTAGGGATCCATTGGATCTGATGGGGACCCTGATTTGACTTCAGCCATTGCTTTTTCCACCTCCTTCTCTGTAAAAGGGTCGAAATTACTTAGATGGACTTAGGCATCAGGATGTGGGTTCAAAATTCCCCAATCTACGTCATCTGGTGAATGCTGCTCCTTAAATGAAGAATAAATCCTCGTAATTTTATCACCAAACAATTTGCTGATTGGCCTTGCATCCCTCAGGGGAGGGTACCGGGGTTTGGGACAAGCTGGGAGGGTTACAGAGCTATTTAACTATTTGGTAGACTTCTTTCAGTGAACTTCTATTGTCTTTCATGCGTTTTGAAAAATAGATCTTTTTGGCGTGTTTAATGGCAGTGTTATAGTGTCTCATCTCCGCCTTATATAACTGTCTATCCATGTCTAGTTTGGATAGTCACAAAAAACAGAATTTAAAGAAGGATCTACAGGGGAAATATGTTTAAAGACCTATTGGCATCCTATCCCCTAATCTAACTAGCAACAAATACACAAGGGATGCTAAAGGTCTAAAAAAAGAGGCTCAAAACGGTCTGCTTGCTAACCAGTGGGTGTATGTGGAGGCAGAGTCAGGTGAGAAAACAGTGTGAAAATATACCCATCAGCCCACCTGTTGGCGGAAACTCATCATCTGGGTTTTAGTTGTCATACTGGTATCTGCTAGGTTACTCACTTCAGATGTTTGTGAGAGATCCTTGTAACAGATCCACCAGTGATGGAGGCCAAACAATTGTGGTACAGGTGCTGGAATGGGAAAAGACGTTGCAGTGCTCAGAAAAGGGTGTGTGAACCAATAATGAAAAAAGTGAAACTTAAAATTGCCTAATGTGGTGCCAAGAGGTAACTTTATTAGAAGGGCCACCACAATGGCAAAATTAAAAGCAGAGTGTAGATAGTGCTAACAAATACTACTATCAATAGATGGAACTGGTCGACATGTTTCAGCCAAACAAATGGCTTTCTTCAGGACCATAGGATGTTAAAACACTACTGCAACAGATTGTGAACAGAACAAAAAAATTGTTTATTTCTGACCATAAAGCAAAATAGTGTACCATGTTAAGATAGCCTACCGTGTATTAAATCTTGAACGGTAGCGAAATATAGACATGGTCACCAAAATTCTCCCCTGAAAAAGAACAAAGTACATGCACAAGCAATTTTGTAGAAGCAGCAGACGGTTCATGGATATAGACAATTAATGGCCTGTGATCAAAATCAGATTCATCCATGTTTTGCATATTGTTAATATATTACATGTATTTCCATTTTCTTCATTCTGAAGGAAGGAAACTCACCCAAAGATTTGATGGGGAAAAGCCTCACCTCAGCTGGCACTCGCTCAGGTGTGGAGGCCCCCGCTCTAGAGAGGATGGAAAAAAGGAGAAAAACACATTCATTTCATCCATAACACCAAGTTTCTGTGTTAAACCATCTCTCTCAAGTTGTCTTTAGTGAGTAACGTACACAAAATAAGATGGCGATCTCAGCAAGCCAAAGGCTGATGGACGACTATATTTGAATACCTCTATGCAGGATGTTGTATATATAGAAAATTGCAAAAATAAATATCAGTGCAATTTCACATCCAAGTTAAAGGCTAGGGAATTACCAACTCGTGGTAGGAAAGCAGTCCAAGCATCGATAGAAGAAACCAAAGTCTCTAAATCAAAGGGAGACTAGTTGGCACAAAAGAGTATCTGAGTGGTTGAAAGCGCAATGGAATCTGCCAGGAAAAGCCAATGGTCTAAGCAGCAAACATCCATAGACAGGTCCGCACCAAGCAAGTCCCACCGAAAGACCACCCATCTGTCCGTCGGTACCTCTGGCTACAACTGAGCCGAGGGGAAGGTAATGGTCCAGGTGGAGCGGCCGTCTATAAATGGAAAGTTGCGGACCAAAGAGGAAGCTGTGTTGTGCTTAATTGATTGGTTGGCCGTGCAAACCGGAAACTGGAGGTGCAGCCGTCTATAAATGGAAAGTTGCGGATCAGAGAGGAAACCGTGTTGTGCTTAATTGATTGGTTGGCCGTACAAGCCGGAAACCGGAAGTGGTAGTGACAAATGTCCGCTGTTTTTAGCGCTGTTATGTACGGGCGCACACCAAAGTGATGAGTTTCTCTAAAATAAGGATTGACTCTCGTGACACATAAGCTGTGCGGCAGAGATGTCATAACTGTGTAATTGAAGATGAGCAGTTCATAAGTTTACGAAGCTGAAATATTTGACAGCATTTTGCAAAATCAGACTGCGGACCAGGGGAGGGGCAGTGTTTATACTCTGCTCGCCACGGAAACCGGAAGAAGATGTCTTGTATTCCGGTGTTCCGCGCGGGCGCAATTAGACTGCGGACCCACAAGGGAACAGTGCTCAGCTCGTCACGGAAACCGGAAGAAGGTCTCTTATATTCCGGTATTCCGCGCGGACACAATTAGACTGTGCAGACTCAGAGCCGTAAAAAGGTGTATACAATATGTGAACACCAGTAACCTCTAGGCTCATCGTCAAGGCCTGTTCTTAATGGCAAATGCAAGCCGAAAAAAATATATATCCGCTGGTATAGAATCATCCAACTCAATGAATCTCAAGGGAAACAAAGGAAAACAAGTATGTTAAATGATTCCACAAGTTCCTTAACTCCCCATTTATCTGTAAAAGGATGGTATAGAGTGTCTAATGACGGAAGAGCACAACCGTCAGAATACAGTATATAACTATGGAAAAGCTGCGGTGTACAGCAAAGATTCCAAAGTGTCAAAGGCTCTGGGGATTCCGGGGAAACCAGAGCGAGTGGATACATTAATGAATGTATAAACAAGAAAATTTCCTTTCTGTGCTGTTATACTTCTAATAGGTGACCAAAAGGCCTACACGTGAACCATGATTAGCTTTTATATCACGATTATGACACAGGTATTTAATGCTACACAACACAAGTATTTACTATTTGTTTCTCTGATTTTATTTTCATTAAAAGCATTTTCTTTTCAAGTTAAAAACATAAACTCATCGGGCATTCATTTTGTATTGTGATCAAGATCATGTGCTCTGGTACATATAGAGAAAAGCTATCTAACAATTCCGATTTACGGTTTACTATCTCAGAGTCACTGATCCTATTGTTTTAAACAAAACTTGACTTATATCACAATTTAATAGACAAACCAAAATTACAATTAATTAAAACAATATACATAAAAAGTCCTTAGTCGACGCGTTTCGGTGCTTTTGTCGTGATGTAACACCTTCCTCAGAACAGAGAATTAAAAACAGGTATAGTCTTCTCTCTATGAAATGAGTGCACATATTTACTTTAGGTTTATGAAAGAGAACGTATAGTAAAACTGGTTGTGTACTAATCATGTCATGCTTTAACGGATGTAATTATTGGCGAAGACTAACGGGCTTACTTAGGTTAGTTGTATATTGGTCCTTCTTTATCATTTAAGGCCAATGAAAATTCATTTAAAATCAGGAGCCAGTCTAATGAACGCTCTCAGTTTTTCTGTAATTCAAAATGGCGGCATTAGAAAAATCACGGCTACCCTTACTTTATCAGGTGTAAGGTCAGGTTTCATGCCTACTTACTTAAAAACGGGAAGGCTCATTTTTACAGTGTCAAGATTGATGGTAGCTGCGTCTTTCAATCTGCGCAGAACTGCTGGTTGGTTCTAGTGCATCAATTACCTGTATGAATTAATCCAACATTGAACTCAGGGACTAAAGATTTGGTCGTTTTGAGGGGGAGGTACCACTTTTTTGTGTGTAACCTGGTAAAATTTAGTTATTACACATATCTGTAAGCGCATTGTCAAAAACATAAAGTATTGCGTCTTTTATTTACTTATGTATCTGAGTTTGGGATTTTAGTACCTCATGCGGGCCCTATTTAGGGCATCGTTTAAGGTGCCACACGTAAATGGTGTGTTTTTAAAATGCCTCTTAACCGCTTCCCCGATAAAACGTTCAATAGGTTGTTATTAGCGGTAAGGACAGGAGATCCACGCCTGCTTGAGTTAGATATCTGGCGTGTACAGCCTCTTTATGGCACTCTATGGTTAAATTAAATCACAAATGCTTTAATATATACGCTGTAAGCTTCCTAGGGAGAGCAACAATTTTTACGTGGGTTTATCTAAATATCCTGTGATTACAGCGTTGTATAGAACCCCCTTCACCCTGCATGGCTATTCTTAGTATTCCGTCTGCCTCTGGGTTATTCTTTAATTAGAGGGGAGATGATGATGGTAGTCGACCTTTACACTTCATAATTTTAAGTTTTGTTATGTTATTTTAAGAAAGGAGAAAACATCCTCCCAGCACACCTAGACTCATTAAGTGTACTACACTGGAAACTCGTGCAGAAGCTGTAATTCTAACATGGATTTCACAAGAATTTATCGTAACCCCTCTTGTTCTACTCGCACTCCTTACCGTGTGCTCACGTCCAGCTCTCGCCTGACACCTTTCTGCTTCCCGTGCTTTAAACAAAATGGTGCCCGGTCTGAGCTATATATAGGGACCTCCTTTTCAGTAGGTTTCTTAATTAGCGTTGCTGACGTTCTGTGATAGGTATCACCTGTGCGTGCACTGTGGTCGCCATAATTGTAGTTTTGTGAATGGACCCCTTCGCTACGTCATATCCGCATCTCTTAGTTCGGTGCCTTTAGTCCCGGCATTTTGGTAGTTTTATTGCAACCGAATAATGCTGGTAGTTTTAACAGATAACTGTCCGCTTTCTGTTACATTCTGTTGTATTATTATATTCAAAGATACCGAGTAATCCTAAATCTTAGACGCGAAATTATATTTACATAGTCTTTTATTTACGAGTCAAAAAATGTTTTGGGGAAGCGGTAATGTGACCCTGTTTTTTAATAACCGACAGAAGTGTTATTTGGTTTACACAAAGAGAAAACATTATTGAATTTTTGTTGCCACTCACTGTTGTTTTGGTGAGGCGACCTATAGGTTCTTATAATATATACTTTAGTGCGTGAACCTTAGTGAGGACTACAAAACACATTGTCCTTCTACTATTTCTCAAGTTCCCTTCTCAGACGAACCACTGCGTTCTTAGCACTATTCTCAGGGCTTGCAAAATATTATTATTTTACATATATCTTGTTTATTCTAGTGTAGGATGCCCGATATACGGGTGCACATGAACATTTTAAGCGAGCATGTCTAAATCATCATTACACATCTACAAAATGTATTACATTTTTGCAAAGTTTCACAATTAGATATAGACACATTAACCAGAAACTAAACATCATATCCAAAACATATAATTTCAATCATGAGTGTGTCTTGTAAGTTGTTTCAGTCTTATCACTATACTTATATCCCATGTATACATGAATGTCCCCCTATGATGAGATACACACTATATTTTGGATACTACCCGATGCAATTATTAATTTTGTCTTCTATTTTGACAATCAAAACCTAAGCTCTCCTTGTAATGTATTTTGGAATTTTTGCAAAATTTCACATTTAGGATATAGGCACAATAACCAGAAACTAAACATCATATCCAAAACATATCGTTTCAATCATGAGTGTGTCTTGTGAATAGTTTCGGTCTCATCACTATACTTATATCTCATGTATACATAAATGTCCCCATATTTGTGTGATGAATTATACACTACATTTTATATACTACCGGATACAATTGTTAATATTGTCTTCTATTTTGACAGTCAAAACCTAGTCTCTCCTGGTAATGTGACTCAGGGAAGGATTGATAAGAGATGTTATTTTATCATTCTATCCCATTCTTCATGCCCATTGAGTCCTAAATAATAAGACTTGAACTTTGACATGAAGAATTGTTCCCTCTGCTTACGTTTCTTATTTAGGTCACCTCCTCTAGCAGATATTTTATTCTTCTCTAGGATGAACCATTTTATGTCATCTAGACCATGTTTTTCCGAAATCCAATGCTCAACCAGAGGCGCATTTCTTTTTTTATTTTTTTTATTGCTGACCGGTGTTCGGTGAGGCGGAGGCGCATTTCACGTCCCGTCTCTCCAATATAACACTTTTGGCAGGGACAGATGATTATATAGACAACATTGGATGTACGACAATTGACGTGGTCATTCAGCTAATGAAAAATTCCGTTTACTTCTAGTTTGTCTGTTTTAACAATATTTTTACAGTGTATACAGGACCCACAGGGTAAATTTCCTCTAATCGGGGCATTGTTTAAAACATTTTTTTGTGCCGCCACTTTTGGCTCTCTAAAAGTCTGCACAAGGTGATTTCTGATGGTTTTGTTTCTCCTATATGCATAAATTGGCTTAGCCAAGGGTGTAGTTCCTGTTTTATTTAGTGTGGACCAATTTTTATTAATCAGATTCTTAACTTTATTACTAAAGCCATTAAAATCGAATACCATAATAATCCCATTATTTGGTTCCTTAGATTTCACTTGACTTTCAAAGAGGCTTTCGCGATTATAATACTTTGCCCGTTTGTAAGCTTCTTTTATTAAGCGTTTCGGGTAGCCTCGTAGAGCTAATTTGATTTTCAGTTTTTCTGCATGTATTTCGAAACCCTTTCTGTCACTACAGTTACGCCTTATGCGTAAGAACTGGCTAAATGGTATCCCGTCTTTTTGGCATTTGGGATGATAGCTGGTATGGTGGAGTAGAGTATTCCGATCCGATGGTTTCACATACAACTCCACATTAAGAAAACCACCGTTGTCATGAATTCGGATATCTAGAAAGTCTACTGTACACTGACTCTTGGTAGAAGTAAATCTGAGGTTTAAATCACCACAGTTCAACCACTCTAGGAATTTGTTGAGATCTTCTTCCAATCCATCCCAAATAAAGAAGATGTCATCTATGAATCTAGAAAAGGGGGTGGTGATGAACAGAGTGCCTGAATTAAGCAGACCACTCTTACCCAGTCCAAAGATCAGGGCTTGATCCATCACCGTTTTTTAGCTCACTGCACCATCCCAGCTCAGAACTTGGCCATATGCAAATTAGTCTGTTCCTGTCCCAGTGCATGATGGGAACAGGGCAAACCAAACTACCAAGCCAATTCTTATACTGGGAAGGAAACAAGCTTCCCCTTTTCTGTATCGTTTTTGGCCACTATAGGTGTGGCAGGGTATACTCAGACATGAGTCCCTTTCTCACTGCTCCATCAGGATTCAAGCAAGCCGGGCCGAAGAGGCTGAAATGCCAGAAACCGGTCCCCGGTAGCTTGTCTCCTTTCTGGTGAAGAATTGGCTTGGTAGTTTGGTCTGCCCTGTTCCCATGATGCACTGGGCCAGGGACAGACTAATTTGCATATAGCCAGGTTCTGAGCTGGGATGGGGCAGTGAGATAAATAACGGTGATGGATCAAGCCCTGATCTTTGGACTGGGTAAGAGTGGTCTGCTTAATTCAGACACTCTGTTCATCACCACCCCCTTTTCTGTATCGTTTTTGGCCACTATAGGTGTGGCAGGGTATACTCAGACATGAGTCCCTTTCTCACTGCTCCATCAGGATTCAAGCAAGCCGGGCCGAAGAGGCTGAAATGCCAGAAACCGGTCCCCGGTAGCTTGTCTCCTTTCTGGTGAAGAATTGGCTTGGTAGTTTGGTCTGCCCTGTTCCCATGATGCACTGGGCCAGGGACAGACTAATTTGCATATAGCCAGGTTCTGAGCTGGGATGGGGCAGTGAGATAAATAACGGTGATGGATCAAGCCCTGATCTTTGGACTGGGTAAGAGTGGTCTGCTTAATTCAGACACTCTGTTCATCACCACCCCCTTTTCTGTATCTATGAATCTAGACCAATTTTTTACATTCTCAAAAAAGGGGCTCATCTCATTGTATATGTGCTGGGTTTCGAATTTGCCTACATATAGGCATGCAAGGCTAGGAGCACATGTTGCTCCCATACTTGTCCCTTTAATTTGACAATAGTAATCTTTTTTAAACAAAAAAATGTTATTTTTCAATATTGTGTCTATACACTCTATGATAAATGTATCATGAGCTGTAAGGTCACCAGACTCGCCCTTCAAGATCTCCTGCATCATGCTCACTGTGTCTTCTTGTGGAATATTCGTATATAAGGCTTCGATATCGAGGCATACGAGCCATTGTCGATCTTTATTAAATGATATTCCTTCCACTTTTGAAATCATATGTGTAGTATCCTTAATGTAACAGAAAACGGACAGTTATCTGTTAAAACTACCAGCATTATTCGGTTGCAAAAAAACTACCAAAATGCCGGGACTAAAGGCACCGAACTAAGAGATGCGGATATGACGTAGCGAAGGGGTCCATTCACGAAACTACAATTATGGCGACCACAGTGCACGCACAGGTGATAGCTATCACAGAACGTCAGCAACGCTAATTAAGAAACCTACTGAAAAGGAGGTCCCCTTATATAGCTCAGACCGGGCACCATTTAGTTTAAAGCACGGGAAGCAGAAAGGTGTCAGGCGAGAGCTGGACGTGAGCACACGGTAAGGAGTGCGAGTAGAACAAGAGGGGTTACGATAAATTCTTGTGACATCCCTGTTAGAATTTCAGCTTCTGCACGAGTTTCCAGTGTAGTACACTTACTGAGTCTAGGTGGGCTGGGAGGATGTTTTCTCCCTTCTTAAAATAACATAACAAACCTTAAAATTATGAAGTGTAAAGGTTGACTACCATCATCATCGCCCCTCTAATTAAAGAATAACCCAGAGGCAGACGGAATACTAAGAATAGCCATGCAGGGTGAAGGGGGTTCTATACAACGCTGTAATCACAGGATATTTAGATAAACCCACGTAAAAATTGTTGCTCCCCCTAGGAAGTTTACAGCGTATATATTAAAGCCTTTGTGATTTACTTTAACCATAGAGTGCCATAAAGAGGCTGTACACGCCAGATATCTAACTCAAGCAGGCGTGGATCTCCTGTCCTCACCGCTAATAACAACCTATTGAACGTTTTATCGGGGAAGCGGTTAAGAGGCATTTTAAAAACACACCATTTACGTGTGGCACCTTAAACGATGCCCTAAATAGGGCCCGCATGAGGTACTAAAATCCCAAACTCAGATACATAAGTAAATAAAAGACGCAATACTTTATTTTTTTGACAATGCGCTTACAGATATGTGTAGTAAATAAATTTTACCATCCAGGTTACACACAAAAAAGTGGTACCTCCACCTCAAAACCAACCCCAGTGGGAAGATATCAAGTCGGAGTAGGCGATATACCTCAAATCAACAGGTATGGAGTCATAATTTAAAGTTACGGAACTATTTGAGTTAGGACCAAATCTTTAGTCCCTGAATTCAATGTTGGATTAATTCATACAGGTAATTGGTGCACTAGAACCAACCAGCAGTTCTGCGCAGATTGAAAGACGCAGCTACCATCAATCTTGACACTGTAAAAACGAGCCTTCCCGTTTTTAAGTAAGTAGGCATGAAACCTGACCTTACACCTGATAAAGTAAGGGTAGCCGTGATTTTTCTAATGCCGCCATTTTGAGTTACAGAAAAACTGAGAGCGTTCATTAGACTGGCTCCTGATTTTAAATGAATCTTTATTGTCCTTAAATGATAAAGAAGGACCAATATACAACTAACCTAAGTAAGCCCGTTAGTCTTCGACAATAATTACATCCGTTAAAGCATGACATGATTAGTACACAACCAGTTTTACTATACGTTCTCTTTCATAAACCTAAAGTAATTATGTGCATTCATTTCATAGAGAGAAGACTATACCTGTTTTTAATTCGTCTGTCCTGAGGAAGGTGTTACATCACGACAAAAGCACCGAAACGCGTCGACTAAGGACTTTTTATGTATATTGTTTTAATTAATTGTAATTTTGGTTTGTCTATTAAATTGTGATATAAGTCAAGTTTTGTTTAAAACAATAGGATCAGTGACTCTGAGATAGTAAACCGTAAATCGGAATTGTTAGATAGCTTTTCTCTATATGTACCAGAGCACATGATCTTGATCACAATACAAAATGAATGCCCGATGAGTTTATGTTTTTAACTTGAAAAGAAAATGCTTTTAATGAAAATAAAATCAGAGAAACAAATAGTAAATACTTGTGTTGTGTAGCATTAAATACCTGTGTCATAATCGTGATATAAAAGCTAATCATGGTTCACGTGTAGGCCTTTTGGTCACCTATTAGAAGTTTAACAGCACAGAAAGGAAATTTTCTTGTTTATACTGTCGATACCCGGTCCTTTCTGGTCTCTGGGAAACTCTCTTTTTTTTTTTTAAAGATTGTTCTACAGCTCTTGTAGCTGGAGAGTTAGTATAGCTATACACCATGGATACCTTGCGTACCTTTGGATTCTCCGAAGATAAATTTAAGAAACTTATAGGAGACTCCACTAAAACGATTAACTCTATAACATGAACTAAAAATTATGAAGAAAGATGGAATAAGTTATGGAATCTCAAGAAAAAGATGATTCGAACCGAATTACATTCGGAATTCATCATCCAGTATTGCAGAAAGGGTATTATACCCATAGGTCTCCGAATAAGAAATGAGCCTGGACTATTCGTTACAAATGAAAAATTCAAAGAAAGTTGGACACTGATCGCGAACAGATGCAGTCGCGATTGGATGCTGTTAATAATAGAGACTGCCCAAAATATCATAATCATAGAAAAAGAAGAAATAGAGACCTTAGAAAAACAACTAAACGAGAGCACGGCCCTTGATGACGCAAAGGCCAAGTTAGAGGAAATCCAAGATGACATCAAGGGATACCAAGAATATATGATTAACAAGAAGTCCAATAAGTTACCTAAGGATGTAGCCAATAATAAGGTGGAATTGGTATACCCTTACATTCAGAAGGACTACTTTGAACAACCAGCAGCAACAGAATATAATGGCAAACAGTACAACTATAACAACAAGCATTTGCAATGCAATAGGTCTCGCATTAGGAAAGTTTGAGCTATTGGTATTGTAAATGACAATTTTTTTATTTATGTGTTGGTTTTGAAAATAGCAAAATTAATAGCTTCGTCATTTACAATGCCAATAGTTATAACTTTTGCAAATGTTACACCTATAGCATTTGTAATGCAACATGTTTTGTATTTACGTGACTAGATGTATTGATATTACAAATAACAATGCCTTTTTTTTATAATTAAATACTTAAATAAAAGTTATTGTAATTTTTAATGGCAATACCTTAAACTTCTGTAAATACATTTTGTGAAGATTATGTTCAGTGTATTTTATTGTGACGAAAATCCAAGAACAGAAGTGAAATATTAACATCTTTTTGTGACATCCATACTACTATTATAAAGAGAGAGCTGAAACCTTTGAGGCGGGTACACTCAAGAAGTACAGCACCAATCACAACACCCAATACAGCATTGGAAAGGGGAGTTGCAGCAGATGGACATAGGCATTACAGGTGGCCACCATATACATTAGCAACGTCAAAGAACCTTAGGGGTAAAGTAGTCCCTTGTGGGCGTGAGCGTTGGTGTGGGCATGTCAGGGGCGTGTTCAAGGGCCTGTCAAACTACACACATTTTGCTTTGTGGCCGTAACCGTTGTCAGAGGGGCGTGGGCGTGTCAAACTACACACTCAGAGGGCCGTGGGCGTGTCGGGGGCGTGGTCATAGCCGTGTCAAAGTACACCCATTATACTTTGTGAGAGGGGCGTACTACAACAGCGTTCTCAGAGGGGCGTGCCACAAATTTTATAACAAAAAAATGGCCGCGTCATGCAGTAGAGCGCCTTTCCATTCACGAGTTATAATCACTTCTCACACATCCGTATAGAAGACACAAGGTGCGCCGCATTCACGCACATTGCCATTCAGGTGGCGTTAATAACATATGTTGAGAAGCAACCTTTGTGGGCATAAGCATTACCGATCTCAACCGGGGATAAACGCAGACGTCTCAGAATGCACACGCCCACACTCAACAATGCTGAACAGCACGGACACCTCACGGCGTGCACGAACGCTAATCTCACTGTGATGAGATTAGCGTTTGTGCACGTTGTGAGGTGTGCGTGACCTTCAGCGTTGTTGTTTGTGGGCGTGTGCATTCTAAGACGCCTGCTGCATTGGAAAGCGGTGGGGTAGCGTTCGGTAAAGTTTGCCGTCCTTCAGGTAAATCTTTTTAATACCCGGACAACGTCGGGACGGGCAGCTAGTTTGTAATAAAGCTTGAAACATTGAGAGAACATATTTGAACCAGTTGTTGTTGAATGGTTGTGCAGCTGAGCCCCCCTCCCAAAAAAAAACAAATAAGGCAACAGTCCACCACAATTAATCAACAGTGGGAGAAGCTTAACAGCAGCAACCCAAACAATGGGAAAAGCTCAAGCCAAAATGAAGGACTGTCGGAAAAGCTAAACAGGAATGACGGAATAGAAGGGTGGCTAGAGCGACAGATGGGGGATGGGGCAAAGCTCCCAACTAACACATATGGGAGGACCTAAGAACCAATAGTTGCCTGGGATGAGGTCACAGGCCAAAAGTCGATAGCCAGGGAGGGCTCAACTAGAGTAATAGAGGCTGAAGACGGACTACAGAGAGAAGGGAAGTGGCACGAAAATAATTCAAGCTGGGATACATGCCCGGTAGTTTATTAGTGAGGCTGATGGTGGTCAAAGATGAAGTTAAAGCAGCCATCTCTTTGTAAACAGAAGCACCAACACGGAGGCAGCCTAGCTATCAATATACCGTTTCTTTTGTAAACCTTTATTTCAGTTTTGGTGGGGTTTCTGTGTTCACACAGTGGGTCTTTCCAAGTAACTCTAAGGAGTATGTTACTGTTCATCTATATAACGTTCAAGTGTCTTACCAGGTGGCGTTTCTGTATTTAAAACAAACCCAAGAGACGCAACATGTTTGGGATTCTTCGTGTGCCCTCTTGAAATAAGTGCAGCTTTGAGAAGAAAGTCTGAAATAGTTTCTGCTTTCACCAGTGTTTCTGTGAAACTAAAACAAACCATTTTCATGTCAAAGGAGGACTCGTTTTCCCGCCTATTCCAGTTTCTTTAAGTATTCGAGGGTTTTGCTTCCTGATGCAAAAAATAGACCTTTCCGTGTTCATAGGGGAAATGTAAACACTATCTAGGCAAAACGGTCACGTATTTCAGCGTTGGATGACAAAAATCACCAACTAAAATGTGACTAGTTAAATACTGCAGTGTGTCTGGTTCTGCCTTGCACCCGCCCTTTATAGTACTTTTGTTTGTTGTTAAAAATACAAGTTATGCAGCAGAGTGAATCGTATATCAAGAAAGGCCCCCGCTGCATAATTGCGTAATTCCAGTGCCCCACCCCCTCTAAACCCTTCGGCATCTTCGTAGAAACAGAGCAAACAAGCATTGGCAGCCGCGAAATTAAATTAAATCAAGGCCTTAAAATTGCATAGTGTCTATAACGCCTGACTGAGAGCCAGAAATCCGAAAATACCAGCTTTTTCCCGTGTCCAAGCTGTGTGATCCTGGGCAAATCGCTATGTTTCTATGTGCCTCTATTTTCTTAAATGCAAAGTTAGGCAGCACTTGGAAACTGACTAGCCCACAATACTTAGCACTATATATATTTTGTGTTTAAAAATAAATAAATAAAAGCCGGACATCCGCATTCAGCTGCATCCTCGTGCCGGATAATATCTACCTGGAGGCCCAGAGTTGACAGGGCATCTGTAGCACATTGAAGGCCGGTTCCAGTTCCCTGGCTGGCTCCGTCCGAGCCTGCACGCATGTTGTGTTCATTTTAGCGGCAGCCATCTGAAACCAGTGATCGGGAGAGTGCCGCCACGCTGCCCGCGGCGACCCGGAAGCTCTTGGAAGCTCTTGGCCGGCCGGCCAATCCGCTCGCGGCCGACCGGAAGTCCCGCCTCCCCAGGTCCGCGAGCTGCCGGCGCATGGAGCGCCCTGCCGTCCGGTGTAGCCCGGGTCCCCAGGAGGGGGCCGGGGAGAAGGAGGAGTGTGGCGCCTGTTGCGGGGCTCCTCTGACCTGAGGGAGCCCCGATTTAGATGGAGACGCGCCGTGAGGAGCCCCGCCGGAAGAGCGCAGTTGGTGAGTGGGGCCCAGGGCTGATGTAAAGTGCGTGCGTGCCTGTTTGTATGCGTGGGGGGGGGAGTGTGTGCGTGTGTGCGCGAGGGAACGTGTGTGCACATGCGTGACTGTGTGTGATTGAGAGAGAATGCGAGGTAGCGGATAGTGTGCCTGTATGTGTGCCTGTATGGGTGCTGTATGCCTGCGTGTGCATGCGCGCGCCTGTGTGTGTGTGTGCGTGCGTGCATGCAGAGAGGTGGGGGCTGCCTGTGTGTGAGCAAGGGCTTTGCGCATGCGCAGCGGCTTTGCGCATGCGCAGATACCAGACGCTCGCTCCCGAGGTCAAATCCGACCCTGAAAACGCTCGTAACACTTTGGTGTCCACTCTCCTGAAAACGGATCACATTAGTTGTCGAGCTGACAGCATTCATGCTTCGCATGAATGCTAACGTCAGCTCGACCTAAAAATAGGTACTTTAAGAAAAATGTAACTTTTTCTGATACCTCATACAACAGTTCAGACTCCGAAGGAGAAAGAACTAATGATAATAGAAATAGAAGTGAGACAGCAGAGGCCAGTGCAAGTACAAACAGAGAATACCAACCAGTTTTTTTGGGACAACAACACAGACGCCAACAGAGGGGCTTCAGGACGCGGGGGAGGGGCCGTCCGGGCAACCCACAAACTGGGGGAACCATGAGACGTCCCTACATGCGAACCCGCAGCCACAAAGACTGGCAATAGAAACAGAGAGACTTAAAGCACCTATAATAAACCTTTCTGATAAAATACTCACAGTACATGAGATTAGCGTTTTAGAAAAAGGATTAGGGTTTGCACCAAGTACAACAGGATGTAGGTTTGCTGTAGAAAGGGATGTAAGAGATCTCTTTAGAAAAATTCACATACAATTTTTTTTTGATGGAAAAGAAAGGAGGGAAACAGACAATAAGACAGGTCTAAAACCACCATCAATATGGACACCTAATATAGGAATGGTTGGGCAAGAAGTAGATGCCTTTGAGAAAACGGTGACAATAGGCTTGGAAAAATTGTTAGACACAAAAGTATGGACAAAAAACAATCTGTCGAAATTAGAAAGAGAGGCATTAAAGAACTTGTCTGCCTGTGAAGAGATCACCATAAAACCTGGAGACAAGGGTGGGAGCATAGTGGTACTTAAAACTGATGATTGTGAGAAGAGAATGCTGAAGTTATTAGACAACCAAACACGCTATAAACCATGCAGGGCTAAAGACTGGGACAACTTAAAAAAGAAAGTAAGAGAGATGGTTAGCCTTGCAAAGGATGACAATATCATCTGTGATGAGGAATATCATTTTTTAATTAATGATCATCCCAAAATCCCTGACCTTTACGGGCTACCTAATGTCCACAAGAGTATGGACGATCCTCCCATGCGGCCCATAGTATCCGGTATTGAATCATTAACGGAGCCACTCCGTAAGTACGTGGACCATTATATTCAACCCCTTGTAGTACAGTTACCATCCTACATTAAGGATACTACATATATGATTTCAAAAGTGGAAGGAATATCATTTAATAAAGATCGACAATGGCTCGTATGCCTCGATATCGAAGCCTTATATACGAATATTCCACAAGAAGACACAGTGAGCATGATGGAGGAGATCTTGAAGGGGCGAGTCTGGTGACCTTACAGCTCATGATACATTTATCATAGAGTGTATAGACACAATATTGAAAAATAACATTTTCTTGTTTAAAAAAGATTACTATTGTCAAATTAAAGGGACAAGTATGGGAGCAACATGTGCTCCTAGCCTTGCATGCCTATATGTAGGCAAATTCGAAACCCAGCACATATACAATGAGATGAGCCCCTTTTTTGAGAATGTAAAAAATTGGTCTAGATTCATAGATGACATCTTCTTTATTTGGGATGGATTGGAAGAATATCTCAACAAATTCCTAGAGTGGTTGAACTGTGGTGATTTAAACCTCAGATTTACTTCTACCAAGAGTCAGTGTACAGTAGACTTTCTAGATATCCAAATTCATGACAACGGTGGTTTTCAAAGTATTATAATCGCGAAAGCCTCTTTGAAAGTCAAGTGAAATCTAAGGAACCAAATAATGGGATTATTATGGTATCCGATTTTAATGGCTTTAGTAATAAAGTTAAGAATCTGATTAATAAAAATTGGTCCACACTAAATAAAACAGGAACTACACCCTTGGCTAAGCCAATTTATGCATATAGGAGAAACAAAACCATCAGAAATCACCTTGTGCAGACTTTTAGAGAGCCAAAAGTGGCGGCACAAAAAAATGTTTTAAACAATGCCCCGATTAGAGGAAATTTACCCTGTGGGTCCTGTACACACTGTAAAATATTGTTAAAACAGACAAACTAGAAGTAAACGGAATTTTTCATTGGATGAATGACCACGTCAATTGTCGTACATCCAATGTAGTCTATATAATCATCTGCCCCTGCCAAAAGTGTTATATTGGAGAGACGGGACGTGAAATGCGCCTCTGCCTCACCGAACACCGGTCAGCAATAAAAAATCAAAAAAGAAATGCGCCTCTGGTTGAGCATTGGATTTCGGAAAAACATGGTCTAGATTACATAAAATGGTTCATCCTAGAGAAGATTAAAATATCTGCCAGAGGAGGTGACCTAAATAAGAAACGTAAGCAGAGGAAACAAGTCTTCATGTCAAAGTTCAAGTCTTATTATTTAGGACTCAATGGGCGTGAAGAATGGGATAGAATGATAAAATAACATCTCTTATCAATCCTTCCCTGAGTCACATTACCAGGAGAGACTAGGTTTTGACTGTCAAAATAGAAGACAATATTAACAATTGTATCCGGTAGTATATAAAATGTAGTGTATAATTCATCACACAAATATGGCGACATTTATGTATACATGAGATATAAGTATAGTGATGAGACCGAAACTATTCACAAGACACACTCATGATTGAAACTATATGTTTTGGATATGATGTTTAGTTTCTGGTTAGTGTGCCTATATCCTAAATGTGAAATTTTGCAAAAATTCCAAAGTACATTACAAGGAGAGCTTAGGTTTTGATTGTCAAAATAGAAGACAAAATTAATAATTGCATCGGGTAGTCCCCAAAATATAGTGTGTATCTCATCATAGGGGGACATTCATGTATACATGGGATATAAGTATAGTGATAAGACCGAAACAACTTACAAGACACACTCATGATTGAAATTATATGTTTTGGATATGATGTTTAGTTTCTGGTTAATGTGTCTATATCTAATTGTGAAACTTTGCAAAAATGTAATACATTTTGTAGATGTGTAATGATGATTTAGACATGCTCGCTTAAAATGTTCATGTGCACCCGTATAGCGGGCATCCTACACTAGAATAAACAAGATATATGTAAAATAATAATATTTTGCAAGCCCTGAGAATAGTGCTAAGAACGCAGTGGTTCGTCTGAGAAGGGAACTTGAGAAATAGTAGAAGGACAATGTGTTTTGTAGTCCTCACTAAGGTTCACGCACTAAAGTTTATATTATATGAACCTATAGGTCGCCTCACCAAAACAACAGTGAGCGGCAACTAAAATTCAATAATGTTTTCTCTTTGTGTAAACCAAATAACACTTCTGTCGGTTATTAAAAAACAGGGTCACATTAGCGCTTCCCCCAAAAAATATTTGACTCGTAAATAAAAGACTATGTAAATATAATTTCGCGTCTAAGATTTAGGATTACTCGGTATCTTTGAATATAATAATACAACAGAATGTAACAGAAAACGGACAGTTATCTGTTAAAACTACCAGCATTATTCAGTTGCAATAAAACTACCAAAATGCCGGGACTAAAGGCACCGAACTAAGAGATGCGGATATGACGTAGCGAAAGGGTCCATTCACGAAACTACAATTATGGCGACCACAGTGCACGCACAGGTGATACCTATCACAGAACGTCAGCAACGCTAATTAAGAAACCTACTGAAAAGGAGGTCCCTATATATAGCTCAGACCGGGCACCATTTCGTTTAAAGCACAGGAAGCAGAAAGGTGTCAGGCGAGAGCTGGACGTGAGCACACGGTAAGGAGTGCGAGTAGAACAAGAGGGGTTACGATAAATTCTTGTGACATCCCTGTTATAATTTCAGCTTCTGCACGAGTTTCCAGTGTAGTACACTTAATGAGTCTAGGTGGGCTGAGAGGATGTTTTCTCCTTTCTTAAAATAACATAACAAAACTTAAAATTATGAAGTGTAAAGGTCGACTACCATCATCATCGCCCCTCTAATTAAAGAATAACCCAAAGGCAGACGGAATACTAAGAATAGCCATGCAGGGTGAAGGGGGTTCTATACAACGCTGTAATCACAGGATATTTAGATAAACCCACGTAAAAATTGTTGCTCTCCCTAGGAAGCTTACAGCGTATATATTAAAGCCTTTGTGATTTAATTTAACCAAGAGTGCCATAAAGAGGCTGTACACGGCAGATATCTAACTCAAGCAGGCGTGGATCTCCTGTCCTTACCGCTAATAACAACCTATTGAACGTTTTATCGGGGAAGCGGTTAAGAGGCATTTTAAAAACAGACCATTTACGTGTGGCACCTTAAACGATGCCCTAAATAGGGCCCGCATGAGGTACTAAAATCCCAAACTCAGATGACAATGCGCTTACGGATATGTGTAATAAATAAATTTTACCATCCAGGTTACACACAAAAAAGTGGTACCTCCACCTCAAAACCAACCCCAGTGGGAAGATATCAAGTCGGAGTAGGTGATATACCTCAAATCAACAGGTATGGAGTCATAATTTAAAGTTATGGAACTATTTGAGTTAGGACCAAATCTTTAGTCCCTGAATTCAATGTTGGATTAATTCATACAGGTAATTGGTGCACTAGAACCAACCAGCAGTTCTGCGCAGATTGAAAGACGCAGCTACCATCAATCTTGACACTGTAAAAACGAGCCTTCCCATTTTTAAGTAAGTAGGCATGAAACCTGACCTTACACCTGATAAAGTAAGGGTTAGCCGTGATTTTTCTAATGCCGCCATTTTGAATTACAGAAAAACTGAGAGCGTTCATTAGACTGGCTCCTGATTTTAAATGAATCTTCATTGGCCTTAAATGATAAAGAAGGACCAATATACAACTAACCTAAGTAAGCCCGTTAGTCTTCGACAATAATTACATCCGTTAAAGCATTACATGATTAGTACACAACCAGTTTTACTACACGTTCTCTTTCATAAACCTAAAGTAATTATGTGCATTCATTTCATAGAGAGAAGACTATACCTGTTTTTAATTCGTCTGTCCTGAGGAAGGTGTTACATCACGACAAAAGCACCGAAACGCGTCGACTAAGGACTTTTTATGTATATTGTTTTAATTAATTGTAATTTTGGTTTGTCTATTAAATTGTGATATAAGTCAAGTTTTGTTTAAAACAATAGGATCAGTGACTCTGAGATAGTAAACCGTAAATCGGAATTGTTAGATAGCTTTTCAATATATGTACCAGAGCACATGATCTTGATCACAATACAAAATGAATGCCCGATGAGTTTATGTTTTTAACTTGAAAAGAAAATGCTTTTAATGAAAATAAAATCAGAGAAACAAATAGTAAACACTTGTGTTGTGTAGCAATAAATACCTGTGTCATAATCGTGATATAAAAGCTAATCATGGTTCACGTGTAGGCCTTTTGGTCACCTATTAGAAGTATAACAGCACAGAAAGGAATTTTCTTGTTTATACTGTCGATACCCGGTCCTTTCTGGTCTCTGGGAAACTCTCTTTTTTTTAAGATACATTAATGAATGAACATAGCCTGGAAAACAGCCATTAGATCTGAATCCAAGGGATGTAGTCGTTTAACCCAATAATGTCACACTTAAGTTTAAAGATCCATTTCTGTTCCTTAATGAAAAGGTAGCGTGAGATGTCATTGACATGATGGGGAATAAACGGTTGTTCAAGCACTACCCACTTCATTTCGTCAGCAGTATGTTTCATGGTCAAGAAATGGTTGGTTAGCCGTGTGGCCTGTCTGTTGCGCCTAATGGTGCTCTTATGCTCGAGGATTCTGAGTTTGACCTTCCTTGACGTCATCCTCACATAGCGAAGGGAACAGGGACAAGTGATTAAGTAAATCACCCTCTCGCTGTTACAATTGGTTTGTCGCTTGAGCACCCAGGGGCGCTGTGTGCCTATATCAATAGTCAAGGTCCTCTCTGTCTGCGGGCACGCAGAACATGTACCACACGGATGGTGACCCTGAACAGGAGGAAGGTTCCACAGTGTGGTTAAAGAGTCCTGAGGGAAGGATCGGGGCCTGGTGTGTACAAGAACATCTCGTAGATTTTGGCTTCTCTTGAATGAGAAAGTGGAGGTGGAATCACCACCCCGGAGGTGTTAAGAATGCGCCAGTGTTTCCGGACAATTTTTTTGTACTTGAGTGGAAACCGTACTGAAGGTGGTCTCAAAGGTAAGTTTGTCTAAAGGGGGTTTCTCAACAGGTGGCGCTAATAGGGCCTCACAATGATTGTTCGAAGCCCTCTTGCGTGCTCGTTTGACCAAAGCACTCGGATATTGTCGTTGTCTTAGTTTGGTAGACAGCTCATGGGACTGAGCATCGAAATCAGGTTCGGACCCTGAGGAATTGCCCGAATGGCAAGTTTTCTCGCATGGAGCGTGGGTAATGGCTGTCGAATCGAAGTAGGGAATTTCTGGCCATCGGTTTCCGATAGAGTTTGCTTGCTAGGTGGCCATCTTTGGGAGTAATCAGTAAATCTAGGAAAGGGAGCTCTACCTCACTGTGTTCCACCGTAAATCTGAGGAATTGGTTCTGAGTGCTCAGCCAATCTCGAAAAGCAAATAGGGAGATGGTATCCCCTCGCCACACCACCAGGATATCATCAATGTATCTCTTCCACAACATCACTTGATGGTAAAATGGATTATTGTGGTCGAGTACATGCTGGGTCTCAAAAGCATGGACATAGAGATTAGCCAGACTAGGGGCGAAAACGCTCCCCATCGAGGTACCAGATATCTGAAGGTATAATACGTCCTCAAATTGAAAAAAGTTTTCAGTCATGGCTATTCGTGCCAAGTCCATGATGAAATTGATGGGTGTTATACTGTCATGTATTGTAGCTTCGAGTAAGTTCCTCACTGTGAGCAGTGTTTCTTCCTGCGGTATGCAGGTATATAGTGATTCAACGTCGAAGCTGACAAGGATGTTAGTCTCCGCGTTGAACACTACTTCAGGCAAAAGACGAAGAACATCTTTGGTATCTTGAAGATAGGTGGGCATGGTTCGCACCAAAGGGCTCAAGAAAAAATCCACAAAGGATGAAAGGGGTTCCAACAGAGACCCCAAACCTGACATAATAGGTCTTCCTGGCGGTGGTCTAGTGGCTTTGTGTATTTTGGGTAGAACATAAAAGTACGGAGTGACTGGATTGGTGGTAACCAAATATTGGGCTTCCTGAGATGTTATCCAGCCCTCCGCACTTGCCTCTTCCACTAGGTTCTTAATTTCGGCTGTGAGTCTCATGGTAGGATCAGTATCAAGTACTGTATAGGAGTTGATATCTCCAAATTGTCTAAGGCACTCAGTACGATAAGTGATGGTGTCGAGGATGACAATCGCACCACCCTTATCAGCAGGTTTTATCGTGATACTCTGGTCCTTGGACAGAGTATCTATCGCAATTCTTTCTGCTTTCGAGAGATTTTGGAAAGTGTCACGTTTTGAATGGTCCAATGAACCAATTTCATGGACTACTGCTTTTTCAAACGCGCCAACCATCGGAGGGACCTGCAGAAGAAGAGGGGTAAAGGTGGATTTCTTTTTGAGACCGGTATTAAGCTCAACATCCGTCTGGCCCTGATCTCTCATATTGTTAGAGAAGAAGAAATGTAAACGCACTTTGCGGAAAAACTTTTCCACTTCACTGCGCAGTTGGAAAGCATCCCCGCTATATGTAGGAACAAAACCAAGTCCTTTGTTAAGGACTTGGTGTTCGATAGGAGTCAAAGTGCGTGTGCTAACATTTACTGTCAAATCCTCACTGCTTCCTGGAATGACTATTGTTGGCCTCGCCTGCTGCGAGTGTTTGGGAAGTCCTGTTCGTCTGCCCAATGGACTTGAGGTTGGCCTCTCCGTCTGCCCCTGCTCCGGCCACGGCCCTGTACTAAAAAAACCTGGCCATCATAAAATTGGGGTGGCGGGTGGTACTGGGGCATCGGTTGTGGGAACTGTGGGTATCCCCATGGGGCTGGTGGCCACCACGGGCCTTGTTGGTAAAAGTTACCGTGTCCAGCTCTTATGCGGTTGGATCGATTAGATTGCCCTCTCCCTCTCAATTGTGTCGTACCGCTAGTGCCTGTGTCAGAGTCACTGGATTCAGGATCTGAAGAGGATGTAGAGTAGTTAGACCCATATCTTTTGCCCTTGTTGGAAAAATCCGGGTGTGTGTAACTATCACTCGTGTAAGGATAGATTTTCTCTAGACTGAATTTGGCTAGATCTTTCTTGAACTTGTCTATCTTTGTAAAACAAATAGAGTCTTTGTATTCCTTGTTATTCTTGTTAGTCTCGTCCAGTTGTTTTTGGAACTGTTTGTTGGTGAGTGTAGCCTTGATCTGGCCTTCAAGTACTTGAATCTCAATGAGGACGGCATCAGCCACCCTCTTAGCGGTCGTTATAATGAGAATAAGCCAATCGCGGGTACACCGCCATGCGATCAAAGACCAATCCTTTAGGAAGATTTTGTCTGCAAGAAATAGTCTGGGGGCATTGGTCACTAGAAGTCCTGTGGGAGCACATTTGCCATGTAGGTACTCCGCCATGATCTGTCCATGGATGATGGTGCGAGAATGGCTCTTTTTTTAAATTAAGTATGGTGTCCCAGTCTCCTGAAGGACTGGATCCCGTGGTGGGTATCAAATCCAGCATACTGGGATTCTCATTTACGATGGAGGTTAAGATGTCGTCATCAAAGGATAGACCTGCGAAATCAGCCATCTGAAATATCTACTTAACAACACTAAAGAACGAAAAAAGGGGTTTGTGTATGTGGCAACGCTCAATTATGCTTGCCTGAGAAAGAAGGACCCGCAGCCGAGGCTGCACTATACTAACAAAAAACAGAATTTAAAGAAGGGTCTACAGGGGAAATGTTTAAAGACCTATTGGCATCCTATCCCCTAATCGAACTAGCAACAAATACACAAGGGATGCTAAAGGTCTAAAAAAAGAGGCTCAAAACTGTCTGCTTGCTAACCAGTGGGAGTATGTGGAGGCAGAGTCAGGTGAGAAAACAGTGTGAAAATATACCCATCAGCCCACCTGTTGGTGGAAACTCATCATCTGGGTTTTAGTTGTCATACTGGTATCTGCTAGGTTACTCACTTCAGATGTTTGTGAGAGATCCTTGTAACAGATCCACCAGTGATGGAGGCCAAACAATTGTGGTACAGATGCTGGAATGGGAAAAGACGTTGCAGTGCTCAGAAAAGGGTGCGTGAACCAATAATGAAAAAAGTGAAACTTAAAATTGCCTAATGTGGTGCCAAGAGGTAACTTTATTAGAAGGGCCACCGCAATGGCAAAATTAAAAGCAGAGTGTAGATAGTGCTAACAAATACTACTATCAATAGATGGAACTGGTCGACATGTTTCAGCCAAACAAATGGCTTTCTTCAGGACCTTAGGATGTTAAAACACTACTGCAACAGATTGTGAACAGAACAAAACAATTGTTTATTTCTGACCATAAAGCAAAATTATGACAACTAAAACCCAGATGTTGAGTTTCCGCCAACAGGTGGGCTGATGGGTATATTTTCACACTGTTTTCTCACCTGACCCTGCCTCCACATACACCCACTGGTTAGCAAGCAGACAGTTTTGAGCCTCTTTTTTTAGTTTGGATAGTCGCCACTTGTGCTAAGAGTTTTACACTTTCTTTTCAGAATTTTGGGATTGATTGAATACCATTTTTTGCCATTTTGTTCTACCTTGGGATTTATTCCCTAATTTAGGGGCACAGAGATCGAAGGTGTTAGAAATTTCTGCAAGAAATTTTTCAATGCTAATGTGTATAAGGTAATGACATCAGAGCATAATGATCTTTCAAAGAAAAATGGTGCTTAAACGTGCCAGGGGTTACAAGCCTCCAGCCTCTTTTTGCCACTGCTGATGACATTTGGGGGTAGATTAATTTCACCTGGAGTCTAAGAGTGAATACTATCAGGAAATTGTCCGTCCACTATAGGGGTCTTATTTCTGATATGTTCGTAGGTTCTATATTATAAAACACATGGTCCATGGTGTGCACATCAATATGTGTAGGTTTCCCAATCTACTGTTTTAATTGCAAGATCTTCATGTCACTATCAAAATGTTTAGCCATGTGGACATTAAAATCTCCTGTTTCAAACATAAGGGGAATAGCTGAGTGAGGAGCTGTGCGCTAAAGTCTGGTTTGAAAAACAGGTGGGTTGTAGATAATTGCACCCCCAAGTATATCTATCTATCTATCTATCTATCTATCTATCTATCTATCCTACTGGTGGTGTTATAATTGGGAGCAAAGTTTCCATAAAAAAGTCGCTTTTGTTTCACTAATAACTTTGGCGCCACTTCACGAGTCTCCGCTATATTTTCCCCCAAGTTCCCCTTTTTGGTTCAACTGCTATGTTGAAAGTTTCGGGGTGAACCGTTGAGCAGGGACGAGAAAAAAGGGGTGTCCCATGTTGTGTATGGGGATTTTTCATTTTTTGAACACTACAGCCTGAACTGTTGAACATAATTACTCCAAATTTGGCAGAAAGCTAGATGTTGGCCCAGAAAGTGTGCTTTTTGTAGTTTGGTGTAATTCCGTTCAGTAGTTTATGAGATATCCAACTGAAAAAATATATAGATATCTGGGGACGTGAATCTTTACAGTGGACTCCTTGATCCTACGAAAATTTGATTAGCTGCCAATACTTCAACCTGGAAGTGTTGGCAACCATCTTGGAACTCGATATATATAGCGCTATACTGGTCGCTATTTTGGATCGATAAATTACTTTGTGCCTGACCTGTCCTATTTTTTTCGCTTCCCTTTTTGCTGCCATCTTGTTGTTGTTGTGCCTGATAGCCTGTCCCTCCACCCCGCTCCCGCCTCCCAGCTGCCCCTCCCTCGCTCCCCCCCTCCCACCATCCACATATGACAGGCGTATTTGCGTGCAGCGTTCACGCGCAGCAGTCGCGCCCTATGCGCGCCAAAGGTACGCCAAAGGTAAGCCCGTCCGCGCCTGGACCGCGCCCAGCGCCATTCCCCCTGGTCCCCGCCGCACCCAACCCACTAGATTCACAAATGATGCCGCAACTCTCCTCGCCCTCAACCCCGGACGCACACCACAATGCTGCGAAGCCACCCCAGGACGTACCCACGGCCCATTCGCCTGCCTCTCCTGCAAGTTCAACTGCTTCAGGACCCTCACCAAATCCACTTCCTCCATACACAGCTCCGACTCTAACCACCTGAAATGCATCCTGCTTAACACCCGCTCGCTCCACAGACACGCAACTGAACTCTGGGACCTACTCGATACTACGTCACCGGACATCGCCTTCCTTACAGAAACATGGATGAACACATCATCAGCACCCGACATCGCCATAGCCATACCAGATGCTTACAAGATTATCCGAAAAGACCACACCAATCAAACAGGAGGAGGCATCGCCATCATCCATAGGAACACCATCAAAATCACGACCAGCTCCGACGACAATCTTGCAACCGCCGAACATCTCCACTTTCAGATCCACACCGACCCCAGGACCACACTTAGAGGCACCCTCATCTACAGGCCTCCAGGAACCCGCACTCAATTCAGCGATGACATCACTGACTTCGTCAGCCCACATGCCCTCGCCTCCAAGAACTACATTCTTTTAGGAGACCTCAACTACCACCTTGAAAACAAACACAACAGCAACACCTCCACCCTTCTGGACAACCTGGCCAATCTCGGACTCAAACAACTTGTTGACACCCCCACCCATGTAGCCGGACACACGCTCGACCCTATCTTCACCTCCAGCAAGCACATTTCCTTCGATCGCACCACAGCTCTCCATTGGACGGACCACAGCTGTGTTCACTTCAGCTACAAAACCACCGTGACCCTCAACCGCCCACAACCTATTCCTCGGAGAAACTGGAACAAAATCACCTCCGACCAACTCCTCACATCACTCAACCAAAACCCTCCCACCCTCTCATTGGACCCAAACCAAGCGGCCACCAATCTCAAGCAATGGATCACCCACAGTGCTGACGAATTAGCACCCCTGAAAAAGCACCAGATCAAATCAGCCAGCAAAAAGGCTTCCTGGTTCAATGATGACCTTAAAAAATCCAAGAAGCTATGCCGCACCCTGGAGAAAACATGGAGAAATAACCCAACCACCGACAACATGGCCACCCTCAAGACAGCCACACTCAAACACCACCAACTGATTCGATCCGCCAAGAAATCAGCATTCAAGGATCGTCTCGACAACAACACCCACAACAGCAAGGAACTTTTCAACATCGTCAAAGAATTCACCAACCCCACCGCAGCATCTAACGACATCACTCCCTCCCAAGACCTCTGCGATGCGTTATCCTCCTTCTTCTACAACAAAATTGCCGACATCCACAACAGCTTCGAGAACACTCCCAGCGATCAACCCTCCCCACACCCCTCAGATCCTACTCCGCCAACTAACAACCTTAGCGCCTGGAACCCAATCACCACTGAAGACACCATCCGCCTAATGAACTCAATCCACTCTGGCTCGCCAACCGACCCCTGCCCCCACCACATCTTCAACAAAGCTGACTCCATCATCGCACCCCATCTCCGTGATGTCATCAACTGCTCGTTCAACTCTGCCACCTTCCCAGAAAGCTGGAAACACGCCGAACTCAGCGCCCTCTTGAAGAAACCCACAGCAGACCCTTCTGAACTTAAAAACTACCGACCCATATCCCTCCTCCCTTTCCCCGCCAAAGTCATTGAGAAAGCCATCAACAGCCAGCTCGCCGCCTTCCTTGAATCCAACAACTCCCTCAATCCATCTCAATCCGGATTTCGAGCCAAACACAGCACCGAAACCGCCCTCATTGTAGCGACAGACGACATCCGAACACTACTGGATAACGGAGAAACAGCGGCCCTCATTCTACTCGACCTCTCCGCCGCTTTCGACACAGTCTGCCACAGCACCCTTATACAACGCCTCAGCAACATCGGCATACAAGGAAAAGCCTTGGACTGGATCATCTCGTTCCTCGCCGGGAGAACTAAAAGAGTCCGACTTACCCCATTCAACTCAGAGGCCACTGAAGTCATCTGTGGAGTACCACAAGGATCATCACTCAGTCCCACCCTCTTCAACGTTTACATGAGCCCACTCGCATCCATCGCGCGCCAACACAACCTCAACATCATCTCTTACGCCAACGACACCCAATTAATCCTTTCCCTCACCAAAGACCCTAACACCGCCAAAACCAATCTTCACGAAGGCATGAAAGAAGTAGCCGAATGGATGAAACATAGCCGCCTAAAACTCAACTCAGACAAAACGGAGGTGCTCATCCTAGGATTTTCCCCCTCTGCCTGGGACGACTCTTGGTGGCCTTCCGCTCTTGGCACAGCACCCACACCCACAGACCACGCACGTAACCTTGGCTTCATCCTAGACTCCTCTCTCTCGATGTCCAGACAAGTCACCGCAGTCTCATCCTCCTGCTTCAACGTACTTCGCATTCTCAAAAAGATCTTCCGCTGGATCCCCCTCGAAACAAGAAAGACTGTCACCCACGCACTGGTCACGAGTCGACTGGATTATGGTAACACACTATACGCCGGAATCACAGCAAAATTACAGAAAAAACTCCAACGCATCCAAAACGCATCAGCGAGACTCATATTGGACATCCCTCGCCAAGATCACATCACCGGACACCTAAAAGACCTCCACTGGCTTCCCGTCAACAAAAGAATTACGTTCCGTCTTCTCACCCACGCACACAAGGCCCTCTACAATCTAGGACCCGAATGCCTCAACACTCGACTGTCCTTCTACAAACCCACCCGCCAACTAAGATTGTCCAATCAAGCCCTCGCCGCAGTCCCGCACATCCGAAAATCCACCATGGGTGGCAGATCCTTCTCCTTCCTGGCTGCCAAGACCTGGAACTCACTCCCCACTCACCTCCGCCTTACTCAAAACCACATCTCCTTCAGAAAAGAACTTAAAACCTGGCTATTCGACAAATAATGAACCCCTTCCCCAAGCGCCTTGAGACCCTCTGGGTGAGTAGTGCGCTATATAAATGCCCGAACTTGAACTTGACTTGAAGCAGAGTCCCACAAAAAAAGTAAAAAAAATAAAGAAAAAGGGGGTTGGGTAGGAGTTTTTAAACAATTTTGTGGATCCGCAAACCTGTGGCAAAATGATTATTCTTTTTTTTAATGTCCCCGGGCGGGTCAAATCTTGGGGCATGAAGGAGGGTGGCTCATGAAGGCTTATAAAAAGCCCCATGGACCGCCACCTCCCCGGGGCTGTAAACAATAAAATTACGGAGGCCAATCCTGTTAAATTCAGTAAGTCCCACAATGCAGGACTGCTGAGAGGCCTTCGTGGCACACCCCCTTTCTCTATCCCTCTGCAAACACTCATCCTGGCGCACTACTAGTTGGGGGATGAATTCCCCTTGGATCGTGAGGGTCCTTGGGGGCGAACAATCCCTCCTGTTACCGCCAGTGATTCCCACACTGCAGGATTGCTAAGAGGATCTTCAGAGGCCACGCCCCTCTCTCCACCACTCTGCATATGCGTCTCCTGGCGTACTACTGGTTGGGGAATGAAGTCCTCTTGGATGCTGAGATATTTTGGGGTCAAGAAGCCCTCCTGATACTTTCTATAATTTCTACACAAGAGGATTCCTGAGAGCTGGTCAGAGGCCATGCCCCCTTTCGCCACCAATCTGCAAACGCCATTATTACTTTAAAGAAAACATAGAAAATCCATGAAAAGACCAAAGGTTACAGGGAAGTTCTAAATAGGAAAGAGAATGTTAAAAAAACCTTTGCAATTCACTGAAAAAAACAAAGGTTACAGGATCGTTATAGTTAGGCTCAGGTTTCACTTCTACAAAAACAGTGAAATTCAGCAGTTATAGTTAGCTGAGCTAACTATGACTCGTGCCCCGCAATGTACTACTTATTACCTCACATATTACATCACTCATGACATGGTCAGTGACATCACTCATGACAGCTCAAATGACATCACTGATGACATCATCCACAGACTGTCTGATGCACCCACTCACACCCCATAAAACCTTTCATACACCCACTCCAACTTCCACACTACCATTCTCAAACCCATTCACACAACCATACCAGTACTTACATAGCTATTCCCTCATTCATAGATCAATACACGTATCCACTTACTCACCCATACAGCCAATCACACACCCACTCTCTAACTAATACCGCCACTGGCATCTCCACTTATACACTCATACAGCCACTCACACACTGAGTCAGTCACCCATCAAGCTACTTGCGCACCTACTCACTCACCCATACAGTCAATCACACAGCCACTTTCGCACTCATACAGTTACACACACTCACTCACTCACTCCTACAAATAATCAATCAGGGAATTGTCAGGCGTGCTACTCACTCGTGAGGGTCTCAAGGCGCTGGGGGGGGGGGGGGTTAAGCAGCTCTGGTCAGTTGAAGAGCCAGGTCTGGAAGGTCTTCCTGAAGATGTGCAGAGAGGGTGGCGCGTCTGATGTGGATCGGGAGCTCGTTCCAGGTCATGGCCGTGATGTAGACGAAGGCTCTTCTACCCGTTCTGGCACTGCAGATGTGTGGGGTTTCGGCGAGGGCGTGGTTGGCCAATCTGAGGTTTCTCTTGGGTACGTGGAGGTAGATTTTCTCTTTGAGGTATTGGGTCCAGTGTTGTGGAGGCATTTGTAGGTGTGGGTGAGTGTCTTGAAGGTTACTCTCTTCTCGACTGGGAGCCAGTGGAGGTCTCGCAGGTGTTGGGTGATGTGTTCTTGTCGAGGGATGCAGAGGACGAGTCTGACTGCGGTCTTCTGTATGATCTGGAGTTTGCGGAGCAGAGACTTGTTGATTCTGGTGTAGAGGGCATTTCCGTAGTCCAGTCTGATGGTGATGAGTGCGTGGGTGATGGTCTTTCTTGATTCGCTGTTATCCATGTGAAGGTCTTGCGAAGAATGCGGAGGGTGTTAAAGCAGGTGGAGGCGACGGCATTGACCTGTCGGATCATAGAGAGGGAGGAGTCGAGTACGATGCTGAGGTTCCGGGCGTGGTCCGTGGGGGTGGGCAGGCTGATGAGGGCGGTTGGACACCAGGGGCTGTCCCATGCGTTGGGGGAGGGTCTGAGGACCTCTTTCTTCTCCGAGTTGAGCTCAGGCAGCTGCTACTCATCCAAGATGCAACATCCTTCATTCCTTCCTGGAATCTGAGTCTGTGGTGACGGGATCCTTGGTGAGGGAGAGGATGAGCTGGGTGTCGTCAGCGTAGGAGACCATGTTGAGTCCGTACTGTCTGATGATGGGGGCGAGGCAGCCATGTAGATGTTGAAGAGCGAAGGGCAGAGTGACGATCTTTGAGGTAATCCGCATTTGATCTTGGTGAGTTCGGAAAAGGAAGGGTAGCCGTCTGATTCTTTGGGTTTTGGCGGTGAGGAAGGAGCGGAGCAGTTCCCTGTATGCCGGCCTCGTGGAGTCTGGCAGTGAGTGCGGTGGGAGACAGTATTGAAGGCTGCAGAGAGGTTGAGTAGGATCAGGGCTGCGGTGTGGCTTTGGTCGAGGAGGGTAGGGATGTCATCTGTGGCGGAGAGTAGAGCAGTCTCGATGCTGTGGTTGCTGCGGACTCCGGATTGGGAGGGATCAAGGATGGAGTTCTCTTCGTTGAATTTTGACAGTTGGGTGTTGATGGTCTTCTCTGTGACTTTGGCCGCGAAGGGGAGGAGGGAGATGGGTCGGTAGTTTTTGCGGTCCGAAGGATCTGCAGTGGGGTTTATGTGATGTTACAATGCATGCTATTACATAGCATGCCGTTGCAACAACACACTTTACCCCTAGGGGGAGCGCTGGAAGTTGGAATAGATTAATTTTCTATTCCAACTCCAGTGTGTGCAACATTAGGGAAGGTGTTGGAGTTAAATCCAACACCTTCTAACCACTGTTGCACACCTTTCTTGTTGCAACAGCATGCGGTGTAACTGCATTCGATGTAATGGTTGCGTTGTAAAGGCTGCTTCCCGCCGTGGGCTTCTTGAGCAGGGGCTTGACTTCTGCACGTTTCCAGTCAGGGAAAAATGCCAGTTTTGAAGGTGGTGTTGATGGTGCGTTGTAGTTCTCATGCAAATGCGGCGGCTCTGTGGAAGATGTGCGGAAGGCAGGGGTCTGTGGGTGCTCCTGAGTGGATGCCTTTCATGGTTGATTCAGTGTTTTCAGTGGTGGCTGGAGTCCACTAACATTTACTCACCTATAAGTAAGTGACTGACACAGGCACACACTCCCCCATACAGCCACTCACATACCTCATCACTCACCTATACTATCTTTCACATACCCAGTTACTCCCCCATATACCACTGACTCACTCACCCATACAGCCCCTCACACACACATACACCCACCCATTCAGCCCTTCACACACACATTCACCCACCCATTCAGCCACTGACTCATCCACTCACTCATTCATACAGGCAGTCACCCAGTCACATTGACACTCAGACACCCATAGAGGTACTCAGACAACCAATCACTCACCCATCCAGAAACTCATGTACCCAGTCACACACCCATACAACTACTTAGACACCAACTGACAGAAAGATACAGATATTCACACAACCAGTCACTCACCCATACATTCACTGAGACAACTAATCACTCACTTATACAGTTAGTCATGCACCCACTGAAACATCCAATGAGACACTCATACACCCACTGATTCACCAGTACACCTTGGTAAATATATTGAACCTTCATAAACTTATTTTAAAACATTCACAAAATCACCGGATGATGTCATCAGGGATGTTTGTAACCATGTCATGAGTAAAGTAATATGTGAGGTCATAAGCAGTGCATTACGGGGGCGCGAGTTCTGAATTTCACTGGTTTTGTACAAGTGAACCGGAGCCTAACTATAACGTCCCTGTAACCTTTTCAGTGATATATATAGTGTAAATATCAGCTTCTCTCAAGAAAATATCATGCAGCAAGAACTATATAATAAGACAAAAGCACATTTCTAGCATAAAGGTAGCATGCACCAGCCAAGTGGAAGAAAAAGGGCAAAAGGTTTGGATCATCAGCTTGAAAATACTGTTTGTTAGGCAAACAACGAGTTGTACAAATGTTCTTGATGTCTCCATTGCATGCTTTATCAAAGCGTTACAATTACTCTAACCCAAGAGCCCTCAGGCAGATACCATATTAAATAGTGCCCTGAATAGACATTTTTAGGTCGAGTATATCAGCTGCGCGCATGCGCTGCTCGCTCTGTGAGGCATACTGTAGTGGAGTATGGCTTCGAAGCCCTGCCTACTCTCTGCCTACATTTTTAATTGGCTTGTGTCATTGACCTTTGTAAACGCCCGCTTCCGATTGATTATGAGGCCTGTTAATCCCTCCTGGGTACCGCTTTGTCTCCATTTGTTACCCCCCATAACGACTGGACCTTTTACTTCGGTTGTTACACGGTAAGTCTTATTTAGTCTTGTAAGCACTATATTCTTTAATGGGTTTCTCTTGCTGCACGCATAATGTGCTTTGTTTACATTCAGCGCGTTTATTCACATTTTTACCCCACAGTCTGCAGCACCCAGCTCTCTCCTGCCCCCAGCTCCACAGTATTGCCCCTCAGATCCACTGCCTGGGCCTCTCTGATATCATTACCACGACCCCTTACTGCAGCCGGCAGGGAGAGGCTCCGTAATCTACACACTGCGCCCTTTGGCGCTACTTCTCCGTCCTCATTTGGGAAACAAATAGCGACTTGTCTTCAATCAAAGGGAGTCGAGGTGGAGACAGCAGCCCTGTGGGGTTACCTCAACTCCTAGCGGGAGCTGGTGTGTGAGGAGAAGCAGCACCCGGTACAGATGGGAGGTGCGAGCGAGTGGCACCTTTATTTTCATTTTAAAAATTGAGTGCAGTGCGAATGTCCTGAACACACTGTGAATACAGAGCACACAGGAGCATCACTGCGAGAGCTGCACATTATTCCACATCTTTCCTTTTCAACTATTTGCGGTTGCAGTTACCGTGAAATACTGTAAACACTGAAGACAGATTTAACTGCATCAGACTCACGTGTGTGTGTCTGTGTTACTCCAATTTCACTTAATCCGAAAAGAATGGAGGGCACTTCTACAGACTAATTTTTGTATTCATTACATATTACACCCTTTTTCCAGGCAGTGCGAGGTTTTCCTTTAAATGACAAAAAATCCCTTCCTTTGTATGGACTAAATAATGCTGCAATAGTATATAAATTATACAGCCAAATATGCATCGTACTCTCTGGTAATATAGTGTTATCCATTGGAGGCACAAATATGTTTGTGAAATCTGGAAATTATGTTGCAAATTAAATGACAAATGCTGTAAGCCCTTAATCAGATGAATACTGCAGCCAAAGGCATGCATACATTCACTTGTCCCAGCCAGTGTTCATTCCCTTATAAAAAAAAATCATGAATGTTAAAGAAAACCAAACTTTCTAATTCCAATCTGTGCTCACTGTTAGTTTCATTTCAGAAAATAACTTTTTCAAGTTATCTACCAAATAATATTCTTGTATTATAACAGTAAAATATAAGTGTGACCTATTTAAAAATTGTTACTTATCAGCTCGGTCAAGTGCAGTTGGGCACCAAGCTTCATCTATTTTCTATTGCTGGAGAAAGACCTGGGTCCAAATGTATACCCTAAACCAGTGTAACAATAAACACATGTTCACTAAATAGCAGAATCCAATCACTTCGGAGTGTAACAAGGCCGACTGATAGTCACAGCTGAGTGCAGGCTTGTTCCACGTTAATATATATATATATATATGTATATGAACACCAAATCTTCAATTTGCATAAAAGAAGACACGGACCCCAGGCTGCAGTAAGGCAGATTTTATTCACCTCTCAGGCGACGCGTTTCGAGCAACTCGTGCTCTTGATCACACACCATGCACCTGGTCAGCATTAGTTTAAATACTTTTTTGTGTTTTGCAGTGCTCCACCCCCTGAGTGAATCACATGGTGCATAGACATAGAAAACAACTTTTTTTCTATACTCATGACTATGACACCCACCATCACTGCACTTAATTTATAAATGGCTGAGAAATTTAGTATATCTGCATGAATGCACAACAACCTTCGATCTATTAAGGCATTTCTCACTATGATTCATATATGTCAACAATTGTACATGTCCTATCAAAACCAAAACATAAATGTAATCATAATAGTGCTAAACCAAACAATGTATATACACCTATCAAAATATATATATATCCATATAAAAATATATACGTGTTCTCTCCTATTCACATAATTACATCTCTGTACATTTATATACATTTTTATATTTTGGACAATCCACAATCTCTGACATGAATGCCTATATATTCATAACCCTAATTGCAACAGGTTATGAAAATATACATACGATCAAAGGTTCAAAATTGCTAACATATTTCTCTTATGCCCATTTCATACCCTTGGTGACAACAAACTATTGGGTGATGATAAAATAATTAATAATCAAACTAAGCGCCACTGGGCACCTAATGTGATTAAAAATAACCAAAAAAAGTGCATATATTATATACAGTGATTTTGTTTGTTTACATAATTTTTGGGAGAGAGTTTCGACAATCACTTAGCTCGTTAATCAACTTCATTTTTGTAGCAGTTGTGATATCACAACCAGTCCCCCAAGGTGCCTTTTGATGCAACAAATCCAATTCAAAATTATTAAACCATAATATCAAGGTTTCTTAGAGCCCTAAGAAACTGAGACACAAATAGGATACACATAATCACTTCAAAAATCTGAATATGTGTACAATTTCTGTTTAGTTAAGATGTTAAATCAACTTGTGTCCACATCAGACTAGTTTGAAAAATCATTGTGCTAACATGTGGTGTAAATCTTCAGTCGTGTTTAAACCGTTTGGATATTTACTATCTAGTTCTATTATGAACTCGGTTTCTCTTCTTCTGAGACGTCCCTCTCTGTCACCTCCCCGTGCTGAAGGAGCCACCACATCTATGACAAAATACGTCAGCTGAGATAAATCATTGTTGTGGGTTGATTTAAAGTGGCGTGCTACCGGGTAGGTGTTGTCGTTGTTAACTATTGCCCGTAAGTGTTGCAGTATTCTAACATGCACCTGCAACTTAGTGCTGCCAACATATCTCAGCCCGCAGGTGCAGGTTAGAACATATACCGCAAACTCACTGTGGCAGTTGTAATTACCACGGATAATCTTTCTAGTAGGGCAAAAGGGTGTGCTATAGTGAGTCGTGTTTACACCAAACTTGCACGCCCTGCATGAGGAACATTTGTAAAATCCTTTATATTTGAGCCAAGTACTACCACTACTTGACTCAGGACTAGTTTTAACTAGACTGTTATGCATGCTGAACGATTTCTTATAGGTAATAGTGGGAGAGCCCTGCAAAATCTCACTGTAGAAGCCATCTGTCATCACAACAGGCCAATGCCTTCTTACAATTGACCTGATCTGTTTTTCCTGTTTACTGTAAGTCAGAATCAGGCGGGGAGTGTTGTTCTCTGAAGTCACCAAAGATGTGTCAGACCTGAACAGTGACTCCCTGGGTTTTTCTCGACAACGTTTTAATGCACTGTTCAAAATTTTATCATTATACCCTCGGGCCTTAAGTCTGCAAATCGTATTTTTGGCTTCTTGTTCAAACAGTTCAGGGGTACTGCTGATTCGTTTTACCCTCACCAGCTCTCCATATGGAATATTGTTAATGACATGCTGTGGATGGCTGCTACCGGCATGGAGAATGCTATTACCGGCAGTCGGCTTACGAAACAGCGATGTATTTATACTGTTGTCTTCAATATTGATGTGGACATCTAAAAAGTCTGCATGTATTTTACTGATTTGAGAGGTGAAAAAAAGATTCTCACTATTGATATTGAGTGCATCCACAAATCTCTGCGCACTCTCCTCATCACCCTCCCAAATACAAAAGACATCATCTATAAACCGTTTCCAGTATATCACATGCCTGACACCTGGGGTGGCAACTAGAACACGCTCCTCCCACCAGCCCACGTGGAGACACGCGTAGCTGGGGGAGAAGCATGATCCCATCGCCACACCACGGACTTGTCTCCAAATGCTCTTAGCAAACATAAAAAAGTTATTATGTAGACACCAATGTATTAATTCACACAACATTCTGTTATGGGCATAATATTCACAGGTTCGTAGATCCAAATAATGTTTGACAGCCTCTAGCCCCTTTGTGTGATCTATGGATGTATATAATGACTCTATGTCCAGAGTAATTAAACACCAGTTCTCTTGCCACGTGATCGTCGATAATTTATTCAAAAAATCGCCAGTGTCCCTTATGTAACTCGGCAAGTTTTGCACAATGTCTTGTAGGAAAAAATCAATATAACTTGAAATGTTTTCCCCTACACTCTTGATAGCTGCAATGATTGGTCGACCAGGCGTGGGGACTCTCTGCTTATGTATTTTTGGAATCAGATATAAGATGGGTATGACCGGATGTTCAACATGCAAGAAGTCAAACTCAACTTGTGAAATCAGATTGTTCCTTTTGTATGACATAAGAAGCTTCTTTAACCCATCCTTAGCTCGTTTATATGTCATCCCATTAGATATCTCGTAACAGGTGGTATCATTTAATTGTCTCATGGCTTCAGCCACGTACTCAGTTTTTCTCCACAACACAATATTACCACCTTTGTCTGATTTGTTGATCACCACATCTTGGTTCTGATTCAATTTTTTCATTAATACATTGTAATCACGCACCAAAGCATTGTCCCTGTGTAACTGTGCCTGTGTCTTGCGGTTTAATTTTTTGAGATCTTCAATCACACATTCATGATAAATGTCTACCGCATCTTTCGGCATTACAGGTAAAAATGTGCTTACCGGTTTAAATGGACTTTCGCCTGCTCCTTTCTGTTGAATATCCACATTTTGTAATTCTTGTTGCGTAGATGGAGTGGCGTCATCATTCGTGGTAGAGCTATCTGGGTTTCCCAGATCACAAAGGGTGAGAAGCAGTCTCGCATCCCGTGCTGCTGTCGCTGGTATAGAGGTAACCGGCTGTTTACTATTTTTGGAAGTCTTATCCTTTTTCTCTATTGCCGGTTTTGTGGCAAAGAATTTTCGAAGTTTCAATTTGCGAATGAACTTGAAAACATCCACTCTGGTATTGGTGTAATTGAATGCGCTCTCGGGACAAAAATTTAATCCTAATGCTAAAAGTTGTTCTTCAGCAGCTGATAGGACTACGTCAGTTAAATTCGTAATGGTACAATCCTTGCCTACTTCCTTTTGTTGTACCATTGCCTCTTTTTCTTTTGTTGCTTTTGCTGCTGAGGCTTTTCGTTTTTGTCTTCTTGCATGGCGTTTGGCATTGCGCCTCTTACGTTTTGATTCTTTCTCGTTCTCGGACGGAGGGTTTGCAGCCGGTCCTCCACTAAAAAATCAATTTCCTCGGCAAGATTCAAAACTCTACCAGCTTGGCCTCCTTCTGCCCCGCTCAACTCAGAGAGTGATATGCTTGATGTACTGGCTAATGAAATTGCATCGGAGTTCTCACTTCGTTCTTCATCCACATTAACTCTTGCCACATCTCCGCCCGTGACCGTTTGTTTAGTCAGTTTCGACTGTCTAGCTTTATCAAACTTACGCGAGAAAGTGTATATTTGACCCGTGATGTAATCATTCAGGTCTCTGGCAAACTTGTGGATTTTTCTAGTTTTAATTCGCTCCTCATGCTTATTAAGGCGTTCGCTTATCTCCTTGCGAGTTGCTGTAATCAACGCCTGAGTATCAATGTCAGTCACCGCATCCAGTTGTCCATTCAAATTTTTTATCTCATTAAGTAAAACCTCCCGGTCTATTACTGCATATTCAACCAGGAGTTTCACCAAGTTCATAGATGCATCAAGATTCAACTCGCCCCATTTCTTCAACATAGCCGGATTAGTATGTATATATATATATATATATATATTGCCTCCAACGCCCTCTGTTAGAACGCCAGTGCTTCTCGTGTGGGGCGGTGCATGTCTTCTCCGGCAGGGCAGCCGGTCAATTATCACGGCAAGGTACCGCTGTTCCCAAAGCTTATTTGAAGAACGCACTCACTCTGATCTTTCGTTCAGTTTTTTTATTAAGTGAAAACGGCAATAGCCGTGCCCAACGCGTTTCGGTTCGTGCCTCGAACCTTGTTCACAGGATGTTTTTACAAAGGACAAACAGGAATCTTTTATTTCGACTTCTTCAAGTATTTCCTGTTTGCCTAATCGCATAGCATTATGGTATCGGTAGTGCAGTGCATTGCTTTTTAAAAAAAAATATATAGAATATTTTTAAAACAATTGATTTAAAGTGATTCAGTGCATTAGTGCAACTACTATAAAGTGCTAACATATGTGCAAACCAGTGCAGTGTTATTAAAAAAAAATTTTAAACAATTGTTTTGAATTTTACCTGAAAGGTCATGAGATAAATCGATTTTAAAAGTATAATCTCATTTGTAAAATTACACATGTAGGTCGTATCAATGATTTGTCCTCTCTGGTGAGGTACATGTTTGATTGCATATGTATATACATTTCTTGTAATATACATTATCATCATTTAATATTTTGACTTTATGATAGTTCCAACTAGTAACATTACACATGAAGGTCATATCAATGATTTGTCCTCTCTGGTGAGATACATATTTGATTGCATATGTATATACATTTCTTATAATATACATTATCATCATTTAATATTTCAACTATATATATTACATTTCTTATAATATACATTATCATAATTTAATATTTCAACTTAATGATCGTTCCAACTAGTGTCCCAATTTTCTTATTCCTTCTTAATTTTCAAATTCTAGGACTCCCTTGTTTTTCGTGAATTTTCTTGCTCTCTTGTGAGCTTTTCAATTCTTAAGACACAGTCAAAATTCATCATGAAAAATGTTTTGACAATGATTTGTCTCAATTTTTTAGAGATGTACATATAATTCCTCGTCCTGATTCAATCCCAAGGGTGTTAATGTCCTGAATGTTACATTGTGCTTGGATTCCTTCTGTCTGAGTAATCTTTCCCGATTACCACCTCTTTCAAGATTTGGGACTTTTTCAATCGCATAGAAATTTAGAGCTTCCCATTTACTCTCATGCATATCTTCCATATGCTTGGCTATTGCGTTGGACTGATCATTGTTAATGGTAGCTCTAATTTGTTCCAATATACGTTTTTTGATCTCGCATGTTGTGCTGCCAATTTATTTTAATTTACATGGGCATTCCACTATGTAAATAACATATTTGCTTTTGCAAGTAATATGTTGCTTGATTTTCCATTTTACTCCTTTCTTGATTTCCACTTCTTTGCTATGTTCTGCAATTTTACAAGCTTGACAGCTTTTGCATGGCCAAAATCCTTCTATTTGAGTCCAAACTTTGATTTGTTTTGCTTTGAAATGGCTGTGTGGCTGTGTGTCAATTTATCACCAAGATTTGGCGCTCTCCTGTATGTGATGTTGGGGTGGTTTCCAATCAGGCCTGATATAGTGCAGTCCAGTTTTAAAATGCCCCAATGTTTATGAATTTATTTTTGGGGAATTTAAAATGAAATGAAGAATTTGTTATTGAATACTGAAAAAAATATATATATATTTTTTGTATTCATGAGAATTAATGTGTTTTGATTTTTTCAGCGGATTATTGACAATTCAGTGCATACAGTATTAGTGGGCTTCCAACAAAAAATTATATATAGTGTGTAGAATTCTGATCTAGCCGGGTTATTGGCATAGTTGGTGGGAGCAGCCCAGGGTCCTAGAAATCAGTTAACCACTCTTTAAAAAAAGTTTAAATAAATTATTTATGGTATATGTTTTTCACTATCCTATCCTTATATTATCATATGATACAATTGAATTCTCAATATGCCTATGTGTCTGTGTAATATTTTATAGCGATGATAATATTAAGGATGCATGGCTGCAATTTATTAATTGCAATATTGTTCTTACAGGCTTGCCCCTCTATATATGTACAAAAATGGCTGAAACTTGTAAATCTTGTCGAAATGCACTCTGGAGACTTGTAAAGATAACTTGCTTTCCCAGTTTCAGGCATCTCTTCAACCAGGTTGCCCATTCGCTATCAAGTGATGAACGTAGTTCTTCTGGAATTGAATGACACAGATATGATTACTCTGCCCTGTTTTATGTCTTGTCTGTAGCTGTTGGCATCTAACGGCACTAAGCCACCAGATTCTGTATCGGTAGACGGTTTGGTAGCCAAACTTCAGTTTCAGTGGATGCTTTTTTGAAGGATCTAACAAACACGGAATTGGATTCAGCTTTGAATAAGGTATACTATACCTCACATCTAGCTCGAAGGGCTGGGATCCATGAGCCTGTACGACACAGTCCCTGATTTTAGACTTTAAGAACTTGTTTAAAGCAATGGAGGACACTAATGAATGTTCGCCTCACTTGTGAAATTGAATTTTTATCAGATGTCTCCTTTGATGTTTTCTGTGCTTATTAATTGGTTGTGGGTTTCAGTAGTAATAATTTTCTCCTCAGGGATTGGTATACAGATGGCAGACTTCTACAGCCCTCTGTATGCCTTTCAAGGCAATACATCTTGAGGATAAACTACTACGGCTCTACAAAGGAAAGAAGCATTGCTCTTCTTTCAGAGAGCAGCATAAGTTATCATCTGGTGTTTCAGGCAGCAAACCATTTTTTTGCCAGCCATAGAAGCACGTATAGTCTTCCCAACAAAGAAAGCAAAGAAATCAAGGGTTAGGTGCCCCTTACCCACATAAATAGGAGCTCAATTGTGCCTAGGAAATTGCTGTGCTTCCAACTATGCCAAATCTACCTCCGACTACCTGATAGGTGATGCATCAGAACTTTCTAATGGAATGGGAGCTATCTAGTATGTACACTTACGTATTTCTGATACTCTTAGAAGGCTATATAATCTAATTTACATCACTCCCTTTAGTATCAAGATTCCTTCTGACTCCTTGTCCAGAATCCCCTGTCAAAAGGACAGGATTTGCTTGGGGTTTGCAGTATCTCATGGAAAAGAGGTTTAGGATTCCAATTCCAGTATCATACAGCGGAATGGGATCAAACTCCATAATTTATTTTGTTCCCAAATTAATGGGGGTGGAGAGGGTACATGATTCAGATAGACTTGAAAGCAGTCAATCGTTGTGTGAATGAGATTCCCTTCAAGGTGGAGACCCTCTATAGACTTCACTTGGCATTACCATAATGATGGAGCAGGGTTTCGTAAAATGAAACCTGCTCGGATTGAAACCCCTAGTAACATTTTCTAATTTTCCTAACAGTGTGCAATTAAAAATTTGTGGTTTAAAAGACTAACCTGAGGGAATTAATACTGCGAAAGCGCGTACTAAAGCAATAAACTAGGCCGCAAATGCTTGACTAATGAAAATAAGGAGATTAATGCAACTTTTGTGCACGTTATTAACGTTTGCTTGGGAAAACATTAACATGGTTTGCGCATGGTTAGATGCAGCATTTGGAGGGCGCGTAAAGAAAAAGCATTGCAAAATGAGTAATAATGCTTGTTTTATTTTCCGTAGAAGCATGGGTTAAGGAAAGAAAAACATTTATTAACTGAAAAGCAAAAGAGAATGTGGAGGGAAGGCAAAGGCGAGCGACCTTCGAATTTATGTGTGCCTGCCAAAAGTTAAACGTGGAGACGAAAAACAATCAACAAGTGATGAACGTTTCCTCTGGAAGCCCATGAGTGGCACAAGAAGTAACAGAACTGGAAACATTAGTGAAGAGAAGTAAGCTGATGACTGATATTAGTGTACTTGTATTTCCTGGGATGATGATGTCGTGATGTTTGAAAAACAAAACAATAGAACATTGAGTAAGATGGAATAGTCGAGTGTGGTGTGATAGTACACCCCCTTCCTTAACCAATCAAATGTAAAATTTTCTTTCATTTGAAACAACTGTGGGTTGGACATTTGAGTTTTAGGGTATAATTAAGGTGCCTGGAGGGAGGGGTGTGTGGAAGGTGTTTAGGCAGATTTTTGTGAGATCGTCACGGTCGTCGGTTTGCTGTAGAGGCCTTCTTGCTTTTTCCTGTTCCTAATACCTGACTAGTCTTTGCCCTTTCAAATCTTCTTGGGGGGTCTTTCAGCTCTTGTGGCCAGATAGTGGATTTCCTGTTCCTACTGGGTTAGTATAGCTAGAAACCTAAATTTGCATAATCATTTGCAAATGTATTTTGTCTCTGAACTTTTCCTCTATACGCCTATCCATTCTTTCAATGCACTGTCAATGTGATGTGAATTTGTGTCATTTTCTTTGCTAATAATTTACTCTGTGATATTTCATGTTTTGTACTATGTATTGGTACTTGATTAGCATTATTTCACATTATTTAGATAAACATTATAAATATACACACTGTGTTTGACTTTTATTTAGGGCGTGTTTATTGATTATTGCCTATGACTATTTAAATATTAAAATATGTCATTGCCACATTATTTTTCTATGAGAAATGCAGGTTCAGTCGAAGATTGGTAAGTTAGGTATGAACTTAGCATTGCACTGAACACAGCATGAAGGGACTTGTTAGGGTAATGTAATTTGGCCTTGTTTATTGCAAATTTATTGATCTCTGAACACCGGATCAGTTTTGGTAGCAAAGGATGGTTATTATTGACTAGTTTGGCAATATTGATTGATTATTGATTATTAATATGGAAAATTAGTGTTAGTGTTTTGTTTTTGTATAGTCTGGAAGTACGGGTACGGAGAAATATTACACTGGAAGTACTTTGTCTATTGTTGTAATATCAAACAGTGAGATGCTATTAATGTTAATAAGGGATTTATTCTGTTGAGAAAAGATTGAGTGAAAAAGTTAAAGTCTGCTTCCGATATTTTGGCTTTACATTCCCAAAGGTGTACCAAGACTTTTTCACTCAAAAATTCCCTTCCGAAACTTTGGCTAGTATTTCCAAAAGAGTACTTAGACCTCTTTTCACTTGATTGGGAGTAGATTAGCACTGGTCGTTATTTTACTAGAAGTAAGATTATTTCTTTGAATGTTCAAACTCTCTCTTTAATTAGTGGAGCAGACAAAGTAGTATTGTTTTGTGTTGTTTCTAACAAGAATTTAGTTAAGAAAAACCTTGTAGTACATTGCCGTATTATTTTGTAAAGAGAGAGTCAATAGCAGCAGATATACTGACATCATAAAGAGCTGCGCTGGTATTGGTCAAGACAGTGGGCGCATAGTAAGCCGTGATTGGTTGCTTGGTTTGAGCAGTTTTGGCATTGGTTGAGATAGTGGGTGTGTAGTGAGCCGTGATAGGTTGGATGGTGTGAGTCGCATTGGTATTGGTTGAGATTCAGCGAATAGAACGAGAAGCTTTACAGAAGATTTCTTTGTTTCTGGTTTGTTTAGTAGGAAAAAGAGCGTTTAAAATGGAGATGGTAAGAAGACTACAAGATTTCTTTCAAAAAGGACAGAGAATTGGATGGGTTACAGAGAAGATGAAAAAGTTTTGGCTATCCCAAAGCATGGCACTTTTAATGTGAGGATATTGGAGAATTTGAGGAGACAAATGAATTCTTTAAAACCAAATCCTACACCTATGCAATATGAAGCGCTTAAAGAGTGGGACCATGAGGAGTATAAAAGGGAGAAAGACAGGTATGGGATAAAGGAATACGCTGAGGAGATATTCAGAAGCTAGGTGGGATGATCAGATGAAAAATGGAGAAGAGAAGTGATTGTTCTATTCAGTAATAGTTGCTGAGGATCAGGCTGGAGGAAAAAGTAAAGAGAAAAGGAATAATGTAGATACTTCAGAATTAGATATGGATCTGAATGAAATTGATGATGAATTACTAGATGAGATGCTATTAAAGAGACCTCCATCATATCAGGAGGGCCGGGATGGGATTTCTCCGAGTGCACCTTTAATTGAAGTAGAAGTTCCACAAGTTTCACAAGTTACACAGGTTCCGGCAGCTTCACAGATTTCATTAGGTACTTGAGAGTTACAAGAAAGAGAGATTGACATGTTAAATAGAACAAGAGAGGAGTTGACTTAGAAAATTAGTCAGATGAGTTTAAATGCAGAAACATTGTCAGTACCAGTAACACTTGGTCCTTTAGTTCCATTGTATAATGAGGGTCAAAATATTTCAAGAGTGCATACATTGACAATTCCTATGAATAATGTAAGGAATTCTAGTAGATTGGAACAAGTTGAGAGGAGTGTCACATTAATTGATCCTCCAGTAAATAGAAATGTGGCTAAAACACCAAAAAAGTGTGCAGATAGATCCTAGGAAATTAGTGCAGCATGGGAGAGAAACAACTCCAGTATCAGGGGGTTCGCTGGGACCTTCGCCAGGGGAGTTAGATGACTGGATAAGAGGAATAGAAACTAATAAGCCCAAATTGAGTATAGCTATAGGTAAATTGAGAGTAGATCTAGAAGAAATGATTAATAGTACAATAAGCCCAGAGAGATTGAGTAAATATCAGGATGAAGAGTTGCTATTTTGCACAAATATTACATGGAGAGCAAAGAATTTGCATGAGAAATTGGTAGAAGTTGCATAGGAATATGGAGTGGATATTGAGAAATCTAAAGCTTTGCAGAAAACATATAGATTGGACTTTACTCATAAGGATTTAGAGAGTTTGAATACTTCTGGTCAACGATTGCAAATAAAAGAGTTTATTAATACCTTGAAGAGATGAGGTGATGTGGAAAGATGGAAAGGTAGATGGGCAAAAAAGAAGGAAGAAATGGTTGCTAGTAAAAACGTGGATACATCTCCTTTACTTCCGTTAAGACAAGTAGAGCAAGTTGAAATGATATATCCGATGAGAGAAGTTCCAGGTGGTGGATATGTTCACATTCCTTGGTCAAGACAGAATATATTGTCTTTTACTAACAATTTCCCCAGATTGAGAGAAAAGCCTGTCAAGTGGTATAAACAGGTGGAGAGGTTTGTAAAGGTTTCGAAGGGCTTATTGAAAGACTTGGATGGTTTGTTTGACATTGTAGTTCCAGCTGATTTATTGGACTGACTGTAAAATTGCAGTTGATTGGCCAGAAGAGGAATATCCTAGCGATGTAAAAACAGGAGCACCTTCAGAAGAAATAATGAAAAAATATAATCAAGTGATTACTTATTTGAAGGTAAAATTTCTCCAAAAGAAACAGATTGGGTTCAAATTGATCAGTATATGCATATTATGAAAAGCTTTTACATGTGTTTAAACAGTATTGGCTTTGAAAGTAAAACTGATATAGATATGGGACACTTTGTGTACAGGTTTGTATTTGGATTGAGGCTGTTATGTTTCATATAGGTACCCTAATATAGGCCCAGGTAACATCATACCCTTTCACCTACATCACCTCCCCTACACTATACAGTAACAAGCCTTTTTAGGATTGAACCTTTACCTAGTTCTAGTCCTGGGCACAGAAGGAGGGTTTCCTTGAACAATGGCGTTCTATGACTTAATCTTTAGGATGACACAGTATGAATGAATATTCATAAGTGTTCTTGGAAACCAGGCTGGGGCTACACCACCTTCCTCCCCATATCTACGTACACGGTTCATCCTATATGTCATCCTTAAATCCTACAATGGCTAATACAAGAAACAAGGGACAAAGGAACCCTAGATACTTCCTGTATAAATGCAGCACCTCTTGCTAGTGCTAGACAGAAGGAACAGAGACTTCCAGGTCGACACACTGACCAGCTCCTCCATGCAGACGCTCCAGTTGACAGTGATATAAGCATCCCTTGCAGGGTGTCCAACTCGAGAACAGGACGGGGTCCCACACTCTCTTGCTTCAGGTAATGGGGTTAGACTAAACCTAGAGGGATTCTAGGCTTCTTACCTACTCACATGCTAGGTACACTTAGGTACATCTAGGTAGGCATTGTAGGAGTACACGCAATTTCTTTTATCATGCATTTTATATCCTTGTATGTGTTTATGACCACTGTTCCCTCTACCGTGCGTGCCTGCGCGCCCGCGCACCTTTAAGGCACTGAGCGCGCAGTGTCCCGTGTGAAGTGCGTACTCGTTCTCGCCGCTGCCTGCTTTTAAAATGCGAGCGGCGATAAACTGCAATTTACCGGTTGCCTGAGGCCTTTGGGAAAGTATTCCTGTTAATCACAGCGCCTGTCATGCGCTGCAATTAACAGGAATATTTTCACATTGACCAACAATCCGCACCCAGCGGCGCTGTATTTAGAAAAGAAATGAAGCAAGTCTGAAAGCACGACCTGTAAAGCACACGTTGTGCTTTCAGACTTGCTTCATTTCTTTTCTAAATACAGCGCCGCAGGGTGCTGATTGTGGGCCTTTGTGAAAATATTCCTGTTAATTGCAGCGCATGACGGGCGCTGTGATTAACAGGAATCCTTTTATGTACAAGTTTATGTAACACATGTACAAGATAAAGCAGTGATTGTGACAAAGTGTGACCAAACATAGGCACTGGGGTCGCTGCAGCTTCGCACAGGCCCTTCTCTCTGGCAGAAATAGGATACAATGTACTAACAGTGCACTTTACACGTCGTGTTTTCAGACTTGCTTCATTTCTTTTCTAAATACAGTGCTGCTGGGTTCCTGGTAATTGCAGTGCATGGCGGGCGCTGTGATTAACAGGAATCCCTTCACAAAGGCCCACAATGAGCACCCAGGCGTGCTGTATTTGGAAAAGAAATGAAGCAAGTCTGAAAACACGACGTGTAAAGCACACGTGGTGCTTTTGGACTTGATGCATGTCTTTTCTCAATAGAGAGAGGCTGCGGGCTGATTGTGGGCATTTGTGAAAGTATTCCTGTTAATTGCAGCTCATGACGGGCACTGTGATTAACAGGAATACTTTCACAAATTACCACATAATTCACATGCAACATCCCATACTGAATGCAGAAAAAGCTCTAAACCAATTTCTTCAAAAAGCACTATACACTCACTTCATCAAACTCGTAAGGGAATTAACGTCATTCAATTCTCAGAGCCAGATAGAGTTATAGCACCAACATTCAAGATAAGAGGAAACAGAGGGTAATGTGTGAAATGAAGGTTTGTCAAATGGTTCCAGTATGACATGTAGGAGTAAACACCATGTTACAGCAGCGCATTTAGAAGAATCAGAGCGCTGCGTAAATTGTCAGCTATGCATTTCTCTAAAAGCTCCATGTGTTGTGCATCTGAGAGACATTGCCTTTCCTTCCTCCCCTTCGTTGTTTTGTTTAAAAGTTCTAAAGACATACATAATAAGTTAGTGCTTTTATTGCCAAATGATTCATAAAAAAAGCCCGAAGTAATCATTCCACAAGATTTGAACCAATACCCCCTTACATTTAAATGATTTACTCCCGGAACCGTCATCTGGTAGTAAAAGAGAGATGGCTGTGGGCCCCTCATGCCCTTGGGCTTAGGGGCCACTAACTTTAAACCTTTCCCTAGCCAGGCCTTTCCAGGTCTCGCCTATAAACAGCCTTTAGCTGTTGTCGAAGACGTATTGTGGGCAAAAAGCAAACTAAAATACCCCCCCCCCCCCCCCAATTCGATCGATACCTCAAATGCCATCAGAAGAGTGAAGCTAGTAAGGTCTGTCCTCCCTAGAAGAGGTCTTTTCATCCCTCCTATCTATTAATCTCTCCACCCTTTAAGCCTTTCATCCAGCGTCAAATTTCTTATATTTCATTCTTCCTTTCTGCCCTCCCTTTCCCTCTATTTTCCTTATTCTTTCTCCATCTGTTATGGTTTCTACCCTGCATTTAGAAAATAAATGCAGCAAGTTTTTATCTAGTGCGAACACAACCCAAAAGTATTGGAGCGCTTTACATGATTTATTATATATTTGTTTGTATGCATGTTGAGAGTAATTGATTTGTCCAGAATCACAGGATGTTGGGCTGACCAAGACTAAAAACCCATCTCCTAAATTGACAGCTCGAGTATTAAGCCACTACCCCAACCACAAGAGCGGAAGCATTTTCAATATTATATACAACTTGATGCAAAAAACAACCATTGACAAAGCCAATAGTCTTGGCTTCTTGTAGGTGTAATGTTACTTGTATTATATATCTGGATGCAATGACAGAAGCAGCACATTATCAGTAGGGTGGCACACTATGCGATGCACATATTTGTAGCTTTATTGCTTTTAAGCCACACCCTTAATTGCATCGGTTACGCCCCTTTCAAAGGTCCCCGAGTATTTTCATCCCACTCAAAGCCCTGGTCTACACGCGCAGTCAGGTTCTTGGCCCACATAGCCTTGGCTACGGCGCACAGAGACCTTACTCTGCTGCACGCAGAGGAAAATAATTAGAGGGAACATTGTTCGTGACAATTGCAAATTGGTAGAACTGTACTATCCTTTTATATGCACTGTACTGCTGATCATATATCTCTGCTATTGTGTAATGGTTGTTGCAGCATATTTATTTTACACTAGAAGTACAGCTGTGCAATAAATATTTATTGTAACATGCTCAGCTGTTTCTTCTGTGTAACTCTCTGAGAGAAACTAAGTGCGCACGAGTGACTGAGAGAAAGGTAGTACATTCTTTCCACGATCCTGGGGGATCAGGGTTGTCATGTTCTAAGGTTGCCAGAAACTATTCTTTTCCCGATAAGAGGAAATCCTAGTGGCACTGTGAGCTAGCTAATGCAAACACGCTAACATACGCGGTGGGGGAGCTCAGAGTTAGTCTGCCACCAATCCTACAGTTTATGTTATCCAAATGTGCAGGTACTGTATGGGTAATATAGACAACATAAATAATATAATATAATATAAACAACAGTCCACCAGAACTCTGTAAAAGTAAAATCATGTATCCATAAACGTCTATCCACTCCAAAAAGTGTAATACTTCCAAAGTCTTCCCTCTCATACTTAATGATGGTGGACTGTTGTATTTTTAGGACAGAGCGCTACACAAATCTATTATGATTTTCGAGATTGAAGGTGACTTATGTAGATTGGTGTTTACTGTTTTCCATCTCTTGGGTTTTCGTGCACCAGGGTTATGTATTTACTTCAGAACAACATCTTAAGGTTTTTTTGTATTTCACTATTGGTGATTTGGGACTTTGAACTTTCACTATTTTCATATAGACTTACATTTTTGATTTCAGTAAGAATGTCAAGTAGTTTATGACAATTATGTAAATTATTAGGTATACTGTTCTTATGTTTTTTATTTTAGGTTGCAGCCCTGATGAAGTCAAGAATACCTTAGACTTGCATGAAAAAACACATGTTGGCTGCATTTTGGAACTGTATATAGGTGCATTTGGAAGAAAATTTTGTGGCTGCATTTTGGAACTGTATATAGCTGCATTCGGAAGAAAGTTTTGAGTTGAATTGTGAACATATTAAGTGTCTACGGCTGTGCCAACAACTGGAATTTGTGGATTTGCAATACATAGAAATACATTACTGAATGTTGGACTTTACATATTTGAATTCTATTGTTAACTAGTGATCAGGGAGGAATTGATTTTAGTTTCTGTTGTACGCACTTATGTGCGTATTTGTGGGGTTGTTGGGTAACCAACCTCTCCCCCCTTTTGGAGCACTGCCAATCACATATTGAATATTTACTTTACCCCAAACTGTCAGTTGTGCGCCCTAGCTTTAACCTGGTTACCTGGAGTGTTTATATATACCTAAATCGAATGGTTTATTAAATGGCAGAAGAGGTAGAGGTAACAATAATAAGAAAGAAATGAAAAAGAAATATACCTGTCATGCGTGCAGAAAGTTCGGACATTGGAAGAACGAGTGTAAGTCCTTGATATGAAGTAATGGAATCATTCAAAATTTCAACCCAGAGATGCAGAATGAAGTGGTTGTGAATCAACAACAGTTGCAACACCAACAGGAGGATACACCACAGGTTCAACAAATACAAGTACCTCAAGCTCCTATGCTAAATAATGTGAGTGCTCTGTTACACAGATACAGTGCGAATGTTTTATTTCACACGAGTGAACCAGTTGGGAAGAATCAAAATGTGCAACAATATTGGTTGCAGTGTCCTGGGAGTGATTCAGATTCATCTCAATGACGGTGCCTGAGGGGGGAGGAAGAGTGCATGCTTGACACATCTCTAGAGGTAGATCAATCAGGTCCTTTTGTTGATGGGAAAGTGGAAGGTAATGAAATTACATTCCTTGTGGACACTGGTGCTACCTGTTCTACTGTAATAACAGCAGAAATTCCAAACCTACCCCTCTCGGGAGAAACTATCCAAGTTGTGGGAGTTTCCAATAAATATATTAAGACTCCAATAACAAAACCAATGGAGGTCCTTATAGGAAAATCCAGAGACATGCATCGTTTTGTAGTTTGAGACACAAGTACAGTAAATCTTTTAGGTAGGGATTTACTTTGCAAAATAAATTGCACCATCTATTGTATGCTGGATGGTATTGCTTTCCAGACACCAGATGAAGATGTTGCTTTTGAAATGATGTTAGCAAAAGAAGGGACAGAAGTGAATGAATTATATTCCTTACTCACATTGGATGACTTGCCTGGTGAATTGAGAGACATAGTAAGAAATGATGTGTGGGATTTTACAGGAAAAGGTATCGGATTAATGAAGGGTGTTGATCCTATTCAAGTTATGGTCAAACCAGGTGCAGAGTTCCCAAAAATACCACCGTATAAGATGAGTCCTGAGACTATAGCAGGAGTTAGTCCTGTAATAGAACAAATTATTGAACAGGGCATTCTGAAAGAAATATTAGGAAGTCCTTACAATTCACCTGTTATGGGAAATAAGAAACCGAGTGGAAAGTACAGAATAGTACAAGATTTGCCTACGATTAATAAGATTATGGTACCTTGTTGTCTGATAGTGCCAAACCCAGCAGTGATTCTTTTTCAAATTCCTTGTGATGCAGAATGGTATACTGTGATTTATTTGTGGCAAGCACTTTTCTTGATATCTTTACATCTGGATAGCCAATATTTATTTGCTTTCCGGTTCGGAGACCGAGTTTTGGCATGGTGCCGAGTTCCTCAAGGGTATACAGAGAGTCCTTCAATTTTTAATCAGATTTTGAAGAAATGTCTAGAGACATTAGTTATGCCAGAAAATTCAATGTTAGTGCAGTACATTGATGACCTTTTGGTGGCATCAAAAACACGAGAGGCCTGTGTGACAGATACAATTGCTTTACTGAATCATGTTGCAGAAGGTGGGCATAAAGTGTCACAGGCTAAATTACAATTTTGTCAAAAAGAGGTTCAATATTTGGTATACAAAATTGAGAAAGGAGTTGGGAAAGTATTACAGGATCGAATTAATACAATCTGACAAATGGAACCTCCCAGAACACAGAAAGAAGTTTGAATGTTTCTGGGCATGGTTGGATATTGTAGGCAATGGATTAGTGGATTCTCATTGATTGCTAAGCCTTTACAGAGGTGGACTCACAAAGATGTGACTGATCAAATTAAATTGGATGACGAGAGCATGAAAGCTGCGAGATAGTCTTTGTCGAGCCCCAGCATTGGAAAAGCCAGATGATACAAAAGATTTTGCATTATTCTGTTGTGAAAAGAATGGAAGTGCACTTTCAGTTCTGACACAAACACATGGAATGGCACGTCGACCAGTTGCGTATTTTTCTGCTACTTTGGACTCAGTGGCTAAAGCATTACCAGGTTGTTTGAAAGCAGTGGCTGCCACTTCTGTGAGTCTTGAGCAGAGTGAAGCAGTTGTTATGGGACATCCAGTGAAAGTGTATGTGCCACATTCTGTTGAAATTTTGCTGACCCGTACCAGGACTCAGCACATGACATATAGTCGTCTGACTAAGTATGAGAGAGTGATTCTGGGTGCTGAAAATGTGACAGTGACAAGATGTACAACATTGAATCCAGCAACTTTGTTGTCGAGTTCAAATTGTGAAGAAGTGAAAGACAAAGCAGATCATGATTGTTTGGATGTGACGGAATTGTGTACAAAACCAAGACATGATATAAGAGATACACCATTGGAGGAATCCGATTGTGTGATGTTTGTAGATGGATCTGGTCTGACAGGTGAGAAGGGTGTATTGAGTGTTTCGTATGCTGTATGTACAGTGGCCATGGTTCTTGAATTATCTTGTCTAGGAAGGGTAAATTAAGCACACATATTTGAGTTGGTTGCATTGACCAGTGCATGTATATTTGGCAACGTTTGAGAGTAACTGTATTCACTGACAATCAATATGGTTTCGGGTGGTGCACGATTTTGGTCAATTGTGGATGCAACGTGGATTTCTGACTTCATCAGGATCTCCAATCCTAAACCATAAAAATGTAAAGGATTTACTCAATGCACTACAATTGCCTAAAAGGATTGCATGGGTTAAATGTTCGGCACATAAGTCAGGAAATGACTATGTGAACAGTAGAAACAGATACGCAGACCAAGTGGCTCGTTTCTGTGCACAACATTCAATTTCAATAAACAGAGGGAAAGAGAATAATAATACAAATTGTCACTTGATGTTCTCTTCTATTGAAACAAGGGATAAAATCAAACAGTTGCAGAAAAAGCTAGCAAAGAGGAAAAAGAGATTTGGATGAAATCAGGCTGTAAAAAGAGATCTGATGAAGTATGGGTGTATGTAGATGACAGACCAGTAATGCCAGACTGTTTACTTTCACAGATGGTGAGGATGTACCATGGAATAGCACGTATTGGGAGAGAAGCTATGATTAGATTTTTGTTTTTGTTACAATCCAAAGATTAGGGTCATTGCAGAGAGTCTACGGCAAAGATGCACAGTGTGCGAACAGCAAAATCCAGGGAGAAAAAAAGTTGTTAGTTGGGGTCGAATTGAAAAGGCATCAGGGCCATTTACTAGGTTGCAGGCAGATTTAATTGAAATTCCTCCTTGTAATGGACTAAAATATGTGTTGGTGGTTGTTTGTCGGTTTTCTCGTTGGGTGGAAGCATATCCAACAAAAAGAAATGATTGCTTAACAGCTGCTAAATTGCTTTTAAGAGAGTTCATTCCTAGGTTTGGATTCCGGTCTCTTTAGAAACAGATAAAGGAACTCATTTTAATAATGAAGTAATTTGGATGATTTGTGCAGCATTACAAATTGAACAAAAGCTGTTTTGTGCATATCGACCAGAAGCATCAGGAGTGGTTGAGCAAATTGATGGCACTATCAAATCTAGACTGTCAAACGTCTGTGCATCCACAGCACTGAAATGGGCAGATGCTTTACCCCTGGTATTGATGAGTCTGAGAGGTATTCCTGATAAAAAAAACTGGATTATCCCCACACGAAATAATTATGGGGAGAGCAATGAGACAACCAATTGTACCAGCAAACCAACTGATTGATATTACTGATGATCTGGTGCTTGATTATTGCAGACGATTGGCTGATGTAGTGCGTTCTGTGTCACATCAGGTTGGAGAAATTGCAACTACAACTCAGCAAGAACAAGCACATGATTTAAGTCCAGGAGAGTGCGCCCTGGTGAAGAATCATGTAAGGAAATTGTGTTTGGAACCTAGATGGACAGCCCTTACCATGTGATACTGGTAACATCAACAGTAGTAAAGTGTGGTGGCTTGCCAAATTGGATATATGCAAGTCAATCAAGAAGAGTCCCAGATCCACTTGAAAGACAAGAAAAAGAAGCAGAAAGTGGAGAAAATTAAGTCATTGAGTCTGACGTTATAGGTTCTGAAAGTAAACAAGAGAAACGTCGATTCGAGTGAATGCCAGCCCCTGGATCTCAAAAGACTGCTGTTGAGAAAGGAAAAGATAAAGTGATTATTGAGAATCAAGAGCAAGTACATCAGAGAAAAGGACTGAATAAAAGAACTTGCGAACATGATAACGAAGGAAAAGAAGCTGTGCAAGCTAATAAAGCAAGAAAAGGTGATGTGAGGCCAGAAGGAGTGAAAAGACTGAAATACACTCTGAAACAAAGATTACCTGACACAATAATTGAAGTTTCAGATCAGACTGAGCAAAGTGAGACTGAAGAAAAACAAGTTTGTAATACAAAAAGAGTAAGGGATCCATACATAGCACCAGAATGGCCATATGTGGTGTTGGAAGAGATTGAAAATACAGATCAGATCAAAGAAAACACTGGTACAGAGGAAAGTGAAGGAGACAATTTTGAACCACCGTAAAAGAACTGTGAAAATTAAGGTGCAACAATTTTTTTAAGAAAATGATTCTGAATCATTCAAAAGATTTCAAAGAAAGAAGAAAAATAAGATATACATATAAAAAGAAAAAGAGGGGGTAAAGAAGAAAAGTCATTGAGTGAGGATACACTACTTTGGATAGATATTTTTGGATAAGTGAGGTGTGAGGATACACTTCCTTGGATAGATATTTTTGGATAAGTGAGGATACACTACTTTGGATAGATATTTTTATAGATTAGATATTTTTGAATCTAAGTTAGATTTTTTAGTTTTTTCTTAGTTTTTCTTTTAGTTTTTTTTTAAATTGGTGCAAGTTTAATTAGAAATGGCTAATACAGCAGAAACTGGACATCAAAATTGTAGTTTTAAAGGTAGATGCATTAATGCTAGCTCATTTATTATTCTACTACTAACGGTGTTATGGTTAATACTAATTGTTATTGTGCCTGTTTTTATGGTAACTAATTACAAAAATAATACTATTACTAATGGTGTGATGAGTGAAAAAGTAGATACCAAAAGTTTAGCGGAAGATTCACATACTAAAATAGAAAAGATGAAAGATGACAGTATCTATCATCATGATCAATCAATTAATGATTTTTCGTTAAATGTCTTTGCCAAGTTATTGTATGAGTATGTTGATGTAATGGATGTGAGAGATTGTTATGTGTGTATGGAATTACCGTTGTCTGTCTCAGAGGGGGTAAAATACCATCACCTACCTTTAACATATGCGGTGTCTTGTAGTATTTTAACTAGTTTGTTCTACGAGAGAGGAAGTCTCCAATACTATTATTCTAACATAGATTTAGTATTCTCAGATTCCCATTAGACAGAATATGAATAAAATAAATAGTGCTAGAAATGCGGAATACATGGGAGAATTCTTTCGTTCTACACAAACAATCGATACAGTATATGCACATAGAAATTTAACCTGTAGATTACGATTTGAATAAATAGAATTCCTTATAATAGTTGAGGATAGAAGACAAGAGTTTCAAAGAAAAGCTGCTGAGCAAAAGTCTCATGTACCCCCATGGGCTTTTAGAGAAGGAGATTACAAAAAGGGCGAGACTTACGCTTCCCATGACCCTAGACTGGTATCATAAGGGAAAACTTTGTTTACTTAGACAAAAGACTGATTATAATAATTATTTCAGTGGTTTTGGTGAATGTGATCATATCTTTCTAATAACGGAAGGATGGGGGTTAAAAAGAGGAACTGATCCTGTTTTTCCTAAAATGTATTATGTGTGTGGTAAGAATTCCTATTATAGGTTGCCTGCACATTGGTATGGGTGTTCTTATTTCGCAATAGTATTCCCGAAGATATATCATATGGATAAGAGTCATAGTATCAATGAAGTAAAGAATGGACCAATACGTAATAAGAGAGCGAGTTTTTCAGAAATAATAGGAGATGTTTTTGGAGCATTGATACCTTCAGTTGGAGTTATTCCGAATTCGCAGAAAATTTGAAAATTGTCCACAGTGGTTGATCGTTTATCAGCAGACACTGCTGGTGGGTTCTTAATGGTTGATACTGAAATGGTTGCAAGTAGGTCCATGGTTTTGCAAAATCGACTTGCCTTTGATGTAATATTGGCAAAAGAGGATGGAGACTGCAATATGTTGAAAATACAACAATGTTGCACCTATATCCCTGGTAAGAGTAAGCGTCTTGAGGGATATGTAAAGAATATTACAAATCTTCATCAAAATGTATCTAAATTGAAGGTTGACGATGTTTGGGAGAATTTTGGTAAGAGTTTTTCCTCTGTGGGAAATTGGTTTTCTACATTTGGGAATAGTTTATTAGGGAGAATATTAACACCTATCATTGCAGTGGTTCCAGTAATACTAATGATTTTCTTATTAACATAAGTGTTGCAAATGCAAGAAAGAGACATCTGATAACAAACGAAAAGCAAGAAAAAGAAAGGGAGAAGAGATAGAACTAGAAGATAGAAGAGGAAAAAATTATGATATGATGAGAGATTTAGACGCAGTAATGGTAAAACAAGAGAGAACAAGAGCTTTTTAAGTGACAAATTGTATTGGTGAGTATTTGGTGATGGCTCAAAGACGCCATCAAAGGGGGGATTGATGGAGAAGGGTTTCTGTAAAATGAAACCTGCTCGGATTAAAACCCCTAGTAACATGTTCTAATTTTCCTAACAGCGTGCAGTAAAAAATGTGTGGTTTAAAAGACTAACATGGGGGAAAATAATACTGCGCAAGCGCGTACTAAAGCACTGAACTAGGCCGCAAATGCTTGACTAATGAAAATAAAGAGATTAGTGCAGCTTTTGTGCAGGTTATTCACGTTTGCTTAGGAAAACATTAACATGGATCGCACGCATGGTTAGATGCAGCATTTGGAGGGTGCGTAAAGAAAAAGCATTGCAAAAAGAGTAATAATGCTTGTTTTATTTTCTGTAGAAGCATGGGTTAAGGAAAATAAATCATTTATTAACTGAAAAAGCAAACAAGAATGTGGAGGGAAGGCGAGCGACCTTCGAATTTATGTGTGCCTGCCAAAAGTTAAACGTGGAGCCGAAAAACAATCAGCAAGTGATGAACGTTTCCTCTGGAAGCGCATGAGTGGCACAAGAAGTAACACACTGGAAAGATTAGCAGAGAGAAGTAAGCTGAAGCCTGATATTAGTATACTTGAATTTCCTGGGATGATGATGTGATGTTTGAAAAACAAAACAATAGAACATTGAGTAAGATGGACGTTTTGAGTGTGGTGTGATAGTACACCCCCTTCCTTAACCAATCAAATGTAAAAAAAAAAACATTTGAAAAAAATTGTGTTGGACATTTGAGTTTAAGGGTATAATTGAGGTGCCTGGAGTGTGGGGTGTGTGGAAGGTGTCCGGCAGATTTTTGGGAGATCATCGCTGTTGTCGTTTGCTGTAGTGGTCTACTTGTTTTTTCCTGTAACTTATATCTGAATAGTCTTTGCCCTTTCAAATCTTCTAGAGGGGTCTGTCTGCTTTTGTGTCAAGAAAGTGGATTTCCTGTTCCTACTGGGATAGTATAGATAGAAACTTGAATTTGCATAATAATTTTCAAATGTATTTTGTCTCAAAACCTTTTCTGTTTTCGCTTTTCCACTCTTTCAATGCACTGTCAAAGTGATGTTATTTTTTGTCATTTTCTTTGCTAATAATTAAGTCAGTGATATTTCATGATTTGTACTGTGTATTGGTACTTAATGAGCATTATTTCACATTATTTAGATAAACATTATAAATATACACACTGTGTTTGACTTTTATTTAACGTGTGTTTATTGATTATTGCCTATAACTATTCAACTATAAAAAGATGTCATTGCCACATTATTTTTCTATGAGAAATGCAGGTTCAGTCAAAGATTGGTAAGTTAGGTATGAACTTTGCATTACACTGTACACCCAGCGTGAAGGGACTTGTTAGGGTAATGTAATTGGGCCTTGTTTATTGCAACTGTATTGATCTCTGAACGCTGGATCAATAACAATAGATCCAATGCATACCTACTTCCACGTTAAAAAATTGCATTGTCATCGGAGATTTCAGGTTTTCCATTCGAGGGCGGCACTACCAGTTCTGTGTGCTGGCCTTTAGCCTGCGCTCAGCCTCATGGGTCTTCAGTAATACAGAACTGACTGTGGCAGGTTATCTTGATGACTGGTTGCTTCATGCTCCTTCATTAGTAAAGATAGAGGTGTAGTTGGAGGCTGTCATCTAATTGCCCCAGTAAAATCTTTCCAAGCGACTACTACTCAGAACTGTTATCACTGAAAATAGCACCAGTGGACCTAAGGCTGGAGGTTCAGGAACACAATGCTTCTTATGTGTTAACAGTTTCGTAAACTTCTCTACAGCTCATGCTTCTGATATTCTCTGTGTCATAACTAGCCAGCATCTCGAGCTTTCAAGTCATTGGTTCCAGCAACCCCAGAGATGGGGAAATCTCTCAGATTGTGGTTGAATTTTGCTTCTTTAGGCATGGGTGATCTGATGCATCCAGGAACTCCAGCAGTGCTAACAATTTATGGTAGTTCCTTTGGCTAGGGTTCTATTTTGATGGAGCTTTCAACTCAAGCCCGCTTGTCCTTGTTAGAGAGTCGCCACTTCTCAAAATGGTTGGAGTTGACTGCAATATTTCTTGCTGCCTGCATCTTCCAGAAACATCTTCAAGGTCACCATGTTTTGTTAGATTAGACAATATGGTAACTATGGTAGCACCAACCTTCAAGGTGAGACTCTTTCCAGGTCTGTGAGTATATTGTCTCTTCCGTTGGGATTTTGGGCGGAAAATCATCTTCGCTCTCTGTTTCTCTTATACAACAGGGATCTTGACAGTATCCAGATAGACCACCTGAACAGTTTGTTCCCTTGCTTCAGGGAACTCTCATGATTCAGGGACATGTTCAAGGAAATATATATGACATCTGGTAGACTCAATTTCTAGGCATTAATGCATGTGGGAGAAGCATGTGGTGATGGTAGCCATTCCCATTTGGCTCAGATGGGTGTGGTTCCCTTTCCTTCTGTTGCTTGGAGCTCGTTCTCCACGGTTATTGCCTCTGGTTCCTTCTGCTTTTCATCCCATGAGTTGTCCACTTCTGACGAGATGATCCCATTGGGCCTGGAAGTTGAAAGGAGAGGGTTACAAAGAAGTGGACTTCCACACCTTTTTACTGAGGTTATTCCAATAAATCTCGTAAGTCTTTCACCCTGAAATCGTGCACTCACCATTGGTTGGCATTCCATGAATGGTAATCTGCTCAGTCTGATTCCCCTTTGAGCTGTGATTTCCTTTCTGTCCTGTGAACTTTTGTGGGATGGGCTTGGCCTTTTCAGGACTAGTATAAGGGGTGGAAAGACTTTGGCAGCTCATCACCGAATTTCTTTTCTCTGTCTATGTGTGCATTTTATATTTTTACTCCTCGAGATTCCCCTTTAGTATTGTGAGTTCTACAAAGTCACCTCTTTTGAAATTGTATCCACAGTGGATCTGTGTTTTTAACTATGAGGGCAGGCTTTTTGGTAACTTAAGCACTTAGAGTAGGGGAGCAAGATGCCCTGTGATGTTATACCCCCCTCCCTTTTCCTTTTGTATGTTCTGGAACAGAGAATTACTCTCAAGTCTGGTCCTTCTTTTGTTTCAAAAGTGCAATCTGCTTTACATTGGGCTCAGGAGGTAGGAGGTTTACCTGTGTGTTTCCTGTTTCCTTCTTTAACAGGGGAAGCAGTATTGCATTCTATAGTTGACACGGGGTCGCTATTGAAAATTACCCAGGCATGTACACTTCTTCAATCAGTTAGATATTTTATTTATTACCTTCTGGGCAGCAGGCTAAGTCAGAAAGTAACCCCCATGGCCATCAGTAGGTAGATCACATCCATGATAGCTTTGGCTTCTTCCCTGGCTGAGCTCCCACTTCCAAAAGGGTTTCAAGGCAGATCTACAAGAAGTCTTTTGACTTTCCTGTGTGGAGGTGTAGGGTGTCGCCTTAGATGCAATTTGTGGGGCAACAACATAGACCTATTTCCATAGTTTTAGTCACTATTATAGGTTTCAGGGGCTGGTAAGGGAATGAAGAAACGTTTTGGTGGGTGTTTTAAGTACTGTCTTGGTTCCTCTCCGTCATTCATTAAAGTCACTTTGGTGTGTCGCAATTACGGCTTCATGTGTGCTATGTTTAGTGTGGTAATGTCATCCAAAGGCAGATGTGGCTTTGACATTCCTCATAAGTAATGACTGGGATGAATACAATGGACATATAGGTAATGGCCTTATTTCTTAGCTTAATCTTCATTACGCTTAGTCATACTCGTCCATGTCCCATTCATTATGCCCCAACTTCCTTACATTGACTGGATTGGCAATTGTCTGTTCAGTATGATGCTGGGAATGCAAGCCCATTTATGGTGACCAACTAAGAGTGGGCGGGTTTGCATAGCTCCATTTCCCAAGAGTTTCCTGTCCTGAAGTTGGATTTACCACATCAATAATGAATACGATGAGAGAGACTAGGACTAAGAGTAATGAAGATTACTGATGAGTAATCTGTACTTTACAAGGTCGCTCCATTTTCAGCTAGTATAACCATTTGAAGTTACTGATACTGGGAATTTTAAGAGTACTCTCAGAAATGAGGAATTATCAAGGGTATCATGAATACATCAGCCAATTCCCTCGTTATTCCCACCAGGTTTATCCACAAGATGCTTGCTGTTTTCCCCAGCTGTATTCTCTGTATGAAATAAGACACTAATTACAAAACGATCTAGAAATTCTTTTAATTTACAGAAATTTAATTTCCCCATTTTAATTTAAATAAAGCAGAGGAAGTTAAGCCTAAAAAAAGTGTTGGCATCTATCCATTTTGTTTGACCGCCATTGAGCTTCAATTGGGTGTCAAAATATGGCCTTTATATTTGCCTCCTTGATGCAGGGTCAGAGGTAAACATTCGTGTACAGGGACCTGCTATATCCATTACCTTTGTGTGCATCTGAGAAGCCTTACTAAGCTTTTATTGGTGGTAGATAGGGAGGTACACTGGTAAATGGGAAGATACACTCCCTATTTTGAAGCCCTGTTTGCCTAAAACTTTCGTCAGTAGTTTCACATTCAGTGGAGTAGTGCAGCTTGCTTCATTCGCTTTTATTGTCTCGCTGGCACGTTAGTTTACAGCACTGCGGAAGTATTAACTCTGAACGTTGACTAAACAATGTCTTCGCCGTTCTCCTTTAATAATCCCGTATTGTTGTCTGTGCTTTCAGTGGGCGCACTTGAATTCGACAACCTGCAGGGTTTTAATGTAAAAACGACAACAATTTCCAGCTGTTCTCGTGTTAATTTAACCTGATACCCCAGACACTGACAGGAACGAAGTGGCTTATTTACAAGCCCCTTGCGCCATCCTTAAACGTCGCTTTTCCCCATGTTAAAAATGACGCAAAAGTGGCGCAGGGGCCAGGGGGCTTGTAAATAAGCCACGTGGTTTCTAATTCCGAACTGCTTGCAAATAATAATTGTACTGTTGCTTTAAGAACCACGCCTCCTAACAGTTACTCAGGACTGGATGTACAACTCGTCACAGATTCCTGACGGCAGGGGCAAGCGCGGAATTTCGCAACGCCGTCTCCAATTTCGAGAGACACTCATTACATTTTGTTACAACATTTTGCACTTCTAAAATGTGTTCTCGGCGTTAGTTTTGCGTCCAGTAACTTATGAGGTAAGCATTACGTGTCAATCGAGAATCGTTTGGTTTTGTTATCGAGTTTTGCAGCTGCAAGGAGGAGGTAGAATTTAAACAGGTTCAAAAACAGCGTATAAACCCGTGTTGTATTTCGAGTCAGACTTACTAAAACCTCTACGGTAATCTTGTCCACGTGACACGGCCAGGGTTTATAAATAGATTGCATTGCGTGTTGTGGCATGTATCGTGATTAATTGCGAGGGGATAGAGCTATATAATGTTTGCATGATTTGAGCGTTCGTATTTCAGATGCATACCATCGTAAATTCACATCTCAGAAGTTCCCATTTGTACGTTATTGTAATATCGGCTAGCGAAACTTTTTACCTATCAATATTATATTAATTATATGTGATGTGCTTGACCCATTCACTAGGTTGCTGAATTAGATCCTTGGCATCTGGTACGAAATGCAATAGGAAAATGCAAACGCAGATGACGTATAAAAATAGCGTAGCTGTTATCTAAGCAGTAATCATTTCGTGCCAGTGGTGTTCTTACTCTCTTACTAATTAGTACCGAGTAGGGCTAACTTACAGGGCAATGAGGCAGTGGCCCGATAGGTTTGTCTGACGGGTAATTGTGTGGGACTTTTCTTTTGTCTGTTTGTGGACCTGTTTTAAGGTTCGGTGGGCCTGTTTTTAAGGTGGATTTCCTTGATATTACTACAAACATTTCCTGCAACAAGCTGAAATACTTGCCATCTTCCATACCCGACAAAACACCTATACAGCGTGTCTGTGCAGGGAAACAACCTTTACCCCACAGTCATTACCACGCGTATGCCTTTAATACGTATACCTGTAAAACGAAAATGTAAGTATATCCCAGGTAAGAGATGTGGCGCAGCGGCCAGGGCAGCTGACTTCTGGGCACAGGGTTCACGGTTCGATCCCCGGCTCTGGCGGCAGCTCAGCTCAGCACCATGTGACTCTGGTCAATAGCTCACTTAATTTCCATGACAGCCTCCAGCACCTTGACCCCGTAAGGGTGACTAGTTTGCGCTTTACAAATACGGATTTACATTTTGTTTTAATAGACTAAACATTTGCTTCATATATAATACATATCTACCCACGTATAGGACACACATGATGCTGATTTGCCTCTTAGTTCATTAACAGCATTGTCACCAGGGCGAGGGCATGAATGTTTCTAAAATTATGTATAAAAGCTATTACTTTTAATAAATACACAATTAAGCATGAAGTGGTACCGCAGTCATTTGTAATCAACAGATGTTTCTATTGCCATAGCCACAACATTTCCAACTGACAAGTGGTTTTACTGATAAAACTGTGTAGTGTACAAACAATGTTTGGAAATCGAGTTTCTGCAAATATTTGGCATTTGTTCCTCACCAAGTAAAGTGTTCTGATTTGTTTTGCTCCTATTTAAATCTTTGTTTGCATCACACTTCTGAATTACAGAAAAGGTGCTTTCATAATTCAAGATATATTTAGAGATGTTTGTACTACTCACTTACACCCTATTAAAATGTGTGTTAAACAAAACTGACACCTTACAGCCTTTTGTTTCAAAATGATTGTCAGACAGTTCACTTGGCAAAAACCTCTAACTGTAGCAAGAGAAAGAAAAGTAAACACCATTTTCCAGGATAAGATAAGCAGCAATTAGTAAAAAGACAAACTGATATCAGGCCTCGAAAAATCACTAAAATATTACTAGATCTGCAGATCTAGTGACTTGAATAATCTACTTGATCTAGAAGGAATGCACTTGACCCAATTGTGTGATCCTAGGCAAATGCTTTATTTCTTTAAATCACCTTTTTTCATTATTAAATATGAGAGCACCTTCAAATTTGTGAGTTCACCATGTTTGCTGTTCAAAAAGTCTTATGTTTCATTTAACCCCTTGCATGCGGGGATCATTCCCCCGCTGTGCTGGGGGAGGCGCACACAGTGCCCCGGTGCTCATGACGAGCTCAGCTCGTCATGAGCCACGGTGGTCGTGTGCTCATGACGAGCTGAGCTCGTCATGACCACACCCGTTTCTTTAGAACGCTCGCACAGCAGGGGAATTAGCCCTGCGTGTGAGCATTCTAACGGTCATGACGAGCACGGGAACCGTGGCTCAGCGTCCAAGGGGTTAATAGACTATTCATTTTCACAGTTTATAATACAATCTTGCCTACATAATAGGTACACATGACCCCTCACTTCCCTCTTGGTTCATGGCATGCAGTTTAACTGATAAAACTATACAGAGTACAAACAATAATGGGGAAATTGTGTTTCAGCAAATATATCATTTGCATATCACCAAGTAATGTGTTCTGATTTGTTTGGGTTTTATTAAAATATTTGCTTCTGTCACACATTATAATAAAAAAAAGTGTTTACCAACTACTGAAATATATTTTGAAATATTTGTACAGTTCATTTACAAGGTATTTAAATGTTTGTTTAGAAACAAAACTCACATCCTATAGCCGGTCATTGAACACAGCATGACTGTCAGACAGTTCACTTTACTTTTCTTTCTCTGACTGCAGTTAGAGGAATTTGTAAACACCTTCTCCACGCCACGATAAAACAAGGAACAATTTGTAAGGAGACATAATCTGAGATCTGACCCATGTCTCTGAATGCACAGGAAATGTAACAAGATTTAAAGGCACCTTTATTGTTTTTCACTTTTCTTAATTATAAAGAACACTTTGTCATTCGTAGTCTCTCATCAGATCTATTATTTGTCCCAGTCTGATCCTGTTAGTAGACAATATTTATGTTACATGCATCCCATCATCTCTTGAGACTGGTGGCAACCCTAGGCACAGATAGGGAGGCAAAATGATTTACACAAGATGACACCATACCACAGGGAGTTCGCTAAAAGAAAGCTGGATCCCTTTTCAGTAACTCAGTTGATTTAGGCAGGAGGTACTGGGATTTACATAGGATCACATGTTTAAGTCATTTTGAAAATCTAGAGTCAAACTAGGTCCTTGTAGATGGAGTGCACCGCCTTTGCCTGCACCTTTAAATGGACGAGCTAGGCGCAGACTTGGTCAGTGCACCTTAACACAATGAATGTGCGCTTCCAGTTTAGCCGCAAACTTGTACCTGCCCTGGGGGCAGCTCTCTAGTGAAACGTGGGCCCCTTTTCACTGTGTCGTTAGCAGGCTGGGCTGCTTTTGAAAGGGGTAGAGATTCTCCTGCATGCAGGCAATGAGTGATTGCACCCTCCTGCAGGAGAATGTGCACCGCCTTTCAAGGAGCACCCTTCGGGGAGCTGTACTGTCTGTCCACCACCTCTTTCTGGCACTGCCAATGCCCCAACAGCTTTTTTGGCTCCCAGTCTGTGTCTGTTAGATGGTTTATGCAAAGAGGCAAAGTGTTTCCTCATTTGCATGGGAGTGTACTCTTGAGATTGCACCAGCACTACATGTGCCCTAGCACAGTTTGCATTGCAGATGGGTCGCAGAAATGCATGCTGTCTCTTGTTTAATACCAAGGTGCCCTAGGGGATACAAACATATATGCCCGTTCGCCACCTCCTTCCCCAGGCACTTTTGATAATGCAGCTCCTAGTCTACAAATCCAACATCTGCTATTTGGCCTCTGAAACATATCTCATACCACATTTGTGTTCCAGCGTTGGTATATATAAATGACATTCTGCAGGTCACTAAACAAGTATTTGGACAGGCCTCTTCCAAAATTACCACCTTGTCACATTCAGTTAAATGTTAGACTTTTAACGTACATACAGTTTGTACTGTATGTAAGTTAAACGTCTAACATTTAACTGAATGTGACAAGGTGGTCGTTTGTACTGTGTATGCTTCACTTAAGCATTGGACAGAACTGTCTGACAGTAAGACAAAGGGTAGTGTTTGGCGCTGTGTTGGCTGATTTCGTGGCCTAGGCAGACTAGTTTTATACTGTTTATTTATAAAATGATATATGCTGTTTAATGCAATACTGTTCCAAGAACTGAGATACTCAAACACACAGTTGAATCTGGCGAGCCTCCACACGTCAGAATCTGGCGAGCCTCCACTATTTGGCATGGCTGGTCATGCATGACTGTCCTCTTAGACCCTTAGCTTATTGCTTTGATTAATATCTGAAGTCACTTATCAGTGGTAGCTGCTTGGATTTCATACAGCGACCTTGGTTATAGGCTTGATCCTTTCACCACATGGCAGGCATATAGTTCTGTTTCTTCTGCAGTCCCGGCATTGGTATCAGTTGCCCCAAGATGTCAAAATAGCCAGTTTGCAGGGACTTCAGCCAGTAGATGTGACTTTGATCTTCAGGATCTCTTCTCCATATGTGTTGGGGCTTTTACATGTTGACCCTAGAAAGAAAGGTACCAGCAGACTGTGGCTGATCAATAATTAAATGGCGTGCCTCCATCCTTTGTGCATAACTATGGCTGCGTTCTGAATTTGGTAATGCCACTGTTGTATGCTATTGTTGTTGAAACTCTATATGTTCCTTAGGCCCGGGTACAGCACTGCTGGTGTCTGCGGACAATTCAAGTCTCTTTAGCTTTGTCAATGTACAGGACTGTGGATTCTGCTAAAGGGTGTCTTTGGTGGCCTAAATAGCCAGTTGGTATGCACTCTTCTACTCACAGGCTGAGGTAATTTTAAGAAGCTATCCTAGTGGTTCAACGAGAGAGGTACGCTTCTCAATGAACTGGCCACAGTACGTGACCATGCCCGGGAAGCTACATACTTTGGATACTGAGGACAGTGGAGCATCTGAATTGATGTCTTGCCATTTGGATGGGTCTGGTGCTACCCACTTGCTGAGATACAGTAATCAAAAAAGTGTATGCGCTGTTCGAGGAATTACACTTGTTTTCGTTCATTGTTAGCCTACACTCTTAGAGGCATTGCAGAAGGGCCTTCAGTTGATAGTAATGTACTTTAGTGGCTTTAGCATAGGATATCATTGCTGTTGTTAATGGCCCCACTGAACCCACGGATGACTTCCTTAATAGAAGTTTGTAAACCTTCAGCAGAAATCGAGCTGCAAATGTCTGTCTGTCAAGCATTGAGATGGTGGTGTATTTCAATACAGGGTCAAGAAACTCTTGGTGATACCCCTAGAAGAGATTACTTTGAGAATCAGCAAGCCAAGTCAATTTTAGTAACCAGATCACAGACTGCAGGTTTTAGGTGGTGTGAGGAAGACTCATGTCCATGCAGATGTAGACTTCACCTGGTTTGAATTAGTGGAGGCTTCAACCCTTTCCAATTATGCTTGTCTGTGCTGCCCATGCAATTTTTGCTTCGACTGTGGATTGCATGTGTGTAATCAAAGGCCAGTCATACCATCTTGTGTTTCATGCACCCTATGTATATGAATAGTAGTAAAAGTCAGCATGATTGTTACTGAGTTTGCAGGTACTGATGCTGAAGGCAATTTGAATTAGGTGAAGTTTCTCAGCCGTGCAACTGCTTGTGAGAATAGCTGACTAGATTTTGCGATAAACACTTGGATTATTGTGCGGTGTGAGCATCAACATGCTGTGCAATGCTAGGAGTACAGTGCCTTCATGTGTGACAATGTCAATGGTGGTCGAATTAAGGTTGGTCGTGCGTTGAGCAGGAGATTATTGTAGTTTTTACATCACATTAACGGACGCCTCTTTCCTGATGAGAGTGGTTCCAGGTTGGCTGTCGATTCGTACCTAACATTTTGCCTATTTTTCCGATGGGCCTCACATGATGATCACATGCACTGCAGGAGCAGGGACTTGAGATACCACTTTATCCTCTTCCAGGTTTTCTAACCGTGGCAGTGATGTTGTGCAAGTGCCTTCTCGAACTTCTGAGTTGGAGAGGTAGTCTGTTTGTGTGGGCCTCTGGACCCTTGACCTACACTCCTTTGCATAGTGATTAATCTTTCTGCTTGTGGAACATTTCTTCCTGAGTGTGCACCCTTTGGCATGAGAGAAGGAACCATTACTGTTGGCATAGATGGACTGTTGGAAAAGTTGGTTGATTGGATGGGCGATGTTGAGATTCAGTTTAGATTTGTGTTTTTATTACCAAGGACAGATTCAGCATTAATTCAATGTGAGATGCATAGGTATTTGAAACTTCAAGAAAGCGGCCTAGATGGATCAGGTTAGGGAGCGACACTTAGGTTCTATGAAGATGCAGCCTCTCAGCTTGCCAGGTGCACATACTTGGAAAATGTGTGCAGTTTCTCCCGTCTCATTGTGTGGTGTATGGGTGCATGCAGGCCTTTAGGGCACACATGAAAATTGTCAATAGTATCTTCTGAGCTCTACTTGACTTTTCCTAATAGGAAACGGTCACAGACTAGGTTGGCAGTTGATACAAAGTGGATGTTCAAGGCAGTATTCTTTGTGTCGTTTTTGTGTTCATATCTGTGGTCCTGTGTTCACATATCATCTCAGTTCTGTATAATGATGTGGTGCTGCTTCTTTATCCTTTCCTCGTTGGATAGCCTCCCCGAGGACTATCAGTGGAGCGATATAACAATCAGCTTTAAGACGGCGACAGAAGCAGCCCCTGCAGCGAGGTAGTCAGGAGTTGGTGCCAGGTGTGAGACTGGTCTGCCACTTTGGTGGCGAATGCAGGTCCTGTAGCCAACGGTGCGCCTAAGTAAGACACCTGCAGTGAAGAGGAGTTACCACAGGTGAGTTTGGGAGGTGCCCACATCTTGTTGCCAATATTATGTTCTGTATTGCTGGCATGTATTGCTGTGCATAATGTAGAGCAGGAGCAGACATGTTTGGTCTGTGTATGCCACGTGGTAGGCATGTACAACGGAATCTGTTATTTAGCAGCACTCTTCCTAGGTCATGGAATGAACCAACAACAAGGGTTGTTCCCTGAATTAGTTGCTCATGCATGACACTACAAATAACCAGTGCTTAATTTGGAGGGAAAAAAAAAACATATCTGCCAAGGCCTTTATCAGGAGGCCACTGCATTGCCTTTCCCAGTGCAGCTTGGAGTACCAATACAATTACTAATCATCAAAATCCTACAAGTGTGACAATTCAGCTTATTCCAGGCCCCCAAAGCTAGAAGAATGGCTTGGGCGGCATTCAATAGCCCTTTTTAATGTATATTGAATTAATAACCAACTGTTGTTGTGCTCCTCTTTAAATCAGACAGACCGCGTCACCATGTGGCAGACTGTTACAAACCTCGGTGTTGACAATTATGTGCCGGTGCCGAGCACCGGAAACAACTGACTCAAATTAAACACTGCAGATAAACAGAGTAAATGTTGTAAAGAAGCCTTCAAATCCTATCTAGTTTTACAAACTGTTACAAATGCTTTAAAATGAAACACTTGACACACATTTTCCAAAAGCACACTCACCGACCCCAGTTACTATCAAACTGTGAATGTTGGTCACTTTACTTTTTGGTGACGTGCATGTTTTTTTGTCACATTTTGACTCCGATACGTCCTATGAAGCTTGAAATGTCAGTCGTCCTCTTTGCACATTTCTCAAACTCAATCTTCATTTGGATGCCAAAGCAGCCATAAAAGTACACAAAAACAAGCAGTGCTTGCATAGGGTCCGATTATGATGACGGTGGTACCGCCACCGACAGCCCTTGGGTGGCAGTCCCACTGCCATGATATCCGCCTGCCATATTACCATGGCAGGCGGATAGTTGGCTGTCGGAAAGACCGACCGCCATGCATCCGACGGGCTCCTTTATCCCACTGGTTCGTCGGAGGGGAATCCTATCCCTACAACGGTGGCAGTGCCTACCAGGCAGCGCCGTAGGGATTATGATGTCCCTTTCCGCCCGCCTTTTTATGGTGAGTTAACCCGCCATGAAAAGGCAGGCAGAATAGGTCTTTAAGGGGCCCATAGCGGGCGCCCTTTACACCCTGCCCCTAAGCTGTGGGCTTTGTGCCCCCCCGACATATCCCTGCACCATGTGGCAGGCACCGCATAGTGTCTGCCACATAGTGCAGTGATCTGTCAGGTGTCCCTATTTTGCATTGCAACAGCACCCTCCGCAATGTAAAAGATAGGCATTGCAACCGTCGTGGTGGCGGTCGCCTCGTAATGCCTCTGTTGGGATCGCCGATACCCTGTCGGACGGTCCATTTGCGATATAGTGGCCGACCGCCATCCTAATGAGCCCCATAATTTTCAGTGCGATTTAAATTAGCAAGACCTAAATTTCATATAGAAACACAGTACAGTAATAGCTCATATACATACATAAAAATCCAGACAGAAAAAATAAAACCTTATTCGAAATGCATTATACTGCGTGTTCACACAGCGGCTTGCAGAAAAGAGCTGGTTTAAAAACAAGACGCATCCTCAAATGACTTGCAAAAAAAGTAATGCTTGGGAGCACCACCTAAGTTCCACGACATCACAAAAGGAATTAAAAATAATTTGGTAAATCTTTTATAAACCCACAAATGTGCATAGTCAATTGCCCAGACCCATCACAGGGGCACGTGCTGAATTCAAGGTTTCTTTGGAAGCCCACCAGAAAATAAAGTAAATATTTAATTGTATCTGCCTTGAAACAAAAAAGTAAAGAACGTTCCCAGTGCCCACAGGTGTTAAACAATGGTTGCTTGGGGGACTAACCGGGTTCAGGTGCAAATAGGCTGCAACAGTGGGCTTTAGTACTTCCAAATGCATTCTTTTGGTTCGGGCCTGGGCAAATAATAACGCTTGTGCACAGTAGTTCGCTTCTCAGGGTGGGATTGAGGAAGGCATTAGATAACCCAATCTCTTGGAATGTTGTCTTTACATAGGTTTACCACAGAATAGAGAGACGGCAGTCGTTGATAATCTCTCTCTCTCTCTCTCTCTCTCTCTCTCTCTCTCTCTCTCTCTCTCTCTTTCTCTCTTTCTCTCTTTCTCTCTTGCTCTCTTGCTCTCTTGCTCTCTTGCTCTCTTTCTCTCTTTCTCTCTCTCTCTCTCTCTCTCTCTCTTTCTCTCGCTCTTTCTCTCGCTCTTTCTCTCTCTCTTTCTCTCTCTCTCTCTCTCTCTTATATATTGAGGAAGACTGAGGAGTAAACAAGTGCCGGTACTAACTCGTTTGTGCTGACTGCAAAACTTGAAAGCTGAATGCACTTAGGGCTGCAAACCATGATATAGGCTTGGGCCAGTTGTGTTGCCTCTGGAATTTGTATCTGTGTTAGGAAGCTGGAAACTAAGATTTTAAGACCTTTCTGCAAGTTTTCACGCATCGCTCGCTTGCGGAGCGCATCCCCGTCAGTGCGAGGAAATTACCGCCGCCGCGAAGGCCCAGATCGTCGCATCCTTCGCTTGAGGGACGCACCAGACCGGTGTAGGAGGATTGCCATCGCTGTGAGTATTGTTGCAGAGCCTGTCGTCACTGGGTGAGATTGTCGCTCCGCTTGCTTGCAGACCGCATCACTTCGCTGCGAGAGTCGTCGCAGAGCCATCACATCGAGGGGCCGCGAGAGGAGCAGATCGGCGCTGAGCCGCACATAGTCGTCGCACCGGAGATCGTCGCCGCCCCGAAGATCGTCACATCGTACCTTTTGCGAGCCGCTTCCACCGAAGCCTGTGCACCGGAATCCACGCATGGTATTGCATCCCTCCCCATACAGACCGAAGTCACCACCACACGCCCCCTGCGTCCAGCGGGGTTGTCGCATCGCCTCCCCAGGGTCTCAAGAGTGACGCATCGCTTGCTTTTCAACGCTACAGCTTTCACTTGGAACTTTTGTCGCATCTAAAGGTACTGTTTTCTAAAACGTGACGCAACTGTGGATTATTTTAACGCAACCTTTAAGAACACTTTTGAAACCATATTCTTGAACTGTGTGTTGGATTTTTGTCGTTTTGGTCTTGTGTAGTTTAGATTAAATACCTTTGTTTTTCTAAACTGTTGTGGAGTCAGTTTGTGGTGTTTTCACTGTGTTACTGTGAGTGTTGGTACAAATACTTTGCACATTGCCGTCAATAAGCCTGACTTCCCGTGCCAAGTTTCCAAGGGGGTGAGCAGGGGTTATCTGAACAGTGTTTTCTTCTTACCCTGACTAGAAGCAAGCGTCCCTATTTGGACAGTGGTACCTACCTCTGCCAACTAGAGACCCCCAGTTCTAACAATGCGTAACCTATTTCATTTCAAAGAAGAAGCCGCCTTTGCTTAAGGCTGCTTGGAAAGTGAACGTGCATGGTGTGCTGAATGGTGCAGGGTAGCATGTCGTGCCTGCAGTAGGAGAAACCCATTAAAGAAAATAGTGCTTACAGACTAAATAAGACATACAGTGTAACAACAGAAGTAAAAGGGCTAGTCCTCATGGGAGCTTACAAATGAAGACAAGGCAATACTGAAGAGGGACTAACAAGCCTATTAATTAATCAGAAGCCGGCATTTATAAAGGACAATGACACAAGCCAATGAAAAATATGGGCTGAGCTTCAAGTTCATACTTTAATACAGCATGCCTCGCAGAGCAGCTAATGCTCTGCGCAGACTCGACCTAAAAACCAATCGTGAAGGATATACTACCCAGAAACGTGCAACGTCTGCATGCAAACTGACGATCACCTTCATACATTCTGATCACTGAAGCATTACACTTTCATATCTACCTAATACTAGGATAAGATCAAGCTGTTTCCTTGTGGCAGATAAGCAGATTGCTACCAAAAAAGCAACTGCATGCCCTGATACCTAATCAGTCTGCCTACCACACAACCTTTTGATCCCAACACTCTAAATTATGTTCTTTCCTTTACTAATAGACTCAAAGAACATGTCACGGGACAGTCCACAACAAATGTTGGACTGGCGCGGTAGAACATTGCCTCTCTGAAAAATAGAGGCAGTATTGACCACACCCAAATAAAATTAAGAAGCTTAGCAAACTAAAACTGTGGCCCTGGATAAAAGAGGCACTAGTCCTCTGTTACAGAAAACAGGGTATCCGGGCAAAGACCGACTACTGGGATACTAGTAACAAGAGCAAATAACAGCTACAGAGCGAGTTACCGATGTAGATCTCACAATTAAAACACTTCTTGTAAAGTTGCACTTTTTCCAAATTAAGTTAATCCTAAAACACGTTCACCAATGCAGTTATCCACATCCACCCCAAACACTACACCCACTTAACACATTCAACAACCCCCTAGGAAAGTAGAGCAACATTTTGCACAGCTTAAGTTCTACCAAGCGGGCGAACCAGTTGATCCATCTGAAATGGGTTAGATGGTGGGTCATGTTTTTTCGCAACTTCACTGCAGTGCACCCTGTAGAAAGAATCCTAAAACAGCTCTCCCTCACTCAGGTTTGGCCAGCTGGTCGAAAAGACCTATTTCTATCAGGACACAGCTGCAGGGGAAATCTGACATCTTATAAAGTCGTGCACTCTGGCTAAACCAAGCACAGTCTATCCACTGACACTCCCATAGAAAAACCTCAGTAGACAAACCCACATTCACACACACTTATGTCTGCAACTTAAAGGGCACAATTAATTTGAAGCCGCGCAGTAAATAAAACTGCTTCAGAATCTAATAGCATTGCTTGCCCTTTGCTAAAGTTCTTGTGTAGCTTGTCCCAAATGTAATTCCTTACCAAAAAATAAAGGGAAAATATCTGGCAGGAAAGTTCAGGAGGATTCCACATCATTTTTACACGACTCCCTATGGCTTTTAGGATCTAAAATACAGTGGTGAACTTACATGGCGGGGCCCTGTTCGGACAAGGCAACAGCTTGCCCAACATTTTGGTCTACCCCTTTATTCAAGAGTTTTATATAGCGCTGGCTAGACCCGGAGGTATCAGAGCGCTTTACATGAGGTTCCACAAAAATGACAATTACAAATCGGTTCCAATTTACATGAGTTGCTAGACAATTGCAAGAGACATAGAAGACAAGATAATTGAAGTGTAGAGGGGAAGTGTAAAGGGATAGGAGGGAGATACGGCAAAGAGACAAAAGGAAAGTCTGTCCAAAGTCCGGCTGGGTAGGTGACAGTCGAGGTGAAGTCCCAAAACCCATCTCCTCTATAGCTATCAGGTAGCTCCACCGGGCATTGACCAAATAGCTCGGTCTCAATGGGAAAACCAATTAAAGGAACATGGAGGGCAAAATAAATGGCGCGTAGAGGGGAGAGGGCATGGAAGGAGAGAAAGGGGGATAGGGGAAGAGACAACAGGGAGAGACAATATGAGGTCTGTCTAACGGCCGACTGGGTAGGTGACGACCAAGGAGGGAATCCACAGTCCATCTCCCCTATAGCTAAACCAGGTAGCTCCATGGGGCATTCGACAAAATAGTTCAGTCTCAATACATTGGGAGAGCAGAGAAGGAGGGACAAAAATAGAGGGAGGATGCGGGAAGAGACGACAGGAGAGAGAAGAAAGGAAGAGGAAGTTTGGCTGAAGACCGACTGGGTAGGTGACGTCCAAGGAGGGAATCCCCGACCTGTCTTCCCTATAGCCAAACCAGGTAGCTCCATCGGGCATCAGACAAAGTAGCTAGATCTCAAATGACGAGGGAAAAATTCACAGACAGGGTGGGGACTAAGGGCCAGGACAGGTGAAAGCAGAGAGTAGAGCGAGGCGATAAACCGGGTGGGAATTAGGGCCAGGACAGGTGAAGGCAGAAAGGTAGTTCGGCAGAAAGTTCCCATGGATCTGGTGCGCTATAGGATCGCGGTCCTGGTGTTGCGTCACAAGGCAAAGGACCCTGGTGCCCACCGAATCCACATCTTGCTGCAGGGACGACACCGCTCCGACCAAGCCGAACGTAGATTATCCATTGAGGATTTGATGTCCCGACTGATGTTACTGCGTAGTTCAGCTTTGTAGTCCTTGATTATGTTCAGGCGATTCGCTTTTTGAGGGTCATTGTTGCTGCGCCTGTGTCTCATCGAAGTGTAGATCGTTTTTCAGAATTCGGTAAGAAGTCCGAGACTTTGTTTAAAGACTAGCCCGTCGCCTACTTAGGCGGCATATGGATCAGCCCCCAGAGCGTTTGGGACTGCGATGGTAGATTAGCGCTAAATTCAAGGCTGCAGACCGTCGCGGCATGTGAATATGGAAGGCCTCGCGTCCGGGATATGTTGGGTCAGATGGCTGGTGCTCGGTAGTGAACGCTGTCAACGCCTGCGTACCCGCAGGCAAAGGTACTGTGGCGGTCTCTCCAGAGGGCAGAGGTGGATTATGCAGTGCGTGCAAGGAGAGGACAATATGTGATCCCCAGATGTTGATGCTCATCGAAGGGCCTTGGGAGTACAGGATCACATTGTCAGTAAAGCCTGGGAAGTAGGGGAGGTGTGTTGTGACTCCCGCACCAGAGTAGTTGAGAGAACCCGCACCCCAGAGGTTCAGAAGACACCCTCACCCGAGCCATCCATGTGGCCTCATTGTGCACTGATTCCTCTCCTCTAAACCATCCTAAACGCCTCATGGCACTACTTGGGAAGTTAAGACCGGAACTAGGAACAAACAAAGCACTTGGTATAATTCTGTTCCTTGAGAGGGTGATATGAACGGAGATCTTTAATAAAATCAGTACTCTTTCAGTTTTATTTACCCCCTTGTCTTTAATAAAGTCAGGACTCTTTCACCAACTGGCGGAGAGGATCTGGCTGAGAGGATCTGGAGTTGTATTACAAGACCGGAGGCTCATATCCTTCAAGTGTAAAGCAGATTTACTACCACCGGCTCGCGGAACCGTGTTACAGTAAAACAGGCTAAAAGTAGAAGCTCTCGACCAGCCAGAGGACTTGGGAAAGTGCTCCAGCCTGGAGCCCGATCAGAAACCTCTCCAGGCCTGAGCACCCCTGGCGAAATGAGCCCCAAACTGATATATTTCTCTACCCTCCCCCCCCCCCCCCAGGACCAGCAACCTGTGATGTGCTGGGTGCAACACTGGCTCAGGGTTTAGACATCACCTGAAAAGAACCATCCGCCTCAATTGTTGGCCTTTGGGAGCCTTTTGGAATCTAATGGGGACTTGAGGCACGAAGCTCTATTCAAAATCGGCCCATCTTAACCCAGGGTGAGATTGTCAAATTTGCCACTTAAAAGCTCACACAGGTTCTACTCGCATAACGAACTGTTACAGCTGTTCTAGTTGAAATGACACTTGTTTGGCTTAAAGATGTAACAGTAGGCCTTATCCCTTCAATGAAAACGTTGCGTGGATTTCTGCTCATGTCACCATCTGCATTATTGGGTCAATCCACTGTGATAACACTCTTGTAATGCAAGCAAGTACTTAATTCATTTGTTCTAGCTTGGTTTGTAGTATGTAAGTAAACCCAGTAGGAGTAATCCAAACACCCACCCACCCACCAAGCGGTGTACTTACAGCTTAACATCCCCCACACAACACAGCACTGATGTGCCTCCCAGTGGGCTGTTGTGTTGATTTCAGTTTGTGTTGCTTTCAGTAACACTTGTCACGAATACACACCACGCACAGACATGCACACAGCTAGCAACAACATGCCCAGACGCTGGGAAAAGGGTAAGTCACCTGCATTCGAGAGTTACATGGAATAGGTAATTACCCCATGGCTGACCTCTCAGGCACCAAAATCACACCCACAATTTACTGAACATTACACCACCAACCTACCAAATATTATCGTAGGATGACACAGATTGTTATAATATTGTCTGCCGCACAGTGTATTTATAATCAAATGTCCACTGTAGGGGCCTGTGTTTGATCCATGGTCACAGGTTCAAATCCCAGCGGGTCCACTCAGCCTTTCACCTTTCTGAGGTCGATAAAATGATTGCTATTGAGTTGGGTATCAATAAACATCTGTCATTCAGCGCCAAAATGCCAACGGGTGAATGTGCACTTTACAAATACACATTATGTTTTGTTAAATGTGTCTAAAAGGTTCCCACATGTACTCACTGACATTTTTTTCAAACCCCAGATACAGGCTGTTGACTGACCCCATGCAGGTGTTCCCCGGTTTTCGGCCGAAAGCATTAACATGCTGCTACTTGCAGTTTAACAAACAAGTTCAAGCAGGCTTAGTACTGTTGGCCAAAAGGTTTGGGCTGGGTTAAAAATCATTCTATTGAAATGCAGTCAGTTGATCTTCAAGAGCTTCAGTGTGAAGTTTGCTCAAGTTGTTTGAAATACTTATGTGGATGCTCTGCCTATGTTTTCCTTCACTTTGACTCAATGCATTATGACATTACAGTTGATAGAAAGACGACTGCAGTAGACCCAAAACAAAATCCAGCTTCTCTTGCTACATCTCTCAATGCGCCTGCATTTGGAGAATAACATTCTTTGGGATCATCTTTAACCACCATCCAAAATAAACACATTCCATAGACCTCCATTTGCCCACCTTTCCACCAAACCTCTGCCACCCTCTGATACATTTTCAGAGACTTGGCAATTGCCACCTTGTGCATCATCACTCTTTCCTTTACAGGCTTCCTCTCAAGAAGGGGTCTGAACTGGTCTTCTGCGCAGTGTATTTGGAATCTTTCTTGTCTTTCAATATATCAGTTTCTTTTTCTTGGATCTTGTAGATGTAAAAATCTGTGTATCCTCACTATCTTGTGAAGGGCGACCTCATGGGTGGGGGGCGGCTTATGAGGGTCGATTGGATTGGGGGTATGGGTACAGAGCAGAGAAGCAGAAGGTTTCACTCCTGTTATGATTCTTGTCTTGGAAAGGTTCACGATTGATTTGTGCTGTACTGTCCGTCTAATGCTAAACTACAGTTTAACACCTGGTTGTAGTAAAACCGTTCTGCACTGAGCACACCCAAAGGATGCTACTAAGGTTGATGGCAACGTCCTCGGAAGGCATTCTACTGCATGCCCCCAAAAACCTACATATGAAGATTTTGTTTTTTAAGCTTTGTCCAGCTTGCACTCTCTTTAATGTGTTCAATTTTAGAGATGTACCATTACCCACTTTGTGACCTAAAATTCCTTCCAATGCAGGTGCACTAAGAAGAATAGTTTAACCTTCCGCTGCGATAGCTTGTATGAGTGACCATGCAACTATCAGGCAGCCAGCCTCTCTTCTGATTCTGGGATGATCCCAGCATTCCTAACCCGATAGTTAAGGATGTTGGAGCAGATGCCTCAACTCATGTTTCAGTTGAGGTGAACAGTCTCTTAAATTAAGAAGTTTGTCCTCCACGTAGTGCGTGTAGTGTCTGGATTTCTCACCTCTTTTCCATAATTCTGACACAGAGATGTTACACACATGCTTTTCTTTGTTTCTCATTACCATTGTCTTGCAGTTGGTTATTACCAGTCACGATGTTGTCCTACCTCCCACCATCAGATGTGTTACAGGCATGCTTTTTTTTGTCTCTCATTACCATTGTCTTGAAGTTGGTTATTACTAGTTACAGTGTTGTCCTACCTCCCACCATCTCATTGTTTATGCCATATTTCCAACCTGTTGAATTTGAAATCGTAATCCATTCCTCTTATTACCACTTTCCTGCCCTCCTGCAACACACACATTTTGGGTCTGCACTTTGAGTCTGTTTTGACTGTGCCTACTGAGACCAATAATATTATATCCCATAACTGAGGCATCTTTTGCTCTGTCACCTTCTCGCCATTCATTGCGATTTGCTACTTAATGTGTTGTGCTGTAAATGTGTCATTTATGTGTATTAGAGGCTGTTTAGTTATGTGTTGTGCTGTTTATCTTCACAGATTCTCTCTCTCACTTTCTTAGACTCGATGTGAAGTTCTTTAATAAATACAAAAAATGCTGGAACTTGAGTCTGTGGTCTCAACCGCTTCTCATATTTAGCCTGGTCTAACCGTTATTTGTAAACCGTTTACTTACATCTAAAGGCTTACCAGAGCTTTGTAATCATTATTACCACTTATGTTATTTTTGTTTGAATAGTGATGCATACACCATTAGAGAAAGACACTTTTCTGGCATCTTGTTGTTTCTAGTCTAATTGGGATTTTTCATGTTTTAGGTAACTGCTCGGTCAAGGATTGGGGCTGAGAGCGGTGGAAGACCAAAAGATAGGCATCATTGAAGATGTTGCATTTATGCACAGCAGTTCACAAATGCTGTACTCGCGTGGTCAGCAGATTCCATCGAATAAAGCACAGTGGTCACACGTTCCAGAGGTTCAGTGCCTATGCAACGCAAAGCTCTGAAAATAGAGACTCTTACACATACGTCATCGTTGGAGCCGGCTCTGCTGGCTGTGTTTTAACAAACCGTCTATCCGAAGACCCAGATAATTCAATCCTTCTTTTGGAAGCAGGACCTAAAGACACTTTTCTAGGTAGCAAACGATTATTGTGGAAAATTCATATGCCAGCAGCCTTAGTGTATAATCTCTGTGATGACAGATACAATTGGTATTACCAGACAACACCACAGAAACATATGGATAACCGAGTTATGTACTGGCCCAGAGGACGAGTATGGGGTGGCTCCTCTTCCCTCAATGCCATGGTATATATACGCGGACATGCTGAGGACTACAATCGATGGGAACGGGAAGGTGCCATTGGATGGGACTATGACCATTGTTTACCTTATTTTAAGAAGGCACAAACTCATGAGCTGGGCCCCAACTTATACAGAGGTGGAAGTGGACCCTTACACGTCACACGAGGAAAAACAAATCATCCACTTCATCGTGCTTTTATTGAGGCTGGTCAGCAAGCGGGATATCCTTTTACTGATGACATGAATGGATTTCAGCAAGAGGGATTTGGATGGATGGATATGACTATACACCAAGGTAAACCCAAAATTATTCACTTTTACTAACTGTATGTGGTTACAGCAACTTATTTCAGGAAAGTTCAACCAGAAGCATGCATCTATCAAGCCGTATATATGAGCCACACTACATAGCATGAGTATTGGTAGAAGTCCTTTTAATTCTGATTTACAGTGGACAAATTAATCAAGTTCCCTCATTTTTAGCTAATTAAACTAACTGAATTCCCCTCATTCTAACAGGAACATAGATGTTTGTGGTCCCCACGCCTTTAGACTCTGTGAAGTAAGAAAATAGATAATCTAAATTTGTTTATTTATTTATTCAGAGTTTTATATAGCGAGAACAAGATCTTTGCAGATATCAGAGCGCTTCACAGAAACAGGGGTGAGGGCAACAAGAGGGTGACTAAACATAATATTGGGTACAGTATAATATTCAATAGCATGATCGGATATCAGTCATGTGCTGATAAAATACCAATAAACAATCAGGTAAACGATAATATAAGACGGTGCAGAGTCTTTGATCCAACTACAATAGAGATCAGGAGAGCTTAGGCTATAAGGATGGCTTATACCACTTTCTAAGAGTTACAGAGAAACAAGGGGTAGGGACATCAAGTTTCGGCAAACTAACGTGTACAATATAGTAATAGGTAGTGAGTGAGTAGCATAATAGGATCGCAATCAAGTAAGAATATGATATCATTAGCCATTAGACAGTCAGGTAGCCAGTGATACAAAAGCGGTGCAAAGTGTTTTTCCAAAGTACCCCCTACAGCTGAAGACCCTTGTGCATTGCCCGGCTTACGGAAGTAGGATACTCCTTGGTGGGTCTGGTCTTATTAAACAGAATATAAACTGCTTTCAATTTAGAATGACGTTATTGGATGCCAAAAATGTGAACTATTATATATGAGAGTACATATCACATCATGAAAGGGAGCCTGCTACCAAAGATACTAATCTTGTGATGCCCCTCACTCTCATGTGTTAGGAAACCTTTAGGTTTTAAAAAGAACCCTCACCCACTAACACTAGTTAGTGGCATGCTTCATCATAGGATTACCACCTGAGAAGGCTAGCTCAACTGGCTGTTGTCCGACGCTTTTCTCTGAGTCACTATTCCTGCACATTTTCCAGTAGTTTTCCTACATCCTCTCTCCCATCACTTTCTTCACTAACTTCCCATAACTTTTTCTCTGTTACTGTCTCCTAGTCACTAAAAAAAAACTTCTGCCGTCGACACTCAATCCTTCCCTTCCACACTTTCTGTACCTACTACATTCTCTGTGTCTTTGCCATTTTTCCCTCCCTCGTTCTCCATTCTTTAGTTGCTGGGCCTATTCATAGAGTCTGTAAGGAAGTCACCTGTCTAGTTCAGTTCTATAATTCAGCTTGCTTTTATGCTTGAAGCTAACAAAGGTATGCATTTCCATAAACCTAGGTGCCATGTGGTACCATGCAAGGCCTAATACCAGATTGCTGCTAGACTTACAGGTCGAGTGTGTTCATTTATGAAAATGATTGCCTATTTAATTGGCACCATGAAATGCACATAGTGTTTTGGTTGAGTCATTCATATGTAAGAGACTTGAATAGGTGTCCTAACTCTATCACCCTTTCAGATGCAAGAGTAATATTTTACTGATCTGAACCCAGCCCTGCCAGTTTCTCTGAAGTTACTGACCATGGCCAGAACCAATTGTTTTTCGGTGACTGGTCTACCATGAGATTTGATCTGACCTAGCCTTACCAGCTTTCTAGAGGCAAATTCATTGCATGATTAATCCTTGTCAAGTACTACTGGCCTTTCATAGGTGACCATGGTTGTTGACTGTCAGACCTGCCAGCAGTATTGCACCCCACCTCCGAGGCGGACGACTAGGCTCCAAGCATTTCCTAGTGGTTTGCCAGCATCCTGGTATGTTCTATCACTTTTCAGTGGAGTCATCTGCGGATCCACTGCTGGTCATAAAAGCTCTCACTTTGCTTGTTGGGCAGTTGGTAAGCCTGAACTTGTGCATCTAGGTCTCAGGTCGGGCTGGTGGCTAATCTCTAGTGTTCACTGGGTGAATGGTGGCTTGTACCAAATGTGCAGCCATTTAAAAACACCACAATGATAGATTAATATCCTGAGAGGCATAACATGGGCGCCTTTTTAAAATATTTTTTTAAACATTATTGGTCTTCAGTTTTTCTTCTCCCCAATCAATACAGTGATAAGTTTAAGCACAGAATTAAGTTCTAGGCAAAATACTGTTAAAGGTTAGAATGCTTTTTTTTCATGTGTCTTTTGTGGGTTCGGATGGCACATTCTGTGAATAGCAATCCCCACCCTGAAGCAGCCCTGGATGTGTGCTAATATCAGTCCCTGATTTTGAGACATATCACACCACACCTCAGTTGCAATTTGCAGTTTGTGGGCCAGCTGGGATACTATGGGATAAGGTTGTAAAGCTGATAGGAATGTTGATGTAGGGGGAAATTTAGAAGCTTCCAGCCCTGCCAGACAAACGATTTCCACTCTGTTTTTGGCTGTGGAAGAGAAAAAACGTGAAGACGCGCTGCGCAGCCCACTGCCAAAGAATAATATGGGAGAAGTCACTACCTTATCAGAGGGGCTGCAGAAAGACAATATTCAGAGTCAAGCTTCAGTTGTGATGCCACAAGAGGGTAACTTATTAACGGAAAATGTGTCTCGAGATGAAAACACTTTACAGGGGGACTATGTTGAGGTTAATGATATCACTAATAGTCCCTTAGAGGAGCGAGTTATAGAATCTAATGCGCCAGAAAAAACTACGAACGAAAGGGTAAAAGTGGTGGCATCCAACGAGGCCAATTCTTTGGACTTCTACTCAGTTTCAGAAAATTCAACCTCTTCCTGTGAGCACTTAGCAGTGCAGTACTCCAAACAACTTTGCATGGAGGAAGTAGAGAGCGAGGTTGATGAAGAAGAAATTGATGATTTCTCAGAGGAGAGCCCTATAACTGTGAGAGGGGACGCATCCACGATAGAGGGGGCTGCAGGAGGGGTTCAAGAAGGCCCAAGTGGCGATATTACCTTAGATATGATACATCAAACGATCTTGACCCACATGGACAAAACTGAACAAGAAAGTTTAAAAATACAAAATTCCTGCCGGAAGCTCCAGAACTCTATTCGTAGATTAGCAAAGTCACAGGCGGACTTCGGGGAAAGATTCACGGAGGTCGAAACGAGGATATCCAATATTGAGGATGAATTGCAAAAACAGAAAACTACCACAGAAACATTGAGTGCTAACAAAGAGGATATGCTATGGAAAATGGCTGATTATGAAAATCGGGCACGGCGCAACAATTTAAGACTGATGCAAATTCCCGAGGGAAAAGAAGGACAAGATCCTCGTAAATTCATAGTCGAATTATTTCAAAAAGCATTTCCGGACTTGAACAAATGGGACTGGGACCGAGAGATTGAGCGAGCCCATAGATATCCTTTTAATATTCAACTAAGATCAGGACAGAATGTTACTAAACCGAGACCTTTTTTAGTTGCATTTAACAACTTCCGTGCTAGAGAAGAAGTATATACCCACACACGTCCAAACAGTAAAGGTCAGGGCGATGGGTTTACTTTTTTTGCAACGTCGGACTACAGTAAATTTACTATGGACACTCGCTGGCAGCTTCGACAATTAGTGAGCCAATACCAAGCAAAGGGAGCCCAAGCTTATATTATGAATCCGGCCAAGCTCAAAGTGATACACAAGGAGAATACCCGTTTCTTTACAAGTGTCTCTGCGGCAAAGGAATATCTACAGAACATCTAGGACACATAATTATAAACTGACCATTAAGGAACGTTCTAAACTGGTATTAAGCTGGCAATAATCTGTTAATGAATGGACAGAGTATTTTGTATGAAATCAAAATCCCAATACAGAATGCCGTAAATCCTTTTTTTTTTTTTTTTTAAAGATAAGGAACTGTTTTACAGTTTAATATGCTAGGAATATTGTATAATTTAACTGTTTCAAAGCTTTGGGGTTAGGTTTGAAAAAAAAAGGAAAATAAAAAGGAAAAAACCCCAAAATAAAACAGAAAAAAAACTGTGGGGTACAGGGGGGGTGGGTGGCTCACTCCATCACCAGGACCAGGAGTCCGAAAGCCTCGGTGGGGGAGGGGGGAGAGGGGGGTCTGGAGGGTATTGGTGGAGGGGGGCATTGGGGTTAAAGGGGGAAAAATTCACGTTGGAGTCAGATGATTACATGGAGAAGATGAAGAAACTTAGCTGTAACAAGAGATTTCTGGAAAATGGTAGGTGGGGAAGCAGGATAGGGATGGGGTGTACTACAGCAATTGTTGACCTTGTAGATAGTATAGAGGGTAGTAAATCACTCTAATGGGTAGCAATATCAAAATATGTTCTTTTAATGTCTCTGGACTCAACAATATAAATAAAAGGAAAAGGATTGCATCTGAAATTCGTTTTCTGAAACCAGATATCCTGTGTCTACAGGAGACTCATCTCCCCTGGGAGAAAAGGGGGTTAGCTACTGAGCTAGGATATATCGTTTTAGTGGCGTCTAAACAAACGGGATTGACAAGAGGGGTTATGATGATGATATAACCGAATCTCGGTTCACTTGTACGTAGTTTATCTGATAAATGGGGTAGATGGGTGATAGCAACATTAAACTTAGGAGGTACATTGATCACGATATGTTCTATATATGGATGAGGAGGAAGTATTTAAATACTTGAACTCTGAGTTGGCTAACTGGGGCTCTCCCTTAGTGGTATGTGGTGACTTAAACATTAATTTAGCAGGGGGAGAATTAGAGGCGGGCCCTGAGAAATATAAAGGGCGCAAACCCAGGGTATTTAAAGCATTATATAACTTAGTTAAAGATCACGCGCTGGTCGATATCTGGAGTAAAAATTATCCAACATCACCCGGGTATACTTACTATTCCTCACCACATAGAAAGTTTGTCCGTCTCGATTATTTCTTCACTTCAGTTAGTATTCAATCATTCACCAAGATTCAACCATACCCCAGGGTAACATCAGATCATTCCCCATTAATAATTAAGATCTTAAAAACGGGGGAAATACGACCAAATTGGAACTTCTCGTTTGATAGAAAACTATGCTTGGATGCACAATATAGAGAACACATCAATAAATGGATAGCAGAGTTTTTACAGAATAATATCGGTTCTGCAAAAATTGAAATAATATGGGATACTTGGAAAGCAGGTTTTAGAGGAGAGGCGGTAAGCTTCGGACTTTATAATCAAAATTTACAAAAGGGGAAGATGTTGGAAATGTATGATCAACTGAGTAAAGCGGAAGAAAACTTGATAAAAGAAATAGAGAAGAGAGACAATATGATAAAAATTCAGGAATGTGAAGGGATTATAGCTAAATGTCGCGCCAATATCACAGGAGTTTAGTGTGAGGCAATAGCTAAGAAATACTTAACATATAGAAGACATATTCATGAATATGGAGAATCTATAGGAAGGGCATTGGCTTTAAAATTAAAAATGAAGGATTCCGCCTGTCAAATTAGGAAAATGCAAGATAAAAATGCGATAATAATTGAAAATCCAGAGAAAATTTTGGAAATACTATACCAATTCTATACTGAACTATATACAAGTCAATCTAACCCCTCTTCTGAAACTTTTTTGCAGGAGGCTATAGTTAATAAATTAACTGATGTCGAGAAAGAATTTTTAGACCAACCTTTCTCGATGGAGGAATTGGAAAGAGCGGTAAAAAATATTCAGAATGGGAAAGCTGCTGGACCTGATTATATTCCAGGGGAAGTATATAAATGTTTTTTTGAACCCTTAAAACACTTTATGTTGGAGATTTTTAGAAAGGCACAATTAGGGAGAGCTCCAAAGTCTTGGGAGGATGCTTTAATTGTAATATTTCCCAAAAAAGGGAAACCACCGGACCAGCCAGCCTCGTATAGACCTATATCGCTGCTAAACTGTGACAGCAAAATCTATTCAAAGATGTTAGCAAACCGAATTTCTAAGGTTATAACACCACTAGTATCATTGAGCCAGCATGGTTTTATACCTAATAGAGGGACTATATCGCACATTAATAAAGTGATAACTTTGATAGACATTGCAGAAACTGAGAAAAGAGACCTAGCGTTGATACTATTAGACGCTGAGAAAGCGTTTGACCGAGTAGAGTGGTCATACTTATGGGCAGTGATGCAAAGAATGGGATTTGGCAAACACTTTTTAAAAGCAATAAAAATACTATATCATTCACCTAACGCAAGAGTTGTAGCTAATGGTAGAAAATCGGAAAACATAAACATTACAAGAGGTACTCGTCAGGGGTGCCCTTGCTCCCCACTTCTTTTTGCGTTATTTATTAATCCATTCTTACTAAAACTATCACAATCACTATATATTAAACCTTTTATAGTTTCATCTATACCCCACTCAGTATTCGCATATGCAGATGACATCGCCATTATCACAACAGACCCAAGACTCGCTGTGATAGAGATTGAACGCTTGGCAGTGGATTTCGGAAAAAGCTCCGGGTATAAATTAAATGCTGTGAAAACACAGGTGCTCTGTTCGGATTCTGTCCAGTTTAACGACCATAGGGTCACCCATGAAGTGACATACTTAGGTATAATAATAAAATCCCACACACAAGAGATAGTTAAAGTCAACTGGGATAAAACAATGTTACAAATTAAGCAATCTTTAGACAGGTGGGAGAGACTCCAACTATCTATTATAGGGAGAGGTAACATCATTAAAATGAACGTATTAGCAAAGATTTTATATCTTTATCGCTGTATTCCTTTAGAGATACCCTTAAGCCACATATACAAATTACAAAGTCTATGTACAAAATTCTTTTGGGCACCTGGTAAAACAAGACGAGCAATAAAATGGCTAACCTTGCCTATAGAGAGAGGAGGGCGTGGGATTCCTGACTTTGTGTTCTATTATTATGTCTGCTTTTTACAGAGAATTGAGGATCCGGCAGAATCCCCATCGATATTTTATTTACTACTAGGGTAACACGCGAAGGGATGTTTGTTAAAAGAACTGGAGGGGCATTACTACAAACATACTCGATTCAAGGTGCTTATATCTGGATTTAAAGTGTGGAGAAGGGTTGCTAGGATACTGAAGATAGAAAGAATCATATATTATACTCCCTTTTCTGCGGATAAATTACTACCATCAATATTTTGGGATAATGTCATAAAGGAATGGGGCAGGAAAGGTATAAGTAAAATTGGAGATTTATATGATACTGATGGAAATTTTAATTCTTTCTCTAATATATCCAGCAAATTCCATACACCTCAGTCATCGTTTTTTAAATATCTCCAAATCAGAGATTTCTGTTTAAAGAAGCTAAACAGACTCAGCCCCAATAAGTTAATAGAGGCTGTTCAATAAAAAAAAAAAGGTTGGTACGCTTTATCGATTGTTGATGAATTACAAGCCTGACGATTTGAATAAAAATAATGTTTATTGGCAGAATCAACTAGAGGAAACTGATTTAAATATTGTGGAATATATCATGATGGCGAAGGATATATGTTTGTCTGCTAATTTGAAAGCTCAGGTATACAAGACAATATTCAGATTATATAATACTCCTAAACGCATGGCATCATGGGGGCCTAAGTATGATGGAAAATGTTTTCGATGTGGGGGGGAAGATGCAGATGACATTCATGTTTTTTATAACTGTTCGAAATTATCACCCTTCATATCAAAGGTGGAAAAATGTATATCTATGGTCATCCACTATCCACTTAAAATATCCCCAGCACTTATGGTAATGGGGGGAGGAAAAATTGTCAACGATAACCAGAATCTATGTAAATATAAGAACTTTTTGTTTATGGCTATGTCAATCGCTAGATTATGTATAGCCACAGAATGGTTACAATCTAAAGCACCATCGTTTGAATTTTGGAGTAGGAAAATGTTTAATATATACGAGCTAGAATGGAATTTGTATGCTTTGAAGGGAATTAGGAAAAAACGAATAGGTATATCGACTTGGGGTATACTTAAAGAGTATCTAGATGAATAATCGCCTTTTCTCTCTCTTTCTTGTCACTTTTGTGTATTATCAGCAACCCATTTTTACCCACCTACCTGCTACAATCATATATTAATGTAAAAGATTGTTTAGTAAATCTTTTTTCAAAGCTTTGAATGTATTATCTGTATTGTCATATGACCCAACGATGATAATAAATAAATAAAAAAAATTAAAAAAAAGAATGTTGATGTCCCTGAATGCTTTGTTTATTATTCTCTTGCTGATTTCATAGGTGAAATTTCTGCCCCAGCATGAAAAGGCTTTGCATTGATTATGACCCAATAGTATGGATTATAAACGTATGTAGGTCCTCAGGCTGCCTTCTTTGAGGACATAGCAAACACAACAAGATGGTGGCTGGAGTGCTAAAGCTTTTAAACCACACACCCCTAGTCAAGAGATATAGATTTTAATCCATCGTTGTTATGCTCATTATGCCAGCCCAGTTTGGACTCCGCAATATTGAAATAATTTTTGACCCTGCTCCTCATGGGAACAGCCCAGCCTGAACTCCTAGACCAGGTCCTCTTTGGACCGTAAACAAGCATCCTGGGACCGGTTTTAGGGTATCGCCCCACATCAGCCAGGCTAGCTTGAATCCAGTGGCACAGCGTGCAAGGGACCCATGTCTGGCCATTAAGGGCGAGCCTGGCCTGGCAGTTTGGGCGGGACTGTTCGCACCCCGTCGATATATGAATCTGGCAGGAGTGGTGCTTCCCAATGGTCCACTCACCTCAAGCATCCGCGAGTTGAGCGTCCCCTTGAAACCTTCCACTACCCCTGGTTGACAGAAGAATGCTTGAGCCGGGTGGCTGGGGACGATGCTGTGGCCATTCATGGGGCCGTACCGCTGTAGGCCTATGGTCTCGCAGTGCAAAGCTGGAGCCAACGAGCAGGAGTGGCGGCTTGTCGCCGGTGCCCTGATCGGAGTGTCTTTGGAGAGACCCAGAAGAGCCAGAGCAAGCGTGGTCCTGCTGCGGTGAGTACCGTGTTGTGAGCTCGTTGAGAGACCCGAGGACAGAGTCGATTTGGCAGGACCCGTGAAGGGGGCAGGCCCATACTGAGGACGCCCGGTGTCTGGGAGACGCTGTTGGGGGTGCCGGCCCAGGGGGGCTTGCTCCAGGGCATGGCCCTGTAAAAATGCAGTCGGCTTGGAGACGTCACGGGAATAGTAGCACCGCAGATGGGTACCAGATAGCTGACGGTCCCACCTGGATGGCAGCGATATCCCCTTGTGCCTGTCCGGGAGCGGAGGAGTGTCACTGGCTGGGATCCGTGCCTCACAGCCTGCGGCTACGATTCTTCAGCCTTGGGCCCAGCGGGGCCCGGTGGCATGCTCTCCCTCATCCTTTATTGCCCAGTAAGAAGAGCCGAAGAACCGCATTGCCACAGGGAGCAGCATATACATCCGTTGGGCCAGTTGCGCATGGGGTTGCAGCCTCCTGCCTCTGAATGAGAAACTGTCAGACAGCCCTCTAATGTGAAATTGTGGGGGAAGCCACGCAACTTGAGTGCCTGCTGGAACTCTGGTCGAGGGCACTACAAGCAGGCTTTTCCTTGATAGGCTGACTGTGAGAGCCAACGGGTTGCGGACCTCCCCAGTAGCAATGGCGGCAAACAGAGCAAAGACCTCCGCTCCCCCTCCCTTTGAGACATGCTTCAAAAGCCGCATCCCCCGTGCCCATCGAGGGGAGCCCCCCTCCCGACGCAGCCTCCTGTTCCCCAGGCTCCAGTAACTGTAGAGTTTAAAGGAAAACAAGGGTCCTTAGTATATCTAAGATCAAATGCAAAGGTAAAACGTAGGCCCCAATGGGAACTATATTTATCCACTGTCCAGCCGGACAGGGTATTTTATTTTTCAGATGAAAACAAACATAGGAATGTTAGTAAGGCACAGTCCTGTACCATACTGGGGACACAAAAGGAAGGGATTTTCAGGCAAGGGAGAGCATTATTGGCCACTTGTAGATCAGTGTTAACTTTAAGTAATGCCAAAAAGTGCTAGACACAACAAAATTCACACATAATAGTCAGGTTGTGAAAACACTTATAAAAAGTCGACATTTCGATCCCTTATGCTCTAATATGTGGGATCATCATCAGGACTGACAATTAAACATTTGCCTGCCTGGCTTGATCATTTTTCAACCGCCTGTTGGGGAGGAAGAGGGAAGAAATAGAGGGGGAAAGAACAGCAGGTCGCTGAATTATACTCTGAGAATCATTGCCGCAGCCAGCGTTTGCGTATATTACATAAAACATTTTATTCGGAACCGACTTAACATGTACTATATATTGTGGGCTGTGCTGTCAGCGGAAATTCATCACAGGTGCCGCGGTGTGTCGTGACAACGGGTTGAGTTTAAGTTTCATGCACAATTAACATTCATGGAGGTCAATGTTTACGAGCATTTTTTGAAAAGAACTTTGAGCTTATAGCATATCAACCTTCAAAGTGCACACATCCGTGCTCAATCATTCGGTGCTCTAGTGCGTATCGATTAGTCTAGTTCTGAAGAACCGGGTTATTTAAGACCCAGCGGCGCCAGGGGCACACCCAAAGTCTTCGGGTTCACCTGTCTTAGAGTACGGGAGACACGGGACTCTTCGTGGTGACGTCAAAGATCGAATTTATTGACTGCAGCCAGTAACAGAAGTCCTAGAAATCATCACGGTATGAGTTCTCAAGAGACTGCTCAATTTTACAAAGCAAGTCATCCCTTTTTATGCCAAAAATCACATTCCAGACCAATACCTTACTTTTACGAACTATCCAATCACATGTATCCACACCAGAGGTATCGCATGGCGGTAAAACCCACTTTTCAATTACCCGGCCCATGATCAATCATCGGACAAACCCAACATTCTGCTTTAGACAGGTCGAACGAACCCATAGTAAAAAGGACCACAACCCATATCATAAATAAGCCATAAAGGAAGAAACAGAAACAGGTGGGAGAAGGATAAGACATATTTGTGTGTAGTAAAACTTTTACGATGTCCTGTGCTTTGATCCTCAACCTTGATCAGCTACTGGGAAAGGAACTGGCCTAACAAGGTCGGCTTCAGGCAACAGGGTCAGTTCACTCAGGTCATTCAGGAGTCAGCTAAAGTGTACGTGTACTAAAGACTCGTTCGGCCGTAGTCATCGACCTATGTGAGGGCAACCACAAAATGGCTGCCATGCACAAAATGGAAACCAAAGTTCGGAACGAAATCTTCAAATATACTGCGAATCCTTGTGTGTAACGTAGCAAAATCATTCGTACTTGCCGAACTCATCGGTTACGGTTCCTCGTTACCCAAATCGTAACGGAACCATGACATTTGAAACATGGGTTCAGAATTCAAACAACCTCAGACCTCCTTTTGCCCTTACATAGGCAATTACTCAGTCTATATCGGAGTCAATGTCAATTCTCATCAGATCACCAAGGTGCTGTTGAAGCATTATCTTGTTCCTCTGTGTATCTCTCGAGGCAGGCGATCCCCTGACACACCTAGTAGCACAAAGGCCACATATGGCAGGACCGCACTGTATGCAAAGACAACACGAGAAAAGAATTGCTAAAGCCACACCAATGACCATCAGAATCTTCCATCCCCAAGTGGATATCAGTCCCCAAAACCATCCAGTTAACGACCAATCTCCTTTGTCCACATGTATAGACTCGGAGATCTTATGTAACTTAGAAACGGCCTCGTAAACTGTCGGAGCATTATCTGGGATAAAAACGCAGCAACTCGATTGGATCACTTTACATACTCCACCTCGATCTGCGAGTATGACGTCTAGAACCATACGATTCTGTAACGTCATAAGGCGATCCGCTTGAAGCTCAGCTGTCAGATTACTAAGGGCACCGGCAGTTTCGTTTATGGTGGATTCAACCACTCTCGTCAATTGCCGTAAGGCTCTACTGTTAGCCATAGGTCCCCAAAACGGTAAGAAACCCTTAAAGAAGTCTCCCACTTCCTGTCCAGCGGTATCTTCCCGATCGAAGACACCTCTAACAACTCTCGTCTTGTGGTAATCTGCAGCAGCAGTATACGTAGGAGGCAACAAGTATCCAACATAACACGTTCCCGAAACATCAGGGGGCAACCATGTATATGCTCTGTTGTAACAAACAAAATACGTGCCTTTAGCTGCCAAAAACGGCGTGGAAGATTGAGACGAAAAAACGTACGTCTGAGTACAAACACTCTGACGTAGCTGAGCTTTCGGATTATTGCCATTACCTTGCAGACATAATTGACCTCGGTGGGGTACGACCCAAATCGGAGGTGACTTCTTTCGTTTCTGCTTTTCACTCAGACTAATACTGTATCTAGTTGCATTCCAACCGACATATGCCATTAGCTCATCTCTGGGAATAGTTCTATAAGTGTCAATCTCTCTACTCATATTCAGAACTCCTTTCACCAAAGCTTGATTACTCGTGTTTTTCTCTTACAGAACGCGGAGGATAAACCTTAAGGGCATAAAGGAACATAGTCTGAAAAGCCCACAAAGAACCATTCTGACTAAACGGTAAAATCAAATAGGGAACACCTCTATCGTAGTATGCGGCATAAGACCACACACCCAGCAATTAGTGATGTTCACCACCAACTGATGTTGATGCACTAACTGTATGAACGAGTTGTTTACAAATTCTGACCTTCTAATCTGTTTGTGTTCAGGTAAGACATGAAAGGAGTGCAAAGAAGTAGCAGTAGAAAAAGACATAGGTTCGAAGGTGGGTGCAGAAGTCAATTGGGTAGCGAAAACAATCCCACCCACCAATGCTAACGTCATGCTTAAAAACATCAGAACACATGTAATCAAGAAACATTTGCTATACATTAATTTACACAGTTTCATTTTAAAATTCATTTTCACAGCAGCTCTCTCTGTCCCAGGAAACTCCATCCTCTAACCGTGCTGTTCGCGGCAGTTGGTTTTCTTCTGCTAAGGAATGCGTCTGTCAGTCCAGGGAACGCCCTGAGACCAACCAGAACCGTCGACCTTGTGTCTACACGGCCTGCAATCCCAAGTCTTTATACCGCGATCCTACAGCTGAGCTCGGATGGCAGCTCGAAAAAGGAAAAATAGGCCAAAACAGTTTCTTGGGTGAGAGAGTGCAGTTCTCCAAAAGCAAAAGAAAAAATTATACTTTAATTTGTTTATCGTTTCTCGGTCGGAAATTATAACGGCCTTTACCAGGCACTGTGTGATCTGTAAATAAGAGTTCAGGCTCAGTGGTGTCCAATCTCAAATGTGGAGGTACAGCTGCTTGCAGAATGTCGTCGTCCTCTCGTTCAGAATTTGTCCATACTAGATGTGCATCGCTAAACAACATGAACTTCGGCACTCGTTCCGTCTCTGAATCACCAATACCATCACGGACCCACTGGTCGTACGGCAGAGGTAAAGGCGCCCTCTTACAATGTACCCCGTGGATCCAATTTCGCTTCCCGAAGACCTTCACCGAAGTTCTCGTTGACAGAAGCACTTGGTGGGGGCCGGTCCAGTGGGGCTGCTCGTTTTTGGTCCGCTGAAAATTCTTCACCAGGACCCAGTCACTGGGATTGATGGTGTGACCTGGATCCACAGATGCTGGTGGCAAGTTATCATGAACCTGTTGATGCAAGACACGCAATTTAGCCGTCAAATCATACAAATAGTCCACCAACACCGGATATTCGATGTCACTAAACTTCACTGGCCTCGGCACTCCCCACACATTCGCCGGACGGCCAAAAACGATTTCATATGGACTAAGGCCAATCCGGGAATGTACTGTAGTTCTAGTTGACAAAAGTGCCAACGGCAAAGCATCTGGCCATTGAAGACCAGAACTCGCCTGAATTTTGGCTAACTTTAACTTCAAAGTGCCATTGTAACATTCCACTAGTCCAGCTGATTGGGGATGATTTGCGGCATGAAACTTCTGTCGTATTCCCAAACCCTCACATACTTTTTTCATAATCTTCCCGACGAACTCACTTCCATTATCGCTCCATACCATCCTTGGCAATCCAAATCTAGGGAAATATTCTTTGAGCAGGACTCTAGCTGTGGACAAGGCCGTATTGTCTTTTAGGGGGTATGCCTCTACCCATCTAGAAAAGGTACAAACAACTACAAGGACGTATTTCAGGTTGTTACACCTTTCCATGTGGATAAAATCCAATTGCAGAACCTCGAACGGATACGTCGGAGGCGCAAAGTGACCAGCTGGAGTTGGAGTTCCCTTGCCAGGATTATACATCAGACACACCATACAATTATTGACCACATTCTCAGCACATTTGGGAATTCCAGTATTCTGCCATACTGGAGCCAACAACTTACAAATTCCTTTCACACTATTGTGGGACAAACCATGTGCCATCGTGACCACCGCAAGCACATATGCATCCGGCAACATCCATCTTTGGTGTTCTGATAACTCAACCCAACAACCAGTCGAATCCAATCTACCTGTAGTTTCTCTCCACACGCTCTTTTCACTTTCAGTAGCTTCAGCTTGGATTGATTTCACACTCTCAATCGTATCTTTACACATTCCCGCTGCACCAATCCATCTCGCAGGGCCTGCAACATACATTCTACTCATCACATTTCTCGCTGTTTCTTTCGCAACTTCAAACGCATTACCACGACCAACATCATCCGTAACCTTCCGGTGAGCACTACACTTCACAATCGCAACTTGCTTCGGCAAAGTAAGTGACTCCAGAAGCTCATTCACCAACTGTCCATGTTAAATCTTAGTCCCATGCGACGTCAGAAATCCTCTTTCTCTCCACAAGCGTCCAAAACTGTGGGCAACACCAAACGCATACTAACTATCAGTGTACACATTCACTCTCTTTCCCTCAGATAACACACACGCTCTCGTTAATGCAATCAATTCCGCTGCTTGCACCGAATTATGGCTCACTCGTGCAGTTTCAACAATTGTGCATAATGTCGTGACGGCATATGCTGCAGTCGTATCACCATTCGGGAGCTTGTAGCATGAACCGTCAACCCATAACGTACCATCAGGATCCGGAAGAGGAGAATCTTTCAAGTCAATCCTACCCTTCGTCTCCTCTTCCGTCCTCAAAAGACAACCATGCTGTTCCTGACCATCTGTATCCACAGACGTCGGCAACAACGTAGCTGGATTCAACACATTGCCCCGCTTGATGTGCACATGACTAGCCAAAAGCGTCAACTCATAACCCGACAACCTCGCACTAGTAAGGTGCTGAGTCTTGGTTCGATTTAATAAAGTGTCCACTGCATGTGGAACCATCACAACCAACGTATTGTCCATCACCAATCCAGCAGACTGTCGGATAGAAACAGCCGCTGCCGCTGTAGCTCTTAAGCAACTTGGCAACGCTCTAGCTACCGGATCTAAAATCGACGAGAAATACGCACATGGACGCTGCTTATCACCAAACTGATGAGTCAAAACTGACAATGCACAACCCTCTCTCTCGTGGACGTACAGTGTAAAAGGCTTACTGTAGTCAGGAGTACCCAACACTGGAGCCGAGCACAATGCATCACGCAATTCAGAAAAACTCTTCTGACAATCGTCAGACCAAGGAAGAGGATTCGGTATATCCTTACAAGTCAATGCCAACAGAGGTTTCGCCAGCAAAGAAAAATTCGGAATCCATTGTCTACAATATGATGTGATACCCAGAAAAGCACGTACCTCTCTCTGCGTATTTGGCACAGTCATTCGAGCAATCGCTTGAATTCGTTCTGGGGTCAACCTTCTTCCCTCCTTCGACAAGAGATGACCTAAGTAGGTCACTTCTTGGCGACAATACTGCAACTTTGAAGGTGACACTTTATGATGCAAGTCAGACAAATGTCGTAACAAAGAAAGAGTAGCTTCTCTACAAGTTTCCTCATCCTCAGCAGCCACTAACAAATCGTCAACATACTGAATAAGAGCAGTACCAGCAGGCATCGCAAGAGTGTCAAGCTGAGTTTTCAAAGCCTGGCTATAAATGGAAGGACTTTCACAATAGCCTTGGGGAGCGCGTTTAAACCGGAAGCTTCGGCCTCCTAAAGAGAAGCCAAAAATATCTCTACTCTCCTCAGCAATTGGAATACTGAAGAAAGCATTTTTCAAGTCTATGACTGAAAACCAGGCAGCTGAAGCAGGAATCATGGTCAGTAAAGCAGGAATGTCTGGAACAACTGGGAACTGTGGCACGACAATCTTGTTAACCTCTCTAAGATCGATTACAAACCTGTAAACAGGTGGCTGAGAAGAGTCAGTGCGCTTCAAGACAGGCAAAACCGGACTGTTACACATATTACCTCTCGTTTCTTCAATCAAATCTTTCTCAATTAAATCATAAATGATTGCTAAAAGCGCTCTTTCACCATCGCTAGAAATCCTATATTGGGGGATACATGGCCATTTGACATTCGCTTTAAGCGTTACAACGTAAGGTGGAATCCCCAAAAGACCCGCATCATTAGGACCAGTAGCCCAAAGAGTATCAGGGAGAGAACGCAATTCCGGTGGAAGCCGATCTTTAGACAAATACATCGGAGAAATCACTTTCTTACCCAATGTAAGCTGTACTCCCGAAGGAGAACAATGCAATGTCGCATTCAACCTTTTCAACAAATCCAAGCCTAACAAATTCTCACCTCAACCTGTCGTTAAAATGAGAGGTGCTTCCAATTCACAAGGCCCTATAGAAAGAGACAAAGGACTAGAAACTGGATTACGAACTGGGGCGCCAGAGAATCCTACCGAAACATTAGTTAAGCCAGACAAAGGTGCGCCAGGGAGTTTAGAGTGCATGATAGAACTCTTCGCTGCACCAGTATCCAAAAGAAAAGGCTCTACCACACCCGATGTGGCTACTGCAACATAAGGCCCACTATCTACTGGAACCGACACTACTCCCTCTCTTTGTCCATGGCTGTCCTAACAATCATTATAGTCAGCATTCTCACTCTCAACATAATAGTCGTCAGCATAGTACTGAGTCGACGGACCAGACGCAATTTTCTGTTGATCAAAACAATTCATAGAATTTTGTGGGGGAAAGGAACGTTCGTTCTGAGGAAACGCACCACGTCCTCTACCCCTCGACACTTGCTGGAAACCGCCACGACCTCTCGGGGCCGTCATACCACTCGCACGCTGTCGCAACACAGGGCACCCATTTTTATAATGACCTTCCTCCTTACAATACGCACACTGATTCAAACCCAAGGGTGGTCTTGGAGGAAAATACCCAACGTTCTGTTGCGGTCTCTGAAATGGCGAAGGTTGCTGAAACTGTGGGCGTTGCTGCGATTCCTGCTGATTCGAGCGAGGCGGATACGCCTGCTGCAAAGGAACCTTTGTCTTTAAGTCTTTAGTCTTTTTCTCTACTCTATCTTTCGCGTCCTTATCCCTATTCTCATAGTACTGTGCAGTTGCCAATATCTGGGCCGACGAGGAAACAGCCCAAGAACTTTCAGAATCTTTCAACTTATTACACATTTCAGGAAGTAAGTTAAAGACAAACTTATCTACGAACAATCTCTGCCCACCTTCCGTACTCATATCCTGACCACTATGATCTATAAATGTCTCTTCAAACCTAGTGAAGAAATCAGATACACTTTCGTCCTTCTTCTGCTTACATGCTGCTAACTTGTCCCAATTTACTCGTAAAGCTGGCATCATCGTTTTCATAAGATTTATAATTCTGCTAGGTAGTTCTGCCACTAGAGCCTCAGGCTTAGAACCACCAACTTGTCTGGCGTCCGCAGCAGCAATATTGAGCCATGAGTCACCTAATTCAACTGCATGATCCTCATGGCGAATCTTTGCCCATAGAGGTTGAGGTACTACGTTACCCAACAGCATATCTATGTCTGCTAAATTCATGATGCATGCGTCAACTGTCTGAGACAATTCTTTGTAATAGCCAGCTGGATTCTTACGGGGATCAGGTAAAGACTGTTTAAGGGCCAAAACTTCTACTCTCTTCCATGGCACATGTACCCATACTCTTTGAAAATGTGCTGGTATAGCTGGGGGAACATTATTCGGACCAGCAGCTACCGTATCACGCCACACTGGAGGAACTTCTCTCATCGGATATTGTCTCACTTTCCTCCTAACTGCGGAATCAGGCTCAAACAGTCGCTGAGAAGGGAAATCGTTTCTAAACGCAAGTACCATCGCAACTGCTTCCTCAATTCCGGGACCCACTATCGTCCCTTTTGGAAACTCAGACTGGACATTTAGCAATTCTACAGGGACTGAACCCAAATCATTATCTTCCCATTCCTCACGAAGGAAAGTACACGTAACTTCAAAAACATACCTTTGTTTCGGTGCCTCCCACTGCTGGAAAACATCCATAACTGACTCCAAGTTATACCTCGAAACATTCGAAACCCATCTGCGAGCCAAGAGATCTAACACTGCCCGTTCTTCGGGACCAGGTAGCTGGCTACGCATTTGTTTACATGCAGAAACAGGGGTCATATTCAATGACCCAAAGAAAGGAGACAAAAGACCAGTAACAGTATCAGTCATTCGTTGTCGAGCAGAAGGAGAAGCTGTCATAAGGACAGGAGACAAAGTATTCTGAGGTGATAGAAGCGTAGAGTTAGTAACAAGAGAAGTTGAAGGTACAGGAGAATAAGGCAAAGTAGTTCCAGACAAAACCGATAGCAAAGTCGGTGGCCCCAGAGGAGGCTGCGCCGTAGGAGGAAGAACCAGCTGAGGAGGAGCCGGTGGTTGAGCAGCAACAAGAGGTTGTGCAACTGGAGGTTGCGGAGGTGCCGTAGCACTCTGTGCATAAGGGGGTGGTAATCTCAACAAATGTGACATTAAAGGGTCCTTTTCAGGATCCTTTGTCGCCTTCTCAAAGAGAGGTGGCAATGCTGGATAACATTTATCAATAGCCATATTATGTTGCCTATCTGATACCTCTATTGCTTTATCTTCTTCGTCTTCTTTTTTTTTTTTTTTACTTATTTAGTTTTTTTCAGCAAAATGAACAACACAATCCCCCCCAAAATTGGCATCGGTAGAAAGAAAATACAGGTGTACACATTCCACAGTCCCAGTACAGCTCCAGCAGGTGCAGATATAACAGTAGATACAAGAGTCAAATTCTCGGGATGCAAAGCAATCATACAAAACTGACAATAAGGAACCTCGTGCGTAGACATCAGGGCACTACCCCAACACCTACTCTCCCTCTCCACCCCCCGGCACCCCATCCTCGGGTCCCGATTCCACAGAGGAGAACAATTCAGCACTAGTTGCATCGGAATCGCTGCCAACGGACCCCACAGCGCACATTATTCTCCATGCGAGTAAGTCCTCTGGCAGCCGCTCATCCTTACGCGTATGCTGCATGTGAGTCTCCTCAGCCAATGTCCATTCCCCACATCCCGGAGCCACAATGAGATGTCTGGTGCCCTCTGTCCCATCCAGGTGATAGCCACCCGTCTCCTAGCCAACACCAAGAGCAGCTGCAACATTTTATATGAGAGGTTCCTCTTCCTGGGTTTGGGGACTAGGGCCAACAAGCAGTGAAGTGGTGTTAAGTCAATAACCAGGCTCGTGATCTTCCTGATGTGGACTACCACTGCCTTCCAGAAGTCTCCGACCAGCGGACACTCCCAAGCCAAATGGAGAAATCCGGCTCTGACTGTACCACATCTAGGGCAGGCATCCAATGTATCTGCGGCAATGCGGTGCAAGGCAACTGGGGTTATGTATGTGCGATGTACAAAATTGAAATGGATCAGTTTGAAGCGTGCGTTACACAACACCTTCCTGGTAAGTGTCCCTATGCGTTTGCGTTGTCCCGGGTCCAAGGCGACCCCTAGATCCGCCTCCCATGCTGCCCAGGATGGAGATATCGGGGGGGTTGAATCACATCTCATAGCCGTATAGAACAGCGTTATCAGTCGCCGTCCCCTGCCGCACGACAGTAGGATATTCAGAGTATGGGACACCGGGGGTGCCTCCGGATATTGCGGCCAGGTCGCCCTCGCCATGTCCTGTAGGGCTCTATAATGGAGATACTGTCCTCCAGTGAGACCAAAGGCCTCCGTAGCCCTTTCCAGGGTCACAAAAGAATCGTCGGGATACAGATCCGCCAAAGTGTCACAGCCGCCTTCACGCCATTCCCGGAACGACATGTGTTCCTCCATCAACGTCACCAGTGCCAATATCCACACCGGTAGCTCCCTATGAAATGGGGCCCTCCTCAACACTCTCTCCACTACTCGCTGCCAAAGTCCAGCAGTGTGTCGAACAATATATGGCAGGGAGTCATCCGCTCCCCTACCCCGCATCAGGGCCACCTGTAGGGTCCGCTCATCCGCTCTACCCGCTAGGAGTCGCAACTACCAGTTGTCCACACCCGCAAACCAGCGCGCGGCTGGTAACAGTTGGGCCACATAATAGTATAGGTCAAACCTCGGGGCCTCTAGGCCTCCTTCCTCCCAACGCCTGACCACCGTGCGCAATGCAACTCTGCTGCGTCTGCCTGCCCAAAGCAAGGAGGTGAGCAGCGTATTGAGTTTGTTGAATATGCGAGGAGGGAGAGGGCACAGGGTATTCTGCAAGGTATACAACACCCTGGGCAACATTACCATCTTCGAGACGGCCAACCGTCCCATGAGAGAGAGTGGGAGTGTATTCCAAAAGGACACGGACTGTTTTAGGGAACTGAGCACCCGGTCGGCGTTCCGAGCCAGCAATTGCTCATCGGACACGGCCACCTGGATTCCCAAGTAGCGGAAGGCCTCCACTTCCCATCTAGGTCCCAGGGGCGGGAAACCCACTCTTGGGTCCTCCCCACAGCCCGCAAGGGGGAAGATCAAGGACTTCGCGGGATTAAGGCGCAGACCAGAGGCCGCACCAAAACGATCCAAGTGGTGCAACAGCAGCGGCATTGATTCCCGGGGGGAGGTCAGGTAGAACAGCGCTTCATCGGCGTATAACGAGACCAAGTGCACTGTATCCCCCACCTGAATCCCCCAGGGGGCCATCTCCGCTCGGAGTGACACCGCCAGGGGCTCAATCGCCAATGCAAATAGGAGCGGCGACAGGGGGCACCCCTGACGGGTGCCCCTGCCCAGCTGCCACTCCTCGGATCGGGCCGCCCCGAGTCTGACCCTGACCGTAGGCGCACTATAAAGGATTCAGATCCAGTCGCAGAAGAGGGGGTCCCACCCCAGCCATTCGAAGCACCTCCAAAAGGTACCCCCAGCTGACAGTATCAAAGCCTTTAGCAAGGTCTATCGACACCAGGACCTGGGGATCCTCTCTATCACGTACTTCATGGAGAACGTGGTTTAAGCGCCGAAGGTTCATGGCGGTGTTGCGGCCCAGTATGAACTTGCACTAATCTTGGTGAACTAAGTGCGCCATGTGCGGTGCCAGCCGCGTGGCCAAGATCTTAGTGAGAATTTTTGCATCGGTGTTAATTAGGGTGATAGGCCGGTAGGCCGCGGGATCACAGTCATACCCACCCGGCTTCAGAATCATGCAAACCTCACCCTGTTGCATGGTGGGTGGGAGTGTGCCATGCTCCAGTGAGTCATGGTAAATCTGGAGGAGACAGGGAGCGAGGGTATCCGCGAACGCCTGATAAAACTCCGGTGGAAAACCGTCTCCACCGGGCGTCTTACCCGTCGGTAGGGCGGCCAACGCCATTCTGACCTCCTGGAGCGTCACCGCAGCGTCTAGTTCCTCCGCATCTTCCCTAGAGAGGTTCTGGAGAGTCAAACCCCGAAGGTATGGCTGATACGATGCCTCCGTCACTAGGGGGTCCGCGGTATACACCGTCTGTAGATGCGTGCGAAGCACCGCAAGGAGGTCCACCTCTGAGTGCACCAGGTCCCCAGCGGAGTCTCTCAATGCCACGATCCGTGCAGGTGCCGGTTCCCTACGGAGGATCCAGGCCAATAGGCGGCCTGATTTGTCCCCTTCACGGTGGAGTCGCTGGCGATAGCGGCCGAGAGTAAACCTATCCAGTCGGGTGAGGATATCGTGAACGTCCTCACGGGCCATCCTTTCAGAGTCTAGGTCTGACCCATCCGGATCCGATAAGGATTGACACCGGCAGAGGCGCTCCTCAGCACCCTTGAGCTCACGGAGCAGCTGTCTCCGGACCCCATAAGTCAGGCCCATACATGCGCCCCGCACAACCGCCTTAAGAGCGTCCCACTTGGTCGCATAAGGGATGTTGCCATCTTCCCAATTCAGATCCAGATAGGTATGTAGGGTCGTCTCCACATGTTCCCGTCCTACCGGATCCTGTAGGAGATCCCCAGGCATCCTCCAGGTCCGCGGAAGGGAGGATCGGTCCGCCCACTGCATTACGCACGTTACGGGTGAATGATCAGACAAAAACCGGGCCTGATGAGTGACCGAGAAAACAAGGGAAGCATCGACATTGGCAGCAAGGACTCTATCGAGCCTACTATGAGTATTGTGCGTGGGGGTATAACAAGTGTACAGTTTCAGTCCCGGATTACCCAGGCGCCACAGATCTACAGCACCCAGGTTATCCATCACCTCCCGGAGACGTGTCGTCATCCGTGGTTTCGTGCCTGCGCGGGGAGGATGCCTGTCCAGCAGCGGATCCAGTACACAGTTAAAGTCTCCAAACCAGAGGAGGGGGGCATCTAAATCTGACACTATAAGCTCCTGTAAGTTAGAAAAGAAACTCGGGTCATCCACATTGGGTGCATAAGAATTCAACAGCAGGAAGTCCCTCCCATCCAGCTTCACCCGCAAAAGTGCATATCTGCCCTCAATATCTGCCTCAACAAACTGGACCGCCAGGGGAACCCCGGGTGCCACCCAGATCAGGACCCCCCTAGCATAGGTAGAGAAGGAGGAATGGAACATTTGACCCCTCCACTTCTTCGCCAACTTGAGGGCACCATCCTCATTCAGATGCGTTTCCTGCAAGCATGCCACAGAGACTCCATGGCGGCGGAGAAAGGACAGTACCCTATATCTCTTGGTACAAGTGCCCAAGCCCCGCACGTTCAAAGTTAAAAATTTGTATCCCATAAGCATTGGGCTTGCCCATCCGGGCAACCAAGTCTAACATCTGCAAGCAGCCTCCCAGGGGCCTGAACCACGGTACACTTGATGCCAAAAACAGTTCCCCCACAGTACCCCCCCCCCAACCCCATAGCTCCCCCAACCACACAAACTCTAAAGAAATCCCCCCCCCCACTCATGAGCAGGAGTAGGGCAACAGCAAAACACGCCACCCCGCCCTGCCTCTGCCAGTGCCAGCCAAAAACAGCGGAACCCAGAACCCCTTCAGAAACAGTTTCCCCACCCCCACCCGCGAGCAAGAGGACAGCAACAACCAAAAACGCTACCCTGCCCTTCCCCTGCCAGTGCCAGGACGTACACAGCCACCCCATACAGCCCACTAAACCCACACTCACACACAACCAACCAGACCACCCACCCTCCCCCCCAGCTCCCCGAGGACCCAATGTTCTAGGACAGTCTCCGGGGATGTCTATTGAATACAGTTCCTATGCTGGGCGACGATCCGCCATAGACTCGTGGGCCCCACACCACAGCTCCCCGGCCAACGGGGCACCAGTTCTCTGCCGCAGTCGATCATCCAGGGCTCCCAACACCAAGGAGAGACAGCATTGATCTGACAAAGACCCAGAAGGGGGTCCCCCCACCTCGGAGGACAACAACGCATTAACAAAACAGTACCTTAGATCAGAGCTCACTCAAGCTGTGGTTCAGAAAGGCCAGTTTCCGGGATCACAGGAGCAGTGGAGTCCGTATCAGGCAAGGTTTCCTGCAAAGTATCCGGGACCAGGACCTCACCAGGGGCAGGTGCCCCAGGGGACTCCGGGGCGACCCCCGTTGATGATGTTCTCATGCGCAGTGCTCCATCCTCCCCCACAGTCACCCGAGGCTCAGCAGAACCCCGGGATCGGCGTCTTCCTCTGCCTCGACGGCGTCGCTGGGGCCGGGTCCCCCAGGTCTCGCGGGGGCCGCCCCGCTCACCAGGGGGTAGGTCATCTCCCCGTATCTCGAGCCACTCCCACACCTCCGCCGGGGACTCGAAGAAGTGAGCGCGGCCCTGGGAGAGCACCTTGAGTTTGGCTGGGTAGAGGAGCATGTATTGGAGTTTCATTTCCCGGAGTTTCTGCTTACCTCCCAAGTAGGACTTCCGCTGCTCCTGCACCTGCTGAGTATAATCAGGATAGATGGAAACTCGGCTGTTTTCGATTGTGAGGGACTCCATTTCCCTTGCGGCCCTTAGAATACAGTCACGATCTTTAGAGTTCAGGATCTTTGCTATTAGGGCTCTAGGAGGCTCGACCGGCCGTGGAGGGGGAACAAGGGCCCTATGTGCACGTTCAATGACAAAGACACTGGACAATCCGGTCGGGCACAACTGGGTGCGGATCCAGGTCTCCAAGAAGCGCTCAGCGTTTTCTGCCTCCAGGCGTTCCGGTACGCCCAGGACCCTGTTGTTACTCCGACGGGCCCTGCCTTCCGCATCTTCAGCTCTTCTCTCCAGTGCACGGGTGGTGGACGTCAGGTGCGCAACTGATTTTTGCAAGGAAGCCACTTCAGTTTGTAAATGGGCAATATTTCCATCCGCATCTGTAACCTTGTCCGCCACTTTACGGAGATCCGTCCGGAGTAGACTAACATCTATGGATACAGTCTCGATCTGCCTCTCCAAGGCAGAATGGGATCCCTGGATAGCCTTCAGGATCTCTGCTCTGGTAGGCTCAGGCGGTCCGTCCCCTCCATCCTCCGGGCCCGTCTGCCGCGTAATCCTCTGTGATGGCAGACGCGGAGTAATATACTGGACAATGGTGTTGGGTTGGGAGGATTTTGCGGACCTATCCTTGCGGGCCGCCATCTAGAGGGGTAGATCCTGTGCCCTCCCAAGGCGTTCCAAAGAGTTTCCGCCAGGACCCACTAGCTAGGTGTAGAGCCCAATGGCGGTCCAAAGAAGGGATGACCAGACGAAATGCCAGGACAGTGGGTGGCTCCAGGCAGCCGCAATCCGAACGGTGTCCAACCCAGGCAGGGGAGCAGTCGGGGCGAGCTAAGGCAGTCCCTGCGCAGTCTCCCCTATAAGGGCGGGAGTCTGGCACTCCCCACAGTAGTGTAAAAATGGGCAAGCAGTAATCCACGACGCACTCACCGGGCCAGGCGGCGGGATAGCCGACAATCCAGTCGAAATAGGCAAACAGGTGCCCCCGCCAGCTAGTGTACCCGGGGCGGGTCCCTTCACCATCAAAAAGGGCAGCAGAAGAATTTGCAGGTGTCCAGAGGCGCCCCCACAGGAGAGCGCAGAAGCACAATTCAAAGTGGGCCAGGGGTATTGCAGGTCACATGCCACTGCAGCTTTTGTATGAAGGCGCCTCGATACCCGGGCAAAATGGCGTGCAGGAGGGAGAGGGGGCGCCAAACCACTCGCGACCCCCGGGTCACAGCGCCTCAGGCCTCCGCAGGTCTCACCGTCACCGCGGGCCCCCCGTGTAGGGGCCGCCACAGTCTAATGTCCAGGGTAGGGCGGAGGCCGCAAGGTCCACACCCTCCAACCACGGGGAGCAGCCCACCTGAGCCGCTCGGACACTTCAGCGCAGAGCCGGCCCCCAAGGGCCACCAGCAAGGGCAGAAGCGAGGCTCGGTCTCCACACCGCCTCGGCTCTCCGTCAGTCCTCCAAGGTCCCAGGAATCAGGGCAGCACTCACCCGGAGCAATGCCGCCCAATCGGCAGCTTCAGCGCAGCGAGGGATCGGAGGGGGAGGGGCGGGCGCCGCAACTCTCCACATGGGCCGGCGGGAATCGCCGGGCCCTAGGTCAGCCGTCCGCCACTCTGTCTCGGCCGGCAGCCACCGTCCCAGGCCCGCGGGGGAAGCAATTGGCCCCGGGCCAGGGAAACACCTCTTCCGGATGAGGCTCCCGCACTGCAACACTCCCGTGCAGGCCCGGACCGCGGCCTCGCGTAGGTCAGGCCGGAGCCCGCACCGCCCCGGCTCTCCGGGACCCAGGCCAGCCGTCCGCCACTCCGCCTCGGTCGCCAGCCACCGTCCCAGGCCAACGGAGGATGTAATCGGCCTCAGTGCAGGGAAGCACCTCTTCTGGACGGGCCGCCCGCACCACCACACTCCCGTGTAGGCCCAGACCGCGGCCTCGCGTAGTTCAGGCTGGAGCCCCCAGCCCGCCGCTCCGATCTCCGGCGTCAATTGCGGGGATTTTCGAGGTCGTCTCAGCAATGAGGGGGTCCCGAACGAGTCAGGGAAGCATCCGGCCCATCCACACCCGCTCGGAGAGCCCTGTAAGGATCTGGTCGACAGGATAATCGGGTCCTCGGGGCGGAGCTGGTGAAGCTCACGTCCTGTCGGCCATGCTGCTTGACCACGCCCCCCTTCTTCGTCTTCTTTAAACTGCCTAGCAGATTGCATTATCGACAACCCCTTTTCTCTCTTATCTCTTTTAGCTTGTTTTATTTCTCGTTGTCTGGCTACTTTACGCCAAAGGCGAAAAGAGTCAAACATTGCCGGCCGGGCTTTCTTCCTAAACAATTTAACTTCCAAATTATCTAGAATCTCTGTGTCATAGCTACCATGATGTGGCCATTTTAAAACACCGTCTTTCCTAGTGTATCGGACCCATACTTCATTAAACGTAATGGGGCCCACGCCGTGTTTAGAATAGAGCTCATAAGTCGGAGTTCCAACTGGAGGTATCGGACATGAATCCTCCAATCGGGAATCCCTGTTGCAACCACAACCAAACCAAGTACCAAATTTTCTACGACTAGGCAACTTCGCTCACTAATCGAGCTTCAAACTTCAAGGGATTATCTCTACCGATACACTCGTAAATATACGAGACCCTCGGCTTTGGAAATTGCAATTTTCAAACCAAAAACGAAGGACTGGGAGCGACCCACTTATACTTAACTGAGGTATCAGTCACGTCACCAGAAGACCCGTCTATCGTCTCGCCTTACAAAGCTTCACAAAGGGGTCCAAGACAGGGCGACAGTCAGGGCAGCAGTCCTTCGTACCCGCCAGGAAAGCAGGAAGCCTTGCAGAAAAGACCTTCAGTCCACATTCGACATGCCGGGGTAGATGAAGTGGGGGCCCTCTTCCGGAATTTCCTCACGAAGCTCCTCACGATCTTCAGGCTTGGACCGGTACCGCTTGATGTCGCCCCACGTGGACGCCAACTGAAGAACCGGGGTATTTAAGACCCAGCGGCGCCAGGGGCACGCCCAAAGTCTTCGGGTTCACCTGTCTTAGAGTACAGAGACCCGGGACTCTTCGTGGTGACGTCAAAGATTGAATTTATTGACTGCAGCCAGTAACAGAAGTCCTAGAAATCATCACGGTATGAGTTCTCAGGAGACTGCTCAATTTTACAAAGCAAGTCATCCCTTTTTATGCCAAAAATCACATTCCAGACCAGTACCTTACTTTTACGAACTGTCCAATCACATGTATCCACACCAGAGGTATCGCATGACGGTAAAACCCACTTTTCAATTACCTGGCCCATGATCAATTATCGGACAAACCCAACATTCTTCTTTAGACAGGTCGAACGAACCCATAATAAAAAGGACCACAACCCATATCATAAATAAGCCATAAAGGAAGAAACAGAAACAGGTGGGAGAAGGAATAAGACATATTTGTGCGTAGTAAAACTTTTACGATGTCCTGTGCTTTGATCCTCATTCTTGATCAGCTACTGGGAAAGGAACTGGCCTAACAAAGTCGGCTTCAGGCAACAGGGTCAGTTCACTCAGGTCATTCAGGAGTCAGCTAAAGTGTACGTGTACTAAAGACTCGTTCGGCCATAGTCATCGGCCTATGTGAGGGCAACCACAAAATGGCTGCCATGCACAAAATGGAAACCAAAGTTCGGAACGAAATCTTCAATTATACTGCGAATCCTTGTGTGTAACGTAGCAAAATCACTTGTACTTGCCGAACTCATCGGTTACGGTTCCTCGTTACCCAAATCGTAACGGAACCATGACATTTGAAACATGGGTTCAGAATTCACGGAACCTCAGTTCTGGTGTCTTACCCTGATTGGCGGGTTATAGCCCAGGGATTCCGGGGATGGTTATGTTGAGGGATTGGTATGGAACCTCCTGCCCGGGTGGGAAGAGAAACCATATGGTTGGTATGGAGTGAGTGACGGCGCTATAAGGGGTGATGCGGGTGACTTGAGGCGTAATTACCTGCAGGGAGTTAATCCGGCTGAATTCATTTGGTATTGGAAGGATGTCCGATCGAACGTTGAAGTCTAAATGTAGAAGGGGAAGGATCAGGTGTCAGCGGGATATACGGCCATCAATTTAGTTACAAGGAGTGGCCAAGGCGGGTGGGGGGCCGGTGGGGTTTTTTTGTTTTTTTTTGCGTTGCTTACCTTAGGGAATGCTAAGTTCTTAGGAGGTATGCCAAGGACCGTGGATCCATGGGGATCTGAAACAATCAAGGATAATGGGTGTCGGTTAGCGTATCCACTGGGTTTGCGAGTGCGTTAATGTGCTCCAGGCTGGGGTGGATATGCGCTTACCTTAGGAGTACGATGACTCCGTGGTGTTCCGAGGAACAAGGCCCTTCCGTAAACTACAGGATCGCAGTTACGATGGGCTGTCTGGAAAACACGCTAGATAAACGTGCATCCCAATGGTGGCAATGGTAAAAGGACAACCGGTTTCGGCCGCCATCTTGGAATGGGGGCATACTCCATGTGGAAGTCCAGAGAACTCAGAGGCAGGCTTCCGCCATCTTGGAAGGGACCTTGGTGCACGTGAAGAGATGTGAACAGAATTACATCGTGGTTCTGTGAATTAATGTGCCCAGTGCGTGTCATCCGTGTGGGCGTCGGCGGCGCATGGTGGTGAAATACATTGTGCTAAATAATTTTAAATAATTTTTTAATTTTTTTTTAATATAATATAACACCATAGTCAGCCCAGCCGGTGTCTCATGGACACCTCAATTCTCGCAGTTCAAATTGTTCAATGCACAGCATTCTATAAAAGTTTTGAGTTAATCATCATTTCATAGTAATGTGGTCCAATCCTCAGCACGGTTCAGACCATTTCGGATCGTGTCAATCTGAATCATAGTCTTGAGCTCCTCTCAGTTTAGCATTTGGGCTATGTTTCCTCCTCTTGCTGGCAGTTTTACAACCTTTAGGATAGTCCATTTCAAATCATTTTCGCTGTGTCCTGCTGCGATATAGTGGTCCACCAGGGGAGCGTTGGCAGTACGACATCTGATTCTGCTCCTGTGTTGACAGATGCGGGTCTTTGCTTTCTGGGTGGTTTGACCAACGTATAATTTTGGGCATGGACATTCTATGATATACACCACATTGCTAGTATTGCAGTTTGAAAATGAGCGTCTTTCGACCGTGGTGCCGTTGTGGGTGAATTTTTTGCCCTCCACCGTGTAATCACAGACATTGCAACATCCATACTTAACATGCCCTGTGATTGGGGGCAGAGCCCAGGCTAAGTCAATGGTGGGTCCCTGTCCTAGAGCTGGCAGTGCTGCTCAGACCAAGTGATCTTTTAAGTTTCTACTTTTGCGAAACGCAAACAGGGGAGAAAGCAGGACTTCCCATGGGCAGTACCAAGCTCGTTTTAGGGCTTGTTTTACTATCCTTTTGGGGTAGCCTCGGTCTTTGAGCTTATTGGAGAGGGTTGTTGCCTCTCTGAAGTAGTCTTCTCTCCGAGAACTGTTCCGTCTGATCCTCAGGAATTGTGAATAAGGTAACAAATCCCTCAGAGCCCTGGGGTGGTTACTCTTATAGCTTAAGAGCGTATTACGCTCAGTGGGTTTCCTGAAGAGTTGCGTCAAAAGCTCACTTTCTGAAAAGTAGATAGTGAGATCTAGGAAGGCTATGGAGACCCTATCTGAAGTGATGGTAAAGGTTAATCTGCAGCAATTATTATTGAGCCAGTGTAAAAAATGGTTCAGTGTCTCATCTGTTTGATTCCAAATCAGGAAAATGTCATCTATATAGCGCCTCCAGACTCTAATGCCTGAGAAGAAGGGGTTAGATGGTGTCAAGATGGATCCCGTTTCTAGTTGGTCCATAAACAATATGGCCAGATTGGGGGCAAAAATAGCCCCCATGGATGTCCCCTTGATTTGTTGGTAGTAAGTACCTTCAAATAGGAAGAAATTCCTTGTCAGACAGAGTTCCAGTAACTGTAGAATGAAAAGGGTGGGAACCCTGTGAGGGCGTGGCCGTGTATCAAGGGTCTTTTGGATGACTAGCAATGCTGTGGTTTGTGGAATGTTCGTGTATAACGATTCCACATCTAGCGTACATAGGGTCTCATGACTTGGATCAAATGGGAGGTGTTCTACCAGATGGATCATTTGCATGCTATCTCTCACATAGCATTCTGTGGATGGAACAAATTTCTTAATAAAGAAATTTACATAGGCTCCCAATGGTTCCAAAATTGAACCACATGCGGACACAATTGGGCGTCCTGGTGGGTTTTGGGGATTTTTATGTACTTTAGGCAGTGTGTATATTACTGGCAGACGAGGAGTTTTGGTGTTGAGAAAGTTAAATTCTTTCTTGCTGAGAAAGCCATCAGTACATGCCTGAGATGTTATTTTGGTAATTACCTCCTGAATTTGTTTGGTTGGATTACCGGGTAGTTTTTGGTAATGGTCGGTATTGCTGAGTTGACGCAGAATTTCTGTCTTATATGCGTCAGTCTCTTGGATGACAATGCCACCGCCTTTGTCTGCACTTTTGATCACGACATTATTATTGGATTTTAGTGTTTCAATAGCCTTTTTTTCATTCCTGGAGATATTATAGGGAATGAAAAGTCTGGTTTTCTCGAGTGCAGCTAGGTCTCCGAGTACCAGTTTCTCAAATGTTACTATTTCAGGAGGAACCATACCAGCTGAAGGTGAGAATGTTGATGGGGGGCGAAAAGTTGTATTCATACAAGGTGCTGTGCTGGGATGTAGTTGAAAAAATGCTTTTAGGCAAATTGTTCTGAAAAATCTGAGTAATTCAGTGTGAAGTTCCATGAAGTTTGGGCGGATGGTTGGCACAAAAGATAAACCTTTTTTCAACAGTTCAAGTTCTGTATCAAGTAGTGTGTGTTTGGAGAGGTTAAAAATAGGAATAACCTCTGTCGAAGTGTTTATTACCACTGGTAGAAGTTGTTCCTGGTCTTCCGGTCCCTGGGGGATTGTGCCATCTCTGTGGTTTCTTTACTCGCCCTCGTTGTGTTGTGTTGGGCTGGCCTCTGGCTAAAAAATTAGGATGGCCCCCACCACGTCTGTTTGGAATGCTGGACCCCTCGCCTGGGGCATGCAGCTTCTGCTTGCTGAATTTTGCAAAGATCTTGCATCGCTTAGGCAGGACTTCACCAGGGCCCTCACCGACCTCGACCAGTCCTTTCGGCAGACTGACTCTCCCCTGGCAACGATAGAATCTACAGTAGCGGACAATGCTTTGAAAAATGTGGACCTTAGGATCCACATAGAGAAGGTGAAACGGGTGCAGACGGCGCTCCACGACAAGATCGATGACCTCAAAGACTGCTTGAGAAGTAATAATATACGGATCAGGGACATGGCATCTATTATCCCCCATATGGACTTGGAGGGTCATGGCCAGGCACCTTTTGTGCACCTCTTGCAGCTACCCGACGGCCAGCCAGTGCTCCTGGACTGCACTCCTTATCTGCCTACCAACTGCAGAAGAATCTAGCCCCTGGACACCCTCACCCGAGGACACTATTTCCATCTGAAGGTGATGATTCTACAAGCCGCCCGTCAACAGGAACCGGGGGTGTTCTGAGGAGATCGCATCTTCCTGTCTGCCCAAATATTGGCCCGCCGGAAAAAATAAAAAGATGTCACGCAGCATTTGCAACATAAGAATCCGTACTGGTGGGGCTTTCCACTCCGTATCCACTTCACTTTCTAGGACAAGAGGGTTTCCGCCAGCACGCTAAAGGAAGCATAAGGCCCTGTTACTACTACCTCCTCCTGACATGGAGTCCCTTCACAAGCCCAGAGACCCTGCATTGGTGGATGTGGCGGGGGCGATTAGAGCTTCCAACCCATGTGACAAACGAAAAAGAAAGCATGCAAACCACGGTGCCAGGCTTATTGTGACCGTCGTGCACCTTCATCTGACGAAGATACTTCCCCTGAACTTTTTCCTGGAGTATGGGAGAACACAAATATTCCACCCTTACTGGTGACCAGATGGCGAATTCTCTACCTCCTGCTGAACACTGGTTCACTTCTATTGAGTCTGACTGTGAGTACAAAGGGAGGGGATGGGTTTTTCCAGGAGCCTGCCTTTGTGGCATTGGACTACCTTGTTGTTTTTCCAGATTCCTGCTTTGGCCATCCCTAGCGAGAAGGCTATTGGCCACGCAGATCACAGGAGGTCAGGTTGGTCATTTCGATGCTCTTCTTCATGCCTATGATTTGTTTATTATTGTTATTTAGTTCTTTCCTGCTTTTACTGATCAAATGTGTGCCAAGTTCCAGGATAGTGAGATGGGGACTCACTCCGTACACTAGGCCTCCCACATGAGACGGGCTCACACTTTTCTATGACTACTTCTACAAATCATTTACTTCAATGTTCAAATCCTTAATACCCTGCTCCAGCACAAAGCATTGACAAGTTGGCTGCCCCAGAAGGAAGTACACGTGGCATTCCTACAGGATACACATGACCTCTGAATCAATACGAAACACCTCCACTCCTACTGGTACCCCACACAGTTTCCTTTGTCTTATACTTGAAAGTCTCAGTGAGGGTGGCAAGTCTCCTCCGATGGGACCTTTCCTCAAAATCAGCTAGCATATACAGAGATCAGGTGGGGATACATGACCTGTTTGGTTCCACCCAGATAACTATAGCCTCCATATAGCGCCCCAGCAGAGACAGGGAAGAGTTCTACTCTGTTTTATTTCCGCCGATCTCCCTTTGTGCGAAGGGCGACGTTGTGATTGGTGTGGCCTTTAATGTCCCGCTAGACTCGAGGCTTGATCGCTCTCACCCCCTACAAGGCAAACCCTGGGCACTCTCTGCCCTGACCAAAGGGATACTAGATCTCTCCTTGGTGGATGTCTGGCAGCTGCAACAACCCCAAGAGTACCATTACATGTTCTATTCTAATGTCCACAAGACGTACTCCCGTCTCGACTATGTCTTAGTCTCTCAGTCCCTACTTACCAGGTTCGTGGACATTTAGATAGATGTTCGGGTCCTGTCTGACAATGTCCCAGTGTGGCTATTAGTAAGCCCCGTTGTCCTACAACTACCGTTTCCAAAAACATGGGTCATCAAGGAAGTAGCACTCCATGACTTAAAACTCAGAGACTGCATTAAAGATGTAATTGAAAACTACTTCTCCACAAATGACACCGGTGAGGTGTCCCCGGCGACCCTATGGAACGCAGCAAAAGCAGTCGTCAGAGGCGAGCTCCTCTCTCATACTGCAGCATTCAAAAGAGCGGTCAAACCCAGCAGACAAGATTTGGATACACAGATACAACAGGCCGAGACCAGACGCAGAGAAGAGGGATCACTTAGGACCCTGCGGGATTTGCAGCATCTCAGGAGCTTACTCGAGCATATGTTGATGAAGGAAGCAGCCAAGAAGCTGCTCTACATTAACCAAAGTTACTATGAATGGGGAGACAAGTCACATTGGTTCGTAGCCCATAAATTACACCACAAGAAATCACATCAGGGAAAACAAAAATGGAGAAGACTGCCTTCAACAAGAGACAGATGACATAATTTCGGTCTGTCACCACTACTTATCAACTCTCTACCAAGCCCAGCATTCTGACGACCAATATCAGAATGACCATCTCCTTGCCTACACTCCCCCGAATAGATATGAGGAATTGAGCCTCCTCAAAGGGCACATAACCCCGGACAAGGTCCGGGGAGCGATCAGTAATCTCCCTTCCTGAAAAGCACTGGGCCCAGACGGTTCTTTGTCTGCATTCTATAGAGCCTATGCCTCTCTACTAACAGAACCACTACTGAAGGTGTTTAATTCTTTCCTGTCATCCGGAGCAGTCACTGATTTCATGGTGGAATCCTATCTTACTCTTCTCTAAAAACCTGGCAAACTCCCTACACATTGCTCTTCGTACAGACCTGTTGTGTTATTAAATTGCGACGTGATACTGTTTGTATCGATCCATGTAGCTCATCTCCACCACATATGGTCTTGCTTTTTAGCTCCACAACAATCCTGTTTTATTCGTAGTAGGCAGGCAAACAACGACACACGGCTGGCAGTGGCACTCATTGAAGTGAGCCGACCGCTCACCTCTCTTGACGCTGAGAAGGCGTTTGATAGGGTGGACTGGGCATACATTCAAAGGTACTAGATACAATTCATCTAGGGCCCAAAAAGAAAACCTATATTTCGGCCAACTTCAAGAAATCTACATCCAAACTCAAAATTAGCGCTTCATTTTCCCCGACAGTCAAACTCACTAGAGGTACCGGACAGGGATATTACCCAATTCCCCACCTCCACACCTCCACACCCCCCCCCCCAAACGTTCCCACTTGTCTTCACCTTCATAATGGAACCCTTTGTGTCTAGGATCAAAAACAACCCTGCAATCTATTGCATGACAATAGATGGCAGGGAACACAAATTGCCCCTCTTCGCCCACGACATACTGTGCTTTATTACGCACTCTGACCCCGCCATCCCAGCACTATAGAGTAAGTTAGACTGATTCTCCGAAGTGTTGGGCTTCAGAATCAAACTCACCATGCACAAGTGACATCTACAATATAAATTGTCCCTCCTCTTCTCACCTCCCTTTTCAAGGGCCTCTACAGGTAGGGCAAGCTGGGGATCTCATGGCTGGGCAGGCTTAATAGCCTTAAAATGAACGTTATGCCTTGACTATTGTTGCTCTTTAAACCCTCTCCTTCCCCAAAGTGAATTGATTACTGATTTGTAACAAAATGCTTGACTTTGTGTGGTGTGTAAATCCCTGAGAGTGGCTAGGGCATCCCTCTTTAGACCTACGGCTTAGGGAGGCTTGGGCTTCCCTGATGTCATTACATACATCCTAGCTGCACAACTCTGCCACTCACTTGACTGGAACCTTGTCCCCTAAGGCAAACCGTGTGTGCAGGTTGAACAAGCCTTTTCTTTAGTTGCCCTGTCTCGGCTCTTGTGCTTTCTCTCGTACCCTTTCCCACTTACCTCTTGGCACATAATCCAGACTTTCCCCCGGGCATGGACAACCCCAGTAGTTTTAGCTGGGAACAAGGGCGCTCCCCCACCATGCGAGACTTTTACATCAATGGTTATATAAGGTCATGGGGTTTGGGCAAAAAATGTGCGCTGAACAGACAGGACACATACAAGCGTAGTCAGGCACTACACTGGGCGGGTAGACTCCCAACACTCTTAGCTTTACAACAGGAGGTTACTGCTGTAGAAGCCCTGTACCTTAACAACATTCGCCACAGAGGCATATCATGGCTGTACCAACATATCTTGAACCCGCATCTACCCCTCACCCCAAAAAAAAACATGCTTATGTGTTGCAATGGGAGAAGGAGTTAGTTCCTGATGTGTCGTCTGAGATTTCAATATCTATCAAGCAGAGAGCCTCCAAATCTTCCATCTGTATTAGATTCAAGTAGAGTGCCTATAAAATATTAACAAGTTGGTACCTCACACCCGTTAGACTCATCAAGATGTTTGGGTGTTCCGGCTTGTGTTGGAAGGGGTGCAGTGAAAAGCGGAACGTTCCTATTCAACTGGTGGTCATGTCCAGTAATTCAAACACTCTGGGACGAGGTCCTTCATGCGATACATGCCATCATTAATATCTTGCTGCCACATGATCCGCTTATGGTCCTTCTGGGGGACCTGGGGGCGGACAGACTTGCCCCACTATGACTCCCCAGGGGCGATTATTTTTCTCCTCTACTATTTGCAGCGAGGTTGAGCGTGGCTCAGATCAGATGTGGAAGCAGCCATAGGCACCCTCACTGAACGTGTTTTAGGAAAATACCTGGTTAATTTATGACATGGGTAAATGAATGACCATTATTCGAGAGAGGGTGGCCAAATTCAGTGCAACATGGCGCCCATTCACCACTTACGTACGTATGACGGCAACCGAGGTCGCTGCACTCGACGATGTCCAGGACAGTGAATCAGGCCCAGTTCTAGAGGGTGGGCCAGGCCCTCCCAAGGAATACCCTGGCCTATCCAAGGCATTCAGAACTGTAAAAAAAAATCACCTTAATGATTCACAGGGGCATGCAGCCCCGTGGATTCCCTCTTATCATTTATTTGAATGATTTACAACATTGACATAGGATACTTTCAGGCCTGGGGCGAGGTGTAAAGTCAGCAGAGTTTAATAGCTACTATGATGCACAAATGACAAGCATGGATATCCTGAAATCTGAATTATGATTCTGGGCTTATTGCATTGTATTTTTAAACATCACTGCTTTGCAAAGCAAAAAGCTGCCAAAGTTTTCTTTAAACTTTCAAAGTGGCCCTGTGCAGCAGCAGACTAATGTATGCTGCTGCACATGACCAGGATCATGTTGCAGTCTTAAAGTTCTGCATCTTAAGGTTGTGACAAGCAGCACCCCCAACAATGTTAAAATTCTGCATCTTAAGGTTCCGATAAGCTCCCCCTCTATCTTAAAGTTCTGCATCTTAAAGTTCTGACAAGCAGTGTCCCTCCCCTTCCCCAGAGCCGGAAGCACATCAGAGAAAGCGAAATATGTAGCTCCTTTGGTGCTGATTATTGTGCTAAAAATGTCAAATGCAGACAGATGCCAATACCTAAAATATCAAATCGATTAAATACGTTGTTGTTTTTTGGCCAGTACCAATTCATCTTCATGGCCACCCATGCTTCTTTACGGCCCTCACAAAGAAAAAATCCTAGAGCTGGGCCTGCACAGAATGCGTCAGAAATGTGTATTATGACCCCCTTGGACATGGAAGGAAGATCACGGAGAGCTGTGCACTCAGATTGAACGATATGGCTCACTGCGGGTGCGGGGTGGTGGAGGCTCGAGGAAACAGTGTTTTATTGTGTGGGATTATGCTGTATGACCAAGCACAGTCTGTAATAAGTGTATATATGTTATGTTTCCCATACTCTACTTTTCATGATGCTTCAACCGGAAATGTACTGCATGTCATGTTATTTTGTTCAAAATGCAAATAAAATTGTTAAAATAAAAAAAAACTTTTTGAGTGACCGCTTCTTTTGTGAGATTGACAGCTGTGGGCTACGAGAGCTGGGAGTTTATAAGTGAAGCAGACAGCAGCTGCACAAAGCGCTTCCCTGCTTCACCCATTGTATTTTTTGCATTGTGTCATTTTAGGTAGCAGTATCTAGGAATGCACAGATGGAGATCTGCTCTCATTTGCAGCCAGGGCATCGTTTTACCGATAATCAAAAAAGTTACAATGATATGCAGAATATACTCTACCGTGTCAAAATTAATTGGGTAGGATTTTATGAGTGCTTATGAATTGCAAGTAAGTAATGGTCTGGTTAGAAAACTCCTTCCCTGAAGAATGTGCGCACTTGTTACTGGGAACGATAACAGTTTATTAGCGATGTTTCAAACAACATTAGAAACAATTATAAGCTAACTTGGCGTTAATCAAATCGTCTTTATTTTCAGAAATAATCCAATTGTTCAAGTTTATTCCAAACCGCTCTACATTCTGTGGACATCACATGAAATTCTCAATCCGTAAATTTTTATCAACCCAATGCATTTTGGGTCACTCCATGGACCCTTCCTCAGGGGTCTATAAAATAATAAACAAGAAGCTAATCAAGTGTCTATATAGATTGTTTTCTTGCATGTAAATCTTTTGTGGTTAATCCATCAAAAATCAACTCAGTTTAATATCCTACTGACACATCATATCTAAAGATATCACCCAACATCATCATGTTGTAATCTCTTGTGTTAAAGGTACAGGATTCAAACTTTCTACAGCATAGTGAAAAGCGTTATCCTCGTTTTTAAGTTAAAAAAACAGGTAAAGTGTCAATATAAAACAATATGCTGTGATAAATGTAATAAAGAAACTCGTAAAGTTTAACAAGGTCTAGCTATCTAAATATGAATTTCTATTGTTTTTTGGTTTGCAGCGAATCACATGTACTCGTTATTATAAAGAAAGAGTGCCCGTTGATGGGGATCGGTTTCTGATGTTTACAAACTCTCGCACTTTAAGCTTGTCATAACCAATTTAAGGGAAAACTCTCTATCATAATTGTTATATCCACAAACTTAATTACGCGCTGTCAGCGGGGGAAAGAAAACTCCTGAAACGTTCCTAGTTGTTGCAATCTCTCACTCTCATGACTTATTAGTGCGGTGCACTATCATAAATATTTTACGCTCCCATTCATTATACGTTCTCCGCGGTGACAAGCGGCTGTGACTTACTTGAGAATTAACGAGAATTGCTCATCTGCAAATCCATGCGCTACAAAAGCCTGCTCCGAAAAATTCTGACACTCTACCTGTATACGCTGTGCGTGATAAACAACACAGCAAGTCACGTGGTTACCTCGCGCGCGAAAGTTTGAAAGGGATAGTGTGCATTATGTGGAACTAAAAGGTTTTAAGGTGCAGTGAAAAAAACGCTGAAACTAAACTATCTGTCAGTGCTAGCTCAACCGATCATTCTTTTTGCGAGGATGTTTACATAACTTTTATGGCTTAATTATACTAGTACACCATCGTGGCTGTATTGCGCTCCCGATACATTACGCGCTCTCCGCGGTAACAAACCGCTGAAACTTACTTGAAAATTGTCAGATATTATTTATCTGCGAATCCATATGCTACAATCGCCCGCTCAGGAGAGTACTGTCTCTCTTCCTGTATACGCTGTGCGTGGTAAACAACGCGACGAGTCACGTGATTACCTCGCGCGCCAAAGATTTAAAGGGATTATGTGCATTCTGTCAAACTGAAAGGTTTAAAGTTACGGTAAAAAAATGTGGTTAAAAAAGAGCGACCTATCGGTGCTGGGATAAATTATCATACTAAAAAAGTGTTTGTATTACTAATGCGAGGTAAACCCAATCTGACCTAAGTGTATTACGTTAAATCCTTTATCAAATCAGCGTTATTCAGGTGTAAGGTGACATGATGTACACAAAAGGTTCATTAGGATTAAAAAACATAGAAATTTAAATAAACATCAGCATCATGTTAAAGTATATGGTTAAAAAAAAACATGATAGTTCAATACGGTCGTTCAACCCAGTTGGTTGTAAAGTGTTCAATTTTTTGATCCATAAAAATTCTGATCTCAACAACTGTTTATGTGGATCAATGCCTGGATTAATCTTCAAGGCCTCCAGTACAGTAAATCTCAATTGAGATACTTTATGTCCTGTTTCTAGCCAGGTCATGGCCACTGTTGATTTTTCATTCTTCAGACGTATATTACTTTTGTGTTCCGTAATTCGTATTTTAATTTTCCTTTCGTTAATTCGTACGTACATATTTCGACACAGGCACTTAATTGCATATACCACATTTTTTTCATCACACGTACTGTTGTGTTTTAGATCAGTCTTGAAACCTTTTGAGGGATGTATCAATTTCTTGCCTTTGATTACATTATTACAATGCGTACAGTTTCCGCAAGTTTGCATGCCTTTGAATTCAATGCGTGGTTCTCTCATTACTTTCTTAGATCGCAATTCATTCAGGTTTCTTGAGCATAGAAATTCGAAAATCATTTTGTGTATAGTGATACATCTCAAATATGTTTCATCCTCAACTAGATGCCAATGTTTCCTGATGATGTTTTTATTGTATTTGCTTTGGTTGAATGTTTCAATATGCATATGTTGAAATTTTCATCAGTTTTGGTTTTTGTTGTAAGAAGTGTTGATCTGTCTATATTTTGTACTTTCTCAATCGATTCATTTATGAGTATTTTAGGATATCCTCTCTGTGAATTTTTCGGCATAGGTTTTTATAGTGTGCATGGCTCCTTCTTCTGTGTTAGTGATTCTTTTAAGCCTCAAATTGCGAAAATGGTAAATGTCTCTTCAATGTATACTGATGGAAACTTTTAAAATGCAAACAATTGTTGCGATCCGTGGGTTTTGTGTACACATTGGTTTTTGATTTTTTGATCTTCTATTTGTATTAAGACATCCAGGAAAGCTATACTTTTTTATTGATTGTGTGAGTACATTTTATGTGGTGATGACGATCATTAAGAACATGGATATTTTCAATGAGTGTTTTTTCTTCTCCTTTCCAAATTATAAAGATATTGTCTATATATCTTTTGAACAACACCAGATTGTTACTCCATGTGGCTTCCTGAAGGATGTTATTGTGCTCGAATTTGGACATGAACATACTAGCATAAGCTGGGGCTCCTGCAAAGCATAGATGTGCCATTACATTGAGCATAGAAGTTACAATCCCATTCAAAATAACTATGGTATAAAGCAAAATGCATTAATTCCAAGAAGAAAATCTTGTTTGCTCCTGTGCATTAGTTTTTCAATAAAAACCACTCTATTGCTTCAAGTCCCTCATTGTGAGGGATTGAAGTGTACAAAGCGGTTACATCAAAAGTACATAACCACCAATCTGTAATTTCTTCTTTCGGTACTGTTTCCAAAAAATTAAAAAAAGTAGTGGTGTCTTTAATGTAGGTAATCCAATTCTGTACCATTGGTTGAAAGAAATAATCTAGGTAACAACCTAGCGATTCCGAAATGGATCCACATGCTGACACTATTGGTCTAAAAGGAGGTGATATTAAACTTTTATGAACTTTAGGTAACATATAAAAGTGAGGATGTCTTGGATGTTCACTATCCAGAAAATGATGCATCTTTTGATTAATCCAGCCCATTTCTAAAGCTTTAGTGAGAGTTTGTCGAAGAATCTTTTGAAATTCTGTAGTTGGATCTTTTTCAAGTCTCATGTAAATACTTTGATCTTGCACATGCTTAGACACACTGTTCTGGTAGAATTCCTTAACCATGACGACTAGTGTGCCGCCTTTGTCTGCCTTTTGAAAAGTAAGATCAGGATTATTAGCTAGGTCTTGAAGAATGGTCCATTCCTTTTTGGTGAAATGAAGCTTTTTAGGTTTGCCAAATTACATTTTGTTACAATCTGTTTTCACTAAGCGTTCAAAGATGTCCATCGTTTTGTGAGAAGACGGTGCACAAAAATAGCTTTTCTTCTTGAATTCCACATATTCTTGACTTGACGTTTGTTCTGTGAGTGTCGGCAAAATGTTAAAAAAATATTTGAGTCTCTAAGTACGTAAGAATTTGAAAATAGCAATTTCTGTTTCCGCTATGTTGCTGCTGTATGTGGGAACACATGATGTCCCTTTGTTTAACACTTGTATTAAGTGCCCCTTTGTGCTGAGGTCGATAAATGCATAATGATTTGAGTTGCAGTAGAAACACTCCACAGATGCAGAGCTGCAGTGCCTAAATGCCTCTAAGAGATCACGCACAATGTAATTCAAGGGATTGAAGGGCCACTGACATTATTTGAGGTGTTTTTTTTTTAATTTCTGCGTGACATGCTTCCACTTTTTAGATGAAGAATTTCGTTACAGCGTCGCAGAGCTCTTGTGAGGCCTAGATAGTATTTAGCAGTAGTATTGTTCACAGTTCTGATTAATTTATTGTATTTGTTTTAAAAATGCTAATTTTCCTTTGTCTTCCTTGAATGTGTAGGACAGAGGTGGAGCACAGCCAGTGCTTATCTTCGACCTGCACTGAAACGGCCGAATGTATCAGCAGAAGATCAAACATTTGTCACAAAAATTTTGTTTGAAGGCACAAAAGCTGTTGGAGTTGAGTACATAAAGAATGAACAAAAGAAAAAGGTAATTACAAAATGGAAAAGTTATCAGTTTTATTTCCGAAAATAGGAAGCAGGCAGGGAAAATGATCGGATGGAATGATTAATTTGTCAGCCAGTGCTGGGGAGTACACTTTTCCAAATTTGGCAGTTTCATTTTTTGCACGTTTGTGGACACCTACTTCAAAGTATCTAACCTTTATTTATATTATTTACTTTTGTTTTTTAATTTTACCTCAGTGTTGATCCTTTATAAATGTGCATGTCCATCCTGTGAGATATTCATACAAGTATTTAAAAAACTCCCCTTGCATTTTTTTATATTTAATTTTAGGTTGAGCCTAGCGGCAGCGCGCGTGCACTGCTCGCTCTTCCAGACTGCTGTAGTAGAGTACGGGAGAGAAGCTGCACCCACTGTCCTCCTATATTTTTCATTGGCTTTCGTAAATGCTGCCTTCGGATTCGTTAATGGCTTGTTAGTCCCTCCATACTACGGCCTTGTCTTAATATGTACCCTCTCATGGCGACTTGCCCTTTTACTTTAGTTGTTACACAGGACCTGTTATTTAGTCTGTAAGCACTATTTACTTTAATGAGAATTTCTTACTGCAGGCCGGACATGCGCTGCGTCAACTGAAACCGCTTGTGTCTTTTTTAAACAGCACGGCCGCCCCGTAACACGGGCGCCTGCTTTCAATCACTTTAACACAGCATTATCTTGTGTCTGTTTCACCCCCTACCCCAAAGTAAAATGGATTTAGAAATGATTAGCAAATTAAGTCGTGAATTCCAGGTGGTAGCACATAATCCTGTGCTAATGGGTTGAAGCTGACAATAGCACATCTGTGTTTCATGTCCTCTGTACTAAAGCCACCTGACGGGTTGTTTTCAAAAGCCTGTTTTATTAACAACACCATGGCCACCATCTCTGCAATGCCACCATCTCTCCAATACCAACACCACCACCAATACATAAATAAAAGGCATTGTCATTTACAATGCCAATAGCTTGAATGCAAGACCTATTGCATTGCAAAGGCTTGTTAAAGTGGGCTTATGCTTTTGAAGCACTATTATTTTATTGCTAGTATATATATTCTCTTCAGTTTGTTCTAGTTGTCAAACTAAACTTTGTTTTTATGGTTGTTGGTCTTTGCCATGTCTCCAACAATAAAGCTTAAAAGGAACCATTTATGTTTATAACTGGTATATACAGTTGAAACAAGCATTGGCAAAGCCTGTAGTTCTGAAATCAATGGGCTAAAGCATAACACATCACTATTTGGGTGAAGCCTGATTTATTACTTTGGCAATGCTTGTTTTATTCCTGAAATGTATTCTATTTTGAAATCTGTGTAGGCCATTATGCTGTATCATGAAAAGAAAAGGTGCATGGGTTCTGAAAACTTAATAGAAACACAGGGCCTGACTCACAAAGGTAACTTACACTTTTGAGTGAGATTGCTGCTTTTTGACCATCACAAGAGTGTAACATTTCCACTTTGTAACACCTGCCTCGAGGAAGCCTAATTTTTTGACAGAAAGCCCTGTCTGCCATTGTTTGGAGATGGGAAGTTTCATCAAAAGCCATTTGTAGTTGAATATAAACACCCGTGTACCATCTATGAAGGTAACACAGAGTAGTGTGACGCACTATTTGCATTGCATGTTGACAAAATAAGTTTTGTACTGGAAAGTAAATAGTTTATCAAGACATTTTTTAGTGGTTTGCGTCCCTTTTTTCTGAACTTACACCGATGCAAAGCCTTTATACATCTGCCCATCAGTGACACAGGTTGCTGAACAGTTGAGGATTATCAGAGTGGATTTCTGACCTTCATCAAGTGCGACGGGGACATCCACACTGATTGTTGTCCTCTTCCTGTGCGAGTTTAACCATGATAAATAAAGCCTGCTCATTATTATATGCTACAAATCTCCTTTATCTGTAGAGACATTTAGCCGCGGATTCCTTACCTTTGAATTATCCCCAGTGTCTGACTGGGTCTGGAAACATTTTCACAGCAGTACCTCTCTGCATTGGCGTCAAGCGAATCCGTATCTATGTCGTCTACCGGACGTGACGTTGACAGAGCCCATGTAAGCCCTCCGCTGATGTTGGTTTCTTCCTTTCTGCTTTTACAATGTGGATCCAGAGAACGGTGCTTCTGGCCTTTCTTTGGCATATCTCGACATTTAGTCGACACAACAGTGTCCTTTTTTTGAATATCCTCAGGGTTCAAACCCTGTAGGTCCTGTGGAGGGCAGATTTCGGCCACAGACACTCTTAGTATTTGTATGTAGTGTCTTGGGGAACACCATGACTCTGAGGACTGCGACTCCTGTCACTAACTCCAGCCAAAGGCATTGCGGGAACTTCACATGAAACCTTTGGTGGTGCAGAGCCCGTTTTTGCTGTACCGTCTGCTCCTCTTCTTCCTCCTGTACTGAGCTTGTATGGCATATGGTCTCTTTCTGATTTCTTTCATATATTATCCGTTCTAGGGCAGTGGCTATTGACTTTTTCTTTCAAACTTCACCTACAAGTTGCACCTGGTGAGGTGCTCCTGCAGATATTTTTTATTACTTCTTAAACTTTCAATGGCAGGTTATGGTCCCCGCTATTTGGGACACACGTGTTTATTTTGTTTTGGCCCTATTGAGCTTCGACACCTGTTGATGCATGGTGTTTGCTTTTCTACCCAGGTTCTCATTGGGGTATTTGTTGGCATTGTGCAGATGCAATGTTGCCTTGTTACCTGTCCACCAGGGTACTCTGTCCGTATGCTTTGCAGGCATTCTTTCATTTGTTTTTGGCACTTTAGCACCCCTTATAGGGGATTTCAAATAGTGGGCTTTGATGTGATGGTGCAAAGGGGCCTTGCCTCCTCCCTCTTCCAGTGTTGGTGCGTGTATTCTTACTGGCTATAGGTTCTTCCTTACATTCCTTCTGATGCCCATTCTTCCTACCAGATGCAAGGAAAAGGGTTTCATTCTTAACGTAGGCTACTTCGTCTGATTCTGGCCTAGGCAGTGTTCCTTCTTTAGTCTTTTACAGGCTTTCACATTCCTTTTGCTAGTTCCTGCTATGCACAGGTAAGAAGTACTTCTCTTCCATGCCACTGCATGGACTGTCTTAATCTGATTCTGTCATGCGAAAAGCTGCTGTTCCTATTCACTTGGGGATTTTTTGTTGTCCTTGTTAGAAATGTTTCTATGACACTTCTTATACCAACCACAACATTTGGTTCTGAACTGGTTGTTCTTCAGATGTTGACCTCTACCCCTCGTATGGATTTATGGCTGGTTTTTTTTCTTGACTATGGGTGCCTTGACCACCCTCCCTCAGGTTTGGTATGTACACAGGTTTGGTGACCCTTTCGAATTCTTTTCTAGAGAGTTTCCTTCCTTTCTCGCGGTCGCAGATACAGTTCCAACCCCTTTTGGGTTTGGTATCCCTTGAACTACTGAGTTTGGAGGATGACAATCTTGGTGACGTCGGGGTCCTCACTCATGCTATTACAGGAATCGTTGGCTGGGCACAAGTTGTCCCGTGGGTATTGGAGCTCTCTTTAAGCTTCTGGATTTTTTCTCTTCTTCTCCCTCCCTTCTCTTCCTTTAGGGGAGGTCGGGTTCTTTCTCCTTCCATGGTCGCGGTATACCTTCCGGCCATTTTATAGGCCCTACCTTTGCATCATTTCTTATATAGCTGCTCCCTGATTTTAGGCCTCCATTTATGTCGTTGGGTCTTCCACAACTACTTACTCTTTTTTCTGCTGCTTCAGTCTGGTTCCCTTTTTCTGTCTGCTATTCCTTCTTTACAGCGGAGACTGGTTATCTGACTGGGACTTCCCGGTGTTGGCCTTTGTTCAACTTTATCTCTTTACCAGCCCCAGATGGTGGTCTTCATTCTCTATTCTGCAGGTTTGATTTTCACCTGCAGCATTCTTTTTCAGTTATCTCCCTGCTGCTGGATTGTAACCATGCCATGTTTTTTGTCCGATTGCCTTTGTTTTCAGGGGAGTGTAATGCCTTCCAATCCCTGTTTTCTTTTATACAGTCCATGTGAAAGTTACTATTTGTCACATCGTTTGTCCTTGACCATTGTTCTAAACGTTATTGTGTGTTTGTGTGTATATATCCATTTTTATACATCCTTGTATATGGGTATTTTTAGGCACTTTTATGTTGTGCTGCCTTTCTTAGGAGGGAATGCCTTTTGCTTACATTGCTCCATTTTCCTCGTGTCCTACAGGGATCCTCAATTTGTCGTTGCTTGCTGTTGCTAGCCCATCCTCCTCTGTGGGTCTGTGTTGAATGGTCCCAGAAGGTTCACTCCTTTCCTTTGACCTCAGTAGTCTATGCTCATATTGTTATTATTTTTCACACTGTTTTTCCTAAGATTTTCTTGGATCTCTTCCCATCACTTGGTTCTATGGCACAGAGCTTTGATCCGGTGGTATTAGCTATTGTCCTTGGTCTTCAGCCCCGTCCACTATCGTTCGGCTACCATTGGAGGTGCTATGTAGTATCATAATTATATCATGTGTTCTTTCCAACACCTCTTATTCTTCCATGTTTTTCCATAGTTACGGACTTCAGTTCCTTACGGGTTTTCCCCAATATTTCTGGTGAGGCATCTTCTTTCCTCACCTGCCTTCCTAACAGCCAGTCTCTCCCTCTACCCGGTAGTGAGCCGGCTGGTACTGCTCAGGGTTTTCTAGTGGGATCGGTTGGCAGACCCTCCTCCGGGGATGGCATTTCTTAGGTATCTATTTCAAAGGTAAGGAATCTGCAGCTAGACGTCTCTATCAGAAGAATAAGTTACTTACCTTTGATAATGCCTTATCTGGTAGAGACAGGATCCAGCCGCAGATTCCTTACCAACCGAGGAAGAAAACAAACATTTTGCAAAAAAAAGTGTCTTTGTGGGCACATTGTTTCCAAAAGCAGTTTCTGTAAGTGGCTCTGCGTTTCTAGCACGGGATTAGTCACAGAAGAAACTGACGTCAGGGGAGGGCATTCAAGTATCATTAGGTCCTATGCGGGGGGTGTGGGGGGGAGGGGGGACGGACGACATCTAATAGCCAGATCTAAAAATATAAACTTTTATCACAAAGCCATTCTGTCCCTCCAGCAAAATCTGTTGTAAACATACCAGCCCTATTTTACCACAGTTTTGCAAAGACATCACTGTGATAGCATCAATTTACTAAACACTTTAATGACCCACATGTGCAGTGCTAAATTGCTTGCACAACCTTTAATAGATGACGGTCTGAGTCTTTGATTACAGATCCTCGCCAATAACAGCTTGGCCTAATTTTGGCTCCTCAGAGCGGCACACGTGATTTTGAGGTCTCTATTTAAGTACTGATAACCCGAGGAGTTTACAGGGACACCTATATTCCCACAAGGTTTTAAAATAAATGACAGAACTATTCCATATATCTTTAGTGTGTGACTACAGAGGTTACCTTATCCCCCCAGAGCTTGAAGCCTGGTATCCCTTAAGGTAGGCTAAGATTTCTGCAATCAGGTTTGTGCATGTGTCCCCTCAACATGCATGTGTGTTTTGTTTGCAGTGCAGTGTCACATTTGCTTTACACTTTTTGTGTGCGAGTAATTTGCATGCACCCTTTTATTTGAATGGCAGTTGACGTCTTGAAAATATTTATCTTATGTTTTGTATGTTTTATAATCCTTTAGGAAACATACCTCAGGTGTCAAGGTAGAACTTTCTATGACCCCTTTACACTCACTGACTTAGCATGGTCTGTAGTGATAGGGATCCTCTTTTGCTCTGAAGAATGTCCCTGACCACTACTGTCAATTGGTAAGGCAGAAACATGTTTGATTACAAAGGATGGTTGGGCCATTATGCCTATATTCCATCCTACTAGTCTTTTTAGATATACCAGAGGTACCCCGGAATAAAGGTGACAACATGGGTTTACCTTCAGGTATTTTTAAGAATTCTGGACTCCTTCTTATCCAGTAAGTTTTATCAAAGAACTCCCTCTCATTTGAAGTTGTGTCCGCCCTGGTAGTATTCTCTTACCAGGGTGGGGTGAGGTCTCTAATGATGAAGAATGTCTCAAACAGTGAGTAAGGCCTTCCCCTTTTCAAATAAAATTGGCATCTCATTTGGAAAATCTCCGACATTTAACTCGGAATGTTATAGACGAATTTAACTCTATACTATTAGCAATTGCTCTCTGTGATATCTGATTATTAAAGTGTGGAGTTGTGCCTTGGTGTACTTCCACCTTTCCCTTTTTGCTTTGAACTCCTTTTTAATATAACAGAATTCACAAGCTTCAGGCTGTGATCCTAGTTGTTTATGCTAATTGCTTTTTACATTGTTACATTTTTTTGTAAAGTGCGACGTACATCATAGCTTCTTGGCGCCATCCATATAAGCACTCAACCTAGGTGGCACCAGTAGAATTGAACAGAGCAAGAATGAGAGGACACAACAAAAAAATGCTTAGGATTACTTTGCTTTTATTGTGTCCTCTCTACTTCCCCAAAAGTTACAGCTGCTCCGGAGTCACTGTTGTGGGTGCCTCTACCTACTATGGCCATCCGATCACCATTCCTTCTACTTATTCCCTCCCTGCCCCATGCGTTGGGGGCCATGCAGCCTCTCCTGCTTTCTTACTAATCTAAAGCTTTGTGTGTACACATCCTCCTCACTGGCAGGCAGTGTGGTAAACTACCTGGGAATGGACAGCAGGTTGGAATTTGTGAGTGGTCCAGCACTGTTGTGGTTTGGAGAAAGACAACAACTTAATCCTGACTCTCCTTAAGGTGACCTGTTTCCAAAAAGGCTGGCCAAAGGGAGGAATAAGACACCACATGTGGACCTGCAAGACTGCCCCACAGTAGTGATAGTGAGGAGGCCGATCAGTGCTACGGCTGGTACTGCTCAGGGTTTTCTAGTGGGATCGGTTGGCAGACCCTCCTCCGGGGATGGCATTTCTTAGGTATCTAATTCAAAGGTAAGGAATCTGCAGCTAGACGTCTCTATCAGAAGAATAAGTTACTTACCTTTGATAATGCCTTATCTGGTAGAGACAGGATCCAGCCGCAGATTCCTTACCAACCGAGGAAGAAAACAAACATTTTGCAACAAAAAGTGTCTTTGTGGGCACATTGTTTCCAAAAGCAGTTTCTGTAAGTGGCTCTGTGTTTCTAGCACGGGATTAGTCACAGAAGAAACTGACGTCAGGGGAGGGCATTCAAGTATCATTAGGTCCTATGCGGGGGTGGGTGTGGGGGGGAGGGGGGACGGACGACATCTAATAGCCAGATCTAAAAATGTAAACTTTTATCACAAAGCCATTCTGTCCCTCCAGCAAAATCTGTTGTAAACATACCAGCCCTATTTTACCACAGTTTTGCAAAGACATCACTGTGATAGCATCAATTTACTAAACACTTTAATGACCCACATGTGCAGTGCTAAATTGCTTGCACAACCTTTAATAGATGACGGTCTGAGTCTTTGATTACAGATCCTCGCCAATAACAGCTTGGCCTAATTTGGGCTCCTCAGAGCGGCACACGTGATTTTGAGGTCTCTATTTAAGTACTGATAACCCGAGGAGTTTACAGGGACACCTATATTCCCACAAGGTTTTAAAATAAATGACAGAACTATTCCATATATCTTTAGTGTGTGACTACAGAGGTTACCTTATCCCCCCAGAGCTTGAAGCCTGGTATCCCTTAAGGTAGGCTAAGATTTCTGCAATCAGGTTTGTGCATGTGTCCCCTCAACATGCATGTGTGTTTTGTTTGCAGTGCAGTGTCACATTTGCTTTACACTTTTTGTGTGCGAGTAATTTGCATGCACCCTTTTATTTGAATGGCAGTTGACGTCTTGAAAATATTTATCTTATGTTTTGTATGTTTTATAATCCTTTAGGAAACATACCTCAGGTGTCAAGGTAGAACTTTCTATGACCCCTTTACACTCACTGACTTAGCATGGTCTGTAGTGATAGGGATCCTCTTTTGCTCTGAAGAATGTCCCTGACCACTACTGTCAATTGGTAAGGCAGAAACATGTTTGATTACAAAGGATGGTTGGGCCATTATGCCTATATTCCATCCTACTAGTCTTTTTAGATATACCAGAGGTACCCCGGAATAAAGGTGACAACATGGGTTTACCTTCAGGTATTTTTAAGAATTCTGGACTCCTTCTTATCCAGTAAGTTTTATCAAAGAACTCCCTCTCATTTGAAGTTGTGTCCGCCCTGGTAGTATTCTCTTACCAGGGTGGGGTGAGGTCTCTAATGATGAAGAATGTCTCAAACAGTGAGTAAGGCCTTCCCCTTTTCAAATAAAATTGGCATCTCATTTGGAAAATCTCCGACATTTAACTCGGAATGTTATAGACGAATTTAACTCTATACTATTAGCAATTGCTCTCTGTGATATCTGATTATTAAAGTGTGGAGTTGTGCCTTGGTGTACTTCCACCTTTCCCTTTTTGCTTTGAACTCCTTTTTAATATAACAGAATTCACAAGCTTCAGGCTGTGATCCTAGTTGTTTATGCTAATTGCTTTTTACATTGTTACATTTTTTTGTAAAGTGCGACGTACATCATAGCTTCTTGGCGCCATCCATATAAGCACTCAACCTAGGTGGCACCAGTAGAATTGAACAGAGCAAGAATGAGAGGACACAACAAAAAAATGCTTAGGATTACTTTGCTTTTATTGTGTCCTCTCTACTTCCCCAAAAGTTACAGCTGCTCCGGAGTCACTGTTGTGGGTGCCTCTACCTACTATGGCCATCCGATCACCATTCCTTCTACTTATTCCCTCCCTGCCCCATGCGTTGGGGGCCATGCAGCCTCTCCTGCTTTCTTACTAATCTAAAGCTTTGTGTGTACACATCCTCCTCACTGGCAGGCAGTGTGGTAAACTACCTGGGAATGGACAGCAGGTTGGAATTTGTGAGTGGTCCAGCACTGTTGTGGTTTGGAGAAAGACAACAACTTAATCCTGACTCTCCTTAAGGTGACCTGTTTCCAAAAAGGCTGGCCAAAGGGAGGAATAAGACACCACATGTGGACCTGCAAGACTGCCCCACAGTAGTGATAGTGAGGAGGCCGGTCAGTGCTATCAAGGAATGGTCAACGAGCACAAAATCAAGCTAATGACTTTTCACCATGATCCGCCTAACCGGGAAATATAACGGCATATGGTTGTGCTTGTCATTTTATGGAGGATGCCCGCTTCTAAGGGCTGAGTCTTCTCTGCACAGGTTGTGCTGGCAATTTTCCAGTCGCCTCAGGCATCCAGTGGTCTGGGATCCCACTGGTAATGTAGGAAAATAGCATATGAGTGAAAGCTTGAAACTTGGATAGCTCCATTTTTGACAGGGTTTGGAATGTTTTACTTCAAGGGTTCTCCTCCAGGCACCAGTCATAAGAGCTAGGTGCTTGCTGATCCAGGAACAAAAGGGCTTGCCACAGCATGGGCAATCATTGCTCATACCCCTTCGCTTCATTGTAAAGGGCCTGTGCCTGCCCTGCCTAGCTCAGTGGTCCCCTCAGATCCTCAGCAGCCCCAAACAGCTCCTCAGTGGCAGCCCACACTCTGCACTTGCTCTCCACAGCCACTATCATCTAGTCCTTGTAGCAGGGTAACAGCTCAACAGCCAGAGTTCACAGTGCTCGCTTCTTCAGGTCACCATAACAGGTCCAGTCCCAAAAGCAGTCTGCGTTGCTTCCACCATCCGGACTCAACAGGATGTCCACTCTCCCTCAAGAGCTGGTGGAGATTCAACGAGTTGGTGCCACTATCGCAGAAGTGAAGGTTCAAGAGAGTTCCGGAATATAGATTTCAGATGGTGGTGCCCTCCTTCCAATGCTTATGACAACGGGTCAACCGCTATAATGGCCCTTTTCCCTTGCCCAAGGATCCTTTTAATTTTTTTCTATCTTTAAAGGGACCTTGGTGAAACACTCACCCATTTTTGAGATGCTGCATGATCTATACTTCTCTAAAAACAGAAACCAGCCGACTGACTGTCCCATCTCTGTATAGTATTGTGGTAAAAATCCAAGATGGCGAATTTTACAAAAATCACAACACATCAACTCACTGTGCATGTCTTTGCCAAAACAGGCTTTTCATTTCCCTCAAAAACTTGAGGCCTCTTGCAGAACTCTGGCGACAGAAGTCTGCCCTTTCTCTACTGTTCAGGCTGGGAGTTTCCCCAGTCCAAAGAATAGGGAGTTGCTGCAAAAGATTCTTGAAATCAAAACCCTACATCATTCCTCCAGCAGCAGATACTAATCTCCCTTGTAACTAACCTTTTGCTCAATGGGGCTTTGGTCCTTGTACCACGTGTCAAGTTAAAAGAACAGCACGATTGACAGTATTGAAAGCTGCTGTTAGATCCCCCAGGTGTAACACTGTGGTAATACTGACATCAACAGCATGACCTAAGTCGTCAGGCATGGAAACAATGGAGAGTCCAATTCAGTAACATGCATAGAAACCCATCTGGGAGGAATAACCCAAACTGTTATTGGTCACAAAACTCGATAGTTATTGATAGTCAGCTTTCTCCTGTAACTTACTGAGGAAAGACAGTTGTAAGATCGGTCTATGGTCCAAAAGTTCCTCAGGATTCTGGGCTTGTAAAGAAACTGTCAGGAAGAAGGACTGCTGTGCTGTTTATACGACTGTCAATCTGCTGGATTGCTAGTCTGGAAGAACTGCTTTTCGACTGTGGAGAAGGGAATACCTCTGACCCTGCTGAGGAAGAGCTAGGCTTTGCTTAAACCCAAAGTGTTCTCCAAGGGCTTGCTGGCTTGCCTCCTGTTTTGGGGAATCAGGGATACCAAAGTCTCACCCCCCGCCCCCCACACCCGTTCTCCTGTGCCTGGTCTATTAGATGTGACCAGGGTGCTTGCTCCAGACACCTCCTGTCTGCGTGCAGCAGAACCGACGTATCATTGCTGTTGTGGGAGCAGAATCAGCGCATTGCATTAGGAACCAGTGCATCGCCGTCATTGCAGTGTGGGAAGATCAACGCATCCCCTCAACTGCATGGAAAAACCTGGTGCATCGTCTACAGAACCAACACCTCACCTTGACTGCGGAATCCACACCGACGCATCACTTGAGTGTGTTAACATTAACAAAGTCAAGAAAACCCCACAAAAGGAAATACATTTTTTAAGTACAGTGAAGTTGACCACTCTGGTGGGTGCATTGGCTAGATAACCGAATTAATACTAAAGAGATCAACCTGCCTATATACAGAATACACTGTGCCCATTAAGGGTCACTAAATAATTAACAAAGCTGGGCTAACATATAAATATTTACCACAATAAATACAAAGAAGAATTCTTTTGTACAAAATTTCTATATATTTATTTTCGTTATTAACATTCATATGATTTATCAAAATTAGCAAAAACAAAGATAAAAACATGTATTTAATACACACCAGACATATTAATATAAATCAGGTCCCACACATAAGCACTTCTAACCAGCACTCATTCAAAATTCCAGAAATACATACACACTCCGACATAACTACCAATCGAAAACATTATAACCATCAAATCCATGAGATTACAAGACAATGAGGGTTCCTATGCAGCCAATTGATGTAAATATAAAAGGCTCACAAGGACACACACGGTTATTCAGCGCCAATGCGCGTTTCGATGTCTAACTCAATGCGGGCTACACCTTCATCAGGGCGACACAGATACATTATGTGGGACACAAACGAGGGGACCTTGGTGTGGATTGTGCAACCAGATAAAGACACAAAATGTTGAGACCAGCTCAACGAAAGGTATCAATAACTAACGCAGAAAAGGTGCATAACCTGGCTCCTAAGGCTACAATGAATTTCGAAAAGTAGAAAGAGCAAGCAGGTACTAGGGTCCAGGGTCCATGGGCTAATGTGCTCATCAGCGCTTAGTCAGGCTGCTCGATAGGGTCCAGGGTCCATGGGCTAATGTGCTCATCAGCGCTTAGTCAGGCTGCTCCACTTGAATCAATAATAAAAAAAAACAGCGCTGTGGCAAAGGTTCCCCATGCGGCGTGCGGGGCAGTAAGCATTGGCTAGATAGACACATGGGAGGCAGTGATTAACTCCAGTGTCCCTGATTTCCTACGTAGAGAAGGTGACAGCCAGTCTTAATGATGCAAATTGTGGGGAAACCTACAAAGCGGAAAGGACCCATTAAAGGGTGAGGTAGTTCACCAGGGATTCTCTTAAAGGGTTGGAGAGTGAGTATTGGCAATGAGAGGTTGTGGGTGCAGCAAATGGAGAGGGCCATTTGAATGAGTGCTCGACCATAGGTCTATGAGTTGGCCACTAATGTGTGTGGTTTGGAAGTTAATGTTGATGATTGTTTGGTCAAAGGAGAGTGAGCCGAATTCGAGTTCCAGGGCATAGTTGCTACTGTTTAGGTTGAATTTATCTAGGAGAGGGGGTGTGGTTGATAGAGCACATGGTGTTGTGAAATTGAATAAGATTATCAAATGAATATATGATTAAGTCTGTGGGAGAGGTGGTAAAGAGTGTTCCAAATTAGGTAAACTGGAGAGTCAAGGCAGGTAGTGATGTGTTCAAGTACGTTAGGGGTGAAGTCAAATATGAATTTGGGGGAATGCCTTGTATAGAGGAGACCATGCCCCTCTTCATTTATTCTGTCCTTTGGGCCTGTAAATAGGATATAATGTCTGATCTTTCGTAAGGCTTCAAAGACCTAGCTTTTCCCGGCGTAACTGGTATGGGTTGGTTGGAGCACCTGTTCTTTGGGTAGCACTGGGACGCCCCGTTGCTGGGGCAGCTATGTGCTGTATAAATCCACAAATAAATAAACAAATAAAATGTGTAGGGCACTGAAGTAGTGGAGTCTTTAGTTCAAATACATGTTTTAGTTGTGAAAGCGATTTCTAGGTTGGAGGAGTGTTAGTTGAGGTAGTAGAGTATGGACAATCTCTCCTTACAGATCAAACTCTAATTCTGGAAGTCTTGGGTATGGCTCAGCAATATTAAAGTTTATGTTTGGGATAAACTGAAGCTGGATGGTGTGAATATTTTGTAGGAGCAACCGTTCAGGCAGTGGGGCCTTTGAATTGGGGGTGAGCAAAGACCTGGTGTTACATCAAAGAAGTTTGCATTCATTGGATTTGGAGCAATCTCGAGGTGGTCGCTCAGGATTCAGGATAGGTCATGTAATCTTTTTGTTAGTTTTGAGTGATGGCAAGCAGGAATTGCAAGTAATGTGTTTACAAGCTCATGATCAAATGCAAGGTGGCTGTTAGCTGTTTAGGCAGGATGGCATTAAAGAGGTTAAAATGGAAGGCAGTCCTGGTGTTTTTGAGGGTGGGATTTCCATGTGCTCCTCATAGATTGTGGGAATGGTCCCAGGATTTGGAGGGTTCAAATGGGCTGAGGTCCCGACAAAGGCATACCAATCAATACAATATTAGTGCTGTTCTCCTTTAGTGTATGATTCAGAGCACACTGCTTCCAAGTTTGTCTTTCTTTTTTTGAATGAAATATTAAGGGTCGAATCGAAAGGTGCCTATGGGTACTATTATTAACCACATGCAATTATCCAAAGCCTCAGGCCTGCATTCCTATTTAACCTGGCTTTTATCAAACCCTCAGCACAGATTTTATTTGACAAGGCTAAGACTAAATATTGCCCATCATCTAGTTGGCTTCCCTTCGGCTGGCTCTTGGGCCACCTTTTTCTCTTTTTGCCCATGTGTGCTGTCTCTTCACAATCAACTGTGCAGTTTGTTTATTTTGTAATTTGTATCGCTCATTAAGAGTCCCGTTTTAAGGTCCTATTTTATTGCACAAGCACTTTACTTCTTACAAAGATGGTCTGAGTTAGCAATCTCTACCTACTCGAAACGTGCTTTTCTTTACTCAGTTACATTACTGCCGGTATATGGTTAAGAAAAAATGATTAGTCTTAATTTTACAATTGTATTGTCAAAAAATGTTGTATTTTTTAGGATTTGCTACACATTTTCAATTTCACTGATGTTTTTATTCTTACTGCGAATGTGAAGATTGTATTTTGTGCTTTCATGGCCTTTAATTAGGCCGAATGAAGTTCTTTTTGATGAGTAAAAATATATGGGAGTGCTTAATTTGTGGCGGTGCTCAGCACTGGCACTTATTTGACAGGGGCGGAGCTACAACATTTTTCTCCCTTTGCATTGAACCTGATAATTATTTAAAAATAAATGTACCTGTCCTTTGGGTGGCTCTGGATCTGTTTTCACTGACTGGCCCACCGAGGTCCAGGCACGATCATCCCGATATATCATCACCGTTAGTGATTATATATCTTGAGTAATTTCCGTTTTTAGGTCTCGCGACCTATCAATGCGCGCAAGCGCATTGAGCGGAGCGAGAATTCATGCCCTCGAAACGCTCGTGAAACCAAGGGCTTTTTGCGCTGCGGTTTTCATTAAGTTCACGTGAATCACGTGAGCAAACAAGCACGCGCATTCACGGCCGCACAGCACATCAAAGGGCTTCGCCCAGCGTGCGCTCTGCGGCTTCTCCTCCCCTAACACGCTGGCATTCACGGCCGCACAGCACATCAAAGGGCTTCGCCCAGCGTGCGCTCTGCGGCTTCTCTTCCCCTAACACGCTATCTCAGTTCTCCTGCCCCCATCCGGCTTCCCTCCGGCCATTTGCCACACTCCTTGTTTCTGTTTTCAGCTCTACTCGTGATAAGGTCACGTCGCTTCAGTCTGCCAGTCGGTATTACACCCTCTGAGTAATTCCTTGCAATTCGAAAACATTTTTTGCCTCCGACCTCAGCACTTCATGTGACCTGCCTTCTAACACTTTGAGCCTCGCAGGCAGGCCGAAATCTGATTTAATATGCCCAATAGCGAGCATGCATTGCAGATACCCAAACATTCGTGAGCTTGTACCAGCAGGAATTTTGACACAAATTTGTGCATAACTTGCACATAGGATTAGGCAATCTTTCACGGTTTATTTCCTTTTTTATTTTTTAACCCCCCAGATTGAATGCAGGCTTTTTTCCGTTTTCAGCTCTACTCGTGATAAGGTCACGTCACTTCAGTCTGCCAGTCGGTATTACACCATATTGTAAAATCCTGTTGAACTGTAAGCAGGCATGTGCTGGTCGGAAAATTAGGTTACCAGAGGGGATGACTGATTGCAAAACTATGTAAGTAACGTAAATACGACACATATTGCATAACAAATGCTATAGGTGTCACATTTGCAAAAGTTAAAACTATTGGCATTGTAAATGACAAAGCTATTAATTTTGCTATTTTCAAAACCAACACATAAACACAAAATTTGTCATTTACAATACCAATAGGTTAAACTTTCCTAATGCGAGACCTATTGGCAACGCCAGTGCTTGTTCTTACTCCTGCGCTGCGTGTGTATTTTTTACTCGTTGGAGACTTGAGCCAAAAACCTGTTGCACAGAGTTGGAAAGCAGGCGTCTGCTGCAGCCGCGTGCGCAGGGCTTGAAGCATTCTCTGCTCGATCTTTTGTAAAAGTATGGCAAGTATATTGAAATGTTATCTGGCCAGCTTTTTTGTACTGATGACATATCTCGCAAATAATTTTAAAACTGACGACCCCCCGGGTGAAATTTGCATATACATTTTCCGTAATAAATATGGTCTGAAATTACAGTAAATATACCGTTACATGAATCTCCACAACATCCTTTACGTAATACCATAATAACGCTTGGCCCCACAGGGGAATTATCCTGGGGATGTGATCATAAGCAAATAATTTATTTCAACGAGCGAATAGCCTTTTTATTCATTTTCACTCTCGGAGTGCCTTCAAAAAACATGAGTTCAGGATGTGCATTGCACAAAAATATGTTTAGCCTTTGACTTATTAGCAGTTGTAGCCTAAGTTGCTCCATGAGTCATTATCTAGGCCACTTCATGGGGTACATATCATTGGAGCTAATAGTGGAAGTGGGTGGAGCCAATGGAGGATGTGGGTGGGGCCAAGAAAGTGGGTAGTGGCCTCCTACGAAAACATTTCAGCACCTGCACTTCCAACTTTACAAATTAAGCACTGGGCATGCCTACTACAAGATTCATCAGGGTCTGACATATAGCTAAAGCGCATAGAAGCATCTACGTATGTGTGCTCTACTAATAAATTATAACATAGTTGTTGAAAGCAGTAGGATCCGTCTTGCACTGTGTACGGAGCTCCTGGTCTTCATGGTCAATGTTCCTGGAGGAAGGGTGGTTCCGCAGTTGCTCCTTAATCTCTGAGATTTTAATCAGCACAGTAAGTAACAACCAATCCTGTCCTCCATTCATACAATTAACAGACTCATTCTAGACTTTTTGTATATTCCTTGACGTATAAAGAAATGACAGCACTAGTTTTCATGTCATATACTGCTACCTTAAATAGTGTCACAATTAAAAATGCAATGGCATCTACAAGATCTTAAAACATTTTGTAAATTATTCTTGTTCAGACTTTTGCCTTTGTATGAAGGGTCTACGTAAGCTCTACATTGTCTGTGTTCTACTGTGATAGTCTTGGAGATTTGTTTATTTTCTGCCTTCCAGAGAGACTGTAAAGTACATCCTTCATTGGCACCAACTATCCCTGAAGGACATTCCATCAGGGCGTCAGCAGTCCCAAACTAGCTCTGTCAGCTTGTGCCTTCATCACTAGCAATTAGCACGTAAAGCTGCAGGGATTTGGTCTTGATGGGGTGAGGTTACCATTCTTCGTGAACTCGGTTATTAGATAAAGCTTATGCAGCAAACATTGTAAATGGTGTCTAAATCCTACCTTTTACAGATGGTGTCAGAAAAAATTAACTATAAGGAGTGTGTGCCAACCTCTCTGTGCTAATCAGGTGTGTTTTGTGTTTATGGTTTTAGGTGTTTGCCAAGAAAGAAGTGATTTTGAGTGGTGGGTCCATAAATTCCCCACAGCTTCTCATGTTATCTGGCATTGGTGATGCTAAAGAGCTAGCAAAATTAGGGATCCCAGTGGTTTGTCATCTCCCAGGTAATATTTTCACTGGTTAATCTTTAAAATACGTAATGTTAGTACTGCATGTTGTTGAAGGATGTGTGCTGCATTCACTGTATTGGGTGGCTGCACCAATCGAGGGTTACATGAACAAAGTATTCCGCTCAAATAAATGGGGAGACAATTTTCGGTGCTCTGGTGAAGTTACGGCATTTATATTTGATAGTACAGTACTGCTGTAAATATAGAAAATGTGATAAATGTGTGATAATTCACTAACCGCATGTATAATGCCACTTTTGAACACTTCAAACACTCTAAAAGAGAACCAATTTGTTGCTACCATTTCTTTGCAGTTTTCGTGAGTATTAGCTGTGCGCATTGCTTCTCATTCCAGACTCAACAGCCATCTAAACATTTCATAGTACGTTTACTTGTGAACAAGAGTATGCATTCAGACAGCCCCATTTACAAAGATGTTGTGACTTATAAATGACTTACTGCCAAACTCTAGCAATCAATCAATCAAGGGCTTGTAAAGTGTGGCTACCCACCTGTGAGGGTCTCAAGGCGCTGGGGGAGATGGCTGCTGTTCGGACTGAGTGGAGGATCATTCGGAGAGCCAGGTCTTGAGGTCCTTCCTGAATTGTGTCAGCATTGCGGATTGCCTGAGGTGCAGGGGCAGGGTGTTCCAGGTCTTGGCGGCGAGGAAGGAGAACAACCTTCCTCCTGTTCTGGTCTTGTGGATCCTGTGGACTGAGGCGAGGGCAAGTAGGGAGGATCGAAGTAGTCTGGCCGGTGCGTGGAATGTGAGGAGGTGGTTCAGGTATGCTGCCCTTCATCGTGTAGAGCTTTGTAGGTGTAAGTGAGGACTCTTGAAATTTAAGAGTAAGCTAGGAATGCTACATGAGTAAGTCACACTTACTCTTACACAAATCTTTGTGAATCGGGCCCAGAAAGTCTTTTTGTTGAATACTACATTGTGTTCATGGAAGTGTGTTTCACCAAATAAAGTACTGCCAAGACTTGTGAATGCCCTTCCTCTGCACCTGTAACACATTTCCTCGTTAGGCACTTGCCATTTAGTTTAATCGAGATGGGCTACGCAGAAGCATTAGCCAAAACTTGATTTCACAGTTTCTCGTACAAGGCCTACCTTCACCTTTTGCCCAGGGTCAGACTAGGGCAGAAAATAGGGCCAGGCACCAAAATAAAATTGTTTCCTATTACCAAATCAGAAAACAAAAAACAAAACAGGCCCATATTTGGGGGCAATTTTAACTTGTAAATCCATGCTATATAGTAGTTCTGCAAGGTATCGGGGACGGCATGCTTTTGTGCTTGCTGCATTCAATAGTTGTGGGAATATCGGGGAAATCAACAATACAAACTGGCTCAGCAGACCATAAAACAGGCCCACAATCAGCCCAAAAAACGTCTGACACACCGACCTGTCAGACCAGACCAGCAAGCACTGCCAGATTGCCTTATAGGCAGATCCGCAGATCCGACGCTGCTTTAGCCTATCATGAGATGTGTGTGCATGCTCAGTCCTAAATGCACAGAATTCCAACAGCTATGTTAATCAGAGTCAGGCCTGGCCTTTCACGTTAGATGATGGAATGCATTACATAGCGCTTGGGGTGGGTAATTCACCCACTTGCGCTCACTTTGTAATTACGATTCAAAAAGTGGGGGTGGTGATGGACAGAGCATCTGAATTAAACAGAACACTCGAACCCAGTCAAAAGATCAGGGCTTGATCCATCACCGTTGTTTAGCTCACTGCACCATCCCAGCTCAGAACCTGGCTACATGCAAATTAGTCTGACCCTGGCCCAGTGCATCATGGGAACAGGGCAGACCAAACTACCAAGCCAATTCTTTACTGGAAGCTTGTCTCCTTTCTGGTGAAGAATTGGCTTGGTAGTTTGGTCTGCCCTGTTCCCATGATGCACTGGGCCAGGGACAGACTAATTTGCATATAGCCAGGTTCTGAGCTGGGTTGGGGCAGTGAGCTAAATAACGGTGATGGATCAAGCCCTGATCTTTGGACTGGGTAAGAGTGGTCTGCTTAATTCAGACACTCTGTTCATCACCACCCCCTTTTCTGAATCACTTTGTAATTACAGCTTACTCTCGTGGGTGGTGTTACAACCACACATTATTCCATCAGGACCACCTTTGTGGCTTTCTACAGATGTAAACTGATTCATTAGTCCTGTAGACAGGGGGGGTGTAATTCCTACCACACAAATGACATTTTATAATATCCGTTGTATTTATATAGAAAACCCACAGACAAATGAGTATACGATTTTGCTTTATACTTTAATTTCCCTTAATAAAATATACACCGTGAAGCGGGGAATTACAGAATAAATGTATGAGCATGAATGAATCACAGTTCTCTTAAAAAAAATTTGACTATAAACGAAGAACATTTTGTCGAAGTTAAATTTGCCTCTGCGTAGGAACAAGCGCAAGCACAGCTGTGAATGAGGCTCAACATTTTTGAATAACGTGTGCATGTCAAGCACTCTCTTTTGTGAAGTCAGATTATCTTTGAGGAAAGCATTCTTCAACCCCCAGAGATGCCAGCCAGAGTTGTACTTTAAAAAGCCGGGGAATGCAAATTCCCATTCGGGTGAAACTACGCAGAATAAAGAGTCCAAAGTGAGAGTAAAAAGCTGCTTTATTATGACGTGTAAGCATGCTGTATTTACATTACAGCAAATGATCAAAAACTCCATCTCACTAACACAATTTTTAGACTGACCCCTCACTTTAATCCACCCCCCAACAAGAACAGTCCCTCAACAATCACCCAAACATTCATTCCTTACCATACACTTTCCTTTCATTCACTGTCCTTCACACATGACCCGACAATGGCTCCCTCGTATTCCCTCGGCCAAGGACTACCCTTCAAGGTCTTGTTTATTTCTTCCACCTGTCCTGATCTCGACAACTGAAACCAAGACCCCCACCTGCAAAACAATTAACCCAATAAAACAAACAACCTGTATGCCCGCAAAACCAGAAACATAGGATGGGAGGGAGGGACAAAGGCAAAACCAATGCCCTACCTAGGAGGGCCACAGCTTTCTAAATCTGTGCCTAACCGACCCCCAGAACACCAACTGCAACCTAAACCCCACCCTAAACCTGAACCAACCAATCCTAAGCCCTGGACTGCGCCATCCATCCGAAGCACCGTGGGGGTGGGCCTTACTAGGGATGCCATCCCTAGGAGCACCCATTGGGTGAAACGGCACAGAATTAACAGGCCAAGGTGAGAGCAAAAGGGCACTTTATCATGACAGGTATGTAGGTTGTGAACTTATTTAGATTACAAAAAATGATCAAAAACCACGCCTCACTAATGAAATATTTTGACTGACCACACCCATGAATCCCCCCCAACTAGAAGAGTCCCCCAAGAAAAATTAATTCCTCACCATCCCCTTTCCTTTAATTTGCTGTCCTTCACACGTGACCCAACCATTGCTCCCCTGTATCCTCGCTGCCAAGGACTACCTCGAAAGGCCCCCAACCCTTCCGGCCTGGCACAAGCTCCTTCATTTCTGCCACCAGGAAAACCCTTCCAAGAAGTTTTTCCTGTAACCCCCACCTCCCTTTCCCAGGCAAGAACCCTTTCAAACAAGTGTTCGCTGCCATCGCAACAGCCTGCACTGCCATTTTAAACATGTAAAAAGTGGATGGGTGTCACACCAACTGCCTATATTTTTAAGCACCATCTGTTCACTGCTAGCTTTAATGCTAAACGTTCCCTCATCTCCAGCAAGGACAGCTCGTTCTCCATGAAAGATGAAGCAACTCCGTCCTGCCTATAATACATGAAATCTTATTTTATGTCCCAGAGTTCCAACCAACTTAGTCCCCTAGCCTTACAGAAACGTTGCCTCTCCCTGGTTACTTTTTGCATCGCCAAGCCTAGTCTTTGCAACTGCTGTGTATTTTACTGCCCCTCTTCAAACTGTTAGCGGAACCAACGCCGTCCAAAACACGTGTGCCCGACTATTACGCTAAGTCATTCTCACCCAAATGTAAGACCAAGACATCCAAAAACATGCACTCTGTTACCAGATTTGACAGACATGGCAGCAGTTGACCCCACTTCATTCTGCCCATACCCTACTATTCAATCTTTATTTCATTGGATCAAAAACTCAAATTCTTCTCAAAGGATGTTTCTCTGCTTGTTTTGCTACCCTTTAAATAAAGGAGTGGCCCACAATCCATATGGTAAACATCGCCTCGGATCAATCAGGGACATTGTAAGCGGCTACCCACCTGCGAGGGTCCCAAGGCGCTGGGGGGAGGGGGGTTCCGCAGATGTTTAGCCAAAGAGCCAGGTTTTGAGGGTCTTCCTGAAGGCGTTCAGTGAGGGGGCGCATCTGATGTCTGCCAGTAGCTCGTTCTAGGTCTTGGCTGAAATGTGAGAGAAGGATCTTCCGCCTGCTCTGGCTCTGTGGATGCACGGGGTTTCGGCCAGTGCGAGGTTGGAGGATCGGAGACTCCTATTGGGTACGTGGAAGTTCATTTTGTCGTTGAGGTATTTGGGTCCGTGGTTATGTAGGCATTTGTAGGCGTGAGTGAGGATTTTGAAGGTGACTCTTTTCACCACAGGGAGTCAGTGGAGTCTTTGTAGGTGCTGGCTGATGTGTGCGTGCCGGGGGATGCAGAGGACGAGTCTGGCGGCGGTGTTCTGTATTGTCTGGATTTTGCGGAGTAGGAACTTGTTGAAGCCGGCAAAGAGTGTGTTTCCATAGTTCAGGCTGCTGATGATGAGTGCGTGGGTGACCGTCTTCCTTGACTATGGGGGGATCCATTTGAATGTCTTGCGGAGGATGCAGAGGGTTTTGAAGCAGCGGGATGGACTCGCTACACAACCTGGATTGAAAGAATAAGCATTAACACAGTATCAAACCTTAAAACTCTTCCAATTGTCTGATGTAGTGTAAACACCATTCATTCAGACAACCATCATCTCCCTCATGGAGAAACCTAACCTGGCCCTGTCAAACGCAACAGCAAATCTAAAAACAATGTGTGCCAAAAAGACTGGGATTCTCCCCCATCTTAAAACGAACATTCCTCATTTCCCCTCAAACCTGTGGCACTAGTAGTCTCGACCCATCTGCATGGCAAAAAAACTATCCAAACAGAGCTCCTACCAAGCCTCCACCGGGCATACCAATGCACAAATTTTGTTAAACAGAGCCCTCCCCCCTTTACCTGTCTGATCCGTTTTTGAACTTGCTAGGTATAATTTCAATGCATTATCAGACCATTCTATGCCCTCTGCCTTTAATCCACTATCTTCACCCCTGCCCAGCAACTAGAAAAACACCCAAAATAGCCATGACATGCATAGCTTGAACAATAACCTTTCAAACAAGTCAAAACAGAGCTCAGGAAAACTCTTAATTGACACCAGCTTCTCCATTGTCACTAGGTCCCTTTTAAACCACTGTCTCTTATGTTCTTTGGCCCACCCTTGCAACATTCTTCTTCTCATCTCACCTGCTGTGATTTCATAAGTGTTAGAAATAGGGTCCCTAGTTGGCAAAACTTTGCAGCCCGTCCAAGTAGAGACGCTCATTGTAGTCAGGGTAAGTAAGTTACATCCTCAGAATAACCTGTGCTTGACCCCTTGGTAGCTTGGAAAGAGCAGTCCGGCTTATTTCCTGCAGCAGCGATTCTTCGGAGGTGCTATAGCAAAAAGTCGGGGCCTGCATTGTAAGCTGCAGTCGTTGCATCAAGTGGGGACCACACTTCGGTGCAGGCAGCAGCGATAAGTCAAGTTTTGCAATGATGCTCCAAAAAGCCTGTGATGTGGTCATTTTGCCACTGGCAAAGCCAAGAGAACGACAAAAAGCCCTACCAGCTCTCACCACCCGGCATTCAAAATTGCGGTGTCCTGGCAATAACGGAATCTAAGCTGGAGCTTAGGTGCTGAAATCACCTCTTCCAACAATACCATCTCTCCGACTTTCTGTTGAGGTAACCTAGCTTATCTGGTCACTGTATCCAGCTCTGACCCCAAGAAGACCAAGCAAGTACTCCGGCATTCAGTTTTCTCTGGTGCTAATGGAACACCCAGCTCTTCTGCCATATTCTGAAAACCCTGCAGTGCTCTTTTGCATGCATTTGTACCACCTGCACCAACAAACAAGAAATCATCCAAATAATAATTGACTAACTCGTGACCTGATCTGAACGTAAAACACTTCTGTAAAAAAGTGCTAAATGTCTCAAAAAGCTTGCCTGAAATCACTCAGCCCATAGGCAACACTTTATCAATATACAATCGATTCCCAAACTGTGAACCCAGCAAAGAAAAGTCAGGGGGATGAACTGGAAGTAATTGAAAGGTTGATTTGATGTCACATTTAGCCAACTCTGAACTTGGACCTGCTCTTCGCCTTAAAGCCATAGCTACAGAAGCAAACTGAACAGCTGTGTCCTCTAGCAATAAAGTAATAGACAGACAAACCTTCAGGCCAAGAGAGATCATAAATCATTTCAAATTTGCCATCAGTTTTCTTGGGCACTAAAGCTAAAGGGTATACCATCAAATCCGGTAAAGATCAAAATACAAACAGCCTGCCATGCTCCCTGCAGCAACCTCATTCAGTAATTTCTGTCTCGCACTTGTGACTGCTCCCTTGCTGATTTCAAGTTCAACTCAAATTTCCTCTGCCTAAGGCCTTAATAACCCAAACAAAAAACCTCTTGAAACCCCCCATTCCAAAATCAAACCCTCTTCTCTGTTGGGATAAAACGCAAGCCAGACGTTAAACTTGTCAACTTTAACTAGAGTTAAAGCCCTTGTTACGAGTCTGAAATTGAACCCCCTATCCCTGCCTTGTACACTGCCACGAAGTTTCCCTGTTCCCATCAAAACACTGCACAGCCAAATGCTTTCTTCCACATCTTGCACATTCATGTTTATATTTTAATAAATGTAATATTTAATATTCCCTGTTGAAGCTCCAGCAGGTCCCTGGATTTGCTCCCTGACCCCAGGCACCTGCAACCCCCTCCCGCTCCCATGCCTAACCCACGAGGTGAGTCATCCCAGAAAGGGCAGGGATGGTACAGTCAAACTACTTGCTTTATATGATGCTGGAGGCGACCTTTGTGGGTACATTCACTGTAGCCATAGTTAATTGTCCACCTCTCCCCATAGTTTGTCAGGTTTCGTCACCATCCTCACCCTGAACTCATCGTAATGCAACTAGGCAAAACCACCAAAATCCATGTGTGCCGTCCTAATTGTGTCCATATATTTAATATCGACACTGATCTCTCTGTAAACATTACACAACATAATCTTGCATAGATCTAAATTGCTGATGTCCACATATCTATTGTGGAAGGTACTCTAGGTCTATTAGCCAACTCCGATGCCTCTTCCTTTGAGCCTTCTTTCGAATTGTACTTCTCTATGCAACAATTTGTAGACATCCATAAATTCCCCTATCCATATCTTCTTCTTTGTGGCATTAGACAGGTGTGTCCCCGAGGCATCAACACCCCCATGTTTGGCAGTTTCTTAAAACCCTCCAATTTACCTTTTGTTTCGGAATCTGTGGATTTTGTATCCATCTTCTATACCTTCTCTGTTGCAGCCCCTTTTTTACGTCGGTGCGCACCACCTGCCTCCTTACCTTTCTCTTTACCTTTTGTATCAGCTAACTGTATCTTTGGGACCTTTTTGTGTACCCATTCTGATATGCATTATACCTATTCCCACCCCTCTATCCACTGACTTCACCTTGTCTTTAGATCCTCCCCATTCCCAACTACACCACCACTGTTGCTCATGTGCACTCTGCCTTTTCGCTGTGTAAGGATATGACCTTCGCTGCTCTCCCTTCTCCTTAGGACACCTCCCACTCCTTCATCCCCTGTCCTTGTTGGATGTTGTAACTCCAGCTTGTAACACAGCACTACTGCGAGAGACATTAGTTTCCCCCTCCCCTACTCCCGTCTTTTGGTGTTAACTATTTGCCAGCGCGGAACCTCCTCACCTTCCAACTCTTCCTCCACCTCATCATAATCTAATTCACACTCAATTTCTCCCTCTTTGGCAAACCCACTCACCCCCGGACATTCTCCATCACCCACTGCACCATCAAAAGATTTTCAGTCAAACTCTGTGATTGACTGGTCCTGCGCAATGGTGATCTTCTCCTCCTGCACTGTCAGGACGGTTGTTCAAAACCTCTCCCTCTATTGCAAGCGGCGCTCCCAGGTCACTTCTAACCTGGCCCGAGACTGGTCTCTCCAACTGAATCTGTCTTTCAGTCCTGCTCCCAAGGTGTCCTGCAGGCTGCACCAACCTGAGGGATCTGTGGGCCTTGGCCCCTCCGCTACAACTAAAAGTCCACCTTTGCCAGGCCCTTCTTGTTCGACCACCCACATACCTTTTGCTGCTTTTCATACATAGCCTTTGTGGATTGAGCCTCTTCCTCCCCCCAGCCCCCAACCTGACCATGTCCTGATCTCGCCGCACTCCATGGCCAGCCAGAATCACTCTGTTAAAGGCAACAACCAACTGTGCATGTGTCTCCCGGACACCATTTAATGCCTTTTTACTGTCTAGACCGCTTTGGAAATCCTCCTTTTGTGCTTCCCACAGCTTACCATGACCTGATGTTGTAGAAACTGCTGCATCAAATTTGCCGCTTTGAGGAGGGATTCCTATCCTTGGTGCAGGGGAGCTGCTTGTATTCGAGCTCTTAAGCACCACCTACTGGTTTACGTGAGTGGTCGCCCTCAGTGGCACACATGAGCTCTCTACTGGCCCACCCCTCTCACTGCATACAATCAACTTCTCTCCCGAGCCGCCTTCTCACTGGCCGACCACATTCCCTCCACATACTGGGAGCGAGCGCGACCTCTGCCAGAATATCGAAGCACGCTGTCACTGCCAGACAACCGTAAGTCACCCTTATTAGTTCCGTAGTCTCCCACAGATTCCTTACTTTTTGCTTCAGGTTTGTTCAAACTCTGACCCTTTACTTTCGTGTTCTATTGTGGCGGTAAGCATGCTAACACCGCCACAGACACATTGCTTGTCACCGACCTTTTTGGGAGTGTAAGGCCTATCCAAGCCTGAGACAAAACGCCTGGTTTAATAAGGTCCTCCCTTCCTGCATCACACAGCACCTTCAAAGTCTCCCTTACTGCTGCTTCCTTATTAGTCATAGTGAAACCTCCCTCACTCCACCCATTTATAGTTAAAGAAATGCATTTTACTTTGTAACCAGCCACATCGCCAAAAACAAAACCACCTCTCTGCCTACCACAGCGTTCTAAATGTGTGCCCAGCCAACCCCCAGAACTGCAACTGCAACATATAACCCACCCCCAGTCTGAACCAACCAATCCAAAGCCCTTGTAGGCCTGGACTGCGCCATCTGCCCGAAGCACTGCGGGGTGGACATCCTAGGAATGGCACCCCCAAAACCCCCCATTTTTATACTGATTTCTTTACTGTTGTTTACTGACTTTTCTGTCATTGGTCTAATCAATTACAATCAGCTCAGAGTGTTCACCACTGTTAATTTTTCTTCTTGCAATCATGGACGTGATAGGAGGGCGAGTTAGCAGAATGACTTGGAACCTGCAATCTAATCTCACCCAGCAGAGGCATGCAAACAGCCCAATCGCAAGTGACTGCTTTTACACTACTGTTGTTTACTCACTGAACTGAACTTAGAGTGCAGGACAAAAATAGCACTAGCATTGGAAGCACTCCAAGGCTGACCTTGTTTTAATGTTCCATGCAAGATACTGATAGCCTAAGGCATTGCTTTGGATGTCTTAGGCCAACGTGCTAAATATGTTGATGCACTATTTTTGTAGCATATCAGATCAGCCAGAGAAAACCTAGGGTACAGACAAGCATAATTTCCAGGCTGCAAAACATTAGTAGGCCACTACACAGCTTTGAAATTTAGAGTGTCTCCTTTTTGCTCCCGTGAACTGTGCTTCTCCTCTCTGAACCAAGATGAAGTAAAGATGTGTGTTGTTGGTCCCCCGCCAACTGTGGTTTGAAAACACAGACCTGCAGTTGGTGGGACGTTAAGCTGGACTGTACTAAGCTGAGCACTGTTTAAGCTGAACAGGAGTAATCTGCACCTGAGCTTTGATTTGTGCTGCATATGGCCTCTATACCCCAGTAGGAACTTGCCTAGCCTTATCACAGGAGGGACACCCAGGTAAATGGAAGGGGTGGGTGGTATCCGCAGGTGCAGTATCCCTAGCGCTAGTTCCTTTAGTTTTGCCTGTTAGAATTTCCTGTCTAGTATTCCTTTTTAGGTCTCGGCTAGCGTAGGCTGCGCTTGCGCAGTCTCGCTGGCGAGATTTCATGTTTTCTAGTACGGAGGTAAATGAGCTAGCTCTTCTCCATTGGCTGGCTTCCTAAACTGCGGTCAGCCATTGGAGAAGAGCTTTGTCTGTCACTTTAGCCCCGTCTGTTTCAGGTTGAGGGGCGTGTTTTTTGCTGTCCTTTCTATCAGTGACGTCTTCAGTCACTTAAAAAACACGCCCCCAGTCTGAAAAGAACAGGGCTTACAGACTCCTTCTGCCGGTCTACCCGATAATTGTTTACGTATTAAAAGAAGCGGCGTGACGGTAAGGCAAAACGCCCATCTCCCTCCGGACTCTCTTTTTTCAATATAGCGCAAACGGGTCCCGAAAGGCATTGGAGCGCTTTAAGCGGAGGCGGAGTAGCAGCATTTCTACGGAGCTCCGCTCGCCGTGGCTGGGGAAAAAAGCATCCACAAGCTAGCTGGACCCGCTTTTGCCTATATCCAGTACGCTTACTAAGCATAGGAGCACCTGCATACCTGCATACCCCGATCCCTTGGGGATCCTGCAGAAATGCTCTCGAGAGCCAAATGGAAGCGATGCAGCGAACCGTGGCTGGCACACAGGGCGCGGCCAGTGCGGCGCTGAGCTGGTACGCTGGGCTGCCCTGAGCGGTGCCACTGCAGGGAGTCTCCCTAGCGATGAGTCAGAGCGCCGGAGGGCATCGGCAAGCCTTTTACGCGGCTGGCCTGCATCGGTGCGCTCCTTAGGACGGTGATGGCGCGGCCACGCATTGCATTACCTTTAGGGAGGCCAGTGCAGATTGCGGGCGAGTCCAGTGCTGCCAGGGAGGCTGCAGTGGCCATGGGCGGTCCACCCTGCCGTGGACAGCGCTCTGGGCACAGATTGGTGTCTAGCCGTTACCGCCATCCCGATCATCAGCATCCTGGGCCTGCATAGGCTCTTGGTGTCGCGGCCTGAGTCTGCACCGACGGCGCCGTCTCCAGGGGCCCAGCTTGCACTGCGGTGTCCAAGTGAGGAGGCGCAGGGCTCGAGTGTGGGGCTCCCGGGATTGAAGACATACCCCAGGTGAGGCGAGCGTGCTGATGCTGAGTGCGCACACATCGTTTTTTGACTTGCCGGTGAGTGCTTAGATCACCCGGGTCCCAGCGAGAATTGCAGCGTGACGCCTGAACTGCAGACTGCTTGACAAACGCACATTGGGGAGGCAGATATTGATGCCTGGCAGCATGCCCTGGCCCCATGGAGCAGCCCCCCTGCAAGGGAACCTGCATGGGGGGGGGATCACAGGGGTGTTTTTACTCGCACTATCCAACAGTAATGAAAGGAAGCTCGCCATGGTTACCTCCGGTCAATTGCAGCATTAATCGCTAAATGTTAGTATCATTCTTTCCCTGTTTATTTATGTTCAGAAACCACTTGTTCTTGCCTCTGTTCCCTGCTTGTGATCGTTTTTTCTTGCCTCTGTTCCCTGCTTGTGATTGTTTTTTCTTACCTCTGTTCCCTGCTATTGATCGTTTTTTCTTGCCTCTGAACCCTGCTTGTGATCGTTTTTTCTTGCCTCTGTTCCCTGCTTATGATCGTTTTTTCCTTGCCTCTGTACCCTGGGGCGTTACTGGGCAGAGATGGGCGTGTGGCTGACCTAGACTGAGGGAAGCAACGGGTGAGCTCTGTGAGTTGGTGGGGGCCTCGAATAACCCATTTGTAAATAAGGAGACTCCCCGGGGTGAGGGTGTGTGTGTCTCTGTGGCTTTGTGTGTGTGTGTGGCTCTGTGTGTATGTGTGTGGGGCTCTGTGTGTGTGTGTGGCTCTGTGTGTCTGTGTGTGTGTGTGGGGGGGGGTTCTGTGTGTGTGTGTGTGTGTGTGTGTGTGTGGCTCTGTGTGTGTGTGGGGTCTCTGTGTGTGTGTGGGGTCTCTGTGTGTGTGTGTGGCTCTGTGTGTGTGTGTGTGGTGGCTGTGTGTGTGTGTGTGTGGCTCTGTGTGTGTGTGTCTCTGTGTGTGTGGCTCTGTGTGTGTGTTGGGCTCTGTTTGTGTGTGTTGGGCTCTGTGTGTGTGTGTGTGTTGGGCTCTGTGTGTGTTGGGCTCTGTGTGTGTGTTGGGCTCTGTGTGTGTTGGACTCTGTGTGTGTGTGTGTGTGTGTGTGTGTGTGTGTGTGGCTCTGTCTCCGTGTGTGTGTCTGGCTCTGTCTGTGTGTGTGTGTGTGGCTCTGTGTGTGTGGATGTGGCTCTGTGTGGCGCTCTGTGTGGGTGGGTGCGTGTGGCTCTGTGTGTGTGTGGGTGCGTGTGGCTCTGTGTGTGTGTGGGTGCAAATGCAATAGGTCTCGCATTTGCGAGAGATTAAGCTATTGGCATTGTAAATGACAATGCCATTTATTTATGTTTTAAAAACAAAAATAATGTCATGAGCAATGCCAACTGCTCTAACTTTAACAAAGACGAGACCATTGCATTGTAAATGCTTGTTAAGTGTGTGCAATGAAGGACTTTTCTAAAATAAAGCACTAAGTTGGACAATCAGTTCTTGCACAGTTAGGTGACTTGAGTTTTGAGCTTACTCACCCCACACTACTTCCCTGGATCCTATGATTGCTGCCCATCGCTAACACTGAGAGTGAGGTGCGGGAGTGGTTGTACTTGTCTCTGTTAGCAGAGTGGTAGTAAGTTGGACACTGGGACATGAGAGGCAAACAATCCCACTCCGTCCCGAGAGTTGGGGTCCTATTCCCCCCTACTTGCTCCATGGCCCATCTATCAGGGTCTGACACCATCGCTACAGCTGCACCGTATCTAGCAAGTCACAGGCAAAACCCCTTCTGCTGATAAGTTGTTAGACCATGTCTTTGCATCACTTGATTCTCTGACATAGTCTCACCGTGTCATTATCCGATGTAGTATTTGTCTTCCATTTGGAACTTTAAAAAACACCCGCCTCCGATATCTGTGCTCTGGCAGAATTAGGCATTTATAAATTATGCAGGCTGAACACACTCGCATAGTGACTATGGCTATACCACACCTCACTGAAAAGTTAAAAGCTTTGTGTACTCTAAGGTCACTGGTGCAACCCCCTTATGCCACTTTGCTTTTTGTTTAATCATGCCTGTCAGTACAGCAGGTTTCCATGTGCATCGGACTAATTTCACAAGCTACCTCCCTCTGCCAGAACCTATAAATGTTTTGGTTTTATATTTTGCTTTACAAGACATTTTTAGACTGCATTGGGTTGTACAAATCCACACAAAGCAGTACTTTGAACATGAGTGCCTATGATGAAGCATAACGCAATATTGTGTGTGAGGCATCCTCTTCCACTAAGGATGGCTTTCTAGACCTTCTTAGATCCCACATGACTAACACCAATCAGATCTCCATGATCTTCCATGCTTTTGTTGCTTATTGCATTAATATTGACAACCTACTTCTTTTGTGTTTATTGATGTATGCATTGCCATTACATGACTGACAGTGGCAGCCAAACAGTAGTTTTGGGGTACCAGCGTTTTAACATACACAACATAACGAGCTATATCTGCCAAACCACTCTCTAGTTTCTTTTCTGAGTGTAGGAGATGTGTAGTTGTACTTGGACATGAGTGTTTGGGTATCCCAGTTTGGAGGCCCCTCTGTGTTTATGTAGCGCTCTGGGTTTGGAGTGCTTAGAGGCAGTGTTTAGTGGTAGTCAGAAATGAGATGTCCCTCATTTTCCATACCTATTAACTCACCCACATTTTGGTCTGATAACTGAGGAGCACCATTGACCAGTTTTTTGTGTATATTTTCATTTCAGCCTCTTTAAAAAGAAACAAAGGATGCCATGTTTGCTCACCCTCTATGGTCATCTATATTACTGGTAGAGAGCCAATGGTTTTGTGTATATACTCAAACTCCCTCTTTCCACCAAACATCTGCTGATAGGTGGTTTTTCGTGTAACAAAGTCACATGTTTTCTCAATAAGTTGTGCCAGTATGAAATCGCCTTTAAATTAGGGGTGTGAGAACACCACAGCTGGATACAAGTCTTGGGGTGGTATGGTGGTGGAGGGCAGGCTGCACTCATTGGCTGATCTGACAGAAGAGTGCGATTTGGATCTAGGACAGTTTCTGCTATATTCTGCTTAATGGAAAGTGGCAGGGAGATTATGGGACTTTAATAGGGACCTCATACAGGTAGCTGGCCCATTAAAATTGATGTTAACCTTGACGGGGTCAGGACGTATGAAATCCAAAATCTATGGGGCCTTGCAGAGCTATTTCACGAGTGCCGGCCTCCAGACCCTTAAGGGGTAGTGGGAGGAGAAGCTGTCCATAGAATTATCGGATGCTGCCTGCTGGAGGTGCTTAGGGTCCAGTTTACACAGTTCATCTATCTACACCACAAATACCTCTCACTGGATAGAATAGGAAAAATGTACCCGGACACAAGAGCGATGAGCCCCAGATGAAGCGAGGTTGAGGCAGACTTTCTTCGTATGGTGTGGCTATGCCCAGTAATAGTGGCGAAATCGTGACCTCCTGTATATCGGAAATTACCGCTTCTATTTTGCCAAGTGACCCTGCTCGTTGCCTCCTTAACTCCGAAGTAGTGAGAAACGGACGAAACATTTGATGGTATTTCAGGGCTTAGCCCTAATACTAGCGAAGTGTTACATCGCCATGTCCTGGAAGGCGGCGACTGCTCCCCTGATCACTACCTGGCAAATTAATGTGGTCCGTTGGGCGTCGGCAGAGCTTTCAGTGCTGGCGGGCGCCAGGGCCAAGGAAGGGAGATGCAAACTTATGGAACATTGAGATTAATACTTGACTACATTGAGGGCTGTGCTCACTTCACCTGATCAGACTACTGATGACTAGGCATGACACCTTGTGCTGTATTCCTGTGTGAGAGGTGGACCACCTGACGGGAGATAAAGTTCATGCCTTTCTTGTGAAAGGTGTGGGAGGAGGTGTGTGGCTTGAGGGCGAGCTACACTGGTTGTTACTCGTGTTGCTGGTTGTACTTTATTATGATTTGCTGTTTCGATGCCTGACTAGGCCCTTTTGCCTTCTACATCTGAATACGGGCGAAGGGCCGATGGTTTACTCAACACTGTATTTCTTCCTTCATTTGTGTGTACCTGTATAGATATGTTGACATCTGAGCTGACTGTGCCCAAATAGTAATTCAGTATCCTGATGTAAGCAGCACCTGTTATACATAAATCAAAAAAGGTATTTGAAAAAAACAATTAGGGGTGTGATAACTCACCGAATTTTCTGTAGCGTAATTATGCGAAATCACCGCAAAATGTATTACAATCATGGAAAATGCATCTCATACTCAAAAAAAATTACCCAAACAGTTTGTTCAGGTAAAAAATCAAATAAAACATTTAAATTCTGGTCACTCGCATTCAAAACACTGTAGCTCACGTTCGAATTTGTATATTTGTGTGCAAAAATTATCCAAAAGGTACATCTTGCATTAAAATTTCTCCCCGAAATTACGCGATATGGCTCAATGGTGTAAGCACAATAATTTTGTTATGTGAAATTACATGAATTATGCCAGTGTAATTCAGATTTTACCCAGGCCTACTTCTAATATAGAAAAATATATTGCCTTAATTCAGACATGAAATATTCCTTTCCACTTGATATCCCTGCTCTCCTTTGCTTCCACAAAGTTTATCATAGTACTAATCAGTATATCTGGGAGAAAAGTTATGCTTATGTGTGATTGTTCCTGTTAAAATCCATTTGGGACAGGCACATCTGTGACCGCCGGGCATACTAGATTAACACATTTTACTTTGATGGAAGGCCCCAGAAGCTTTATTTGAGGATACTTGTTAAATAATGTAATGCTCTTGATTCATAGCTGTCAACTGTCCATGTTATTAGTGCTACTTTCAACCAGTCAAGGTGTTACATTTAACTGCATCAATAATAATGGTATAAGTAGCACTAATTTCCCATCAGAAGTATGGACCTGCAGGTTCCTTTATTTTTATTGCTGTTGGCGGAAAAAACACGACTACTTGTAAATCATCCTTCAGGGAATTAAAGGTGTTCATGTTTAAAAGCAAATCTATGTTTGTGTTTCTATGCAGATTTCAGCCCTTTTAAATACGCCTTTTACTTTAAAGTTCCTTCTCGGAGAATGTTCAAGCTTCACAAGTAATGTGGTCTTAAAATAATATCCAGCTTTGGACAAGGTTATGTATTGGCAGTTCTACTGGACAGCGTACTATTTTTTTCTGCGTAATCTTTATATGATGCCCCACTCTGAACAAAGTTAAAGTTCTATTGTGCTTTATAACTCTATTTTTAGGCCTCACCTACAGACAATACATACTTTGTTGGTTGCACGACTTATTGTTTGCTTATAGTCGGCCTAGAGCCCCCCGATTGCCTACCATTAATTGGTTGGCTTCATTGCCACTTTCATTTGTTTACTTCTTAGCGAGTGCGGACTTCCTTTTCTTTTCTTGTGTTTGTGTTGTCTCCTCTCGAGCGGATGCATTACCGAGCCCTTACACTGCTCGCTTTTAAAAGTGCTAATTTTCTTTTCAGTTCAGCACTCTGAGAGTACATGTGTTTCCAACTGTCTTCCTGGTCTTCTTCTCTTTCTTCCTTCACCGCACTCTGTTCTGGTCTCCTGCTAATTTGCTTCTACCTTTCCCCACGTCGGCATCTAGCCTGTGTGCTTTCTCCATTCAGACAACACAGTGCTGTCTGTCATTTGATCCTCCTACCAGTGCCCCCGTATTGCTCCCCCGTGTCTATTTTAACATCATGCAAGCCCCCTGTTGCTTCCGCCCTGCACTCCCCATGTTGTGGGTACAGGCATGCCCAGTGTAACACTCCTGCACAAAGGAGATGGGTTGCCTGCTCATCCACCCAAATATTAATAGTTTGTCCCCATCATATTGCAATCGGACTATACCTCTTTTTAGCCAGCTTCTAAAGTAACAATGTAGTATTTATTTTAAATAAAATTTCATTTTACAGTGTAGGTGTGTCTTTCACTAAAAAATGTTTTTTCCTTATAGGAGTTGGACAGAACCTGCAGGATCATTTAGAAGTGTATGTACAGCAGCAGTGCACTAAGCCTATTACGTTATATCAAGCCCAAAAGCCTGTTCGAATGGTTCAGATTGGTTTAGAGTGGCTTTGGAAATTCACAGGTAATGTACATTGTGTAACCATGAAGTTTAACTTCGATTACTTTCTACCAGTTTATCACAGAACACATTTTAATACAACATAATAGCTAATAATAATGAATAAAGTACCCCTGGCAGTACATTAAAGGGATGTAGGACGTTACAACGCATGCTTTTACCACGCATGCTGTTACAACGCAGTTTTTACAACGCAAACCTTTACACGCATAGCGCTTTGGGGTGCTGGATAGTGAATAGTTTAATTTACTATTCCAACTCCAGTCCCCGTGGACAATAGGGAAGGTGTTGGATAGTAAATTAAATCTATTCCCTATCCTAGAGCGCCCCCCAGCGCAATGCGTTGTAATGGTTTTTGTTGTAAAACCTGCGTTGTAAAAGCACTGCGTTGTAAAAGTTTCGTTGTAAAGGATGTTTCCCACATTAAAGGGATATTGCTGTCCCTGAGGACTTTGGCTACCATATAAGGGATGAGTCCGAAGCCTGAGTTTCTTTATAAGGTCATGGAACTCTGAGGTGAAGTGCAACATCCTTTTAACTTACAAAAAAGGTATTTTATTCCTCATTATGCATGGTCACAACATTTACCTTTCCACAAACCACTGAAATCCTTGCTCTCCTTTTTGTTTAATATGAATGAGTTGATACCGTTGCAGACATGAAGAGTAAAAATAGCCTGTAGTGCAAAATGAACGCACCAAAAGCAGATAGTGACTTCTTGCAAACATATATTAGAATCGGTTTCATAGAAGTCAGACTGAAAAATAATGATGGAGCTCAGAATGTGTAAAAACAGTGAGAGATGGTTTAAATGCTTTTATTGGTAGGGAGAAACGACCCTTGATCCAACGCCAGCGGCTCCCTTTAGCAACTCTCCCTTGTGCATTCCAGAACCATGCAACAAGAAGACAGGTTGCCAGGGAACACTGGGCATTTTACATGTTATGCAAACATTACAATCAAAGTTATAACAGGGGGCCTTCATCAAAATCTGTAAAAAGCTGCTGATATAGGGATTGCAGTCTTCCATGTGTTATAAGGAAATGAATGACAGGCTTTTATATAGGGTTAGCAGTCTCTGTTGTATTAAAATCATAAAATAATAGTAACTTCTTATTTGTGCCTTTAAAACTAAAACATGCTACCAGCTGGAATAAATATGCTTTCTGAAAACGTTTAGCCCTGTAATAAAGTGTGTGCTTGTGCTTTATGGATTTCTCATTCATATGTTTTTAACAATTTAAAAAATGGTTACTCTATTTAAGGCCTCACTTGGTGCCACGTTTCCCCAGGTGTTAATTCCTTGGTGTTCCTGTCATGGTTTCACGGCTTAAGTGATTAGAAATAAAATGAATGGATTCTATGAAATATAATTTAGAGTCTAAAAATAATAGCGTATACACTGGACAGAACATTTTGGTTTTCGCAGTGTAACAGATGTATTATGCGCGTCTTTACAATGTCAGATAATTTGTCACCTCTATAGACTAAGTTTTGGCCAAAATGGCATTGGATGGATAAAATTATTAGTGGGGACAGAATAGTCCGAGTGAAGAATCCTTAGTAGTATTAGAGAAAGGGGAGTGGTGAAGATTGTGGTAAGCTACATGTTTTTACTTTTCTCATGAAATTGGAAGAACATTCATTTGGTATAGCTGTTGTTGCCCGCTGTGCAGTTCCAATATGGTAGTGTTATTAAAGATTTATGTATGCACCAACAAACGTGTACACAGCAAAGCTATGTTTTACCAACTGATGTCGAGTACACAGCTTCATATGCTAAAAGTGACCTGCCAGGAAACACAGAAATATACAGATACGTGTGCTAAATTCAAGCACAGGTATGGATGCTTCAGCCTCCCCATATACTCCAGTCAATATCTACGTACAGTTTGTGTTTGACACCACACTTCTCCATGTGACCTTCAATGGATTCCTGCTAACTTGCTGACCCACTTTAGCAATTGCTACATAAATATCGAAATACTACATGCAACAAGAACATATACCCAAATTATCTAGTCCTCTCACAAAGGTGTGGGTACCCCAAGGCCTGCCAATGACTCTCTATGCCAACACTTCTCCTTCCATTCATGCCTGCTGGCCAAGTAGACCGAATGACTTCATCTGTAATGACATGGCTGCACTGGGTATATAAAGATCTTTATCCGGCTGGGGTATCGTCCGTTGTCTCATGGTCACCATAACTCAACTGAGTGCCTCAATCCCTTATTCCTCTGAATGAAATTCATCTTTGTATGTCTAACTAGATCCAAGATGATGATATTCATCCAAGGTGATGGAATCAAAAGAAGCAGAAACAATCTTGGATTCACCTTACACGTCTCCATCTATGCCACTCCCTCAACTGTGCAGAATTTAGCTTGGACCTCTCATTTTTCCTTAGTTAAACACCATTTCCAGGATGACTACTTCTCAAATCAGTATTCACAGGAAGGTTCTCGAACTTCTAGATATCTGTCCAGGTTCATATGGATACTCCATGTGTAGCCATTGAAAGGTTGATCATTGAACATTGTTTCCTGGTTAAATATATGGCTAACTTTAAAGTCCCTGTGCACCAACCAAAATGCGTACCACAGAAAAGTCCCAAACTAAATCCAAACTCTTCTGCCCATCTACAGCCCTCCTGGAAGCAGTGAACCAGTTACTTCTAGTGCATCACATACATCAGATCTTATGGATCAATTCAGGTGACGAATCCATCATGTTCTAGAATCCCAGGCTCAGATATGCTTAATTTATTTCTAACATTTCTATGAAGCCTCCCACCTTGCATGTAGAGTGAAAAAACCATGCACGAACTTGTAGGATAGAACTACCAGCAGGAGTCTTCCTTCTTGGTGCTGTCCACTTTTTGGAAAAAAAACATTTGTTGATTGCCGGCATACAAAGGAATCCTACAGAGTATCTATCTAGCACTTCCCCAGGTTCCTTAGTGACCATTCTACTGCCAATAGGAAGCCATGAATGTGGTCTACCACGCCACATTGCTATGTGAATTTCACACATGACAGGATCTGAAAGCTCCTTTGACAATCTCACATTTTGGCACCTGAAACCCGCCAATTTAGCCTCAATGTAGGGAATTTTCAAGGTCTGGCATGGAGATAGCTTTACTTTTTTCGTCAGCCTCTAGTTTTTAAAACAAAATAATAGTACAAATGCATGCATATACCCGTACGTAGGTGCCTTTTTCATCCATTGGACTTTAAAGTTGTTATTTACATTTTGCTTCATCCCTCCACAGCATATATCATGGGCAGTGGGTTAGCCCATTTCAACCATTGGTTCCCTTGCACTGTGAGGAACTACATTTTGCCTGATCATATGCGAACAGCCGCCTGAAAAGGAGTGCACTTCAGTGCCAGGATAGGGATGCTTGGGTCCTCGGTCACTCCTGTATTTCTAGCTTTTCTTTGTGTTTTCCACGATTTATTTTGTGTGCGATTTTTATATTAATAACTTTAAATTAATAGTTACAATGTAAACACTTGCTAGAGCCAGCCCAGTTGATTTTGCCAGTGCTTGTTTCCAGTTTAATAAACCATCAACCTGCTTTGTGTTTTACCCATTCCTACAGGAGAAGGAGCAACCTCTCATTTAGAATCGGGGGGGTTCATTAGAAGTGGGCCTGGTGTCACTCATCCAGACCTCCAGTTCCATTTCCTGCCCTCTCAAGTGATTGACCATGGTCGAGTTGCACCAAAACTGGAAGGCTATCAGGTAAGCATGATACAGCCAGTTGTCGAAGCAGTTAACTTGATTCATAAGCTGAGATGAAAACCACATGCTGCTTTTCAATTTAATTGGATATATTAGAACGCTAGCCAAATGCACTTGACCAGTGGTTATTACCCTGTGGTCCGAGGACCCATGGGGGTCTGCAAAGTCTATAAAGGAGGTCTGTGTGTTTAACAAAATTATATAATATTAAAATGAACTAAAATTAATATGGTATATACAATGAAAAAGGCGCACTTAAGAAATAGTAAACATTTTGTATATTTGACTGTGAATTAAACGAAATATCTTAATATTTGAACGTTTGTTCTGTGTATACGTAAATTTTTTTGTGGGGTGGGGGGGTTGTTTCAAGGCTCAAATCATAGAAGTTGCTTAGGTTGGGTGTCCCGAATTTTGAAAATTGACTCAGTTGGGGTCCCCGGATTTAAGTAATGATTTAGTAGGAGTCCACAGAAGTCAAAAAGTTAAGAACCTCTGCATTTGATGCTTAGGAGATGTGCTAGTGTGAAGTAGAATGATAAGTACTGTGCCCACAAGACAAGGCACCATCTAATGAAAAATATGAACATTGATATGCTGAATGTATACAAAGCACAGAGACAGTATAGCGATTTAATGACCACGAGGGAGTCCGTGGAAAGATGACACATCCGTATATTGGCCTTGGCCTGTGCCGAACAAAACTAAGCCTCACTAAATACAAACCACCTAACAACCGTCCACCCCTACCCCTAAATAGTTCCCCACAAGTATCAACATAAACACAACATCCCAGCTGCAACATGCCTCACTACCTAACTAACCATAACTTGACATCTGTCTTTCCCACCCTCTGCCAAACAACCCAGGCCTCCTACAATTTCCCCCTTTTAACTAGGAGAAACGCCAACCTCCTGTATTGCACACCAGCACCTGTTCCAGCGACACGAAAACCCCACAACCATCCGTCACCTGATGCAGCAGCTCCCAAGAAAACCCCTCTGGCCAAAAAAAACCCTACACCAGGGGAAAAAAAACCCTTTACCCACCACCCAAAAATGTGTCCCTCATAGCCCGGCCCTCCCCGAACCTAAAAAACCCAGAAGATGGGCCCCCCAAATACAGGGAGGGAGGGTGGGAAAAAACTTGAGCCCAACCCTCCGCCGGCTGCTGTGTCACTGCCACCGGAATGGTGGTCAGTGACACAAAATGGCCGGTCTTAAGTCCCCCCCCTCCCCCAGCCCAAGGGAAGCCCAAAAACGCCCTCCGCCAGCCCAAGCAGCCCAAAACTTCCAGCGCTGCTGTCATATTCTCTTGGAAATGAACTCAGATCAAATTACGTGACACCCTGCCCATCTTATCCGTATCTCCAACAAGTCCTCTCCGCTCGTTTGACAAAGGAGTGTCCCACAATGTAAATGTCCAACACCACCGCAGCTGCCTCTGTCGCTGCCCCAATGTGAAAGGAATGCGTCCCGAAAGCCTTCGGATCCTCACCCATAGACCGCAGGGCGTGCCGCAGGACCCACAAAACCTGAGCCGCCGTCACCCTGCCTCCTTCCACCCCAACCAAAAACCTCCCCCACCAACGCGCTCCGGCCAACCGCCGACCCCACGCCGCGGGACACACCCCTTCTAAACTCCCCGGCCCCAGCACCACCCATGTCCCCTCCCCCCGTTGATCCGTCTTTGAGCGTCGCAAGTGCACCGCCACCTCCCGAGCCTGTACATCCACGTCCTCCCACAAAACCCCCTTTCCCCCTTTTAGGCCCACCAATTCCGAAACCTGAAAAGCTCCAAAACACAACCATGCCCTGAGCGCGGAAAACAAAATCGTCTCCCCCATCGCGACACACCAACGGCAACGTCGATAACAGACCCCCCAGCATGTCCTCTGTAATGGGCCTCCGCTGACTCACCCGCGCTCCCCTCTCCCTTGCCCAACCGTCCAACAATCATGCCCCAACTCCCCGGCCGACGGCGGATAACCCCACCACAGCTTATCCATGAACGCCACCGCCGACAACTTACCTGCAATCATCACCCTCGACAAACCCCTGTCCATCAAAGCCAACATGAACCGCACCACCTGCTCCTCCGGCTGCCACCGGTCCCCTTGCCTTACCGCACCAGACCGTCGAAATTCCTCCCAAGCTTGTACATACGCCTTCCAAGTGGAACAAGACAAAGCATCAGCAATGTCATTGTCCCCCCCAGGGACGTGGCGGGCCTGAAATAGGATGTCCTTCTACAAGCAGCGTAGCACGAAATCTCTCATCAGCTTCAAAACCTACGGGTCCCTGGCCGATTGCCTGTTAACCACCTGTACCACAGACATATTGTCTACCCTGAACAGCACCCGCTTGTGTGCCAACTCTTGTGCCCACACCGGGACAGCCACCACCAGCAGAAACAACTCCAGGAGCAGGATACTGCGGCCTTCCGCCTGCCAATGCGGCGGCCACTGCTCCACACACCACCGTCCCGCCCAGTACAAACCGAAGCCTCCAACCCTCGCCTCATCCGAATACAGCGTGACGTCCCACTCCCAGTCCTCTGGGGGCGCCATGGGCACACCATTAAACCGCCCCAGGAACGCAAGCCACATCCTCAAATCCTCTTTCACCCCTGCCGACAAGCGCAATGATGGTGCGCCAAAGTCAAACCAGACACTGCTAAACCCAGCCGCCGGCAGAACGTACGCCCCGCCCGCACCACACTGCACGCAAAGTTCAGATGTCCCAACAGGACTTGCACCTCCTGCACCGTCACCTTCCATTTTTCCAGCATGCCGCTCACCAAAGCCAATATTGCCGACCTCTTGTCCTCCGGTAGGCGTGCTTCCATGGCCGCTGAGTCGAGCTCTATACCAAGAAAGGACAGCACCGTACTGGGACCATGCGTCTTCTCTGGCGCCAGGGAAACACCTAAGTAACCCATCAGGTCCGTAAAACCGTCCAGCTGCCGCTGGCAGTCCGTCAAACCGGGCCGACCCACCAGAAAGAAGTCGTCCAGATAGTGCGTCACCGCCTCAGAGCCTGTGCGCCTGGAAAAAGCCCACTGCAGAAAGGAAATGAACCGCTCAAACAATGCAAAAGAGATAGAGCACCCCATGGGGAGCGCTTTGTCAACAAAAATGCACCCATCAAACTGAATCCCCAACAATTGGTGATCCTCCGGGTGCACCGGGAGCAGCTGGTACGCCGACTAAATGTCGCACTTGCCATCATGGCGCCCGGCCCGATCGCCGATACAATCTTCGGCAGTACGTCCACGGACGAGTACGACACCGACCCCAGCTCCGCCGAAATGAAATCATTCACCGACAACCCCTCTGGCCACGACAAGTGCTGAATCAACCGGAACTGCCCCGGCTCCTTCTTGGGCACCACTCCGATCGGGGAGATAATCAGGTTTGGCAAAGGCGGCTCCGTGAAGGGGCCCACCACCCGGCGCTCCTTCACCTCCTTGAACAGTTTCTCTGGCACAATCTCCATGTGAGCATTGACCGACTTCAAATTGTCCGCCCAGCGTGCAATCCGCGGACCCTCATGCCCCAACCGAAAACCCTCCTTGAATCCACAACTTTTTCTACAGTATATTGGAGGAGACTGAGTAAGACCTGATAATACAGGTGATATATATATTTTTTTATCATTATTGCAGTAGCCGTTACATCAAGGTCCCGAAGAAAGCAGTGGCGTACCTGTAGCCACATATGCTGAAACATGTCGACCCTACTAGCATACAGATATTTTGTTAAATCTGTTAGCTTTTTGTATTGTTTTTAACGTTGGGAGAACTGAGAGAAACCATTAAAACTGTCTACCTCTACTCAATTCTATCCAATTTGATAAATTTCACTATTTTCTCACTATTCACTTTTGCACTGCAATTCAGTTACCCCGGTGTATTGACTTTATTCGGTACCACCCACTAGTAATACAACTTTTCATTTTTCAGTTTGTACTGATTGTCCGTCACAATTACATCTATTGATGGACTGCACTCTCTCCTTGGTTATGGAGAGCCAAAATGATGACTAGGGCGGTACCGAGTGGGAACTGAAGGGCACTTTTTCCAACTCAAGGAATTTAGTGCTTTTCTGTTGCACATTTGCACTAGCATTTTCTTGGTTTTCTTAGGTTGTGCCACACTACATTATACACTGTTGAACTCATTTTTTCTTTGACCTTCAGACATTTCTTTGTTGTGAGTACGAGCCTTTCCCATGGCTCCCGCTCCCCCTTTTCCTCCCCCCCCCCCGCACCCCAGTCTGACTCCCCGCCGCCGCAGGCTGCTGTCCTGGGGGGCTCCCGACTCCCCAGCAGCGCACCACTGGGTGTCGCCTCCTACACTTGGAGCACTCGTGCCGAAAAGGGCAAACCTGCCTGCCTGCCGCACGTGCCCTTATTGAAATCCCAGCAGGCCCGACCATGTTCTGACCGGCGCTCTCCTTGCCCCACCCCCCTGGGTGGGACAGGCCAAAAAGGGGGTCGGCGCAAGCGGCAAACCGCTGGCCGTGTAGATGGTGCGGCCGAACTTTGCCCCGCCCATCGTCTGTTGGTACAAGTCGGAGTCCAGTTCGCTCACTTCGCGTCCGGGTCCGACGCCATCCTCGCCCGAAACTCCTCGTCATAATGTGACCAGGCGTACCCGCCGTACGTCACCTGCGCCCTCCGGACCACATCCATGTATTTGAACAACGCTATGGCCCTGTCCGGATATTTTTCGCAATATACGCTAGCGTATATTAGGAACGCCGCCAATCAATTATCAATCGTCAGCGGAACCTTGGGGCGCCTGGCCAACTCCTGTTCCTCCTCCTTTGACCCTTCCTTAGAAGTCAGCTCCCTGTGAAGGAGCTTCAAAATCTCGACATACTCCCCCTTCCATATTTTTTCCTTCGTAGCCAGCGACAAATGGGCCCCTAGCGGCTTAGTCACTCCCATGTAAGGGAGCTTGCGCACCGGGACTACGCAACTCTCCTTCGCCCCCGCGGCTGTCCCGGCCATCTGCGTACTTCCTGCCGCCGCACCCCTGCCTGCCACGGTGCTCCCCACCCCCGTGTCCTTCACATAGCGTCCTTTCACCAACCGCACCAAATCCTCCCCGCCAGTATCCGCACCCACTGACACCTGCGCGCAGTGCCGCTTGCCCGAACCGCACCCCGCTCCGTCCCCAATCTTACCTGGCGTCAAGGTCGGCGTCCGAACTGGATCCCGCCGCCTAACCAGTGGAGCCGGGGGGGGCCGTCACTCTGGGCGCGTCCTGCCGTGGGCATACCTGCAATACACTTCCAACAACATTACTCCTCGCCCCCTCCCCCTCCCGAATCTCCCCCTCCTCCTCAGACTCCACATCACCTTGTAGGTCCCGCATCTCCCGGCCGCCCTCTAGGGACTCCAGCTGGCTCAACCCCGCCTTCTCCCTACACACCCTCATCAACGCAGTCAAATCCACACTCCCCCTCCTTCCATCTGCTGCACATGACCCTGAAGCTTGCTCCACGGCGTCAAATCGTACTCCCCGTCCCCCCGCGGCCGTCTCGACCCTTCGGGGTGGGGCAGGCAGGGACCCTTCGCCCCGCCGTCCAACGTGCTCCCACGCTTGGTCCGTCGTTGGAGCACAACTGCCCGTACCAGGCAGAGCCGACCCATCCCCTCGGTGGACCGGAGCCGCATGATGCTCTCCCGAGCACCTCGCCAACATCTCCTGCCAAGGGAAAAAAGTGGATTCCAGCATGCCGGGGGGAAAAAACGGCCCCCCTCCCCACCAAAATCGCCCTTCGCCCCCCACCCACACCAAAATCGCCCTTCGCCCCAACCCCCTCTGTAAGCCCCTCCCCCATCCTGCGGAGTGTCCCCCCCCTCCTCGCCGGACGCTCTTGCCACCACCTGACCCCATCCCCACCCCTCCCCCCATTCCGACCACTGCGGCCCCCTCACCCCTCCCCACTCTACTTCCCCCCACACCGTGCCCTCACCACACCCCCACTCTGCCCTCCCACGGCCGCCCTCCCAATCGCCACGTCCCCCAGGCACCACCCGCCCGCACCCCCCACGCGCGGCGCCCCCCTCCCCCGCTTCCCCACCCCCTCTCACCCAGCGCCCCCCTCGGCGACCTGCTCGGCCCCACCAAACTCTCCCCCCCAGATGACGACCCCCAGTCCAACTCAACCCCCCTTCCCCCTCCATGTCGGATTCTTCAATCAATAAAGGGGCCCCCCCCATCTCCCCACCCCCCTCGCTCTTCACCTTCTGCCCCTCCTCCCCGTGCTCCCGGCCACCCATCAGCTCCTCCACCTGCCCCCCTCCCTGTTGCACTGGGCCTTCCACTTCTCCAATGACACTCCTCCCCCAGCCTCGCCCACAAACTCCAGCACCGGCCGGCCCCTCGCACCCTTCCTCCCCCTGCCCTCCTCCTCTTATCTGGCACTTGCTTCGCCCGGCCCCGCCGCCCTCCGTCCCCCCCTCTCCCCCCTCATCACGAGCCCTCCGCGGCTGCGACCGCGGGGGCTCACACGCCAGCACAGCCGCGGCGGCCTTACCTGAACGTCGGGCAAATCCATGCGGCCCCCTTCGCCCAACAACCGCAAGGCCTCCTGCACCCGGGGGGGATCCGTCGCTACCGCCATGCCTCCTCTGGACCCGACCGACCAGCACTACTGCCAAACACCGCGGACAACACCAGCCCCAGACGCCAGGTAATACCGAGCTCCTCTCACACCTCTAAAGGGCCCGCAAAGCTCGTGAACAACCCGCCACCAAAACGCAAAAAACTCAAGCCCAACCCTCGGCTAGCTGCTGTGTCACTGCCACCGAAATGGTGGTCAGTGACACAAAATGGCCGGCTTTAAGTCCCCTCCAGCCCAACCAGCCCAATCCCAGCCCAAGGGAAGCCCAAAAACGCCCGCCGCCAGCCCAAGCAGCCCAAAACCTCCAGCGCGGCTGTCATATTCTCTCCCCCCCTCCCTCCGGGCCCCAAAACCCCCGGGGGCGGCAGGCCTCCCGGTGGTCTGCCGCCCCCCCCCCCAAAGCCCCATTGCAAGTCTGTTTGGAAATAAGCTTGAATTTTATCCTAACGCTTACCGAGAAATGCCTAATTTTATTTTTAAAAATGTATTTTAAGGCTAGCACAGGAAAAGGTAGCCTCTATAAGGAAGGAGCCGTCTGCTTTCCTCTCAACTATAGAAAAATAACTGCCGAGGAGGTCAGCATTTTGGATTCAGATGACACACGGTTTTCTGTTGAGTTAGTGTGTAAGAGCAGTTCTTAGGTCTTGGTCGGATCACCATTTTAGACTTTTTTTCTGTGTCTTTTGCTAATGGTATTAGAAATTGAAAATAATGGAACTTTAAAGAAAACAGTGACTGAAAGAAATGTATGAGCATCTGTTTCACAGAAAGGTGACTGCTTAACCTGCTGTGTTGCACTCTTAACGAAACTGCATGGGACTCCTTTGTAAATTTTACAGTCAGAAAAATATGCAAATGCCCTATTCTGATTTACTAAATATGTTACAGGTGCACATTGGAAGCTTGAGGGGCACAAGTGTTGGTTGGCTGAAACTGAAAAGCGCAGATCCAAAAGACCATCCAATCCTCGAACCGAATTATTTGTCAACAGGTAAATATTACAAACCGAAAGCAGGTAAAATATTCAAACGTTTTCAAACTTTACACTGAAATTGCAAATTATATGAATTGCAGATCAGGGGCCATATGTATCAAGCAAAATTGTGATCGCAAACGCTGAATTTCTGCGAATTTCGGCGTTTGTGATTGCAATTTTGCTAAATGGTATGTATGAAGGCAAATCTGCATGCAAAATAAGGAATCGCAAAACTTGTGATTCCTTATTTTGCGATTAAGAAGCACCAAAAAAGTGCAATTTGGCCTTAATTTGCGATTTCTTCAAAGTGCAATGTGAAGCACATACATGCCCTTAGGGCATGCATGTGTGTCGCATGTGCACCCATGCTTTTTTCAGGGGTACAGCACGGTGTCCTTTTGACACCCTTGCACCCTTGAAATTGCATTCTCAATTTGCCATTCTCTAATTGCTAATCGCAAATTGAGAATGTCTTCCCATTCATTCGTATGGGCCCCTAGGATTGAATAGGGGGTTATTCGTTAATTGCGAATCACAATTTGAGATCTGCAATTAACGAATATGTAGGATTCGCAAAATTAATTGCAAATTCTACATACATAGCATTTTGTGATTTTCAAATAGCGATTCGCAAAAAATCGCTATTTGAGAATCGCAAAAGAGGATTTTGATACATATGGCCCCAGATGTTTTAGTGCAAGCTGGTAAGGTGAGTGAGTTAACTGGTAATGACAAAGGACACGCCGTCTCGCTGTCTTAAATCCTCTTTGTTAGCACCCATGCATGCGCAGCTGAGTTTATAATCCAGTACACACACACACAAAATGTAGAACGTCCTTTCGAGGCTGATAAAATGAGAACTCGTAAAATGGGTAATAGTTACACTTGTAATTAATGGCCGATAAAATGGCAGGCTGAAGTGCTACGGTTATTTGTACTAAATATTTTTTCCACGTTGCAGTGTTTTATTTTTATACATGCAACGTTTTGAAACCTGGTTTGTTTCCGTCTCTAGAACGTGATGTCTGGGAGTTCCGTCAGTGTGTGAAGCTCACCAGGGAGATATTTGCACAGAAAGCATTTGACCAGTTCAGGGGTCCTGAAATTCGCCCTGGGGATAGCGTGCAGTCAGATGACGAAATTGATGCTTTTATCAGACAAAAAGCAGACAGCGCCTATCATCCTTCCTGCACCTGTAAAATGGGGCAGCCTTCAGACATTGCAGCAGTGGTGGATCAGGACACCAAAGTAATTGGGGTTCAGAACTTGCGAGTGGTGGATGCATCTATAATGCCTAGTGTCGTGAGCGGCAACCTGAATGCACCGACCGTCATGATAGCAGAGAAAGCTGCTGACATCATCAAGGGTCTTCCTTCCCTGCAGGAGGTAAATGTACCTGTATACCAAGCCAAGGACTTAAACTCTCAGCGATAAGCTTTACATCTGGACCACGTTCTGAATCCTCCATCACCTGCCTCCAAGTATGGCGACGACTTCAATCAACTCTAATACAGATCTGTTTTCAGCATTCATTGAGGTTATGCACTTGGTATGTTTATGTACTCTTCAATTTGCTTAATACATCATTAAATGAATTTGCTCCGATAATTTCTTGTTCTGCTTTATGTCACGAATATGATGAGAATGCTCTTCACCAGCTGCCTCGGCTGAACACCGTGGAAGGTGAGGTTTAAACAGGTGGCCATAATGCACAATGTGTGGGCAGACAGAGGGTTGCTGGACTGCAATTGAGGAAGGACTCTGTGTACTCTTGAGGTTGGGTGGGGCAGCCACCAGCTTAGGAGATACATCTGTCATGGGGTCACAGACCATTTAGACACTGTACTACTGAGTCTCGAATACCAAAATTGCACTTTTAAGGAAAACAAACGTTGGCAGAGCTAAGGGTTCTGGCCTTTCAAGACCGCCCATTAACATTTGGCAGTGCTGTTAGCTTTGCCAGTGAAGAAAGAATTAACTGCCCAGTAGCAGCATGACCATGGCGTAGTCACATATGTGACCAGTCTAGTAAGTCAAAAGTGCCAATCGTTTTCAGCACCTCCATTGCCTTAAAAAGAGATGGAAAGCTTTTCCAATTCAGTTTTTAAAGTCATGCATTCTGGGAAACGCAGTATTTGGAAGAAAGCACTCTTACTTCCCAAAATATTTCTAAGTAAAAGACTTGAGGCTATTGTGATTGTGCTAATGTAATTTATTAATCCAGCAGTGTCTGTATTTGCACCAAACAGATGGAGGTATTACCTGGACAGAATAGTGGAGTGCTACAGAAAAAAGTACTTGTCTAAAAGTGATCAGTCGAAGGACCCAAGTAAATTGGCAATGCGGCAGGGGAGATACAGACAGAAGATGTACAAGGTAAGCCATTGAATAGGAAGCAGGCCAATGAGAATGACAGTGAAACCAAGCACTGATAAACAATGGGTGGGCTGCAAGCCCCTCTATGTTCCTTGTAAGCCCACAGGCTATGTGTCACAACCAGACTGATGCGCTGTTGGTAAGCTCAACATTAAAAGGGAAACTAGCAGCTGGTTAGGAAATCTAAATCTGATAAACACTCAAGTTTGAAAAAGCGTGACCTATGCCTTGGGACAGTCAGTCATTCTGTGCCTGAATTTACTGATGTCCTGTGATAAAGGGTTCAAACTGAGGTGGCAATCTGGGCATAACACAATGAATTGGGATGCTACTCATACGCTCGCCAGTGGCTGTGATTAATTCAAGTATTCCATCCATCACTTTGTTTTTTGATGCCAAGACGTAGGTGAAGTAACGAGGCTGGTAGCAAAGGAACAGTTGGTTTTAATCTTATCATATGTAAAAAACCTTTTAACTTGCCAATAGTGCCATTAAATACTTCTGGAAATTCACGAAGAACCCATTTTCTAGTGTCTTCACCATCACAAGTAACAAGGACTTGTTCAAGGCTATTCGGATAAAGTATCATTTTCACCCCTTCCCTGCGCCGCGAATTCTGCTGCAGCGCGGGGGGCGCTACGGGGTGAGCGCGGCGCTTCGGTGCTCATGACGGCTCCACACCGTCATGAGTCACGGGCGGCGTGTGCTCATGCCGGTGTGGTTCCGTCATGACCACGCCCGCTCATTAATGCGCCCGCACAGGCGGGGAATAAGTGCTGCGTGGGAGGAGCAGCGGGGTCATGACAGCTCCACGCCGTCATGAGCACACGCCGCCCGTGGCTCATGACGGCATGGAGCCATCATGAGCACGCAAGGGGTTAAGTTTCTTTTGATCCTTCCACCCTAAAACAGAAGGTCCGTCCTTCGCTTCATACAATTTGCATATAGCGTTGCCACCTTTAAACCTAAAAATAAGTTCTCTAAAACCTATGATATCAATCTTTTCACCAATAAAACTTTCTGGGAAATGTCAGAAATAAATAATCACCAATTGTGTTGACAAAATGCTTAACCCTAATATTTTCAGCAACAATAGTGTACAGAGAACCAGAATCTGCAGCGACCTGTAAAGAAACACAGCAAATGAGTTTACTGTTAGATTGACTAGAAACATTAATTACTTTTGTTTTTACTCTCTCCATAGTGTAATGATCATCGTCATTGTCAACCGATAAAGATTGCTCCTCATGACTCTATTTTATACATGAGACCTTACCTTTACTCATCTTTTTACTTTTGCACATGCAGGCTTTGGCAAAGTGTCCAACCAGACCACATTCAGAGCACTTAACAAATCTAGCTGGGCACTTATCAAAGTTTACAGGATGAGATGTGCTTCTGCACCTATAACACGCAAAACTAGTACTTTTGTAATTAGTGCTGCGTTCAGGTTTCTTAAAGTTTTTCTTACTAAAATTGGGAGTAAATTTCTTTTTATCATCAGAAATCTTATTCACTGATTCACTCCCTTCGATCTTAGTACTTTCTAATGACACCTTTGCACAAAGTTCAGAAAGTTCTGCTTTTTTGACAATAGTTAAAATATCTTTTAGACTAGAATCTCCATCAACCCTTAGTCTGTCTTGGATCGACTTGTTTTTAGTGTACATTATGACTTGGTCTCGATTGAGATTATCATGTAAAGCACCAAATTTAAAGGTGATCGCTAAGTTTTTAAGTGCGGATACATAATCATCGATGGATTCATGTTTCTCTTGTTTCATTTGGAAGAACGCATGTCTCATAACTGCCTCAAATACTGAAGGTGAAAAATGTTCGTCCAAGTCTAATGAAGCACATTTAAAAACATCAAAATCCGCAGATCTGTCAAGTTTTTTGAGTTAATTGTACACTCTTAAACCTTCTGGACCCAGGCAGTACATTAAAATTCTCTTCTTTCTTTCAGGAGAAAAGACGCTGTTGTTTTTTTTAAAATTAGCAATATAGTTTAAGAAATATGCTTTCCATTCCAGCCTTTGTACTTTAGGTTCAACAGGATCAGATAAGAATTCTTTAGGAGAATTGAGATTAAAAGCTGAAGAGGCTCTAGGTAGTTCTTCTGTTGTAGGCATGTTTGCAAAATGATAACCCTTATTGTTATTTTTTTTTTTTAAATAGCAAGTACTTACCACAGTGACAAAGGCTTGGAATTTATGTAGAAATTTCAGTAATAGTGGAAACAGGAAGTGCTGTAACAGTGAAAGTAGCTGTGGAAACAGTCAGTAAAAGTTGCAGAAACAATAAAAAGTACTTACTGCTGTAAAAGTAATAGCAGGTAATTGCCTTGAATGCCGTTGCTAGTACAACTCGAGGCAGAAGAGTTGATCGCCATCAAAGGAAATGGTTGAAGGTTGAAATGCTGGTAAACGCTGACAATTTTGCGAGTAATATGCATGGTTGGCACATAGTAGTTGGTGGGACAATGCAGCAAAGTAATTGAATGCAAGAAATGTAAGAAGCAATCATCAAAATGGCGGCATGTATTGTGTGTCGTCCGGAATGGCTTTAGGCACGAACGTGCACCAAATCTTGCTGCAATGTGGAAATGACGGAAACGACGAAATGCATGTTGGGGGCTCAACGTGCATAGGTTGCACAAGAGTGAGCACGGGGAAACACAGCAGAGAAGGCTCGAGGGAGATTAACGTTGTAACGGAAGGTACGTTAGCAAATCAACAAATGGGCTACCTTACCGTTCGTCCTTTATGTGCTGCAAGCTAAAGCGAAGATTTAGTAAAATGCGGTTTTCAGTATACGTTAGAAAATAATCTTCAGTAGAAGTTAGTACAAAGGGATGGTCAAAGAAAATTACCTTACCCAACCGTTTAAATCCTCATCGCGCAATAAGGACAATCCAGACTTGATATTTGTAGCAAAAAAGGTCACATATTTATTTAAGACAGTCGAAACAGATTATCCTAATAAAGCACTTAAACCTAAATGAATAACCATAGAAACAATTTTTCCCAAAAACATTACCTTACTAGATGTCTATAACCAAAAACATTCCCAACATTTTGTAATCACAAATTCCCCCAAATTGTACCAAAACCAGCATTGAGTAATGTCATCATTTAACCACCATCTTCAACATTTTCCTCCCCTCCCCCCACCCCCGAGGAAAAGGATAATCCCGCTCTAGACTATCCCAGACCCCACACAGCGCCTAAAGAATTATAAAATATAGGATAACTGTAAACTGTCTTAAATGTGACAAATCCCTTCTTTTTTTAACTAAAAAAATAAAATAAATAAATAAATCACATACAATAAATAATATAAAATAACAAAAACTGGGATGGTGAGTGGGCCAAACGCTCCAACGCCACCTCCTCTCGCCTTCCTGACGTCATTCCTGCCCTCCCTCCTCCCCAGCTTTAATAACCACCCACTAAACCCGCCCCTATGACCTCCCTCAACCAATGACACGGGGGATTGCTCCCACCGCGCGAATCCTCCCAGGGGGACACCGGCTCACACCCCAGTCCCCCTGGGTCCCAATGCCGGAATATACCTCCAAAATTTGGTAGGAGTTTAAAAGGAAGATTACCAAAACAAAGTCATCAAAATCCACAAACAGCGGTAGAAAATTCCAAAATAACATATATTTCAGAGTATATAATTATAAATCTCACTAGAAGTAAAAAAAAAAAATTTGAACGTAGAAGTGGGTTTGTGGGGTTGTCAGTAGATCCCGTCCTGTCTCCAACATTCTTGAAGTAACAAGGAAACAAAGGAAGATTTGGTATCTTCTTTATAAAGACAAGCACTCAGCATTAAGAAATCACGCCGAGTGGAAAGTAGAGAATGAATGTAATATTCCATTACACAGAAATAAATACAAAGAACCATGGAATTGGGCTGAGTCCTAATTCTAAAGAATAATACAATTCCAAACCATGACATAATACTAAACCTCGATACTACAGTAGGTCCTGTGCTCACTGTGTCACTGGAATCAAGCTATTTTGGTGATGTGCGGATAATAAGGGAGAAACCGATCTTGTGGTGATTGTTTTCTGGTTCAGGGAGAAACTGGGCTGGCAATTCAGGCTGGCCTGTTCTTATTAGAGCAGGATCAAGGCTGATTTGTACATTGCTTGGTCCAAACTGAAGTGGCGTGGTGGGCGAGAAACAATGGATTGGGATTCAGTCCAGAGCTATCACCAGTGGCTGAGATTTTGTTCATAATGGTGCCTGTTAATAGGAGCTTAAAGAAATGGCGTTAGCTGCAAATGGAGGATTATGTGTTCTTGTTTACTTTCTTTGGTTAACTGGAATTAAAGGGAAGGGGACAGCAGGCACAGGGTCAAGGGCAACTGGCAAAGGACATGGTTTTCTAAGTGAAAGATGAAGGGATTGAAATTATGGGAAACTAAGAAAGGGGAAAGGAGGCTGAAGTGACAAGGAGACCGTAGGAGAGAAACGAGGCAGGAATTGAGTGTTGCAGGAATGAAAGTCAACTTTGGTGCCCTCATGACATTATTTACATGTAGCCAAACCTTTGAGTAAAAAAAATATCTAAATAAATCCCCACACACAGAGCATATTAGAAATTAAGGCGACCACACTACTTGTACTTCTATAAATGGTTGCAGCAATAAAAGTCCATTTCTGATGAATACTTCTAATCCCAGATTCATCACCTTTGAGTACTCCTCAGGCACCAAACTGGATCTGGAAACTTTTTTACAACAGTGCCCCAGCGTGCTGCTTTGTGGCACTCTGCAGCTCCGTGCTCGTTTCATAACATCCCAAAAGTAATAGAGCGGAGCCCGTTTAAATGCCACCTCTGCAAGCTGATGTCAGTTCCTTTCTTTACATACCTGCCAACACAGATCCCAACTTTGTCTCTGTGTTTTTTGATAACTTCTACAAACGATTCCACCAGTGTGCTAGGGAACAGTGTCCTTTCCTGAAACAGGTTTCAAGCCATGTTGCGAATCCAGGATGCAGATGTCAGACACTAACCCACATTAGGTGTGTCTCTTGTGCTCGGGCCACAACTCTATCGCTACGACAGCGATAACAGCACCCTTATGTATCATTAAGGTGAATGCTAAATAATTTATAATCACGCCTCTAGACAGAAGCTTTTGACTTGCCCATCTTTTCTTCCACTAGTCTAGCATTTGTGATTCGTAAATGCAGTTTGTTCAGGGTTGGACAGGCTACCAGGCGTTTTGTTCTAAATAAACTGTACAACAACAAATGGTTTTAAAGTGTGATTTAATGCCATTTGTTTTTGCATTAGTTATGTAAAAGCGCTGCAAGTAGAAACATAGCTGGCAAGTCGCCAGCAACAAAACTGCCCCCCACACTGCCAGCTCACTGAAATGCACTGTGGCCTGTTAGACCCTGAGTTTATTTGCAGGCTGATTACATATAATGCCCTGTGGTGGATGGCCACCGAGATCTGCCTGCAATCCCTAAAGGCCTCGAAGTTGAGATAGAAATGTTTACTGACTCTGGTTCGAGATATAGCATAGTAAGCAAAAGAGATTGGGACAGAAAATTTGCAATAAAATATGGTAATGAACTAAAAGAGGCCAACACCGTCCTGAAAACATATGCAGGGGAGGATATACAGGTTATTGGTTATAAAGTCATGGACATAGTTTATAAAGAAAACATTACGAGGAGTACGATATACATAACGAGAGGTGTTCTCAACATGATAGGGTGGAGAGATCAACAGAAGTTGAGGATTTCATGGGAGAAAAAAACAAAAGGACACAGAAATGAGCTGGCATGGTATCAAAGCAAACAAGAAACCAGAGGTGAAACTGTTAATGTTCTCTGGCAACCACCTAAGAGTAATGCAGCATTTGAGAGAGCTGCAAAAGGAAAAGAGTGGGGAAGAGAAGCTATTAGGGATGAACACAACAAAAAGAAAAACACTTATCAAAGTCAGGTGGAGGAAAGAGAAATACGTAAGAAACCAGAGAGAATGGACAGTAGGAAACAAAAGGTGAAGACGGATGGAGAATTTGGAATGGTGGTGGAGAGTGTAAATACCACAACCAAAGAACGAGGATGGCAGATGAATAAAATCAACCAGTCCGTTTGCAAGGAGATGCGGCACAGAATGAAGCTGGATGGGTTCCGACCCAAGTTGTCAGAGGAGCATATGGACAATTGCGATCTAGAAAGAGAGAGAGGTGCAAGTTACATCGAGCCAAAAGGAGAGAACAAAGATGTATACTTACAAGGGATCGAGTATGGAATAATGGAGAGGGAGAGTAATATAAAGCAGAGAGACCTAAAAGGATCCCCATTAAAAGTTATGGAAGGGAAGAGGGGTCCAGTCTATGATTTTTGGAAGAAGCTGAAGTGCAATGGCTCAGAAGACACGTATGATTTCTGGTATGGCAAGCCTAAGAGGGAACTAGTGAACATACTTAAGCCAGATGAGACTCATGCAAACGATCGGGGGCTGTCCAAAACAAATTGCGACAAAGATTGCAATACTGGTCATGATCAAGGAATTGGGAGCAGAAGAAGGCCCAGTCCCGGCATGGATATGGGCATGGAAACGGAAGCTTGTTTCATCAGTGGTAGCCTTAGGGGTGGGTCTGGTCCCAAGCTACTGCCCAGAGAAAAGGACTGTACAGCCATTCTAAATCTTCCGGTAAGGGATGGTAATTCCAGCAGGTGGGGTTTGGAATCCCAGGGAGAAATAGACGATGTAGCAAGCTTGGACATGGAAGAGCTAAGTGTGAAAAGGTGGTGATTCTTCTTTTTCACCAACCGGAGGATGCCTATAGTGACACTTAGTGCATACATTTATCTGTTTTTCCCATACCTTAATGGTGCACCCCTGTTGGCTCCTGACAGTTCCAGTTGTCTAACGCTTGACAAAGTGACCTTATAGCCTTTTCCTTCCTCTCCTGAGTTTTAAATGCACCGGACTGTTACAGTTGATTAATGTTGGAAATGTAACCTGATAACTTTACTCATTACTCTCCGAATTTTAAAAGAGTCTTATCGTATCTCTGTAGATGTATATGAGAATAGAGCCACCCACTCTATCGTTACAGAACGTGCCTGGGGACCATATATTCATTTTTCCCCTGCTCCGCCTGTTGGAGCTATACACAAATCTGTTCAGAGCTACGGTATCACAGTTATTGCGCTGTTAGGACGGTTCCTCTGCTTAATCTTTTAAGGGGTCCTTTGCCTCCGACCCCACTAATGCTGTGCTGTATACTTCCCCTTCACCTTTCTTCTCCCCTCTTTTTTCCCCCCTCCCACTTTTACCCGCTATGTACCTATTGTGGGAAACCATCCCTCGCTCCCCTCCCTACTCTTCCTTAAGGAGGGAGGTGTGTTGTAACTTTCCTTATCTCCCACTTCACTTTTCCCCCCTCTCTCGCTCTGCTCTATTGGTATGACCCGCGCTCCATCCTGGAGTGCGAGATAGAATGTTGAGGATTTATGAAGCCGCCAAGCTGGGAGCACTTGTTTAAGCTATGACTAATAAAGCTTACATTTGGAATCCACGTTGAGTAGTGATTTATTACTACAGCCTCTTTGGCTCATATGGTTCATGATTGACTGGACATGGCCTTCCCATAAAGGGCAGTAGGTAGATACTAGTACTGTACTCGTTTGACACAGTTTGTTGAGTTCTACAAGATTCTTTGTTGATAAAAAGCCTTGATCATGGATATTCCCTTTCATGGGTCCTGCCTTATCATTGAAAAGACAAACATAGTGTTAGAGTGCCTTAAGGACAGTAGAGCTACAGCATACTTATTGGGACTGGTCATCCCGGCTAAACAATTTCCAGGTCAATTCAGAAAGTTTAGAGATTATTCCAGAGGGCAAACAAGGGACTGCCTTCCCAAGGAGTGCAGCAGGCACCCTAGTCCTTTCAGAGTCATGGACGTGGGTCTGGCGGCCACAAGGGGCATCAGTCCCCTAATTTGCCCTCCCATGCTACAACAATCACTAAACCAGTTTGGTTTTCTCTTAATGGTGCATGCACATGTTCTCTTCCAGGTTGGTGAGCTGTCACTTCAGACAGATGGGTCTTGCAAACAATTCAATATGGCTCTGTTCTATCATCTCTTTCTGCTCTGCCTACTATTACTCCCACACCAATTTAAATTTCCAAATGTGGCTATTGCTATCTAAAGTTACAATCAAGGCCATTCCAGACTTGGAAAGACCAGGGGGTTGTTACTCTCCCTGTTTCCTTCTAGCAAAGAAGGACGGGTGCATCCAGCCTATTTTAGTCCTCTGGCCTTTGAATGCCTTCCTGTAGAAGCACAACTTTAGAATGCTCACGCTGGCCCAGATCTTGTCTGCTGTATACCGGACAACTAGATGATGTCCATGGACCTGCAGGATGCTTATTTTCATATACCTGTTTTGCAACCCCATAAGCGCCATCTGAGTTTCAAGGTAAGTCAGGGGCACTTTCAATTTGCTGTTTCTTTTTGGCCTCCTAGAGGCAACATGGATGGTGTAGGTGGTGGGAAGCAACACGGAGGGCCAGTGAATGCAACAGAGAGGGTGTAAACAACATGGGAAAGACCAATACGGAGCTCTGGGGGAGAACAGAAGCACATGTGAGAGAGAACAACATGAAGCTGGGCAAAGAGAAGCACATGGGCAAGAAAGCAACATGGGTGATGGGGGACATGGAGAAGCACACATGGGGCAAGAGAGGTACACGAGGGAAATAGCTGGGAAACACAAGCAGTGCTTAAATAAATTGAAAAAAATGAGTGCCTGAAAAGTGAACCGGGAAAAGACACAAGTAATGATGGCTATGCTTCAAGGGAGGGACAAACACGATAAGAGGACGTAAAGCCCATTCATCTAATTAATAAGAAGCCATTAAACTAAATGACAAAAAACCAATCAGTGGTAAGTAATGGGTGGGCTTTAAGTCTGACAGTAGGCCTTTTCGGTTCTACGTCATTTCGTAGAAAAACGATTTAATGGAATACCATAACACCATTTCATCTAAACAGTTTAATGGACATTTTCACGATGAATGGTATTTACCATTTCAAGGAAACCAATTTATAGATAGTCTTGTTTTCAAAATTGGCTTATGCACACTTACTTCAGAAAATACTTTGTTGAAGGTATTTATTTCAGTCCTTATAAACCGTGGGTGTAGACGTTTTGTGTAATAGAATCATTGTTAGGCCATCTTAGGAGAGTTAGAAGAGATAGTATTTTGCTTTGCCTACTGTAATTTTGTATACTACGTACTTTTATGACTTCTTGCCTAATGGTTGCTTTTTAAAAAAAAATGTTTTAGAGTTACATATCGCGCAAACTAGAACTGAAGATATCAGTTATCAGAGCGCTTTACATGAGCACCGGTTTCGTTACAGATTAAAACATTCATTTTTTTTTGTTAGTCACAGGGAGTTTAAGTGAGTTGCCCAGAATCACAGGACGTTGAGCATCATTGCTTTGTGATAAGCCTTTACTCACTATAGGAGGCCTCAGTTTGATATGGTGATAAGCCAATGATAACAGCAACTAGCCTGTTTGGTTCACTAGAAAAAATATTTCAGATGCCATAGGCCTTATCTTTATTTTGAAAAGTTATAATAAACGCAATTGACCTCACATTTATTGCGAAAAGCATGTGTTAAAATCAATAGGCATTTAAGGGTGGATTGTTATTTATTTGTGCTAAAGCCTACAGATAGGTATTTTGTTACTTGAAATATCACAGATTACTGTTGTAAGGAATTAATTTGGTGTTGGGGACTGCCTCTGAAAAACGCGATGGGGATACAATGTTTACTATAATCATTCCTGCTAGACTCTTATTAACTGTCTGCCAAGATTCTGAGAGAAAATGGAGCGGTGCACTACCCAGGTCCTCTATTTTGTAGTAACAACAAGTAGTCAATTTCCTTTGTTGAAAAAATATGTTCTTTATTCAAATATTCCAAAATGGTGCAAAGAATCTCAGCCAACGCATTTCGTTCAGCAGTGTGAACTTCGTCAGGGCGTACGTAATAAAAAATATCCATTGAAAAGACTTCCGTAAGTTTGAGGTCTTTTTAGGGCTCGGCCTACGCCCCCTGTGTCAGCAGGGGAGGCGGAGCTCCGAGCTCCTTATGTTAGGGGTTCTGGATAGTGCAGGAAAAATTCCTCAGTGCGCGAGCATGTTTCGTGGTGTTCTGTGCCATCTGCATGGCAATTCGTCCTCTCACAGCTGTGTTTTTGTAAGGCTTCACGCAATAGGCCCTAGGAATGTTGCTCTCTCTATTTCCTGCATATCCCATGCCAGAACGCGCCTGAGATGCCATAAATTCCCAATTACCAGATGTCGGGGTCCATTCGCGCATTCACGAGTCTGTAGTTTTGTTGAGCTGTAAGTGCGCGCATGCTGTCTCCCCGGCCAGGAGAATGCCATGAATTCTCAATTACGAGCTGTCAGAGGTGCCGGTAATTGAAGGCAGATGGCAGGCTTTTCGCGTGTTTCCAAAAGGCATTTAGTAATAGGAAAATGCTGTGAAATCTGCTGGTCCACTTCTCTGTAATCCAGATATTCGAAGTAGCAGATTTTGGCCTGGACCACTACAGAAGTGCCCTGCGCAGAACCATAACGTACTTCTAGCATCTGTGCCTCAAAATAGTATGAATTGTCTTTTTGGTTTTTTCAGTGTTCCAATTTTACAGGCTCACAAGTATATGTTACTTGGCACCGTAGAGCTAGAAATAATTGACTTGTAAATAGACGCTGAAGGACCTTTTGAAATGGCTCCCATTATGCAACACATGGATATTCTCCATGATGAAGGGCAGGTACTTCGTGGAACTGCCATGGATCAGTTCTTTCCTATTAGTACACATAGTCACCTTGAAATAATGTTTTTTTAAGTATTTTTTGTTAAAAGGGTGAGATAATTTGGGTGAAAAGGACAATTCCATGTTGATACACCCACCTGTCTACTACGTTTACTTTATTTTTATTTTATAGGAGCACATTATTATAACTTAAAGACAACTGTCTCTGTCAGCTTCAACAGATGTTTTTGGACACCTTGTGAGTTTCAAAGAATCAGGCCTTTTCTCTCCTAAATCCGCAGTATCCCTGGCCAGCTCTGCATTGACCCATGAAGGACACAGCTTGTTAATGTGTTATGAGGCAGAGGCTAATATGATTTTCCCTTTCTGCCCTGCACCTTAGCTTTTGGACTGCTGGCGGACTTTCTGCTGTGGCAATCCTTGGCTAAAAACAGGAAACATGCTATCCACTTCCAATAACTATTGTGAAAATGATTAAGAAGGGTACCTTGAATTGCCTCATGATTTAAGTAAACAGGAAATCGAAGCCCAGGGAAACGTGATGCACTCGTTGCCAGCTAGCCAGCACAGCTGCAATACCCTGCCTGAGTAAAAAATAAATTCATTCTTTTCAGAGCTCCATATTCCATTATATATCTATTGCCGCCCTTTCACAACACCATGAACGATAATAACGTGAATGTGTGACTTATAATGGCTGAAAAAGATTTCAACTTCCAATCAGCGGGGTGCATGTTGTGAATGTATTCAACAAAACCGAACAGCAAATTCTTGGAGGAGAATATAAAACGCTTCTGTCACCCATAAAGGTGCACCAGTACTGGGGAGGGTAGGGAAGGGGAGGGACAAAGCAACGGGTATGCTTTTTGGTGGCACAAATTGTTGAAAAGGCCCTCCGTGGACGTCTTTATAATTTGATACTGTTGACTTCTAAAATTACCCGAATGAGAGATATCTCTCAACTAGGAGGCTTCAGCAAAATAAACATCAGGGTGTGCTCAAAATTACATGAGATTAGCCTAACATTAAGCGTCGGATTAGTCGAGGCAAAATATAATTGATTTGTGCAAAAAAATAAATAGCACTTTCAGATTCTTGTCAATTATGCATGACAATACCCTGAATACTCAACAGATTGTACCATGATCAGCATTAGAAAATCCACAAATAAGCACCAAGCTATGTAAGAAAAAGCATTAGCTTCTCATTCAAAAATTAGAATTTGCTCAAACATATTCAATTAGACTCCAGCACATGGCACCACTGGATCACCCGCGTCACAGATATATCGGCCTTCAAACGTGTGCATTCTTTTCCCATTTAGTGCTGTGTGCAGCTGTGTGCTGTAGAGTGCTGTGTGCAGTTGAGTGCAGAGTGCTGTGTGCTGAAGAGTGCTGTGTGCTGAAGAGTGCTGTGTGCTGAAGAGTGCTGTGTGTTGTAGAGTGCTGTGTGCTGTAGAGTGCTGTGTGCTGAAGAGTGCTGCGTGCTGAGAAGTGCTGTGTGCTGTAGAGTGCTGTGTGCTGTAGAGTGCTGTAGAGTGCAGAGTGCTGTGTGCTGTTGATTCCAGAGTGCTGTGTGCTGTAGAGTGCTGTAGAGTGCCTTGTGCTAAAGAGTGCTGTGTGCTGTAAAGTGCTGTGTGCTGAAGAGTGCTGTGTGATGTAGAGTGCTGTAGAGTGCTGTGTCCTGAGAAGTGCTGTGTCCTGAAGAGTGCTGTGTGGTGTAGAGTGCTGTTTGCTGTAGAGTGCTGTACAGTGCAGAGTGCTGTGTGCAGTTGAGTGCAGAGTGATGTGTGCTGTAGAGTGATGTGTGCTGTAGAGTGATGTGTGCTGTAGAGTGATGTGTGCTGTAGAGTGCTGTGTGCTGTAGAGTGCTGTGTGCTGAAGAGTGCTGTGTGCAGTAGAGTGCTGTGTCCTGTAGAGTGCTGTGTCCTGTAGAGTGCTGTGTGCTGTAGAGTGGTGTGTGCTGTAGAGTGATGTGTGCCGAGAGTGCAGAGTGCAGATTCAGAGTGCAGAGTGCAGATTCAGAGTGCAGAGTGCAGATTGTGAGTGCAGAGTGAGAGTGCAGAGTGAGACTGCAGAGTGCAGATTGAGAGTGCAGATTGCGAGTGCAGATTGAGAGTGCAGAGTGCATTTTGAGAGTGCAGAGTTCAGATTGAGAGTGCAGTTTGAGAGTGCCTTGCTGAAGAGTGCTGTGTGCTGTAAAGTGATGTGTGCTGTGTGATGTAGAGTGCTGTGTCCTGAGAAGTGCTGTGTCCTGAAGAGTGCTGTGTGGTGTAGAGTGCTGTTTGCTGTAGAGTGCTGTGTGCTGTACAGTGCAGTGTGCTGTTGTTTCCAGAGTGCTGTGTGCAGTTGAGTGCAGAGTGATGTGTGCTGTAGAGTGCTGTGTGTTGTAGAGTGCTGTGTGCTGAAGAGTGCTGTGTGCTGAAGAGTGCTGTGTGCTGTAGAGTGCTGTGTGCTGTAGAGTGCTGTGTGCTGAAGTGTGCTGTGTCCTGTAGAGTGCTGTGTCCTGTAGAGTGCTGTGTCCTGTAGAGTGCTGTGTGCTGTAGAGTGCTGTGTGCTGTAGAGTGGTGTGTGCTGTAGAGGGATGTGTGCCGAGAGTGCAGTTTCAGAGTGCAGTTTCAGAGTGCAGATTCAGAGTGCAGAGTGCAGATTCAGAGTGCAGATTGTGAGTGCAGAGTGAGAGTGCAGAGTGCAGAGTGAGACTGCAGAGTGCAGATTGAGAGTGCAGATTGCGAGTGCAGATTGCGAGTGCAGAGTGCAGATTGAGAGTGCAGATTGAGAGTGCAGAGTGCATTTTGAGAGTGCAGAGTGCAGATTGAGAGTGCAGATTGAGAGTGCAGTTTGAGAGTGCAGTTTGAGAGTGCAGTTTGAGAGTGCAGTTTGAGAGTGCAGATTGAGAGTGCAGATTGAGAGTGCAGATTGAGAGTGCAGAGTGCAGTTTGAGAGTGCAGTTTGAGAGTAGTGCAGGTTGAGAGTGCAGGTTGAGAGTGCAGGTTGAGAGTGCAGATTGAGAGTGCAGATTGAGAGTGCAGATTGAGAGTGCAGATTCAGAGTGCAGATTCAGAGTGCAGAGTGTAGATTCAGAGTGCAGATTCAGAGTGCAGAGTGTGAGTGCAGATTCAGAGTGCAGAGTGTGAGTGAAGAGTGCATGTGTGAGTGCAGATTCAGAGTGCAGATTGTGAGTGCAGAGTTCAGAGTGCAGGGTGCAGATTCAGAGTGCAGATTGTGAGTGCAGAGTTCAGCGTGCAGATTTAGAGTGACTGAGTGCAGAGTGAGTGTAAAGTGACAGTGAGTGCAGAGTGACTGCAGGGACAGTGTGTAAGGGTGCAGGGTGCACATTGTGTTAGTGTGCAGAATGAGTGTGCAGGATAAAGTGTGTGACTATGCAGGGTGACATTGGGAGTGTGCGGGTGAGCAGTGTGTGAATGTGTGGGGGCAGTGTGTGAGTGTGCAGAAAACACCACATACACCACACACACATACCACACACACACACACCATACACACACCACACACACATACACCACACACACATAACACACACACTGCCACTACACGCTTCCACCAAACACACACACCAACAGCCATCACTGCACAATTCCTACAGGCACACACATCCACCACATATCAATGCACACACCAATTGATAACGCATCCACCAATTAATATTGTACCTATCGCACTATGCTGCACTTTACCTTTTAAAGATATTGCGTTAAAGTGCAGCATGCCACCATTGATAACATTCCAATCCAACACACATATCTCCAACACACACCACATGTTTCCACTCCAAAACACATGCCTAAAACACATTGCCATTTACAACGCCATTATCTCTAACTCAAACAAACCCGAGCCCTAATGCATTCCTAATGCTTGTTTAGGGAATGAACCTGTGTCGCTAAAGTAGCAGAAATAAACAGTAAATCCTTGGACAGACTTTCATCCAGAGGCGGTGCAAGGAAGGATCTTGGATTTTCCACGGCTCCAGGACTTCATACAGGGCCCTTACCAAGGAGGCACTGTCTGTCCACGGATTTTGTATTACATATGCCCTGACGAAGTTCACACTGCTGAACGAAACGCGTTGGCTGAGACTCTTTGCACCATTTTGGAATATTTGAATAAAGAACATATTGTTGTAATTACAACATGACGCAGACACTGGAAGCAGGTTTCAAATGTTTATTCATGACAAACACAGCATCAGCGCACCGCCTCTTCAGCCAGCAGCCGCTCAACTGAACTCGGGCGAGCGCCCCCAACCGAATTGAATCCTGGCATACCAACATTCCACCGTGGCGCGAGGAGCGCATCCACGGTGTCAACAAGGTTATAACATACCCCCTTGTTCTCTACGTGCAGTTAGAGCAGATGAAGAGACTGTAAACGAAGGGAGGATGGGAGAGAGAGGGAAGGAACGGAACAGGGAGAAACAGGGAGGTAAAACGTAAAGCGGGGAGTCATCCCACCATGAAATCATGCAAATGTTGAGGAAGTTTCCTGACCCGCAAGGGTCTCTGCAACGGTAGAGTGCCTTGAGGACCATGAGACTCTTGGTTTTCAGTAATAGATCTTTGGCCAGTGCTCAAGTTGTCACCATCGGGGCCTGGCACTCTCGTCTCAGCACCAGGGCGAGCACTGTTGATTAACTGATGATCATGAGCCAACATATATCCTGAACATGAATTCATTCTGACAATGGGTTTGGGAGATCTGTCTCGTGAGCAATACTTAGCTACTCTACGTAAGTTCCATTTCTCTCCATTAGCCAACACAACATAAAAAGGATGCACCTCCTGAACCTTGAAAGGACCACGAAACTTACATAGACCTTTGACCCAACGACCGGATCTGACTTTGACCCAGTCACCCACTTGAATTAGGCAAGGTCTTCCCCCGGGTGTGTCCTTGAGGGGATGCGTGCATGGAGGTACTGCTCTTGCCACTACCACTCACATTCTTCCCTTCCAGCAAGACTATTAGTGAGGGCCAAACTTATGGCTCCTTTAATTATCCGGTTGGCCCTTTGTACAATACCATTGGATTGCGGGTTGTACAAAGTGGTGAGTGAGTGTTTAATACCACACTCATGGAAAAACTCCTTCATTTCATGAGACGTAAGTTGGGTGCCGTTGTCCGTAATGAGGACAGTGGGATAACCTTCCTCTTTGAAAATGGTGTGTAGCACTCTAATAGTAACTTTAGTGGTTATCTCAGGGAGAAGATGCACAATAAGCCATCTTGAGTGCACATCTACTATGACCATGCCAAATCTCTTACTGGGGTGAACACCAGGCATAGGTCCGATAAAATCAAGGCAAATGCTGTGCCAAACTACCCCAGGGTCATGGATGGAGCTCCAGACAGAATGGGGTCCCACCTTAAGTCTTTTCTCACTCTCACGACATTCCCTGAATCTCTCAACCCAATCAACCTCTTCACTATCCATCCCTGGCCACCAGAATTCATTCCTCAAGCGTTTTTTTGTAATGGTCTGGCCCAAGTGTCCTTCATGGGCTAAGTTGAAAAGACGCTTGTGAATTCCAAAAGGGGGAATTATCTTATCACCGCGCATGATAACCTGTTCTGCGACAGTGGATAATTAGTCAATGACAGCATTGAAGGGTCTAACGCTAATTGGCAAAGTGCTCTCCCTACGCCTGCCCTTCAAAATGAGGTTGAGGACTCCTTTAAGGACCTCATCTTGGGACATGGCCTCCGTCCACTCCTCTTTTCTGACTACACCGCAACTCCACTGGACCACATCATCAACACTGGAGATGGCTCCTCTCTCACTCTTAGACACGCCATTCTGGTCTACATCTTCCCAGTCTAAGGGCAGACGCGACATACAATCAGCTTGCACATTGCGCCAGCCTGAAATGAATTCAACGTTAAAATTATATTCCTGTAGCCTTGAGGCCAACCGAGCAAGTCTGGCTGACCCTTTCCCTGTTCCACCAGGTGACAGTATTTTTAGCAATGGTTTGTGGTCAGTGCGCAGCAGAAATCTGCGCCCCCACACATACGTTCTGAAATATTCAACACCCCAAGTGGCTGCCAGGGTTTCCTTCTCTATGACAGAGTAATGCTGCTCAGTGGTAGTCAAAGTGCGAGAGGTGGACGCTACAGTTTTTTCAGAAGTGCCATCATTCTGTGATAATACAGCACCTATACCAGTATCACTGGCATCTACAGTGACAACCGTCTTTGCATTTACATCAAAAGGAACCAAAATCCCTGCATTACATATTTCTAACTTGATGCTATCAAAACCGTCCTGATGATCAGCTCCTCAACAAAAGTTGACACCTTTCCTCATGAGTACCTTAAGGGGTTCAGTTTTACTTGCAAAGTTTTTCACAAACTTTGAATAATACTCAATTAATCCAATGAATGAACATAGTTGGTCTCTATTACTGGGAATAGGGGCCAATTTTATGGATGCCAGTAAGTCTCTTTTTGGTTTAACACCATCAGACGAGATGGAGTGTCCTAGGTACTCCACCTCAGTTGCAAGAAAGGAACATTTTTCTCTGCGCAATGTCAAACCTGACTCCAATATCCTGGCAAGGGCATCTTTACAAAGCTATGTTGTGACTGCTCACACTATCTCCAAAGACCAGAATATCATCTTGGAAGTAGATGACATTTTCAGATCTTTGAAGACTTCTGTGACCATCCTCTGAAAAAAACTTGCAGCCGAAGATAACCCGAAGGGCATTCTGGTAAACTGAAATATGCCCTCCTTGGTGATGAAGGCTGTCAAGTGCTTTGAGGAGTCATGTCATTTGCGTGGGCTTTCAACACTCAGGCTGTCACGACCGCTGTTATCTCGCCTCACTGAAATTCTTTTTCCTTCATATATTCTTTAATATTGCTAGTTCTGTAGTAGGGGATCTCTGTGTATAGTCATAATCTAGTGAATAGTCCCGCCCATGTGCGTGGACCCCGGAGCAATCAAAAATAATCTCTTAAATTGTCCTCAGTGCAGTCCTGCATAGACACTTAGGAGAAAATAAAAGACAATAATGCAGCTTATACCTGCAAGGCTACACTGTCCAGTACTTCAACTAGAAATGCAAAGGATATTCCACCAACATTACACTTAACACAGTCTGCTAAGTTTCACCCATAGAGAAACTTCCCCTTCACAAAATCCTTGGAATGATAGAGAGGAAGGGATGGACAGACAAGCCCCCATAGGCTGCCATTATGTGTCTGGAAAAAGGATACCGTGCCTTTAAGGAACTCTCCAGAGACCCTCAGTATCCCATGATGCACAGCAAACTCCTTTTACTTTCAGTTCTTTTTGAAGGTGTATAAAGAAAGGCCTGTAGCATACATTACAGTACCATTTTCTCCACCGGGGAGGAGGGCGGGCGCTTATGACTATAACAGAGATACCCCTACTACAGAACTGGAGTTACAGGTAAGAAACTACCTCTGTAGTAGGGGATCTCTGTGTATAGTCATAATCTAGTGAATAGAATGGCAAGCCCATCCCAACAATCTAACCGGCGGTGGAGAAAAAGACAACACCACTACTGTGCAAACAGATTTCTTAACGAAGCCTGCCCAACCTGAGCATCTGCTCTGGCATCAGAGTCCAGACAGTAATGCTTAGCAAAGGTATGAACCGACTTCCAAGTGGCAGCCCTGCAGATCTCTGCAATGGGAACATTACGAAGCAAAGCCGTTGTAGCCGCTTTGCCCCTGGTGGAATGAGCCTTAGGCTTACCTCCTAAGGTCTTATTAGCCTTCTGGTAACATCACTGGATACAGGACACAATCCACCTAGAGATGGATTGCTTCGAGGTAGCAAGACCAGTCCTGACCGACCCACAGTTGGTCTGACCTACGAATATCCTTGGTCTTATCCAGATAGAATTTCAATACCCTTCTCACTTCCAGGGAATGAAGAGATCTTTTCGCTGGAGTGGAAGGATTCTGGAAAAACGTAGGTAAAGTTATAGTCTGATTAACATGAAAATCAGAGATCACCTTAGGAAGGAACTTAGGGTGAGTACGCATCACAACCTTAGCAGCATGAAAAACAGTATAAGGTTCTTGACAACACAATGCCTGAATCTCACTCACCCTTCGGGCCGATGTAATGGCCACAAGGAAAGCCGCCTTCCACAATAAGTGCTGCAGTGAAACTTTATGAATGGGTTCAAAAGGATCCTTCATCAATCTGGACAGCACCACATTCAACTCCCAGGAAGGCGAAGGACTCCGAACAGGAGGAAACACTTTCTTTAATCCTTCCAAAAAATCCTTAATCACAGGGACCTAAAGAAGGAAGTCTGTGAGGGACATTTCCTGTACGCAGTTAACGCTGCAAGGTGAACCTTAATAGATTGAAAATTAAGGCCGGACTGAGCCAAATGCAAGAGATATGGAAGGACAACATCTTCCTTGCAGGTTGTCGGATCATAGTTCTTGGAAGTACACCAGATGCAGAACCTCTTCCACTTGTAGGCATAAGAAGTCCTAGTGGAAGGCCGCTTAGCCTCCTTGAGAATGTTCATGCAATCCTCAGGCAGATTCAGGTGTCCATATTTTACTATCTCAAGCGCCAAGCCGCCAAACTCAATGATGAGAGGTTGGGGTGCACCATCTGCCCCCCGAACTTCGTGAGAAGGTCCGGCCAACACGGCAGCCGCATGTGGGATGAGATTATTTTTGATTGCTCCGGGGTCCACACACATGGGCGGGACTATTCACTAGATTATGACTATAACAGAGATACCCCTACTACAGAACTGGAATTACAGGTAAGAAACTATTCCTTCCAAACTGCATACGTGGATTCTCCGTTGTATGCTGTGTCGTCCGCGGACTGAATCCTCGTCGCCAAGAACATGTTGTAATTACAACATGACGCAGACACTGGAAGCAGGTTTCAAAGGTTTATTCATGGCAAACACAGCATCAGTGCACCGCCTCTTCAGCCAGCAGCCGCTCAACTGAACTTGGGCGAGCGCCCCCAACCGAATCGAATCCTGGCATACCAACATTCCACCGTGGCGCGAGGAGCGCATCCACGGTGTCAACAAGGTTATAACACATTTTTTCACCAAAGGAAATTGACTACTTGTTGTTACTTCAAAACAGAGGACCTGGGTAGTGTACCGCTCCATTTTCTCTCAGATTCCTGATCATCTGCTTGGCAGTTTGTATCTCGCAAGTGCAGGAGCAGTTAGTGCACACCAATTGTGAACATATTGGTTACAATTTACTATGGGAACACAGCTAAGAGGTGCGGCCATTGGAGTCTGCCGTGGACCACTGCCTTCCACAAACTGTCCGCCAAGATGTTGAAATAAAACAAATCATTAAATGATAGATATGTAAATATATATCCATATAGACGCATATAGGGTCTTTGAACCAGCTTAATTCTGCCATTGGTCTGTCTGACTGTCTTTTACAGTTTGCCTCCATTCATGGCAGCGATCTGCATGGGGTAATGGTTCATTCTACATCAGTGATTGGCTCTCTTGTCTCAAGCCTTGTGAATGACCGCATTTTCCAATACATGTGAACTTCCACTTGAAAATGAGTGCACTTCTGTATCTGGGCTCGTGACCAGTCCTTTTTTGTTTTTGTCTCCTTTTATAATTTCCCTTTCATTTCTTTGCTTCTCCACTTTTTATGGTCATATTTCTTAAGAGGATACCTACAGTTATACAGGCAGTGCTAAAGGGTAGCTTTCTTGCTGCTAATTTAATCTGCAGTGTGCCGCATCCTACGCGACCACTTCCTTGAAATCAGAAGAGCATTATGGAATTATGTCAATAGTGTGTCATTGTTTTACCTTTCCAAGATGGCCAAAATGTTGGTTCTAAATGTAGTGGCCATGCTTGCACTCTAAAATAACAATAGACTATTCACAAAACCTTTACAAGACGGACCCTCCCACTACTATGTTTATTTTTTTATTACAAGCATATCCGGTCTGTGTTTAGACGGCAACATTTTTTCTTTTTTCTACTTGTATTTTTTCAATTTATCTTGCATATGTTGTAGAGTGTGTGTGTGTTTATTTCAGTTGTGTAATTGAATGGATGCACAAGTGCGAAGATAAGTTACAGAGTGCATGTGTGATTTGTGTGCTGAAATCCATCAATGGCACTTTCATTCATAGGTCAGACCTATTGAGATTGCCAGTGTTGGTTGGTTTTCCCCATCAGTGCCAAGAAGACACTTTAATTCATAAGCCAAACCTATTGACATTGCCAGTGCTGGTTTTTTTTCTTTGTGTTTTGAGCTGGGGCATATTTGTTCAGAATTTCCATTTTTAGAATGTTTCTGACTAAAAACCGCTATCACGCCTGGCTTGCATTCTCCTCAGAAGCACTTACGCCATTTTGTCATTGCCTGATTAGCTATGCAGTGCCCAAGGTCAGGGACTGATGAGCAGATGATGGAAGAGGGCACAACTGCGGATGCATGCCCGATACGGAAGGGAATGTCTAAGTAAAAGTATTCCATTGCTGTGGATGCTTTCTGCGCATGTCTGTTTGAGAGTTTGAGTGTGGATAGTGCATGTGCCCCTCAGCTTGGCAATATTTGACCCAGCACCGACTAATCTGAACCCTATGTTTGTCCACCTCCTTGATTGTATTTCTTAGGATAATGTTCACAACGATGAAGTCACGGCGTCCATTCCTAGTTTAATTCTAGCCAAGTACAATGGTGGAAATTGTTTGCATACTGTGAACACCTGTGGCATGTTGATAGCCACAAACTACTGGCCCTAGCATGGTGATAATTCCTAATATAGGCGTGATAATTCATCACCTAATTTCGATATCTGTGTTACGATGATGCCCACTTCTACCTTACTGTTACTAGAGATGCTATGGTTTTGTTTCTTTGCTAATGAGGGCATATTTAGCTGGTTGGTTCCCACATCTGTGCAAATCTGGAACTAGCATACGAGAACTCCTGGCATATTGTGGGTATGACGGTGCCCGTCCTAAAATAATGCTAACCCTGGCATCCATGAAATACACAGAGCACTCAATAGGGGATACATTCAAAATGATTTACACATGCATCCCAAGGGGAAGAAGCCGAAAAAGGGTCTTCAATTGCCAAACCCCTTACCAAATCAATTTGACATTCTCCTTATTAAGTAATGATGTATTTTTATGACATCAAATCCTCTTACACACAAGCATTTTGCCACTAAGTTTTATTTTGTGAATCTGATTTTTTTACATGTCAATATATTTTCGGAGATTTACAAAGCCCCAAAAATTGCCCATTTTTTTCAAACAAATAAAAATGTATACAATGCACTGCTAAACACATAGCGACCTTGTATTTATGAATGTATTGTGACCAGTGTCTGTATTCTGTCCTGGTTTGAAATGTGGAAGCCTTTAGGTTAATATACAGGGCCCATGTTCATTTAGTGCTTGAAATAGTACACTTCGTAGCTGATGTCTGGTGGTAATCCTAGCTATGAGACGGGTGGGGCTTTTTTAGGAGAATTTCAACACGTGTTTGCCTTATTTTTCTTGAATCGTGCCTCTTGAGGACTGGTGCGAGGACCTAAAAGTATTAATAATAATTAAATGTCTAGAGGTGGCATTTACTCTAATGAATAAGTGTATCATGCCATCTTAAATATCGGCAATAATATCGGTGGGTGCACAGCTTCAGATTAAATATCAAAATAAAAGTTATTTTCAAAAATATATACACAGATCGGGTGCTGCTTCATGTGACGTGTCCGTCCAAGTCACGCTTAAACGATATCATTCATAATGTGCAACCAAAAAACAGCTGGATGCATCCCTGGATAGGGCACACCTTAGGTTCCTTAAATAAAAAGACTCCTCTTCAGTTTATGTTGCTCACAATTTCAGAATTTATTGAGTGTCTTCAGTTTCTTCAATATGTTATTCAAAACATCTCATATTGGAATTCCTGTTCGTTCCGACGTAATATTTCCCTCTTTCATTTCATTTTTCAAAATGTTGCTATTACTAACAGGCACAACACCACTAGTAACAGCACAATGTAATCCCATTCCATACAAGTACTCTAACAGACTGTCTGTAATTTATAGTGTACAACTACTCAGCAAGCTACAACTTACAACAAAAAAACAGCCTATTATTTATCACATATGGGAAATCTAATGCATTTACTAATGCTTGTTTTTATTTTGACTTTTCGTTTCAAATTTTTAACCCTAATCTCTGTAAAGAAACCTATTTGGCATACAACGTCGGACATTCTTTGTATGTAATTTTTGTAATATTCTGCTCAATACTCTGCCTTGCACTGGTAAATAAAATGTTTTTTTTTCCAGAATTGAAAATATTATTGTTGTATTGACAGTTCCACAGGTCAAAGAATCTCACTTTATTAGTTTAAATGCAGCTCTGTTTGTTCAATAGTGTTGAATTCTATGATGAAAGCTGTTGTATCATTCAAGTTTTTTGTTATTGTCATATGATTCTATATTTATTTATTGTTGCAGTTGTGAAGTTTCTTATGGCAGGCGAGTTTATAATGTGGTCATGGCTGAAATGCAGTACGTAGTAACTAAATCGATCAAATAAAAACAACGCTGAGAAAAACATTGGCATCAAGATCATTTGTAAATATAGAGTGAAAAATTCCACAAGCTGTGTAGTGGATCACCAAAGTCTACAAAAAACCTGTTTGTATCATGTAAAACTCAGTCCTGGTTAACTATAATTTAATCAAGCATGTACATTACTTTTGATCTCCTAACCTAACTCGGTGATATCCTTTAGGCTTAGGGCCTCATTACAAGTGAGCTGCATCGCCATTGCGTTAAGATTTTTGATGCAGGCCGTACGCGCTATTTACCAGGTGACACATGTGCACATGCATCACTGGGAATGTAGCTGCGTCCCAACCGGCTGCGGGACGGCTAAAATAAAACATGCAAGGTAGACATTCCCAATCTAAAACTTGCATAAAACTGACGCTGTCTGGACGTGGCGCGCTGAGAATGAAATGTGTCAAAATGCCTGTGTGTCGGTAATCAAGGCATAGGAAATTACATATTGACAATGGTATATTAAAAAAAGCAAAAAAGAACAGTGTGGCAAGCTCAACTGGAGGTGCTCATTTTGCTGCATGGAGTTGTTAGATTACCACCTCCCGCCCACCCTACCCCCCACAACTAAGAAGGCATCAAAGGAGACGGGAGAAAGTTTATCAGCAGCAGACTACCCTAATTTATCTCAGGTTGGATGAGGTCATCACCTACTACTGGCTCTGGAGGGAGTCCATTGTCCAACTGCTACACCAGATAGCACCAAGGCTCCTGCAACCAACTCCCAGGTCTACCAGCATCCCTCCACAGGTCGAGCTTATGGCTGTCCTCCACATGCTAGCATCTGGCTCATTCCAGATTATGACAGCCAAAATGACTGGAATCTCCCAGCCATCCTTCGCTACCTTCCTACCGTATGTCCTAGACGTCATCATCTGCCTAACATGCCAGCACCTCCTCTTCTTCAACACACAACAACTCCAGCTGGAGACCAAGCAAGGGTTCTATGCCATTTCCAGTTTCCCACATGTGTTGGGTGCCATGGACTGCATACATGTGCAATTAGTTGCCCCTGCAGTAACATCCCATCTTTACAGGAACCGGAAGCACACGTAATCCATCAATGTCCAGGCCATCGTGGACCATCGGGGGAATCTTCACAAACGTGCTAGATAGACAAATACCCTGGGAATGTGCATGCCGCATACATCTTTAGGAACTCCATCATAAACGAGCGCTTCCAGAATGGCCAATATGGGAATGGCCTACTTGTAGGTAAGCAAAACTCAAAAACCTAACAGACCCACTACAGAAATGGATGACATAATACCCATCTCTGTGTCTGTCGGAGCAAATCGGGCCATTAGTATGAGGAGTGTGCACCATCCATGCATCATGTCACATGTGTCAAGCAAACTCCCAACTCACACGTCAAGACACCTAAAGTCGTCAACATAGAATAATATCCAACCTGGGCTAGGTACAACAGTGTACCCAGGACACCAATCTCAACATGGATGTCCCACAACTTTGAGAATAAATGCAAGGCATACAACTACTCAGTCCCCTACAAGTTCTACTCCTACACATACATGTGAATAGAAAATGTATTGTGGCTACTCATGTAGTAAACAGCTCCTCGTGACATCAGTCTGTTCCACATGAACATGGCCCACATTGCAATACATGTGTGTGAAGTAAACTAAACCATGACAACTATTATGCCCCCCCCAAAAAAAATTGTGGAAGGCAGGCAATGAATAGCATAACAAGCCACGTGATGTGTGAACAGCACCACTTGTATGGCCCAATATCACACGGCAAGTAAGTGTACCATGGAAGGCCTGTGCCAAAGTCATGTAGGCCACTAACATCATCTGTGGTTTACCATGGATATATGCATGTGTAAACCATGTTAGTCATGTCACAACCTACTAGGGAGGGCCAACCAGGCAATTATCGGATCTCCAATTTGTCACTTCACACATGTAGTGGGATCTCTTAACATAGAGTGGCCAGGGCCATTTCCAAATATCCATCACAGAAAGCTCCAGGATCAACATATAAGTCAGGATGTAGAAGTGTACAATGTCTCAGCCCATGCTCCCCATTTGCCATTGTAGGAGACAGGTGTACACCTTTGACCAACTCTATGAGTAACACATTGTGAAATACTGTTAGAAATGTGTATGACCATTTAACTGCACATAACACACATGAACCAGAGTGTATCTGTAACAGTGAGCAAAATCATTGACAGTTGTCCTATCTTTTTAAATTCCAACTGCGCAAGGATAGGGTCTCCAGCCATGGGTCATGACCCCATATGCACACAACCCAGACCAAGCCAGAAAGGAACTAAAACCAGCAACTCTGCAAGACCTGCAATATTGCATAGAGTACAGCAAACCTTTGATCTGCTCAAGGCCAGGTTCTGATGCCTCGACAGGTCAGGGGGAAGATTGCCTTACTCGCCCCAATGGTTGCAAGATGATACTTGTCTGTGCCCGTATGCACAATATATGCGTGTGAATGAATGTACCCTGGAATGGAGAACAGCATGACCCAATGAATGAGGAAGAGGATGATGAGGATAAGAATAATGGAGACCTCCAAAGCTCAGCGTCTGGTTATAGCCGACGCACACACATTGCACAACAGTTCTTCAGCTGAATCACATGTACAATGATGGAGCAATAACTACCATATCATGAATGTTCAACCGGCAAATAAATGTTTGAATCTCATCTTTGTCTTTGTGTTCATTTCACAGTCCCAGTAGACATCTACTCACCTACATCACTTCAACTAGTGTCGCAGGGATTCTGCTCCTACACAGAACTGTGCATAGAGACCTAGAAACTCAGTGAATTAGGGTGTACCAAAACTCACCTCAGTATCCAAAATCCCCTACCAATCAGTGTCTCATTGGTTCTTTCATACCCCTAATGATTAAACAACCCAGTACATGGACTTAGAACCCCTCAGGTAACGTGGAACACATGAACACTCTTTCGTTATACTAACATACCAATCCAAAACGAGGAGTAAATGAAGACACGTGCAAGTATGAAATGTTTATTTCTAATGCTGTGTTCTCAGGCACAGTATCTTAGCTAATACAAGCAAACATATCATAAGCAACAAGGTTATCAGCATAGTCACTAGTCCATAAAATACAAAGGGAGAAAGCATGTTAAAATGCTAAAGGGAAGAAGGCTAAATGGCACCTAAGTCTTACCCTCCCTTGCTAGTATATTATATTATATCTAAAGAAGGTCTCTTTGGGGTTTAGAAGCCTCATACCTCTGATCTTAGTGGAAAGGGATCACATCATCTTCCACCAGCTCTCTGCATGCGAATATTCATCAAGTGTGTGTGCATGCTCTGCGCAGTGCATTATTAAACGCGGCAAAAGCCAGAATTGGCCACAGCTGCATATGTGTTATGTCTAGGACGTGCGCTGATCAGACCTCCCAACAAACACTGTGTTGAAATAACCTTGAAGGCCTCGGCACTCACTGTTCAGACATAGCTTACCAAGCTAAGCTGATACAATAGGAAAACATATTATTCTCGTGTGAAGCAAAATATTCTACTAGGCTCAAAGCATTATTAACAATATGTGCCGTGTGCAGAAGCAGCAGAAAGGAAAAAATGGTGTTTAAACTTCTAATAAGCTCATGCTAACTTAACACAGTGCGAAGGCAAAGCCTATCTATATGACACCCTCCCTTGGTCCGAGCACGGATAAGATAAGATAAGATAAGGGGCACATTTTTTGAATGCAGAGTTCAGGAACGACAGTCAGCACAAATTTGCACAAGGTAAAAAAGAAAAAGAAAAAAATTTGTCTTTAAAAATCCACATAGACAAAAGTGAATGTGAGTCCAATAAATTGAGTCATTGGCCTTAGCAAAGTCATTAGGCCTGGGGCAGAGATTTTTTTTTTTTTAGAGGCTTGAAAAAAATAAAAAATGTTCGATGTCCAATAAATGATCTCGGTCACGGGAGTGAGAAGCGATGACATATCTCATCCTAACAATGACTATGTAAAATATGCAGCAACAGCCTCCAACCGGAAGTCACTGTTCTCAACCGAAAATAATTCAGCCATCCAATTCAACAATGGGAAAGAACATACATGTTCTTCAATTACCGGAGCCTCTAGCACCATCAGAGGACAACTCAGTGGGTTCTCAATGAAGCTGTGTGCCAAAAAATATTGCGCCGTTGCAAACACATTCCAATGACCCAGTATTCCATGCATCGCTGCAAAGGCCATAATCCCTCCGTCAGAACAAAGCAATTCATGAGCAACTAAGGGGCTCATAAGCTGATTATAATCCACATCGGGAGACACCGTATTGCAGAGACACAAATCCAGGGCCCAGTCGAAATCGTAACTCAGACAATGAAAGACAGGCAGGACACATGTAAAATAGGAAAATCGAAACGATAATCCAAAAGCTGCACCTAAGGTTGCAAGAAGCAGCGCTCCGTAGTACTCAAGCATTCGGTTGCGAAACAGCGCCAGACGTGACAGCTCGTCTTGAAACACAGGACGTGCATCCATTTTGAATTAAACAAAACAGCAAAAGAACGCCTGCAGCCAGAGCCAGTAGTAAGGGAAATCCACCAAATAGACTGATAAAGATCGAATGAAAGAAAGCAGGGAAGACACCGGATATAGTTTGAAAGGAAGTCACAAGGCCACTGCTTATAGCTTTAAAAAAGTGGGCCAGCCCCGTTGTGGAGAATGCATTAAAGATAGTGTGAATTAATTCACCGAAATGTAAAGGCAAATCAGTATTTAATAAAGCATGCACTTCTGTGTGGGTGTTAGCCACGTGAAGGACGAATGTCTCACAAGCAGATGTGAGGGCAACTTCTTTCTGGGACAATAGAGCTCTTATACGACACATCTTGTTGAACTCTGCTTTCAAGGTCGGAATCGTGGGCCAGATGGAAACATCAAGCTTCCCATGCGGGGGTGGATACATTACATTCTTACAGCAAACCACACGTTCACTGACGGTAACTACATAAGCAATTCCTTTTAAAAGCCCACAGCAATCTTCATTGTTTAAAAGTAAATAACTCCAGTTTGCCAGTAATGTGAATGCGGGCACGATTGCAGGCACAGGTGTACCTTTCAAAATACAGGCTAAATTCGGCTCATTCTGGTTACAAGAGCCATGTAATTGGATATGTCTACACATCAATGAGTGATCTGAGGTTTCAGTGCAATCCTCACCATTCAAATAAACTTCCTTACCCTCCCTAAGGCATCTATAGGTAAATGGAAGCGGCCAAGCTTCATGGAGATAAGCACTTCCAAGAGGTTCATATCTAACAATTGCAAAGTACTTCATACACCCTTCGAACTTGAAAAGAGGGAACGGGAGAGTTATTAACCCGTGGATAAGCCACGTTGCTGAATTGGCCTCTGCCACAGAAAACGGTAATGGTTCTAACCGTTCAAAGTGTAACATAGAAACGATGCATCTTTCATCAACAGTAAACGCTGCTTGTCAGTCAAATTAAACGGGGCAAACAACGATGATGTGTTCATGCAATGCCATGGCACTTTGCCAGCTTTTAAGGTTTGCAAAGTCCATGCAAACAGCATAATGGAACGCAATTGATTTTGACCATGGTACAAAACAGACACTTCATCCTGCACAATATCAACAACAGATGATACAATATTGTCCAACGTGTAAATGCGAGAAGAAAGCGTATTAATGCTGTGTGACAAAGAGGGAAGTCTGTCCAAGGACAACAGGGACTGGTGGTCTGTACCCTCCCCGGAATCACACTTTGTTACCTCCCAACAGGATGAGGGAAGCAGGGACACTACTCCAATCTAGACACGGAGCGAAGAAGAAATTGAGCATGGCGCCTTTAACTGGACCTGCCAGGATGAGGGAAGCCCGCCCACTCATGACGTAGCGAGTTCGCTACTCGTCAAAATCCAGGAAACAAAGAGACCGGCGTGTGATGTCACCGAGGCGAAGGCGAGTGGAGTTTGCAGCGTGTGGGAGACAGAGATACGAGGACGAGAAGCAGACCCGGGAGCCGTGGAGAAAAGGTCGAGTCCGGGAGAAGAATTATTGCCTGGAGGCCAACGTCACCACGAGCCGCCGAGCCACGCTCACCAGGGATTGTGGCTGAGCCAGGTACGTTCTAGGCTCACGGGTTGGGTAGGGAGGGGGTGAGGTCTTGTGGGCCACGACTTGACTAACAGGGCACCTCTTGACTAAAGCCCATTGTCCCGAGTCACCATTGTTAAGGCGGCTCCCGTAAAACCTTCGCCTCTGTCCTCCCTTACCTACACTCCCCCCCGACCATTGCACCGAGCACCTCATGTCTGCCGTCTAAAGAAAGCATGAGTATAAGTTGGTGTTTCCTGCACTACCCGGGCCCTTGGCATTCCACCGTCTAAAACGGCGAATCTGACGGAGTCTATTTCTCACTTTCTTTTGAGCCGGACAAGACCCCGTGAACAAGCCGAAGATAAGACAGGAAGTTGCCACATCTAAAGGACGTCTACCTGAGCTGCCACGAAGGACCCGGCCCGGCCACACCGAGAAAGACTTAGTACTCGCCCCAAAACTATCATAAGAAAAATAAAACCATATATATCACGACCAGGTCTCCGTTCTCTTACTGCAGCCCCGCCACAACTGGTGTCAGAAGTGGGATCAACGCATACCGTGTGTCAACTAGGGATGGACCAAGTCATACAGCTCCTTATCAAGGGACAAGAGAAGCTGGAATGGGCCATAGAACGCCAAATGACGTCGGCTCAAGAGGATCGCGAAGTCTTCAAAAACACCATCTCGGCCCTGATTGAAGGTCTGCAGAAGACGATCCATGACCCAGTGTATACTGCTCCACCCGAAAGACGACCGCATGTACCCCACCCTTCAGGGGTCTCGCTACAAAAATACGTCACGGGAGAAGATCCTGATGCCTTTATGACGAATTTCGAAAGAGCCGCACGAGCGTGCGGGTGGCCTGAAGAAAAATGGCCATTCTTTCTTGCACCACTCCTATCTGGGGAAGCCCAATCTGCCTATCAGGTGGCCAACCCAACTGGGGACACTCCTTATGCCACCATAAATGAAATAATATTGGACCACCTCGGTTTGGATTCTGAGGCCTATCGTGTCAGATTCCGGAAAGAGAAAGGAGTGCAGGGAGAAAACCCCAAAACACTGTTTTTCAGATTAAAAATGGCGGCCGATAAATGGCTAAAGCCTGCCATTAGCAGCAAAGAAGAAATAATGAACAGAATATATTTATAGCAATTCATGGAGGCTTTGCCATTCGGGACACAAAGATGGCTAAGACAACACTCTGGGTTGACCCCAGAGCAAGCCATTGGGATGGCGACTAACTATTCACTCGCCCAACCCCGGGGTTTACCCTGGGAAAGCGAAAAACCCACAAAAGGAGTCCCATCCTCAAAACCGAGAAGAAATACAAAACCACCATGGAGGTGGCGAAACCCAAGACGTACAAAACAGACTTCACTCTACCCAAAGGCCCCAGTGCTTTGATTGCGGAGAATGGGGCCACCTCGCTAGGTTGTGTCCCAAATGAAAACCAGCGGAAGAACCTATGGAGGTCGGCTACATCCCGAGAGCGGTTATGTACACAGCTGAGATGGGACCCTCCTATTACGTAAGTGTACAGGTGAATGATAGGGTTGTGAGAGCACTCCTAGACTCAGGGTGTAAGCAATCGGTTATCCAAAAGATCCTCGTTAAGCCCCACCAGTTAATCCCTGAGTCTTTAGTACACATCAGGTGCGTACATGGGGATGTTAAACCCTATCCTATTGCATTAGTAACCCTTCTTCCTTCTAAAGGGGCTCCGCTTACAGTAAGAGTGGGGGTGGTGGAATCTCTCCCAGAAGACCTAATATTGGGGGTAGACAATCCAGGCTTTAGGTCACTTTTTCAAGAGGAACTCAAAAACAGTGCTGGAGTTCTAGAATCACCGTGCCCGGCCCTGATAACAACGGAACCTTGGGTATTAGACCAAAGTTTCCGATTTGCGCAAGCCAACGATGCGACTCTTTTTAACGCATGGGAGGCCGCCCATGTCGGACAGACCCTACACCCTCCCAGCTACCCCCGATTCATTATCAAAAATGATCTGTTATATAGAGAGGGAAAGCCGGGAGAAATCAGGCAATTGTTAGTACCACAGCTTTTCAGGGATCAGATACTATTTTACGCACATACGCATCTAACGGCAGGCCATTCTGGGTCGGAGAAAACAACACAGAACATACTGAGAGAATTCTACTGGCCAGGCATCTACAAAGACACTCAGAAATATTGTCAAACCTGTGAGATATGTCAGAAAAGAAACCTCCAAAAAACACCAGCAGTACCGTTACAGCCTATACAGGTCATTGGTAACCCCTTTGAACGAATAGGCATGGACATTATAGGTCCTCTACCTCAAACATCCCGTGGAAATCTGTATGTGTTGGTGTTGGTAGATTATGCCACTCGTTTTCCGGAGGCTTTTCCACTCAAAGCGCCCACTTCAAAGAATATTGCTGAGAAATTACTAGAACTCTTTTCCCGTGTCGGGTTTCCCAGGGAAATCCTGACGGACCAAGGGACTCCCTTCGTATCGAGATTGATGAAGGAAGTGTGTCAGTCTTTAGATATACACCACATCCAAACGTCAGCATACCACCCCCAGACTGACGGGTTAGTCGAGCGATATAATAGGTCTCTGAAAACAACCCTAAAAAAATGCTTACTGTGGAAAATAAAGACTGGGATCGGTTTTTACCCCTGGCACTATATGTACTAAGGGCACAGGTACAAAGTAGCCTGGGATGCTCTTCGTTTGAATTGCTGTATGGCAGACAACCCCGTTCCCTCCTTGAACTCACTAAGAAGGCTTGGGAAAAGGAGGAAGAAACCGAACAAAAGTCCCTGTTGGACTATACTCACCAATTGAAGTCGAAGATAGGGAAATTACGGGACCTAGCGTACTCACAACTGGAGAGAAGCAAGGAGAAACAAAAGAAATACTACGATAAGGGAAAGCGATGGAGAAAACTCTGTCGGAGATTGGGTGTTGGTGTGATTACCCTCCTCTACGAGGAAGTTTCAAAGCGAATGGCTGGGACCATATCCTATTATTGAAACTATTGGAGACACCACCTATAGGGTTCAGTTATCTCCTTCTCGCAAACAAACGTACCACATAAACCTACTTAAGAAATAGTTGGGTCCAGTCCCTAAAACCACACAACTAATGATCCCTACTATGACGGGTAGCACCACAGTGAGCCAGCTACCTATAAACGAAGACATCACCAAAGAAATGAAAGAAGAACTAGTTCACACACTGGCCCCCTATTCCGAGATATTTTCGGATACCCCGGGAAGAACCAATCTGACTGAACACTGTATAGAAACCATGGAGGGGAAATATGTCAGACAGAAACCATACCGTATTACAGCAGCTCGGCGGGACGACGTAAAGAAAGAAGTCCAAGAAATGCTTCGCTTAGACGTGATTCGCCCATCCCAAAGCAACTGGTCGTCGCCCATTGTTATGGTCCCGAAACCGGATGGATCAAGAAGATTTTGCATGGATTTCCGGGCATTAAATGCGATATCAACCTTTGATGCCTATCCAATCCCAAGGGTAGACGAACTGATTGAGCGGATAGGTGAAGCAAGATATATCACTACTTTCGATTTAAAGAAAGGATATTGGCAGGTAACCCTTCTGGGAAGCAGATAAAAGAAAGACTGCTTACTGCAAAGAGGAAGGCCTGTTTGAGTTCAATGTCCTTCCGTTTGGCCTACACGGTGCTCCTGCTACATTTCAGCGTCTTATGAATACCATACTTCAACCTTATCAGTCTTTCTGTTCGGTATGCCTGGACGACATCGTCCTCTTTAGTAAAACTTGGAGAGAACATCTGAAACACCTACAGACCATATTGCAGGCGTTGAAACAGGCCGGATTGCATATCAATGCAAAAAAATCACGAGCAGCCTGTCATAGAGTAAAATATCTAGGCTATGTCCTTGGGAAAGGGGTCATTGCTCCCCAGTCAGAAAAAATCAGGGCTATAATAGTCACCCCTTTCCCTTCCAATAAACGAGACCTGCTGGCCTTTTTAGGACTGATAGGATATTATCGTAGGTTTGTGCCGAATTTTGCTGAAGTGGCTACCCCCCTGACTGATATGTTGAGAAAGGATAGCAGGCTGATAAAGCATCCAACTTCGGAAGCAAAAGAGGCTTTTCAATCCTTAAAGAACGCTATCACTACCAGCCCAGTATTGGTTTCTCCAAACTTCAACAAACCGTTTATATTAGCCACAGATGCCTCCAATACAGGAATAGGTGCAGTACTGTCCCAGATAGGTGAAGACGGAGCAGAGTTCCCCATCCTCTTCATTAGCAGAAAACTGTTTCCCCGGGAAACTAGGTACCCAACGATAGAAAAGGAGTGTTTAGCTGTGAGGTGGGCGGTGGAGAAACTTATGTATCACCTAGAAGGCCACACCTTCACCCTTTTCACCGATCATGCGCCACTCCAATGGATGTGCAGAAACAAATCTCAAAACCCCAGGGTTCTCCGCTGGTTTTTGTTCTTACAGCCCTTCAAATTTGAAGTACGACATCGAAAGGGGAAGGAGAATGGCTGTGCAGATTACCTGTCCAGGATTCCTTCCATCCCGATCGGGATGAACCGGTGGGTGGAGTGTGACAAAGAGGGGAGTCTGTCCAAGGACAACAGGGACTGGCAGTCTGTACTCTCCCCGGAATCACACGTTGTTACCTCCCAACAGGATGAGGGAAGCTGGGACACTACTCCAATCTGGACGCAGAGCGAAGAAAAAATTGAGCATGGCGTCTTTAACTGGACCTGCCAGGATGAGGGAATCCCGCCCACTTATGACGTAGCGAGTTTGCTACTCGTCAATATCCAGGAAACGAAGAGACCGGCGTGTGATGTCACCGAGGCGAAGGAGAGTGGAGTTTGCAGCGTGTGGGAGACGGAGATACGAGGACGAGAAGCAGACGCGGGAGCCGTGGAGAAAAGGTCGAGTCCGGGAGAAGAATTATTGCCTGGAGGCCAACGTCACCACGAGCCGCAGAGCCAAGCTCACCAGGGAGCGTGGCTGAGCCAGGTACGTTCTAGGCTCACGGGTTGGGTAGGGAGGCTGGGAGGTCTTGTGGGCCACGACCCGACTAACAGGGCACCTCTTGACTAAAGCCCGTTGTCCCGAGTCATCATTGTTAAGGCGCCACCCGTAAAACCTTCACCTCTGTCCTCCCTTACCTACACTTCCCCCCCCCCCGACCATTGCACCGAGCACCTCACGTCTGCCGTCTAAAGAAAGCACGAGTATATGTTGGTGTTCCCTGCACTACCCGGTCCCTTGGCATTCCACCGTCTAAAACGGCGATTCTGACGGAGTCTATTTCTCCCTTTCTTTTGAGCCGGACGAGACCCCGTGAACAAGCCAAAGATAAGACCGGAAGTTGCCACATCTAAAGGACGTCTACCTGAGCTGCCACGACGGACCCGGCCCGGCCACACCGAGAGACTTAGTACTCGCCCCAAAACTATCATAAGAAAAATAAAACCATATATATCACAACCAGGTCTCCGGTCCCTTACTCCAGCCCCGCCACATGCTGTTATCTACAACTGCTAGCACTTTCTCTAAATTAGCCTGATCTATAGCTCTAGAGCGGGTAGCCGCCTCAATCTGGGACGTTTTCCAGACTTCGTTGTAAATAGCATATATCCATCTTTTAGATCTGCCATTAGCCGGGCCCTTTATAAAATCATTCAGATCAACATCGTCAGTCATTTTAGAAAAATGTAGTTTAACCGACGCCAAAGTGGAATGTTTGAGGCAATTCTGACATAATTTGCCTACAGAATAAGTAGTAACAGAATGGCCACTTTCAAAACGGAGATCCACCCTGACCTGTGTAAAACCTTGAGCCAAACCCAGAAAACGATGCTGGAAAGAATCAGCACTTCTGTGCCAGAGCAACCAACCCTTAGGATCCAAAGTGGATATGTTAAAGGAAGAATTTAGCAACAGAGTTTGTAACTCTCTGATCGAAAATTTAGTGGCATTATTCCAACCGGAATATTCTTCTAATTTAGGAAAAGAAGGAGCATTTAATTTTTTAGTAGTAGCCAATCCAAAGCATGTCGTCTGAAATTGTAGAATTCAAGAACAATATATGGTTCGGGGTGAGGCATACACGGTGCAAAGCCTCTGTGCCTTGCACTTGCCAGCTTTTAGAACCCCAAACGGATTTAAGGTCAATTGTATCCTTCCACAACTCGTAGCCACCTACAGCTAACTGGTCTAGAAAGGACTTCGAATACAATAATTTAGTATCGGTAAGTCTAACTTTGGATGTGGACTTTTCTGTTATCTTAAAATTGGGATTTGACTGATTAAAATCAGTAAAATAAGTGAACCTCTTCAAAAAGGCAGCAGAACTGCCTTGTATAGGAGCGGGACAATGCTCCCATTGTGTATCATTTACAGTGTTCCTCCTATTAGTTTTATGCAGGTAGTGATTGCCAAAATGTTGGTAACAATATAAATCACGGTAATTAGCAGATTCTATATACAAATCTTCACCATCAAAGGCAGCATAATATTTCAAATCAGAAAATAAGGCTTCTACAGCATGAACATCCCAATCATCAGAACGTATATTTAGTTTAATTACATCCCCTTAGACACTCTAAGCACATTAGGAACATTTATAACCTCAGTGGGCCCATGAAATTGAAAACGAACAACATCCCATACAATCCCAACTAAAACAGGCCAAGCAGTGATGTTAACAAAAGCCAAGTCTCTCTTCAATCTGTGTGATGAGGAATGGGGAGCCAATGTTCCATTGATATGTCGAATGCATGTTCTCTCCTCGACATAGTGTCCATTGACAAGTCGAAAAAAATACACCACAAAGCCAATTGACATGAAAAGGTAAATTGGAAAAAAGCACCAAACAAATGTAGGTCCAAGGGGGAATCAAAAAATGTTTTTTAAACAATTTAGCCAAAACAGAGACCTTCGAAGGTTTCTTCGATGTTTGTGAATCAGTGTAAAATGGAAATCTGGATTCTGTAGCCAAGCGAGTTTGCAAGTCAGGCTTCGATGAGTCAGTTGGGTAAGTGTAGTCAGTTTCATCAAATTGAGTACCAGGCAGTGTACTCAATAAAGGACTAGAAATTGCAGGCCTCTTGAGGGCAACATCAGGTACTGGATCAGAAGCCGGGGCCGAAACAGAATTTCTCCAAATCGAAGGACATGAGACTGCCGGTGTCATACTAAGAAGAATCAGCCACTCTGTGTATTTTGACATTGTCAATGGAGATATACCTGCTTTCCTTATGACCTGGAAGTGGTGGTAAAATGACTGTTCTTGTGCCCTTCACACCAAGCACTGGAACTGGAGCTTAATAAGAGGGACCAAATTCTTTCTTGTTTTCGATCTTCTCTCGAACCAGTTCACCAACTTGGGGTAGCCAGCCAACTACCGGGATCTGCAACGCATCATCCGAGGTGGAGGGCAATTGTTCCTTTGCAAGACTGTCTCTCGTCTCTTGTAGATTCTGTAAAACTTTGCAATGTTCATCTACGTCAAATGAGGCAGCAACAGCCGCCTGGTCTAGACCGTCAAGGTCCGGTACAAACATCTTGATACCAAAGAGCATTTCGTATGGGGTCCGCCCACCCTGAGACCTTCTAGGGAGATTATTTAGAGCACGCTGCACGCTATTGAGGTGGGCCAGCCAGTTCCGGCCAGTGCCTATAACTCTAGCCGTCAAAGACTGCTTTAAATCTCGGTTCATTCGTTCCACAACACTTTTACCCTCAGGTCTGTATGGAGACGAAAACTTGACTTGGAACCCAACGAAGTCATGGCATCCTTATACGCCTTAGAGGCGAAAGCCGGACCCTGATCCGAATGGAAGGTACCACAGGCAAAAATCCATACAAAGACATGCAAGTCTCTTATGACAGTTCGTGAATCAACGCTGCGGTGTGGCCACACCCACACATAGCATGTGCATGAATCAACTGCTACTAAGATATACTTATACACAGTATCAGAAGAAAAAGGACCGCAGTGATCTAAATAAACACAACCGAGTGGTTTATTAGAAATGTACAACTGTGTCTGGGGCGGACGTGCAGCAGTTGAAGGCTTAATCTGCTGGCAAATGTCACATTGAAGGACATAGTCACGCGTCTGTTTGTACAGTCCCCGCCACCATAAACGTTGTTATAACTGAGATACAGTAGTCGAAACGCCCGCATGCGCAGACGCGACACCATCATAGGCTGCAGCAATCAGCGCTGGCCTGCGGTCCGCGTTGGGAATCAACCTTTCTCCAATGTCAGGTATTTTCACATAAGGAACTTTATCAGGACTTAAGTGGTATGAATACTTCGAAGGGAACCCCTTAGGATATTTACTTCCCTTCTCAGTCGCAGCAACAGCTGCCAAGATATCCTCATCAATCTTACTTTTGGAACGTGTAACAGCTGCAACCAAATATGTCGATACTGCTGATTTTGCGGCCTCATCGGCCAAAGAATTGCCAACAGCGTGGACTCCTACGCGCTGATGACCGAGAGTATGAATTACAAACACTAGTGGCAACTGCTCTTTAAGCTCAGCCACTCGGACCCAGATCATTTTATGTTTTATTGTGCTACCCTTGGAATCACGAAAATCATTCTGAATCCAAAAGAACAGGTTTTCATTGTAAGACTGGACACAGTAGTAAGAATCACTCACAATAAGAGTCGTCACACTAGGATCAGCGTACTCCAATGCAAGCATCAGAGCACGAAGCTCTGCCAATTCTGCGGTGCAGTCCCCTAAAGTCTGCGTGTGCACGACCCGGGACTTGAACTCATCGTTTACCATGGCACCTACCACAATGGCGCAAGCTGAAACATATGCGTGCTTAGACCTATACGCAACTTGCGCTGAACCATCAGTGTAAATGATGCAATGGAAATCCTCCAAAGGCCGCATAGTCAAAGGCGCAGGATGAACAAATTCATACTGCATAAACTCTTGCGACTGTAGGGAGGCATCAAAAATAAATGTGACATCCGGAGACGTTAATGATGCTGCCCATTGTATCCACCGTGGATACAAAGCTTTAGAATTTGATACACTGGCTTTCGTCACTGCCTCTAATGCAGGATACAGGGTAACAACCAACATGCGTTTTCCCTGCGACAGTGCACGTTCCTTAAGAATCGCCATCTGCACTGCTGTCAAAACGTTTTCCACAGTGGAAAACCGCATTTCTGCTGAAGTGTACAAGTGTGACTTTTAAGCAATAGGTACTGTGTCTCCTTCGGTAAAAGTAAGATAAGTGAAACCCACCGCCCCAGGGGTGATTCTTATCACCAGGTTGGTGTGGTTATCACGAGTCAGTAAGAATTTAGATTTTAGAAGATTAGCCTGCAAAGATTGCAAAATAGCTGAATGTTCAGGCAGCCAGCAAGATTTGGTAAAAGTAGGTCGTATCAAAGCATACAAAGGCTTGATACGCTGGGCATATTCAGGAATATATGTACCCCCGAAATTCAAAAATCCCAGCAAGTACTGTAATTTTTTCAGAGTTGTAGGAGCGCACATTTCTCCAAGAAGTGAGAAGCCAATCCTCGACCTTCATTGTTGAGCTCATAGACCAGGAACAACACTGTGTACTCTGCAATGTGAGACTTTGCAAAGTTGAATTTGTAACCAAAGTCTGCAAAGTTACAAATTATGCGGTCAACGCGACACAGATGCGCCCAAAGCTCGTCGTCTGTGAGATATATGTCATCCACATCCGAACACGCATCCGTGTCCACTCTCTCTAAGAGAGAGACAATGTGGGCAGCAAACACTCCTGGACTATTCTTATAGCCCATTGGTAAACGTTTGTATTGGCGTTGTTTGCCATCACTTGTAAAACTGGTCCATTGGGAACTAAGACCATCTAAATTGTGGGCTAAAAAACCATTGGAAATGTCAAGCGCGGCTTTAAACCGTTTACGCACAAGACCATCCACTAAAGCAGAGCTTTGGCTTGGTCACAGTAATAAGAGGGTTATTCATCGGTGATACACAAGTTTCAATTACACCTTGATATTCCAATTGTTCAAGGATTTCCGCAATGGAAGCCTTAGCTTCGCGTTGGATGGGATATTGAGGTTGAGGCTGTGGCATAGACCGTAAGGGAATCTCGTGGTGTGGGGAAAATGTATCCCAACCACAGTGAGTACGGTACAGAGCCGGCGCAAGGGTTTAGCCCACTCTTCTGCAAAATTCAGCGCATGCTCCTTCAAGACAGTGTGCGCGAAACTAGGGAGGATCACCTCCTCCCCTCTCGGAGCTGTGAGAACAAAAGGTGGGGGCCAATCAGCCTCCGCTAACAAAATATCATAGGTAGTCGTAAGATTTTCCCAAAATACCCCTTTTATGGTACGTTATATGTCACCTTCAATTAAAAGGACTATGTTATAAGGTCTATCAGGGGGAGCTACTCTGGTATCAGCTGTCTCCACAAGAACATACTGGTCAGTCGCTGTCACCTTCAGTAGTGGACGCAGAGCCTCTCGCACTATGGTAATCTCTGCCGCGCTGTCCAGCAAGGTCAGAGCCCATGTCAGATTCCGAAGCTGCGTTCTCACTATCTGTGGCATATCTCGCTGTTAAAGCGGCAACTTTTTTTTTCTGAAACTGGGGTCTTTTCGGTGTTGAATCGCCTTGCTTGCCTTTACCGTCTTTTGGGCAGGGCTGGTCACGTCCATGCTGGCCACCCGGACCTCCTCCACCACCGGTCGATGAGGCCGATGAGTCCTGAAAAGAACGAGGAGAGCGTTGTTCAGAAACCTGAAAACGATCAGGAGATTTTATCGTCGCACGATTGCGCAAGTCATTAACACGTTCTGTAGGTGCAGGCTCTGGAGATGCAGGAGGTGACCCCTGTTTCTGTTGCTGTTGTTTCCCCTGTTTTTGTTTTTTCAGCAAATTTTGCTTCTTAACCTTGGACTGGTCGTCATTTTCCGACTTCTGCCCTTGGGGTTGCTTTTTCTCTTTTGTAGAGAAAGACTTGACACTCAAACTGTTACGGCCCACAGTTTTATAAGCCGCCATAATAATTCTCAGTAATTGGCGGGGTTTATCTGCATCGGGAACCGCCTGCAAGGCATTAGACACCTGAAAGCTTACCGCATCTCCCTTGACATTCGCAAGTACGAGATCAGAAACTACGCCAAAACTGCTGCATAGCCGCATACCCAATTCAACCGCTGCCTCAAGTCCGTGCTCATCCTGAACACGCTTAATGACCGAGGGAAGGACGGTCATTGACGGAGTGCCGAAGCACCTCGTGTCCACCGCCGCAAAAATCTTACCCCAAGCCTCACAGTCACCTGCCTCTGGTATCATGTCTTTAGGCAAACTAATTGTCAGAATCCTGTGTTTTTTCAACAGGAGTCGTGTCAGGAAATACTGCTTCCAGCTGGTCAAATTTCTCGGCAAGCCAGAAAGGCATATCATCCTTATCCTGGGGGTGCTTGCCCATCACTGCATTAACCATAACAGGACTAAGCTTCATACCGCTCGGCCCTTGCTGGAAGCGCCGCAGCACCTGGGGCCCCACCCGGGAGGGTGCGGGTAATGTACTGCACCAACGACTGAATTACACTAATTGCGACTGTATGCACCAGCCGTAAATCTGCAACGGGAACCGCTCCATGTCTAGGATGCGGAGTAAATCCAGCCAAAACAGGCCAGGTAGCGCTTGGAAAGGACAAAGGACCTAACCTTGAGTCTAACAAAGTGTGGGGTAGGGCGCCATTAAACCAAACTCGATGCTGCCAAGCATTAATCGGAACCTCCTGTGTCCTATACGGAACATATTCCTGAGGCACGGCAGTAGCAGTATAAGTGTCGAACACATTAGTATTTGCGTTCACAGCCGGGAAAGTCACCCACGAATAGAACATTTTGTATGGGTAAGACACTTCCGCACTCACAACCATAATAACTGCCATGCCCTCCAACCGACGTCATTAGCCTGCAAATGATTGCGAACCACAATTCGACTAAGCGGCGGTATGTCAACGTCAGCCATAGTGACAAAGTAAGAAAGAGGTACAACAAAAACTACGTAGCACAACTGGGTAGTAATTCAAAAGGAAACTGTTTGAAAAGATTCAACCTTGAATACACCTATGTTATTATAGGTAGGTTTGTCCAACACCACTGTCTTCCCGAAACAATAGTGAAGGGGGTTAAGGACTGATATAAGCACTACTCAAGTGTCAAGTAATAAGACCACCAACGACTGGGCGCCATGTCGCAGGGATTCAGCTCCTACATAGAACTGTGCATAGAGACCTAGAACCTCAGTGAATTAGGGTGTACCAAAACTCACCTCTTTATCCAAAATCCCCTACCAGACTAGCAATCAGTGTCTCATTGGTTCTTCCATACCCCCATTGATTAGACAACCCAGAACATGGAGTTAGAACACCTCAGGTAACGTGGAACACATGAACACTCTTTCGTTATACTAACATACCAATCCAAAACGAGGCGTAAATGAAGACACGTGCAAGTTTGAAATGTTTATTTCTAATGCCGTGTTCTCAGGCGCAGTATCTTAGCTAATACAAGCAAACATATTATAAGCAACAAGGTTATCAGCATAGTTACTAGTCCATAAAATACAAAGGGAGAAAGCATGTTAAAATGCTAAAGGGAAGAAGGCTAAATGGCACCTAAGTCTTACCCTCCCTTGCTAGTATATTATATTATATCTAAAGAAGGTCTCTTTGGGTTTTAGAAGGGCGGCCCCATAGCTCTGATCTTAGTGGAAAGGGCTCACATCATCTTCCACCAGCTCTCTGCATGCGAATATTCATCAAGTGTGTGTGCATGCTCTGCGCAGTGCATTATTAAACGCGGCAAAAGCCAGAATTGGCCACAGCTGCATATGTATTATGTCTAGGACGTGCGCTGATCAGACCTCACAACAACCACTGTGTTGAAATAACCTTGAAGGCCTCGGCACTCGCTGTTCAGACATAGCTTGCCAAGCAAAGCTAATACAATAGGAAAACATATTATTCTCGAGTGAAGCAAAATATTCTACTAGGCTCAAAGCATGAATAACAATATGTGCCGTGTGCAGAAGCAGCAGAAAGGAAAAAATGGTGTTTAAACTTCTAATAAGCTCATGCTAACTTGACACAGTGCGAAGGCAAAGCCTATCTATATGACACTAGAAGTAGGCCTAAAAAGTATACAGTCATGTCATCTGACATCTTGATCAACATGGGCTCATGCCGCACATCTGTCAATTGCATACATATGGAAATGCTAAGTAAATCTGTGTACTGCATCAGAAGGACAAGCAAGGCATGCCACATTACCCAGGCCAAGCTGAATGTCAGTCTTCACTTGAACATGAACAGTGATGATCTGCAAAGCTAGGAGCTTGCTGTGTTGTGTAGCAGTAAAGTGTACAACAGATAGCACTCAGTAATGTTTGGAACATCAATCACGAATTACCAGACCTGCGAATATCTACGTAATATATTGTGTCTCAACAGTGTGTCACTATGCAGATGAATGCATCTTGCAGGACCTCATTAACCCTGGGCGTAGTTCACAGAGTTTTGCTAGGCGAAACTCCACGAAGTTCCCCCAAAAATTCCGTAAAGTTCCATGAGTGGCGGAGTGCAGTGCGAACTGCAGTTTCTGCTGGTATTCCTGCTGCTCGGGTAGAAATTCTACCAGAGCGGCAGCTCGCGAACTTATTGTTCGCAATTGCAAACTTACCGTTTGTGATCGCGAGCGGGGAAAAAACTCTGCTGTACATTACAAAGCGGAGTTTTCTACATTCCGCGGAGTGCAGGAAAACTCTGCGAACGAAGCGAAGTTCACCTTCAGGCCTAAAACTCATCCTGTTGCAGATACCATTAGAGATTATGAGTGACAGTTGTCATGGGCAAAGGCCTTGTGTCATGCTAACATGTAAAATTGAGAAAGCAAAAGACACACAATTGATGGACGGAATGCTGAACAAATCAAAAAATTCTCCCCAGTCAAGAGATCTGGGTTAAATCCATCATTCCTTTGCTCACTATGCCACCCCAGTTTAGACATGGCCATATAATAATCAGCTTTGACCCTGTGCCACAGGAGAACAGTCCAGCCCGAACTGCCAAGCCAGTTACTCCCTGGACAGGAAACAAGCATAATAGGACTGGTTTCATGCTTTCAGCCCTCATCAGCAAGGATAGCTTGATTCCAGTGGCACAGTGAGCCCGGGACCCACGTCTGGGCCTTGACCCTGTACCTGATGAGATAGAACACAATTGCCATGCATACCAAAGCCAGAGCAGTGTCACATTGAATAGGTAACATGCAAATATCTGAACACTTGATTAATACAAAGGTGTCTGGAGTGGAAAAACCCGTCAATAGAAAGGCAGATTAACCTGTATGTGCATGCACACAAACTCAGTGGGCATGGTAAAATGGAGAGCATGGGATTGGAAGGCTGGTCTGCATAGTAAGAGTTGTCTCTAACCAACGTGTACAAGTGCATTGAAGAGCTGGCCACTAACTTGTAGTCACCCCAAGGTGAAATGTAAATTGAGTGTGTCCCATTTCATGTGCCTGTGTCAGGGAATGCTGTAACCTGGACCAGGAGACACACACAAAGACTGTGCCTCAGATGAGACATACTGCTACTACCATTGCCATTAACTCATACATCATGTGTCAATGCCACCATCATATACATTGTAAGATCAAGCCAGAACAGGGGACTGAGGCTATTTTACCCGCACTGGTGACAGAATCCCTATAATGTATATATGTATAGGTACTGGTGGTCTGGGATACAATCCCCTAGATCCCAATATTAGAAAACAAGAACCTTGTTTTTCAAATCCAAAAAAGCAAAATGACCCCACACACTTCAACAGTAATTATTGCAGTATCAATAACATTGTACAAGCTGTTCCATTGTTTCTCCAAACATTCTCCCAAGGATTCCAAAGTCAGGTTTCTTCATTAGACAAGATTTCTTTATTCACAATAGATATTTTAACACCAATAGCCAACGCGTTTCGTCCGTTACCGGACTTCTTCAGGGCTTATTAGAAATCTCTGTTTAACAGAACTTCACATTGGTCTTCTAGCTCTGTACTTGAGTATTTTCAGGAAATCAGTTTGTCATCCCAGTTCAAAGGTCTACCAAGTTTCCCTTATTATTTTTCGGAATTTAGGTTATATAAAAGCCGAGAACAAAGTGACGGCGTTTCGTCAATCATGCGGTCGTCTGGTAATTGATTGTGTCCCATTTCATGTGCCTGTGTCAGGGAATGCTGTAACCTGGACCAGGAGACACGCACAAAGGCTCTGCCTCAGATGAGACATACTGCTACTACCATTGCCATTAACTCATACATCATGTGTCAATGCCACCATCATATACATTGTACATCACAGTCATGGTAACATTGTGCCCCATTGAATACCACAGGGGTAACACAACATAATCCCGGCATGTGCACAGAGTGTGTTTAAGGGTGGGGGGGCATTACAATGAAGTAGCTTTTGCTATTGCATATGTGGACAGCTGCATACTCTACATGACGTCCTGAGGTTGGACATAGAGGCTCATACTTTGGCAATGGCCACACAGTGCTGCCCAGATAGTACAACTGCTCCACTGCTATGTTTGCAAGCAGATTGCATGACTTGCTAATGTATCCAACATGACAGACAGTAGTTGATGTTGACCCTTGACCTGTGAGGAGCTTTAAATGTCCACCTCTGGGCAATGCAGGCACCCTTTCCCCATTATTCAAGGATGCAACCGTTACATGCAGGAAAGGCTGTCACTCTTAAGCAAACAATGCTGTGACTCCTACAGCTCCATCTATGTGTGTTGATAAAAACACAACACACAGAGAATCTAATAAGGCAAATATATGTCACAGTAAAACTACACGTGATATCACCCCTGCAAAGGTAGCATGCACCTCTGCATTCCATATTAGGAGTGGAGTATATAGCAGTAAAGGCACATATGACCATCTGATGTGAATGCCTACATACATAGTAAGTTCATGTGGGCCGTCTCTGTTGTGGAATGATGTGATGCATGGCATTGGTAAACATATTCCTACTTGGAAGTTATCACACTTGTTTGGCCTACGCAAGCTGGCCTCGTGATTTACTTAATATAGGTGAATATGTTTTCCAAACACTTTTCGGCATGTGTTATGTGTAAGTGCCACACATATATTGCCAGACACCAAGCCCAGACAGCATATGTGTGTGCACCACCACATGATATATTAGCCTTTTGTTGTTTTTGTCTGCTAAATTATGGCATGCGCAGAGGAACAGGAGACCTATAGGCCAAGCAACATACCTTCCATATCTAAAAAGTCAATCTATGATCTGGATGCCACATACACTTTAGACTGGCTGAAGCAGCCAGTGTATATCACTCCTTGAGTGTGTATTGCATCTGGGAAACAGCCTTTGTCAGGAATGCAGACTGATAGTACGATATTCAAGTATGGCCATAATCATATATGACAATGTGTATATCATTTGTATCAGAGTGCAATTTCTGTGAACAGTAAATGCCTACTACAGTGATACCTATGTCAAAGCGAGCATATATAAACTGCAATACATATTGATAATGTCAAGAAATGCACATGACAATATGTGTGGTTATCTCCCAGCAACATATTACCTGTCCTAGTGTCTCTTAAAATACATATATGACACATCCCAAGTCTACAAGCATGTCAGCAGAGATATTTTGTGCAAGAAAAGTGATCCCTGGGAGTATTTACCTGCATTACACCAATCAATACAAGGTACCACACACAAAAGGCTAGTTGCATCAGGGAAAATACACGCATTGGCACATTGCTTGACGGATTGTGCCCAGCGCGTCAGGCGGAAGCAAAGCATCAACGTCAAAGTGTCAAAAACAATGCATTGTTCATTGTCATTTGTTGTGTATACCTCAGGCGTTGGCTATTTCTCTAGCGATGCGCCAGAAAAAATGACGCTGTAGTGGGAATATTGACGCTTTAGTAGGAAAAATGACTCATCCACCCAGGAAATTATGCAATGGCTCATCCATGCTGCAAACCAAGAAGTGTGAAGTTCCTTTCACTTACAGTCTTTTTGTCTGTGCTGGCTGGTAGAGGTGTTTGGTGTGTGGTCTTGTGAAATGTACTTTTTTTTGGGTCTTGTTTGTGCCTCTGCTGTCCCTGTTGTGTATTTAAACTGTTATATGTGTCGTTTATTTTTATTTTGTATTGTTTTGTTCAGTGTTGTTGGGTGTACGTCCATTTAGGGGTTTGTAGTTTTAGGGGTCGCGGGAAGGGGAAGTTTCTGTTGTGTTATATTTTAGGGTGGGTTGTTTGGTTAGGGAGATGTCAGGTAGGGACTGAAGCAGAAATCTGTTGGAGGAGGAGTTTGGTGGGCGACTGAGGCTGCTGGTCCACTACCTACCCAACATGATCAGGAGTGGAGGTACCTCATCCAGGACAGGCAGCGGGCCAGATGTTGTTTCATCCTCTACAATGGAAAAGATGTATGTTCATGATGATCTATGTTAGTTGTTGAGTTATCTGGTTGACATACAGTCTTTCTTCGAATTCACTTTCAGTTCAACATGAATGCGTAGGACACGTTACTCACAGGTATAGGTACTCAAGTTGCACTGTAGTTGCCGTTCAGATGGCAGTACCTTTGCATTGTTCACACAACCACTGTATGACGCGCGGGCCTTTTTATGACATGCCACACATTGCAACACAGTTACATGGCTTGCAAGGCCTGCCATGCCTGCCCGAATGATTTGAGGTAAGGCCCACATCTGCCTGGGTGACTAGCTTACTTTTACTGATTGTGCTTTGCCATATTGACACCACTACAGTGCACATTGCACCAAGTCCCCAGGGTGCTTGCATTCCCTGTGGCCAGTACTCAGCCCATAGCTCCTGTGAAAGTGATATGGGTATGGTCACGTATTGGATTTGATCCTGCAGTCTGCCTTTCACACAGGCACTCAAGGCCCGTTAACAGGGAGGGTGACAGTGAATAGGGGGGGCCGCCAGGGTTGCGTTTTGGCTCCAACTATGTTTTCCCTCTTCGTAAATGGGGTGGTAGACTATTTACGAGAGGTTCCATCAGATGACCCAACCCTGGCTGGGGAGAAAACTCCTACCCTCCTATTCGCAGATGATACGTTACTGGTCTCAAAAACACCGTCAGGCCTACAAAAACTGCTGGATAGATTTAGCCAGTTTTGCTGTTTACTGGGTTTAACAATTAACACCGATAAAACTAAACTGATGACTTTCTCCCCTTACAAGCGCTTCAAGAACACCATCAACCTGAATGGTACCCTTTTAGAAACTGTGGTGTCTTTTGATTATTTGGGGATCAGGCTGAACAACAAAATGAAGTGGGATACCCCGGCATATAGCCAAGATGCTCCTCAATCATAGAAGGGTATCGGGAGCCATCCTAAGAGAGCAGAAGCTCTCAACTAGTAAACCAGTAGGCCCGGCTCTTGTGGTCTACGATGGTAGGGCACTGCCTTCGGCACTCTACGGGTCGGAGTTATGGGGGTTCGAGGAGGTTTCCGAACTAGAAAGATCAGAGAACAAGTTCCTTAGAGGTCTTGTATCTCTTCCGCTCTCCACCCCCCTGACACCGCTCTGTGGAGACCTGGGGAAATGGTGCCTTACTAACATCGTTAGACTACGCCCACTATTGTTCTGTGTACGTCTAAGAAGGACCCCTGAACTAGCCAACTATGCGGCTGCTTTGTCGGAGATTATTAATCTAGACACGGGGAATAAGATCAAGTGGATTGCTAAATTAAAGCAGTTGGCAATTGATATTGGGTTTGGAGAGGCCTGGGCGACCCAGTCAGTGCCAACCAAGCAAATCATTAAGAAGGCATACTGGGAATGGGTGAAAGGAGTGGAGGAACAAAAATCCAACTGGGGGACCGTCACTGAACAGTTTTTAATGCATAAGCCGGTTGCAAAATATGAGCACTATTTTGATTTTATACAATCTCCCCGTGATAGATTGCTATTCACAAAATTTAGATTCGGGATGCTCCCACTAAATGATCTGGTAGCAGGATGGAGGAATTATAGCTTGGCTTTTGTGAGCTGCCCAGGTTGCCAAGCTCCATCAGAATCGCTTCCCCATTTCTTTTTCGCATGTCCCGCTTACAGTGCTCCCAGGCAGAAATGGCTGAAACCTACATGCAGAAACCTGGGGTTTACCGATTACAGGGTAGCACTGCGCATGTTCAAAGCTGACACCTCGTCCCGTAGTATGATCTGTGCGGTGGCAAAATACTTGGGCAGCGCTTGGGTGCTACGTGTAAACCTGTTAAAACATAGTAAGCGCTAACATCCTCTGGGCCCAAATGCTCCTAATCTATCGTGTGTAAAGGAATCTGTTTTTTATTGTGTACAGTGTAAAATTGTTTTATATTCTGTTTTTAATGGATTTTATACAAACTTTTTTAAATGCCAATTGTTGTATGGACTGCAGCACTTCTTAAACCCTAAAAATACTTTGTTCAAGCTTTTATGATATTTTATATCGAATAAAGTATATACAACAACACACAGTCACCACAACACTCTGCCTTGTTGTGTTGTCTTGCATGCATATTGTGCATGCATGAATTGGTTTCACACACAGTTGGCTCCATAGTTGTGCACATTGTGTACTGTGTACTAACTTAGAGGGGATGGGTCCAGTCAAGCTAGATAAAATTGCTAGCACTGATGCTCACTCCATTTCATGATTATCAGGGGTGGGTATCTGCAGAGTATCACACATTGTTAGACTCAGGCACACTCACTTGTACATGTACATTGCTCCTCTGGCAATCCTGATTCAGGAACAGGAACTGAAATTACTGGCACACAATGATGGGACCCAGTTCATACATTGACTATCATGTGCCCACATCACAAACAATTTGCATGAGCAAATCCAATGTACTGACAATGGTGCCTGTATTTAAGGGCTATATGTCATGCTGTACCACACATTCTAAGAGTGGTGGAATTAGTGACACGTACCTAGCCAGGTTTGCCACACAACTAGGCCCAGCGACCTCACTCTCCAACCCTCCCTGACTCCTACCCTTTGTGGTGGCCATCTGGTTCATCCTATACCATCACATATCCCTGCTTCACACCCTCCAACTTTGACATATGTAGCATGGTGAGACCTTTTTCCTTCAGACGTCTACCTGCCACGTGAACATCTTCACCCAGGTCCACCTCACATGTATGCTAGAGTACACCAATGGGCTCTTCTATGTCATGCCTTACCAGTTGCAACACCAGTGTAACACTGTCAGACACAGCAGTGCATGTGTATTACTCTGCGGGTCTGCAGTACACTTGTGCCTTCTCACCTTGCTGTGCAATGTCTTTCCCATTCCAACACTGTGCCAGTTCAATGTGCTTAGCCACACCTACAAAGGATTGCACTACCAGGGCCACACACCATCTTTTCATTCAACATGCATGGTCGTCTGGCGACTCTCACTTGCATTCACTCCCACACCCTGGGCCTTATTTACAAGGAGCCTGCGCTGGAGCATCACTTTTTTGACACTTCGGTGGTACAGGGCTTCCAATCATATCTAGGAGGCAACGAAAAGCCGCCCTGCATGACTTTACCTGGCCTTATAGATATGGAGTAAGACACACCAGCGCAAAACGCTGCATTGCCTTACTCTGTGTCAAGGAGGTGTTGCAGTGGGTGTTCCCATGCAACATCCATGGATTTTGACGCTGCCCCAGATTTAACAAATCTTGTAAACGTGGAACAGCGCCAAAAACCTTACGCCTTCACAGAGCAATCGTAAAGAGAAGTGTTTCCATATCGCCTCGTATTTTCCTATTCCCATGTGCGCCGCATTCTGCAGCACACATAGAACAAGGAAAACGCCTCTCTGGATTGTTTTAGTGCATGCAGGTGCTCAAAATCAATCCTGCCAAGAACGCAGGCACCCTTGCACCATGGTGCAAGGTTGCCTGTGTTGGTGCTAGGCACCAAATTGTGCACTGGCTGAAAGGAAAAGAATGCACTGTATCTCGTAAACACGGTGCATTCCTGCCCTTTCAAATTGGTGAAGGGCAGCGCAGCAAAAATACTTGTGGTGCGGCCCTACGGCAATTTTTGTAAATAAGGCCCACGGTATGAATTGATACATAACAGGAGTGCAGGTGGTCCCTACCATGGCAGACAACACCTGTGTGCTCTCACCCCACACATCAGGACAGCTGCATGAAATGTAGTTTTATGCTAGTGACTATACACATGACTCATTACATGTTCCTATGTGTTGATACTTCACATGCCCCACATATGCACCCTCTCAGGTCAGTACTTTTCCTCTACCAAGGCCATTCCATTCCATAGCTTTACAATCCTGATTTGGGTGCATGGGCCCAAGTAAGGCACACTAGCCGCAAGGTGGCCTGCATTGCCACAGTCAGGTTGGGCGGGGTTGAAGTATCCATGCATGATGTATTGTTTCAGGCCATGTTTTTTGCTTTGTAATGTGGGGCTTGTAGTTCTGGTGATTCATGTTCTATATTCCACTACAAGTCCCAGTACACAAAGGTGAACCTAGACTTGTGATGCACATCACACGTGGAAAGGACAAACTTGACAGATCTGGAATTAGCTGTGCAATATGTGACTAGGCAGTGTGACTTACATGTAGGTGATGTTGAAAGGTACATGAGTGAGATTCCTACCCTTTCCATTGCACACAGTGCAGTGGAGTACAGGGACATAGCTTGGTGCGCTACACAACAGGACCTTTTTGCCAGTATCGCCCCTTGTTGCCACTTACCCTATTGGTGATGGTGGTCCTCATAGCCAGCAATGTCCTGTTCGGTGACTCTCGCCACCAACTCTGCTAGGATGACAGCTGCTCCAAGACATCCGGCTACTCCTCGGGAGCGGGGCCTCCTCCTCCGGTCCACAAAGCTGCATTCAGGGTTTGGGCCAGTTTCTCCTTTGTCCTGCTCTTATAGTCATGCCAGCATTTCTTGCAGTCTTTGACTGTCTTCTTCGCTTGTCCCACACTGTTGATTTTGGCCACTATGGACTGCCAGATGGCCTCTTTCTTCCCTAATGGCAATTTGGAGGTGACCAAGAGCTGGTGTTCGTGCTTTGCCTCCTCTGTGGTCAAGATGTAATTCTCCTCCTCGCTCAAATTGCACTTCCTCTTCCTCTGAAAGTCTGTCTAGACATCCTAGCTGGTGTTGAGGTTGTTGGAGTTGTTTTCCTAGCCGCTGTTCTCTACTCCGTTGTCTCCTCGTATGAGGCGTACAATTTTTTTTCCCATTGATGCGTCATTTAAAAAAAATAAAAAATTCTGATGTTTGATTGTTTGATGCACTCAAAAAGGATGCATAGGTGGTTAGCATCACTTTACGTGCTGCAAACCAGCCTTAAGCCACTTTTTCTGCCCATGCGTCAGTTTGCCTTGCAACATCCCATCCCCGGATGCGTATTTTTTTTTTTTTACTCATCATGTGGGCTACACTATTGTGCACCACATCATTGTGCACTATATCGTAAATAAGGAGCATCCATGGCGTTTTAAGCTGACGTAACACAGCACAAGTTTTTCTGACGCAGCGCTGCATCAGTTTTTGTAAATGAAGTGCGTGTAAATGAGTGTAAAGGCTCTTGTAAATGAGTGTTTTTCAGTTGACCACACCACTGTTGGTGCCATGCAGTAGGAAACCAACGAGAAACAGCAGCTCCAGGGTGGAGTATTTTGTGAAGGAGGTTAATATTGAGATAAGATGAAGAGAAATTCAATCTGTGGCACCTTAGTCACTGCACATGCTATATAGCATCTTACCTATCGTTTATAGCTGCACTTGTGATATTATAAGTGTTTTCCGGGCTACAAGGGTAATTTGATACAGTTTTTGCCCAAGACAAAGACAAGTACTTTATCACCATTCTGATTTATATCTTTTTACACTGTAGATATGCCGAAGCAACAAGGAAGTAACACAACATTTCAGAAACATGTACTTTTGTATAGAGTTATTGTAGTTTTCTGTCCGGTGCTAACTGTATGATGTTTACACTAGGTGAGTTTATAAATGCCACAGACATAAATATCATATTCAATATGTAAACATTGGAAACCACCAAAAAATAGTAAGAGTAGACTAATTCAAATGTAATCGCACATTTTATTCAAATGATTTTAGTCAACTCTTTTTTGCAGTTGAAGTGGCATAATTGCATATCTCATCAAGATATACTGTAGTGATTTGAGACATCTTACAAAATGGGTTGTATTATTCAATTGAAATCTCGGTTTCAAAGAGAGATTAGTTGGCTCTCTTCCGACTTGATACTAAAGCGCCAATTGGTCAAAAATATCTATACCTCAAATCATCTTGTGAATGCGTATTTCAATCTAAATCCATAAATATTGCTCTTGTTCAAGTACAGTACCATAATTACAAAATATAGAACATCTCTTTACAAAATATTGTATAATACAGATCATTTACATCAGACCTATTATGTGAATCTAACTATCTAATTCAAAGCTTACCTGGCTACAAGCATTGTTAAAAATGCAATTACTCCAGTGTATTTTGCCCTTACCGATAGTCACAAAACAGACTATCTCGTTGATATTTCATTATGTAAACCGGTATTACGAATGACAGAAATAGTTTGTATTTTCTGTAACAATTAGTTTCTGGATGTGGCATTTGACTTAATATTTTTTGAAGAGCTGAGACTAGTTGCCTGGCCAAAAATTAAAATAACTAAGAACAGATATGCTTAACACAATAAATATGTTGATATCTGACTGATGACGGAGTTAACATCATGGTCTTTTTGATTGTCATCACCCATTAAAAGTGTCAATCCTCTTCCTCAATACCGCCCAAGCATCCTTGACCTGTTATGGAAAACCACCTTCTCCATTATAAAGCGCACTAAGATATACTTGAAATCCAGGCACCATATTGCACCTCTGAATGCTTCTTTGGTTCTCTGCGTTAAACATGGTCAGCATCCCTCTGGTTAACTTGAGCCACTTCTGTTGGAGGATACTTTAAGTCTGCAGCAAAGAGTTTAATGCAGCTCGCTGTCATCAATCTGCAGACTTTTGCTGATCCACTTCTCTAGCTCTTTGGAGAGGTGACCTCATCCTTACCAAAGCCTGATTTGCCTTTCATTCATGTGCCTGGCATCTACTGGCAGTGAGGCACTTCAGTTATGTGTAATAAATCATAGCTGTAAGTATTCCTAAATGCTATAATGCTGTAATGCATATCATTTCATCAGCTAAATCTTCTTCGTATTTCACAGGCTCAGGTTCTTCGTCGCTATAACCTGGACCAAAGTCTTGAAGTTCCAAATCTTGCCTATTTAAAATGGGAAACATGTCCCCATTTGTCCCATTTTGAATTGTTCCATTGAGAAGATTGCTAGCTGCACTTTCCATCTCATCAATAGTCATGTCACAAGCGTCAGCTATCTCGTGCTTCGTTGCAGAAACAAATTTTGGATCCTTCGCGTACCGTCCTAGTCCTTCCGATATTAATACCTGAAAAATACAAGTTAGAATAAGGATGAGGTCTCATACATTAGACTGCTTAGATGACTACGTTAAGCATTATCTCAAAATCAGAACATGCTTTAAAAGAAGAGGATGGCGGCGGCCGTCTAAGTAATGTCACAAAAATATATCGAGACTTGTCAATATAAGTGCATACACAGTTTTTTTGGCTTTTTACATTTAATACTCATAAGAGATGCGGGAACCAACTAATTTTAGGACTTTTGTCTAATGCCAACTAGAATTACACATATATATTATATTTCCTTCCAAACGTCTGACATAAAATCACCGTAAAGATAATTTCTCATTGCTAAAAGCGTCTTATTAAGCCCGAAAGCAGTGAGGTGTGTTTCTTTACACATGGTTAAATAAAGCACTAACTTATATAACAATATTACCACATTCATCCCAGACGCCAATCAGATTCAGTGTGCGAACTGTCTGGATGACATGACAACAAAGAAGGGTGTGACATTAAGATAAACGCACTTACTGTCAGTCGAAACCCAGAGGCAGGTGCCTGGTACTGGCAGTGGCACAGTCGTAGAGAGTGACAGCTCTGCTATGGAGCCATGTGCGCCACAAATACAGGAAGCACCAGGTCACCATTGCAGCAGCAGCGCCACAGAAACAGATACAAACTTCCTGATATCTCTGCGTTTCTATGGAGGCTTAAATCTTGAAAGATTTTAGCACATAAACCGATGTCAATGTGCACTGACTGGTAGGAAATACTGCTCTTACTATCAATCTATCTTATGTTGGTTTATTTATTTTTTTGCTTGTATGTTTGGGTTGCTAGACCCGCTATTCACTAGGAGTTATTTTGGTCTGTTATAGTAGTTCCTGTCCATAAGCTTGTGTTGTTTTTATATTACGTGTTAATTTATTCACTTTTCTTTTAACTTATAATTTTCATTGAAGCTGCTCGAACATTGGGCTCCATACTGCTCTAATTGGTCTCCGGCCTATGCATTCTTTCTTCACACTCTATTAGCTTGTTCATGGGTTTGCCTCGCAACCTTGATTCTCCGGTCACCCTCTGTTTGGCTGGGCTATGTATTAACGATTGCAGCTAGAATGCACTCTGGACCCGTTGCTGGACAAACAAATCTGGGCCCTTCTCTGACTCGACTGGACACAAGACCAAGAATGCTGTTGATCACGCCATTCAGGTAAGCAGGAAAATTGTGATGACTCGTCGGTATTCCAATAGAAACAACCTTGATTCTTCATGTTTAGCTTCTTTCAATTTGATTTCTGATTTCCTCGTTCCTGCTACTCCATATCACACTATTCATTCAATTACCTCTGATGGCTACCCCTCTGCCTCTTCTCTACACACAGCACTCTGCCAACACACTGAGTCCCTGTCCTGCCAGAGAACCAAGACTCAAATCTGTGAATCACTTTGATGCTACAGGCCCATGCCACTCCTTTCACAAGGTCTCTAGTCCACCCTACAACTACACCTCGATGCACTCTCTGCAAGGCCCATTATTCAGTCAAGCATAGTAATGATATTCACAACTTAATTTTAGACCATTATTGGGACCTAGGTTTTATCACAGAAATCTGACTTAAAGATGATGCGGTCCCTGACATCTCTTTGGGGGTCCCCATACTTTACCAGAATACCCACCTAGACTGACCATTCTGCCCCAGATAAAGAGTGCCAGTGATAAGTCTTTAACTTTAACTACCTTTACTCTTGGGCAGATCAGTTAGCCCCAGCAGCTCCATCAAAGCCCTGGTCAGATCACAAGCTGATAGAATTTACGATTACTCTGCCCTCTTCACCTAACATTATGCCCCCATGCCAACCTGTTCATTCACACCAGTATTGGAACAAGATTGACTTCCAGTGTCTGGATTCCAGACTCTGGAATCCATTCCTTGTCTGTATTACATTGGAACTATAACATTTTCCCTTTTTTAGTTTTCAGTAAGTTTCAGATTTTTTTGGTACAGATAAATAATAGGGTATAAGCTACGTTAACGGTAACTTTAACAAACTATTTACAGTGAATGTGTGTGTGTTTTATTTTTTAAAATAAAATACTTACCTCGCCCATATTTTTTTATTCCTCTATACCCAACACTACAAACAATGCAGTACGAAATAACAAAGTTCAAATTCCCTGTTAAAATTACAGTGCAGCATAATACAAGAAATGTGTGTGTATAACATTAACAATCCTAAAATCTCCATGTACAATCGTGTGGAAAAGTAAGCGCCCTGACAGGGCTGTATTCGAATTACACCCCACCCTGTTACTACAGAGGTGCTCTATTCAAATTACAACTACAAACCATCTTGTTACCAGGGAGGTGCTGTATTTGAATTACAACCTGTCCTGTTACTATGGAGGTGATGCATTCGAATTACGAACCATCCTGTTACAATGCAGGTTCTGTATTTAAATTGCGACTCATCCTGTTACTACGGAGGTGCTGTATTCGAATTACAGCCCATCCTGTTCCTACAGAGCATTAGCCCCATAAGCAACGCTTATTCTGTACTCCAGTCTTTGCACAGACATGCCTCCCGTAATGAATAAATCATGCATACACCAGTGATCGTGTACCTGACATGCCCTTTTGGCCTCTCAGATGCCACCATCATGTGACTATCGCGACCAGTCACCGACACAGTGCAATGTGTAAGAAATGACAGCTTTGGTGTGGCAGTTATAAGCGCACATGAACTGTTTAAATGCTGCAGTGGCTTCAAAACTTGCCAACCCCCACCCAGCTCCCCTGTCTGGTTAGCATTACCCAATATAATTTTGCTGCATGGATAAATACTTAAGAGGTCCCAAAGTCGAGACCGGTTGCATTGCAAATGCTTTTTTCACATTGGCTGCCAAGTTCTTATTTGGGCACCATGTTCCAATGCCCAGTGAACCAAATTGCTATGGTAACCTTTTGGTAATGGCAGCAATTCTTGGTCTTTACGCACCTCAACGCTTGGCAGTAGCTGGGGAAAAGTGATCTATAATTAGGAGGTGACCTGCCTCCTCATGGCAAAGCCTAGATTAAAACTGAATTGCTCCTAACTTTGGCAGAGTAGGGAAATGGGGTAAAGGGACATCAACTCAGAACTTATTCGCTCAGGATTGAGCATTAAGTCAAAGTGGAGATAAAACGGTATTGTTTAGGTTCCACAGTCAACAACATAGTCACCACCCTATAATTTAAGCATGCTCCTCATGACATGACTACCTAATGCCAGATCTGCTATCAAACACACAAATATTAATTAGAGTATTTGCTTCAAACACTGACATTGTATTTCTTACTGAAACCTGGGCCACTGCGTCATCAGAACCGGATTAGGTGATATTCCTACCAGTGGGCTACTCGCTTGGCAGCAAGCCCAGTTTGGGCCAAATGGCGGGGGAATTGCTATTATCTATAGGTCGGAGTTTAAAATTACCTCTGAATCTGGTTCGCTACCAGGTGCAGAAGCTATGATATTTAACATCAAAACAGGAATAGGATAACCTTTCCAGGTCTGCTCCTCTATGGACAGCCTGGGCCCAAATCCTCATTCTCCCATGCACCTCAGGCCGTGTTAGAATCATGCTCAGATTTCCCCATGTTCACTATATTCAGGTGCTTCAACTTTCACCTTGAACGTTGTGAGGATGTTATGTTATGTTATGTTACTCCAGATCATGCACTGTGTGATAAAATGGCCACCTTCTTTCAGTCAGAGGTTCACGGTAAATACCAGGAACTAGAGGCTAGAGAACAGAGAGTGTGTTGGAACTACCTAGAATCAGACAAATGGTATTTTCCTGGGCGAGTGCCGCAAGGATCAGCACTTTTTCCAACGCTTTTTAATATTTACGTGACCCCGTTGGCCAAACTAATTAAAGGCCACGGCTTCATGTTAGTGTCATATGCCGAAGACACACAAATTATTATCGCCATTACATCAAAGGCAGAAATGATGGCGTACAAATTTCACAGCTGTCTTGGCCACATTATGGAATGGATGCATAATAATTACCTAAAATTAAACGCATCCAAGACAGAGGTCATGGAATTTGGCTATAGTCCTCCCATTTGGTCCCAAGCTTGGTGGCCAGTAGCAGCTAGGTCTGACCCGGCACAGGCCACCAAAGTGAAAAACCTTGGCTTCTTATGTGACGCCCAGCTCAATCTTTCCCGGGAGATCAATCAGTTGACATCAGCCTGATATTTCCTTCTAAACACACTTCGGAAAATTCTACCTTTTTTACCTGAAGATTTAAGAAAAACAGTTATGGTGGCTCTTATTCTTTCTCTAAGCTTTGAAATGAACTCCCACTCAATATTAGGCTGATACCATCATGATCGCAGTTTAGGAGCCAGGCTAAAACCTGGCTTTTCCCTCCAATACAGTGATCTAGCCCTTCCTGTCCTCGCCCGGCTACCTGCTTTTCTCAGTGCCAAGACGCCTCGGCATTCATGTGCTATATAAGACTTTTACTTACTTACATTGGATTAAAGTGCAACTCAGGGACATGTACACTCCTTTTAGTTCCGTAATGAACATTTTCATTTTGAGTTAGGGACGTAGATACAACTATGTCAATCTAGAATTCTTTTCTATAGCAGAGGTTATAAAGAAACATGCTTTTGGTTTATGTACTCCCATCGGCACTTCTCCCTTCCAGCATCTTAGTGAGAGCTGGCACTGTGCTGGTTAAAACCACAAACGGTATTATTATAAGAAATAAGCAAACTTTTTGCTAAACATAGGAAAAATATCGTAGTCAAATAATACCCTCTCTCCCTGTGAGTGTATGACAACTCTCTTTTATTGGTTAACATATGCTGCATGTCTATCACACTTTCAAGAATAGCGTCAGTAAGCCGTGTAGTGAAAAGGATAATTGTTTATGTTTGTGGTAAGGTTCCTATGGGTATGGTAGCGGATGCTGCAGGAACTGTGCTGTCCTGCAATGTTATGTGCTGGTCAAGCATTTTTACATGTAAAGTGTCTGTTAGTGCTGTGACTATGGCATGTCCTAGCCTCAGGTAGAGTGTTTCCAATAACACAACTGTGAGACCCCCCAATGAATGGATCTTCTGTTACATGTATTCTTGTTTACCTTGAAAGATGTATTTCTTGTGGGCATGTCTGTACACATTCTGCATAGAGTTCTAATCGTTGTAAGATTCTGAACGGTAGCTCTGGCAGAGAGTGAGAAGAGTGTTGAGGCAGCAGCAGATGTGTATGTGTTGTCTCGGGGGTTGTAATACAAATACACTTGAAAAGAAGAACCTCATTGTGTGGAGTCAACTTTATAAAATCTTCTATATAGTGACAGCAACGATTTGGTATGAACCTAAACATGCAAGCACAATGGACTAGAAATGGGCGTCTGAGATGCATGTGATCTCACTGAGCAGAAAAGGAAACTGCCTAGAGGGTAACGGTGCGGTGAGAGGTTCCAGTCAGTTAAGAGGCAAAGTGTATGGTGGTCCCTGTGGGGTTCTGTATGGAGAAAGGCTGGTTCCACACAGCTAAGGATGTATGATTGTAGCTATAGCTCATTCAGGACACTTACATTGAGTTCCAACTATTTAGGTAATAGTGACATTTGTTAATTACAGTGCTTAGAAAAAGCAGAATTGCTGTACGACGCACTATATAAAAGAAATGAATTAATGTTCTTGCTAATATTTGTGTTACTATGATTATTATTATGTTGGGAGGTGTGTCACAAAACACAGTGACAAACTTCTGTTGGCATTCAAATAGTCACAAGGGCCGGTGTATGACGTCTTGTCCCTGTAGCTGGTTCAATCTTCTCAGTACAGTTTTGGCTTCAGATAACATGGCTGCATTTACCACCCTGCGAAAGGGTCACTGGTACGTCTGGTGCTGAAAGACCAGTGCTCCATTTAGACTCCGGTCATGTTCATTTGAGAAGTGAACTTAAGAGGAAAACTAACAGTCCCTCGGCAGAGGTGCAGCGGAAGGGCAATGAGGAATCAATGTCAATCTCAATTTTAGAGTTTAGTTAACCCCTTCCCTGCGGGGGTAATTCCTCCAGAGGGCGGGGGGGCTGAGTGCGGCGCTGCGGTACTCGTGACGAGGCCAGGTCGCCATGAGTCATGGTGGAGCTGTGCCCATGACAGCCTGGTCTCGTCACGACCCCGCTCACTGATTAATTTGCCCGCACAGGTGGGGAATTAACCGCTCGCGGGCGGAGCAGCGCCGTTATGATGAGACCAGGTCGTCATGAGCACAGCTCCATCATGACTCTTGATGAGCTTGTCTTGTCACGAGCACCGAAGGGGTTAATAAAAAGGATAACTATATAAATACAAACAGTATTGAGTAACAACAGACATCCAGATACAAAAATTGCTAAAAATCAATTTTTTACTACCCATTCAAAAATATTTCTAAAACTCAGGTTGCGCTCCATGAAGAAAGGTGGAGTAAGCGTTAGTTTTAGTGAAACCTCATGAATTGAAAGTGCGTGAACAAGAAGAGGGGTTAAAACCGAGTGCTGAGTGTTTAAAGTGTGTGGTGCAAGAAGTTGACATAATTTACAAAGAGGAATCTGATGTAAGATCACACATTCATCAGAAAGAACGCTACTAAAGGTAAGTAAATATTTCTTCTAATGGATATTCCTTCCCACAAGTTCCTCTTTATCATGAACCACTTCTTAGCGTTACATAGGAGGCAGCTAGTCCATGTTAACTAGTGACCATAGAATTCTGAAAGGTCCTGTAAAACTCTGACTCTGCCTTTGCTTCTAGAAACGCTAGATGGAAGTCTGAGAAGATGACCAAGTAGCAGCTTGACAGATGTCAATGACCACGGTATTCTACTAAGACGTTTACAAGACTCCTTGAGTGAGTTCTGATACCATTGGGGATCCTTGTTTGCCAGCACGTGGACTTCACTGATGAACAGTGTTTCCTGTCATGAAATTGTTTGCTTCCAAACAGCTTTTCACACTAGACCCTATAAGGTCCTGATTGAAGAATGGTCCAATAGTTGTTGAAGGGACTGGGAATGGGAAAAAAGATGAAAGCGAGATCATCTACATACAATGAAGCTCAGCTACAACCTTTGGCAAGAAGGATGCTCAAGCTGGGTAGAAAGTCGTATAAATATAAGACGCAGACGATGGAAGAATTTAACAGCAAAGCTGATTGGGTATTACATTTTTTCACATTTGTTTAGAGGTTTTACTGAGACAAAAAGTGTCTTAGAGCCTTTATTTTCCTAAGGCATTCTTCGTTTCCCAGATTTTTGGACTTTTGTGATCTTCAACTGCTTCATGAACTTCGTAAATGTACCCAAGACTTTTAGGTGAGATATGCTTATAGATCACTGGAATACCCCTCTCTTAATTTACAACCTTTTTCCCTTAAAAGAGAGCAGTAAATGCGCAGTGAGTCACTCACTTCAAATCTGGACGTGAGGTCTACTCTTCCTCCCTATTTTATGTGTTGGTCTTTTTCTAATGTTTTGTGTAATATAAGTGATTATTCGATTAACACTGTCATAATAAAGGTGCTTCAATCTCTCTGACTTTGGCACATCATCCTATCCTAGCCTATTTAAGTTACTTAAAACTGAACCTGAACATCACCTTAAAAACTGCTGCCCTTTCATCTTCCCCGGCGGGCGCCCGTAGCTGGTGCAGCCCATGATCGCCGGATCTGCAGCCTCCACCCGCCTGTGTGGCCCGACAGCAGTGTGTAGATGGGGGCCCGTGGCCACAGCGGACAGGTTACACGACCGGGAGAGAATTTTAATTACAGCGCTCACCCCCTACATATGACGAAGCCGCTAACGCCCCGCTGGGAGAGCCAAGATAGACATCAGCTTTTTATCGAGCGTGAAAGCTTGGTGGAGACCTGGGGATTTATTTTAACATCCCTCCAGCTAATGACACGGGTGGGCTGTGGTGCCCAGTACAGGAGCATGGGAGCATTTAGACCAGGGATCATGTGTGTGCAGCAGTGGTGGAAGAAGGTGCAAATACTGAAGATGCTCCTCCTTTTGACTGTCTGGCTCCTTTTCCCCTCTTGTTCTTCCTCTGTTGGGTCGGCTCCCTGGTTTTCTTTGGACTTGGCCCTTGTAACTTTTGGACTGGAACTCGTGTGCGCCCCGACATTTTGGGACCCTCTCCTGTTGACGCTCTTGCCCTGGGTGCATCTTGCCATGTTGAAATGGTTTCCATTTATGCCCACGACCCGGGTCAGCCATTTTGTTGATTCTTGTCCTTTCCTTTGGTCCCTTGGATTCCATCCTGCTGACCTTCAGACATTTCACTTACGCTGGACTGCCTTATCTCTTTCTCCCCCTCAGGTCCCCTCTCTCCTCTCACCAATCTCAGCCTCCAACTCTTCTCCCCCACATACCGCTCTCTACCCCTTTTTATTTTAATTTTATGTATTTATTTATTTATTTTCTCTTTTCACTCTGTAAATATGTGATATATATTGTCCAAGCCGAATTGCTGGTAAAATGGAATCCTGACAAAATCTACTATTTGTATATATGTGTATATAGAGATAACTCTAACCACTAGTATATGTAGTAGACCTTTGTATTCACTACCATTCCTATATGATTCTTAGAGTTTATCCATTTGTATCTCTTCCTTGAGTGACTTTACAACTTGTACATTTGCAATTTTTTCTATTTGTATCTCTTCCCTGTGTGACTTTACAACTTGTACATTTGCAATATTTTTTCCTGTTTGTATCTTTTATGTAACTCATGTAATCCTAAATCCTTATGTATCGCAACTGGTTCTTTTGTAAAGCACTCAGACACCTTTGGGTAATGTTCGCTCTATAGAAAATTGCATTAAATAAATAAATACATTGAATAGCTTGAAGGCTGATAATGCAATGGGCTTATCAAAAGGAAAGAGACAGAATTTTTGCTCAATAAATACCGTGAGTTTCCGAATTTTCACTTTCTTTCTAAGGTACATGTAATCATTTGATCGAGCACCAGGAAGACACATACTCTTATCTACTTAATGAGACATTTCAATATGCCTGCATTGTTTTCTTACCATGAATGTATTTGTACTGTATAAAAGCATTTAGCTATCAGACGGAATTGTAGCACTTAAATACTTGTCCGCCTCTTCCTTCGAAAATGCTGAAATGCTACTAAAAACACCATAATAATTATTGCATTTTTAATTGAATGTTGTATTTGCACATTCAGGGCATTGTCATGGATTCATGCTCTGCCTCCTTGTAGGCACATCTGACCATGGACCATTGGGAAAGGCCCTTTGTGTGGGAGGAAAGATATGAGAAATGTCATGCACTTGCAGTGCTCTGAATAGTCTCTATCAGTGTTTCTTAAACTGAAAATGGGATAACGCCACAATATAGCTCTCTTCAATAAAAAAGCGAAAACAACCAAGAGGCCATGATTAAATAAACAAATGGTTGATGGATTTCCCTTCTGTTAGAATTCATAAATCCCTTTTTGGCAGGGCTCATGGTCTTTGCAGCAGACAGTCCGTGTGTCCTCAGTTGGGCTCTTTTGTCTCATGAGGAATTAGTTGGAAGCAGGAAGAGGTGTGGGGCCGTGGGGAAGAGGTGTGGTGCCGCGGCTAGGGGGATTGACCCTGGAATCTGGGGATCACGGATCGATCCCGGCACCGGTGGCAGATTAGCCCCGCACCATGTGACTCTGGGCAATAGCTTGCTTAATCTTCCCGACGGCCCCCAGCGCCTAGAGACCCTTACGGGTGATTGTGCGCTTTACAAATGTGGATTATTATTATTACCATGCTGAACAGCAAGGTCAATGTTTCCACTTTAAATCACTTTACTATACAAGAGTCTTTAGCCTGGCTCGCCACGAGTGCTGCAGGGAAGGGCAGGCATGTTTCTCCAACAGGATTCATAGAATTCATGGTTAAAAGTATTTTCATTTGTACAAGATAAACTTGCCGGCATTTAGTGAGATTTGGCCGGAATAATGTAATAATTGTAGTGATCTGCTGGACACGTTCTAGGGTTCCAGTATATGCCCTATGTAAACAGACCGGCCTTTAGAGAGAGAGAAGGGACTGATTGTCTCCCGCAGTCTGATGCTCCAGCTGCCGCCTGCCTGCTTAGTGGCAGCCTGAACAGGAGGACAGCATGATATGGAAGAGTCCCCGTTGACTAGTGAATGAGCCCAGGATACCCCTCGAGGTACGGCAGAGACTGAGACTGTTTAACCCCATCAACGCAGTGCAGATTTACCGTGGTGCGCTGAAGAATGCTAAAACCCGCGGTTCATGACGAGCTCAGCTCGTCATGAGTGTACGAGAGGTGTACCTCATGACGAGCTGAGCTCGTCATGAGCGTCGAAGGGGTTAAAGCACGTTTCCCTGCTTGCTGAGACGCCCTCAAGGTGCCCCTGCCTGCCGCCTTTATGTCCAGGTGAGGAGGAGTGTGGAACGCCAGCCCAATAAGGCACATGAGAGATACTGGTGCTGAGGCCATCAGGTAGCGTGAGGTGCGCAGATAGTCAGTCGCAGCACCCTGCTATCTGGGGAGAAAGACTTCAATTTAAGCCCACATCGCCGCTGAGCAATGCAGCTGGATGAAAATTGCCGCGGCCTTCTGCAGTGCTTGCGGCGCCACCTAGTGGCATTGTGTTGGCACAACACTTAAGTGCAGCAAAGAATCACCCCCCCAACGAAGCAGACACTTTCACAAACATCCCTGCTGCCTCACAGATGCCACATGCCTGGAATGTAATTGTAATTCTGAAGCTTATAAAGCGCATGGTTACACTTACCAGTGTGTCCCCGCGCTGAATAAACCGCTGAGGAACCCGTCCTGGCCTGTTCCTGTGAGGCGGCCAACTCCTGGGCACCCCCTGGTGAAGCCAGGCATCCTTAGCGATTAGGGCCGGTGTGGAGACTAAGCAAGCTATTGCCCAGAGTTGCAGCGTGGGACCCCATGATTAGAGTAGGCACTGTGCCGAGAATTATCAGGTCCGCGGACATTTGAGCTCAAGACCCTGCCGCGACGGGAATTGAACCCTGGTCCCGGGCCAGACCTCTGCATCAGGGTCTGCCGCTCTAATCAGTGAGCCACACTCCTCCACAATGTCCTAAGGCTATGAGTCTGCGAGTACCCGCCTGCGGTTGTAGTTCCCACCAGTGTTGCCAGATTTTGGGATCCATCCCAAGTCCAAAGCTGTCCAACGTCAAACCCAAATTCAGCCCAACGTGGACTAGTATTAGCCCAAAACCAGCCCATAGTTCCAACCCACAAAGTATGTAAAAACAGCCTTAAGGACACATTCTCACCATAATTTTAGTTGCTGTTTGATATGTGCATAGTGGGAGGAGTTTCAATGGGCCCCTATGCACTTCTGCAATCATATCAAATTCTATTAATAATTTCTGATTTTGAAGCTAGGTTCCCTCTGTGACCTTCTAACTGGCACTTCTGTCACCACAAATCTACACCTGACCCTGGCACTGATGAATGAACTTTACAAGAGCAGATTATAGCCCATCTTAATTAAGCCCAAGTGTGGAAATGTTAAACCCCTTTAAGTAATATGGCTTCTAAAACAGTATATATAATGGATTTCGCAGGATTAAAACCACACATGATACACATCCAAACAAACAACCGCGGGGTTAAAGCAATTCCAGCACATCTGGTTTGGCAAACTGGAAGGGTCATCACAGTATGACAAGAGACCCACTCCTAGTTAAAATGTAAGAAGGCCAGCAGGAGATAGTCACTTACTCTGATGAGTCCCCTCCACTCAAAAGTCCTTCACCATGCCCACTTACACTGGCACTAAATGTTATACAGGACCTATGCTGTTGCCGTTGTGTTGAAGCACAGACTAGACTCAAGCTCCCAGTGTTAGAAGGAAGTAGGTGAGTTTGTTTGGGGACTAAATGAAAGCAAGATTTTTGAAGCAGAAAGGAGAAAGACCCCTTTCCCAACAGCTTTAGTAATACTCTCCCCATACATCTCAACACTAATGCTCCCTCAAGTCTGCTGACACAATCATCACTCCTTTTTTCCCATCCCATTCTATTATCCTTCCTAATTAAAGGAAAATAGGAGGGTTGAATATTTCTCACCACTGCAAACACAATTGTTTTTACGTTGAGATGTCCGGGGGTAATGCGGGCAGCGAAAAAAATGCAAATCATGAACACCAGAGAGAGCTGTACGCGCACAAGGAGTTCCCCATGGGTAGAGGTGGGATTGATTGTGTCTGCAGAGAAATCCGGGAGCTACAGCAACATTTTGAATGCTGTATAGTGTTAGGGCTAGGCAGGGGCGTTTCTAGGTGTTTTGCCACCCTAGGCGAGAATTGAAAAATGCCACCCCCTCCCTTTTACTACCATCATTCTCTCCCCATGTCATCCAGGCTAGAGAGGCACACCCTCTACTGCCAAACCCTTCCATTTACTATCAGGAAACACGATCACAACAGTCAGTCCAGCAAACGACCTCAACGAAAGGCCCAGGCCAGACCGTTACGGTAGCCATACACTCACAGAACTATGTACACCGATGCCCAATAGATCCTTTTGTTTAAATACCATGAGGCGTCCAGTGCACCTCGTTTTCAAAACCAGAAACAACAAAAATAATACCTTGCTCCATCTTCCAAGGCCAGACCTAGTGGTTTTACCATGTTTGTTTTTTTTCTTTCACTGAGGCACCTAAAATAGTTATCATCTACCATTGTATCCATTTAATAGAGGCTGATCACAACAATTAAAAGATTTCTATGTCAGGGAGATTATAGTTCATGATGCTCAAATCTGCGCTAATCAGAGACTATGGCAAGACGTTAATAAAGTTTGGCGTACAACACAGAATGAACTGCTTCTTGGCACTGTGAATAAAAGTTATTGACAAGCTTGTGCGTGGTACCGCTATAAGAATAATCCTGACCAGAATTTGAGCAGGCAGAATGCACACTTCACCATAGTTTACAAGGGGTTCCATGTGGTGGAACACCTTTAACCAATCCTGGGTTTGCGGCCACCTGTGAACTGCATTCTGGGATTTGTAGTCATATTTTTAACAGGGTAACCACTGGTTAAAAAATGCCAGCGTGGACATTGACGTTGGCCTAAAAAGTCACTACCGATTGACGGTATTGGGCATGACACTAGGCTAGTGGTCAGTTCTTTTTTAATTTTTTTTTACAGAGTTTTATATATCGCTAACTTGACCCAAAAGTATCGGGTACCAGAGCGCTTTACACAAGCACAAGTTACGTTACATCATGAGGACACATTCATTTTTATCAGGCACGAACAGCCTATTATTATGACAACAGGCGCAAAGTTCCCTGAGCTGCAAATATTTCAACCCAGAAATCCGAAAGAGAACAATAACTCCTTTGAATAGTTCAAGGCATGTTAAAGATGAAGCCAACTTAAGTGAAAATCTCTAATCATTCAGTTGTTAAGCCATTAACCAGTTACCAGTAATGAAATGCGTAAAGGTTACAGGATAAGAGGCAATCGGCACGCAGTTACTCTGCTCAACCTTCCAACAATGTCTTCAAAAAGGTACTGAGCAATTAAAGAAAAATATGAATACGAGTTCAGAAATAGCTCTGGCACAGACCTAGCACCGTGATAACTTCCACACGTGAGTAGCCAAGCATGAGGAGATGCTCGCCCTCTCCTCCGGGTTGGAACTCTGCGCAGAGATGATGAGAAGTTCCCCCATAACTTTTTAAACCAAGTTGACCAAATCCATTTTATTTCAGCTCCTTGGTGACAAAAAATTGAAAGTTCTCACATTGGGACGTCTCGAGCGCCACTAAGCCCAACAGGGCGCTTCGTGAAAGGAGCCAAGGAAATCCAAAATATTAGAGTAACTAAAAGTGGGAACTACCGCCCAGCAGAGAAAGAAGAGAGCAAAGTTTGGTTGGCAGATTCCACCCACCCCTTATTTAATTCCGCTTTTTCCAGCAATAAAGGAGTCAGTTAAACTGACAGTACTGCAAAGAGCAAACGATGCCCCGAAGGGTCCGGGTAGCTTGGCATCATTCCTAGACCCTGGGGATGTGCTCATTGTTGTGCCCTGGGCGCTGAGGTCGCAGTCTAGGGGCTGAACAAAGGGAGGTGTGGGGCAGAAAGACAAATCAGGTTTTCATTCATCTCCATAGTGAAGTGTTGCAGGAGGAGCACAACCGTTTCTACCATTTGGCAAGACTAGGCGGCCACCTAGCTTTACTTTCGTAGGTTCAAATAAATAACAAAATCCCCCTTTTGCCGCCCCCTCCCTTTTGCCGCCCTAGGCGGCCGCCTAGTCTTGCCTAATGGTAGAAACGGCCCTGGGGCTAGGGTTCCCATTGGCTGACGGGGTCACCCAATTACTAGGGTTATAAAAGGCCAGAGTTGGGGCGTCTCAGCCTGGGCGTCGAGGCTAATGGCGGAGAGGACAAGGGCAGTTGCCTGTTTGAGCCTGTTAAGGACGGGGAGGACAAGGGCAGTTGCCTGTTTGAGCCTGTTCGAGACTGGCCAGGGCCAGAAATGCTGCCCAATATACATACCTCCATTATGCATTTATATCCTTTCAATGTACTTATGGATCTATATATTTATCACTGTCTTCTAATTTAGCATTTCCAATGCACTTCCTGCTTTCTCAGCCTATACTTCACTCAATATATCCTCTACATCCACTCTCTCATTTAACCCCAAACCCCATACCACTCCTATGATCCCCAAAATAACCCTTTCTAGACTCTCTTCTATTCTACCCCTCCTTGCATCATCTTACACCTCTTTTACTATACAGATCCCCAAAACAAACCTTTCTAAACTCTTCCCTCTTTTCTACCCCTCCCCAACCCTTCTCAATCCAAATATCTGACTAACATATCCACCACTAAAATTACTTTCATGTTTCACCATACTAATTCAACACTAATCCTGATGGGTTCCAGAGTAGCGTGCTACGTGCGCTACAAAAACCCCGTCAGGGTAGCAAGGGCTATATAAATACAAACCTCTTTCCCTTCACTATCCCGCCACCTACCCTTCTCTACCCAAATAACTGAATAACATATCCACTACTCAAATTACTTCATATTTTACTGTACAAATTTTCAACACTAATCCTTTATGAGTTCCGGAGTGGCATGCTACTCGCCAGAAAAGCACTTCAACATCCATCAGGGGTAACAAGTGCGACATGAATGCAAACCTTTCTTCCCATTTTATCCCTCCACTATCCTTCTCACTCCAAATAACTGACTAATATCCACCACTAAAATTACTTTCATATTTCACCATATTAATTCACCACTAATCCTTTATGGGCTTCCTGAAAAGCATGTTTCAACACTCCATCAGGGGTAACAAGCGCTATTTGAATACAAACCTTTTTTCCTCCTCTATCCTTCTGCTATCATTCCAAATCCAAATAACTGACTAACCTATCCACCACTTAAAATGTACCTGCATGTTTCACTGTACTAATTCAACACTACTCCTCTATGGGTCCCGGAGTAGCGTGCTACCCGCCGAAAAAGCGCTTCGACGCCTCGTCAGGGGTGGTAATCTCTATATATATGCAATTACAATACAATACAATTACAATACATTCACAACTTTATGCCTCACCACTTTCAAATGTCACCAGCCGCAACTGGTCATGCCACATGTAGCCGGGGCCAGACTGAGGCCCAAACAATCATTCCCTGCAACGCAGGCCTCCTTGCACCATGGTGCAAGGGTACCTGCATTGGCGCTAGGTAGCTATTTTTAGCGCTAGGGCAAACATTGGAGTGCACTATATTAATGTAAATACAACGCATCCCTGCGTTTTGGAACTGGCGGAGCACGGTGCTGCCAAATTTGGCACAGTTCTGCCATTTTCTTGTAAATATGCCCCTAAATACCACAAGCAGTCATCACCCATCCCAAGGCAATGGGTGGAGCAAAAAAGACTTAAGCCTAATTGCTGTATTATTTTTGATTAATATGCATGATGATGGCTCATTTTGCACCAAAGGGAAGAATTTAAAGTTTGAAGACTGATAAGCTGTGGCCTTAGAAACTCAAGGATCATCTTCTCAAACTTTTTGTGAGAGGATTAGCGCGAGGAAAGAGTGACTCGCGTGCATGGGTTAAAAGTGCATGTACACTTCAATTAACATTTTTACTTACCGCTTCTACCAAACTGTCAGCACTTCTTTGTTTCTCGCTCTGCTTGTATGCAAAGTTAATTGGTACAGTTAAATTGGCGGGTTTAAATGTCCGGTATGAAATGTCGGTCTCGTCGGAGTACCAAGAGCATCTGTTCAGAGAGGACAGGCTGCCGTCCAACTGCTCCTTTGACTCCGCCTTTTCTACTCGGATTAGCGGGGTGTAATAGGGGGTTCGGTCTCTGATGGTTGGAGTGGCTGGAGGGGTGGCCCAGGAGCGCGTTGAACGACTGGGGGAATGTTTTTGAACTTTGGTGGAATCCAGTCCTGCAACAGCCATAATCTGAAAATAAGGAAAAATAACAATATTTGTTTCAATATGTTTGGAGAACTATCTTTTATATATGTCAAGCAATGAACATTACAATATTGCTTCACTACTTTTAATTAAATGTAATAAGAATTAATTTGTTACTGCAACAGAAAATGCTTTTTACTTTGCTATGTAAGCTAAAGCTACACGAAAGAAACTAGCCCCCAGATTCACCATGCTCCTCTTTTGCGAGTACTTAATAGCGATTATTAAGGAATCACTATTAAAGACTCGCAAAACGGGATGCAGGTAGAAATCGCAAAATTTATAGCGATTTCTACAGCTTCCTTATTTGCGATTCGCTAATTGCTAATCGCAAATAAGGAATGACTCCCTATTTGCGATTAGCAATTAGCGAATCGCAAATAGGGATGCGATTTCAAGGGTGCCAGGGTGTCCAAAGGACACCCTGTAACACCCCTAAAATGGTGATTTACACTGGTGTTGCGCACACACATGTCCAAAGGACATGTGTGTGTGTGTAACATACAACTAAGAAAAATGCAGTAAAGTGCATTTTTCTAAGTTTTCGCTATTTACCACGGAGTCAGACTTCGCGGTAAATAGCGGCCCAGAATTGCGAATTCGCAAATCTAAAATGGTTCATGAATTGCATTTAAGGAATCTCAAATAGAGATTCCTTAAATGCAATTCCTCGCAATTTAGCGATTTCAAAATTAGCGATTTTTGCATTTGGGATGATGAATCCCAAATGCAAAAAAAGCACTCGCAAAGGGCCAGATTCGCAGAATCTGGCCCTTTGCGAGCCGATTTTTGCTTCATGAATCTGGCTGCTAGTAAGCTAGGTTCCATCCTTCTTTTGTTTGTGGTGCTACACTCACAAGAGAGGATAAAACAGATGCAGTCTGATGTCGACCCTGAAGGGGGCAGTCCAGCTGACACTGAAACAAAACGCACTATTTAAAGAGGGAATGCCAGAAGCATTTCTTTCGTTTTGTCAACGCTGTGTAATTTGAGTATATTGGCAGAGAAAGCACAACATTTCAAGTCTTAGTTGTAGTAACGGTAAGTCTTGTGAAATTAGGAGATAGAAAACCATGGAAGGAGATATGTATTGGAAATATGAAGAGACTATGGGAACACTTGGGAACACCACAAGAGAGGTGGGACATAAAATGGGAAGAAAAATACACTTTTCCTGCAACAGCTCAAAGCAAGGTCTCTGCATACACTGTCGTCAGAAAGATTCTGAAATGTTATCTAGACAAACAATCATAAATCCAAACAGTTGTTTATAAATTATGGGCATGTTTGGGCAGATATATCCACTACAAAAACTCTCTTTCCAGATGAATTGTGTCATGTATCTAATTATGTTATCAAAAAGCCACCAAATCCTTGGCAGGTAGACTTTTGGGTCATTCCAACAAGAGGTAAAGCTATTACTACTGCTTTGTTGAGAAACCTCCCTACTGCAGAAAAGTGCAAAGCAGCTATCTGGAGGTCAGCTCATACTTTCTCAAGGCACTATTCTTGATTATGACTCTAGAGTTGATGCCCAAGTGGGTCAAGCCTCCTTGAAAGATTTTTCTTGGGTAGATAATAAGGTCTTTCCTTTGACTCTTTTATTCCACCACTAAGTGTGGGCTTTCTACTCTATTCACTGCTTAGAATTGTCAATAGAGATCACAGAGGGTGTTGGAAAAGTTATTTAACTGTAATCCTATTTGTTCTGCGGGGGATCAAAATTATAATTATAATAATCCTCCCTGCTCCCTGGTGCAAAAAAAGAAACATTGGTTGCCTCGTCTGCTGGATCCTGAGTTTCCATACAACAGAATTGGAGCTGTCACTATTAGGACATGTTGCGGTATTGGCGGTATGTGCTTCCTTAAAGGAGCAGTATTAGTCTTAACAGCTTCAAAGGGCTGTAGCCCATCTAGCTACATTGCACCCCCTTTATCTAATTTTTCTCTGACAGGGTTAATGATAGAGTTTTTCTTAGCATTTTTTTTTAGAAAAGTAACAATATTCAATAAATATATTTTTTTAAAGAAAATAAAAGTTGGCCAAATTAGGCTTCCTAATTTTACTTTTCAGTTTAAAAAAAAATAATTTCTTCTTTTGAAATGAAAATATGTACATACATAACTGCATTGTACATAAAGTGCTTTTTTGATTCAGCACGTGGGCAGACCTATGCAGTGCTTCTGATGATCAATGGCGATCCCCTGAATGAAATTGATTATTTAGGAGTTCCCCAAATGAGAATAAGGGGTTGTCAGATACCATGAGACAGAAAAGTCAGGCCGTAAGAAGCTTGACATATCAGAGAAAAAGTGGAGACGGCCATGTCTGCTGTGGCTAAAATGTCACCCATGACAGCGAGGGGAGATTTATGTGACATATGGCTGCTTTGCAGACCACGAAACAAGAGTACCCAAGATCCAGTTTGTCTGAGCTGAATGTGGGTGTATTGGTATAGTCCATTCTACCACAGCATTGAGGCAGGATTTGAATGTAGTTGCATTGATGGTATTTGGGCTACTCAGTCTGAGAAGTAGTTGAGAGCAATCTGCACATGTATGAACTTGGCAACCCAAAAGACTTGGGGGCATATTTACTAAGATTTCAAAATCTTAGTAAATCTAGGCCTTAATTAGAATAGATAAGCACGCAGCATAGGCATTAAACATTGTCGGGCTGGGAGAAGAGCCCTGCGGGTCTCCATTGCCATGATATCTGAGGGCTGATTGATAAGGGAGATAGAGACTCCTTGGTGTAGCACACTTAGCACATTCATCCTTCCTTTTAATTTCTGGCCGACAAGGCTAACATCTTTCACAGGCTAGGGTCCAGGTTGTCCCACCATTACCAGCAACTACCGGGCAGCCATTTCCTAGGTGACTCTTTGCCCCTGCAGTAGCGTCCAAGGTCAAAACCACCATCTTCAAGGGCCACCAGAGTACATCATCAGGTCTATACTATTGGCTTGGATTACATTCCATGGGGATTATTTACAAAACCCCTTGCGCTGGTGGTACCTCAATTTTTCCCCATATTAAAAGTGATGCAATGGCGGCCCAAGGGGCTTTTAAATAAGTTCCCATGTATTTATTGTTGCTTGCACTGTGTTTAGCTATAGTTTGTGAATACATTTGTAGTTGTAAAGATAATTTTAACACCCTGGGTGCAAAACATGAGTAGGTTTCTCCTCATTTGTTTCCTTTTTGTGCTTCTTTATTTTAAGTCTGGCAACTTTTCTGCTTCATGTGTTTTACTATTGTGAATCTTTCCTGCCAGGTATGTGTGGTGTTAAGGTACGAATCAGCAGATAATGGTTCATTCAATATAGAGCTTTGAATTACCTAGTCAGCCACTGAATTATTTTAACTTTGCTCAAACTACCTCAAAAATGACAGCCTGCTTATTTTGCAGCTAGGCCTTTTACAGGTATGCAAGATGAATGATTATCATTTCAGGTATCATTAACATGCTTCTGAGGTGCAACTACGTGTTTATACATCCGTATACTGCATTAATGAAAATATGTTGCTCTGGTTGACAAATTAATCCAAACAGTGACAGTACAAATGTCATAGGGTAGAAAAGTTCTCGGTGTATGTTCCTTTTTGAGACTTTAATATGGAGGTTGTTCTTCATCACAACGTTTTTATTTACCTGTTGCTGCATTAAATGTAGTGGTAAAGCAGTACGTTGATGAAAAGGTGGGGAGAGAGGTATGTCATCTTGACTGCTCTGTCTACGGAGGCATTCAAAGTTAAAAGATGCCCTTCGAGTTGCTAAAAACAGAAAGTATGAAAAAAATCATAACATTACACTTAGCAAACTAAAGAAAACAGTTACATGCAGCACTGAGACTTTTTACAATACCATACGGATTTACATTATTCCAAACACTAGTAAAGCCAATATGTTTCCTCCAATGTTTTGATAGTTTCCAAATTGATATTGCGTAAAGTAACTCATCGTTTCTTGGTGTTGTTGCAGGAATGCAAACTATAAGATACAATTGCTACATGCTTACACATTTGAATGGCTATACCATTATCCAGTGCAGGTACACTAGAAATGTATGGTCAGTTTTAGACAGTATTGGCAAAATGAACAATGAGGACATGCGCGAGCTGAAATAGCAAGCCACTCAGAAGTTGATTAGAACAAAGAACCCCTTCATGTTTTGTTTCAGATATTGATATATAGAAGTGAGTTTCAAAGGGAAGTAAAAGCCTACATTGCTTGCTTTCTGGAATGTTCCTTCTAACTGATACATCCAACATATTTCTTATTTTAGAAGGTTCCCCAAATATCAGTTTTGACCTTTGACCTTGCTCGCAGGCAGGTCGCTCCCCACTCCACCACACAGCCGCCAGCATCCTCGTTCCTCCTGCTGCCTGCCACGTTCTCCCTGCTGCCTGCCGTCGTGTCCTGCTCCTTCCTTCCCGCCGCTGCATCCCTGCGGCCCCACCCCTGATCCATTGGCCACCCCGCTCCCGCCTCCCAGCTGCTCCTCCCTCGTAAATGTAAATGTAAATGTATTGCGACTTATATAGCGCACGTATCACCCGAAGGCATCAAGGCGCTTGCCTTGGGAACCCGTCCTGGCTTTTCCCTGTGAGATAACCCCTACTGGGTATCCCCAGGGTGAAAGCCCGGCATCCCGCAGCGGGTGGGCCGCCGTAGTGGAGATTAAGCAACTATTGCCCAGAGTTGCAGCGTGGGACCCCATGATTAGAATAGGCACCGAGGCGAGAATTATCGAGTCCGTGGACATTTTTGGGCTCAGGACCCTGCCGCGTCGGGAATTGAACCCTGGTCCCGGGCCAGACTTCTGCATCAGGGTCTGCCGCTCTAATCAGTGAGCCACACTCCTCAACCCTCCCTCCCTATCCACCTCTTATGGAGGCCGCGCAGCAGACACGGGCAGCGGGCAGTCCGCGGGCGCGCCAAAGGCAAGCCCATCTGCGCCCATCGCGCCTGGACCGCGCCCAGCGCCCAGCGCCAGAACCCCATGACCCCGCGAACGCCACAACACCAGACTCCGCTACCACGCCAGCACACTCCATGCACTCAACGCCGGCCGAAACCACACCTGCTTCCAAGCCGCCCCAAAACGAACTCACGGACGTTTCTCCTGCCACACCTGCAGATTCACCTGCGACACAACCACCAAACCTCCAAGGACTGGACCCAACCACCTTCGCTGCATACTCCTCAGCACCCGCTCCGCAAGCAAACACGCCGTCGAGCTCTGGGATCTGCTCGACACCTCTGCCCCAGACGTGGCCTTCCTGACTGAGACCTGGTGGAACGACTCCTTGGCGCCCGACATCGCCATAGCCATCCCAGACGGCTACAAGATCACCCGCAGGGATCATGCCAACAGAATCAGAGGAGGAATAGCCATCGTCCACAAGTCCACCCTCAAAGTCGCCACCCACGCAGGCAACACCCTGAACACCGCTAAACACCTGCACTTCTGGATCCACACAACCCCAACACCACCCTCAGAGGAACACTCCTCTACAGACCACCCGGACCCCGAGCTCAATTCAGCGACTCCATCGCCGACCTCGCCAGCACCCACGCACTCGCCTCCATGGACAACATCCTCCTCGGGGACCTGAATTTCCACCTTGAGAACAACAACGACGCCAACTCCGCCACCCTGACCGTCAACCTCGACAACCTCGGCCTCAGACAACTCGTCACCGCACCCACCCACGCCGCTGGCCACACACTAGACCCCATCTTCTCCACAGGCGCCCACGTCGCCTTCGACCGCACCACCGAACTCCACTGGACCGACCACTGCTGCATCCATTTCACCTTCAACAAACCAACCACACACCACCGCACCCAACAGCTGCCTCGCCGCTGCTGGATCAAAGTCACCGAAGAACAGCTGATCACCACCCTCGCCCAGAACCCATCCACCAACCCCGCCAACCCAGACGCCGCAGCCCGCAACCTCAGACAGTGGATCGATGACTGCGCCAACACGCTTGCCCCACTCAAGAAACCCTCCAACAACCATGCCAGGAAGAGAGCCACCTGGTTCACCGATGAGCTGCAGACCTTCAAACGCGCCTGCGGGAAACTGGAGATGATATGGCTCCATGAACGCACTCAGGAAAACCACGCAGCCCACAAGGATGCCACTCGCAGAGATCACCACCTCATCAGAATAGCCAAGAGATCCTCCTTCAAGGACCTTCTGGATAACAACGCACACGACAGCAAAGAGCTCTTAAGCATCGTAAAGGAACTCTCCAACCCCAGCACCAACGCCAATGACATAACGCCCTCACAAGAACTGTGCAACTCACTAGCCATCTAGGCCAGACCCCACCTCCCCTATGAACACCACCAGCGCCAACCGCCTGACCTCCTGGTCCAACTTCAACGACGACGAGACACGCAAGGTCATGAACTCCATCCACTGAGGATCTCCATCACACCCGTGCCCACACCACGTATTCAACAAAGCAGACGCTGCCATTGTACCCCAACTACGGAAGGTCATCAATATCTCCTTCGAAACAGCGACATTCCCAGGAAGGTGGAAACACGCCGAAATCAACGCCCTCCTCAAACAGCCCAAGGTGGACCCCAAGGACCTCAAGAACTTCCGGCCCATCTCCCTGCTCCCGGCGAAGGTCATCGAGAAAATCGTCAGCATGCAACTGGCCCGCCACCTGGAAGACAACAACATCTTGGACCCGTCCCAGTCCGGGTTCAGACAAAACCACAGCACCGAGACTACCTTCATCGCCACCACAGACGACATCAGGCGCCAACTAGACAACGGCAAAACATCAGCCCTCATCCTCCTGGACCTGTCAGCCGCCTTCGACACGGTCTGCCATCGCAGTCTAAAGACACGCCTCCTAGAAGCCGGAATCCAAGAGAAGGCCCTTGACTGGACCACGTCATTCCTCTCCTGCAGAACCGAGAGCGTCCACCTCCCGCCCTTCCGATCCGAGGCCACCGACATCATCTGCGGCGTCCCCCAGGGCTCATCCCTCAGCCCGACGCTGTTCAACGTCTACATGGCCCCCCTCGCACAAGTGGTCAGCCAACACGACCTCAGCATCATCTATGCCGACGAACCCAGCTCATCCTCTCCCTCACCAAGGACCCGCACACTGCCAAAACCAACCTCCACGAGGGAATGAAGGCCGTCGCCGACTAGATGAAGAACAGCCGTCTGAAGCTGAACTCGGACAAGACTGAGGTCCTCATCCTCGGACCCACCCCCCTGCCTGGGACGACTCCTGGTGGCCGACCACACTGGGAACAGCACCAACACCCACCGACCATGCACGCAACCTAAGATTCATCCTCAACTCCTCCCTCTCCATGTCTAAACAGGTCAACGCCGTCTCCTCCTCCTGCTACAATACCCTCTGCATGCTCATCAGGATCTACAAGTGGATCCCGACCAAAACAAGAAGAATGGTGACACAGGCCGTCATCAGCAGCAGCCTGGACTATCGCAACGCACTCTATGCAGGAATCCCAGCCAAACACCTACGACGACTACAATACATCCAAAACGCCTCTTCCCGACTAATCGTCAACGTCCTTCGCCACAGCCACATCACCCCCCACCTGAGAGACCTACACTGGCTCCCGGTCGACAAGAGGATCACCTTCAAGCTCCTCACCCATGCACACAAAGCACTCCACAACGCCGGACCAGCCTACCTAAACAGCAGACTCAGCTTCTACACCCCCACCCGCCAGCTCCGCTCCGCCAGCCTCACCCTCTCCGCTGTCCCCCGCATCCAACGAACAACCTCGGGTGGCAGATCCTTCTCCTACCTCGCCGCCAAGATCTGGAACACCCTCCCTACCCACCTACGGCAGACGCAAGACCTACTCGCCTTCAGAAGACTCCTCAAGACCTGGCTCTTCGAGCAGTAGCGGCACCCCCTCCCCTCAGCGCCTTGAGACCCTTACGGGTAAGTAGCGCACTTTACAAGTACTCTGATTGATTGATTGATTGATTGGTTCCAGAGATTGTTGCACAGGGCTCCTAACAATCCCACTGGCCCCACACGCTTCACCGGTAAAGACTGAGAAAAGGAGTTTGGGGGTAAGGGGTCAACAATGACTTAAAACATAAATATTCCAATGATCAGTGCAAGGAGGATTGTTCAAACTGTTCCAAAATGAGGGTCACAAGCTGTAGGCACAGGCAATCCCTACCAAGTCGAGGGGCCAATAAGTCAAAAACCTGGGTCCTTCTAGGACTGGGAAAAGGGAAGTCCTGGAATTTGTTTCTGGATATCATGCAGGGATGGGTTGCAAGGGCTTCGAGATTTCTAGTTAGCTCATTCCCACAAGATGTCATCATATTGTCTTTAATTAGCTTAGCTTTGCTCCTCTTCCACAGGTCAGGGATCTGCTCATCTTCTTGCAAAGGACAATTCTTATTCCTCTTCATTCAGGGCGTGGCCCAATAGCAGGTTTCTCACAGGTCTAGTTCTATCCTGGGGACCAGCCATTAGCGCGGTATTGGCCCTAGAAGGTGACTCACATCCGAAGAACTCTCTAAATGAACCTTTTTTAAAAAGCTGTTTTTCACCTAGGTTTAATTTTACCTTACAGAGAGGGGCGGGTAAACTGAATGGTGGTCTCTAAGTGGAATTAGGTATAGTGGAGGTAAGCCTCAAATAACTCAAGGGGGGAAAGAAAAGCATGCTCAAGCTGGTTGTAAAGCATTCATGTATTGTTGCCTAAAGTGATTGTGTTTTTTAAGCACAGCGCAGCTCCACTGGCAGAAGGAATGTGCCCTACCACTAGAAGTTGAAAGGTCCTTCTCAAAAGAATCAACATTTCCCCGTCATTCTTTCCACTGGATCTCCAGGCACACCAGAACCATTGCACTCTCTCTCTCGCCCAAATTCCTATTTCCCCCAGGGTCAGTTGCTGGTGTCAGTGGTTTCTTCTGATACTAAGGATTATCCTCAGGGGAAAGAGGAGGAAGATCTTTGCTTCCGTAGAAGTACTGGCCATTGATGTGAGTGGCCCTTGGTGTGACACATGGTCATTGTTTAATTTACCTGCCTGAAAATGCCACGCTAATGCAGCGGTAGAACTTGGTGGTACTCTTGTGTACAGGCTGGCATGTCAAGGTTTTCCACTGGCAGAATCAGTTGATGCTCCACCGGTGGGAACCCTGCTGTTTCTCGCAACCTCTACATGGCTCTCTTACTTATTTTAATGCTCTCTCTGACGGATACATATTCTTTACACATAATCTCCTCAGGCTGGATTCAGAGATTTCTTTGCATTTTCAGTGGATATGTACCATGGGCTGCAACAAATAGTTACCCGAAGAGACAGAGTGGTCCATAAAAGGTGCCAAATGGTGCCCGTATTACCAGTATCAATTTCCATGCTCCACAGAGGCCAGCATGAAAAACGTTTAAGCCAAGGAAAGGATACAGTTACCTTTAGCTTAGCTCCATTAATGTCAGTCTGTAGGTTTTTTCACCATTGGCAACCCAACACATGGTTATCCCTGTCTCCTTATGGTAGAGCTGTGAACTGCTCCTCCTATAGATTTAGCTGCAGTTCGTAAGGTGAGAGCGGTGGGGCTGGGTGGGGGGGGGGGTTCGACTGACGGCTACAGGGAAAATTAATTATTTATCTAATTTGCCCTCATCGTTTGTCGACATTCCCCACAACTGGTCCTACCACCCACTGCTCTTACCTGAAGAGCTTTGAGTGCTAAGACACATTGGGAAGGCATATATGGCATACTCTCTTCCATGAGCATAAGCACACGCTGGATGGACAGGTTCTTTCTTTTGGAAAAGAGGTCAAATAGTCCACGAATTATGACTGATGGTGGGGGGACACGAGAAGGTTGTTCATAATTAGAAATGGTCTACATACCAAATTCCCATTTTGTACCCTTGTACAGGTTCCACAGCAACTTCAAACGAGAAAAGTAGAATGAATAAGAGAGCAGCATCAGGAGTCTTACCACTTTAGCTGGAGGTATCTACAGAATACGGTCAGGGAGTGTGGAGTAGCCCAAACAGCATCCTGGCATATAAATTTACCCTAGAAATGCCTGGATAATGTGACCAGTGCCACCTCCGTTCTCTCATAATAACACATTAAGCTTGGGCTCAATGCAAAGTGTGGTACCATGTATGTAGAAATGGTGGCCATAATAACCACTTTACGGATAGCATTATCTCCAAATCCAATGGAAAGTTGGTTTGATCCCTAGTTCAATTAATATAAAAATACAATGCATGCTTCACATCAAGGTTGTGCTGGGTCAGAAGTTGCGGAGTAATGGGGACTTCAGAAAAATATTAAAGACTAATTTTGCTGAAGAGAAACTCTGACTGCCTTTCCGGATAGAGGAAATATGAGCCCGAAGAACCACCATTTCCCTTCAAAACATCACGAAGGCCCAAGATGTGTACAGAGCCTATAGCTTTCTTATACCCCCGGCCAATGGAATGGCCAATAAAAATACCATATTTCTTGAAAGGACATTTAGGTCACTGGATGGATTTGGCTCAAATGGCTTGTGCTTCAGTATGGCAACAATCAAATTAAGGTGTCAAAATGGGGGGATGCCATACTGGAGGAAATAGATTATTTAGACCTTTGAGATGTCTTCTGACAGGCTTGTTGAGAGTGGAGAATGACTTCCCTGGCCTGTCCAGATAGAACCCTAAAGCCACAGGGAGTACTCACCAACACCCCTTTCTCAGTCAGCCTGTGTATAAGGGTCATGACATTATTGAGAATGTAAAATGGTTAATATCCTTCTCCAGCCCAGTGACAGAACAACAGCCATGTGCTCTCATGTTGTGTTAAAGCTGTGTGATGGTAGGGAGGGACTCATCCTCTGTCACAGACAAGACATCATTCTTCAGAAGAGGCAGGCATGGTCTCCCCAGAGTATAAATCTGGCAAAACCCTGGCCTCTCTCTGGTCTTCTGCAAGTCACTTGGGATCAGAGGGGTGGGGAATAAACATACAGAAATATTCTTGTACATTCCACCATACAGCTGTCCCACAGAAACAGAGATAGCTGCCCATCCCGTAAGCTAACAGCTCATGCTTGGTATTTAAATGGAACGTAAATTCTTCTATGGAAATTAAAATTTCCTGCAGGCTCTCTCACTCATGCGATAAGTAAAGACTCTTGGGGGCATATGTACAAGAAATTAACGCCACCAGAACGCCACTTTTTAAGACGTTCTTGTGGCTTTAAGTCCACACCTTATTTACAAGGTGGTGTTAAACCCCGTAAGATGGCTTAACCCTGCCTTGTAAATATGCCCCCTTTCACGCTTCACTTCGCGTGGAAGGGGTGTGCAATGGGTGTTGCGGTGAGCGTTCCGCCGCATCACCCATTGATTTTGACGCTGCCCCCTATTTACAATGGTGGCGTAAATATGGGACAGTGCCAAAATGAAGACCAAAATAAACCTGGTCTTCACATGGCGAAATGAGGAGAAATTATTAATTTCTCCTCGTTTTTGCTGTTTCTATGTGCGCTGCATTGTGCAGCACATCTAGAAACAGAAAATTGCCATGAATGATTGTTTATGTGCAGGTGTCCCTTCCTCCACATAAACCAATCATAAAAAATGACGATTTGCAACTTCTATGTGTGGTGCACAATGCAGCACACACAGAAGCAGCAAAACGAGGATTTTGGATTGTTTATGTGCAGGAAGGGACACCTTCTTGCACATAAACAATTATTCTCACCTGCACCTGTTACTTTTCTCCTGGTAAGCTTCCCCATTGTCCCAGGCAACCAGTGGTGCGTGCCATACCTATACTGTGTCCCCCTTTTACCTGCTGCAATGGGTCAAGTGGGCCCCTGTGTCGTGGGGTGGAAGACATCATCAAGATGGAACAGGCCCCCCCCTGGTTCCCAGTAGTAGGCTGTCTGTGTAGCCACTCAGCTTGCTGCGGAATTGCACCTCGTCCTCACCCCCCCTCCAATCGTTGCCTTCAGCCGGCTGCTCGCTCTAAGCCAGTGTGCTCTGTCTGCCCAAACTGAGCTCCAAGCCACACGCTACCGGAATTTCCAAACAGTCACAATCACTCAACGGCAGCAGTAATGTCACTGATCCCTACCCCTTACCTGTCCACTAGCAAACGTGCAGTCTGCCGCGTCCTGCTGAGGCCCTCCAAAAGCACTAGGAGTCTTGAGATCAGACAGGAGGATCCCATAACGTCACTGCTCCCCTCAGAACGTCCCCGCACCCTTCAGAACAGGTCCGTTACAGTGGCCTCCAAAGTCTCAACCCTGTCTCATGGGGGCTCAGCACAGAGAGTCTCCGATGAAGGGCAGTGAGGGGGCAGTCTCATCCGATACACTCGCTGCGTCCTCAGGATCCTCCCGTCGATGCACTCGCTGCTACCTCAGTTCCCAAGTTCAACTCCCCACCCACGGGCACTATGAGCAAGTATCAGGAGGGTGTGCAGGCCGCTATCAACTGCAGAAGCTAAGGTCCGCTGCTTGCTCCATTGTGCCTCACCCCCCACTCTGCTCACTCAGTCAGGCCTCTCTCCTTGGGACTCTGCAAGTCCTCAGGTCCGCTCTCTCGGCACATCTTGTGGCCTCCATTGCAGCCCAATAGTAGAGCAACCGCATCTAAGGGACATCGCTCTAGTTCCCACCATCAGTTGATTTCCCGGGCCATGTAGCTGTCTGCTGGTTCATCTCGCTGGTGGTCGCCACTGCGCTTGCAAGAATGGGCACACGCTCAGCTCAGGGCCGTTGGTGAGGAGAGGAGCTCCCCTCATTGTATGGGCACCCCCTCGGCAAAAATGGAGAGTCAGGATACCATTTGATGGGGCTAGCCAGCCAGGAGCTCCAATTCTTTCTACCTATGCCATTGGCACCTAGCCAAACCTCCCAGAGATGATGAATGATTATATAGAAATCCTGTGTTTCACAGAGTCCACAGGAACAGGAAGGTCACCTAAGTTGGGGGGCCAGCAGCCACTCGACCAGACAGTGAGTGGCATCCCCAACAAGAACTTGTCTTTACTCTGTATTCAGTTTTGATGAGTTCTTGCTCATTCAAGAAGGAACAGCAGACATCCTGTCTAGAAAGTAATCTTGAAGGGACTGCAGAATACTGTCCGGGTGCAAGATAGTTGACGTATCAAAAGTGGGAAGCACTCTTGCGGTCAGTCATGGATGAAGCTATCAACTGGAGAGCATATCACCTTATTTCCGTGTCATAACAGTGAGAGGTGAGTGTGGTATGATTAATAAAATGCTAGAGAGCGATCAGAACAACAGCTCCTCCCTGAACCATGATCATTCCAAGCCGATCTGGAAAAGACAGCACATGACCTTGGTGCCATGCAAAGACATCAACCCAGTCAAAATCAACAAAGGCAGATAACAGCAAAACGTTTCAACAGATACATATCATTTTATGCCGAACCCATGATTGCCAGCAATTGTCAACAAGAAAAGAAAACACTAGGACACACATCTATTAACCCGTTGACTGCTGCTGTCGGCCAACGGTCGTCGCGAGCACTACCTCGGTAGTGCTGCGCATGTCCATTGGCCGACACGGCCCCGCCCGTTTCTTAGAACGTTCCGCACTGGTGCGGAACGTTGAGCGCAGCCAACGGGTTAAGCACCTACAGTTATTTAGCGATTGGCAGGCATTCCAAATCAACATAATATTTTCTCATTCAAGTTACTATGTGTGGTGATTGGTAAACAGTCATAATATTGATTCCAAAATATAGAATGGACATAATATCGAAGTAAAAATATAGAATGGACAAAATATCGAATGGACACAATATAGTGGTTAAAAATATCGAATTTAAGGTAAGTAATATCGATTTTCAAAATATAGAAGTCAAAATATCGAAGTATACCATATAGGCAATAAATATATCGATTTTTTAATAATATCAATTTTTTTAAAGTGTTTTGTATGTTAGTATATGTGTGAAAAGTGTATAATAATTTTTGTAATGTATGTTTAATGCATTTTAAATAATGAATTTTATGTTATTTAATTTTTGCGTAATTTAATTCTGTAGCGGGTTGTGGGTTTATAGGGGAATAGGGTGGGAAGTAATTTAATTGTAATTAATTAAATATTTTTATTTATTGGTATTCATTTTGAATGTATTGTTATTTCTTAATTGGTAATTAATTTTTATTAATTGCCAATTAATTTGTATTAATTGATTAATTGTTAATTATGTTAATTGTCTAAATTTATTTTCTGTAGCGGGTTGTGGGTTTATAGGGGAATAGGGTGGGAAGTCATTTAATTGTAATTAAGTAAATAATGTTTTTCATTTATTGGTATTGATTTTAAATTTATTGTTAATTAATTTTTTAATTGGTAATTAGTTTCTATTAATTGCCAATTAATTTTTATTAATTGGTAATTATTTTGTATTAATTAAATATTTGATAATTATGATAATTGTATTAATGTATTTTCTGTAGTGGGATGTGGGTTTATAGGGGAATACGGTGGGAAGTAATGTAATTGTAATTCATTACATATTAAAAATACTTTTTGTATATTGATAATTAATTTACTGTTAATTTTTAATTGGTATTAATTTTTATTATTAATTAGTTTTTGTTATTGAAAATTAATTCGTTGTTAAATATTTATGAATAGGTTATTAATGTTTAATAACTAATATGTAGTTGTATTTCTAATTAATTATTACTTAATATTAAATTGGTTATTCATTTCAATGAATGTTTTATTGGTATTGATATTTAATTTATTTTTAATAATATATTAAATCATTACTTTCCCTACTGTTAAACTCACTGGAGTGGGAATAGTAATTTTCACCCTCCCGCTATCCAACGCTTTCCCTACTGTTGCACTCTCTGGAGTGGGAATAGTATTTTTTACCCCTACGATATCCAACGCTTTCCCTACTGTTGCACTCTCTGGAGTGGGAATAGTAATTTTTACCCCTACGCTATCCAAAGCTTTCCCTACTGTTGTACTCTCTGGAGTGGGAATAGTAATTTTTACCCCTACGCTATCCAACGCTTTCCCTACTGTTGCACTCTCTGGAGTGGGAATAGTATTTTTTACCCCTACGCTATCCAACGCTTTCCCTACTGTTGCACTCTCTGGAGTGGGAATAGTAATTTTTACCCCTACGCTATCCAATGCTTTCCCTACTGTTGTACTCTCTGGAGTGGAAATAGTAATTTTTACCCTTCCAATATCCAACGCTTTCCCTACTGTTGCACTCTCTGGAGTGGGAATAGTAATTTTTACCCCTACGCTATCCAACGCTTTCCCTACTGTTGCACGCTCTGGAGTTGGAATAGTAATTTTTACCCTTATGCTATCCAACGCTTTCCCTACTGTTGCACTCACTGGAGTGGGAATATTATTTTTTATCCCTACGCTATCCAACGCTTTCCCTACTGTTGTACTCTCTGGAGTGGGAATATTAATTTTTACCCCTACGCTATCCAACGCTTTCCCTACTGTTGCACTCTCTGGAGTAGGAATAGTATTTTTTACCCCTACGCTATCCAACGCTTTCCCTACTGTTGCACTCACTGGAGTGGGAATAGTATTTTTTTACCCGCCCGCTATCCAACGCGTTCCCTACTGTTGCACTCTCTGGAGTGGGAATAGTAATTTTTACCCTTACGCTATCCAACACTTTCCCTACTGTTGCACTCACTGGAGTGGGAATAGTATTTTTTACCCCTACGCTATCCAACGCTTTCCCTACTGTTGCACTCACTGGAGTGGGAATAGTATTTTTTACCCGCCCGCTATCCAACGCGTTCCCTACTGTTGCACTCTCTGGAGTGGGAATAGTAATTTTTACCCTTACGCTATCCAACGCTTTCCCTACTGATGCACTCACTGGAGTGGGAATAGTATTTTTTACCCCTACACTATCCACCGCTTTCCCTACTGTTGCACTCTCTGGAGTGGGAATAGTAATTTTTTCCCCTACGCTATCCAACGCTTTCCCTACTGTTGCACTCTCTGGAGTGGGAATAGTATTTTTTACCCCTACGCTATCCAACACTTCCCCTACTGTTGCACTCACTGGAGTGGGAATAGTATTTTTTACCCCTACGCTATCCAACGCTTTTCCTACTGTTGCACTCACTGGAGTGGTAATATTAAATGTTACCCTCCTGCTATCCTACGGTAAAATATTGTACATTTTTTATTAATAACTTAAATTAATTATATCTTAATTTTAAGGTTATTTGAGTATTTTTAAGTATGTTTTAGTTAATTATATTTATTATTTCATTAATTTTAAATTACTTTTAAGGCATTTAAAAAAATTCGATATTTTGACTGACTATATTTTTTACAGACTATATTTTGGATTCGATATTTTTGTACTTACCTGTTTGTAGATAGGAATTCGATATTTTGGCATTCTATATTTTGGTGACTATATTTTGGTAAGTCTATATTTTGTCATTCTATATTATGTCAGTGATCCGTGGTGATTGATATAATAGGATTGTAGAAATGTATACTTACATGTAGGAGTTGGAGGTAGTAAGCGTCTCTTAGGGGACTTTTTTGTGTCATAAAATATCTGCGAGTCATCTTCTTCAAATAAGCCATATGGGTGATGATAACCTTTTGGTCTTTCATAATCCACATCATTGCCTTGGTATCTGTCATGGTAATCATATGTTTGCCTGAGTAAACAAAAATAGTTTATACATTTTAAGATTCAAATTAGGGCTCTTAATTCTGTCTCAGACATATAGAAATCTAATAGAACTTTGGCTTTTTGGGCATCCCAGCCAAGTACCACGCATAAGGGGTCAGAGTAAAGCATTTTAGTGCTGGTGTCATCACCGCAGTAAAATGCATTGTTACTTAATGGGCTCTGTAGCTTCTCCTTTGCTTTCAATAAACCAAACTGAGCTGTGGCCAGGCCCGGCCTCTCTGAGCCATGTGAATCCAGTGTCACTAAAAACAACATAAAGAGAGAGGTTCCGGGCCCAGCCTCACATGGATCTGACACCCTCCGTTGTTTCCCGGCCCACACAGTTGATTTACCCAGATGGTAGCTCGTGGTTGATTTTTCCGGATCTGCTACACCTGCCCAGAAAAGATGGAGCCTCAAGATCCTCACAGTACTGTATGTAGCAGGCATGCTGGTGGACAGTGAGCGAGGTGGTTGATGTTTTGCTCACCGGGAGCAGCATTAAGGTTTACGGTGCTGATCTGAGCTGAGCTGTGCACTTCAAGCTCCAAGATGAGAAGCTTTCTTTGTGAAAACTGATGGTGCCCTGATCTACTCTGCACAGCAGTCAGTCACCAGGAGAAGAGGGACACTGATTTGGCCCTGTACTGGTGCACTCTGCACGAGTAGTTGCGGTGAGAGCAGCAGGTTCGCAGTTCCAAGCTCAAGTACAGAGCACAGAGCTTTCAAACAGATCCCCAGGTACCCAGAAGTCTAACTCTCTTGTAACCTAGTACCTCAACTTGGGACCAATAAACCTACGCAGGAACTCCTGCAGCGCTAGTAAGTTCACCTGCTGCTTCTCTGGTCACTCAAACCATCAGTCATAGGTTAGCAGCGGTTAGAAGGAGTCCGAGGTGTGATGGATGCAGCAAGGTGAGAGGGTATGGGCATATGAGCAGAGTGCATGTGTGAGGTCAGCAGAGTGAGCGAGAGAAAAGAGGAAGAGTCATGAGTTAGGATCATGTTTAGAGGCCAGGGGCACAGTTAATTCTCGAGGCAAATTGACAAAGTATATGGGTATGAGAGCAGGAGCAGAATGAGATGGTAAAGTGGAGGGGTAGGCATGGCAAATGGAAAAACAGAGTGAAGGATACTGCGGAGTCAGTATGAGTAAAGTCAACATGGCGGGAGGATAAGGGCAGAGAGAGGAAGAAGCAGCTAAGTGAAACATGGTAACAGGCTAAGGGTACTATAGATTGTGAGGAGACTAGGGGCAGGATGATAGTAGCACTTGTTCACAAATAAGGAGCAGATTGAGTGATGATATGTGCAAGGTAAGTGCTAAGACAGAGACTGGTAAGAAATAGGTGAAGGGTCGGATATAATAAAATGGAAGTGACTGCAAGGAGATAGCACCAGAATGAAAGGAAGCAGTAAAATTACAGTGTGAAGTAGAATCAGCAAAGTGACGGTGTAGTGGCAGAACAAGAGGATAGAAGTAGAGCGCGCAATGAGACGGTAGGTAGTCTGACAAGGTATGAGGCGATAGGAGCGTAAGATAAATAAGGTGTAATACAGTTGACAAGCCTGTTGCTGTAAGTTTGTGAATAGATAGGGTTAGAGATAGAGGGAGAGCAGTTGTAGTGTAAAAAGTCATGAACAGTGAGTTTTGACGTGGCATGAATGCAGGTTATAAAAGTAGGGGTGGACTGGGTGCAAACTGAGAGGACATTATCATGTCAGTGAGTGGGGTTAGGGGTGGAGTGCCGGTGTAGGAATAGTGAGGAGAGGAATAGTAGACATGTGCTGCCTGAGACCTGTACATCATCCTGAAAGGATATTTACTCACCAAGACGCTATCTACGGTTGGAATTGACTCTAGAATAACTCTGGCATGGCTGGGCAAGCTAGATGGGTCATTGTACCATTGTAAATGAATGAATGAAATAAAATTTATAATGCGCAACTAAAACCCGAAGGCATCAAGGCGCATTGCAGTCTGGCTAATTAAATGTATGTATTGTGTGGGTCCATGTATACTCATTACAGCATGAGGCTATTCATGCATGTACTCCCTGGTCCCATTAATACTTTTGCAGCCTGCTGTCACTGATGCTTGTATCGTCTGGGGTTACATGGAAGTCAGAAGTTGGATGAGCTTGGGTGGGTACAGCGGGCAGGAGGATAGGAAGCCTACCTCTATAAAAAAGCAAGGAACTCCACACAGCACCTTGTGTTTACGCTTCTCTGTTTTGAATGCGGGAAGATCCTGGGGCTTGCTACTGTGAAGTCTCAATTGGGCCAGCAAAGGGTTGTTCGGATTTACTTTTATGGGCACTGAGATCTAAGCTGTGCCTTCTACTGAGGCACAAATGAAGGATGTGTCCAAGAACATTTTGTAGAGGAAAGTGATGTGTTACTCAAAATGTCACACATAAGATGTGACCCTGTCAGACATGAGCACACCTCAAAAAAGGAAATTTGCCACATAAACTAACTGAAAGATTTGCAGCCCTTTTTGGACAGTAAAACATACTAAATGAACAAGTTACTTATCTCCAGTAATGATTTTTCTGGTGGTTACGCTACCTGTAGATTCATTACCTCCTTTTTTTGCAATCTGTTTTTATTAAGTTTAACATTTTCAACATTTCGGCCACCGTACACACATACATTGTACACAAATCATTGAGTAGTTGACATACAGTGGAGATTGTTGTAGTGAGTATTCTATACCAAAAATACTTACAAGTGCGACCGAAACGGTAAATTGCAACATATATAGAAGGAAAATATTTATATTAAAGTCCTTGATAATGGTTATTAGTGTCCACTTGCTGCCACTAATGCCCATTTATACAATGTGTATCAGTGCTATATGTCTTCTTCAAGCATTATCTAATGCATTTTGGTGGCGGGTGATAATGTAACGGGGCATCTCAAAATATAACAGGTTGGTGCGTAACTACGTTGGAGCTTTCCACCGATTCCCCTGCCTGGTGTATTTCGTGCAATGTTTACGCAGTGAGTACTTCGGTATGTGTGTAAGGGATAGTGTTAGGTGATGCGTGTTCCTATTCATTGTCTAGTCTGTTCACTCCATGTCCTATTTCATACAATTTCTGCATTGAGAGTGTGCTTTCCTATGCTGTGGGGCTTTCTGAGGATATGATTTCCATATTGGTGTTATGAATGAATAGCATCCCAGTTAGCATCACATCCTAGCTTGCAACAAGTGGGATCTGGCATATACCCATAGTATCTTCTCGGCGAAGCGCAATACTTTCAGCCTTGTCCCACGTAAGCATGCATCGTATTTATGCCAGAATATAAGGTGGGTGAGACTCTTTCCATCTTTTTGTGATCAGTCTCTTTACGACTGCCGTTCCCAAGTCTAAGAACTTGGAGGTCACTTTATTGCTTCGACTTCTGCGATAAAGATGCATGATGTAGATGTACTAGTCAAATGGTAACATGCGGTCCGTGCAGTGACTTAGTATATCTGCGATTACCCCCCAGTATGCATGCAGGTGTGGGCAGTCCCACAGCATTTGTATTAGCTCAGCGTCCCCAAGGGAGCAGCGGGGGCAGGTGGCATCTATATGTTTGAAATATCTATTGATTTTGGCGGGTGTAATATATGCCCTTTGAGTGACATAGTACTGTATTTGACGTAAGGACATATTTCTGGGGATGTGCACAGGACTTTGGAGCACTGAGGTCCACTCAGAGTCTGTAAGTTGGCGTTGCATATCTCTTTCCCAGCGAAGCTGAAGGGGCATTAGGTTGACTGCTGTGTGGTATTGCAGTGAATCGGCGCACCATTGTATAAGATGCCCTCTCTGTCCTATGACATGCACATATTGTACAGTGAGGTGTGTTGGGGTTTCTGTTGTAAGTAGATTAGGTAGGCAGCAGGACACGTCCTCAGGTTATTAAGATATATGTATTAAGTTAGTATAAGATAAGACAGCAGAGCAGTAAACCCCACAGCTGACCAGACCAACTGCCAAGGCGGAATCCACACACACCAGATAGAACACACTTAGGTACTATGGGAGATAGAGAAGGTAGGAACACTAAGAAAGGACTACAGACACCAAGTAGTCATATTGAACCAAGTAAGAATATACAACAGTTTCATTAGTCACATCGCCCCATTTAGAGGTGAGAGGGGCCAACAATGATCGATGTAGTAGCAATTGGCCTAAGGGTAGCTCGTTCTCCCCTATTAGTGTTGCATACAGGATGAGGGTGCCCTCCCTGCTTCACACCAGCTTCTCAGTTCAGTGGACGTTGTCACAGCCTGACCTCTGGGTGTTTGTAGATTCATTACTTCTTGAATCTCCTCAAGGTGCCAGGCTGGATCTAGAAAAGTTGAAACATGTAGGTGGCACTCAACTCCACATCAATGCCAGGTATCACCATATACTTAACACCATAGTCATATAAGCACCACACTTGTGCCCTGATATCACAGGCACAGACGACACCGACATGACTGAACATTCTATGCAGTGTACTAAGACTAAGCTGGGACCTAATTGATGGAACTCTGCCCATTCTGCAGGACCAGAAGGTGGGGGGATCGGTGAGGAATCTGCAGGTGGATAGAGTATCCACCAGAAAGATTGTTACAGAAGGTAAGTAACTTGCACTTCTGACGGATACTACTACCTGTGTAGTCCTTATTTTGTACATCAATAACCAAGCAGTATCTCCCTGAAGGTGCATCTAAAGAGATTGTCATATCAAAAAGTCCTACAGAGGAGATCTGGTGAAATAGCTACCCATGCGGACTTCAGAGTTAAAGCAAATATACCAAGTAAAGCTATAGACCGAAATCCGTTACCCAACCCGTTAGAATCAGAACTCCCTTTGACGGGCAAGAAGTCTTCCCCCTGGTAGAATGGGCCCAGTGCCCTCAGGAGGCTCCTTTTTGGCAAAAGAATAACAGATCTTAAAGCACAACATAACCCATCTAGAAAGCATCCTCTTCTGAATGACTCTGCCTTTATTAGCCCCTGCATAGACAATGAATAGAATATCCTCAATCTAGTCATTTGCGTTGTATTTTCCTTGCGCCATATGCATATAATTAATTTCTTCATTACAATTGCATAGTTTGTTCATTATTTCATTGCTTACATTAATTCTATAGAGTGGTGCTTTGATACAGGTTGACAGTGGAAAAATAAGTTACGTATTCAATAGAGTGAATTACTCAGGCAAATGTACAGAAGAAATTCACGCAATTCTTTTCACACGTTACATCACAAATCATGACGCCTTCTCCTCTCATAATAATGCTGAGAAATCGTATTTAGGTCAGAGGAACAGGAATCTCAACAGAGAGGACCATCAGTTTTCTGAAGGACCATCCAAGCAAACTTTCTCAAACAAAGTACAGAACATAGATAGAAACTAACCTTGCGTGCTGCTGCCTGAGAAACACTGAAAAGTTGGGAGCGAAATGTCAATGTGTGAAAAGGCCAGCTACAAAACATGGTTATAAGCACTGTTGCGCTAATATGAATGTTAGAGGGAGGTTATGAAGGGAGGGATTCTGATGAAGCTGTACCCCTTCAATAGTTCGACTTAATGATCACCATCTAATATGTGACATTTTTTCTTGAATTTACATGTATCACACTTTTTCTTTTCAGCGTTATTTTAAATTCTGCAATGATTCTAATTCATATAATCTGCAAAAGATCCAGACTTTAAAATGTAATAAGCCTTTAATAAATACTCAATGTATCGCGGCTAGAGGTGGGTCGGGACCCTGCCCTGCGGGAGACCTGAGGAGCCGTTTTACCACCGGGGGACTGCTTGCTGTTTGTTGCTCTCTGCCCCTGCTTTCTGTGTCCGGGGATTCGGCGGGTGCGGCGGCCGGGGACTGCGAGTACCAGCATTCCCTTGACCACCAACAGCTGGTACTCTTCCCCTGCCGGCCCCGCCTCCTGCCTCCTGCCTGTTGCTACTACCTCTTGCCGCCCCCGCTCCGCGGGTGCGACTCGCGGCTAGAGGTGGGTCGGGACCCTGCCCTGCGGGAGACCTGAGGAGCCGTTTTACCACCGGGGGACTGCTTGCTGTTTGTTGCTCTCTGCCCCTGCTTTCTGTGTCCGGGGATTCGGCAGGTGCGGCGGCCGGGGACTGCGAGTACCAGCATTCCCTTGACCACCAACAGCTGGTACTCTTCCCCTGCCGGCCCCGCCTACCTGCCTAATTAATACACTCCCTGTGTCCGTCCCGCGGGACGCACGCGGGACGAAGCGCGGGCAAAGGGCGGGCCCTCTGTGGCCCTCCGAGGCCAGAGGAGGACGGGACGGGCCACCCCACTTCGTTCTACCACAGAGGGAGGTATCGTGCCTTAAGAATATTATTTGCTATTTTGGTTGACTTTTATTTTTTGACTTTTCTTTAAATTACTACAAGCACGATGCCCATATGGGAGGAACTTAACGCCCTGTGCGGTACAAAGTACGCCCCTGATCTCATAACCTCCCCATCTGTGGATTCTTTTTGTCTTAAAGGAAATGGCCCCGCTGATAAAGCTCACAACGAAGTAAATGCCGCCCCCCTGGGTTCTTACAATAGATGGAGGCATGACATTGAAACTAACTTTGGGAACAATACAAGTACACAAATACTGTGCAATGTTATACCATCACTTGCCAACCCAATAGCATTCATCGAGGACCCGGCCGCGGACAAACCTGAGGTCCCCCTTTTGTCTCTGAATACGACTTTATTGGCCAAAATCGAGCAACTGCTGGTTGCTACCATCTCTCCCTTGGTCACAAAAATGAATGATCTAGGGGATAGGCTGACCAATATTGAGTCAGTAATAAGAAAGCACTCGCTTCCAGCTACCATTAGGGCCACATGCGTCTGCCCTAACCCTATCACCGCCCCCAAATGTATAAATCGGGTAATGAGGCCACCCAAATTCAGCCATTACGTTCACCTATTCCAAAAGGCCCCAAAGTATCTGTCAAACCTGCTCCAAAAACCCACAGAGTGGCTAGACCCGCCTCAGCAAGAATTCCATATATTAACCTGCCCCCTGAGGCTGCCCCGTATGTATCTGTCCTCTCTGGGGTCCCTGCCCTCACCCAGGGAACACGCGAATCCCAGCAGGATTTGCTAAATAAGGCCACCTATTGGCTAAAAAAGAATAGACCGCTGCCGCCGGGGCTAGACGGGGGTATCTTGAGTGTCAGGAGGGTGGGATGGCTAGGGACGCTGCCCAAATGTACTGCTGGGGATCTGATACTAATTAAATTTAAAAACACTAATGTTGTCCCCTTTTTGCGAGCTTGTACCCCCAATGATAGACAAGGCACAATTCGCGTTTGGGATCTATATGATTTTTACCCGAGCTCCCCGCACATTATGGAATGCCCCTAATTTATTTTTGTACTTTTTATGATTATTGATCTCCTTTATTCAAGAGTTGGAAATATATGAATATATGATTTGTTACTTGTACTCATATGCACTGTATAAACATCTATTGCACTTAAAGTACTGTAATTTTGAATATGCTGAACTGTATTTTATGATTGTACTTTTATGGATTTTTGTGTAATCCGAATAAAGATTTTGAACTGAATACTCAATGTAGATTTCTTACGCTTGACCATTTTTGGTGAAATGGGTCCTAGAGCTCAGCAATAAATATAAACCTGCAGTATCTCACACAAATGATTGGTATCCAATACGCATTATCTCCAGGTAAGTTGTAAGAGATGTATGAATCGCAGCCTATCTGACTTTTCTGCTTGTGTTGGTGAGTTGGTTCATACCTGTGCTTGCCCGAGGGCTCTGAATGTCTAACTGGGCCATATTTTCAGAGGGACATGTAAAAACGTATGACACGTCCTATCTACCTAAAAGCTGAGAGTCCGACAAGGATCCAAGTCATGGAGCCTCTCCACTTCTTTCTCAGTGGAATGAGGGTGTGTGTAGAAAGTTGGCAGGGTGAACAAGCACCCTATTTGAAACATGATAACATCCTTCGAAAGGAAAATCCTTTGTCCAGAGAACCTGCTCATCCAAGAAGAAAGAAGGGATGACAAACAGACAGAGCCTGCATGCAGCTCGCAAATATGCCAAGCAGAGGTGATACTAATCAAATCACTATCTTAATATTCAAAGGCTGCAACAGGAAACTCTGCATGGGCTCAAACGGAGATCCCAATATAATAGTGTGCATCAGGTTAAGGTCCCACTGTCGCATTCTGAAAAGCGAAAGGGAGAACATGTAGGACAACCCTTTAAGAAACTGCATGACAAGCAGCGAAAGTTGGTCAGGTAAATAAAGAAAGGCCGACAGGGCCAAAAGATAACTTTTAGCTGAGCCGACTGCCACACCTTCCCAGGTCAATGAAAGCGCAAAGCGCAGAACATCCAAAAGACACATTTTAAGGGGTTCAACTTCCTCCATAGTCCTCAGAACTGCAAGGCATCCAGATGTACACTCAACCCTGACTGGAGGCATCTGTTACCAATGTACCGATGCCAGTGGCGGAAAGAAGGGTCTACCAAAGTGATTCCCCATCAATGACCATTACTGAAGGTCTTTTGCTGGCTCTGGAGAAATTTGAACAGTGTCCATCAGCTTAGCAGGACATGCATCTTCCAAAGAGTATAGGTTACCAACAGCCTGAAGACCGAATAGGCAGCAAGTTGTCAGTTCTGGAAGAAGGTCCTCCTCCTGCAAATCTCTGGGAGATGCTGTGTCAAACAGCACCTGATAAAGAGGAGGAATTCCTGGTGTGACTTGGGAATTGATGGAAAACCCCAAATTGGACATCATTGATGCAGAGGAACCCAAGTAGTCCAACACCAGCTGTGGTGAGTCTGCTTTCAGAAGCCAGTCGTCAAGGTATGGGAATATACATTCTTGCCAACTAGAAATTGGCAGTGAATGGAGTATACCACAAAGTGCAGGTATCTCCTGTGCGACTTGGGTTTGTTTATGTGAAAACAGGCATTCTGCAAGTCGATGGAAACCATCCAGTCTCCTATCTACAGAGCCAACAGAACTTGAACAAGGCACAGCTTCTTGAATTTCTTCATGCGGAGGAAGGAGTACAAGACCCAAATGTTAAGGAAGGGATGAAGTCACCTATACTTCTTGGTGACAAGAAAGTAACAGAAAGATCCCTGCCCAATCTTGTGCTCGAGAAACAGTTCCACAGCTCCTTTCCTCAACAGAATGAAGATTGCCTGCTGCAGAATGTGAGCATGAGCCCCCAAAGTACTAGACCGGATAGGAGAAATTGTTGGGGAAAACTCCTGAAAAGTGTGTAGCCCTACTCTACCATCATCATAGTAATCCGTCACAATGGCCTATTAATTTGACAGATGGAAATTCAGCCTCGCTCTCACAGGCCGCCTGCCCTCCCTTGGGAATGAAGCCTTGGGAAGGACATGGTTTTGTAGGTGGGGTGGGAGAGGAGGAAGAAAGCTGCTGCTGCTGACTACGATGAACTCTTGAGTCATTGCACCCTCTGTACTGGCACCGGATTATGGATGGTCTGCTGTACTGGGTGGAATGGCTAATTCTGCAGAAAAGATGCTCCCCTCTAGGATACCAGAAAATGTGCAGTTGTCCATGTGAGACTGAGAGGTAGCAGAGGATGTGCCCAGGGAAATAAATTGTAGCCTGTCCCTGCTCGAACCTCCTAGCGGCCGAATCAGCCTTCTTATCAAATGAGCAAGAGTCATCGAATGGCAGAGTCATTGGGTTGGTCCAGACATCCACTGAAAATAGCATTAGAGGTCACCTTTGAGTAAGCCACAGAGTCCTTTATGTATAATCCTGACTGGACAATTTACTTAGCCGCATTCTACCCATCAGGTACAAGCTCTCAAATGTGGTCTCGCAAATGGTTGAGAATATTTGATATGCACTCCTGTGCCATCTCCACGGGGCATTTAACAGGTTGCAAGCAGTCTGGTCACATTTGTGGAATGATGAAGCAAGACTGTCGGTGGAGAACATCTTCTTTCCGTGGTCTCAAACTTTTTAGAATCCCAGTCCTAAAATCTGCTTCGAGCTGGAAGATGATAGTACCACCACTCTTTTCAGGTAAGGATTAACAGTTAAAATTGTTATGTCACCAGGCAAAGTGTCTATTCCGATACTCCTCGAACAGCCTCTGTGCTTGGGATCGAGTATGCATTAAGATGACCATGGGATTTGGAAATTTCACCGTGACATTTGATTGATCTGAAGATAGTGCCAGAGGCTCCAAGATGCCGCTAGTCCTGGCAGGGACTTTTTTAAGGAAACAAGGGGGACCCTATAGTTGGCTGTGGACCAAGGGTTAGTAACAATTTGTAAGGAAACAATGGTCCAAAGCAGTGCATGAATAAAAGAAAAATATTTAAGCAAAGCCGTAATAAGCCGCCTGTATTTATCCAAGTCCAGCCGGACAAGGAATTTATTTTCACAATGTAAGAATAATTACAAAGAATACAAGAGCACAATCCTGTGCTTTACCACAAAACAGAAAAGTTTAGGGAGAGTTAGAGGTAAGAAGAGGTTTTACAGGCAAGAAAAAGAGCAAACTGGACACTTTTTTAAAAATCAAAAAATGCAAGTGTTTTGCCAGAGTAGTATGTACAGCGAATGATACACATTATTTTATACCGTACAACTACTGTAAAGGGTCGACGTTTCGATCCCCCGCTCTAAGATACATGGGGATCATCATCAGGACTTATTAATTGTGTTGCCTGTGGGGAAAATTATATACGCCTCTTAGGGGGAAGAGGTGCAGTTGAGGAGGCTGCGATGGCTCAAGATTGATAGCCAGCTGTCTTGCCGGGTTGTGCCGCATGGGTGAGCGAGCAGAGTCGGCAGGCGACGCTGATGGCCGTAGCCACTTTCCCGCGTCGGGGAACTGGTAAAGATTGGTCCTTAGAAGTTCCAATTAATTACCGGGATTGCAATATGGCGGTGCCGGGACAGTGCTCGGATCCGCTAGTGCCGGGAGCGATGTCCTCGTGTGCCACGGTGCAGCCGATGCTTCTAAGGACCAATCTTTACCAGTTCCCTGGCGTATATAATTTTCCCCACAGGCAACACAATTAATAAGTCCTGATGATGATCCCCATCTATCTTAGAGCGGGGGATCGAAACGTCGACCCTTTACAGTAGTTGTACGGTATAAAATAATGTGTATCATTCGCTGTACATACTACTCTGGCAAAACACTTGCATTTTTTGATTTTTTAAAAAGTGTCCAGTTTGCTCTTTTTCTTGCCTGTAAAACCTCTTCTTACCTCTAACTCTCCCTAAACTTTTCTGTTTTGTGGTAAAGCACAGGATTGTGCTCTTGTATTCTTTGTAATTATTCTTACATTGTGAAAATAAATTCCTTGTCCGGCTGGACTTGGATAAATACAGGCGGCTTATTACGGCTTTGCTTAAATATTTTTCTTTTATTCATGCACTGCTTTAGTCCTGGCAGGGACAGCACCAGCTAGGCCTTTGGCAGAGGAATGGGGTTGTCAGTGGTGGGACAGCACTAGGGAGAGGCTGTGTAGGGTTGACTGGTTCTGAGGGCATTCCCATCAGGGGATGCCCAGTTGGGAAACTTGCCGGCTTGATGAGGTGTACGAGAGGTAGCCTCATGAAACAATACAGGCATCACCTGAAAGAAGGTAGTGGTTTGTGTGGGTTTAGATCCAAGAGCAGGAAACACTTACAAAACTGGAGGTGGCAGAGGGCCTGGGGCTAGAGCCAAAGCCGGTGTAGAGGTGACATCAACAAGCTTATGTTCCAAAGATGAGGTTCTTCGGGGAAACTTGATGATAGCCCAGAGACCTTTTGCAAGGGTGGGAAAAGGAATGCTGTCTCGACACCGACATGTTATGTTATGTTATGTTAATTGGCTCTTCTATAGCGCAACGGCTACTCACAATGGAGTGTCCCGGCGCTTTGGCGAAGAGGACCTTTAATGGAAAGGAAACATAACTGAGAATAAAAAGACAACACAATTCCTAAATAAAAAGCCATGTTTTTAATGCCTTTCTAAAAGACAACAGACTAGGGGCCTGTCTAAGAGCAATTGGAAGTTCATTCCAAGCACGTGGGGCTAGGTAATGAAACGAACGCCCCCCTTGTCTGGCTCGTTTGATGGATGGAACGCGCATTGTAGACAAGGAGGCGGAGCGAAGAGCTCTGCTCGGTTGGTACAAAGCAAGGCGCTTTCTAATATACCTAGGGCCCAAATCATGGAGGGCCTTATAGGTAAGCGTCAGGCTTTTGAACAGCACCCTTTTGGCTATAGGAAGCCAATGCAATTCCTTCAGCAAATTGGAAGCACTAGCTCGTCTAGGTAGACCATAAATGGCCCGAGCAGCTGAGTTTTGCACAACCTGGAGTCTTCTTACAAGATACTTAGGAAGACCTAAATAAAGGACATTAACATAGTCCAGGCGCGACCCTACCAATGCCTGGACAATAACCCTTCGATGATTCACAGAAATCAAAGGGAGGAATTTCCTGAGCATCCGTAGGATACCAAAGCACTTCCCTGCAAGACAGGCTATTTGAGGTCCAAAAGTCAACTCATTGTCAACAATAATACCAAGGTTTTTATTGGCTTTGTCTCTTTATTTCTTGGATGTCTTGGATGTCTTACTTGTTTTTGGCAAATAGGTAGCTATGGAGCAAAAATGGATCTACAATTTCCCCAGTCCTGGTGGTCATCACCGGGCTGGAAAATAAACAGTTTTGCTTCTCGCTCCTTCATATACAGTTTGTGTGCAAGGCCACATGTATTGTGCAACCTGAGATTGTGCTTGTGCCCAGGCACCACAAACACATCTTGTGGAGAGGGAGATAGACATCTGCTTTTGGAGGACTGGCACTGCTAAACCCAGATTTCGTGGTGAGAGATATTCAATAAGAACTCTCCGGAGCTGTTTCCAACAGTGTGGGAAAACAAGCATTTGCAATGCAATTGGTCTCGCCTTTTGGACCTTATATGTATTTAACTATGCAGCACATTAGCCTGGGTGCTGAAATATCTACTGTTCTTTAACACGGAGGGAACGTGAGCACTAAACTGCGTGACACGCCAGGTATGGGAACACATGGAGAGAAACATTGCCTTTCAGAGGGAAACGGTATTGTCCAATGCTCTGTTTTTAATATAAAATCAGGGCCTTCGGTGGTCTTATCACTGACAATACAAGATTTGAAAAAATATTGTCTACGGGGACTTCTGGAAGACAATTTCTATGGACTGGAATCTAGAGAATGCTAAAGTGATTCTGGTATTTTACTGACCTCTGCTGGTCGTATTCTATCAAAAAAGTTAAATAGAGGCAGCTGCCAGAAAATTTAAAAAAGAAAGTCCCTATCAAGACAGTTAAAAAGGGGCAGTCGAACAGAAACATTTCCTTTTCATTGGATAAATGCATTTTTGTTATTTATGTTCCTTTTTCGTGGTGATGGTGTAGTTTGATTGAGTTTCACATACATTTATTTTAAAGTGTTCATGTGTTCTTAAGATTTCCACTTTTGCGTTGCTCCCCATTGTTAGATGCTTCTCAAACCAGTAACTGGGTTCTACTTTTATGTGTAGTCCGAGTCACAAATACCCAGTGATATTGGGGACTTTCAGTGGGCACTTAAGCGATTATTTGGATTTCCCTTGGTAACGCTTATCCCACCCCATTCAAGGTGAGGCAGAGAAGAGGCATACATCTGGAAACTGAGTAGCAGAACACCACTATGGAGAATTTATAGACCTGTGTAAAGACAGGGATTTCCTGATGCACTGGAAGTTGCGGTTGGACAGATGCATGATTGTATCCAGATGGAATCCTGGGATTACCCATACATCAAATATTTACTTGTCATGTGGGAACTACTATGATTCCCTATGTCCCCAGTCATGGTTGGGCCATCTCAGTAATTCGCTCCTGATTACCGTGCATGGAGACAGGCGGTACTAAAGACAGAGGGTTACTGTCAATTGGGATCTGCTTCTTTCTCTAAGCCCCTTTTTCCAGACACATTGAGTGGGAGTGTCATGTATGGTTGCTTGATCCAGAATGGCGGGCAGCGTGCAATCAATAGCCTAGGGTCTATGGAAAGTTAGACAAGCATTTGCAATACAATAGGTCTCGCATTCGCGAGAGTTTGAGCTCTTGGCATTGTAAATGACAATGCCTTTTATTTATGTGTTGGTTTTTAAAACATAAATAAAAGGCATTGTCATTTACAATGCCAATAGCTTAAACTCTCGCAAATGCTACAGTCTACAGTTAACTATGTGCTTTGTTTGTCCATAAAACTCTGTGTCAAGTTTGTGACACAAGCTGTACTTGTCCTGCAATTACAGGAAGTGATTTGTCATCCAGAGCTTTAGGAATGGATCATTGAAGAATATCTTGGCACCCGTCATGCAGTGTAGGATTGAATACAGAACTTCCATGTCACTACTTCGCTAGGCTTCACAGCAAGTTGGTTCTACAGAACATGGACATGGATGCTCCATTTTTACATCCCTCTCCTTACCATGTCCACCTCTACCTGCAAGTTCTCGACTGAGGCTCTACAGTGACATGGGGCGCTGTAAAAAACACATAAATCTAGTCCACAAGATTGTGGCAGTTAACAAGATTTAACCTCCTCCTTCTAAGTGATGTTGAAAGGCAGGAACGCCATACTATATGCTAAATAAACACATAGGGGTCAATTAGGATGGCGGACGGATCGCCACCGCCATGCAGGCGGTGGCGATCCGTCCGCATCCTTGCCCGTCCGCCACCTATTTCCCCCCGCCATATTACAATGGCGGGGGGGGGCCGTGGCGGACGTGAAGCTCTAATATGGTGGCGGTGTCTATTAGGCACCGCCAGCCATATTACGATGTGGTGGGGGCTATGCATTTACGTGGCGGCAATGCCACCACGAAAAGGCATATGGTCCTTGCTTTAGGGGCCCGTTGTGGGCCCCTAGGGTGAAGGGGGGTGGGGGGTGCACATGGGGGATACCTATGGTACCCCCCTGCAGTTGCATGCACAATGCGGCAGGCACCGCGCGGTGCCTGCCGCTTTGTGCATGCAAATGCACAGCATGCATTTTTAACTATGCAGCGGGTGCTGCTTAAAGCAGCACCCGCCACAATGTTAAAGATACGGGATGTGACCGCCAGGGTGGCGGTCACATCCTAATTGCAACGGAGGGAACGCCGCTGCCCCTGCAGACGGTCCCTCCACCTCGGGGGTGGCGGACGGACGCAGGTCCGTCCGCCATCATAATCGACCCCTTAGTTGTTTATTCTTTGTTAGGCGTGTTGTTAACACAGCTTTGATGGTTGTTTTTTTTAAGGTTGCTGGGCACAGTGTGGTGGGGGCTAAGTAGGTGCACAGTAGGCGTAGACACAACATCTATGTATATTTCCATACTTAGGCCATGGGATAAAGGCGTAGGCCTACATCCACAATTCACTTTCTATTTTATGCAAATTGTGTCCCCTTACATTTAGCAAATGAATGAGGCCGTCAAACGTGAACAAAGCAACACAGACGCCTCCTGTGGCTAAGCCACTCAACCAAATGTAACGTGGACCTGCTCACGCAGTGAGTGATACCGGAACTGCTCAATGCGTGAATAAGATCAATCAATCAATCAGGACATTTGTAGAGCGCACTACATACCCGTGAGGGTCTTAAGGCACTGGGGGGGGGGGTTTGCCGCTACTGATCGAAGAGCCAGGTCTTGAGTAGTCTTCTGAAGGCCTGTAGGTCTTGGGTCTTCCGTAGGTTGGTGGGGAGGGTGTTCCAGGTCTTGGTGGCAAGGTGGAAGAAGGATCTGCCTCCGGCTGTCGTTCTTCGGATGCGTGGGACAGCAGCGAGGGCAAGGTCGGCAGAGCGGAGCTTGAGGGTGGGGGTGTAGAAGCTGAGTCGTCTGTTGAGGTACGCTGGGCTGGTGTCGTGGAGGGCTTTGTGTGCGTGGATGAGGAGCTTGAAGGTTATCCTCTTGTTGACGGGGAGACAGTGTAGGTCTCTCAGGTGGGGAGTGATGTGACTGCGGCAGGGGATGTCGAGGATCAGACGTGCCGAGGTGTTCTGGATGCGTTGCAGCCGTCTCAGGTGCTTGGCTGATGCTCCTGTGCAGAGGGCGTTACCGTAGTCCAGCCTGCTGGTAACAAGGGCCTTGGTGACTGTTCTTCTTGTTTCAGTAGGGATCTACTTGAAGATCCTACGTAGCATTCGGATGATGTTGAAGCAGGAGGAGGAGACGGCGTTGACCTGCTTAGTCATGGTGAGGGTGGAGTTGACCCCTAGGTTGCATGTGTGGTCTGTGGGTGTCGGAGCAGTTCCCAGTGTGGTCGGCCACCAGGAGTCGTACCAGGCCGAAGGGGTGGACCCAAGGATGAGGACCTCTGTCTTGTCCGAGTTCAGCTTCAGTCAGCTGTTCCTCATCCAGTCGGCGATGGCCTTCATTCGTTCGTGGAGGTTGGTTTTGGCTCTGTGGGGGTTTTTGGTGAGGGAGATGATCAGCTGAGTGTCGTAGGCGTAGGAGATGATGCTGAGGTCGTGATGACGGGCGACGTGGGCGAGGGGTGCCATGTAGATATTGAACAGCGTCGGACTGAGGGATGAGCTTTGGGGTAAACCGCAGATGATCTCGGTGGCATTGGAGTGGAAGGGGGGAGGCGGACGCTCTGAGTTCTGCTGGAGAGGAAGGATGTGGTCCAGTCCAGGGCCTTCCCTCGGATTCCGGCATCACGTAGGCGTGTGCGTAGGGTGCGGTGGCAGACCGTGTCGAAGGCGGCTGACAGGTCCAGGAGGATGAGGGCTGCTGTTTCTCCGTTGTCTAGCAGGGTCCTGATGTCATCTGTGGCGGCGATGAGGGCGGTTTCGGTGCTGTGGTTGCTGCGGAAACCGGACTGGGATGGGTCCAAGATTTTGTTGTCTTCGAGGTAGCGGGTCAGCTGTTTGTTGACGATTTTAAGAGAGAGCACAGGGAACATCGCAGAGACTGCACAATGAGCTGTAAAGAGACAGCGGAAAGAACAATAGAGGACTATCCCCCCTGTGGTTCCGAGATTTACCATGAGCGACGCAGAGATTTCACAGGGAAACTGTAGAGTGAGACACACGGAGACAGCAGCATGAGTGGCAAAGGGAGTGAGCCATGAGTGATGCAGAAACCACACTGTGAGGGATAATGGGACTGAGCCACAGATGCTGTATGGTGAGTTATTTGGAAACTGTAGAGTGAGACACCCAGAGACAGCAGCATGAGTGGTAGACAGACTGGACTGTGAGTGAATTGTAAGTGCTACAGGGGCCGGACAGTAGGGTTGCAGAGCCTGAATCTTGAGTGACACTAGGACAGCACAAATAGTGACACAGAGATAGGGCAGGAGAGTGAGTGTAACAGAGACAATACAGAGACTGCACTAAAACTGACGCACAGGCTACTGTCAGCTAGACAGAGACTGCACTATGAGTGGTCCAGAGACAGCGAGTCAGTGATGCAGAGACTGCCCAGTGAGTGAGAGACAGCAGCAGGAGTTACATGGAAACTCCACATTGGGTGCTACGCACATGGCACTATGAGGAGTACAGAAAGTGCAAGTGCAGTGCCAGCAGCATCAAAAGATTCGTCAACATTAAGAACAGGCAGAGATAGATGACGACTGACAAACAGACACAGGCAGACAGACACACAGGCAGACACAGACACACACACATACAGACACACACACACACAGACAGACAGACACAGACAGACAGACAGACAGACTGACACACACACACAGACACACACACACACAGACAGACAGATACACACACAGTCAAAGAGTGCATGCTTCCTTTTTATAGAGAATAATAAGCAGAACACAGAGCTTGAACAGTAGCAGAAAAAATTCGACAGATACTGAACAGCCCTGAAAAAAATTATCTTCAATCAAGTACAAGAACATATACAGCAATAGTAGAGTGCATTTCCGGAGCCTCACAAGGCACAGCGTAGGCATCAGCAGGGTAAGCCCTCTTACACAGGGCAGGTAGTGAAACCAGCCCCATGAAAAATGAAAGAAGAGAGCGCTAGGATTGGCTGGGGCAGTGAAGAAATGTTTTGATAAAAATAAAGATGAAACAGACCCGGTCCTGCTCTTCTCGCGCCCCTGCTGCCGAAAGTTCTTCAGCCAGGACAGCGCGGCATGTGGGCAAAAAGCATTGCTGTGGAGAGCTATTTAAAAATAAGCAATACGTGTGGGAACTGGAGCGCTTTTAAGTGCAAAGAAAAAACAAATTACGGAATTCCACAGCGAGGGAGCAGGCTGCAGAACACATGATTGAAAGTGGGGCTGTTTGGAACTTACATGAGAAAAGCTGTCGGAGCAGCGAGTGGGGGCTGAGTGAAGCTGCACACGCCCAGCCTAGCCAGACAGAAACCAAGAAAGGGGGATTTGTGGCAAGAGAGCAGAGACGTGGTCTCCAGAGGCAGAGAAGGGCTGCAGCTGTTGTTTCTAACTCCTCCTTTCCGTCCCTACTGTGGTTGCCGTAGCATGGGGAAATGGAGTGCCCGCTCTGCCTGGCTTAGTGCTGGAGAGGTAGGCATAGGATGGGGGCTTGAGCACGTCCGCTGCTGTTCACCCCGATGTTACGGCTGCAGCAGGATAACGTGCGCAGCCAGGACAGGGGCTTTGTCAATGGTGGCTTGGCATAATGCAAAAAAAAAAAACATTCGCTGCCATTGCCAAAGCCTCTGTCCTGGCTGCGCACGTCGTCCTGCCTCTGCAAGGACATTTACTTGCAGGGAAAACAAGTGTTAAGGAATTAAAATCAACCATAGCCGAAGGTATAAATGCACACAAAATAAAGTCCTGGTTATTGCTTGTACTTGTATTAAATGCCAAATGCAAGGGCCGGCTGTGAGCACCTGGAGTCGCGTGAACACGCGCATAGCACCGGGGCAACCACAGGCAGTGTGCGTGCAGAGTGAGCAGGTAGGAGACAAAACAAAATTAACTATTCACAGCGCGGCGCTTATAACGAGCATCGTGCTGATGTGAAAGAAAGTTCCCCTCATTCATGGGAAACAAGGAAGTAGTCCCTGCATGACTACATAACACCGAGCAGTGGAACAAAGCTGTAGTTAGTCAGGGCTGCTTCCTGAATAAGGGAAGCAAAACGGAAGTGACTCATCGGATTCCAAGCCAACGATAAGCCTGCTAACAAAAATAATGCTCAGAGTTAACAATTGGCAAGTGGCAGGAGAAGCTACTGGCAATAGGCGGAGTTTCAACCACAACATACAGATTACATGATACCTCGTAGAGACAGCGCATGCGCTGCTCTATGTGAGACCTAAACAATGTATACATTCTGATGAGATTTGTTCTTGAGTGAGTGTGAAGGTGTACTGATTGACACCGTTTTTTGGGTGCAGGTTTCACTTTTTAAATCAATTCTGATGCAACATGTTTATCTTACCTGTTTCCTGACAACATGCTCTCCTCTTCGTAATACTCCTCCCCACTGTAATATTCCTGCTCTCCCAAGTATGGATCCTCAGTGCTGTAGTCCTGAAAGTCAGGGTCATCACAGAAAATAGCAGGCAAATTCCCATCACTTGACCTGCGATGAAATAATTTATAGTGAACACGTGCATTAACTTGCATCTTGAAACTAACACTTGTATTTCTGAAAATGTTTTCATTGTGTTGATCTATAAGCTGGCAGTGTGTTAAGCATAAGCTGTAGACATCTTTGTTTGACATGCAGGTCACAAGTTTGAGTCTTGGCCAACTCATTGCTGCACTCTTTTATGGAAGTTACATTCAGAGAGGGTAACATTCATAACACCTTTCATTTACAACACTTAAAGCAGCACTTAAAGACACCAGAAAACAATATTAGACACTATTTTAAATATTTTGTTACAAAAATATGTTGAAAATAAATTCCATTTTAGGACTCAGTAGATGGTAACTGAGTGTCAGGACACAAGGGAGAGAGCCATGGTTGTATGGGCATGTGGGAGAGATGAGCACTGAAATGTCAGAGTATAAGGAGAAGCAGTATAAGGTGAAAGCTGAGTTGCAAATTCAGCTGTATGGAAGGGTAGGGTTTACTTAGATTTGAGGCGCTTGAATACTTGTTTAAAAAAGTGTATTTTCCAGAGCTGCCTAAATAACATACAGTTGGTATTAGATGGTATTACTTATTAAGGGGCCCATTAGGATGGCGGGGGGATCGCCCCCGTCGGGCCAGCGGTAGTCACCGCTGGCCTGGCGGGGGCCATGCGCCCGCCATCCACGCTTCAAAGACCCCTGCCATATTAGGATGGCTGGGGGGTCCGCGGCAGATGGAAATACCATCTGCTGCTTTTCCATTGGTCCACTCGTCGACCGGTGGAAAACATGGTTAATATGGCGGCAGTGTCTGCAAGACACCGCCATCATTATTAGGACTACTGCGGAGATCAGCCTTTCCATGGCGGCATGCGGTCTTTGCCTTTGGGGGCTCATAGGGGGCCCCCAGCACGTTGGGGGTGGTGGGGGGGGAACATGGGGGGTACCTATGGTACCCCCCTGTATTGGCATGGACAAAGTGGCAGGCACTGTGCTGTGCCTGTCACCTTGTGCATGCCAATGCACAACGTGCATTCCCAGCATTGTGGCGGGCAGTGCTGTGATCACCGCCCACCAGAATGCTGCGAATAGGGGATGCCACCGCCTGGCGGTGGCATCCTAATTGCAGGTGCGGGACCGCCACACCCCTTGCGGACGGTCCCGCATTCCGTTACGGTGGCCTTAGTTAGGTAAGAGTATGTTCCAGGGACCAAGACCAATTCTACAGAAGTGTATGTTTTACAAATACAGAATATGCTGTGCTATTTTCAGTGCTATTTTGCACCTAGTGGAGTATTCTTTTATGGTTATCACTTAGGTAGAAAGGTTTATTGGCATGAAGGGCTTTGTGCTTGCTATATACATCATTTCAATTCTACTTTGCTGAGAAATTGGGGCCGGAAAAGATGAAACAGCAACACTGTGATGTGAGCCAAGCATCTCTGCATCATGGTGGCTGTGTTTTGGATCAGTGAAAAGGCTTGTAGTTCCCATTCTTGTAGGCCAAGGAATTCCACAAAAATATAATCGGACCATCATTTAATGGCTAAAATATGACTACAAGCATATTACAGCCAAAAGGAGCACATGTAAATATATAATTTTTCTCAGTCTGGAACAATAATATAAATGTTTAAAATATTGGTAATAGGTTTAAGGGAAATTTGAGGAGAGGGTTAAGGATGGACTTGCTAATAGAAACAAACCCACAGATGAGACTACAACAATTACTATTCAGGAAATACATTTCTAATACCACCTCAGTCCTAAGTGACAACACAGGTCTAAATGTTTTTCAGCCAGCCTCCGAGGAAGCCAAGCACAGCACATAGCCAATCACTGCTACTGGAACACAATCTCATAGAAAACAATAGAGGCAAGGTATCACACTAAGACTCGTTAGGACATAATGTAAAAAAAAGTTAAATTAATTCAAAGTTATAAATATTTATATATATAATCTTAAATAAAAAAACAATAATCAACGCTATATATATATATATATATATATATATATATTTATATATATATATATATTTCATATTACATGTATTTTAAAATATATTAAATTACATTTTAATTTAGTTTAAAAGTCTAAATATTGTTCAAAGTCATTAAAACATAACTTAAAGCTAAGTTTGTTACAAATATTTAAATATGAAAATGTTGGCAGGGGTAGGTGATTTTAATTTTAAATAGTTATACATAATTTTATTAGCATGTTTCATTTTTTTTCAGACAATTCATTATTGTGTGTTTGGGTGGGTAGTGGATTAATTAAAATCTACATTATTTGATGTTAATTGAGTATTATATTAATAGTGTTACCTTTTAAATTGATAATTATTTATTATTATGCTAGTCTATAAGTTATTTTAATTATGTTTTCATTTGTGATTGGTTTAATAATTAATAATAATTTAATTAGAAATGTACATTTATTAATGTATTGTGGTGTAATTGTTAAAACAATTTATGTTAATATTGTACTTTCCATAATGTTCGTTGGGACTGGATATAGAATAGTAAATTTGACACAAACCCCCCAAAAATATACATTTTTCCCCGATAATTATTGGGACTAGGTGTAAAATAGTAAATCTGATCACCCCATAATATAAGCACTTTCTCCGCTGTTTGTTGAATTAGAGCTAGAATAGTAAACCTAACGCTCAAATATATAAACGTTCCTCCCTTTTAGTTGAACTGGGTTTATAATGTTTAATCTGCCCACCACTAAATATATCCATATTCCCCAATATGCTGAAGTGGAGTTACAATAGTAAATCTACCTCCACAAACAAATGCACTTTCCCCAATGTTAGCTGGACAGCAAATAGAAAGTTAAATGTGACCCCTCCCCCCTCTGCCAAATATATGTACTTTCCCCAATGTTTGTTGGATCGGAGTTACAACAGTAATTCTACAACCCCTTCCCTGTTAATGTAGTTTATTGGATTGGATTTAAAGTAATGTATTATAATATTTTCAATTTATACTGCTTCTATTACACAATTTGGATTGGAGTTAGATTTGAAAATAGGACTTCTTTTTAATTTTTTGTATATATTTTCAGCACATTACATTTTATAAATATACTTAATTATTTGTTTTAAATATTTTTCTTTTTTTTAATTAATAGCTTTTTAAAATACTCTTTGGATTTTTATAAATAATTTGTGCTGCATTCGTTTTTAAAAACTGCTAGAATGGTTTAACAATGGAATAATCTGCATTTACATTTTTGAATTAAAAGTATCTATATGGACATTGTTTTTTATGTTTAAAATCTATTCATGTTATATTTTACAGTATTTCTAAATAAATACTTTTTTGATTTATATATAATTAATAAAAATAGTCCTTTTATTGATTGTTTAATAAGAAAAGAGCTATATCTATATTTATAAGGCTTGTTATTAAATATATGTATATTTTTACAGTTGCATATATTTCTTAAAATATATTATATTGTTAATAATTACATATTTTAGGGGTTTAAATACCATTTTGTTATCTAACTCCTTTTCTGGTAGAGAATCTATCTAACATAGGATTCCTCAAAGCGTGAATTTCCCCCAGTTGCCAGACTGGATCCAGGGAATTTTTATAGCAATTCCATCAACTCGTCAGCAGGTGGCATCTTGCAGCTCTGCGTCAGATAGTTCCTGCTTGGATGTGATGTCAGGGGCACTATGTAAGAATTTCCTTTGTGCGCTGAAGCCAGTTCTCTTCTTTCTAAGCCTTTCATCGCAGATCCAGAGATCTATCAAAACCAGTCAGTTTGCCGGTTTTCTTTCCCTCAAATGTATCCAGTGTCAAAGGGACATATATAGTGGCCCGAATTAACATCTGGGCTAGGACAGATCCACCGTTGAGCGCACAACACCACCTACTGACACACAAGGGAAATGCTGTTAAAATTCTCCAGATCCAATCTGGTGCCTGGGGGAAACTCATAAGATGAAGAATGTGTAGTTAGAAGTCTACCAGAAAATGTACAAATACATATTTATTTTACTAATGTAATATGGATATTTTGGACCCTGATATCTGTGTAGTAAATATTATGTTACTTTAAATTATAAGAAATGTGTAAACATCAATATGTTTATGTCAGTATTTTGACATCAATGTTTTTGTACCACAATATTTTAGCTGTTGAAATTTTTACATAAAACCAAAATAGGACAAAAATGGCACTCAGAGAATTCCACAGCTGTAGTGACTGTTTTAAAGGAATTTGACGACAGAAAGAGCTTCTGACTTCTGTACAGGTTTAGGGTGTGGCAACATGGATAATTATTTTTTTAATACGAGGAACAAAGGAGGGTTGATGATTAAATAGAAAACAGAAGAATTTTGTTTGTAAACTAACTTTGGCCATATGTTTGAATTTCGAGCAGTTCAAATGTGTGTTTTGTGTCATCAGGCTGACCTTCGGCCATCTTATCCTTGCATCGTTTAGGCACAGACTATAGGATCACAATAATGTATGAATTATGAGGCACTCTGTTGTCTTGGCCTACAGTGTTAGATGTGTGTCATCTGTATATAAGACGGCAGGCAGGAGGTGTACCTGAGCTGGGTACAGAGAGGCGAGACATATTCAGTGAAGAGGAGGAGATCTGCAATGGGTCTTTGGGATACTCAGCAAATGAGTGGAATCACTTAGATCAGTGCAGACCCACGGTGACTGTCTAAGTATCACTTAATACAAAGGGCCTTATGACGAGGTTGGCGGTCTTCCACTGGGACCACCAGCATGGTGGTCCCAGAAAGACCGTCAAGCCCGTGGTGAACCTGCCCGCCGTATTATGACTTTAATCCAGGCTGGGCGGGAAGAGCGGCAGTGGTATCAAGGCAGGAGGTATATTAAACTAATAGGAGAGCCTAAACAGCATACCGCCACTGTGAAAGTGTTTGCAGCACATACCTGCACGGTGTGGCAAGCACCATGTCATGCATGCCACACTGTGCAGTTCCAGGAGGGCTGAACAAATGCCCCAGCCGCAGGCCCCCCCATGCCTAGATTCACTCAGGAGCCCTCTTAGGGCCCCCTTCCGTGCATGTCCACCACCCTTTTCATGGCGGGATCCCTGCCATGAAAAGGGTAGTGGAAATGTGACTCATAATATGCTCAACTGTGCCGGCTTTGGCACTGCCAGCATATTCTGCCCCTTTTGCAGACATCCATCACAGTGTGATCCTTTGTCCAGGTGGAGGTTGTGGTATCGCGGCTGTCCCACTGCCACACTCATAATATGGCAGTGGGGCCATCTGGGTTGTGGCAGTCGGACCATCACCATGAGCACGGCAGTCCCAGGACCACCGTACTCTTAATAAGGCCCAAAGATTGGTCCCAACTGATAATAAATTCTGACAGACCCATTCTATAGTGGAGCAGGAGGCTGACTGACACTCACACAAACAAAGCTTTTGAGTACACTTGCAAAGCCATTTGGATGCGTTAAGGTCTTCACTAGTGCATAAACAATTGATCATGCAAATAACTGTTACATTCCTTATTTTTCATTGGATTTTATTTTTGGACGTGGGGTATTTTCTTCATTATTTTACGTTCATGCAAATTTGTCCCTGTTATTACCTGTCGATCTAGAACTGGATGGATATGACAACACTTCGAAAAATGTTTGGAAAGTTACATTCTATGTCGGCAATTGCATTCACTTTCATAAAAGTAATTTTTAAGGATGATATTTACGAACATACCTTAAATAAGTTTCATAGTACCGCGTTCTATCCAGGAAAGCCCCAAAAAATAAATAAAATGTAATTAGGAACAGCATAATTTCAAACGTATATTTAAATGATCTGCATTAAGGCTGTTGGGTTGATTAGATACACATGTTCATTGTGATAAAGGCAGATGAAAAAATGTCTATGGTGAACAGGGTTCACCATACTTCTGGAAAACTCTGAAGCAGACTGTCCTCTACAGTTAGTTTTTATGTCTTTCTTTTTTTGTTTTGAAAACTCCTCACTTGTGACAGGGTGGAGAATACAGAAAGTCCTCAAAATGCATCATCCAAGGCGTGAACTCATTTGTGAGTGCTGAAATATGAGTTGGCTGTCTGAAATCTGAGCCTGAAATGTGTTCCATGCATTTCACCAGGCACAGACACTCTGAAATGTACATATGCGATAAAGGGTGGAGACAGTTTGTTATTTTGCACTGCTGCTTTAAACCAAAAGGTGATTAATGAAAGTTTGGTGTGTGTCTAACTCTACATGCAAGATGACCTCCTATATGAAGGTTCCAGAATGACTCTGCCTATTCAACCTGAGTATCAACTTTGGCAGAATGGAGTCACTCCATCATTACATTAATATGGACATTTACAGCTTGACTGTCACTAGTGTTATTACTAAATCGTTGGGGAGTGTCGCAGCACCAGAGGATTGGAAGGGCTTGATACATTCATACAACTATCACATAGGGTAATGGAACTACAGGTGGACCCAAACCTAGTTGTAGTAGCAGAAAACAGGGATAACAATGTTACTATAATGTTATGCATTACACCATACCTGCTAATACTTGTCTTTCTTTGTTTCTCTTGGTCCATCTTGGCATGTAAACTGTATCCATTTTCAGATGCATGTTGAAGACTTGGGTGCTTTCCATGAAACATTTTGGACATATTGGCATTATTGAGGTTGGCATTCGTTGAGTTTGGTACTTGTTTTCCTATAGAATTGTGGTTATGGTGATTATGATACACCGAATTACCAGTATGCATGGCCATTACAGCATCATTCGCAAATGGAAGTGAGAGTCTCTGTACATGCAAAGGGCGTTGCGTGGTATTCAACTGCTGGTAGGAATCCCGGCTGTCGTTGCTAACATGATTGACGTGGTTTCCAAACAGGCCACCATTTCTCTGTAAATCAAAAAAACAATGTAACAAGTATTGCTAATATTTTAATTGATTTGTCTGTGACTGTGTGAAAAATAATATCTGCAGCATTTCGAGCAGTGCTTAAAGCTTTGAACATCTTCTCCACCACCAAGCAGGACCTTGGAATACTTGTTAAAACGTACAAGAGACCAAATACAAAGATTTCGACTCTATGCCTTTACATTTTGTTTACCACTTCTGATATGATGGCATCCATATGCTTGACTGAAAAGTAGCCATATTACCTAAAAGTCATTCTATGTAATCTTAAGAAACCGATAAAGCAATACCAAGATACTCAGTAGTGGAGAAGGGTGGATTTGTTTTGATTCTATTCAGATATTCTCATTGAAGAACTATTGGTACAGCAAGTAACATGTGATTCTCCAGCAAAGCCTACCCAAGGGAAGTACAAGCTCCCAGATATTGTGGCAACATGGCATTAGGCAGGCAGCGATCCACCTACTTCTGGAAAACTCTGAAGCAGACTGTCCTCTACAGTTAGTTTTTATGTCTTTCTTTTTTTGTTTTGAAAACTCCTCACTTGTGACTGGTACCTATTTCCGTGCCAAAGGCTGCGGTGGGGCAGTTATTGTGATGTGAGCTTAGCTCATAGCTTTAGCCAAGGCCAAACGGTATTCATTCGGGCTGTATACCTTTTTGAGGGAGATAGAGGTAGTCACAGTTGTTCCATGATAGGATGCGAAATGTTCACAAAAGAGTTGGGGGCATATGTATCAAAATCCGTTATTGCGATTCTCAAATAGCGAATTTTTGAGAATCGCTATTTGAGAATCGCAAAACGGGATGTATTTAAAAATTCGCAAATATTTTGTGATTTCTTGGTATTCCTTAATTGCGATTAGCAAATTGCGAAATCCTAATTAAGGAATACCTTCCCAATCATTCCCATGGCCAGGAGGTACATAGGAATGAATGGGAAATCATTCTCAATTTGTGATTCGCAATTAGTGAATCGCAAATTGAGAATAATTTCAAGGGTGCAAGGGTGTCATAAAGACACCCTGATGCACCCCTGAAATGAGCATGTGTGCGCATATGGCGCACATACATGCCCTAAGGGCATGTATGTGCGCCAAATGGCACTTTGAAAAATGCCAAAAAGTGCATTTTTCCAAGAAATCGCAAATTACCACCAACTTGAAGTTGGTGGTAATTTGCGATTTCTTAAGGAGAAATCGCACAACTTGGGTGCTTGTTACATTGCATTTAAAGAATCGCAATTTGCGATTCCTTAAATGCTTACGCAAAATTGAGAATCGCAAAAATAACGATTCCTTAATAATGCGATGCGAAAATGTCTCATACATCGCGTTTAGAGATTTTGTATTCACAAACTCTGGTTTTTAGCGAATCGCAGCGTTTGCGACTACAAAATCGTTTGATACATATGCCCCCTGATCCTCGGTTTCCTGAAAACTGGCAGATGTGGGAGATTTCTGAGATTTGGGCACAAGGAGTTCTAGAGTTGTAAATATGGTTTATGGATAACTTGTGCTACATAAGGCTTTCAAAATAAATCTGGAACCTATGATCTGAATCATTGGAAATCAAGCTGTACAGCATTTAGGGTGATGTCACTCACGACCTTGGAAGACAGTGCAGATTTTTCCTATGATATATCAATAATGCATTTATTTTATCATATTTTGATAAGACTTTAGTGCCTTTTGTCAACCAGAAATTTAAAGGGTTGTTCTGCCGGAAAGGAAGAGCTTATTCAAAATATGATCCCGTTTTAAGACAAATAAAGATCTGACCTTACCTGGGGGAAAATAGAAGGATGCATTCACAGCACAATTTGCCCATATGGACAACAATGAACGTTGTTTGAATCTCAGTCATTCTGTAGTTCAATATTATAGCCATTAGAAAGGGCATCTTGGAGAATCTTTGAGGATGTCCGCAATGGCCAAATCTTCTGGAGTTTGCTTCGGACTTGATCCTGGGCTCCAAGAACAAGACAAGCTGGTCCATGAAGGAGGGTCATAGATCGCATTGTTCACTCTCTTAACTCTTAAGTGAGGTTCAGTTTGAAGGCTTTTTGTAAGTGCCATCATACAACTCGATCAATGTTTACCACTCAGTAGATGTTGAACACCTTCCCCTCAAGAATTTGATATAAACATAATTCTTCCTGGAATGGCTATCCATTCCTTCTTGTCGAGTTATCCTCATTCTTCTCTTCAAATGAGGATTCTCTCTCTTCAGCTCATGTCTCTCATTGTGCTTGTCTCTTGCAAAAGTTTTGTAGGCATCAGGTGTCTGGCCATTGTTTTCTATATTTTTCTGTAGCTGGGGAAATGTACGCCTCAGCCGGGCCAAGATTTCCTGCATGGTCCTGTATTTTTACTCCCTTTCTAAATCCTCTTGTGTGTCACTGATTGTCTGAAACAATACCTTTCTAGAGCGAATACTTCCTCTTGATCAACTCCTGATCTCCTTTACTAAGCAGCAAAATTCAGTTGCCTGCCTGACATTTGCTTGCTAGGTACATGAGGTTATTCTCTCGGCTGTGGTTTATATTTCATCCCTACGGGCCTACCCAACATGATGCAATATGGCCTCTTCCTTGCTTTCAAGAGTGTTTCTTATTGGTTCAGTGTGCTACTTTCTTCTCACATACGTTCTTTCTTGCAGGTTCATACTAACCATCAATTCTTTCAGACACATCTGTTCCTGTCCCCTATTTTCTGTTTCCATTTCTTTGGTGTTCTTTGCCTGAAGCCACAGGACAATTATGAGGCTGTCTCTGGGGAGCTGATGCCATTTATAGAATGAGTACTACCGATGTATAAATGTTGCTTGTTCTTTACCACTGGGATTCAAGTCACCAAAGCTTGAGAAGAACTAAATCATGTTGAGCCAAGCCTCTGCTAAAATCCAGATTGTTCACATCTGGGTTTGCTATATTCCTCTTGTGGGCTTGTAAAAGACAAATAAAAGGAACGAGATAGTCAGGACCCGGTTCTGGTGACCCTAAAGCATGTTGTCAGCACCTCTGTCAGGGTCCTGGCCATTAAACTACAAGTGGTTCAGAAGGGCAAATCCAACCTCACAAGAGACGTACATCTGCTCAGAGATTGATGGGCAAAGGCACGCCAAGCAAGGTGTAATTTCTCAAGGAATAAGTGAACCTACAATGGGTGAACTTGGAGATATGCACAGATGGAGCCCAATTACGTGAGTTAGGGTATGTCAGCTCTGGAGGATCATTGCTTGCTCTGAAGGTCTAAAATGGAAGGCTTTGACTGCTAACTGGAAATTGACGTGACTTGCGTGGAAGAGAGACTGTGGCTAGCAGTCCTCAAAGGAATCTCAAGCATCATCATCATTTGTGTGTGGCTTCCTCAATGAGGGGTTGTCCTTATCTATATCAGCAACATCCACGATGTAGGCCTTTGAGGGGGTCCTCTAGCATCTTTAGAGTTGGGTTGTTTGGCCTTTTTGCAAAGGACCTAACCGAAGGCCGGCGCCACTTATACCTTAATGTTTTAAAATTTTCAATTTTACATTTTGATTCCTTATTTGTATACATTTTATTAATCTTGTAATATTATTTCATTTTTTTTACCAGTGTACAGATCCTCTGAGTAAGAGTCGCATACTCACTGGGGTCCCCAGGCCACATGTTAAGAACCACTGACTTAGACAACTACAGGTGGTGAGGGAAATACAGAAAGGAGAACACTGCTAAAAAATAACTCTTCACTGTGCCCACCACAAGGCATTGCAGGAATAACAAAAGAATACACTAAAAGAAAATCTGAAGTATTTGCTTGTGAGGGTTAAGTATTTTAGGCACCACACCAGGCAAAACATGTGGCCCAGCATAGATAAACTTTGTGGAAAGGCATCTGGCAGCGAGGAAGACATCCACCACCTCAGTTGCCAAGTAAAATGCATTTAGCTATCACTGCTCTATCTTCACATATGGAGGTGCAGGTTGTGAAAACCCAGACTGGAAACCCCGCCCTTTGACTAAGACAGGAGGTTCTCCCAAACCGTAAGTCAGATCGGAGAGCAAACGCACAGGCTCAGGAACTTCGGGTACCACTTTCCCCAGGCACTGTCCGGGGCGATAAGAATGACTTGAGCCATTTCTGACGTGCCCTTCTTCAGAACTGGAGCCTGGAAAGGTAATGGTGGAAATGCATACAGGAGCCCTTCCTTCCATTTCAGCTTACATGTGTCTTTTAATAAGAGCCTTAGAGGAAACTACAGTGCGCAGAATTGCTTGCACTGCGTTTTTGACTGTGGCGAATAGATATAGGCAGGGCATACCCAACTACTTAAAGACATTCTATGCCTTCTCAGGATGAAGACGCCACTTAGGGCTTACCAGAAGAAGCCTGCTCAGTTCCGCCGCTCTGTCATTCAAAGACCCTGCCAAATGGTTGGTAACTAAGAATATTGTCTTCTGATCCAGCCACCTCTAGCTGTGTAGCACTTCTTGAAATAGGTTCTAGAATCCCTTTGTGCCCTGCTTGTTGTCATACCACATGGTGGTAATGTTTTCTGTAAGAACCTGCATCAGCCTTTCTCTCAAGGATAGAAGAAAGCTTTCAGGGACAGACATAATTTCCAGAAGCGCCAGCTGATGGATTTGGAGCCATCTCTCCATTGGAGACCAGAAGTCTATGATTTTCACCTCTCCCTAATTGTAAAGCCCCCCCCACCCCATCCAGCCCAGCAGTAATGCGTCTGTCACCATGGAGAGCTCTGGGTGAGGGAGGGGGAGAGGTGTGCCACGGGTGAGGTTAGCATTTGTCTCCCACCACTGGATATTGTGCACTATCTCCTGCAAGACCTGAATGGAGTCTGAGAGGCATCCCTGATGCTGGTCAGGTGGAATCTGAGATTTAACAGCAGGGCATGCATGTGCCACCTGGAATTCAGGATGAGAAGACAAGAGAGAACTGGGACACTGAAAAGAACCCACATAGAATGGTACGAGCTAAAAATAGTAAATTTAATTTCATAAGCCACCTTTTTAACCATTATATATGCCCTAATAGGCTTATTTACAAGCCCCTTGCGTAATTCTTAACTTGGGAAAAGTGACGTACGGGTGGCGTAAGGGGCTGGTAAATAAGAGCTAGGGGCCCGATTCACAGAACTAACTTAAGACAAAATCCTAAACTTACATCATTTTCGTATTCACAGAAGGCACTTACTCATTTTGGTATTCACAGAAGACACTTACTCATTTTGGTATTCACAAAATTTAGAAGTCCTAACTTTAGGACTCCTAAATGCCTTCTGTGAATACCGAAAGTCTTAAAATTAGGATTTTTCTCAATTCAGTAGTAGTAAAGTTAGGACTCCTAAATGCCTTCTGAGAATACCGAAAGTCTTAAAATTAGGATTTTTCTCAGTTTAGTAGTAGTAAAGTTGAGAAAAATCCTAATTTTAAGACTTTCGGTATTCACAGAAGGCATTTAGGAGTCCTAAAGTTAGGACTCCCAACGTCTGTGAATACCGAAATGAGTAAGTGCCTTCTGTGAATACCAAAATGAGTAAGTGCCTTCTGTGAATAACAAAATGATAGTAACTTTAGGATTTTGTCTTAAGTTAGTTCTGTGAATCGGGCCCTCGGTGTTTAGCACTAGGACAATGGCAATGCCCTGTTAGCCAGCCTCACTGACACTGAATCCAATCAGGCTCTATTGAAGAATGTCTTAGATGCAGCCACATGACTCATCACAGGTCTAAAACAATATGATCCCCTAGACTCTCACTGTGGAAGTCTTCCGCTGACTTCCCTACAGCCTGCATAATCGTTCACCTGCTATATCACCTACAGTACTTTAACTAACAAATACTACCATACCTGCTGAAAGAATTCAGCAACTTAGGTGGCCAATGGTAAAAAGAAAAAAAACACTCTGCAAACCTTAATGTGCTTGTCCACACATGTAGTTCCTGGCCTTCTCAGGGAGGAATGCACACACCTTTCGCAGTACTCCCAGTGAAAATTGATATCTATATGTGCTGTATGATATTTCAGCTGCATTCCTCTTATTTTTTTAATTATTGTCAGTCAGATGCAAAACCATTGAAAACTGGCAAAATTTGCTTCAGATTTTGCATTTTCTAATTGTGGATTGAAATGTTTTTCAAAAAATCACTTGCTGCTTGTGCCAAAAAATATCGGACATGGTTGATAAACCCACTAAAAAGGTAGATACTTTCCCTCTTCCAAAATAATCCTGTATTTCCTTGCCTCTCAGTATTCTATAGTTATTGAAAGGCAACATGAAGCACCATAAACAATCCCTAAAAAAATAACTAATATACAAATCAGTAGTAATAAGCGACATTCTAGCAGCTGAACCTGCTATGGCTGCCCACAGACTCCCCAACCCCACCCTCTGTGTAGGACAGGACAGTACTGTCATTCTCAAATTCCACAGCTTTGATACATGCAATTTGCAATACAGTTTTCACTCCTTGTTTTAGTGCTAATATGTATACGGTGGCTTCCCAATAGGGCGCAGTGTCCCTGAAACAGGAGGACATACATTCTTTTGTAGGGCATGAGATTTCAGACTCGAACGCTGAAGCCAAGCATGATGCCTGAGACAAGTGCCACGTAAAGCCTTCTCACTGCAAAATCATCTACATCCAGGAAATTCCGCTCCGCAGACCTCTCCCTGGCCACCGTCCCACGCATCCGTAGTGCCACAGCCGGAGGCAGATCCTTCTCCCACCGCGCCCCCACAACCTGGAACACCCTCCCCCTCACCCTACGACAAACCGAAGACCTTCTAACCTTTAGGAGACAACTCAAGACCTGGCTGTTCGACCAGTAGCAACAGCACCCCCCCTACACCCTCCCCCAGCGCCTTGGAACCCTTGTGGGTATGAAGAGCGCTCTACAAATTGTATTGATTGATTGATTGATCCACATCCACCTAGATCACATGATTAATGGCGTCTCTGATATAAGTGAGCAGAGGCTCTGCGTCCCTACAGCGCTGGCCAAGGAACAGTCGACATTTTGTTCCATTGACCTCTGTCAAATTGCCCCACAATAGCTGCATTATCTACTCTCATAGATAGTGGTGTTGCATCAGAAGTGAACAGTTTTTTCACAAAATTATGAAGCTTCTTATTTTCTCTGTGTCTGGAGGAGAAAATTTGCTAACTAGCACAGTATACGTTAGCTGTAAGAGTACTGGGCCACATTTATTCAACCACCTACGTGTTTGATTTCTCGAGCCGGAAATGTGTAAAACATCCCTTTGTGCCACAATGATAGCTGGAAGTCGTGCCTGAAGCTGTGTATCTCCTAATAATTATATCTAATCATAGATTAGTTTTTTCCGTCTTGCAATAGTTATAAAGTTTGTATTTTGCAAAATTGTGTAATTTCATCAAGATGCGCAGATCGGAAAATGGTTTTCGAACATCTTTTACTTTCAAAGTTATAAGAGATACTGTATTTTATACTTTACCTTGAAAAGTTGAATTGACATTCAATTACACATTTAGGCTGAAACAGGGAACCAGTTTAATAAAACAATGTCATAGAGGTTATTTTGGGGTAGGGAAATATCACACTTGCCTATTGAAACATAGCCTCTCCGAACGACCTTTGTGATGGGGAGGTCATGTAACCCTTTCTGGTGGACCCTCCAGCCCACCACGTCAACATATGACCACTTCCTCTGGCGGGGATCTATATGCTGTTAGTGCACCTGCAAATTTGGCAGATACACTGAAGGAAAGGCAGATTGGTGAGCGAGAGCCATGCCCGTAGTGGGACTTGTGTTACTAAAATATTATCAATGACTCGACACACAGGGAGATGTGCCCTTCAGTGACAGGGGCATTGGGGCAGATGTATGAAGCCACTTAGCGGTTGCAAAGCCTGTGATTCCATAAATCACAGTGTTTTAGACCGCTAAATGGCTTTTCAGTATGTACTTAACGTATCTCGATATTCAGCAAGTGCTTACATAATCAACAAAATGGAATTAAAAATGCCTAATAAATTCCAATTAGGAAGTGGTGTGTTTAGGGTGTCCTCTCCAAATTGTGGGTTGGAATGCGGTGTATCAATGGTTTGCCAACAAAATTTCAGCCGCAAATTATTGATTTGTTACTGACTCCTCAAAGAAGGTGGCAACCCATTTGCAAAGGGGAAAGGTTATTTACCTTCTAGTTTAGGGCAATCCTATCCTAAAAAGCCTATTTTTAGTCTTCCTGGAAGACACAAATATTGTTAATATTTAACCCATTTGTAGCAATACTGCTAAATTGTTAGATATTCCTGAATAGAACCGATTTTATCCATTTGCCCTTTTCTACATTTGTTTGTCAGTTTGTTTGCTCTAACTTAATTTACATATGTAAGATGTTTATTTCTTTAACTATATTGTTTGTCATTTTACCAGACTCAAATATTTCACATACATTCACATCCTACTTCTTAGGCAGTGTGCGAGTTCAATCACAACTCAAATCAAGACTGTAACTTAACTCCCTCATCATAGCCTGTCAAAAGATTCCCTACAAGCCCCCGCTGACAACGGGCAAAAACTATAACCAGAAGAAGCATGGAATAGGAGTGGGTCAAGCAGGCTGAGAAATTCTCCGCTCTCTGAAATGCTAAACAATGGCACAAATGTGTTACTTACAAAGCCTATAATCTATGGAGTCCTATCTGACTGGTACACAGAACATAAGTCTAGACTGTCCTAAGGTTCTCCCCTTTTACCATCTTACTGAAAACACAGCCTGAAAATTGTAGTTATAGATTGACAAAACAGACGTTTTGAGAAAAAAGATCCAATGATAGTTCCACTATGAAAAAAAGTCCAAAGAACTCAAGATGGCAGAGTCCAAAGCTGTTTTTGGTCCCTTATATTATGTTCTAGTGGTTCTGCTCAGTGGTGGAGAAGAAATTCAGTACTATCAAATCTGAAGTCGATCTTTACAGGAGAATTAAAGGTTGTAAATGTCAAAATAGACAATACCGTCAAACACAAAATAAAATTTGTATATTACTCTGAATATATCTTCATCTTCATCTTGGTTATGTTCATCATGCTCATCATTTTGTAAGTCACATGATATAGCTCGCCGTATTTCTGGTCCGATGTCATGCAATGTCCTGAGTCCAGCCTGGATGAATAAAAGTGGCATAATAAAACAGTTGTTGGCTTTCCATCAAAAGCACAGTCCTCTGTGAAAGTGGACACATTTGCATGTAAGTAAATGGTAACTCTGAATAATAGCAGATGACCGAGAACAGCAATATGCCCGGTTTGATCTACTCGGGGCATGTATGATATGATTGTAAGACTGAATGAACACACATACTTAATTGGAGATACTTGGACACTGAAGAGATCTGTGCACTGTCATCTGGGTAAACATTGCTTAATTTTAGATAAATGAGTAAGGACTAGGCAAACTGTCTATAGTATGTTGACCATACTGTGGTAAACATGAATACAATGACATTTTTGTAATGTTCAATGCAAGGTTTATAATACTTATTGTTTAACAGGCATATATGTAGCCTTCTGTACAATGCTCATTATCATATAGTGATTATCCATTTACTAACATTGTTCCCATTCAAATACATGCAATATTGGATGATCATGCTTTGAATTAGAGAAATTCAGCTCTTTAAACTGCTGAAGCATGGGTCTAAAATACACATTTCAATGGTTCATCACAATTAATGTGCCATTTATTGAAGGAGTTCTTTAAGAAACACGGTATACATAAGTGGTTGAGTCCATCATGTAGCTCGTGGTGCATCATTAGCTTCCTCTATGGCCAAAACCTATGATCCATCTTTAAACAAGAAATCATCTCAAGCACCAAGGCAGAGTGCCAAGGAATTGCTTTAATTTTACAGGAACCCATTGTCCATATCTTTACAGTAGCAGCACACTCCACTACTCTTTGCTTCAATCAAACCCCTGCCCATTCCTCAGATGACTATTGATATTAGTGGGACAGTTATCAAAATCCAACAAAAAACACCACCAGGGTCTCTGACGTCAGACTGCCAAAGCATCAAACCATACTTTACTATTTGATCTTAAATGTCACAATCACACTGGTAATCAAACATGATACCATGGGGCATCATCTTTCTAAAACTGTAATTACCCAGCTGTCTCCCCGGCAATTCCAATGGTACCTTCAAATCCCTTAGCGATATCCACAGACGGGACTACAGAAAATCCCTAATATATCAATGGAACAACCCAAATCACTACGAATCTGAGTGTTCTATTTGTTAGGGCCAGCTAAAGTCCATACAGCATACTCAGAGCACTCTTAAACTCAAAATTATAAACGCCAAGGCCCAGAGGAATCAAACAGACAGGCAAACAATCTCTGCTTTAGGGCAATCCTATCCTAAAAAGCACTAAAAATCCACCTTTGCTGAAATTCTTCTGTTTCTAACCTTTTTGCTAAAAATACACACCCTAAGGCCTTTCCATTTACGGATTCCATTGGTGGATTGTGTATATCCACAAATCTCTACCTAGATCTTTGATTGAGTCACCAACATTTACAAATTAATAAGAATTCTTGAATCTCCAAAAGAAATCCAGCAAGATCCAATAAACTAAACCAATCAGAGCCACTGATTCTGGTGGCAGTTTCAGATTCAAGCGGAGATCCTTAAAAATCAAAAGGAGTAATAAATGACTTCCAAGAGACTTGATGAAAAGAAGGAATGAAGAGAGTAGCAGGGTCTGTAGCTAAATCAGGGTCTCAGAATCTAAATATATTATTTTGCCAAACGCAGCATAGGTCAAGTGGTGGTAAGTGCTCATGATATGAAATTGCTGAAGAGAATGAAACTCAACGTGTATTCAACCAATAGAGAAACCGTAAAGGTCGGAAGTGGTTTCTGTAACTCATTAGCCACTATTTAATGCATATCAAACAAACAAGATCGACACAGTTGCACAAAATTAGATAATGAATCTGACGTTTAAACATTCCGTCAACAAAGTAGGAGACACTGCCGCTTTCAAATGAGCTAACAATAACAACCATTACATATCAAATAGAAACAAACACCAACATAGGAAATAACAAGTTATCAATGGCAGAGATAATGCTACTTCAAGAGATAAGTGGTAATAAAGGACAAATGTAACACAGAATAAGGGAAATGAGGAAGAGAATCAAAATCCAGTGCACAACAAAGCCAAGAACGAATGCACCTTTTCAGGACTGTGACTAGTCTTAGAGAGTAAGCAACTAACAAAACCTTGAAAGATCATACAAGGAAATCCAAAATTCAATTGTTTTTTAAAAATTCAAATTTTTTAATTCAAAATAGAATTTTATAAATTTTTACAGTTGACACATATTGAATAAATAAAACACCCTCTTAACAGTATTACTAGTTTTTCTTCCCAGTCATCTGACTTTGAGAAATTCAAAGGTTTGAGCTTTCTCAAAAACATAATGCAAAGGTAAATAAAAAAAAATCCCTTTTTCAAATTAATAAAAGAGTAAAACTGTTTTTGGGTCCGAGTAGACATTACTTTTTGTAATATTTGTATTTGTTCACCTGTATGTTTTGACATTGGACATTAATTAGCTGTTTAGCCATATCTCTAAGTAGTACTCATCTTTATCATTGATTTTGTTCATAGACTTCCGCAAAATGGGTCACTTGTAGATTTTGACTCAGGTTATGGAAGAAACAACCCCCCCCCAGCAAACCTTGTGTATGATATTGCTTTTGAGGTTAATAGATTATCTCCAGGAACACACATCATCACCTTTTAGTAATATCACTTTAAGAGGGAGGAACTAACACCCAAAACGCGTGGACGCGCCTCACGTCAGTCGTCCATTTGTTCACATACCCCGCTGATCATGTAAATGTAAATGTATTGTATTTATATAGCGCACTTCTACCCGGAGGCCTCGTAGCGCTGTATTCATACCGCTGTGGAACCCATCCTGTGAAATGTCCACTCCTGGGCACCCCCAAGGTGAAGCCAGGCATCCACAGCGCTGCGGGGGCCGTTGTGGAGATTAAGCAAGCTATTGCCCAGAGTCACAGAGTGGGACCCATGATTAGACTAGGCACCGAGGCGAGAATGATCAGGTCCGGGGAAATTGAGTCCAAGAGCCGCCGAGGCGGGAATTGAACCCTGGTCCCGGGCCAGACCTCTGCATCAGGGTCTGCCGCTCTAACCATTGAGCCACGCTTCTCCACTCCACTCTTCTCTCATCATCGAGCAAACAAACAATTCTCTTTTCGCACTCTTGGTCCACCCTTTTCCGAGACACATGGACAGTAAGTAATAACTAACTGATGTGATTACAACATGGGGTGCACATTTAATTTCTTTGAATGCTTTATGTAGAAGCAACATCTGGGACACATACATTTAAACCACAAGGAGCAGGGGCACAAGATTACTGCAAAGTACAACACACGCTATGTTTGGATTTTTAACTTTTTAGTAGGTGGTGGCGCACAAAGGGTTCTTTCAGCAGATTGTTGTGTTGATATTCAATCACAGTCAATTTAAATATCGATCACTAGTTGAAAGTCGTCTTGACAAACGGTTGATCATCAACAACAACTTTCAGCGCTCACATCGGTTGGTAGACATATCGTAAACTTGCATGACATCATCTTTGGACATTATTTTAAGCATACTGGGGCATATTACCAACGTTAAGCGATATTTATCGCTAACGATGCTTAGCAACGAATTTTTTAACGCTAAGCATCGTCAGAAATTATCGCAGATAAACCTTGCTATTATCAAGGTTTATCGCAAATGCGATAAGCAATGCATGAATATCGCTGAAAAGTCAGCGATATTCATGCATTACCGAGCTAATGCTCTTAGCCATGTTATCCACCTCCCATTGAATAACATGGCTAAGAACTGCTCAGGGCAGGTGTTAGTTTTTGGAGATATTCGCGCTTAGCGCGAATATCTCCAAAAGTTGGTAATAGGAGATAGCGATGTTAGCGACTGTTTCCAGTCGCTAACATCTTGGCACGCCCACTTTGCATGTCATTAGTGATAAATATCACTGACATGCAAAGTGGGGCCCAAGATGGTCGCTATCTCCTACTAGCTGTCTCTAACTGGTGTTAGCGACAGCTAGGTAATAGGGAGATAATTTTATCTCCGCTTTCTTGGCTCTTAAAGCCAAAAAAGCGGAGATAAACCCCCTTGATAATATGCCCCGCTGTTGTTTATAAATAGCATTAAGGCCTGTCTTGATCTGACCACAAAATTAATTTCATGTTTTAGATTCTCTATTTGAATACCCCTGAAGAAGGGTCACCGACCCGAAATGCATTGGGCAAGGAGATGAGGATTTTCACACAAGAGAATTTTCTTTATGCATTACGAGAAATTCCAATAATTTTACAAATCGAAAGTATCCAATGTGAATATGATGGAGCAACACTGGTAAACTATAAACTTTGACTATAAACATTGATTGTTGAACAGAAAACATTGGAATATAAAGATTTATTTTTTCAAAAACTGGATAGAAAAAAATGTTGCGTATTATTAGCTAAGTGCGACGAGAGTCAAAAGGTGGGGATCCACCTCCGACATATTGCTTAGTTCTTACATAGTGCAATAGAAGACATTACATTTTCACACTGGATGCACAGTGAGAACACAGTACAGTTTTAAATTATGCACCACATAAAAATGTAAATAAGTTTCAGTTCTGTAGTTACTTCAAGATTTGTTCAAAAAATTCTACCCAGAATGTTCACAGTTTTTTAGGGAGGAGGTTATTAGCACCTTTTAACAAGTGAGATGGAATTACCATGCTCTGAAACATATACTTAGGATGTTTGGCTTTTGTAGCCAAAGACTGACATTTTAGCTTCAACGCTATGTGAGCCTGCAATTGGACAGAGGTAGCTGGTAGACTAACTATTGAACCTAAGTGACAGATTTTTTTTTCATTGCAATGAGGTGTGTTTTACATCTACTGCAATTCTTGAACCATGAGCCCAAACAGTTATATTTGCATCACCCTAGAGTTGTTAGGTAACCGGGAACTATATTTCTGCTGCTTATGCCCAAATATAATGACATTGGTTTCCCCAAGCTCATTTCTACTCCTTAGTTAGCTAGGTGATTAGTCAATAGAGGTATTTAAAGTCCTCAGAAGGCAATTGATGATTCAGTCGAGGATGGAGGTTTTGTCAATGTACTGAAACAATGGACCCTGGGGCATACAAGTTTCTGTAGAAAAGCCCTGATCTCACCCATTTCCCGTTCAAGGTCTATAGTATGTACGACAAAAAAGGAGGTGCAAGAATATATACCTGGTTGAGGTGTTTGTTAGTAAACATCACGTCTGAAATTTGAAAACTGTTTGCTAAGTTTATTCTAAACCAGACTTCTCCAACGAGTAGCTCATGAATTACTGGTAGCTCTCCAGCTCCTTCTAAGTAGCTCTCAACTTTGCAACCCAGCCAACTAAATTAGAAGCTTTTGTTCAATTAATATATGTGTACCAAATTTGAAAAGTGTGTTTTTGAAACAAAAATGTGCACATTTTCAGAACTTATAATTTCCAAACTATATCTCAAGTTGATAATTGAGTGATGCATCAAGCAGTAGTGGGGACACATTACTGATATTATTACCGTGCTGCCAGCTATGACTGGTATTTATTACCCTTGAAGAGGCATTCTAAATGAACAAGGTATTTTCACATTAGGCTTTCAACCCTGGTCTGGTGTTCATAATTGTTAGACCTGGCATCTTTTGTCATGCTTTCTCCTGTCTTTTTGCTTCTGACTTTGGGCACTTTACCACTGCTGACCAGAGCTAAAGTGCAAGTGCTCTGTGTCTAAAACCTGATGGAAATTTGTTTCTCCATGATTGGTGTATTTGATGTACTAGTAAGTCCCTAGTACAGTGCACCATGGGTGCCCAGGGTTTATACCTGAAATGCCACAAGTGGGCCTGCAGCACTGATTGTGCCACCCACACAAGCTGCCCCACAAAACCTGTGTGTGCAGTTTTAAACTACCATTTCGACCTGGAAAGTGCCATGCCCAAACCTTCCCTTTAAGTACATGTAAGGCACCCCTAAGGAAGGCCAGTGTGCAGTGTACTCAAGAGGCAGGACATATACTTGTGAGGTTTACATGTCCTGCTAGTGAAAAACTCCTAACTTCATTGTTCAATACAGCAAGATCTATCTCTCTCATAGGTTAGCATTGGAGCTGCCTGGTAACATCGTACCAGTGTATCTTCCAATTGGGAGTAGACAGAAAATTCGAGTTTGGTGTTACTGTACTCACAATTTAAAATGCATATTTTAGTGAAGTTGTTTTTTAGACAGCGGGTCTGAAAACTCCACTTTTAGAAAGTCGGCATTTTCAACCATAACCATTCTGTGCCTTTGCCTGTCCCTAGAATACATGTCTTGGTAGGATGACAGTTGGGCTTAGTGAATTCACTCTAGACAGTCACACACAAAGGGAGCTTAGATGTGCCCTGCATAACTTGATGGCCCATCACCAGGCTGATGATCCTTCCCGACCTAGAGTGGTGAGAGGAGCTGACACTTGCACCTGTATAGGGCTGTGCCTGTCCCCACATAAAGAAGTCTCCTCTCCCTATAGTGTGTCTGGAGCCAGGGCCAAGAAGGGGAGGGTTTTGTGCACCACACAGTCCTTTCCTTGAAGTCTCCCTACTTCAAAGATTAGAATGGGCATATGTATTAGACCTCTGACACCATATACCTGGAACACTTTTGGACTGAGGACATTCTGCCAGGAAGAAAATTTATTGAGTTTCCAGGAGTGACTGACACTTTGCTGTCTGCTTTGCTATGCTGTCCTGCTGCCTGTTACTTCTGTCCTGGGAGTGAGAGGACGGGACTTTGCTCTCTACATCCTGCTTTCGAACGTTTCTCCAAGGGCTTGAGGTGAGCTTGCCTTCTGTAGGAAGTTTCAGGGCCATCAAAGACTTGCAGCACCTGGGCTCATCTGCCGAGAGCCCTACCTGCCAAGTGGTGCCCACTCCAGTACCTGGACGCTTCGAAGTGAATTTCCGTGCTACAAGAAGAAACCAACACCAAGCAACTCCGGAACCGTTGCCTGTCTACAATTCTGACACTATGCTGCTGCCTGCACCAAAGTTGTGGTCCCCACTCAATCCAACGACCACGACTTACAATGCAGGCTTTGATGATGCCGCAGTGCCACAAAGAACAGCCACTGCGGGAGGCATGAGCACATGCCATCGACGTCCGTGATGCACTGCTCCAACTCTGATGCCGCAGCTGTGGCCCAGGGGTTTGACCTCGCCACCATAAAACCAAGGTCTCGCAGATTGTCTGCTGACTTCACCATCAACACTGGACAGCATTAAGGAACAGCGGTATCTAACCTGCAACCGAAGAATCACCTCCCCTGCGCTTCACATCGTCCCTGGGCATTAGCAGCTCAATGACCCTGCAGCACCTCCAGGAACCGACAAATGACTTGCTATGGACCATTCCCGAGTGCCAATGTGCCAACGACCCTGCACAGCAGTAATGAAACCGACGAATCACCTGCTTTCGCTACACCTCACCTGTCCCTCGCATCATCTTGATTTTTGACCCATCCAAGGTTCTGTACTGGGGTCTGCGTGACTCCTGTATCGGCCCGTGTTCCCTCGCAGTCGGACTGAACTTGTGGATCTGTCCCGGTCAAGCGCGACCAGATGGCCCCAGTCAGAGCTATTGTTTTCTAAGAACTAGAACTTAATTCAATATTGAAAACTTCCTAACCTTATTTGTGTATGTTGGATTTTTGTCATTTTGGTCTTGTTTTACTAAGAGAAATATTGGCTGTTTTACTGAACTGGTGTGGAGTACTTTTGTGGTCTTTTCACTGTGTTACTGTGTGTGCGTGTACAAATACTTTGCACACTGCCTCTGGGGATAAGCCTGGCTGCTTTGCCAAGCTACCAAGAGGGTGAGCACAGGTTAGTCTTAGTGTGTAACTTACTTACCCTGACTAGAGTGAGGTTCCCTACTTGGACAGGGTGCATACCACTGACAAAGAGAGACCGCATTTCTAACAATAATCTTGCGTAAGGTGGCTACTAACGTAATCTTGTCTGATGTGGTTTCTATTACAACACTAATATTATTCGTAGTGTGGGATGATCTTCATTTAACAATAGTAGCATAGTAAAGGTTGGAGTATCCTGTGCTAACCCATGTGTACTTGCAAAGTAATTGAATGAGCTTTTGCCATTTACAAGCCTGTTTAACGCTATCAAATGCAGCCTTAGAATACATGAAGCAGAGACAGAGTAAAGATTTACTTATGAAAGCCTGTGAAAAACAAGTACAGCAACACAGAAATATTATTGATCATTTCATTTTTTTGGGCAAAACATGGCTTTGATATATTAATAAGGAAATTAAACCGAGGCGCATACTCTTTTGCCACTACTTATAGCAGTAATACAAGCCTATGATTAGTAGGCATTGCCGGATCACCATTCCTTTGGGTGGGGTGGACGAAGCAGTGCATCCATAAATCAGGGATAAAGGCATTAAGTAAGCAACTGTTATGGTTACTTGAAAATGAAAAAAGACAAATTAATGTTCAGATTCTATCAAAACAATAGATTTTTCGCCTTATCACAAGAATTTGTCACATACTAAAAGTCCCAATCCTATGGTCTGATCACCATGTCCTAAAATGTCAAATACTCGGCATACCTACCCGACAAAACCCTTGAAAGAAACACGGCAAAGCAGGACCTGGAATAAAATGAACTTAGACTCCTTTTCCACTCATTTTGCCCTCCTTCCTCAATCCGAATTAGATCTCCCCAATGAGGCGGCCAAATCGCTCGAGCAAGCTATCACCTCAACCCTTGACAAAATCGCCCTGGTAAAACAAGCCAAGTGCCGTCATCAAGTCTCCCCCTGGTTTACACCAGACCTGAAAAGTGACAAGCTAGCTGCCGGAAAGGCAGAACGTGGATGGAGACATACAAAAAGCGCCACAGACAAACAGGACTATAAAACAATACACCAGCACTATATGGACCACATAGCTGTAGCCAAAAAAAATTACTTAGGGAATAGAATCAACCAGGCATCCAACTAACAAAAAGAACTCTATAGGATCCTGAAAGAATTTACCAACACCCCTCTTGTCAACCTACGCAGACCTCCTCACAGGAGTGTGTTGACTCTCTTTCAGTCTTTTTTGTGAACAAAATTAATGTCATCCATAGTTCCTTCCCACTGCCAATGGGAACACCACCTACAGAGAGAAACCAGAGCATTTCTCCCCCACATTCCAGCCTTCTTAGAGAATTCCGCTCAGTCACTGAGTTCTAGCAACACTCACAAGGATTAAATCTGGCTACCCCACAGAGCCAGCTTCCACCCAGATTATATCCAAAATTGGACTAGCCCTTTCGCCTAGACTGACCAAACAATTTAATAACTCGCTATCTCTGTCCACCATGCCATCAATTTGGAAAGAGGCCACAGTAGGACCCATCTTAAAAAAGCCCAACAAAAATCCCAAACAGCACAATAACTACTGACCAATTTCCCTCCTACCCCTTTTTGGAAAAGTCCTGGAAGCACTGGTAAACAATCAACTATCTAAACACCTAGAGAGCAACAACCTGTTGGACCTCTCTCAGTCCGGGCTCCGGGCCTTCCACAGCACCGAAACGGCACTACTGGAGATAATCGATAACAACAGACTCTCTCTTGAAGCCAGACAATCTGCCATCTTGGTCCTACTAGACTTGTTGGCAGCTTTCGACGCCATCTCCCATAGCATCCTCTTGTGCCCCCAGTGGGAGCTTACTGTCGAGGGCCCAGCACTGAACTGTCTCAGGAGCTACGTTACAGACCGAACATCCAAAGTCCAAAGAGGAGCCTTCACCTCCAGTAGCCATCTCATTGACAAGGGTGATCCCCAGGGTTCCATACTAAGCCCCACTCTTTTTAATTTGTATCTATCTCCCTTAGCCAAAATAATCTAAGCATGGAGCTTTGATACAGTATGGTATGCGGACGACAGCCAACTACTAATCACCCTTGGACCAGTTCCCACCTTCAAGAAACTTACATTAAAGCAATGTATGGCAGACATCAATGACTGGATGACAAATAATCACCTCCAACTTAACACTGGTAAAACAGAGATATTACTCTTCGGTAAGGCACAACAGTTATGGACCAATGACTGGTGGCCAGCCACCTTAGGCCCCTGCCCTTTACCTAAAACAGCAGCCCACAATCTTGGAGTGATAATAGACAACAAACTCTCAATGTCTGATCACATCAACCATGTAGTACGCACATGCTGCGGGCTAATGCGTAGCCTTAGGAAAATCTTTAAATGGATCCCATTGTCCTTACACATGCCTTTAGTGCAGGGATTATTTATAAGCCGTCTGCACTATGGCAATGCCCTGTTAGCATCCATAAATGAAACACACCTGACAAAACTCTAGGTTTTGCAGAACACAGAGGCCAGACTGGTCCTAAAACTCCCCCCTCACTCGCCCTCGGCCCCCAGTCTGAAGACCCTTCATTGGCTTCCCATCAAAAAGAAGATCACCTTTAAAATATTCTGCCTGATACACAAAACTATAAACAGAACAGGACCTCAATATCTAGCACAGAAACTAATAAAATATCAACCAATAAGAAACCTTCATCTGCCAGCAAACAATATCTAACCACACCAAATATCCGCACCGTCAGCAATGGCTGCAGATCATTCTCCAAAATCGCCTCTACGATATGGAACACGCTGCCCTTGCACTTCCATACGGAAACTGACCATAAGAAATTCCGCGGATCCCTCAAAACCCTGCTATTCTGAGTTCCTCCCCCCCTGGCAGTTTTTCTTTTTGCTGTTCTCCCGGTTCCTGCACGTGATAGCGCTATGAGACCTACGGGTGATATATGCGCATAACAAATGTCAAATAACATAATATAACATGCTGCTGGTTTTGCAAATAAAATAAAATGGTAAGTAAGCAATCAAAATCAAATACCGGTAAGGGGTCAATAGAAGCAAATAGGTTGCATGTACATAACGAAGGAACGAGTCAAATAAAAGAGTTAAATAACTTTAATATGGCACTATCGCTCTGATACAAATCAAATCTGGAATCAAAATCTTTAGAGAGATACCACTCTGGGATCATCTCTTAAGCTGCACAAGGGACTAACTACTTATTTCCATAATATAGTACTGAGCTGCATATCACCAGACAAACACGTAGTAGGAATCTCGTTATGACTTGCTTAGGTAACCTTACCAAAGATGCACTGAATAACAGGAAAATTAAATAAATCAAAGTAGAAATATGGACCTAACTGCCTTGTCTTTCTACAGTTATGTAATCCTTTTTTTTCTAAAGAATGTTCTAGCTCCCATAACAATGGAAAATGGAGGGTAATTTGATATGAGCATGTTGAACAAAAAAGATATACTACCCAATCACTTGTAGTAAGAATTTATTTAATGCCCTATCAGTGAGCTATAGTCCACAAACAGCTGCGGTCCGTAGGGGAGTACCTGCCGGGCGGTGACGTGTAGATGGGGAGGGGCAGGGTGGGGGGTGGTAATCTATGGATTATGGAGGTTTACAGGTAAGTAAACATATAAATAAATAAAACAAATTTCGTTGCACGCACTGCATTGCATTTGGGGATGCAGCGCACACAACTAAATTTGTTTGATTTATTTATATGTACTTACCTCTAAACCTCCATAAGCCATAGATTACTACCCCCCACACTGCCCGTCCCCATCCGCACGTCATCGCCTGGCAGGTACTCCCACTACAGACCGCGGCTGTCCACAAATAATTTATCAATAAAGCCTCTTCAGCAGCGGTTCTTAACCTGCTGACCTCTGTGGACCCCCATTTAATCATACCAGGAACCAGGGGATCCCTACAGAATGTGGCACCCCCGCTGAGGCAATACTTGAAGAAGAGGACCCCGGCCTATGCAATTTGATTTGAAATGCACAACAATACAGAAACTAGCATTCATCAAACAAATACACAAATGCTAAAATATTTTATTTAATTCACAAATATAAAAAAAAATCTACATTTTATTTTAAAATGTTAAGGTTGGATCTTTTCTAAATTCAACGGCCACCCATCAGTCATACTGTATTCTGGTTGATGCACTTGCACTGCTCCTGCGAATCAATCTAAAGATGACAACTTAATTTTTAGCCTACAACTTCCAATTTCTTCACATCTAAGGAAAATTTAAATTTTTTAATTCTAAGTCTTTATTTATATACACTTAATTGGTTCGTATTATTTAATTTTCTAAACCGTCTAGGACCCTCGGATTAGGAGTTACAGATTCCCACGAGTCCCTGGACCACAGATTAAGAACCACAGCTTTACAGCAGCAAGATGAACATGACAAAATATATTTTGAAAGAGGCATCTTTTCCGATATGTTGTATATAAGAGGGAAATAAAGGAAATGGCCTTTGGTCTCAGCAACCTGTTCACAATGGAGAGCTGCCATTGGAGGTTCTATTATTAATCCAAGACCGAGTGAGTAGGGCAGGGTACCAATTTGGAATTGAAGAATCAGGGGGCATATGTACAAGCCCCTATTGCCACCACAAAGTCACTTTTACAGACGTTCTGGTGGCAGTAGGGGCTGCGCCTTATGTACAAGGAAGCGTTAAACCATTTAACGTGGTTTAACGCTGCCTTGTCTATAAGGCCCGCTTTCACGCTATGGTTAGCGTAAAAGGGGTGGGCAGTGGGTGTTGCGGTGGGCGTTCCACAGCAACACCCATTCATTTTGACGCTGCCCCCTGTGTACTAGGGTGGCATACAAAGGAGGCATCGCCAAAATTAAGACCAGGTAAATCCTGGTCTTAAATTGGCAAAACGAGGAGAAATGCATTTGTTCTCCTCGTTTTTGCTTTTTCCATGTGTGCTGCCTTGTGCAGCACACATGGAAAAGCAAAATGCCATGTACAGGAAGGTGTCCCTTCCTGTACATAAACAGACGTTTAAAAGAAATGCCATTTTGTCACTTTCCATGTGTGCTGCATGGAGCAGCACACATGAAAGTGACAGAATTGCATTTTAGGATTATTTATGTGCAGGAAGGGACGCCTTCCTGCACACAGACACCCTTGCATTTGGTGAAAGGGTGCCTGCATTGGGGCTAAGTTGCCATCGCAGGGGGCAACGCAAGGCTGCAAGGCTGCACCAAATTCTTGTAAATATGGTGCAGCCTTGCGTTTCAGAAGTAGCGGAGGAGTCTAATGCCGTGCTCCGCCACTTCCTTGTACATATCTCCCTAAGTGTTTTTACATATTGTGGTTCTGAACAGTCCAAATATGTTTTACATATTGGTTAATTCTTGAAAGTAAGATAAGTTTCAGTCATCCTACCTAAACAGCCTGATTACAAAATAGGTTGTTTCAAGCGAACCAAAAAAGATTTGACTAGCAGACCGCTTGGGAATTTATACCTTCTGGTCCACTCCAGACCCAATCGAGGCTGAAACTAGCCAAATGTCTGCAAACAAACTTAAACTAGCCCAACATGCCTGAACATCGTACGGATAGAATATCACGTTGTGCATTTCTAAAGGCTTCTGCATCTTTATTAATCCAGAGGCGCACCCAATATAGAAAAGATTTTGAACACAATAAAACATCAAGTGGATATAAGCCCAATTCATGGTATGCACTAATATTAGGATTTCAAAAACTTTTTTTCTGTTATATAAAATTGTTCGGTGTTGTACAACCTTCATATTTGACTCCCATAAAATACTGAAGAGAGAACTTGAACTTTATAAACTGCTATGGAAGGTAAAACAGCTCTACCCACCATTTGCAAAACTAATAACAGCTCGATCGCTTTGTGATGTTAATCTTGGATATCTGACTAGCCCACTACACTAAAACCCAAATATTAAAAGAAGGAAACACTTTACAGTGCAGGTTATTCAAAATGAGTTTCCCCCTAATTTATTGATGGTGGTTGGAGACCATAAATTTGGCCATTGCTTGATTGATAATTAATGCCTGAGCATTGCAGTAGGTCTGTACGCGATTTAACCGATTCATTTATTCCCACAAGGGTGTGAGTAATTAGTTACTAGGGTGTCAGCGAAGTGTAAAAACCTTTTGTCTACCCAAAACAGGCATATCATTAGTACAATGTTTTAGTCAGCTCACAAAGCTTTATTGAATAAAGTAAATAAAGATGGAGCAAAGACGCAACCCAACCAGACTCCCCAGTTAACCTGTAAGGGCTTGGTCATGTTACCAATTGAACCTCAGCAAACTCAAGCAAAGTAGTCCCTTTGCACTCTGATTTATTATATTCAAAAGGTCTGCGGGGACAATCTCAGCTCCCAATCAGGTGCTAGCCATGTGTGTATCATGTTATTTGCTACATTCACCATGTAAGAGGCTCGTATTGGGTTTCCGTCAATGCCTAAATGCTTTTAGAGCTTTGAAATACGATACGCACCCCCCCATTGTGTTTGCAGTTTCGCGTTTTCTTAACGCGATGTGGATCAGGCGTAGGAAACTGGAAATTGATGCCAGCGTCTATTATGCTTTTACTATGTATTGTAATTAATGAAACGTTCGATAATGGATTTCGTGTTTAATTCTGTCTTAAGGTGTATATATAGCATTTTAATTTTATATATTCTATGCAAAAGTTATTTTAAATGTGGTTATATTTATTATCTTATTATCTGTATTGTATGTACTTTTATGAACTTTTATGGTCTTTTGAGGCCGAAATAAAGTTATCGAACGAACGTAACATATGATTTTATTAAAGCTGATGGAATCTAATCTGGGCCAGGAGCTTTACCAGCATTTTTTTGCAATTACATCTCACTGTCTATAGTTTATTTTTTCTTGGCAAGCGAGGGATGGGTGCAGGCATTTATAATCAACAAAGGAAAAACACTAGTTGGCAAGCATTCCCTGAGTTTGACGGTCTGCAGGTTGTGATGATCAATGTTGATCTCTCCTATTTTGGCTTCAATTTCAGACACTATGTAGATGGCGAGACCCCCAGCTGGGCGGCCTAACATGTACGTTTTGATTGCTGGTTTGCTGAATCCCAAAAATGCTTGGCGTTCAAAAGCCTCCAGGGCCCAGGTTTCTTAAAGTATTACCAGACGAAAGGACTTAATGTAGTCTAAAAAGTGCCCATCCTCAATTGTACTTGATAAGCCCTCAATATTCCATGCACAGATTGAGAAACTCTCCTTTGGGTTCCAGTTGACTAGGCGGTTGCTGTGTCAGAACCTCCTACGCCCATTTGCTTCTGTTAGCAGGGTAACTGGCAGCCAAGTGTAACACCAGCTAAAGGCGCTCTGCAATGTATATAGGGGAGAGTAGATACGATATTGGTGGTGCTACTAGGAAAGGAAGGGCCAGTTACCAATACAACCCCAAAATAGCCCTTCAAAGAAGGGAACACAAACTGTACCAAAATTCCAATTGAAGCACACAAAAAGTCCAAAGTTAAATGATGTTCTTAAACACAAGTGTTCTAGTTGTCCACTTTTAATCCAGAGTATTCAGTCCGGGTCAATCAGTATCCAATTCTTTTACAGCAAATTTCAGATTCATTACTATAGTTCAACATTGATCCATGTTTCTTCAGTTTTGTTACTTGATACAGCCAACACGTGTTTCGTCAGTATTATATCATACCACAACTTCTTCAGGGCTGTCAAAGAGTAAAAAGGCCTCAAGATGAAATTCATCCGTTATATGGCCGTGTAAATGGGAATAGTTCCAGAAAAAATATATGTTCACTACTGAATAATAATATTGATGTGTCTCAGTAGTACGTAAAATCGCATTAGAAACTTCACACTGTAAATAGACGTAGTATTAATAGTTCATCACTTCAACACGTAACATGCATGGCGAGTTTACCGATGTATCTCTGGCATGGAAAATCAGTTGTACCGTGATATGGTTGAGTTTGTGGCCATTTGGAATCATCACGGCCATCGAAATAGGTGCCTTGGCAGTTTTGTATTTGACACCAACTGACTCCGAGTCCCTCTAAGAACAGGCGTTGACTGGATTTGCTTGTGGGCATCTAACCTCATAGTTGGGTTTTGTTTGCCCTGATTTCCTGGAATTGTTTGCCCTGACTTCCTGGATGCGATAATAGAGAAAGGCCTGTACCTAAACAATAAGGTGCTAAAAATTGGGGCTAGGCTTCAACCTCATGACGGGAGATCTCAGTACCCCAATTTGTGAACACCAGCTTGTCCGCTCACACCTGCTCCGTGACCACAGGCATTGCCCAGGTGAGGTGCCCAGGTAATAACTGTGGCTTCTTCCCCGCTGGATGGTAAATGGCTTCTAAAAGTGACTAAATGCATGTCTGAAGACTTGATATGCCTTAGAGACGGAGGTTTTTGTGCCATGCGTAGCATTGTACCCCTGCTGATCATAGCAAATTGCCCCTGCGGTTTGTATTTTATTATAAAGATAAGGTTGCACAGACTTCAGTGGGACTGTCAGACTCAAGGTCGCCTACTAGGCGGCATGTTGGAAGCAGTAGAAGCTTGAAACTTTACAGTAACAGTGAGGAGTAGGACTTGCATTGTTGACTGAAGTAAAGTGGGGTCCCCAAGGACTGATGGTTAGACTGTTGGTTGGGCGCCCGGCCTTTGCTGTTAGTTGTTGGGAGGGAATGTTAGGTCCAGTCACCACCATCAAGAGTGGCTGATAACCTGGTTGGACGTGCTGGACACCTAGCAAGTTGGCTTCGATAGTTCCAGGGTTGGTTCCCTCAACTGTCTTCTGATCTTGAGCTAGGTTATTTGGTAATGACTGCTTCAATATGAGGGTATTGCATGCAGAGGAAGGACCTGATTAGACTACGAGAGAAGATTTGGAGTGCTCTGGATTGTCCTTGACTTCCTATAGGAGTTAGTTCCTCTAGGCAGCCCATCTTCTCGCGTATAATTGGCTGCTTCTAGAGTCTTAGAGGCTGGTCTAAAGATGGAATAGACTTGCTCGAGCTGCACTGGTGTAGGTCCTTGGATGTTTTCTTTATTGTGAGTATTTTTAAGACTATTGCTCTGGCATTTTGTAGGCTGAGAGGTTCCCGCTAAGCAGGACGAAGCTGGACTAGAGCTAGGAACACCTTGTTTACTAGGAGCAGAGTTGCTGGAAACAGGCTGCTTAGATAAGCTGGTTTGATGATCGACATTCAATTATCGCCCAGAACTGAAAGCAGGCGTACTGGGGTGGGCTGTGTGATTAGCATCTAGGGATAAAGTACTACGTTGACAAGAGGTCATTCTGTATTCCATATTGAGTTTACTCAGATATACCCTGTGGATAACACTTAATGCGTATTGGAGATTGAGAAGGAGGGAAGGTTCTGTATTTTATGGTAATCAAGCCATCTCTGAGATCTGTATTCACTAACTAGAGTGATATATAGTCAAATTTACCCTATTTCACGATATGCCTCCTAGCCATGCAGATATCACTGTACACTGCAGAGTAGTCACGTCTAACTTCTCAAATCCAACAGGTTGCTTTATTAATTTGGTATTCCTCTGACTCAAACTGAAACCCGGTGGAAGCTTTGCTACCTGTACCAAAAAAAACATTGCATGGCTCGATAATTTAGTGATTACCTTACCTTTAATATTAGGAAAAATAGGTTTGATGACAACCTCAATCATCTTAAAAATTTGTGAGCTGACATGTGACCCCTATAAACAATACTGGAAGTGGAAGTTGCTGGTTTAGTTTTATTGTTACCATTATGATTTTCTAAACCGTATTGCCCTGTCCTAACTTGCTGTTTATTAAAGGCACATTGCATGCAGAGTGTTTAGTTTTTATGCTTAATAATACAATCAACTAATTCACTAGTACCATCCTCACTACCATCTCTGCCATATATGGGGGTTACTGCACACGCCTGTTTCAATGGACTTCACTCTTCCAAGCAAATCTTGCACTAATTCATCTGTTGTAAATTTTCCCTTCCTGTAAGGTAACCCCAAATGTATTTGCCTTTTTCCTGAACTCTATTGTTGCTGGGTGTACAATGATGTGAACTTTGCCAGTGCTAACCAGTGGTAAAGGGCTTGTGCACCTCCTCTCAACATGGTAAAATTGGTATACTTCTGATGAAAAAGTTACTTACATTTGGTAATGCTCCTTCTGGGAATATTATAACTACCTGCAGATTCCTCATCTTATGAATATCCCAGGTGCCAGTCTGGATCCAATGTCTTCCATAGCTCTCCCATGCTCGTAGGGAGTGCCGGTTCCACCTCAGCGCTGCACAGAACGCATCATGATGTCACTGGAGCCATAAAGTTGGGGTGATGACGTCAGTTACCATCCATTCCTTTTTATCAAACCTTCGATGCAACCAGATAACACTAACGTCCATAGGGTATGTGTAGTTTTCTGTAGTATGTTGAAGCCACATCAAGTGAACATATGGTATAACCAGCCATACAATGGAGAGGTGGGTTGGTCAGTGGCCAATCTGCAGGTAGAAACAGTATCTACCAGAAAGTGCATTACCGAAGGAAAGAAACTTAAAAAAATAATAATAATTCCACTTACAGATTCCTCTCCTATTGAATAGGTTCTCCAAGCAGTCCTACCACTAGGAGGGTATTCCAAGAAATCTTGAAGCACTGAGTGAGCAAGAGCAAAGTGACCTTACCTGCTCACTTCAGAGTCAAAACTAAAATGCTTTTCAAAAGTGTGGAGGGACGTCCAGGTTACACCATCGCAAATGTCTGCAACTGGCACGCCTATCGCCAGCGCTAAAGTCAAAATCTGGTGGAATAAGCATTAACACCTTCTGGTGGTTACTTGAATGCCATGGTGTAGCAGATCTTGATGCACAGAATTATCCATCTTGGCAATCTCCTCTTATGCACTGCCTTGCCCTTCATCTCTCTAACATATCCCATGAAGATCTAATCATCCAGCTGAATTCACGGGTCCTGTCCACTATAAGCTGACCACTCTCTGGGGGTCAAAACATTGAAGCATTTCTTCCTCCTTCGTTGGATGTGGATGAGGATAGAATGCTGGAAGAATAATGGACAGGGCTAGGTGGAAGGGGATAGCCACCTTTGGCAGGACAGCAGCCCTGGTCCTCAACACTAGCTTGTCTGTGAAGAAAGAACTAAATGGAGGTTTCACAGATAAGGTTTGTGAGAAATTGAGTTGTTGGTTGACTGGGGTGTGAGACCTGGTCAGGCAACAGCCACAGTCACAGGGTGTATCACAAAAAGTCACTAAATTAACCTGTGCTTAACCCTGGGCAGCTTTTCACAAAAATCCGTCAGGATTAACTTAAAGGCAATGTGTAAAGTATTTATACAGCACACAAACTGTAATAAAATGAAATCACAACACAAGAAAAACCCCACACCAATTTAGAAACAGAGTAAGAAGGGGATTAGGTCCGGTCAGTGCTTGCCATCTGACTTAGAAGACATTTTGAAGAATATGTTTTGAGAAGGTAAAGTTAAGCAGGGCAAGAATGCAGGCGGTGTCAGAGAAAGCAGTATCAATTTCAAAGAGCAGCTGGACAAAGGCACAGTGAAGATTTCTACCTTTTGACTTAGTCACTTTTTTAAAAGTAGAAAATACCCAGTGGGACAAGGCAGGAGACTGCAGCTGAAGACAGTTTCAGGAGGTTGGATTCCCCTTAGGCGATGGACCCCTGAACAGGATTTGCGGCTGCAGAGAAGAAGGTAGCAAGAGCAGCCGTGAAGTTAGGCTGACCGGTGATGCACCTTGGGCAGATAAACAAGCAGGTTGGTCCCGGTGATCCCTCGGCTCTCGGAGCAGTCTTTAGCCAAAAATGTTCCCAAGTTTTGGATTTTGGCTTTCTGGGCACATTTAGCACCACAACCAAGGGTCCAGGTCTGGTGGGACACCACTTGTCAAATCAGGACTCACTCAGGCTGGGCCCAGGTGTGGGCTCAAGAGCCTTTTATTTCCCTCTGGCTCTGAACAGGAGCTCATTAAACTAGCCCTCAGAGTCACTCTGGTAGCCCTGGGTTTAGGTGAAAAAGCAGTAATCCTGCCAGCAGATGGATCGTTCAGGCCTACCTAACCCCTCTATTGTGTGACTGTCTGGAATGAATTCACAAAGTCTAACTGACAACTATACTCTGTCATGTGTCCCAGGGGAGGCTGCAGGCATCAAAGGGCTAAGGGCAGTAAAATGCCAACTTTCTAAAAGACGCATTTTCAAAATTGTATTTTTAAAATAAATAAGCAAATTAAATATGCCAATCAGATGTAAACCAATGTAACCGTGTTTAGGGGAGTAAGCACAAGCATATTAGCACTGATCAGCAGTGGCAAAGTGCACAGAGTCCTATGGCCAACACATTTCAGTAGAAAAATTGAGGTAAGTAGGTAAAAGGTTTGGGGGAAGTCCACCCTAAGGCTGACAGGGCTAACAAGGCTTGTAACTAACTAACTAACTAACTAACTAACTGACTAACTAACTAACAAACTAACCCATCTGACTAATTTAACAGCAATCAGGAAGACCATCTTAAATTTTAATAGCCTTAAAGAAAAACTGTGCAACTGTTCAAACAGGGAACACATAAGACATGTGAGAACAAGGTTATGGATCCATTGGGTTATAGTAAATGGAGTAGGGGGAATCTGGTTAGTGAGCCCCTTTAAAAACCTGAGAACAATGGGTGACTTAAAGAGGGACGGCTGATCAGGCAAACATAGAAATGCTGATAAATAACCTTTAACAGCCATGTCGGGCCAGTGAGAGGGCGACTTGCAGATGGACAGGTCAAAACAAAATCTTTAGAATTCTCAGAACACCATGAGACAAATTTGCTCCATCTGCCTGAATTGACTGATTTGATGGATTGCCTTCACAAACGTAATATAATATCTAAGGTCTAGCCTTTGAGGAAGATGGAGCGGAGGGCACAGGGAGAGGTGAATGAGGTTTGAATGCAGCACCTTTCTTGGCCAGTCCAAGGCAATTAGGATTACTTGGGCCTGATGGAGACGAATCGTCCTTAAAACATGAGAAATCAAGCGTATGGGAGGAAAAGAGTATTTAAGTGGAAAGTTCCACCTCAAGCTAAGCGCGTCCCTCAATGCTCCTGCATCGGGCCCTGGAGGGATTAGAATTTCGAGCAGTGAGCGTTCTTGTATATGGAAAAGAGATCCATGTGAGGAGTTGAGCTGGACAATGGCATGGACTACCTTTGGATGAAGTCGCCACTTGTGACCGGCAAGATGATGCTGGTTGAGTTTGTCTGCTTGTATGTTTATTACTCAGGCTAAGTGATTTGCTTCTTAACAGATCTGATGGCCCTGAGCCCGATACCTGAGCTGCAAAGCTTTTCATCAAACAGCAACCCCACTTCCTCTTGTTTGCTGAGGTACTATATAACGTCTATGTTGTCCATCAAGATCTAGATCGACTCACCGCGAATTGAAAGGAGGAAGGAAGCAGCAGAAATATCACCCATAATTCCAACAGGCTAATGTGCAATATCTGTTTTTCTGGACACAAAAGGCCTATGATCCCCAATTCCTCCATATTGCGCCCCCCCCCCCCCATTGGGTGAAGGCCTCCATGATCACTGGAGTGAGACGATGAAACGGCTTTCCTTGTGCAAGTTCTGTCCACAATACACCAAGATTTTAATACAGCTTTTGAGGTCTCCAACATGTCGGCACCAATGCCTGTGGAGTCACAGCTGGAGGTCCCTCATATGCCACCATACATAGGTGAGCAACAAAATGAAGGAGCCTAGCAGGCCAAACAGACATAAGACCATTAGGACTGGAATGATTGCACCACTCTGAAACTTCACAATCATAGCCTGAATATACTGAACACTCTAGGGTAGGGGGAAGGCTTGACTTCATGTGGTGTCCATTACTGCCCCTATGAACAGGATGCACTGAAAGGCCACCAGGTGAGAGTTGAGCTTGTTGATTGAAAAGCCCAGGTTGAACAACAATGTGTTTGTTGCCTGTGAGTGGCGAGACTACATCTCTGGAGAGCTGACTTTGATGAGTTAGTTGTCCATGTTAGGGGGAATACTGGGAATCCCAGCCAACTGAGGTTCACCACAACCACCGTCATCATCTCCATGAAGACTCAAGACATGGAATTGGGGCCAAACAAAAGGACCGCTAACTGATAGTGTCAGGATGCGACCATGAAGTGAAGAAATGTCCAGTGTGACTGCAGGATGGGGATGTGGAAATAGGAATCGTGCAAGACGTCAGACACCATTCAGGCTTCTGTTTCCAGTGCAAATAGAACCTGAGCTATGGACAGCATTTTGAACTTTTCCTTTTTGAGGAACCAGTTAAGAATCCTGAGGTCTAGGATCTGACAAAAGCCACCATCCACCAGGAAGTACCAGGAGTAGCACCCCTGACCCTTTTCTTAATCTGGAACAATTCCAGTGCACCCTTGAGGCACAAGGACTAAACCTCTTGTTGGAGGAACTACAGATGGTCTGGCAGGAGCATATCTGGATGGGGGGAAATGAAGGGGGAGTTCATTGGAAGGGTAATGCCTTACCCTCGCCACAATTCGGAAGACCCAAAGGTCTGAAGTTAAAGCCCTCCAAGCTTGTGAAAAGGAGACAGGGAACAGGATAGCTCATATTCAGTCTTGGCCCAATGACCCATCCCCTTCATTATCTGCACTGGGGTCTTCTCAAGGGTTTGTTTCCCAAAAGAAATACCTGCCTTCTAAAAGCTATTGAGTATCTTTTCTGGAGTAGTGGAGTGGTGTGTAATTTGTGGCTGACTCTCTGGTGGATGTGATGTCAGTGTAGCTAGAAATCATTATTGTGGTGGCATCGTCTGCAGTGCTGATGGTATCATCTTCGGTGCCGGTGACATTGTCTGCAGTACCATATATTGGTGCCAGAAACAAGAATGCGGGATGGTTAAAAGAGGTGGTGTCACTGTCTGTGTCCCTGGCATAGGTAGTGTCAGGGTTGGACTCACCAATGACAAAGGTGGCAACGGCAGGAACAACATGAAGGCCTCCAAGAGGTAGGATGTCGGCAAACCTCTTAAGGAGTGGGCTATCCGTCCTATGGGGCCAGCCAGCACTCCAAATATGATCAAGGCCCTGTTGAAAATGCTCAACATTGTGTTCAGAAATGTGGATGGATCCGACCAACTAGTTGGATACTCCGGGGTTGGTTGAGCTGGTTAGGGCCTTGCAGACCCACTGCCGGCTGTCCCGTGCCCGGAATGGCTTCAGATGGAGCTGCCAGATTCTCTGTTTATTCCTCTGATGGTTCTTTATCTGATGCTGTGTGAGGTGAAATTGAAAGTCATGGCGACTTACTTCTCGAAGTGTGGTGGCAAGATTTGTGCCTTCTCTGGTGCCCCTGGTGTCCTCAACCTCAGTCGAGACGTGTGGCATCCGCGTTGTTGTTTTTTCACTCTGGATCTGAACATTTTGCCTCCTATTTCTTGAGCTCTATGGAGTGCATCTTTTAACACAATGCACAGGCACAGACGTCATGGCAGATCCTAAGCATCACAGGTTTGAGTGTCCATAATGGACATCTGACCATTACAGTCCCGGCAAGTCTTGAATCCTGACCTGGTCCTGAAAACTACACTGAAATTAGATTTTTGAAGTAAAATTGTCGACAACATTGAGGCGATATGGAGAGCTCCGGAAGGTCGATGGCATGGAAATAAAGAAACTGATGTCATCACACCAATGGAAGTGCTTCATGGCTCCAGTGACATTATGAGGAGTGACCAGCGGCACTGAGGGGGAGTCAACGCGCCTTACCAGTGTGGAGGAACTATTTAAAGGTTTATGGATCCAGACTAGGCCTGGGATATTCAAAGGTCAGGAATCTGCAGGTAGAATTATCCATCAGAATGAGATATTTACTTAACTTGTAAGTCCCTAGTATAAGGAACCAAGGTGTACCCAGAGTCTTTACGTCTATGGTCAAAAGTGGACTGCAACACCCATTGTGACATCAAATACAGTGACAATGTAAACGTGCCTGCAAGCCTGCCACCAGTAGCCTGAAGGTGCAGGTTATAACTGCAATATTTGACTTGTCAAAATAACCCCTTTGACAGGCCTAAAAACTTCCTTTTAAATATTTATAAGTCACCCCTAAGTAGACCTGATTGCTCATTAGGAATACATGATATTTAAAAGTACGACCAGTAAAGGTTTAGGGCCGGATGTAGGTAGCCAAATACTGGTCGGTAACGGCCGAAATTCGGTAATTTCGGCCGTTATCGACCGGTATAAGAGCAGCGAGATGTATGTGACCAAAAACTTACCAAATCGGTAAATACCAGTCAGTAAAATACCGAATCGGTACCACACGATTCGGAAAATACCGAATTCATATTTACCGAATCGGTAAATAAGAAATGGTAATTTTCCGATTCGGAAAATACCGAATTCATATTTACCGAATCGGTAAATAAGAAATGGTAAAAATGGCTTGTTGAGATGTAGCAACTCCCCAAAATACCGAATTCCATGAAATTCGGTATTTAAGAGTCGGTATTTACCATGGATTGGAAGCAGGTAGAAACCAGGAACAGGATATATAAGAAGGCCCCAAAATGCAACAGTGCAACCACAATGGCGGCTTTCTACGTTATTGCAAGGCGGCTACGGATACAGGCAGCAGGAGAGAGGGTCTGGCTAAGGGACGAGCAGGTGTATAGGCAGAGGATCACCCTCTTCCAATTGACTGAAGCTGAGATCCTGCAAAGGTACCGACTCCACCCCAGAACCATCCTGGACTTGATCAGGGACCTTCACCCATATCTGGAACACCCAACACCAAGAACACACGCCATCCCACCCCACGTGCAGGTGTTGTGCTGTCTACACCTTCTTGCTTCTGGGAGCTACCAGCATGTGATAGCTACAGTAGGTGGGGTGTCCCAGAGCTGCCTGTCACGTTTTTTTCTGAAAATTTCTTGACGCCATGATGCAGAGGATGGAACACTACATTGAGTTCCCTGACACACCTGCTGAACTAGCAAAGACTAAAACCGATTTCTATCAACTTGCACAGTTCCCGCACATCATAGGCTGTATCGATGGGACGCACATCCCACTATGCCCACCTGCAGCAACTGAACACATATATAGAAACCGGAAGTCCACACATTCTATCAATGTGCAGGTGATCTGCAACGCTGGCAACATAATTACGGACATTGTAGCCAAATTTCCAGGGAGTACCCACGACTCCTACATATTCCAGAACAGTGGGATATACAGACGCCTTGTGGCTGGTGGTTTTGGTGATGGTTACCTGCTAGGTAAGTATGTGTGAGACACCCTGATAGTCTATGCAGAAGGAGCAATCCTGAGTATGTGACTAATCACAATTTCATTTTCAACCCAGGTGACAGTGCATATGCCCTGTGTTCATTTGTGCTCACCCCCTACCTGAACCCATCCACCAGGAGCGAAAGGCGTTACAACGTGGCACACAGAACAACACGTTGCGTGGTGGAACGCACTTTTGGACTGCTGAAAAGTAGATTTAGGTGCCTCCATAAGAGTGGAGGTGCACGGCAATACACGCCAATCATCTGTTGCAAGATTATTGCGACCTGCGCCATGCTGCACAATCTTGCCACCAAGGAGGGCACAGACATTGAACTAACATATCATGAGGACATAGATGATGGGACAGGACAAGCCGATCACAATGCAGCAGGAGCAGCACCAGCAACAGATGGTAGACTGCGACGCACAGAAATCACCAACAGATACTTTTAATAGAGTGATGACACACAGGCATGTTCATGTCTTGAAGCACTCACTTTAATATGCACTACTACACTATTCCAGACCACATAAACCAAATTAAATTCACTTTGCGCACTGGGTGGCCAAAGTTCACTTCACTGTGACCTGTCCTGTGTTCATTATGATTTTTTAATGTTTGCGCTTACGCATAATGTTGTGGGAGCCACGGGGCAGGGGGTCAACCTGCGCAGTGGTGGCAGTGTCATCAGCATGGAGTCTGCTCCTCCGACGAATGTCCTGTACAGGCGTGCTGGATCCACTCCTGCTTGTGGACTCCTCTGTGTCCCCAACACACGTGTTTCCAGCAGTCGCTGTCTGCTGTGTCAGCAGTACCTCCATAGCAGAGGTCACCCTCCCCATCCCCCTGGACAAGTCACTGCAGCAATGCACAATGTCAGTCTTGAGACTTGAGTAACTTAAAGGAGGCCTACCCTGTCTCTAGCCTGTGCCCTATTTTTGTTACCCACAAACAGACCGGCTTCCATCACAGTGGGCCTCTTGTTGACATCACAGTGTCAGAGTCTGCTGGAGTGTCAAGACTTGCTAGACAGGTCTGCTGGAGTTTTTCAAAGAACACTTGGGGTGCGCTTCAAAGAGGCCTTCCCTGTCACAGGCAACTGTTAGTTAACACTTGGGGCAAGCCCTTCTTTTGTTCCACCAGCTGTCACACCCCAATCGCAGTGGGCATCTTTTTGATATTACTGTACCACAGACTGTTAGCCAGGTCTTCTGAGTTTACACATAACATTTGGGGCACACTTCAAAGAAGGGAAACAGAATGCCAAAAGAATTTGTGTTTTCCATTGTCTGGTTGCTGAAAACTCAGCTTTCTTCTACTAGACTCCTGTCTCTAATTGTGTTGGGTGTGGACTGCTTAAAACTGGATTTTACTGGATTTCTTCAAGTGTACGAAGACACTAGGATTACCACAGTACAATCCCCATACGCGCACACACATACAAGCACGCGCACACACACACACAGACACTGGCACATACATGTGCGCACACCCTCAGAGCCCAAATTTGGTGTAACCAAAGACTAGGGCCATCTTGAAAAGGCCCAAATTGGGTAAGGTTAGCCCCGGTATCCTTTACCCCATTGATTAAGGCATCCCAAGGGTCATTTCCATGCACTAGCTTGTGTCAGGCATAAATGTGGCATCTTCAGGCACTCCCTTCATAACACTCTTGGACCTTTGGAAGATTTGAAGAGGACTGAATCTGTTGTCTGTGAACAGAGATTAGCCTAGGAGACTGGTCCTGCTCTCCCTCAGGAAAAAAAAGTGGTCTCCAAGGGTAATAAGGGTGACCTCCTGTTAATGCTACAGGGACACAACAAACTACAAGAAAACTTTTCTTGCAAATGCCCGGCTGACCAGTGACAACTGGCCCTTGATTGAACCTTCCATTTGGCATCTGCCTGTCACCCTGTGAGCCTCTAAGTGCCTTTGCTGAGGACCTGAGGGCCCTTAGAAGTGAACTCCTGTAGTGGATTGGCACTTAAAGGACTAAAGTCAAAATGTAAAATCTTAGACCAGGACGAACCTGGTTAATTAATGTATCCGACCCACGCTCCATCGTGCTCAGTGTCAAATTGCGCCTAGGACCTGTTCAACCACGACCATTGACTACCATTGGCACTTTGTGCTTCTTGGTGTTATTTCTACTCAAAACTTTCAAAATTCTTTTCTCTGGTTACCCTTATTGGATTTCTGTCATTTTGTTTATCAAAATGTACTCTATTTGTCTATTACGTTTTGAATTTAGTTTTGTTGTGCACTTTACTTTATTACTGGTTTAGTTCTGCATAAATACTTTACACTATGCCTCCAAGTTAAGACTGTCTGCTCAGTAAATAGCTACCAGGGGGTTGGGCTCAGGTTAATTTAGTGACGTTGAGAGTTATAACAAGATTACCCTCCCAGTACAAAACCTATACTAGACATAATGCACACACCCTTGGGTTAGGGTGGAAAAGGGTGTGTGTGCCACCTGTTCCCAGGCACGAAAATCAAAAAGGGTGCAACATTGTTACTATGCCATGTGCTTTTTAAGAGGGGTTCAGTATATACCGGAGATGCCAAACCGCATGCTCTGGTTATACCCCAATGCGGCATTCCAACTGACCAGGATACTTGACAGATCGCGACCTGAAGCGATAGGAAGAAGCGGGCATCCACACCCTGGGGGATCTCTATCATGAGGGGACCCTCCTCAAACTTCCAACACTGCTTGAAACATATAATTTGCCCCAGGCCAATTCCTCTTGTACTGTAGGATTTGGAGGACACTGCAACATTTGTGGACGGACACCCTGTCCACTCCCCACAAATTTACTGTTACAAACCCTGTACATACCATAGGACGAAGCTGTCGACAAATAACCTGGATGAATATGTGACGTTACAATGCGATCAAAATGATCGTGGTACGTTACATCGCAGTTTTTACAACGCAAGTCATTACAACGACTTGCGCTGGAGTACACTGGACTTAGAAATAGTATGATTTACTATTCTAACACCAGTCTACGTACAGTAGGGAAGGTGTTGGAATAGTATATTATACTATTCCTCAGGTTAGAGGGTCATCCAGCGCACGTCGTTGTAACGACTTGCGTTGTAATAACCGCGATGTAAAGGCATTACGATGCAATGCACGCATGGTAATGGATGTTTCCCACCCTGGATCTATGGGGTTATCTGTGAACACCCTAACATAACCTTGCAACCTCTTAGGGAGTCATAGGAGGATATAGTGCTTACTGATAAGGAACACCAATGAGCGAATAAGTATCCCAGGAAAGTCTTCAGAAATTCCAGATTCAGATTTATCCAGCTTAATATACTCCATAAAGCCTACCTAACACCACAAAAAATCAGTAAACTGTACCCAGGGTCTCACCCAAACTGCTAGAAGTCATTCCTCCCCTGCAGATTTCTGCCACATTATGTGGAGTTGCCCGGTCATTCGGGAATACTGGGACACCGTACAGATCAAGGCTGCGGTGGCCATGGGTAGACAGCAACTAACTATGATGGAAGATTGTCTACTAGGCAAGCACCCTAGACCCTCTAAGACCAAAGTAACTACAAGATTCATTGACCTCTTGCTGATACTGGTCAAACGCAACATCACAAGACACTGGAAATCAGCGGGTCTTCCAACAGTGGCAGCATGGAGGTGTTGTATAGCTCCTATATATCCCTATATCGTGTTAAGTTAGCATAGGTACGTTTGAGATTTAAACGCCATTTTTCCTTTCTTGCAACTTCTGCACACGACCCTTATTTGTTGACTTAGCTTTCAACCTAGTAGTTTGCCGTGGTGAATGTGAGAATAATATGTTATTGCTCTGATATCTGCTTTGTTTAATAAAACATGTCTGCACGGAGAGTGCTGAAGTTTCAGGAGCAACACGATATGGAATTGTTATGAGGTCTGATCTCCACGCCTTCATAGTCATAACACAAGTGCAGCCTTTGCCAACTTGGGCTTGAGGCGGGATTGATATTGCTTTGCACGAGAATTGTTAACACACTTGATGCGGTGCACATGCAGAGAGAGCTGGTGTATGCTGATGTGATTCCTTCATGCTAGGACACTAAGGTATGGGCCCGCCCTAAAACAACCCAAAGAGACCTTCTTAGATAATAATATAATATATGTGTTAGGGAGGGTGAGATATAAGTGTTGTTAACTCTTATTCATTACAGCATGTTAACATGCTGTCACCATTCGCTTTTTATGTCTTAGTAACTATGCTGATAATTTTGCTACTGATAATAAGTATACTTGTATTATCAAAGATACTGCGCCTGAGAAGACGGCATTAGTAAATAAACATTTCAAATGCACATGTGTCTTCTTTACTCCATGTTCTGGTTTGTAATGATAATATAACGAAAGAGTGTTCATGAGTCCCACGTACCCTGAGGTACTGTAAGTTCATGTTCTGGTTTGTCTAAACATTGGGTGTTTGATATGTCCAATGAGACACTGTAGCTAGCTCGGTAAGGGGTGAGTTGGTTGCTAAGGTAAGTTTTGGGACATCCTAATTTGCCGAGGTTCCACTCCTCTGTGCACAGTTCTGTGTGAGTACAGAAACCCTGCAACATGGCGCCCAACGGTTTCGGTGGTCTTATATCATGACACTCGAGTAGTTTATCGTTCAAGCCTTAACCCCTTCACATCCGTTTCCGGAAAACGGGGTGTTGGTGAAACCTACCTATTTTTTCAAATAGGTCTTTATTCAAGCTTGATTCTTACTTAAACGGTTTCTTTGAGTTACTACCCAGTTGTGCTACAAAGTATTCTTTGTGTTTTCTTGTTTCCAATTCTGTAATGGCGGCAGCGGTGGCTATTGCGCAGCATAGTCGCGTAGCGGTACGCAACCATCTTCAGACGTACCAGGTCCCAGTAGATGGGATGGCTGTGATTTTCGTGGTAAGTGCTGATCCGGCGTTTCCTTACGAGTTGTTTTACTCTTGGGTTACGTTTCCGGCTGTGGACGCTAATTCTGGTTTGTACCACTCCTACACCGCCTCGGATGTCCCGGCTGAATATACGCCTTACAGGGCATTGGAAATACCTATTGATCATTGGCAGCATCGAGTTTGGTTTGATGGCGCCCTCCCCCACTGTTTGTCCCGTGCGAGGTTGGGTCCACTTTCTATTCCAGGTACGAATTGGCCTGCATTGGGTGGCTTTACCCCGCACCCGAATCACGGGGCTTGTACCCTGGCAGAAATTCGCAGGCTACATGTAGTTTCCATTTCCGTGATTCGTGCTTTAGTGCAATACATTGGTCGACATCTTCCTGGTGGTCCCCAGGGAGGTGCGGCCGCTCCCATGGAACGAGGCGGAATGCGTCTCAATCCAGTGATGGTAAATTCGGTTTTTGGTGCGCGTCCTGTTGACAACGATGACTTCCCATTCTGGCTAGCGGAGAAGTTTGATCAACTGGAGGCGGTTTTTCCGAATTCTACTCCTGCTGATAAACATAGAATGTTGACGATTACTCTACCGAAGGATATTACTCCTGAACTTGCTGACTGTGACAGCTGGGGAAAAACATTTGCGGCAGTTTATACAAGGTGCTTCGGCACCCCGTCTATGACTGCCCTGCCTGAAATCGTTAGACGTGTTCAGAATGATCACGGTCCAGAGGCAGCGGTTGAATTGGGTATGCGCCTGTGTGGTTCTTTTGAGATTGTAAGTGATCTCATTCTCTCCAATGTTAAAGGAGATGCAGTTAACTTTCAGGTGTCGAATGCTTTGGCTGCTCTGCCCGATGCCGACAAACCCCGCCAGTTAGCAAAGATTGTGGTGGCCGCTTATAAAACGATTGGCCGCACAAGTAGAGGTCTGAAATATTTTCCAGTGAAGGAGAAAAAACAACCACAGGGGCAATCTGCAGTGACAGATGCCCAGCCAAAGTCCAAGAAACAAAATTGGCCTAAAAAACAGACACAGGGGAAGCAGACAATGCAGACTCAGGGTACTTTTCCTGCAATACTAGCTCCTGCGCCATCCGAAAAAGTTTATGATTTGCGCGACCGCGCGATGATTAAATCACCTGATCGTTTTCAGGGTTCTGATCAACGCTCTCCTCGTTCCTTTCAGGACACATCGGCCCCGAAGACCGGTGGAGGAGGAGGGGGTGGACGTGGACGTGGTGGCCAACAAGGACGTGGCCAGTCCCGCCAGACGGACGGCGCAGTGAAGCAGGAGGATTCTACGCCTAGGCGTCCGCAGTTTGCGAAAAAGAAAGTCGCAGCCTTAACAGCGCATCGATATGCCACAGATAGTGAGAACGCGGCTTCGGAATCTGACGTGGGCTCTGACCTTGCTGGACAGCGCGGCGGAGATAACCATAGTCAGAGAGGCGCTGCGTCCACTACTGAGGGTGACAGCGACTGATGTCTACGTTGTGATAGAAACAGCGGATACGAGACTTGCTCCCCCTGAAAGACTATATGAAATTGTCCTGTTAATTGAAGGTGACATACAGCGTACCGTTAAAGGTGTATTTTGGGAGAATCTGTCTTCTACATATGATATTTTACTTTCGGAGGCTGACTGGCCCCCACCTTTTGTGCTCGCGGCGCCGCGAGGGGAGGAGGTAATCCTACCCAGTTTCGCGAACACTGTCTCGAAAGAGCATGCGCAGCATTTTGCAGAAGAGTGGGCTCGGGCTCTCGCGCCGGCTCTGTACCGTAACCAATGTGGTTGGGATAAATTGTCGCCTTGCCACGAAATTCCGTTGCGGTCTCAGCCGCAGCCTCAACCTCAATATCCCATTCGGCGTGAAGCAAAATCTTCCGTCGCGGAAATCCTTGAACAATTGGAATATCAGGGAGTTATTGAAACGTGTGTGTCACCGATGAATAATCCCCTTTTTACTGTGAATAAACCTGACGGATCATATCGTTTGGTTTTGGATTACCGGCATTTAAACTCGCATTGCCGTAACTGTGCTGTACAGAATACCCACGGCTCTGCCCTAGTGGATAGTCTCGTGCGTAAGCGTTTCAAGACAACGCTTGACATATCCAATGGTTTTTATGCCCACAGATTGGACAGCTTTAGCTCCCAATGGACCAGTTTTACAAGCGCTGGAGTCCAAAAGCAATTCCGGCGTCTTCCAATGGGCTACAAGAATAGTCCTGGTGTATTTACCGCTCGAATTGTCTCTGTTCTGGAGGCACTCGACCCTGATGCTTTTTCGTATGTGGATGACATATATCTCACTGACGACGATATTTGGGAGCATCTGTGTCGTGTAAATTCTCTTGTTTGCAACTTCGCAGACATGGGTTACAAATTCAACTTTGCAAAATCGCACATTGCTGAACATACAGTGTTGTTTTTGGGCTATGAGCTCAACAATGAAGGTAGAGGTTTGGCTCCTCACTTCTTGGAAAAGTGCGCACAATTACGCGCTCCAACAACACTGAAAAAAGTACAGTCTTTACTAGGCTTTTTGAATTTCGGCAGAACTTACATTCCGGAATATGCCCAGCGTATCAAGCTTTTGTATGCTTTGATACAACCAACTTTCTCAAAATCATGCTGGCTGCCTGAGCATTCAGCCATTTTGCAATCCTTGCAGGCTGATCTGCTCGCTTCTAAATATTTACTGACTCGTGATAACCACACCAACCTGGTAATAAGAATAATTCCTGGGACGGTGGGTTTCACATACCTCACTTTTAATGAAGGTGACACAGTACCTATCGCTTACAAGTCTCACTTGTACACTTCGGCTGAAATGCGGTTTCCCACTGTGGAAAAAGTTTTAACTGCTGTGCAGATGGCAATTCTGAAAGAACGTGCTCTGTCACAGGGAAAACGCATGCTAGTGGTAACACCCTGTCCTCATTTGGAGGCAGTCACGAAAGCGAGTGTACCAAATTCAAAAGCTTTGCACCCTCGGTGGATTCAGTGGGCTGCGTCATTGTCATCCTCGGATGTCATGTTTATTTTTGACGCTTCCTTACGGTCGCAGGAGTACTTGCAGTATGAATTCGTTCATCCTGCTCCTCTGGCGATGCGACCTTTGGAGGACTTCCATTGCATCATTTACACTGATGGGTCGGCGCAGGTTGCGCATGGCTCTAAACATGCCTACGTTTCCGCATGCGCCATTGTGGTCGGTGCTATGTTGAATGATGAGTTCATATCCAGGGAGGTACACACGTTGCCCCTGGGCGATTGCACCGCACAATTGGCAGAGCTTCGTGCTCTATTACTAGCTTTGGAGTACGCGGATCCAAGTGTTACTACTCTAATTGTAAGTGATTCTTACTACTGTGTCCAGTCTTACAATGAAAACTTGTTCTTTTGGTTTCAAAATGATTTTCATGATTCCAAGGGTAGCACAATAAAACATAAAATGATCTGGGTTCGAGTGGCAGAGCTTAAGGCTATATTGCCTCTCGTTTATGTGATTCATACTCTCGGTCATCAGCGCGTGGGAGTACACGCTCTTGGCAACTCGCTTGCTGATGAAGCGGCGAAATCAGCAGTATCTACATACTTAGTTGCAGCAGTTACTAGGTCTAAAACCAAGATTGATAGCGACATCTTGGCAGCGATTGCTGCCTCTGAGAAGGGAAGTAAACATCCTTCGGGATTCCCTTCGAAGTATAAATACCACTTAAGTCCCAAAAAGGTTCCTTTTGTGACAATTCCTGATGTTGGGGAACGGCTGATTCCCAACTCGGATCGCAGAACAGACTTGATTACAGCGGCTCATGAAGGTGTGGCGTCTGCGCATGCGGGCGTCTCAGCCACTGTAACGCAACTACAACAACGTTTCTGGTGGCGGGGACTGTACAAACAGACGCGTGATTATGTCCTTCTTTGTGACATATGCCAGCAGATTAAACCTTCAACTGCTACGCGTCCGCCTCAGACTCAGTTGTACATTTCTAATAAACCACTAGGCTGTGTTTATTTAGATCACTGCGGTCCATTTTCATCTGATACTGCGTATAAATACATCTTAGTAGCAGTTGACTCATGCACACGCTTTGTGTGGGTGTGGCCACATCGCAGCGCTGATTCCCGGACTGTCATCAGAGATTTGCGTATCTTTATAGGGATTTTTGCCTGTGGTACCTTCCATTCGGATCAGGGTCCGGCTTTCGCCTCTAAGGCGTATAAGGATGCCATGACTTCGATGGGGGTCCAAGTCAAGTTTTCGTCACCCTACAGACCCGAGGGTAATAGTGTAGTTGAACGAATGAACCGTGATTTAAAGCAATCTTTGACAGCCCGAGTTATAGGCACTGGCAGAAATTGGCTGGCTCACCTCTATGGCGTGCAGCGTGCTCTTAATAATCTCCCTAGAAGGTCTCTGGGTGGGCGGACCCCATACGAAATGCTCTTTGGCATCAAGATGTTCGTCCCTGACCTTGACGGTCTAGACTCGGTGGTTCGCGCCACTTCCTTTGACGCAGATGAACATTGCAATGTTTTACAGAATCTACAAAAGACGAGAGACACTCTTGCAAAGGAACATTTGCCCTCCACATCGGATGATGCGTTGCAGATCCCGGTAGTTGGCTGGCTACCCCAAGTTGGAGAACTGGTTCGAGAGAAGATCGACAACAAGAAAGAGTTTGGTCCCTCCTATCGAGCTCCGGTCCCAGTGCTTGGAGTGAAGGGCACAAGAACAGTCATTTTACCACCACTTCCAGGTCGTAAGGAAAACAGGTTTATTTCTATTGACAATGTCAAGATACACAGAGTGGCCGATTCTTCTTAGCATGACACCGGCTGTTTCCTGTCCTTCCATTGTGAGAAATTCAATTATGCCCACTGCTTCTAATAATGAACCTGAGGTGGCCATCGAATTACCTGCTGTTTCCAGTCCATTATTGAATAATTTACCAGGAACTAACCTTGATGAGACAGACTATACATACCCCACTGATTTGTCCATGCCTGACCTGCAAGCTCGTTTAGCCACGGAATCCAGATTTTCATTTGACTCTGCTTCCCTTGCCTCGAAAAAACCCTCTAAAATTGCATTATATGCTAGCCTGTTTAAAAAACATTTTTTGATACCTCCTTGGATATACATTTGGCTGGTCCTTTTTTCAGTTTACCTTTTTATGTCAATTGGTTTTGTGTTTTATTTTTTTCGGATTATGAATGGACACTATGTCGAGGAGAGAACTTGCATTACTCATTTGAATGGAACTTTGGCCCCACTTTCCTCTTCACATTCTACACACAGATTGAAAAGAGACTTGACTTTGGTTAACATCACAGCGTGGCCTGTTCTGGATGGAATCGCGTGGGATGCAGTTCGTTTTCAGATTCATGGTCCAACGGAAGTCGTTAATGTTCCTAATGTACTGAGAGTTAATATGGGGGATGTGGTGAAACAAAACATTCGTTCTGATGATTGGGATGTTAATGCTGTAGAAAGTTTGTTTTCTGATTTAAAATACTATGCTGCTTTTGATGCTGAGGATTTATATTTAGAATCTGCTAATTATGGTGAATTGTTCTGTTACCAACATTATGGCAATCACTTCTTACACAAGACATCTTCCCGAAGGGATGCGGTTAATTTTACTCAGTGGGAACATTGCCCAGCACCAACACATGGGAGTTCAGAAACGTTTCTTAAAAAGTATACTTATTTCACTGACTTTAATCAGTCCAATCCCGAGTCCTTTTATTTTAAATTTCACAAACAGCCACTGTCCAAGGTTCGACTTACAAATACAAAATTGTTATATTCAAAGGCCTTCCTGGATCAATTAGTTACTGGAGGGTATGAGTTATGGAAGGATACCATAGACCTTAAATCAGTTTGGGGCTCAAGGGCCTGGCAGGTACAAGGCACTGAGGCTTTGCACCGTGCATGTCTCATCCCAAATCATATGTGGTTTTTAAATGAAACCATTTCCCAGACCACATGCTTTGGATTGGCTACATCTAAAAGGTTAAACACCCCGTCTTTCCCGGAGTTGGAGGAATATGAGAATTGGAGTAATTTTACTAAATTGTCCATTAGAGATATACAGGCTCTGCTTCTGAATTCCTCCTTTAACATTTCCAGTATGAATCCCAAGGGTTGGCTGCTTTGGCACCGTAGTGCTGATTCTTGCCAAAAGAGATTTTTAAATATAACTGACGGTTTTAAGGCTGTTAGATCTGATCCCCGTTTTGATTTGAGTCATACTGTCACCTCTTACTCTGTTGGCAAGTTGTGTCAAGCTTGGCTGAAACATTCAACTTTACCTGCGGTTAAGTATCACCTTTCCAAACTGAATGCAGACGTGGATTTGAATGATTTCATTAAGGGCCCTGCTAGTGGCAGGTCGAAACGTTGGTTATATGGTGTTTACAATGAAATTTGGAAACTCTCACAGATTGAGGCTGCTTCACGCCTTAGGGCTATTGATCAGGCAAATCTTGAGAAAGTTCTTGCAGTTGTTGACAATAGCATTAACGTGCTTTCCTCTAGAATTTACACATTAGATAATATTGTGTCGTCTGTTGTTGATATTGTACATGATGAAGTATCTGTATTATACCATGGTCAAAATCAATTACGTTCGATCATGCAGTTTGCATGGACACTTCAGACTCTGAAAATGGGTAAAGTTCCCTGGGGATACATGAATGTTTCTTCTTTATTTGCACCGTTTAATTTGACAGACAAACAACGCTTGCTTTCAATGCGTGATGCTTCCTTTTCTATGCTCCATATTGAAAGGTTGGAATCTTTACCTTTTTCTGTGGCAGAGACCACTGCTGCTACGTGGCTTATCCACGGTTTAATAACGCTGCCTTTTGCTTTATATAAGTTTTCAAGTTGTATGAAGTATGTGCCAATAGGTCGTTTTGAACCCTTAGGTAGCGGTTTTCTTCATGAAGTCTGGTCACTCCCATACACATACAGATGTTTCAAGGATGAACAAGAGGTTTATCTAACAGGGGATGAGTGTACTGAGACGCCAGATCATTCTTTAATGTGCAGACACATACAGTTACACGGTTCATGTAACAAGGACCGACCGAATATGGCTTGCGTTTTACAGGGCACGCCAGTTCCTGCTATCATCCCCACGTTTAAATTGTTAGAGAATGGTAGTTATTTAATGCTCAATAATGAAAACTGCTGTGGTTTAATTAAAGGTATAGCTTTCATAGTGACGGTTAGTGAGCGAGTTATTTGCTGCAGAAATGTTCTTTATCCTCCCACACGTGAACATAGGGAGTCTTCCATTTGGCCACAGATACCGACCTTGGGAGCAGAATTCAGCGGCATGGCTAGAATAAGAGCTCTATTGTCCCAGAAAGAGGTGGCCTTGAGCTCGGCCCGTGAAACTTTCGTGCTTCACATTGCTAACACCCGTACGGAGGTTCAGGCTCTTTTAAACACTGATTTGCCTTTGCATTTCGGAGCCATGGTCCGTTCTATCTTTAACGCATCCTCCACAACGGGCCTAGCACATTTTTTTAAAGTTGTTAGCGGTGGTCTCGTGACTTCCTTTGAGAAGATTTTTGGAGTCATCCCTGCCTTCTTCCATTCTATTTTTTCTTCCTTATTTGGAGGGTTCCCGTTTTTGCTTGCATTAGCGGCTGGCGCATTGGTGGTTTTCTGCCTTTTTAAATATGGATGCCCTTCCTGTGCAAGACCACGCACAGCTACTACTGACGCGGTTTCGCAACCGCATGCTTGATTACTATGGCACACTGCCGTTAGCGACTCTAAGCACGGCGTTTGGATTATCTTTTCGGTTCTCCTATTTCACCTGTGTCCAGCCTGTATTTCGCTGCCTGACCTGTGATTTCCTTTGGGCCATTGATTTGTGTCTCTGCGGACCAATATCTGCTGACGTCGATTTTGATCAACTGATGAGTCCTATCATTGCTCACGAGTTGGTTTGTTCTGACGAAAGGATTATGGCCTTGGCGGTGGCACATGGACTAATGGGTCCCTGGGATGTGTTGTCGGCAGCGCAAAGTTTCTTGGAACGAAGTTTTCTTGAAAACCCACCGAGCTGTCCTCTGATGGTTATAGAGGATCCGGTGCTGGAAGATCACGTATGTTCCTTTCATCTTTTAAATTGGATGGCTGAACTGTTTTCGGATGAGGACAGTGACTTTCTCCTGGAGGCTGTTGCAGCTTACTTTTCATATACAGTCTTATCATAGACACTGCCTCAAATTGGCATGCTGATTGATGGCATTTCGTTGATTTTCTTGACTTTTGGTCGAGACATTTTATTTTTGCTTGCCTATTGGCTTGAGCCACAGTATACTTGTGGGCTATTTTTTAGCATTAGTTTTTATAAATTGAATTTTTATTCATGCTCGTTTATAATTGGATTCTGCTCTCATGTGATGGCACTTCTGTTATCTTATTTAGTCCGTTCTCGGATCATGGGGGGGTGTTGTATAGCTCCTATATATCCCTATATCGTGTTAAGTTAGCATAGGTACGTTTGAGATTTAAACGCCATTTTTCCTTTCTTGCAACTTCTGCACACGACCCTTATTTGTTGACTTAGCTTTCAACCTAGTAGTTTGCCGTGGTGAATGTGAGAATAATATGTTATTGCTCTGATATCTGCTTTGTTTAATAAAACATGTCTGCACGGAGAGTGCTGAAGTTTCAGGAGCAACACGATATGGAATTGTTATGAGGTCTGATCTCCACGCCTTCATAGTCATAACACAAGTGCAGCCTTTGCCAACTTGGGCTTGAGGCGGGATTGATATTGCTTTGCACGAGAATTGTTAACACACTTGATGCGGTGCACATGCAGAGAGAGCTGGTGTATGCTGATGTGATTCCTTCATGCTAGGACACTAAGGTATGGGCCCGCCCTAAAACAACCCAAAGAGACCTTCTTAGATAATAATATAATATATGTGTTAGGGAGGGTGAGATATAAGTGTTGTTAACTCTTATTCATTACAGCATGTTAACATGCTGTCACCATTCGCTTTTTATGTCTTAGTAACTATGCTGATAATTTTGCTACTGATAATAAGTATACTTGTATTATCAAAGATACTGCGCCTGAGAAGACGGCATTAGTAAATAAACATTTCAAATGCACATGTGTCTTCTTTACTCCATGTTCTGGTTTGTAATGATAATATAACGAAAGAGTGTTCATGAGTCCCACGTACCCTGAGGTACTGTAAGTTCATGTTCTGGTTTGTCTAAACATTGGGTGTTTGATATGTCCAATGAGACACTGTAGCTAGCTCGGTAAGGGGTGAGTTGGTTGCTAAGGTAAGTTTTGGGACATCCTAATTTGCCGAGGTTCCACTCCTCTGTGCACAGTTCTGTGTGAGTACAGAAACCCTGCAACAGAGGGCTGATGCGCTTCACTATGCCAAAGCTGAGAGCAAAGACCTTCACCGGGAAGAGAGGCGGGGCTAAAAAAAAACAACTGATAGCTTCCTATTTGGACGCCATGATTCTGGGCCTACAGCGATACAAAGGATGGTGAGTAACCCCCTTGAACCCTCCTGGGGATTCGGGGCTCGGCCTGCAGTCCGAGGGGGCTCAAGGAGTGAAATATACACTAAAGTCTAGTATACTTCTAAATTCCCCCCTTCAAAAGTGCCCGTCATACCGCCTGGAATATTGTACTTTCCTCCCCAGTTTCGGTAGTGTATAATCAATTATATCCATGAAAGTGAGTCTCCCCTGAGGCCTGTCAAGGCCCTGTTCATGGGTGCATCCCAGGGTGAAAGAGAAGGGTGGGTTAACGTTTTTGTAGGGTAATGGTTTACTGTTATGATAAGCTAAGAAATAAGGCTAACTAGTTTGGTCAATGTCATTTCATGAACACTTTACAGGTAGCCTGCACATGTTACAGAACTTGAGAATAGGCCTAAATATTATTCTTGTGTGTAACCTTTGCCCGTCTTTGGTTGATGTTTGAAAACTAAATTATAAAAACATATGATTTATGCAGCAGTCTCAGGTCATATCTCAAAAACTATAAGAGATCTGAGCGGAAATGTTGGGTTTGGCAGAACCAGAGCTCCACCCTAAATTGACAGGGCTTCTTAGGAAGGTTTCTCCTGCATTTAGAAAGACTGCTGGTATTCAGAGCTGCAGTGGTTCAGTTTGCGGCATTGCCGAAAACCAGTGAGCCTTACACCAGAGGTCTGCCGGTTCATATTAGCATGTGTCCATCACTTTTTAGGGTTCGCTGCACAGGGCTTACGCTGTCTATCAATTTTGATATAAACTTCAAAGGGACTTACATTCTGCCTCCTCACTTTCCTGGCTTCTCATTGGTTCCTGTGCATGCCACTCACCTTTCCTCTATTTCTATTGGCTGTAGCTTATTTCCCTGCATTTAACAATGCTTGTTACTCGTCTGTTTCTCTTATCAGTTTCCTGCTCCTGAAATACTGTTAACATCCGCTTTAGTGGAACTATATTTTCATAAAGTTTTGCCTTTTACTATTTCAGCATATTTATATAACAACTTATCACCCGAAGACATTTAGGGCCATATTATCAAGAAAGGGCGATACATTATCGCCAGGAAACTGCTGCTAAAGCGGCGATAATGGGCTTGATAATATCCCCTTGTGAATTCCCATAGAAGCACAGGTTAACACCAGAACCTTGGCTTCTATGGGAATTCACAAGGGCATATTATCAAGCCCATTATCGCCGCTATAGCGGCAGTTTCCTGCCGATAAAAGCAGCGATAATGTATCGCCCTTTCTTGATAAGATGGCCCACAGTGATTTACATAGAATCACAGGATGTTGCACGGCACTGCCGAAATTCAAACCAAGATCCCCAGCTCTCGAGTCTGCCGCTCAGGCTGCTGCGCCACATCCTTTCCACTCCAGTGTTATCTGTCAGGGAGCTCTTTCCTTCTTCCGGATGATGACTGATGAAAACAGCTCTATTAATTACAAAGGCAAAACCGATGCACTACCAATGCTTGTTATGATGGGAGTATGCCACTGATTTTCCTGTCTTTGAATGCCATGCTATTCATAGTGGACCAGAGAAGGAACAGAAAACAATATAGCTGATGCACAGGAAGGTACCGTCCTCTGTGTCAGGGCCATTTCTCTTTTTGCTTTTCCGAAATGTTTTTTTCCTCAAAAACAAAAAAGAATGCTCAACACATGCGACAAGATGGAGTCCCGCTTGGCATTCAGCTTTGCCGAACCTGCATTCGCAACGGTGGGTGTACTTTTTGGCAAAGAGATACCTGCTTGACAGGCAGGGATCATCTGGACCGATTCACAGAATGAACTTAAGACTCAATCCTAAACTTACTACTATTTTGGTATTCACAGAATACACTTACTACTTTTGGCATTCACAGACTTAAGACAGACTTAAGACAGACTTAAGACAGACTTAAGACAGACTTAAGACAGGCTTAAGACAGGCTTAAGACAGGCTTAAGACAGACTTAAGACAACATCCTAACTTAAGTTTGTCTTAAGACAAACCTAAGACAAAATCCTAACTTCTGTGAATACCAAAAGTAGTAAGTTCATTCTGTGAATACCAAAAGTAGTAAGTGCGTTCTGTGAATGCCAAAAGTAGTAAGTGCATTCTGTGAATACCAAAATAGTAGTAAGTTTAGGATTGAGTCTGAAGTTCATTCTGTGAATCGGGCCCTCTAAATTTGACATGTGGCCCCCTCTGTTGGTTACAGAACACTAAGCGCCGATTCCGATTTCCATTCTAGATCGGACGGATCGCTACACATAATGAACTGAAGTCATCGCACACGCTCCTTTTCCTCGAATCTAAGGTAGGAACATGAGGACCGTGAGCCTGGTACCACATTCTGACTGTTTTTAGATTGATAGAGAGTAGTAAAAATTCCTCTCATCCACTTGAAAACTAGGTGAACGCCCCCGCCCTCAAACAAAGTGAAGTACCGCACCGTGTGTATTAACAAAAGTGGACCAGCGGGACCGCCCGTCCAAGATAAAAGGTACCTTTAGCTGTGTTGTGACATCTAAAAGAAAGGGCTTTTCAGCAATAGAGAATCTTAGTTTCTAAACCCCCTTCTTCTATATTTCTTAGATATACAACCTAAAACGACAGAGCCCTGATGAGAATCTGGCAATTGCAAACACCGGATTCGAAACGCGTCGGCATAAAGAAAGACACAATGATGGCATTAATTGTGACTTTGATTTAATTTCTTAAAGTCTTTCTTGATCTTTCTTTATTAGACTTTGCTCATTTTTGGTGGGTATTATACTTGCCAAATCTCCCCACAAAGATTACTTATTTGTGGTTGAAAAGTTGTATCTTACAGAAGAAGTTTGTATATAAGGTGTTTAATTGTATAATGTGAAACTGTTTTGTATATATGTTTATATGTGTATTTAAATGTACAGTGTTTTTTCTCACTCATGAAAAACGTAAAGTAATATTGAAAAATAAATTCAGAAGGGTAAAAAATATACCCAACAAACAGAAGATTAGTATTCGTTTGTTTCTCTTAGTGTTGGAGACAAAAGTTAATGTGTGGGGCCAGCAATTTGCACTTGTTTATTGTACCCCTCTGTTGGTGTAGCAGAAGTGAGGGCCTACAATCATCCAGGGGTCTGATTGAATACTTCTTGAGTTTCTTTGCAGTGTATTATTTAAAATTAAATGCCACTGGTCTCAAACTTCGCCTAGGAAATAGCGCCTCAAATGATTCAGAATGATTCGAACCTAAGTATAATTGCTCAAACTCAATCAAACCAATATTTCAGGTGAGCACAGCAACAAAGATGTTGAATGTGCTGGTGTGGTCTGTTGAATATCATCTTCTACCATCAATACATTAAATGGTCACTGTTTGGATGATTTGAATCATATTGCTGTGCGACCTTACTGAAAATACATATTTGAAAGCAAATTGTTTACCTCTTCATTAGATGAAGCCACTTGGCAGCCGTGTATTGTGTGAAATAATGTTGTAAAATACTACAATTAAGACGACTGTAAGTCAGAAACATTACAAAACAGTATTATTACATATGCCCATCAAAGAACATTATTGTTACTACTGTGCTACACATTTCTAAATACCTGCATAAAAGCTATATCAATGTCATGAATGTAACCTTCATGTGCTTTTACTTTTTTAGCTAACGCAACTTTGCACAAAGTGCCTTATCATTTTTATGAACTCATTAGATATATGAAATACTTGAAACTGCTAGCATGCAAAATGTCGATGGCTTATAACAAATACTGGCTGCCGATGTCACGGCATGTGAGTAGCTTCTCCAGTACTGGCATAATCCTTTTCATTGCGATACTTTCCGTCGTACTTATAACAATGCAGAAACAAACCTAACGTCCAACAATGCAAAGCAAACACAGGCCTATATTAACTAAAAGTGTACGCAAATACGCAGGCTCTGATAAGGAGTAATTGAGATTTTAAAAAACTTTGCCACAGCAGAGCAAGTAAACCTTTGAAGCATAGATACACAGAAACAAAAGTAAATATAATAAGACTGTGTCACCTGGTAAATAAAACATTTGCAACACAGAAGATGGCTAGGTCAGTGGTTACTGTTGGCCGCGTTAGCGGAAGCTCTACTGATGGTAATCCGGCACTCAAAATAGAGCGGGAAACCGTAAATTTGACGTGGCAGGAGTGACACCGATTTAACTCAGGTAGCCCCCACCATGAATTCAATGTCATGATGTTCCCCAGCTTTTAGACGGTATGCCAGGCAGTGCCATAATGTGTGCCATGAATTCCCCCATATGCCAGTCAATGCAATGTTATGATCCAGGGACCCACCTCCATATGTTAGCTAATGCACTGATATGACCCACGAATCTTACATTAAACCAGTCAATTCTATGATATACACACTCATTTCTCATGTAATAGTCAAGGCCAAGACACCCACATGCACCATTGTTTTATTAATATTGTTAGTAAGGAGATATGAAGCCAATACTCACTTTCATAAAATAATTACATAATTTAGATAGACATCCACATTTCATATAGTTTGTGGATAGTATAAAAATGCAACACATAAAAAAAAGCTGCACTGCCGAACTCTAAAAGAGGCCCTCTGTATGTCCAGAACAGACAAGGTGTATATTGTGTATCCACAAACATATCAGCTGTAATCTGCAGAGGCATCCCATATGACAGTCAATGATAAGCTGGGCTAAAGGTTTACCTTTAATGCTAGTTAATGCAAAGATATGCCCCACCACCTCTCATACGTCAGTTACAACATGATGCTTCACGTGCATTCCCCCTCATACACCAGTCAATGCCACAATGTGACCATGGTACCCACATATGCCAGTTAATGCCTTGATATGCACAAGAGGTGCTCAATCATTACCTTCTTCATTTTACGTCATTCCATCATTTCCTTAATACGTATTTTTACCTCATCTGCCATTACACTGTACACCATTACCATGTCTAAGGGTTAGGTTAAGGGTATGGGTGAGAGCCAAACTAAGGGTATGTGCTAGGGTAAGTGTTTGGTGTGGGTCTACTGGCAAGATTATAGCTAAACAATGAAGGTGAGATAAGGGTTTTAGTTGTTATGTGTACACAGACAAGATGATGGTACAAGAGGTAGCAGCAGAGATTCACCTCAGGGGCCACCATATTCAAATCAATGTCATGATGTTCCCAGGTATAAGACAGTATGCCAGGCAATGTCATAAAGTGTGCCATGCATTCCCCCATGTGGCAGTCTGTATCTTTTTTGTGACTCAGGAACCCCCCTCCATTATTTAGCTAATGCTTGGCAATGACCCAGGTATCCTACTTTAAGCCAGTCAATGGCCTGATATGCACACACATGTAATGGTCAATATCAAGACACCCAAATGTACCTTAAAAAAAATAATGACACACACATATATATAAGTAAGTTATACATTTATTTGCATAGTTAATAAATATCATTGCAATACAAAAACATCAAGGTTAAAAGCAATTCAGAGTATAATGTTGGCACAACATGCAAAGCGTGTAAGATCAGCAAAAATGTAAAGAGTCTAAAAGACCCGGCTGGCAAGATATTTGAAATAAAGGAAACCATAACATGTGACTCCACCTTTGCAGTGTACATGCTGCAATGCGTCTGTGGTAAACAATATATAGGAAGCACAGTGTGCCCCCTAAAGAAACATATATTGGAACACACTCGCGCAATACAAAATAGGGACAATACCTATGCTATTGCCAAGCACATGGACACACATAAAGACAAAACATGGCTGGACATTAGGTACTCAGGTCTAGCAACAGTAACTCCGCATGAACGAGGAGGTAATCGTACACAGAAACTGCGGAGGTTGGAATCATGTATGATCATGAGATTTAAAACCATGTACCCGATGGGGCTGAACGGAGATGAGGAGCTATATGTTCATATCTAAAACCGCACTGACACAAATGACTGGAAAGTATAACTGCTGTCATACTACCAACAAGTCTTTGAGAAGCAAGTATAACACAATACAAGGGATGGGAGATATTGCCTAAGGACTTACCGAACTAGGGAAATATGTGGAATCTGCCAATGCTGGACTAAAAATCAAATAATTATAATGTAAATAGATTTTTTGTGAAATTGAACATTAAGTGCACGTAATAAACAAGGAACGGACAAACGTCCTAAATCGAACCATTTCTGATGCTGGAATGCCGTACCAAGGGATGAGGGCACTCAGCCCCAAAATAATTTATTTTGAGACATTTGACAATGGTCCACACAACCATCTGTGAAAATAATATTCAGATATGGTTTACTAAATCATGGTGCATCCATGTTTTTTAAGTGCCATGCTTCTACTTTAGAAACAGACATTAGTGTGGCCATAACATAAATGACAATATGTGGAACACTCTTGAGCGACACCCCCGCATCAGGAAATAAAAAGCCAACAAACAGCGAGGCAATAACGTTTGTTGAAATGTCAAAAAACATAAAAAACGACTATTCCCATAATGCACTAGGACAGGCATCAATGTGTATGTATATAAAGGGAAAGAGAGAAAGTACCAATGTACCATACTACCGTGATCAGGAACTACGGTTCAAAACGCGTAGGAGAAAGACACGATTGTGAAATAAAACTATCTTGAATTTACCAAGAGGTGTGCCATGCAATTACTCTTGTGAGAAATATATATATATATATATATATATATATATATATATATATATATATCACCAAATGCGCTCCAGCGCTTCAGAAGAGTCTCACCACCACGTTCTCCAGCCGGATGGCTGACACTTGGCTCCCGAGCAGTTGTGCAACCTTCCTCCAACATTAAAAACTTGAGTCCGACGCGTTTCGGGGCCAAAACCGCCCCTTCATCATGGACATTTACACAGAGGCACACCACTCTCACCTGCTGTTTTCAAATGTGGTTTATTTGAAAAAGTCCTCCCTCAGTGGGCGTGGTTAACAGAAGATCGTCCCCAGTCATGCTGGTTAATGTAGTGTTGCAGGTAAGTTTTTAATAGCCTATAGTAGGTTGTGTGCCTCCATGTCTGCAATTTAATCCTTCATTACAATCCTATAGTAGGAAGTGGAGGGTAAGCTGCACGGTTGCATATTTTCTGAGAATGTCGTGCTGTTGGGAAAAACGCTGTCATCTCTCCCCAGTCTCTGCCGGCGTGGCATCACCGCACGCCTATTCAAAGTGGAGCTCTCTTCCACGGCCCGAGCCGACCGTCTATCATATGTTACACCAAATGCGCTCCAGCGCTTCAGAAGAGGCTCACCACCACGTTCTCCAGCCGGATGGCTGACACTTGGCTCCCGAGCAGTTGTGCAACCTTCTTCCAACATTAAAAACTTGAGTCTGACGCGTTTCGGGGCCAAAACCGCCCCTTCATCATGGACATTTACACAGAGGCACACCACTCTCACCTGCTGTTTTCAAATGCGGTTTATTTGAAAAAGTCCTCCCTCAGTGGGCGTGGGTAACAGAAGATCGTCCCCAGGCATGCTGGTTACTGTAGTGTTGCAGGTAAGTTTTTAATAGCCTATAGTAGGTTGTGTGCCTCCATGTCTGCAATTTAATCCTTCATTACAATCCTATAGTAGGAAATGGAGGGTAAGCTGCACGGTTGCATATTTTCAAAGTGGAGCTCTCTTCCACGGCCCGAGCCGACCGTCTATCCTCCAACATTTAAAACTTGAGTCCGACGCGTTTCGGGGCCAAAACAGCAGGTGAGAGTGGTGTGCCTCTGTGTAAATGTCCATGATGAAGGGGCGGTTTTGGCCCCGAAACGCGTCGGACTCAAGTTTTTAATGTTGGGGGAAGGTTGCACAACTGCTCGGGAGCCAAGTGTCAGCCATCCGGCTGGAGAACGTGGTGGTGAGCCTCTTCTGAAGCGCTGGAGCGCATTTGGTGTAACATATATATATATATATATATATATATATATATATTACGCTCAAAACTCTTTGCAATTTTCGTAAGAAAGAGGCAGCACTCACAGCCTTAGAGGTGTCCAGTTTAATAATTGTTTAGGGAACAGAGAAGCACAGACGCGTTTCGGCGTTAGCCTTCGTCAGTGTGTCATTCAATGGTTTCAAACATCCCATATAATTATAGAGATCAGAAGACATTGACATCAACATAGGACTCTACCCCTATGTGCCTCTATGGGCGCCATGTTGGAAAGGTGTTCTATCCCTATGGGGCAACATTCTGATTCACCCGTGAGTATTTACGTTAGAATAAAGCCGTGGATCGGCTGGTGTCCTATGATGGAATGTACAATGTCATATTTACAGATAAACAGTGCAAAAAACAATGCAAGAAACAGTGCAAAAAACAGTAAGCATTTAAAATAAACATTCAAAGAAAGGGCGTAGACAAAATAATGACATGTGTAGATATATATGGATGGTGTAGCCCGGATGTCCAAAAGGAACCTCAAAAACTCATAACTCAGATATATCAGAAACTTATATATCTGTCGCAATACAGATCTAGACTACTCTAGATTTCATTCCATTTAAATTTAGCAAAACCCATAATAAGGAACGCTAGTCATAAGACATCATTTTTTCTTCCGGTCGAGATTCCGTGTTGGCCTGTTCTACTACTATATCTACATATTTTCTATATACATATCTACATAATCACATCCTTCCTTTACAAAAAGAGAGTGGTCTTCAACGCAGTTTCATTCGATAGATCATTCCAACATCAGAAGTCAAGATTTAGGGAAATTCATTGTTGCCAATATACAGTATTCACACTTATGTACAGGTTATACACCATATATACATATGGTCATTAGACTGACAGTTTGCAGGCTGAGTCGCCCGTCGGGGTTACTTGCTCCTATGGACTTATTTTCCCAAATGATATGATAACTCCTCTCCGCTATTCATCCCTCCCGGATATTTGGTGGAAAGGTCTATGATATATCTAGACTCAAGTCTGCGGAGTCTCCTTAGCCGGTCGCCTCCTCTTACATTGGGTGGAACAATGTCCAATCCAAAGAATCGGAGTTTAGTGCGATCTTTGTTGTGCTCTTCTGCGAAATGCCGGGCCACCGGATACGAGATGTCTACTTTTTCGATGGCCCGTTGGTGTTCCAGGATCCTCAGTTTGAGTTCCTTGATAGTGCTGCCTATGTAGCACAGGCCACAGAGGCAGACTAAACAGTAAACTACAAACTGGGTGCTGCATGTAATAAAGTGCCTGATCTGCACTTTATTACCGGTGTCTGGTATATCATAAGACAGCACACGTCTACTGCCACTGCAAGCCTTGCAGTAGCCGCAGGGAAAGAAGCCTGCCATACGCTTTAAAGAATTGGTTTTAGGAGGTAGTTTGTCTAGATGACTCGAGACCAACATGTCACTTAATGACCTTGCCCTGCTGAACGTGATTAAAGGATGGGCGGGTAGGTCATCCTTCAATACATTATCAGTCTTCAGTATGTGCCAATTCTTATTTAGCATGGCTTTCAGATCTTTCGCTCCCCTGGAATACGGGGTGATTACTCTAAATTTCCCAGTCTTTTTGTTGGATTTTCTATTTCTCCCCACGGTAGGATCATCTATGGCCAGCAATGTGTCTCTCTGCATCTTCCTTACCTTCCTCAGAGTGTTTTTCAGTAAGGTGTTACCATAGCCCCTCATAGAGAATCTCACTAGGCATTCCGAGGCAGCCGCCTCGAAATCAGAGTCCTTAGAGCAGTTCCTACGGATTCTAAGTAGTTCTCCGCAGGGAATGCTGTTTTTCAGCTGGGTGGGATGGCTGCTGCTGGCAAAGAGTGTCGAATTGCCAGCAGTTTCTTTTCTGTATAGAGTGGTATGTAGTTGATTACCCTCAATATACACCCTCAGGTCCAGATACTCCGCTGCCACCGGACTAACTGATCCCGAAAAGCGCAGATTGAGGTCATTAGTATTAAGAATTTTGATAAATTCTTCTGCTGTATTCATACCTCCATCCCAGACGATAAACAAATCGTCAATATAACGATGCCAACATTTTACCTGCCCTGTATCTGGACCAACTGTGCAGCTCCTGGGCACCCACTCCTCCCACCAGCCAACGAAAAGGTTCGCGTAGCTGGGAGAGAAGCAGGTGCCCATCGCCGTCCCAGATGTTTGTATGTACAGCTGGTCCTCAAAGAGGAAAATATTCCTTGTCAGACAGAATTCAATGAACTCTAAAATCATTTCATTGTGGCTTGCATATTTCATTTGACGTTGACTCAAAGCATATTTGATGGCTTCTAGGCCCTGTCTGTGGTCTATGCAGGTATAAAGACTGGTGATGTCTAAAACCATCAATAGGTACCCAGGATCCCATGTTAGGTCCTGAATCTTGGTCAAGAAATCTTTAGTATCCCTTATGTACGATTTTAACTTGATCACTAAGGGAAACAAAATATTGTCAATGAAACGTGACAGATTTTCAGTCAAGCTATATATATATATATATATATATATATATATCTTTTCTCCTTTGGCCCAGGTTCAGGTTATGTCGGGCGCTCTTAGGACGGTGCAAACGAGCCACGGCAGAGCCCAGCCGTTAGAAATGCATTCCTGTTTTCTCCGCGGAGATTTTTGCTCGTGCACTCCAGAATCAGTATTAACAAACAGCGATTACTCCCAATCAGTGATTAGATTTCTTTATTCATAACAGCTCAGCCAGCAGCAACTCTACGCGTTTCAGTCTTAACCAAGACCTTGCTCACGAGACTGTCAGCCTATTTACATTTTAAGTGGGAGGCCTCTTTTCCCCCACAGCGTCAGGGACCGCCACTTCCCCGGGGCTATTCATGAAAAAATGTGGGGGGCACATGGACCACCCCCGAAGCCCCAGGGGCTGCCACCTCCCTAGGGCTTTAATTTCAATGAATGCAGGGGGGGCGTGGACCTCCCCACAGCTCCAGGGACTGCCACCTCCCTGGAGCTTTTATTAAATTGGATGCAGGCGCGAGGCCCTCTGCAGTCCCTGGGACCACCATCTCCTTGGGGTAAAATCCAAGAAAGGAGGGGGGCCGCTCCTGGAGCCAATAATGGTACTGGGGACCCCCACCCCCAGGGCCGGCTCCTGCTATGTCCCACGGTACCCACCCCCGGGTCCACAGCTTGGCGGGAGCTTTACCACTCCTGCCAAGCCACTGCAAATGCTCATCTTCCAGCAAGCGAGAGCATTAAAAATGCTCTTGCTTGCTGGAGGGAGAGCAGAATTGCTTTCACAGAGGAGCTGCAGTTGTAAGTGGGTGGGGTCTGAGCCCTGGGAGATGGGGTCACTGGGGCCAAAATCCGTCCAGGACGCAGGGCCACGGGGTCCCACTCCCCTTATTTGTTTTTTTTAAAAGGCCAGGCCCTAGGAGATGGAGCCCCCGGGCTGAAATCAGCCTGGGAGGGGGGCCTGCAAGCCCCCTTCCATTTAATACATTTAAAAAAAGGCCCAGCCCTTGGAGATGGGGGCCCTGGGGCAGAAATTGGCCTAGGGACGGGGGTCACACGCCCCCACCTAATAAATAGATTTTTTTTTAAATTTAAACGGGACCGACAGGTTGCCAGATGCTCCGTCCCTTTCAGCATCACTCTGCAAACATGCCCCCTGGAGCACAACTGTTTGGGGGATGAAGTCCTCTTGGCTGCAGAGGGTCTGGGGAGCCAATAACCCCTCTTGTTACCGCCAGTAAGTCCAAAACAGGGGGATTGCTGAGAGGTCTTTGAAGGCCACGCCCCCTTTCTTCACCACTCTGCAAACGCGCCTCCAGGTGCACTACAGGTTAGGGAATGGAGTACACTTTACTCCTGAGGGTCCTTGGGGGCCAACTACCTCTCCGGTTACCTCCAGTAAGTACAACATAGTTGGATTGCTGAGAGGTTGTTGGTGGCCACACCCCTTTCTCCACCACTCTGCAAACGTGCTTCCTGGCACACTACTAGTTGGGGGATGCAGTCCCCTTGGCTTTTGAGGGTCCTTGGGGGCAACTGCCTCTCCTGTTACCTCCAGTGAGTGCCACACAGCTGGACTGCTGAGTGGTATTTGGAGGCCACACCCACCTCTTTCTCCATCACTCTGCAAACGTGCCTCCTAGCGCACTACTGGTTGGGGGATGAAGTACTCTTGGATGCTGAGGGACCTTGGGGGCCAAGAAGCCCTACTGTTATCTCCAGTAAGTCCTATACAGTGAGATTCCTGACAGCTGGTCGGAGGTCCCGCCTCCTTTCTCCACCACTCTGCAAACGCAACTACTACTTGAAAAACCATAGAAATTCACTTAAAAAAGCAAAGGTTACAGGGACGTTATAGTTAAGAAATAGAATTTGAAAAACCTTAGAAATTCACCTAAGAAATCAAAGGTTACAGAGATGTTACAATTAGGCAATAGAATTAAAAATACCTTAGAAATTCACTGAAAAAAACAAAGACTACAGGGATGTTATATTTAGGCTCAGATTTCACTTGTACAAAACCAGTGAAGTTCAGCAGGTATAGTTACCTGAGCTAACTATAACTTATGCCCCAGTATTGCACCTCTTATCACCTCACATATTACATCACTCATGACGTGGTCAGTGACATCACTGATGACATCACTGAAGACATCACTGATAAAATCATCCACAGAACCACTCACACACTAAGCATGAGCGCAAAATCCGCTATGCTCGCGGATTTTGCGAATTTTCGGTAAATCCGCGATCCGCGAACTCTCGCAAATTTACCAAAAATTCGCAATCCGCGAGCGGCGGATTTCGAGGCCAAAAGTTCAAGCCTTCCTGGCCTGTTGTTGTAAGTAATTTACGATGGCGCCGGCAAGCTGCCAGCGCCATCGTAAAATAGTAACTAAATTAGCTTCAACAGGAAGCACTAATAGATAAAATCAAGCAGGCACTCGTGCATCTGCTTTATTTTATCTATTCGAGCTTCCTGTTGAAGCTAATTTAGTTACTATTTTAGGATGGCGCTGGCAGCTTGCCGGCGCCATTGTAAAATAGTTCACAGGCCAGGCAGCTGTGCCCTCTTCCCAAATATACCATCGAAAATCAGGCAAAGGAGATTATCCCCGTCTTCTTGAATAAATATGAAGGGCAGGGTTCATTCTGGCACTGATCGGTCTCTGACCTTTTCTACACACAAGAGGCATGTGCACTCGCATGGAAGCCTCGTCCGTTTGGCCCCGCCCACACACTCGTGGTGTGCACCGTCTTCCCGCCATTTACCCACTATAATAGCTCACTCAAGGGACCCCTGCGCCCTTCGGCTCGATTGCATAGTAACACACACCTGGTCGCTGTAGACAACTCTCTGGCACTTTAGGCAGCTGTAGTGTAGTAAAAGCACTATACATTTACCCAACGAGGTAGCACTTACTGATTTTATCCAGTAGAAAGTACTCCAGTTGAGTAGAGGTATGGCACAAAACGGTGGCGTCTTCTTGAATAAATATCAAGGGCAGGGTACTTTCTGGCACTGATCGGTCTCTGACCTTTTCTACACACAAGAGGCATGTGCACTCGCATGGAAGCCCCGCCCCAAATCCGCCAATCCGCAAATACGCAAAATCCGCGGATTTTGCGGATCCACGATCCGTGAATACGCAAATCCGCGAATCGTGGATCCGCAAAATCCGCCCATGCTTATCACACACCCACTCACACCCCCATACAACCTCTTGTACACACACCCACACAACCACTCACATACCCATTCACAGACCCATACCAGTATTCACATATCCACTCACTCCTCCATAGAGGCACTCACACACCCACTCATTTACTCTTATAGCCACTCACACAACCATTCACTCACCCATACAGCCACTCATACAAGCAGTTATTCGCTCATACAGCCATTCATAGTCAAACGCTCACCCATACAGCTACTCACACACCCACTTATTTACCTACAGTCACTCACTCACTCACCCATACAGCCTCCCAACACAGCCACTCACTCACCCATACAAGCACTGACACACCCACTCACACACCCACACAACCACTTACATACCCATTCACACATCCACACATCCTCACACATCCTCTCACTCACCATGCAGCCATTCACATAGACCCTTAGGCTCCAGAAAAGCCACTCACACGCCAACTCACTTCACCACATATGGCAGCCAATGCTATTATTTCCCTTAACAGGTCCTCTATAATGTCATAATGTACTCATGATATCTTCTCAGCTCAGTTTATCAAATGATATGCCCAGGGTATGCACAGCATTTTAAGCCTGTCTGGCATAAAATGTTGCCTTCAGACATATAATATTCATATTTCAGAGTTGATTATTGTCATTGTTATTGATAATAATAATAATAGTGGTTTTACATGGCACTTCTTATGGCATTTCTCATTGCCCGCACCACTTTAGCACATAAAATGTCTCACAAATTAGCAGAGCATTTTGTGACCACACATGTACCATGCTTCGCACTATTCCAATCTTTAGCAATTTTTTATTCCAGCAGAAAAGTGTCATCATAATAAATGATATAGTGCTTACCTCAGCCTCAGATATCACAGCTCAGTTGTGTATACCTACTTTATGATGAAGGCCACACAAAGGTTTTTATTTCTTTTCTAAAGGTAGACAGCAGATCTGGCCACAATCTGTGATTCTTGATATTGAGTTCCACAGCTTACTAGCGTGTTTCATGAAGGCACTGCCTCCTGCTTCCCTACTACCAGTTTTGAGATTACTTTGGGATCATCTGACCCTGGATTCCTGTTAGGTTTGTAAATTTGAACCAGATATTACGGAATGAACTTAAGACTCAATCCTAAATTTACTACTATTGTGGTATTCACAGAATCACTTACTACTTTTGGTATTCACAGAATGAACTTACTACTTTTGGTATTCACAGAAGTTAGGATTTTGTCTTAAGTTTGTCTTAATGAGGAAAATGATATTTTGCCTGACCAAATATGACCAAATATGTCCACTACATATACCCTATGTTACATGTGTGTGCATGTCACCCATGCATATTTCCCGTAGTGGCCTGAATCACTAGGCCCCTGCAATCATGTCCTGCATTAGAAATGTCAGTCATCAAAGTCTCCCAAAGGTTAAGTTAGCATAAGGCCCATGTATTTGCATTTTGCATTGTACACCTCTAATAAATATCGTACTGAACCCTTTTTGTGGTTCAGATTGAACCACCAGTCCCTGAATTAATGTTTTCATGACTCCTGACACACTGAAGCTGCAGTTACGTCCCTCTGACCTCGCATACTTCTAGCTCAGCCGCAAGAAGCCCAGCAAGAGGCCAAGACAGTATTATGAATAACAGTTATCTGAGGAAAAGTAAACAGAACCCATCCGAGGGAGATAGGCCTAGCCATTCTGTCTCCATTAAAGTAAATCACAGTGCTTGCACCCATAGAAAGCTCATGCAACGAACAAATATGCCCTCTCTGTCTTTTAGTGACGAACAACCTTTTCTTCAGATAATACATCCCCTGACTCTAGATATCAGTTGTACTAGATGTGCTGGTCGCCTTGACATAAAAGATCTCTCTGCTAGGTTGTAAGTCAGCCTCCACCCAGTTACACGTCAATTGTACGTCATGTTCAAAGTTGCACAATTAGGGCACAGTTCGAGCTGGTCATGCAAACTCCTCCTCTGTGTACCACCCACCTATGACACCTACCTATCACACACCTATGACTCATCAAGTGTACACCCACATGTTCTTATCTCATTTTCTGTCTTGCGCCTGCTCCTATGTACAAGGAGTAAAAAGTATATATATGATGTTTTGTTATTAAATGTTAGAAGACTCTTCCTGAACCTCTGTGGTGATGGAACATATTCTCCCTTTGACTCGAGTTATTGGAATAAAGCCCATTTTAACTCAGATACCACGGACTCTGCTTCTCACTTGATGCATGCTAATTGGTAATGCCTAGAAATTCAGCCAGGGTAATTATTTATTTACCACATAATTTGGCGCCCGAACAGGGACATATCCCTTTCCCCACTCGCCGGAGTTGTGGGTCTAGTCTTTGCCCCCTTCTACAGCCGTGACGGACTTCAAAGCGCACCAGCAGGACTTCCTGCCACTCCCTCAGGCCCACGGAGGAGGACGGACGGACCAGGCATCCATGTGAGGCGGTGAGGAAAGCGGGTCGTCTCAACCAGAGGCCCAGCCCGTGAGAGAGCAAGGTCCGAGGTCTCCAGAGGTCCACCTGTTCCAAGGCGCAAGCGTAGTCAAGTCAAGTTTCCGAGGCCTTCAAGTTTCAAGTTCTGCTTTCCCGGTGAGTACCACTATAGGGATTGCATCTAGTTTCAAGACGGGCCCACGGTAAAAGGTGGGCCCGGTAAAGACGTGCCCACGGTAAAAGGTGGGCCCGGTAAAGACGTGCCCACGGTAAAAGGTGGGCCCGGTAAAGACGTGTCTCAATTTTTTGGGACCGGTATGGTTGTACTGTATTTTCAGTGCACAAAACTGTTTTTCAAGTACATGTTTTATTCCATGTATCAGGTTAGACTGTGTCTGTTTTAGTGTTATAATGTGTCTTGTATGAATGATTGTTGAATGTTTCAGTCTATTCTTGTGTATTGTGTTTCCATTTGTGTTGGTTTCAACATACCACTGTATGTCAGATAGGGACCAGAAAAGGTATACTAGAATAGACAGTTAAAATCCGGCCTAGAGACACACCGGGTCATGATATGTGTTAAAAAGTCAAGACCCTCTCAGAAAGATGCCATTGAGTTATGGCGCAAAGAGTGACATAGGAGAACAAAGAATGAATTCAATAAAGCAGAGAGAACTAAACAAGCCAAGAAATGCCGTTGTAACTGGTATTTATCCCGTTCTGTCAGAAAAACTAGCTAAAGTGACCACCTCAGAAAAACCCAGTAGGTAGAGAACGCCACCACCTGTACCCTTTAGAGTATGTAGAATTAAAGCCAACAACATCTGAAGAGTTCATTTCCTTGTATCTAGACAAGTCCCTTCTGGACTGCGAAAGTGCCTTGTGAGTAACTAGTTGGTTTATTTGTGAATTTGTGCTTAAGACTTGTGAATAGTTTGTTACATCCATGTGTGTAACGCCTTGTGAATGGCTTGTAGTTGCTTGTGAATAGCGACTTGAGATTAAGACTTGTGAGTAGTTTGTTGAATTTTCTTAAGTATAGCTCCTTGTAAATATGCCTTGTGAATAGCGTGTCATTTTTGTGACTTGTTGAGTTTCTTGTAAATATGGCTTGTAAATAGCGCCATGTGGTTATGGCTTGTGCAGAGCATGTTATCATCAGGTCCCTAGCCATTACGTTAGGCAGGAGAGAGCTGGATCTCTTTCAAGTGCTTAGAGAAAATGTTTTGAAGATGTGCGTATGTGTTATGTGATAACGTGGAGAGATGAGTTCATGACTTTCCCATGTACTGCAGTCATTGGGGAATGATTGTGCTTAGGCTGCCAAAGAGTTAATATATTTTATTGAGAAGGCAGTATTTGTTTTAACAAGGTGTTGAGGGATTCTGGCGGTTTTTTTTTTTGGTGTTTGCGGGGGGGGGGCGTGTTTTTGAGCGGAAATTCGTACCCGTTCCAGTGGAGGGATTTAGTTGCTTTTTGGTGAGGATTTAGGGAATAGCTTGGACTACTGTGATGCCAAATTTGAAAAGGATCTGAGCTGTGGAAGTGGTGAAAAAAGAATGTTTTGTGCGGGGGTGCGATTTGCCATGTTATCCAATGGGCGTATTCAGTTTGCAGATTGAATGGTAAAATGTTGCATGGAGGGTAAAGGAGTGTTTTTGTGAAGGGTTTTGCTTTGGAATACTTGATTTAAGGGTGTTTGGCTCAGAGGTCGGTATAGTTGTAAATAGACCAGTCGAATTGAGATAAGGGTTTGCACAAAGAGTGCTTTAATGTTTTCACGGTTGGAAAGAAAATATGAAACAGACCCATCTTAGAATGCGTTTTTAATTAGTGTAATAGAACAGTGTGTTTTTTAAATAGGGATGTTTCTACGAAATATGAATTATTATTTTTCCCAATGCAAGCTGCCCTTTAGAATAGCGTGTGAATGTTAGCACACTCACTTAGGAAAGTGGCTATTTGTAAATTAATGAACGTGGCCCTTTTTGATAGGTATAATACACTACCATGTTAATGCATTGCTAAGAGTCCCCTACATTAGTTTAATTTGCATTTAGTTTTAAGACTGACCTATGTACTTTGACAGACTGCTTCAATTAATATGTGCAGAGAACAGTCCCCACTAAAATTAGAAAACATGGCCTTTTGAAAAAGTATGAATCTGGCCCTTTTAATGGGTAGAATAGAAAAGCTGACACACTTGCTTATGAAAATATTGGTTATGCAATGCAGAATTAAGAAGTTCGACATGTTATTTTCAAAAAAGTAAAATATGGTGTGTTTCCATGCCATGATTGTTTTGTTCTGTTTATTTTTTCCCTTGCAGCTAGTAGCAGTACAGAATTATTTTAAAAATGCTAGCATGTCACTCAGTTACAGAAAAATATATGTCATTATTAATTTACTTTTTAACACGTTTTAAAAGTTTGCTTCAGTTAAAGTTAGAAAAGCTCTGGCCTGGGAAGAGATATGTTATGACGTACAAGGAATGTGTTTTTTTAACCTTGAGACAGTCCGTCCAGACCGAGATGGCTTGGTTCCCAGAATATAAATGTTTATATAAAAAGGGGGGGCTACTCCCTCTTGGAGCGAGCAGTGCCTGTCTTGCTGGCCATAACCCAATTCTTTCCGCGATCCCTTTGTTTATGTGAAGGGGGGGTCAAGTTGCTCCTCTGAAGCAGTCAACACTAAAAGCTTCATTGACTTCAGATAAAGTCACGCTTGCAAATGGATAGTTATTCCCTCAGTAGTGTAAACAGAATAATTGGCAAGAGTCTTGCTCTTGCGATGAGTTCAGCATCTGGCAGTCATTCAATTTTAGATCTCAGTGTAGCCCGGCTTGGAATTGATTCAAAGCTCCGAGCGCGAACATAATTCTAGAGGGAGGGGCTGCTTCTCAAAGGAGTGAGTTTTTTTCAAGGCTTCTAGGCCTTCTGTTTCTAACACGAATAATGTGGATTGATTCAGATACATTTAGAGAACATATTGTAGGTAGTATGGTCATACTGTTCCCAAGATCTAGAGTAGGATTTATTGTAAAACTGCAGAGGTTTTGGATAGAGGTTCCCCAATATAAAATAGTGCTTTTGAATTGAGAATTAATTTTAATTATTTATTTATTTATTTGTTTTTATGTATTTCATTTTTGCTAGATTGGTGACAGTGAGCCCGAGCATTTACAGTCAGACACTGAAAAGACAGCTAGACAGTATTGACATGCCTACCAACACAGCGCTAATACAGCGGGATCAGAACCAGACTGTGACATTGCATCTCTGACAGTCTTGCACTTTCTGTGTAAAGCAAGTGGTGTACAACACTTGCTTTCCAAGGAGGGCCACCAGGTAGACAGCTAACACAAGAATCATACAGCTCATTACTAACCTTTCACAGCCCAGGACACAAAAGGAAGCACGTGCCTTTATTGGCCTCACTTCTTACTGTAGGCAATGGATTCCCCAGTATGCATATCTAGCAAACCGCTCATACAGTTAACTACACAGGAGGCAGCCATTTTGACTGTTCTCCCTAGGACACAAGAACACACCTTGGCATTTGAGGAATTAAAAAGAGCATTATGTCAAGCGCCAGTTTTAAGCAACTCCATGTCACAGTAAACATTTTATGCTTTTTTCACAATATGCCTTTGGCGTAGTCATGACCTCCCATGGTGCCAAGATTCAGCACAGCCAGCTTATTCAGGCCCTGTTAGAGGCCATACATTTACCTACAGCCATTTCTATCCTGAAATATAAAGCTCATACCAAAGTTACAGACACCATTACCCAGGGTAATGACCTGGCAGACCGAACAGCTCAGACAGCCCAGACACCAGACACGACAAGGACAGAGGTACCATTACTGACATAAAGCATGACAGTCAGGGATCCCACTCAAGATGTACTCGACATACAGACACATGCCAGCACAGATGAGATAAAGAAATGGACTTTACAAGGAGGGATCCAGACTAACCAAGGTTGGATGACTAAGGGAAAAGCACATGGTTTCTTTCAGATTCTATGGTACAAATAATCATAAACACAACACATAGTCCCGCACACTTAGGAGAGAAGGCAATGCTAGACTGCCTACAGAACATATGGTTTAACAAGCACCTACGTGCAGCAGTGCGAACATGTATGATCTACGAACATGTATGATCTATTGCCAGTTCAATCCAGGTAAAGGCATTCCGGTGGAACTAGGTTCATCCTCCTGACCACCCTTTTGAGGTTCTCCAGATGGATTATATCCAAATGGACAGATGTAGAGGTTACAAATATGTCTTAGTAGTTGTATGTGCCCTGTCCAGATGGACAGAAGCATATCCAGTTCCAGATTATACTGCTGTTACAACAGCCAGACAATTAGTGCGCAGTACTTCCCCAGCTATGAATCACCTCATGTGATCTACCTCGTGTGATCTATTCAGATAACGATCAGCCATTCTCCTCTGAATTAATGAAACAAGTGTCACTTCTGTTAGGAAAGAAGTTCCATTGTGTCAGACACCCAGAAGCAGTAGGCCTTGTAGAAAGACAAACCAGACAATTAAGACAAAAGTTGCTGAGATCTGTACAGAAATAGGCGTGGATTGGATGGTTGCCTTGCCGGTTGCCCTCTTTTACATGCGTGTGGTAGCTCATTCCAGAACAGGCCTATCTCCTTATGAACTTATGAACTATATGTGGGGTACGCCTATGCCTAGAAAGAAAACTAACTGATGTTGACAGTAACATGCTGACAGATTACCTGGCTTCCTTGATTTCTGCACTACTCTCTTTTCATTCACAGGTTGCTGCCGCCTTCCCTGACACCTGACACCCAGGTCGAGGAACATGCCATAGCACCAGGAGAATTTGGACTCCTCAGGATCTTTGATCGTTCAAGTCCCCTTGAGCCACGTTGGAAGACGCCGAAGTTGGTGGAAGGACGTAAAGGCCGAACTCACCTTCATCACTATTTGGAACTTTGAACTTTGACAAAAAAAAAACAAAAAAAAAAAAGAACACTGACCTTTGCTAGAAAATACCCCTCAGCAAGAGTATAGGTCTAGAACTAGCAAGTCAGACGTAGTTTAATTGTTTAAGCCCACCCGGTGGTGAATCGGTTAGACTCGATTCTGACATGCATAAGATCACATATGAGAATAGCAAGAAGAGAGATAAGAAGGAAAAATACTGCAAGAGATTACGCAGTAGATGTATAGTTACTTTAATCGTCCTTTTTATTCTGTGCATTGTTATAATTGGTGTCAGTTTATTGCTACATGTTTTCTTTCCCATTTCCTCACGTTTACACTCTTCCAGTAACAGCACCGCAGAGCACACATTTAGTGACCTGCCGCCTCATGAATTGTCATATCGACTTGCACTACGTAACAATACCTTTATTCGAATGTTACACCATTCTCACCAGACCAGCAATGCGACTAATTGCTGGGTATGTGGCCAACTGCCCCCTTATCAAGAGACGAAGGGAGTATTACCCTTCTACCCTTTACCGTTCTCACACAATGGTTCGTGTGGAGCATGGTTTGCTCTAATGACATCAATAGATAGAAGGTACATAGCTTATTCAGGTGGCTGGATATATGGAAACCTGAATAAAGTAATGAATGAAGCATGCTTTCCAGACAAAGACAGATTCCCCCAAAGAAAGGGATCCGATTTAGAGAATGAAGAGTACGAACAGGGAAATGCATCTGTTAATTTTATAATGTTAAATGTTCAGCCCAAGCAAAACACAGGTCCACCGTTTATATCAGTCCTGCCAGCAAAAGGTGATTTATGTGTTAGTAAGAAAGGCTCAGTACATATGGGACACAGCAAGTGTAACACTGTAGTAGAGTTTGATGATAACGGACTTATCTTCTTTCAAAACATCACGCCATACCTATTTCATTTGTGGTCAGACAGCCTACGTACATCTGCCCTTAGACTGGGGTGGGACTTGTTATATAGCATTCTTATTGCCACCCGTTTTTCTAGCCCCATCAAATTATCATAGAGATTCACGACTAGAACATGTTAGACAAAAGAGAGAGACAGATTCTGCAGGTATCGATCAGACTGAAACAGCATGGGAGCAATATACAGATTTCAACAGAGGATTCTTTTTCTTCATAGGTCCCATCCAAAACAGTAAACTGATACGCAGGTTAACAAGGACTCTTGAAACAGTTGTAAATATAACTGCATCTGCCCTGGCGAACTTAACCCAGGAACAGTCTGCTATTAGACTTGTCGTTCTTCAAAACCGCCTCGTTCTAGACGTCATCTTGGCGGATAGGGGCGGAGCTTGTAGAGTGATCCGATCTAGTTGTTGCGTTTTCATCCCAGATAATGCACCATCTGTGTACGAAGCAATAACAAGACTCCACAAGATTGCTAATGCCATACATCAAGATCCAGGCACATGGACTTGGTCCAGTTGGTTCTGGGGTGTAATATCTGCATGGGGATGGAAAGTTATGTCCTTCCTAGGAATGGCCCTACTTATGGTATTTGGTTGCTGTCTCTGTTTGCAGTGTGGTCCGGCGATTTGCGGGCTGTGTGCTACTGCCTGTATTCCACATCCACGTAAACAAAGGATAAAAGATGAAGAAATGATGCTGTATGATCAACTATACGGTCTCATGAATATAGATGTATCCTAAAGGGTTATGTAGGGAACAAGGAGGGAATGAGGAAAATGATATTTTGCCTGACCAAATATGACCAAATATGTCCACTACATATACCCTATGTTACATGTGTGTGCATGTCCCCCATGCATATTTCCCGTAGTGGCCTGAATCACTAGGCCCCTGCAATCATGTCCTGCATTAGAAATGCCAGTCATCAAAGTCTCCCAAAGGTTAAGTTAGCATAAGGCCCATGTATTTGCATTTTGCATTGTACACCTCTAATAAATATCGTACTGAACCCTTTTTGTGGTTCAGATTGAACCACCAGTCCCTGAATTAATGTTTTCATGACTCCTGACACACTGAAGCTGCAGTTACGTCCCTCTGACCTCGCATACTTCTAGCTCAGCCGCAAGAAGCCCAGCAAGAGGCCAAGACAGTATTATGAATAACAGTTATCTGAGGAAAAGTAAACAGAACCCGTCCGAGGGAGATAGGCCTAGCCATTCTGTCTCCATTAAAGTAAATGACAGTGCTTGCACCCATAGAAAGCTCATGCAACGAATAAATATGCCCTCTCTGTCTTTTAGTGACGAACAACCTTTTCTTCAGATAATACATCCCCTGACTCTAGATATCAGTTGTACTAGATGTGCTGGTCGCCTTGACATAAAAGATCTCTCTGCTAGGTTGTAAGTCAGCCTCCACCCAGTTACACGTCAATTGTACGTCATGTTCAAAGTTGCACAATTAGGGCACAGTTCGAGCTGGTCATGCAAACTCCTCCTCTGTGTACCACCCACCTATGACACCTACCTATCACACACCTATGACTCATCAAGTGTACACCCACATGTTCTTATCTCATTTTCTGTCTTGCGCCTGCTCCTATGTACAAGGAGTAAAAAGTATATATATGATGTTTTGTTATTAAATGTTAGAAGACTCTTCCTGAACCTCTGTGGTGATGGAACATATTCTCCCTTTGACTCGAGTTATTGGAATAAAGCCCATTTTAACTCAGATACCACGGACTCTGCTTCTCACTTGATGCATGCTAATTGTTAATGCCTAGAAATTCAGCCAGGGTAATTATTTATTTACCACATTAAGACAAACTTAAGACAGACTTAAGACAAACTTAAGACAGACTTAAGACAGACTTAAGTTAGGATTTTGTCTTAAGTCTGTCTTAAATCTGTCTTAAGTCTGTCTTAAGACAAACTTAAGACAAAATCCTAACTTCTGTGAATACCAAAAGTAGTAAGTGCATTCTGTGAATACCAAAATAGTAGTAAGTTTAGGATTGAGTCTTAAATTAATTCTGTGAATCGGGCCCATCGTTTTGTTTTGAGAAAATGGCCAACGTGTCTTCCAGACAACCAGCTTGATGCCTTCATTAATGAGTGTGTCTGTAAATACACTTCTCACTGAGTTCGTCTGGACCGGTATAATTTAGAGATACTGCTATTTAATGGCTCCAATAGCTGCACTTGCCAGGGATGCTTTTAGCCTCTCCTAGAAGTGGCCTGATCCTTCTAATCGGTGTTTGGTAGTTTCTACCTGAGCAACAACTTTTTTCATGTGACGCCACTGATCTGACTACAAGACCTGTTTTGTTTTATTGTTTAAATTCTAAGTATTTTCATCCATATTTGCTCCTATCTTAATCCGCATCCTTAGTTAGCTGGGACATCACCAGTGTGTCTTTGGCGCAGTTTTTTTCCCAGTCTTATAGCGCAAACCCCACCGGAAGGTATTGAAGCATTTTACATGAGCATCGGTTACTTTACACAAGGACACATTCATTTTTGTAGCCACAGGGATATTGCATTATTTGCCCAGAATCACAGGCTGTTGAGCCGAGAGTAGAACCCGGTTTCCCAGCTGCGTAGTCAGAAGGTCTGACCGTTACACCACATCCTCTCCCCTGGAATTCTATATCTGGAATTCTACTTCAGACTTCATCTGGAGCTTGGGTAGAGTATGAACATATATGTGAAATAAGAAGGAGGGCCCTGGGGTGCTTCAAAATTCACCCATGCCGGAGTAAACACAGATTTTCCTGTACATACTCTTGCTTTCCGCCACTCAAGAATTAGCCAAGACAGTTGTTCACAACGTCTGAGACCCCTAGATATTTCTGGCATCCCCGTGACGAGGAGGTTGTTTTGCCTATTACATGCAGGGGAAACATATATCGTACATTTCATTGCTCATACAGAAAAATACAAAAATGCTTCATTCATGACTTCAGTGAGCTGTTTCCCATCGAACCTCTTATCCCTAACACTTAACCTCCTACGGTAACTTACCACCCTGCACCTGTCACTCACCACATAATGTCTAGGCTTTCATACAGGTCTTAGTCACTTCCCCAAAAAATATATACCTCACACAATATTAAACCTTCATTTGCTTAATGCTCTCTTCACTTAGTTGACCATTCTGGACGACCTTTTTGCAAGCTCATAAGCAAAACATTCAATAAATAACATTTACTATGGGAAACACTAAAACGTTTGACCATCCCATCCTTGCAACAGTTAAAAGCAGCAGTGCTGTTTTAGGGTGGTGCACTACAGTCCTGTGTGTGTGCTTCCAATGCATCATAAATAAAACAGTGCTTGCCCCACACCCTGGTATTTTACTTCGTTTTTTTCCGTCCTCGCATTTACACACAAATATATCAATCCTTTCACATTTACCGCAAGAGAAACATATGTTGCATTTAACTAATTGCGTTTTCCCTAGTGAATAATTTATGGTTATGTACAGAAGGCTGGTTTCGTTTCGGATAGATATCATTACATGTTTTAAAGAGCTGCTGAATGCTACTAAATGTGAAACGTGTTAATTTAAATATATATATATATATATATATATATATATATATATATATATATATATATATATATATATATATATTTACACACACACACATACACACACACACACACATATATATATATACCTCAACTGCAATATACATATATATATAGAGAGAGAGAGAGAGGGTGTGTGTATGTATCAGGAATATGAGTTGCATGACAATTCAACGGTAATTGAAATAATTGTTATCCACTTACTGCTTTTTATACGCATTAAAAGATACCTGTATATTAACAAAACAACATAACTCTTAAACGACAGTGACTGCTGTAGTGACTCCTGTAAAATATCCATATATTTTATGTATAAATTACATCAACAATCTATTCTGGGATAAATGTTCACAGCATAATTTGGAAATACAAAATTACATAAATAACTATTTTCAAATGTATAGTACGTGAAAAAATGTAAAAATTGGTACAGTTGTGATAATTTACTATCTATTGCCGGAAGAGTGTATTTTACTAATGAAATTTATTTTCCCAATTGAGAGTTTGATTTGCTGGCGGTCTACTTTAATTACTATTTAGAACAATGAAAAGGCTTTTAAAACCCAAACTGCGCCCACGTATTCACACGATAAAACCACTGAAGAAGCCACGCACATCTGCTTCTGGAATGTTCTCCACCCTGGTGGCTTCTGTGCTACTAAAGTCCGTTGACTTGACGCTAGCTGACACATACATTATATTCAATTTACCAAATGTAAAGTAGTACGAACTGTCGCTAAACAAATGATAAAGTATTTTAAAAAAATGTTTCACCTACACTGTAGCAATGCACATAAGAGACATAGTAGTCCAGTCGTGACTCCCCGCAGCGGCTTGTCTCTTTTCCTCCCATGTCAGCCGAGCTCCTGCTGCTCAGCAGACTGCTCCGCCAGCAATGAAGCTGCCTTCTGTAACACCAGTGCACACCCACCACTGCTTCCTCATCGCACACCCACCACTGCTTCCTCATCGCATGTCAAGCACATAAACACAGGGAGCATTCAAACACACCCCCCTGCCAGGAGCTGGAAAACACAGCTTTATCTGAAGTCTCATTTCACACACGCTTGAGTATGTATTACTGTTGGTAGGAAATTTAAAGGGATGACTCACACAGTGTATTTAACTGGCATCAATCACATGGCGTAAAGCACATCAGTATACTTCAGCCTTCAGACGCCTGTTGCATTATATACATGGTGTGCAAAGGTTTTGTACCTCACTCCTCTCCACTCCATGCTCAAATCACCACAGTCCCATGAGACAAAACTTCTGGTGTTACATCTCAACATCCAAACACTTCCGAGGTATAAGATTCACTTTAAACCCACACTTCCAACCTACACAAAGGTGGTATTTGTAAGCATTGAGAAGGTCTATCTCCCCAATCTTCATCGGTCCATTGCATGACTAGGCACAACTAAAAAATTGCCACAGCACAATTAGAGCACCCCGCTACTCATCATGCGAATCAGCAAATATATCCTACTTAGGCCACACTGTAAAGCCACACTCTTCCAACTAAATAGAATGGCGGTGTGTATAGGCATATCCAACTCTAGCTCTCACTCTTCTGTGCACCATTCCATGCTCAAGCGGATTTACAAGTGACACGATAACCACGTCCCTGTGGTTGTCATGTTCGACACCAAGACTCTTCCTACACAGGCCATACCATTCACCCACACTCTTCCGACTTATCCAGTAGCGCGCTATAGGTTCAACGGAATGAGATTTGGGGCATCATATGGCTATGAGGTGATGTATAGCTATGACTATTAAAAAGTGCAATGGTGATTAAATAGTAAGAATTGAAATAAGGCCCTTAGGACGTAACCTCCATCCCAAATGCCCCACTTTAGGAGGAATATCCCAGAATAATGACCAACAATTTGCATTTTTGAAAAAATGATTTTACTAATTCGCCCCACTTACATATCTGTCGCACTTTTTAGCCAGCTTTCGCCTGGTGGGATGCATGTGGTTATGGTAAACCTTCCAGCTGAATTCAGTGAACCATAGAAATGTCGTGGAGGTCCACTGCATCACTTCGCTTGTATAGTCTGATTTACAGAACTTGCAAACTCCATTAGTAATCTCGGGTGGGAGCTGAAATTATATTTGACCACTTTAAGCCTCTCCGTAGCATCCTCGTGCAGTTCTCAATCATTGTCATTGTTGCCATAGGACAGACTGGCTGTGTTCCAACGTAGTTCAAGGAGTTCTGTTATTGTTTTTGTAAAGATAGAACAGGACAATATCAAAGTAGTACATGTAACATAGCACCTACCACAACAACTGACATCATCAAAAGAGACTAATACAGCTGATTGCGTCCCATGCGAGGAGTCGTGGTTGGACAGTGTTAGACCTGGCTTTTCCAGCGTTTTATCCCCAGACATTTTGCTTTTTGGCCTCCTGTTGGTGGCCCTGTTTTTGTTGCTTTTTAGGACTCTGGGCACTTTACCATTGCTGTCCAGTGCTAAAGTGCATATGCTCTCTGTTAAATAATTATTATGGTTTGGTGTTTCCATGATTGGATTGTCTGATTTACTACTAAGTCATCAGTACAGTGCACTGTGTGTGCCCAGCACCTGTAAATCAAATGCTGCTAGTGGGTCTGCAACACTGATTGTGCCACCAACACAAGCAGCCTTGCAAAAGGTTCTCAGATCTGCCACTGCAGTGTCTGTGTGCAGTTTTTACTGCCAAGTGCATGCATTTGCCAGGACCTAACCTTCCCTTTTATTAGAGAGCTTCCAGCACTCTGTTTTCTTGCTGAATTTTCCGCGGGAAACGCTCGCAGCTGGGGGCCAAAGACACCGTGAGGAGAGGCGAACCATAACGCCCACAATCCATCTGGGCCAGTGAGGCACACCAACGCCAGGTCACGCCCCCCACAGGTGTGCTCAAAACCGGACTCGGTCTCCGGCAATGTGGTAGCTTCCAGCACTCTGTTTTCTTGCTGAATTTTCTACGGGTCACGCCGAGGAGGATTCCAAGCCCTTTTGTTTTTGTCCGGGATTCCCTGCATCACCTCTCGCGTTTCCCGCTCCGCGGGAAACGCTCGCAGATGGGGGCCAAAGACACCGTGAGGAGAGGCGAACCATAACGCCCACAATCCATCTGGGCCAGTGAGGCACATCAACGCCAGGTCACGCCCCCCACAGGTGTGCTCAAAACCGGACTCAGTCTCCGGCAACGCGGGAGCTTCCAGCACTCTGTTTTCTTGCTGAATTTTCTACGGGCCACGTCGAGGAGGATTCCAAGCCCTTTTGTTTTTGTCCGGGATTCCCTGCATCACCTCTTGTGTTTCCCGTTTCCCGCTCCGCGGGAAACGCTCGTAGCTGGGGGCCAAAGACACCGTGAGGAGAGGCGAACCATAACGCCCACGATCCATCTGGGCCAGTGAGGCACACCAACGCCAGGTCACGCCCCCCCCAGGTGTGCTCAAAACCGGACTCAGTCTCCGGCAACGCGGGAGCTTCCAGCATTCTGTTTTCTTGCTGAATTTTCTACGGGCCACGTTGAGGAGGATTCCAAAGCCCTTTTGTTTTTGTCCGGGATTCCCTGCATCACCTCTCGTGTTTCCCGCTCCACTGGAAACGCTCTCAGCTGGGGGCCAAAGACACCGTGAGGAGAGGCGAACCATAACGCCCACAATCCATCTGGGCCAATGAGGCACACCAACGCCTGGTCACGCCCCCCCCAGGTGTGCTCAAAACCGGACTTAGTCTCCCGCAACACGGGACGCGCGCGGGCAGCACCGGGAGAAGCCCGGGACAAGGGCGGGACCGTTTTTGGCCGTTCGTGGCCGTGCGAGGCCGGGCTGGGCCACCCCCTTTGACTCTCTGTTGTGGCTTTCTGGGTACTTTCCATCTTTACGATGTATTGTTTATCAAGCATCAGCTGCTAGTGGTTCCTGGTTGAAGTTAGACTGTGTGGTAATTGTTGGCAGTTGTTGCTTGTTCAGTTCTTCCTCTGCTTCTTAACAAGGTTAATAATGGTGAGACGTAATCCTGCAATGCCTGTCCCTGCCTCGGCCCCAAATCCTAAGGAGGCAGCGAAACTGCAGCTCCCTAGCCTAACGGCCATAGATCGCATGCTCCAAAAAACTATTGGGTTGGTGGCAAACGCAATAGAAAACACAGAGCGACGCCTCTCGTTACCTGCTGGTTCCGTCCCTCCCTTACTTCCTTTACTTCCTACTAATGTATCGATGCTTTCCATCAATTCACAGGACTCAATATTGGCACCATCTTTTTCTGCTCTTCCAGGTGGAGGCCATGTTCTGATGCCACAGGTTACAGCCCCTTTGGATGTCATCCAACCCTCAGGGACTGTTCCCTTATCTGTCAGACTGTCACTGACCCCCTCGATTTCGCAAATCCCGGCCATTAATGACTTTCCTCTTGAAGAAGTTGCTCTTCACACGAACGGGTGTTGTAATACATCAGCTAACACCAACTCAACTCCGGGCTCTCCTACAAGTACAAGCAGTGTTAGCCCTAGCGTAAAGACTAGGGGACAGTTGGCTAGGTGCAAGTCCAAGCAAGCTGTTCAGGAACGTCCTACTGGTAGAAATTGCAGGGGGATTGTAGAGGGGAGCAAGCAAAGGAAAGCGTCTGCCAAACGATGTACAAAAATATGTAATAATTCTGAGAGTAATGCGGATAGGGATGTACCTGTTGTGATTGAGGATCTAGACCCATTAGGTGACGTAAATCTATGGGAAAGAATAGAGACCCTTTTGGATAAACATTCGAACAGCCAAGAACGAAATGACCCTATAAGCTATAACACTATTGAACCAATCAATACAAACCAAACCACAATGCCCCCTCCTAATGCCGAGGGAGATACCCCCCTTACTGCCCAAATTGAACACACTTTGAAGTCCCTCATTTTACCAGTGGTTGAAAGGTTAAAGGACTTAACAGCTAGATTAGATCGCTTTGAGCAGAGAACTTTAGATAACTTTTTCTCTGTAAAGGCCCTAATCAAAGTGCATTTTAAAAATAGCAGTAGCCCAGAACCAAAACTCAATGGTTGCCCCAGTGGAATCGTGTAATAGTGTACTGTCGCACCAACAGGGCACTGTAGGTGCAAGTCCTCTGGCAAATCCTGCACCAACGAGTCAAGTTCTTGCAGCAGCCACAAAAACAAGTATGGCCAGCAAACCAGTAGCTCGATCATCGCCTAAGGGTAACAAGGGGACTAGCGTTACAGCAGGCGTACAGACCCGAGTACCAAACAGAATAGTAGTAACATACAGAGGTGTAGTAGAGATCCAGACCCGAAACCCAACCTAATTTCTGCCAAGATAAGCAATCTTTCTCATATTGACCGGCCTCCAGCCTGTATGCCCTATGTGGTTGCATTGGCAGGAGTCCCATGTCTAAAGCAGGGTAAGACCGAATCCTACAGTGAATTATTGAACAAAACTACATTTTGGTTAAACAATAACAGGCCCCTCCCGAGGGATATGGATGGTCAGATCATTCATGTTAGACGAGTTTGTTGGGGCGAAGGAGAACTAAGGACGTTCAAGGGAACTGCATCCTGGTTAACTTTAGGGACACCAGGGTGGCAAGGTTTATCTGTAACCAGCAGAACTTCTATGGCAAAGAGGGAATCCGCGCTCACGATCTGGGATACTTTTATCCACATCCATTAAATTGGCAATAAAGGCAGGGCCAAGGTAATCAACTCTGGGGAGGGCAGGCTGGTAATCATGATGCTCGCCCAAACTTTGCTTTCGGCAGTGGTACCAACTTCTGCGGAAGCAGCTTTGGGCGCTGACCTGGAGACTGTACGCCCTTGAATTCCCCGCTGGCTCTAGCTGATAACAGCAGGCTAAATGGGATCAGGTCTCCAGTTAGAAGGGTTTCTCTACCTCATGTTCCCCGGCTACTTCCTGTGGTAACGGATTTTAGAGGTGATTTACTTACGTCCAACACTATTTATATAAATCATCCACAGAGTATAGAGGCGGCTGACAGGTCAAAAATGAGGATCATTAGCTGGAATGTAGCTGGCATCTCAAGGAAGTTAGAACTCCCCGATTGGAATACTTTGGTGGAGTCTTATAACATCTGTATCTTCCAAGAAACTTGGAGCCTGGAACCAAATCATAAGGTTGGTTATCAAACCTTTTTTATACCTGCAATCTTGCCACCATCAGGAAGGGGACGGCCCTCGGCGGTGCTTCTCATATGGGTGACCATCTCCCTGGGCTGTAGTATCACACAAAAATACTGCAGCTCGCCAGATATCCTTAGGATCACATTGAGAGGGCCAGGTGGAGGGAGGATTCTTGACATATTTGATATTTATGCCAGGGGCACCAAGGGTAGCTCTGAGTCCCCCACAGTAGCTTTGCTTGAAAAGTCCCTAGGAGGATGCTGTGATGGTACTGATTGCAGGGGATTTTAATTGTACATATGAACCCCTTGCGGTAGATGATATCTTGGATGTGGTGGAGGATGACTCTAGGAGGGGCATACCTGCCCTAGTAATTTCACCTATAAAAAAATGGACACAGAGGGCGATCCAACTGAACGCTATGACTCTTGAGCATGGCTTAAGAGCATTAAATGACAGGACACCTTCGGACCCTTTGGGAGCCCACACGTACAACAGGGTGAATCACACATCAAGGATTGATTATATTCTCCTTGATATAACTCTCTGGCAATTTGTCCAGGATATGGCAGTTATACCCACTGTAGATAGTGACCACAACTTGCTGTCTTTTACCTTAAAGCATTTGTGGTCTAGACAAAACAGCGTAGCCTCACCATGTAAGGCAAAGTCTAATAAAAATGTCTATCCATCTAATTGCGGAAGGTGCCTCAAGTGGAGTAAAATTGCCCTAGATGAAGCGAAAGTCCAGGCTATAGATATGTTAAAACAAATATTAACAAATACGCTGGGCACAATGGAGGCATCAACCTCCATAGGAAACAAATTTATGGTACCAGTAGTAGGGGGTAGGGCAACTGGATATCAGAGGCCCAAGAAGAAGCAGGGATGGTACACACCATTATGTAGACAGAAGAAGTCTGCTCTAATAAATGCTGTCAAGGCGAGGTCACAATCCTTAATCAAGCAAGCCAGGAAAGAGTATAACTTGGCGGTAGTAAATGCTAAAAAGGAGTGGGAGAACTTGTATTGGCAAACCCTAAGAGAGGCTAGCGTAGGGCGGGACTCAGGTCGCTTTTGGAGTACTATAAGGGCAAAGAACAGGCCTGATAGTGACCTTATCAACTGTAACATCACGGGGCAGGCTTGGTTTGATCATTTTTTCATTTTGTATTCTTGCCAGCCAGAAGCTCCTATTATTTCCGCTCCTGGCAGCCCTCTAGCTCCATTTAGAGTAAACACCTTATTCCCTTTTACAGCTAAGCAGGTGGAATACGCGATCAGCTGCATTGTGCCCCAAAAGGCAGCTGGCCCCAACGGTATTCCTGGGAATTTGCTCCGCTCAAATCTGTCAAAGTGGGGGAAGCTCATTCATACCTTACTTAATGCTATCGACAATGGCGCTCCAATCCCAGAATCCTGGAAATGGGCTGAGGTCGTCCCTATTTATAAAAAGGGCCAGAGGGATGACCCCTCCAACTACCGCCCAATTAGCTTATTAGATTCTACCCAGAAGGTTGTGGGAAAGGTGATATTAGACATAATTCACCAGACTGGACCGAAGTTTTTAAAAGAGGCTTTCCAGGTGTACATCCCCAAAAAGAATCTAAGATCAGCAGCTAGCTATCTTTTGACCGTCCCCCGGACAAGAACGGCTACTTGGGGTGACAGACGATTTTTGGTAACAGTTCCCGTGCTTTGGAACTCACTTCCTTTGCACATTAAAACTGCTCCCACCCTTATTAATTTCCGCAAATCACTGAAGACTTGGCTTTTCAATCAATGAGAACGTGCTTTGATTGGTGTTGTAATCCTGAGTATTTGCTGCGCCTAGACACCTTAGGGTATTAGTTGCGCACTAAAAATTCCATAAATAAATAAATAAATAAATAATACACTCATGGGCTAAAGATAACGAGATTCTCTCCGATTATCAAGCCGGTTTTAGAGCAGGCACTGGCACAATAGAGCAGGCATTTAGACTGCTGTTAATTTATTGGAAAATAGTGGTTATAGGCAAAGGCAGTCTTTATCTCGCGTTCATCGACTTAAAGACTGCCTTTGACCTTGTACCTAGAGGTAGCCTATGGGGGGTGCTGTCAGTCATGGGGATCCCCCTAATATTCTGTCTATCCTAATGAGGCTATATGAGGGTAGCTTCGCGCAAGTTAGGTGGGGCACTGAGGGGCATAAAACTAACAGGATACCGGTGGGGAGAGGGGTCCGCCAGGGGTGCGTCCTTGCCCCAACCCTCTTCTCACTTTATGGGAATGGGGTTGTTGAACATCTGCTTGAAAAACCATCAGACGCACCATCCCTGGCGGGGGAGCGAATCCCTACACTCTTATTCGCCGATGATACGCTCCTACTATCTAAGACGCCGGTGGGCCTTCAAGGCCTTCTAGACAGCTTTCAGGTTTTTTGCACCAAGCGTGGTCTGGTAATTAACACAAAGAAGACCAAGTATCTGGTGCTAAATCCCCCGAAAAAACTTGGGCGACCCCCTATTTTAAACCAAGTATCCCTTGAGAGGGTCACTGTATTTGACTATTTAGGTATTCGTATCACGGATACCATGCAGTGGGCCCCTCACCTTACTAAAATGTTGCTAAGCCACAAGAGGGTTACGGGGGTGCTCCTTAAAGAGCAGCGCTCCTCTACAATCAGGCCAATTGCCCCTGTTATTGACATTTATAAGGCCAAGGGCGTCAGTGCTGCCTTGTATGGCGCTGAGCTTTGGGGCTTTTCTAATACTGATCCATTAACTAGGTCTGAGAACAAGTTTTTAAGGGGCATTATGTCACTTCCGCAGAGCATACCAACGCTACCACTGCTGTTCGACCTAGGCTGCAAGCCCATTAGCGAGCTGGCAAAATATCGGCCGTTGCTCCTGTGGGCTAGATTGTGGCGAACCCCTGAACTTATCAAGTATGCTAAGGGGCTAGCGGATGTACTGTCAATGGTAGGATGGAAACAAATAAAATGGCTTAGAGATCTTAAATCCTTACTTGGGGAGTTAGGTCTTAGCGAAGCCTGAACTAGCCGGTCTTCTCCCCCGAAAGCCACCCTAAAGATCCTTTACTGGAAATGGGTTGCCACTAGAACCATCACTGACCCATCTCTTGGCAGGCTAATGGAAGAGTTTCTAAAATATAAGGATGCACCATCCCGAGAGCTCTATCTAGATATTGTCTGGAAACCTTATGATAGGGCCTTATATTTTAGATTCAGGGTTGGGGCTCTCCCTGTGCGTGCATTAACGGCCCACTGGAATTCCCCGTCCCAAACTACACTTTTTTGCCCCTTTTGTACAACTAGCATTGAGACTGTTCTACATATTCTATTTGTTTGCCCGGCTTATGTATTCCCAAGACAACGGTGGCTTAAACCTATTTGTCGGGATATGGGCACCAGGCATTCAAGTGAAGCACTCCGTATCCTAATATCCGACACCCGTACACTATATGTCTGTGGTCTATCCAAGTTCTTATCGTGGACATGGTCCATCAGAGCAAAAAGGCTTGCGTTAAATGTTTAATCTGCTTGTTTTATACCCTATTTTTTTTAAAAATTCTAAAATGTGTGGTCCTAATTGTAAAAGAAAGTTTGTCTTTGTGTAAATGTTTTTTATATCACTGTGATGCTTTTATGATATGATTTTATCGAAATAAAGCCTTTGAACTGAACTGAACTTTATTACATGTGAGTCACCCATAATGTAGGCCCAAGGGACCCCTGTGGGCAGGGTGCGGTGTATGTGAAAGGTAGGCAATGTACTGATGTGCGTGACAAGTCCTAATAGTGAAATACAGTGTATTTCTTTTTTTCACTATTGAAAGGCTATCTGTCCTACTGAGGTTCAGAATGGTGTGGACTACGTCTCCCAGAAGGCCTTGCAGCCACGCCCAATCGGGTGGGAGATGTTTAAGAGCAGAAGCACCTGCAAAACGCTATCCCCTTGCACTTCCCTTAAGCCACTGTTGAAGAGAGCAACTCGAAACGCGTTTGGCTTGAATATGGTATGAATTGTGCTCATCAAAGGATCCTTTGTTGGCAGGCTGTTCTTCGAAATAAAGATCTGGTGCACACGATGTGGTCTCATCGGGCTCTCTCTGAAATTGGGACTGCTAGTTTTGGAATTGTTAACGGCCTGCCCGGGTCATTGGAGAGAGCCGACTGCTGCTTGTGAGCGGGTCCGCGGCGGCGTCGGAAGATACGGCCAAATAGCGGAGGAGGATGAGCACGCACCGACGCAGTAAGATGCGTGCTCACATCAGGAACTACAGCAACAAAGCGGGACAAAGGACAGGAGATGGGGTACCAGAATTGTCCGGACATTTGTTACAAGGGGACAACGTACCTACTGAGGTTCAGAATGGTGTGGAATACGTCTCCCAGAAGGCCTTGCAGCCACGCCCAATCAGGCGGGAGATGTTTAAGAGCAGAAGCACCTGCAAAACGATATCCCCTTGCACTTCCCTTAAGCCACTGATGAAGAGAGCAACTCGAAACGCGTTTGGCTTGAATATGGTATGAATTGTGCTCATTCATTCACTAACACACCCATACACACACTCATCCACCCATACAGTCCTGCACACATGCTGTCTTCAAAACACATACAAACAGTAAGTCAGTCATTCATGCATCTGTGCGCTAAGTAATACCCCCACCAAACCATACAGACACTCATTCTGATACTCAAAAAAAACCTAATAACCCACATAGACACTCATGTAGCTACTCACTAACCCATGCAGCCACTTATACACAAAGTGAGTTAATGATACAGATATTTACATATTTAAACATTACTCGCTAATACATGTATTCAGTTATACAATCAATTTTACAAAAAAAATATTTAGACACTTATTTACCCATTTATTCTTCCATCAACCTTTAGATATACATATATAAAAAATATTTATTTTTCAAAAAGACACATTCACTGGATGATGTCATCAGTGATGTTTTTTGAGATGTCATCAGTGATGTCATGAGTGATGTCACTGACCATGTCATGAGTGATGTAATATGTGACGTCATCAGCAGTGCATTGCGGGCGCGCGAGTTATAGTTAGCTGAACTAACTATAACAGGGGAATTTCAATGGTTTTGTATGAGTGAAATGTCCAGCTAACTATAACATGTGTGAAACCTATGGTTTTTCCAGTGAATTTGCAAGGTTTTTTAAATGCTAATTCCTAACTATAACGTGGCTGAAACCTATGGTTTTTTCAGTGAATTTCAAAGGTTTTTTAAATGCTAATTCGTAACTATAACGTGGCTGAAACCTATGGTTTTTTCAGTGAATTTCAAAGGTTTTCTAAATGATAATTTTTGAATGTAATGTTTTTTTTTAATACTAATTTACTACATTGTTTTAAAGTATTTATTTTTAGATATTTTATCTTTTAAATTGCATTACATAATTTTAATATACATTGAAAAAAAAATGTTTTAAAAAATAATGAAATTGTAATATCTATTTTTTTAATGTAATATTTTTTTAATTTATATTTATTTTATATAGCAGGGAATGATATCCTATGGAAGGAAATTCAAGTTACTGGTAAGTACAGTTAAATTTACTTTTCAGGAATAGTAGTGAGCTGAAAGATGCAGCACTGAGGTATCTCCTGATAACAGGTGAGTAAATTGGAATTCGTAGTTCGACTGTTTTTTGAGAAACTTTTTAAGTTCCAAATCTCCACACTTAGAAACATTTCCAAGTGAAACCAGTCAATGTTAGCCCATGGAAGGAAATTCAAGTTACCGTAACTACGATTAGAATTACTTTTCAGGATCAGTAGTGGGCTCAAAGATGCAGCACTGACGTTTATTGTGATAACAGATGAGTAAATCGGAATTCGTAGTTCGGCTGATTTTACAGGAATATTTTGCTCAAAAGTGAAGGAAGGGGGAGGGGCCTGAGGTAACATGTGTGCAAACACGCCCTGTGGCACGTTTTAGATTGGGAATTAATTCCTCTTCAATCCTGAGGTCCCCTGTGAGCCAACTAGCCCACCAGGTACCTCCAGTATGCGCCAGGTAGCTGTGTTGCAGAGAGGTGTTTAGAGGGCACGCCCCTTTTTTACAACACTCTGCAACACAGCTCCGTGGCGCTTACTGGAGATACATGTTGGACTAGTTGCCCCCTAGGGGACCTCTGGATTGAAGAGGAATAAATTCCCCAACTTAAAACGCGCCACAGGGCATGTTTGCACTCACATCACCTCAAGCCCCGCCCCCTACCTTCATCACTGTGCAAACGCGCCCTGTAGCGTGTTATAAGTTGGGGGATTAAGTCCCCTTGCATATTGGGGGTCCCTGGGGGCCAACTAGCCCACCAGGGACCTCCAGTATACGCCAGGGCGCTGCGTTGCAGAGAGGTGTAAAAAGGGGCATGGCCTCATTACACCTCTCTGCAACGCAGCCCCCTGGTGCGTTTGCAGAGGGGGAACTAATTCCCCTTGCATACTGGAGTTCCCTGGGGGCCAACTAGCCCACCAGGAACCTCCAGTATGCGCAAAGGGGCTGCCTTGTACAGAGGTGTAATGAGGCCTTGCCCCTTTTTACACCTCTCTGCAATGCAGCCCCCTGGCGCGTTTGCAGAGGGGGAACTAATTCCCCTAGAATACTGGGGGTCCCTGGGGGCCAACTAGCCCACCAGGAACCTCCAGTATGCGCCAGGGGGCTGCATTGCAGAGAGGTGTAATGAGGCCACGCCCCTTTTTACACCTCTGTGCAACACAGCCCCCTGGCGCGTTTTCAGAGGGGGAACTAATTCCCCTTGGATACTGGGGGTCCCTGGGGGCCAACTAGCCCACCAGGAACCTCCAGTATGCGCCTGGGGGCTGCATTGCAGAGAGGTGTAATGAGGCCACGCCCCTTTTTACACCTCTCTGCAACGCAGCCCCCTGGCGCGTTTGCAGAGAAGGAACTAATTCCCCTTGTATACTGGAGGTCCCTGGGGGCCAACTAGCCCACCAGGAACCTCCAGTATGTGCTCAGGAAGGTACAGAGTACAGCTCAGAGTACAGTACAGAGTACGGTACTTCATACCCCGCGATTTAAAAAATATATATATTATTTTTTGGGCCTTGGGGGTCTTTGTGGGACCCCCTGAGCAGACCTTGGGGATCAGGGTGTTTCTACCCTGCCCCCTTTGCGTGCTTTGCACGTTTGTTTCACTGCTACCGAGGCACAAGATGGCTGCCAACACTTCCTGGTTTGGAGTGTTGACAGACAGTTGACAGCCAATGACCATGCAGCTCGTGCTCGGGAAGGTACAGAGTACAGTACAGAGTACTGTACTTCGTACCCCACGATTTTAAAAAAAAAAAAATTCTTTTTTTGGGCCTTGGGGGTCCTTGTGGGACCCCCTGAGCAGGCCTAGGGGGTCAGGGTGTTTCTACCCTGCCCCTTTTCGTGTTTTGCACGTTTGTTTCACTGCTTTCTTGTGCCTCGGTTCTACCCCATTGGGACAAGATAGAAAGTTGGAGTTTAGAATGCCTGAACTCAGAATATACAGATGCATCTTTTAGTAAAGATGATTTTTACATTCTGTGTTTAAAAATACCACTTTTAGAAAGGAGGTATTTTTTTGCTTAGCCATCCTGTGTGCCTCTGCTGTATTGTGGATTGAACGTCTGGCTTTGGAGTGACAGGGGCTAGGGATGTGCATTCCCTGCAGACAGCCACTGGGGGGGGTTGAGGTGTGTCCTGTCTTTCCTGGATGAGTCAGGGCTGGGCGGAATAGACCTGGGCAATATTTAGAGTAGGGGGAGGAGATTTCCTTTCACTTGAATGGGCCTGGTCTGCTTTACACAATGCTGTCTCCACCTCTTGCCGGGAAGCTGGACCAGAGAGGACAGAACTATTTTTACTGAGCACAGAGCCTCTCTGCCACCAGAGAACAAATTGAAATGCTTTATAAACATTGGGGCCCAGACCCCAGAGCTTTAGAATACTTCTGAACTCAAAAAGAACCTCTGCCAAGGAGAAGAGCTGGGAAAACTGAAGGAGAACTACCGCCCCTTTTGCTTTGTGCGTTTTGGATTGTCCTGCAGTGGCTGTTTCTGCCAAGGAGAGGACAAATACTTTGTTGTGTGCTGTGTATCCTGCTTGAAAAATGTCTCCAAGGGCTTGAAGTAGAGCTTGCCTCCTGTTCGGAAGACTCAGGGACACAAAGACTTCAAAACTTGCTCCCCTGAACATCCTTACTGGGAGTTCTGACCTGCCAAGAGGTGCCTGTTACTGTGTTGGGCCTCTGGAGGTTGTCCCTGCTATTAGGAGCAGGAAAAGAGACACAACTAAGAGAAGCATGACGCATCCGCACCCGTTTCCGATGCATCGCCGCCATGCGGGAAGAATTTCCACACATCGCCATCGTGCAGCTGGAGAAACCGACGCAGCGCCAGCCCGCGGCCGAGGAAACCGGCGCACGCTGAATCCTAGGCACTGATCACTAAAGTCCAAGATCGCCGCACTAATTCCGACGCAGGCCCTGCTGTGCAGATGCAAGGACCAACGCATCGTGGGACCACGGCTGGAAAGACCAATTCAGCGTCATTGTCGCCGCATCGAGAACTGTCGCATTCCCGATCCCCTCACATGGCACCTGGGCGCCAAGGCTACAAGAAACTCCGGAGCCGCAGTAAGAAACTGATACATCACCTCCACACACAGTAAGAAACCGACGCATCACCTCCCCTTCAGTAAGGAACTGATGCATCACCTTCCCTGGGCGTAAGGAACCAACGCATCACCTTCCGTGCTGCTGGTTTTGTTTATGATTTTGATGCATCCAAGGTACTTTTTGTTGAAAGTGTCGCAGCTGTAGTTTGCTATGAACAAAACTGTTTTTACCTTCTAAGAATCACATTTTGAATATTGTATGTTGGATTTTTGTTGTTCTGGTCTTGTTTGGTTTAGATAAAGATTACATTTTTTTCTAAACTGTTGTGGTGTCCTTTTGTAGTGATTTCACTGTATTACTGTATGTGTGCAGAAATTCTTTACAAACTGTCTCTGAGATAAGCCTGCCTGTTCGTGCCAAGCTACCAAGGGGGTGAGAAGGGGTTATTTTAGAAGTTTATCCCCCTCACACTGACTAGGAAGAAGGGTCCATACTTGGACAAAGGTGCAAACCATTACCAACTAAAGACCCCCATTTCTAACAGGTAGTAAAAGTTTTAACAAGCAGACAATGCTAAGATAACCAGCAATAATCAACAAACTAAAGGTATGTATCCACCGACATGAAGCATAAGGGCATCAGTAGAATAAAGTAAAAGAAGGAATTAATTAGGCAACTACAAGTCAGGCTATGAAGGGAAAGCACACATCCGCATAGAGAGCAAAAATAGCAGTGTGGGGCCTCATTTGATTGACATAAACTGTCTAGGGTGTGTACCTTAGGGATTGTGTAGTGCGGGGATTCACAGAAGAGTGAGACAGGCTATTGAACAAGTTACTTACCTTCAGGTATGCTGTATCTGGTAGAGACAGGATCTAGCTGCAGATTCCCTATTTAGAATCCTCCCCAGGCGCCAAACTAGATCGGGAAACTTTTTCTCCCACAGTATGCCTGCATGCCGGCAGAGGGCATTGAACGACTCCGCAGCAACATCGTCCTCATGATGTGAAGTCAGCAGATTCCACATAACTCCCTTGCCGACGTGCTCATATTATTTTCTTCCTTGACTAATGTCTGTGCATGAAACGTGGAGCCACAGATAGAAATTGCCTATTAGAACAGTGTGCCAAGAACACAGACACCATTTGTCACATCCCCACTGAATCAAAATTTCAATAAGAAATGACCAACAAATGCAAGAGGCCAAAGAAGACCCAGGGCAGAAAGCAGGATCAGCAATGTACTATCATCCTCCAACGAGATGGACATCGTCTCCAAGAATACAACAGTACAGGACGGACCAGTATCCAGATATAAAGCAGGACGAACCTACAACACAACAAGGATATCCGCAAGGAGGAATATCCCATATCAGGCTCAATATGAAAGAAAGAAAGAAAATAGTTTGAAGTGAGGGGAGGATGGGAGAGGTGTAAGGAATCTGCGGTTAGAGCCTCTCTCTTCCAGAGACGTTTTCGAAGGTAAGCAACTTGTTTATCTGATAGAGACATCTAGCTGCAGATTCCTTACTTAGAATCACACTGCCCACTCAACAGGTGATCCTGCGACAGGTTGCGTCCAAGCCCCCAATAAAATATTAAAGAGGGAGTTGTTGTAGGGGAGGAATTGGATAACTCCCGCCCCAGATGGATGGAGAACTAGCACCAAAAGGAATTGGTAGTTCAGAATTGCAGCCACCCTTCTCAAAACCTCTGATAAAGAAGAACTGTCCTCTGTTGCAATGCCTAGAAGGGAAAGCAAATCTGAAGCTGGAGAGGACTGTAGGCCAATAGTGCCCCCAGATCAGTCAGTTAAGCATCTTCCAGGAGTACCCAAAAGAGTATGCCCCACTGCCTCTTCTCTGCCTGCCAACCAAGGATTTCCGTAGGAAAGCTAGAAAAAGACTGAATAGGGTCTAAATCAGGATTGATCATGATAGGAGGCACCGGTGACACCACACCCGACACTGTCCGGCGCTGGTGCGGCGACAACTCAATGTCAGAAATAGTAATGGGATCTGCACCAAGTGGCACCCCCGATGCCACAGGCTGAAGAGACGCCGAAGGTGTAAACCCTAGAGGGCTGTGCACCGGTGCCACGTCAAACCCGCTAATGGATTGAGAGGACCCGCTGCGACCGAGGCAGTAGCCGCCGGTGAGCATGTAACCGGGATACTCCCTAGCTCCTTGGGGCTTGAAAGCACACCAGAAGGAGTTGGAGAATCAAAGACCCGTTGCAGTGAAAGAGGGTATTCATTCATTTGCTTGAAGGTCGCCCCGGCTCCAGTGTATGGAGGGAGGCGTGGGGTCGCTTGAGAGGCCCCCGCAACTGGCAGTTGCGGGACAACGTCGAACTTGCATTTAGCACATTGGGTCTTTGTCGCCGTCCTGGACCTATCTCACTGCTTCTGGGAAGGCAGACGACGTTGTGGTTCATCCGAAAGCCGGTCCGTGAGGAGCTTCATACTGTGTTTCTTCATCATCTTCGGCCACAGCAGCTGACAGGAGCTGCAGCCGACAGAGTTGTGCTCCTTACCAAGGCACCATAAAAAGGTCGAATGGGATCCGTGATCGACATCTGCCTCTCACAAGAGTGACAGGGCTTAAACCCTGATGACATCGTTGGCACACAGTTCCCTAGACGAGAAGAGAAGGAAAAGAAGGGCCCAATACTGCCCAATCTCCGCTCCTCATCCGTGTTGCAAGCACGAGAAAAAAGAAACTGACGTCAGCGCATTGGCGATGGAGTTATATGGACTCCGCATACATCACATCCGGAGGACGCCGTCGCTGTGGAGTCGCTCGACACCCTCTGCCGGGGTGCAGGTATACTGTGGGGGAAAAAGTTTCTGGATCCAGCCTGGTGCCTGGGGAGGATTCTAAGAAAGGAATCTGCAGCTAGATGTCTCTATCAGATATGCGTAATTCTAAGATAGGTAACCCATGCACACCAATTGTGGAAAGATACATTATTGACTGCCCTCAATTCCAATTATATGGTTTTGACCCCCACTGTGAGTAGAAGGTCTAGGACAGCCACATCTTTGTCTCTCAGAGAGAATAGAGAGCTGATGGCACATGGGCCTAACAATATGAAGGGGAGGCTTAGGGTAATATTCATAATGAAAATGGCCTTGGCCATGTACATGAGAACATCCGGGTCGCCATATGAGTCTCCACTGGACAAGCAGGAATCAGTATAAAATGGATTTAATTTGAAGAGCTTGGATGGGTCTAATATAGCAAATTTGAGGCCAAATACCTTGTCTGGGACAGGGATGGGATCAGTTTGTTTTTTAGTAGGTTAGAGAAGATGATGTACCAGGCTTTGTCAGCCAGGGGTGGCCATCCCAGAGTCAAAAATATTTGGACCACAGTTTATTGACTGGTAGGATAGAGTTGGGTTGAGGGTTGTGTATATATTTGCATATCTTAGATTCTAGATGGCCACTTCTTCTGGCCTGTTGAATAAATTCAATCATGCTTGAACGTTGGAGATGCCCCAGTTTGGGGGGTTTTGCATTGATTTAAAAAAATTCATGTGTTGAGAAGGGAATGCTTTTCGTTTAAAGAGCTGAAGGAAAGTGTCTTTCCATTTGCAAAGAGACCAGATACCATGTTGATGCCCTTGGCACATCACATGGGGGCTATAGTAGACAAGTTCACTGTTTATTTTATTTTTTTAATTCGAAAATGGCAGGGTCAGAGATTTGTCAATATTAGAAGAAAGGTGTTTGTTAAATAATCATAGGGCACATATTGTGTCAAGAATGATACATCTAGAGTAGGGCAAAAGTAGTTTAGGTATTGTTAGAGTCGCATGTAATGGGCAAGGTGAGATAAGATGGAGTTAGGTTAGTTGCCAAAGGGACAAGAGATTAGTTGACCGAGTCCAGCCACTGTGAGCCATGGGCAGCAAAGAATACAGTTTGGTAGTCATACCAATTTAGTAAGTTGCAACCTCCCTTCATATAGGGTAATCATAGCTTTTTGAGGGCTAGTGTGGGTTTCCTTTAGGACCAGAGAAATTTAGAGGTCATTCTATCCACATCGGCAAAGAATTAGTGGGAAAGACGCACTGGGAGCATACTTGATAGAAAATTCACCAGAGGAGTTATCATAATTTTCAAGGTCCCCATTCTACCCCACCAAGGGATGTGTTTCGGTAACCATGCCGAGGGTAGATCCTTAATTTTGCTTACCGTCTTCTGCTCGTTATATAAAATTGATTTGGATAGGTCATTGGGAAACCAGATGTCTAGATACTTAATTAGTTTGGGCTGTCACTGGAGCCCTGTCTGCCCGATGCAAGAGGAAACACAGTGAATGTTAAGCGGCAAAACCTCTGTCTTTTATCTATTTAACGGGTATCCAGAGAATCATGAAGTATGTATACATTTTAGACATATTAGCGGGTATCGTAGACTTGTTAGCGTTAGCAGCCGCTTTTAATACAGAGGAACAAAAGCATACCTCCTTCACCTCCGGTGCACTGTTGATCAAAACTAGTAGAGGGTCTATTGCTAACAGCAAGAGAAGGAGCAAGGGTGGGCAACGCTAGCGCATTCCGTGGCGTAGGGCAAACAGAGTGGAAGTTGAACCATTGATTCAAATTCTTACTATGGGTGCAGAATATAGTGCCATGACCATTGAGGAGAAGGCTCTGCTAGACTATACCTACAAAGAGCTGCGTCTTAAAAGGGCCAAAATACCTTATTGAAGACTTTTTTTGGCATCCAAAGAGATGGCTACTGTAGCCCGTGAATGGTAGAGGGAAGCCTTTTCAATTATATGGCGAAACAGGAGAGTGTTATTACTAGCTAACCTACCTTTAACAAATCCTGACTGCGAGGGGATGAAATAATTATGGAATGAGCGGTTCTAGTCGTTTTGCTAATATTTTCGTGTATATATTCTCTTCCATGTTTAACAGTGAGATTTTGATTAATTGCATAAATCTTGGGGTATTGATAGGACCTTCATTCCTCCTCCTATTTTAACAGTGAGATAGGTCTGAAATTTTTAGGGTCTAACTGATCTATACCCTCTTTGGGGACGACTATTGATGGGGTCCCCGGCTTTGCCTCCCGTAATGAGCTTAATTCCATTTAAGATCTCATCACTGTCAATTTGTCTGGTTAAGGAGAGTTTATCCACATCAGCAAGTGACAGCATGGTAATGGATGGAAGAAAATCAAAACATGATTCCTCAGTGACTGAGATATTAGGGGCATAAAGTGAGGCATAGAAGTTTTTAAAAACTTCCAGAAGTTGTGGGTTCTAGTTTTATTGACTGCTTGTCGATCTCTAATGGCCAAGATGAAGGAGTTATTATGCTTGAATTTAATATATGCTGCCAGGGACTTCCCGGCATTATTTAGATAAGAGAGCTGTTTGCCCTTTGGAGCCGGAACCATCATCCCTTGCTAATGATTGTATTGTATTTATATTTAAGTGGTTTGGTCTTTGCCATCACTGAAGTGTTAGTAGATTGTCTATAGAGTGTTTTTTATCTTTGATTTCCTTCTCTAACTTAGACAGCGAGTTCTTGATTTTAAAAAACCTCTTGCAGTACGCTTCAGAGCCTCCCGGAGGGTTACCGGAGGGGAAATCGAATATGTGTTTTCCTGAAGAAACACCTGCAATTTCTTACCTAACCACTGACTGTCTGCTTCTGACTCTAGAAGTTGGGTGTTTATACACCGTGAGCTTTTTTGGGTGCGGGTAGGTAAACTATTAATAGATATTGTGATTCCTGCATGGTTCGAGTCATGAATCAGCTCAATGGAGGGGTCGAAGGCATCTTGGACAAGATTTGCATTAAATGTATTGTGAGGGGAGATAAAAAAAAGTCAAATCATAGCCTGATGGGTAATGGAGTCTGCAACTAGCAGTGAGTCTATGCGAGGAACAGAAGTTAAGCATAATTTTATGAGCTTTGGAAGATCTATATTTGAACGCCAACTGTCTGATCAAGATCACATCTCCTGGGAGGTTAGAATCGCCCCACAAAAGAATCCTAGCTGACTGAGGGAGAGAAGACAGTTTGACATTAAGGGTGAACAAAAAACGCAGATCGTCGTTATTGGGAGCATAAATGTTAACTGCATAAATTCCCGCCTCACTCATTTGCCGTCTGGCTATGAGCCATCAACCTTCATTATCTTTCTCAACCACAATTATAGCTAGTCCTGAGCATTTTCTAATATGAGTAATTACTCAATTTTTCTTGGAAACTGCAGGAGAGCAGGCCAAGTCGTAGATCCAACCCCCACGCTTGGAGAGGGAATTCTTGAAGTCAATTTTAGTATTTTATCTCCCTTATGACTGTTGCAATGGCAATATTCGGAGATCATTTTGAATTTAACTGGGTGGTTAAGGCCCTTTGTGTTAAGTGAAACCAACTTCAGTGAAGCCATAATGGTGCATGAACTGATAATTGTAGGGCAGGGAAGGTCAAGAGAAGAGTGAGCTTGCCTGGAAACTGTAATATATGGTGGGTAGAACAGGAGTACAGAATTGAGAGGGGAGAGTAGCAAAATAGCACCAAAGAGAAATAGAGGTCCTCGCTCAAAAGGGAGAGGAAGGGTCCCAAGAGATGAGGTATAAAGGTTAGAGGTTGTAGGACTATCAGCGAAGGCGGGAAGGGGAGCAAAAGAGGAGAGGAAGCCCACATTTTCGTGCAACAAATGAACAAGTAAGTCACCTGCGCATATCAGTAATGGGCAAAGTGAGAACAAACAGTTATTCATCAGACAAGTTACAGATTTGCATTAGATAACGCATTACATAACATCTGAGTAGTAAAGCAAGCGTATAACAGATAGGATTATACCAAGCTGAAGGAATATATCAAAGAGAAAGACACAATCAAACAGGACCTCAGATTTCCTGTGGAGCCAAAGTATTAGCAGGCGCCTCTTACATAGCTTGATTGAAATTGCAATGACCTTGTGCGAGAATACGAAGGCAAAGCAATACGTGTTCAAAGGTCCATTCCCAGACAAACAGTAAAGAAAGCATACATGCAACATATGCAGAGCAACAGGGATGCAGTTAAAAGGAGATGAAGATTGCAGCTTTAGTCACAATGGATGTAGAGTCAGGCTGACAAACTAGAGTGTGGCCCGTTGCAGTGAAATCGTGTAAAAAGGAACTGGATGGATTGCAGTAGAATATATTGGGTGGAAAGTCCCCCAGCAGAAGAATCAAAACTACCAATTTAATTCCACGCTTAAAGGATCTCAAGGGGGAAGATGCACTGGGGTGAGATTAACTGGCCTTCTTCCATCCTTGTCTCAGAGGAGTTGTCCAAAAATTTACATAGGTTGGAAGGCTTGTGGAAAATTTGTGTCTTGCCTTTGAAAATGATTTTGAATTTGGATGCACCTACAAACGAGTATTGAATATATCATTCAACGAGTCTCTTCCTGAACACCAGAAAGCCTTTTTTTTCTCCATGCTATTGTGTCCCCCGCAAAGTCATTCGATATGGATATCCTCACTCCTTGCCAGAAAATCGACTTGGCTTTCCTCATGTGGGCCAAAATGTATTCCGTATGTTGGTGACATAGCATTAAAAGATTATTGGGCGTGGAGTTGAGGCTTTTTAAGATTTGAAAGTTGGGGTTTGATGAGCTTGATCAAGCTCATAGTCTTTATGAACAGTGATGTCCAGTCTGGCAGGGATGTAGGGGCCACATGTATCAACCAATTTTGCATTCGCAAACGGAACAATTCGCAGAAGCAGCCCGTTTGCGAATGCAAAAAATCCTTTTTACAAGTATCAAACGCTATTTTGCAATTCGGTAACCGGTTACCTGTTACTGAATCACAAAATGGGTGTGCAATTTGGTATTTGGAAGGGGCGTGTTTAGGGTGTCCCTTCCAAATACCGGATCTTAACGGTATGTATGAATGTCTAGTGACCATGAATGCGTTTGCAAAACATTCAAAATTTACCACCAACTTCAAGTTGGCTTTAACTCATTTGCAAATGGGAATGGTTGTAAAAACGTTTTTTAAGAGCAGGAAATGGTCCCATGGACCACTACCTGCTCTCAAAAAATGTAAAGGCAACTTTTCATTTTTTTTAAAAATTGCAACCTATTTTCCTTTAAGGAAAACGAGCTGCTTTAAAAAATAAGATTCCTTCATTTAAAAGCAATCATGGACATGGGGGTCTGCCGACCCCAGCAGGCCACCATCCCCGTGATTTTAACAATTCCAAGGGGGTCACAAATTGCAATTTACCTCATTAATTGTAATGAAGTAGGTTGATTTGCAACTCACTAGGAATCGGTATATGAAACTCATGGAGTTTCATACATTGGAAATAGCGATTACCTAATAGCAATTCTCAGAAAATCGCAATTAGGTAATTGCTATTTCCAAATTTGATACATGTGGGCCTAAGATTCCAGAAATGTGATCATTGAAGTAGCAGTGTCCTCCACTCCATCAAGGAGACCAAAGATTCTTAAACTGCTTCATCTGTTCCGTTCCTCCAAGTCTGGGATGTTGCGTCTGAGAAAGGTGATTAGGTGTTCCCGAGTTCTGTAGTCATTTTGCTTGCACATTATTATGATCTTCCATGTTACTTATTCTATGTTCAGCATGTTTGAGCCTGTTATTCAGATCTTTCAAGTCCTTCCTAATCTCCACTACTCTCACCTGCAGTAGGTCCATATTTGCTTAAGAGGTTACGCTATATCATGGACAGTGTTCAGGTTCTTCAAAATAACTTCGACCGTCGGAGGGGTTGTCTACTTTCTCTTTAAAAGCTGAGTCAAGTATCGGAGGATCTTGTTTGGATTTCATTACCTTTCCTTTACTATCCTTGTCTTTGAGATCCTTGGCCTTCGCCATTTCTTCCAAGGTAATGCAATATATATTTTTTTAAACATAGTTTATTGATTTTCTAAACTTACATTTCAACACATATCATGTATCATTTATACACGGTATTCCTATTGTCATTTAAATATTTGGTAACATGCTGCACGTCAACATTAGTAATTTATCCATGTAGCTACAATAAGAAGCAGACTGCCATCGTACAGCTTTAAGAATCAGAACAGAGAAATGCAGCCCTGGAATACAGTGCCATACATAGAATGTCAACAATTAAAAAGAAAAATGATACGAAAGAAAGGAAAAACACCCTATAAGCCCCAACTACCCCCTTCCCCAAGGTTGCGGTCAGTGTTGCTATTGAATTCTTACTGTCGGAACAGCTAATGGGCGGGCAATATTACAAAGGTGTCCAGGTTGGGCATTCGTCTGTAAATACGTCTCAGTGACAGTCTGTAGTATACCCAGTGTTCTTGTCCACAGCTCCAAGCTACTCTGTAATTGCACATTAAAACAATGCCACTTCTTGCATTCGTAACCCTTCTAACATAACTTCCCATTCGAGGGAGATCGGTGTCTTACGTAGGCCCCTAGTTTCTTCCCTGCGGAGCGCTGCACCCTCTGCTGCAGCCCAACGTAACAATTCCGCATGCCAGATATGCACTTCAGGGGGTTATATTTCGGATGGCTAATATGCATGCCAGGTTTATCAAGCGGTATTGCACTTTGTTAGTAGTGATCCGGGCATGGAGCCCAAGGATGCATTCTACTGCTGTATCTGTAACGGCTAGCTTCGTGGAGGATTCTATCATTTGTCGTATCGTGTCCCAGTAGCCCCGCAGTCGTGGGCAGTCCCATACCATATGTTGAAAGCCAGCCCCAACCAAGAAACAACGCGGGCAGTGGTGCTGTGTCTGGGGAAACATCACATCTAGTCTATGTGGGGTTAAATAGGCACGATGCAATACCATTGTTTGTATGTATTTGAATCTAACATTTCGAGGAATCTTCCTGGGGTGTTCCAGCACAATCGCCCATACCCTGTCCGAGAAGTCCCTCCCTATCTCTGCTTCCCAGTGTGTCTTCAATGCGTGTAGGGGGACTCTCGTGTGTTTGTTAATGCCAGTGTACAGCCATTTGACCAAATGACGTCCCCCACCCATATAATATACCATCTTTATCAGTTTATTTTCAGGGGGGATGTTCGTTGAGGAGCCCAATTCTTTTAAATAAACCCAAGCAGTGCTGTATGTGTGAGGAACATGGATGCCGGGGCACCAGTGCAACGCATAAATGTATTGTGGTCCATTAGTGTTACCTCTCCAAACAGATCAGCTACCGTACTCACTCCAACCTCCAACCAGGGTGTCAGAATTCGTTTCGTCAGCCTTCCACTGGGCAGCGGAATCCCCAGTATTCCCTGCGTATCTACCTCCCCAACGTGTATATATTAGCGCCGCCGTCTAGCATCGCAGTGCAGTTTGCAACAGTGGGGGAAGGTCCGCTGGAGTCCTACTGCCTGGCAGTAAGAGGGCATGCAGCCTACCGTTATCCAAGTCAGACAATTTATAATCAATTTCATGCAAGTTACGTCCTGCTGTCCAATATGATAGCCATTGTAATTGACACGCATAATAATAGGCGCAGAAATCTGGCACTTCCAATCCACCTGCAGTAGTGCCAATTTGAAGTTTTTTGAGTCTAATACGCCGCCTGCCTGTGCCCCAGATGAGATCAATTAACAGTGTGTTCAGTAAGTTAAAAGTATGCTGTGGTACTAACAATGGTAGGTTCGTGAAGTAATACACCAAACGGGGCAGTACAACCATTTTCGCTATAGCTGCCCTGCCTGTAACAGAAATTGGTAATGTCCAGAACACAACACTAGCTCTCAGCGCCCTGATTGCCTTATTTAGATTTCCTTCCAACATGTCCGCGGGTGTCCTATAGACTTGAATGCCTAGATAACGAAACGTCGTAGTCGTAACCTGAATTGTGGTGTCACCAATGTCCAGTTCCTCAATGTCAACCCCATTCGTAAAGAAAAAGGCATGCGTTTTTGAAGTGTTTAAAGCTAGCCCTGATATACACTTGAATCTGTGGAATGCTTCAAACAATGGGGTCAGAGGAGTGCGAAGGTCGGATATATACAAAAGAATGTCTTCTGCATATGCCGAGAATAAATGGGTTGTATTACTCAAGCGTATCCCCTTCGCTATGAAATCCCGTCGCAGTTGTATGGCCAGTGGCTCTAGTGCTAACATAAAAAGAAGGGGGGATAGTGGGCATCCCTGCCGTGTAAAAATTGCGTATAGCGTATTCTTCCAATATATGGCCTCCCGTCCTAGTGCGCGCCGTAGGGGCATTATACAATATTCGCACCCATTTAACGTAATCCTCCGGGATACCAAATTTCCCCAGTGCTTGGAACATGTATTCCCACTGTATAGAATCAAAAGCCTGCCGTAGGTCCAGGGAAATACAACCGGCATATGGACAATTTTTCGGGGCTTCCGTTAGCAAATAATGCAGTTTCCTAATGTGGAGAGATGTGCTCCGGGCAGGTAAAAAACCATTTTGGTCATTGTGAATTAGTTTTGATAAATGTGGAACTAGTCTGTTCGCGAGTACCTTACTCAAGATTTTATATTCTGTGGATAACAACGATAGCGGGCGATAATTCGCCATATCGGTGTGATCCCTACCCGGTTTGGGGAGCGCTATAACCAGCCGTAGTAGGCAGAGAGCCTCTCTCCCACACCTCCTTATATAAATCCACCAACTAGGGGACCAGAGCCTCCGCATAGGTATCATAGAACTCTATGGGCAAGCCGTCAATATCAGGTGTTTTGCTGCGCGGCAGCCCCTTCATAGCCACTTTGATCTCTTGTCTGGTGATGTGGCCTGTTAACCCCTTACGTAGTGGTTCTGGAATCATCAGATATGTTAAGTCCGATAAAAAGGCGTCTATACTTGGCTCTGCAGGGCCGATAGGCGTCCTGTATACCTGTATAAGGCAGCATAATAGTCACGGAATGCAGTGTTTATGTCCCCTTGTGTAGTCTCGTAAGATGCAAGTCAGTAAGGCTCCCGCACTATCTGCCTCACTATGTGCACGTTGCGTAAATGCTGCATGGTCTATTACTCTCATTGATTCCAACAGTTCCGCGTGTCGTATCCGCGCTTCTTGAAGAGGCTCCTTTTTCCCCGCATCCGTGAGTGCTTCTTTCTCCAGGGTGCCCATTTGACCTTCCACCTCAAGTAGCGATTTATGGAGCTCCTGTCGTGCCCCTACCATCGTACCTATGGCCCTACCCCGTACCACCACCTTAAACGCGTCCCATTCTATCAGTGCATTAGATGCAGTATTTCTGTTTTCCACAAAGTAATTTACAATAGTACCGGATAGGGTGCTACGGAACACTTGATCTTCCAGCAGTTGTGGCCATAAGCGAAAGTGGGGACTGGTGTGGGTATTCTCCCCCATGTAATAGTGGTTTCCAACGGGTTATGGTCTGAGAACGTCTTTGGAAGGTAAGTGGAATCTATCACTTGCATAGCTATCCTACCCGTGCAAAGGAATCTGTCCATTCTCGTGTGGAGGTCATGTACTCTAGAGTAATAGGAGTATTCTCTATTATGGGGGTGTCTCATGCGCCACACATCTTGTAGGTCCCAGCCCATCATCCAGTGTGAGAAAGCGTCAGCCTGTTTCAAGACCATAGCACCCTGCAACGGCGGATGTGATCTATCCAACAATACGTCCAAGACTATGTTATAGCCCCCCCCAACAACCAGGGTTACGCCTCCCATCCAGCCAGGGCACCACTCAGCGTAGGCCAGTATTGGTCTTGTTCATAATTAGGGGCATAAAAAGTGCCCAGTACTACCAGCTGGCCATCCAAAAGCCCTTTAATGAACGCATATCTACCTTGTTTGTCAATTTGTTGGTCCTGGGCTATAAAGGGCACCCCGTGACAAATCCAAATCGTGGCACCCCTAACATAATTAGAATACACAGTGGAAAACACTTGCCCCCTCCTCTTTTTTCTGAGCTTCGCAACTTCGCTCCCTATCATATGTGACTCCTGTAAGTAGACAATGTGCATGTATCCTGTGTCTTTTGTGAGTCGTGCCCATACCCCTTATGTTCCATGTTATGATTGTATACTTTCCCGGTACATACATTTAATCCGCAAACATAGCATATAATAACAGAACAATATGCATACGCAGTTTTGTAGATCGAAAATAGCAAACAGTTCAAGACCGCAACTCAACCCTCCCCCAACAATACTAGGTCCAACCAGAAACAAGCATCGAACCATAACTTCCGCAATGTACAGATAAGGATCTGTAAGGAATCTACAAATCGAGTGAACATAACAATCATCAAAATAAAGAAAATTACATTACGCCTTTGCCATTTGGGGGGTTGCGACTGTGCCTTACCCATGGTATTGCGTATCAAACAATTGCCAGATCGAGCCACTACAGCACAGGAGCACTAATGCTGGGTGCCTAACTAAAGGAGAAAAAAAGGGAATTACGCTATCTGGGATAGGAGAACAACGCAGCCGCAGTGCAATATGAAAGCAATTAGAGTCTACAATACTTGTGTGGGTCCGTCAACCAAACAGGTTCGCGATCAGCTGCGGCGTTGCCGAGGGGAACAGAGCCACACTACCCTCGGAATCTGATTCATGAGTGTCTTCTGCAGCCAAGGAGGAGTTATGGGTTGATCTCGGTGCATTCGTGAAGGTCGCGGTGGCCAGCACCACCTGTTGTTTGGTCTGTTGGGCTTGTTGTGAAGTGATCCTCATGCGTTCTTTAGCCCTCTGCTGCCTACGGCCTCTGTGTCTGGGCGATGGAGCCGCCATTGAGTTCCGCCTTTCCTCCGCGATCAGAGTCCTCTCTTCCGCATTAGTGAGTTCCATGACTTCCAGGCAATCCTCGACATCGCCAGGGCTCTCAAAAAAGTAAGATTTTTGGTCATGAATAATCTTGAGGCGTGCCGGAAACAAGAGCGCATATTGGAGTTTCAATTCCCGGAGTCGTCTCTTCACTGCCATGAAGGAAGCTCTTTGTTTTTGCACCATCACCATTAAGTCCGGGAACAGCAAAGTTAATCGGCGCTGCCGTTCTAGCTTTCTGGTGTAGGACATCACGGTCGCGGTAGTTTAAGAACTTCACTATAAGGGGTCTTGAGGGGGCTCCAGGCTTTGGCCGACCCGTTGGTATTCTGTGCGCCCTTTCGATGCAATACTGCATAGACACGCCCTCTGTTGTGACATTATCTTTGAACGATTGCTCCATAAACTCATCCGCTTTTGGCTCCTCGCTTCTCTCCGGAAGGCCAAGTACGCGGACATTGTTTCTGCGTGCCCTTCCTTCCGCATCCTCTACTCTGTCCATCAAGGTGGCCACTTGCGTATGGAGCTGTTTCACGTCAGATTCCGTCTGCTTTTGTTTGGGCAATAATTCCGCCAATGTCACCCCCTGTTCTTTAACTGTTTCTTCACATGTTCTGCCCTAAGTAGGTTCAGACTCGTGGACAGGGATCCTATTTGGGTCTCCAGTGCCTTACGAGTGTCCCGTAGCTCACGCAAAATGAGGTCCAGCTTATTTTCCGAGTCGGGTTGCTTAGTTGAGGGCACGTAGCCAGAACCCATTGTTTCGCCTGTACTCTCCAGGTCTCCTTGGGATTGATGCATACTGCAGGAGTCAGACATCTTCGATTTGGGGTGCCCCACTTTACTCATAGTTCATCAAGGAGACGATGTGCAGAGGGGCACAAGTCAGAGGGGGTCTCGGTAGAACGTAACCTGTGTAGGTAATGTGTGCCCTGGTCCAGTATGGAACCAAGAAGTAGGCCGCAGACGCCTGGCAGCACCACCATTCAGCCCGTGGCTCCCGCACCACAGCAGCGTCCACCTGGGCCTCAAGGGGTATATACCATCCGCAGCAGGAGCTAGCTCAGTGCATATATGTAAGGACAGGGCGCACCCAGTAGTTCGGTGGACAATATCACCTGCAGGGCAGGTACTGGCCAGTCAGGCTCGTCTCAGCAGGGTGTATGTATGCACTAAAAGAGGGGGGGACTAGGAGCTCAAATGGGAAACTAGAACAGAAAAATGAGGTCCAGTGCCCTTGCTCCCAAAGTCAAATATGTCAACACAATATTGGGCAAAAGTTCCTCAGAGGGAGTCTTCCTAACTGTAGGATGCTCCAATAGATAACGTCTTTTCCGACATTGAGCCTGCTGTGGGTAGGATCGAAGGACGCCCGCTGAGCGAGACAATTTGCTCCCTCGCCAAGTAGGCAAGCCGACGTTGATGGGGCCCAGACCTTAGACTGATTGGGTTGGGTTATGGTACCACTAGTGATTGTACCAGTCAGCGACAACACGCTGTTGACCTTGACGACGAAGGTACTGCTGGTACACGGGCAATAGGCCTGGCACCAGCAACAAGAAACTTAGATTGTTTTTTGCATACAATATGGTCCTGAAGAAGCGCAATTGGATCCATTAGGGACCACCAGATGCGCGAAACATGTTGACCTAATTATTTGTTTTTCCTTCACTTGAACACTTACCCTGAGAGTAGCGTTTAGTTACACATTCGCCTCTATTATTTAATACATAGGGTTCTCCAGGGTCCACTCCCCCCTTTTTAAGCAAACCTCACAGACCCCTGAATAAACTAGTTTGAGGGTACTGTTAAGTTTTTTTACTGTTTCACTTCCACTACACACTCTAGCTAGGGCCCCAGACTCCCATGCACAACTGCGGCATCTCCAAAAAAGAACTCCGCCAAAGAGCCCCCTTGCGGGGCCCGTGAGGGACTGCAGCGCCACCCACACGAGAAGCAACGCCCAATGATGATCTAGGGCGACCGCATGGCTGTCTGAGGGCACTAGGTTACAAAGGAGAAGCACTTTCTTCACTTCACGCACTTCTTATAACTCCGCCTGCTAGTATGGCATTAGAGAAAAATCATTTCCCTATACTCACCTCTTATTTTCTAACTTATCTATTGGAGCATCCTAAAGTTAGGAAGACTCCCTCTGAGGAACTTTTGCCCAATATTGTGTTGACACATCGTCTCAGCAGGGCCCTGATGGTGTACCGGCTCATCAGCGAGGAAAAGGTCCTGTGCACAGTAGGCAGCTGGCCAGGAGAGACAGATCGCATAGGAGCCTGCTCCCCAAGGGTCGGGCGGTTGTAATCACACGGCCACCATCGCGGGAACAATCACCGACCCCGCTGTGCGCAGATAGGAAGCAGGTCGTCCGGCGGCGCACGCCGCGCTTGCAATGACGCAGCGGGGTCACGCACTGCAGTGGAGCCACTCGCTACTGCACACCGCCGTTGTGGAGAAGGCCTCAGGACATGCCCGGCCTCGCGTAGTCGCATATCCCGGGTCCTGGGCAGAGGAGGATCTACCGCAGCGGGTGCAGCTCCAATCACAGGGCAAGCAATCACGGCACACCGCTCATCACCAAAGTGCATTGCCCTCCTCCGCTGCTGTCACCGTCCCCAGTCGGCCCTCCTCCAGCGGCATAGGATCACTACACGGTCCAACTCGCGGCCTCCACGTCCAGCACGCGCCCACAGCAATCCTTTCCAACAGGGGCACACACCACAGATATATTCGGCTCCGTGCAGTCCGGTCTGGCCGCGCTGTCCCGCTCCACAGTCGTAGGTAAGTTATGGTTTTAATTTTGGCAAAAATTCACAGGATTATGTAGGCTCGAGGCCGGAGCTCTTCTATCTAGCGTCCGCCATGTTCGGCAGTTGGCCACGCCCCCCAAGGTAATGCAATATAAAGGCAACTCCACTAGTGTGAGGTAGGTGGCAACGCAGACATAGGGTCAAAAGACACAGCGCCCCCACCCCGGTGCAGTCAGTTGAAGTGTAGGTCAACCAAGCCCTCCGAGCTGTGATTTGGAAGACCCTACCTGATTGAGTAGTAAGGGTAGAGATTACAATTAAAAGAACAACTGCTGAGCAAGGCACCCTACCGCCTTACCTTTGGGCGATGAGCTGTTGAGCATTATCTATTGGTCCACGGACACACAGAGAAGTAAGACGCGCCCCTGCCCTTTGACTATTTTGTATATTTTACAGTGAGTGCATCACCTATTTTTAATATTTTACGTAAGCGAGCGAGCATCTTTAACCTATTACTTTGTTTCTCAGCTTCCTTTCTCGCTGGGCTCTTTGGTCCGCCGCGCTGTAATATGTTTATGCGGAGAGAGTTTCTTTACCTTTTAACTCTAACCTCAAGCTGACTGCCATCTTGGAAGTTGGCGGTCCAGCCCGCTTTGCACTTCCACCTCCAGGGACATTCAAGGAGCATGCGTCCCAGAGCGCGCAGCAGATAAATGGAGCAGTAAGATGCGCCCCTGCCCTTTGACTATTTGTAATATTTTACTGTGAGCACTAGCCCGGATGGGCTCCCGATAGAGTTGTATCTAGGTATTATGGACAAGGTTGTGCCAATTTAAAAAAAAAATGTTTAATAAAATGTATATCGGGGGCAAAAATCCACCCTGTTCATGGACGGAAGCCACATTGACCCTGTTATTAAAACCAAACAAAGACCCCCAGAAGATAGACTCTTATAGAGCAATATCTTTATTAAATACAGATTATAATGTATTTACAGGTATAGTGGCAGCAAGGGTGGCAAAGGTTATAAAGGCGGTGATCCATTCAGATCAGAGAGGCTTCATACCGGGGAGGCAGCTGAATTACCTTACATTTCAGGTAATTGGGGCTATTGATATGGCAGAAGCAAGGAAGGCCCCATTAACGGTAGTAGCAATAGATGCTGCTAAAGCCTTTGACCAAGTTAATTGGGTATATCTTTGGGAGACCCTAAAAAGTTTTGTTTTTCCAAATAATCTTGTTGAGGCACTGAAAAGTTTATATCGTAGTCCTAAAGCAAAGGTGTTGGTAGACGGGGCCCTGACAGATTGGTTTAACATCACAAGAGGCACTAGGCAGGGGTGCCCCCTGTTGCAGCTCTTGTTCAATTTGTACATTGAGCCGTTTGCCAGCTGGCTCAGATCAGACTCACAAATTCACCCCTATAAATTGGGAGAGCTAGGTTAATTAAGAAGGCGGAGAGGTTTGGGGAAGTCTCGGGTATAAAATTAATAAAGAAAAAACAAACTAATGGAATCAAGTAACGGGAAGTCAGGCGGTCATAAATCAAATGAGATATTTAGGGGTTCAGTTAATGCAGAAATTAGAGGATATCCCTACAGTTAACTGGAAGAGGGTTTGTAAAGAGGTCAAGAGTTTACTCGCACAATGGGCTAACCTCCCGCTGAACATCTATGGGAGGGTTAACCTTGTGAAAATGATAATTCTACCTAAAATCACCTTTCAATTTATTTCTATCCTACTGCTTTTCAGGAAAGAAGATATAGCTAAGTTACAAGGCAAAATAGGTAGTTTTATCTGGGCAACAAAAGGCCAGAGAATAGCCTGGAAAAAGCTTAGAAGAGGCCTTACTGTGGGTGGGTTAGCACTACCAGACCTACTCACATATTGCTATGCTTTTCATTTTAAAAATTTCCGAATGCTGGCTAATAAGACAGATACTTCATCATTAAGGCTATTGTTTGAGGCCAAGTGGAAAGATGTGGTGCAAGGGGAGGAACACTTTCTATATAAATACGGAGACCCGAAGTTCTACAAAAAAGTAAGGCTAAAAACTTTGGGAGCAGCCTTTAAGATCTGAAAATGAAAATTCCATACTATGCAGCGCAGGCCCCAATTTGGGATTTCCCCGGCACCCCTGAATGCCTACAAGATCAACTTAGTCAGCCTCTGAAAATGGGAGGTATAAGGTGCTGGGGTGATCTACAAGAGGAATATAATTTAATAAGCTGGGAAGCGCTCAGCGGATTAACTGGAGGAACACTGACGAGGTTCAAGTTCTATCAGATATCCTCTTGGTGGGCGACACAAAATTGGCATAATAAGGAGGAAAACTCAAAATTGGATCAAGTTACTTGGACGGACAATTGGAAAAAGGAAGTTTCTTTTTGGTATTGGGACTTTTTCGATGTTGAGGATTGTGTGGAAACTGAAGTTATAAGTCTTTGGGGTAAATAGTGCAGAGATGACGATACTGATATATATAAAATATGGTCTGACTCTTTTGTTATGTTGCAGGCTATTGTAAAACCAGCTGCGCTTAGAAGGAACCACTTGTACACCGTCTACAGAGTTTACTGGTCTCCACAAAAGCTGTCTAAGGTGACAGGAAACACTTATAAGTGGCCTATGTGCAAGCATCCTGCAGCTGATGATATACATATGTTTATGGAGTGTCCGTGATTCAAATCTTATTGGACTGAGGTTTGTAAATCTTTGGAAGCAGTGCTGGGGAAATCAATTGAAGTAAGTACCAGCTTGATTTTCTTCGGTGTTTTGGATGACTATCACTTGAATGCATCCCAATCCAATTTCATGTTTTATGTGGTAATCTTAGCGAGGAGAGAAATTTGTAGGTTGTGGAAATCAGAAGCCCCTTCGATTTTTGCTGAATGTTTAAAGAATATCATCTACACTAGCGAATCAGACATAACATTTGACCAAAGAAGTAAAGTTAAGATCTGGGCTGCTCTGTTGAACTGGAGGAAGAAGGCAAGCGGGTCCTATGATTAAGCCAATTTTACTGTTGGTCCTTGCCTCCTTAGTAACATCCCGGGGGCCCCAGAAAAGTGAACAGGAGTTGGAAAAGGTAATAGTATTATCTGTGAGGGAAAGCTCCCCTCTCTCCTTGCTTCTTCCGAGGGCCGGTATACGATGGTCTGGGAGAGATAGGAGGAATCCTAATAAGAGCTTTGACAGTATGAGGACAAAAAATTGTAAAAATAAAAAATTAAAGGAGCATGCCTCCCAGAGCACGCAGTGGATAAACAGAGCAGTAAGACGCACCCCTGCCCTTTGACTATTTTTAATATTTTACTGTGAGCGCAGCACCTATTTTTAATATTTTACTGTGATTGAGCAAGCACCTTTAACCTATTACTTTGTCTCTCACCTTCATTTCTCTCTGGGCTCATTGGTCTGCCATGGGGCAACCCGTTTATGCGGAGAGAGTTCCTTTACATTTTAACTCTAACCTCGAGCATGCTGCCATCTTGGAAGTTGGCAGTCCAGCCCGTTTTGCACTTCTGTCTCATTAAAATAGCATACATCCTCAAGCGCGCAGCGGACGTGCGCAGCTGGCGTGCCACTGGCACACCAAAGGCGCACCATAGGCAAGCCTGTCAGCGCCTGGACAGCACCAGGGGCCAGGCATGCTGCCCATTCTCTCTCCGGGGACAAAAGCTTCCCGGAAAGAACCTACTCTAGGACACAACTTCTTGAGCTGCGCCCTAAACTTCAGCTTGGGGGGGGGGTGTGCATAGGGTCAACCTCAACACAGGGGAGGCAGAATGTTGTCAGCCCTGTAATTGTTGCCCTATTAACGGTCGGCCTCCATCCCAAGCTCCCTGGGATGGCCCCAGGAGTCACAAGTAGAAAAGGGGAATGAGTCCAAGAGCATAGCCGGGCTTAGATCCAGCCAATTAGGGGGGGTGTTGATAAATATGCTCGCTAAATGCCCAAACACAAAACTGAAATTGCCCTAACCATCCAAACACTTAACTTGGACTGTCTTTTTTTACTGAGACATGGGCCAAGGACAACTCTGGTTCTGACTTGGCAGACCCTGTCCCCCCTGCCTACATTATTCTTAGATGCAACCGTCCTGACAGAAGAGGAGTTGGCCTAGCCCTGGTCGCTAGGGACTCCTTTAGATGTACCCTTAGCAATGTGGAAGGTGTCCCTGGCTCTCTACTGGAAGCGGCCACATTCAGAATTAAGTTATCTAAGACCTCTAACCTTTCAGGCCTTCTGGTATATCGTCTTCCAGGGCAAAGAGCCATGTTTTTGGAGACATGGTGTAAAACCCTAGAACCATTTGTCACCACGGCTCATTACACCATCCTTGGGGATTTCAATTGTCACCTTGAAAACAAACAGGACAATGACTCTGCTCACCTTTTAGATCTTATGACATCTATGGGGTTCGAGCAACTAGCCTGTTCTCCCATCCATAGTGCTGGCCACACCTTGGATGGCATTTTACTAACCACAATAATTTAATGATACAGGCAATTCAGCCTCTTAGCTGGGTTGGCCACTGGCTGGTTGAGTTCAAAATCATTTTCCCTCATCTCACTAAGGCGAATAAGGGTTCTTCCCTAAAACATATACGTTGCAGAGGACTGAACAGGATCACAGCCACTAACTGGGAGGCCGCCTTGGCTTCGGTTTCTGATGGGAGATAATCAATCAATCAATCAATCAATCATAGCATTTGTATTGCGCGCTACTCACCCGGCAGGGTCTCGAGGCGCTTGGGGAAAGGGGTCCGCTATTGCTCGAACAACCAGGTCTTGAGTTGTCTCCTGAAGGCGAGAAGGTCCTGGGTCAGCCGAAGATGGATAGGGAGGAAGTTCCAAGTCTTGGCCGCCAGGTAGGAGAAGGATCTACCTCCGGCGGTAGCTCTTCGGATGCGTGGTAAGGCGGCGAGGGCGAGGCTTGTGGAACGTAGCTGGCGGCTGGGCGTGTAGAAGGTCAGGCGGTCGTTGAGGTACCTGGGGCCCAGGTCGTGGAGAGACTTGTGTGCGTGGGTGAGGGGCCTGAACGTGATCCTCTTGCTGACGGGGAGCCAGTGCAGGTCCTTCAGGTGGCCGGAGATGTGGCTGCGTTGGGGGATGTCCAGGATGAGTCGGGCGGAGGCGTTCTGGATGCGTTGGAGTCTTTTCTGTAGCTTGGCTGTGGTTCCGGCATAGAGGGTGTTTTCGTAGTCCATTCGGCTGGTGACGAGTGCTTGGGTGACCGTCTTCCTGGTTTCAGTCGGGATCCATCGGAAGATCTTGCGGAGCATGCGTAGGGTGTTGAAGCATGATGAGGAGACGGCGTTGACTTGTCTGGTCATTGAGAGGGAGGAGTCCAGGATGAAGCCCAGGTTGCGTGCGTGGTCTGTTGGCTTGGGAGTGGCGCCCAGGGCGGGGGGCCACCAGGATTCGTCCCAGGCGGAGGGCGATGGTCCCAGGACGAGGACTTCCGTCTTGTCTGAGTTCAGTTTCAGGCGGCTGTTCTTCATCCACTCGGCGACGTCTTTCATCCCTTCGTGTAGGCTCGTTCTGGCGGTGGCGGGGTCTCTGGTGAGGGAGAGGATCAGTTGGGTGTCGTCGGCGTAGGAGATGATGTTGAGGTTGTGCTGGCGTGCGATGGCTGCAAGAGGTCTCATGTAGATGTTGAAGAGGGTGGGGCTGAGTGATGATCCTTGCGGTACGCCGCAGATGACTTCGGTTGCCTCGGATCGAAACGGGGGGAGGCGGACTCTCTGTGTTCTTCCGGTGAGGAACGAGGTGATCCACTCTAGTGCCTTCTCTTGGATGCCGATGTTGCTGAGGTGTTGAACTAGGGTGCAGTGGCAGACAGTGTCGAACGCTGCAGAGTGGTCCAGGAGGATGAGGGCCTCTGTTTCTCCGTTGTCGAGCAGGGTTCTGATGTCATCGGTGGCTGCGATGAGGGTGGTCTCGGTGCTGTGTTTGGCTCGGAAGCCGGACTGCGAGGGGTCGAGGGATCCGTTCGTCTCGAGGAAGGCTGCAAGCTGTCTGTTGACGGTCTTCTCGATGACTCTGGCGGGAAAAGGGAGGAGCGAGATGGGGTGGAAGTTCTTGAGGTCGGTGGGGTCAGCTGTTGGTTTCTTCAGTAGGGCGTTGAGCTCGGCATGCTTCCAGCTCTCCGGGAAGGTGGCGGTGTTGAAGGAGGTGTTGATGACGTCCCGGAGTTGGGGTGCGATGATGGAGTCGGCCTTGTTGAAGACGTGGTGGGGGCAGGGGTCGGTTGGAGATCCGGAGTGGATGTTGTTCATCGTGCGGGCTGTGTCTTCGGTGGTCACCGTGGTCCAGGTGCGGAGGGTGGCGGTGGGGGGCGTTGGTTCGACGGTTGGGTGCGTGGATGGTGCGCTGAAGCTGTTGTGGATGTCGACGATCTTGCGGTGGAAGAACGAGGCGAGAGAGTCGCAGAGATCTTGTGAAGGGGTGATGTCGTTGTTGCCGGTGCTGGGGTTGGAGAACTCCTTGACGATGCTGAAGAGTTCCTTGCTGTCATGGGCGTTGTTGTCCAGTCGTTCCTTCAGAGATTTCTTCTTGGTGGTGCGGATGAGCTGGTGGTGCTTGCGGGTGGCGTGTTTGAGGGCGGTCATGTTGTCTGTGGTCCGGTCGAGGAGCCAGGCTTTCTCGAGGGTGCGGCAGTATTTCTTGGAGTCCTTGAGTTCGTCGGTGAACCAGGAGGCTTTCTTGCTTCTGGGTCTGCTGGGAGGGTTCTTCAGTGGCGCGAGGTCGTCGGCGCAGTCGGTCAGCCACTTCGTGAAGTTGCGTGCTGCTTCGGTGGGGTTCGTTGTGCTGGCGGGTGGGTTCTGGCTGAGGGAGTTGGTGAGCTGCTCGGCGGTGATCTTGCTCCAGATTCTGCGAGGAGCCTGTTGCGGGTGGTGGTGGGTCGTGGTTCTTCTGAAGCTGAAGTGGACGCAACTGTGGTCGGTCCAGTGGAGTCCGGTGGAGTGGCTGAAGGTGATGTGCTTGCTGGATGAGAAGACGGGATCCAGCGTGTGGCCGGCGTAGTGGGTGGGGGTGTTGACCAGTTGCTTGAGTCCGAGGTTGGCGAGGTTGTCCAGCAGGGCGGAGGTGTTGCGGTCCTTGTTGTTCTCCAGGTGGAAGTTGAGGTCCCCTAGGAGGATGTAGTCAGCGAAGCGGAGGGCGTTTGGGCTGATGAAGTCCGTGATGTCTTCGCTGAATTGTGTGCGTGGTCCCGGGGATCTGTAGACGAGGGTGCCTCTGAGGGTCGTCTTTGGGTCGGTGTGTATCTGGAAGTGGGGTGCTCGGCGGCGGTGAAGGTGTCGTTGGAGTCGGTCGTGACGCGGATGGTGTTCTTGTGTACGATGGCGATGCCTCCTCCAGTCTGGTTGGCGCGGTCTCTCTGGGTGATCTTGTATCCGTCTGGGATGGCGATGGCGATGTCGGGTGCGGAGGAGTCGTTCATCCAGGTTTCTGTGAGGAAGGTGACGTCAGGTGAGGTAGTGTTGAGTAGGTTCCAAAGTTCGATGGCGTGTCTGTGGATGGAGCGGGTGTTGAGCAGGATGCACTTGAGGTTGTTGGTGCTCGGCTTGGAGGCTGTGGTGCAGGTCCGGATGCAGGTGAACTTGCAGGCTTGGCAGGTGAAGGGTCCGTGGGTGCGTCTCGGAGTGGCTCGATGGCAGGCTCTTGAGCGGTCGGGTTTAAGTGCGATGAGGGTTGCGGCGTCCTAAGTCCATCGTGTGGGCTGGCATCATCGGGGACCAGGGGTCCTGGCGCTGGGCGCGGTCCTGGCGCGGACGGGCGCAGACGGGCTTGCCTTTGGCGCGCCTTCGGCGCACAATCGGCGAGCCCGCTGCGCGACAACGCTGCGCGTAGGAGTGGGCGACATAAGTAAGGAGCCGGGAGGGCGGGCCAGCTGCGTGGCGGCGAATGGGCGGTGGGGGGCGGGCCGCAGGGAGGCAGCGGCGGGAAAGTAGCAGCGAGCGGCCGGCTCTGCGGTGGCTGGGTCGCTTCTGGAAGGCAGTCGGCGTCAGCGGGGGCAGGAGGGGGCGACCAGGCCTAAGGTAGGCGCAGTGGTCACTCCTGAAGGCTGTCCGCGGTCCCCTTAAGTAAGGAGCCGGGAGGGCGGGTCAGCTGCGTGGAGGCGAATGGGCGGCGGGGGCGGGGCCGCAGGGAGGCAGCGGCGGTAAAGTAGCAGCGAGCGGCCGGCTCTGCGGTAGCTGGGTCGCTTCTGGAAGGCAGTCGGCGTCAGCGGGAGCAGGAGGGGGCGACCAGGCCTAAGGTAGGCGCAGTGGTCACTCCTGAAGGCTGTCCGCGGTCCCCTTAAGTAAGGAGCCGGGAGGGCGAGTCAGCTGCGTGGCGGCGAATGGGCGGCGGGGGGCGGGGCCGCAGGGAGGCAGCGGCGGGAAATTAGCAGCGAGCGGCCGGCTCTGCGGTGGCTGGGTCGCTTCTGGAAGGCAGTCGGCGTCAGCGGGAGCAGGAGGGGGCGACCAGGCCTAAGGTAGGCGCAGTGGTCACACATCGCTCATTCTCCCCCGGCAGAGGGCTTTCACAATTGGATCACTTAAACATAGTTGCCCCATCTAAAAGCTGTGTCATTAAACGAGCAAAACCCTCGGCTCCATGGTTCTCGGAAGAGCTCATGGCACTCAGGCATCAATGCCGTAGACAAGAACGGAAATGGCTTGCTGACCCTTGCCATAGGGAAAAAGCCAAGCAGAAATCTTTTTTACGGAAATATAAACACGGCATCTTCCAGGACCAATCCCATTTCCTCACGGAATAGATCGTGCCGGCAGGCATCTCCTCCAGCATGCTATTCAAAGTCATAAAGGAGATTGCTGAGCCACCAGGGACACAGCTGTTGAATCCCTCCCAAGACTTTTGTGACAGAGTAGCAATCTACTTCTAGGACAAAGTCCTTAAGATCTTTCTTGAGTTCACCCCTACTGAAGGTGATGAACCAGTCACTGGGGTAGCTAAATGGGAAAGCGATGATCCGTTAATGGGGGAACTTACCCTGGTCTCTGGGAAGTATGCCCTGTCCTCTTGTCCACAACTCACAGCTCTGCAAACCAATGAACTCTTACTAGGCCTAAAATACGGTGCTCCTTCTGCCCCTTGTATGCCCTCCCTACTTAGACTTGCTCCTGACCTGATAGCCAACTTCCTGTGCAAGGTTTTCAACGAAATACTTCTGTCCGGCAACTACCCAGTCACCTGGAAGGAAGGCATTGTTTCACCTCTTCTTAAAAAAAACAACGCCAACCCTTCAGATTTGAAAAACATTCAACCAATCTCCCTTCTCCCTGCTCCTGCTAAAATCTTGGACAAATTCATCAATACTGAATTGATGAAACACATTGAATCCCAAGAATTCCTTTACAGCTCTCAGATCGGGTTTCGTGCCGGTCACAGCACCGAAACCACCCTAGTAGGGGCCACCGACTGTATTCGCACGCAGGTTGACCAAGTCGGATCTGCGGTGCTGATTTTGCTCAACCTTTCGGCGGCATTCAACAACGTCTCCCCAGTGCGCATGGTCCAGCGTCTGCGGGAAGTGGGAGTTACAGGAAGGGCCTTGCAGTTCTCCACTCTTTTATGACTGGCAAAACGCACATCGTCAGCTGTGGAGGCTTTAGAGCAAAGGCCTTTGGCCTTCCCTGTGGGGTCCCCCAGGGATCATCGCTGAGCCCCACTCTTTTTAACCTCTATGTGACCCCAATGGTCGAGTTAGTGAGATCATTCGGATTCCAGGTGCTCTCCTACACGGACGACACTCAAATCATTGTTTACATTGCAAATGATTTACAATCGGTCGCACTAAAGTTTAATCAACATATGTCCAGCATTATTTGCTGGATGAAGGACAACTCATTAAAGATCAATTCAGACAAGACCGAGGTGCTAGTTTTCGGCTCACAGAATTCAATCTGGTCAAATGCCTGGTGACCTGCTGATTGTGGTGCCCTTCCTGTCCCGGTTAGGACAGCAAAAAATCTGGGGGTCACCTTCGACGATGGTCTGACCTTCGATTTCAGATCAGCCGTACAGTCAGAACCTGTTTCTACATTTTTAAAAACCTGGTAAAGGTGCTGCTGTATATTCCATCTGAACTGCATCGGTCCACTATCATCGCACCTAGTCACCTCCCTGCTGGACTTCTGCAACACTTTGTACCTTAACATCAATACAGTATCCCTGAACAAACTCCTGGTGGTACAGAACAAAGCCACAAGGCTGATTCGTAACATTCCAAAGTATTAGTCAGCCAGGGAAGGGATTCGAGCCTTGCATTGGCTCCCCATCTGGAAGCTCATTTCCTTCGAGGTCCTGAATATAGTATATAAGGCTATGCATAGGAAAGGCTCACCACATTTGAAAACCATATTTCAATGGTACACTCCGGGTAGGACCTTGAGACCCTCCTCACAGAAAACACTGGTTTCTCCTTGATTTCACAGGTCCAGATGGGAAGGGCGCTCCTTCTCTGTGGCAGCCACCAAGCTTTCAAGCTCCTTGCCTCCTTTCATCTCCAATGTGGATTCTCTTCTGGTCTTCAGAAAACTTTTAAAAACATGGATATTTGGTTCTTAGCTGGGTTTGGGCACTTTTCCCTTGTGCCCCGTCCGCTCAGCGTCTTGACAACCTCGGGTATAAGTGCGCTTTATAAATATTATCCTATCCTATCCAAGAAGCGGATCTACAATGACAAACAGACTCCGTGAGACACCTCCAAGGCTGAAGGTCCAGATATTAGGTAAGATCAGTCACTCCCCCTTGCACTGCGTCCACGATATATACTAAAGGGTGCCCTCTTGACCCTTGACTTAAGGAAGCAGTAAGGAGAGGAATGCCAAAGGATCACCTAATGCGATGTATGGGGAAAGGTACCTTGCAGTCGATAAAGTAGTAATCGCCCATGGCCGTGAAACTGAGAGGAGGGCCACTCAAAAGGCTCTCTGAATTACAGCCAGAGGCTACAAGCTTACCACTGGAGGAGAAGTCACAGAGCAGCAGCACTCCTTTGGATCCCTGGGAATCCTCTGTCCACTGTTGGCTGCTTCTAGGAGCGCCGCAAAGACTGCAGTGTGGAGCACAGAAAGCACACGGGTGTCACCATCCTGGATCCCATGCCATTTTCGGACCGGGAGAAAAAGCAACTGTAAATAGAGCACTCAGCACCAGTGCAAGATGCAACCATGTGCCAGAGGCACCATGTCTTTTACTGCATTCACCCTGATGGTACACCAGGCAGCAGCATAGCCATTGATCAATCTGGTGAAGTGGGATCACTGGAGCTCAAAGATGAGCTGCCTTCCATGCAAAGACCAAGCGACGCCCCTCCTTCCCCGTGCATATTTAAATTATATTTATCTGCGGAGAAACCTCTTCCTATGCACCCCCTCCAAATCTAGGTGTGATTCATTTCCATTCACACCCTGGAGAGATTTTTAACATCAGTAACATGCATGAGTAAAATTCGAATCCTATCCAGGCTGTACTCTTGACTGAAAGGAATTTATGAATTCCCATAAACATAGTTGTCTGTGGGCATTCACAAACGTCCAAGGCTAATCATGCACTGGAACAGACATCAGCACCACATTCATACCCATTCAGAGGGATTTACTGGTGCAAAGAACTCTGCACTTGTGGCAGCGACCTCTGCACTCAGAAATGCCCTTACGCCAGCCAGGAATCACTTTATGAATCATTGGGTGGGGCAATAAAGTAAAATCAGTTGTAAGCTTATGCTTACGTTCAAATTTACCCTTTGATGACCGGCTGCATTTCATTTAAGTATATCTTATATAAATTCCCTGGGAACCTGGCTTCTACATTGAACATTCTGGACATAGGCAATGAGCTGTTGACTAGCAAAATACATTAATTCTAATATATCAGTAGTCTACAGATTAAAACCAGATTCTGTGCGTTCACTCCAGTTGTAAAATGGTTCATCCCCTTAACTGCTTTAGAGAGCCAACTACAAGATGGTGGTCTGTGTCTCAAACCAGCAGTCACCTCAATTTTAGGGTGCAAGCTTTTTAAATGTGGTTGTTATTTCGATTGCACTTTTATAAGATAGAAACAAAGTAAAAGTGCATTTAGAACGCCATTGGCTTGAGTATTGTTATTAGATTCTATGAAGGTAAGCCTCATGTTGGTTGAAATAGATGTTCAGAGCAGATACACAGGTTCTGCTTGACTTTCTTTAATTAAGGAACTTCAACCACAGCTCAGCAGTACATCCATACATCTTCTCGACCAGCTTAAACAATCACCTCAGTTTGAAAGATGACATTACAAAATAGAATGAGGAATGACACAGTACAATATAAGAAATAGGGGAAGAGGGGACATACCATTTATTTGAATGCAACCACTAACATTACCACACCCCAATACCTAACTCCAACAATATATATGAACAATATAGACACTAATGGAAAAGAACATTAATACTTACAAAGCAATTTTACTGTTAGACACAATAGCTACATGGTTAAGGTTAGAGATTGAACCATCATCCACGTTGAAAACCTTAATCACCTTGAAGGATTTACTAAAATGTGTAGAAACATTCACAAGGTTTTAGCCAACTTTAGTTTCACCACATCGCCCACCTTTATATCAATGTTTTTAACAGGTTTGCGAAGAGCATACATCAATTTTCTACCTTCCTGCATACAAACTTATCTCAACCTTCCTTCTTCCATCTGATCAAATACATGGGAGAGTTCTTTACAATAAACACTCATGCATGGTGGACATTATTTAGCATGTGGACGGTGTTTTCTAAATTGCACAAATTGACTAATCCCTGTGGTGGAATGTGGCATAAACGTATACTCCTCCACTCTACATCTCTACATCTCACCATCTCCATCCAAGACACTCCTTTCAGTTTAGCAATTTGAATAGTTTCCTTCAGAGTCCTGTTAAATCTTTCAACCATGCCATTGGTCTCTGCAATGCATATTTCTTATGTATAATACATCTTTCCTCCAGAAACTCTTCTATTGCCTTAGATGTTAATTGCACTCCATTATACATCAGAATACTTTTGAGATTACCTTCTCGAGCAAAAACTTCAGACAAAAATTTCACCACAGACATAGTTGTGATTTCAGACATTACCATGACTTCAGGCCACCTTGAAAGAGTATCCATCAGCACCAGCACACATTTCACAGTTGAAGCAGAATTTATTGGCCCAATAATGTACAAAGTGACATCTTCTCACACCTCTTTGGAAAATCTCACAGCATATCATGGGAGCAGCTCTAACTTTAAGAGTCTGTCCAATAATTTACACTCCTCACAATCACTAACCATTCTCTCCACCATCAAATCCATCCCAGGCCACCAATACATGGTTCACGACCTTTCTTTAGTTTTGCTAATGCTCTGATGCCCTTCATGAGCCTAGCGTATGAGGAGCTCTTTTACTCCATTGGCTGGAACTAATTTGCACCCCCTTAACACAATTCAATTGCTGAACGAAAGTTCTTCAGAAACTTTGACAGACCCCATCAATCTTTCATCACAATACCAAGTGTTATTCATGGAAATTATACCATCTTGTACACTCATCAACACCTGGCCTTTCTCCAGTTCAACAAGCCATGGTGGGGGAGAGTATATTTTAAACTAACATGTATGTCATTTGTCTAAAAATCAAAAGTCCAAACAACCCTGTCTTTCTGTGCCATCAGGTTAATGTTCAATTGGAATAGAGAGGTGATGGTTGCAGAATATAGTTAAAATCCAGTGTTTTGAAAAAAATTCAGTGAGATTCATTGCTATATTTCTTGTACTGATATGCAATTTGTGTTGCATGGTACATTGTGGTGATATTCCGTAAAGTGCTCACTTATGTGGCGTGTTACAAAAATCAAAATAGGGAGGGATAGGGACGCGGGGGTCCGCTTTCCAAATCAGAAACCACCTTTGGGGATGTATACAGAAAGTTTCAGCTGGTGCATGGACAAACAAGTTAATGACCCTTAATAATGTTCTTTTTGATGGATATTTTATCCAACCGCAGATGCCTCACCTTTTGAATATCCCTGGTGCCAGATTGGATCCTCCTATTCTTTTGATGTAATAGCTGCTGTGCACCATCAGGTAGTGCTATGGAATTTGTAGCCTCTGGAAGTGATGTCTTGAAGCCTCATATAGGCGCCACCCTGCGCTCTGATGGCAGTTTGAAAAACAAACAAGTTCCTTACTTTCAGAACTGCTCTATCTGGTGGACACTCTCTCCATCCGCCTTCTAACTTTGGATTATTCCACAGGCGCCAGACAGGATCTGGAGACTTTTCACAGCAGTGTTCCTGTGCAAACGATAGGTGGCATAGGGTGGCTACATCTTGGCTCCACACCCCCTTAAAAATGATGGAGCAGAGCCGCATATGAGCTGTTTGCAGATGTTAGATTCTTGTATTTTTGCTTTTTCGTGATCTCAGAATTGTGTGAACAATTGTTGGATACTAACTTTTGATTTTTTAGAAGTTGGAAAGAGGCCGCTCCACAAAACAGGGAGTTCGGAGGGCAGTGAGGAATCTGCAGTTAGACACAGTATCCCCAAGAAAGAGCTTTACCAAAGGTATGTAGCTTGTTCTTCTGATTGATATTTCTAGGTGCAAGTTCCTCACCTTAGAATAGATATTAAGGAAGTATTTCGCCAAGGTGGAGGGGCTGTGGAATGGACTCAGCCAGAAAAGTCTTGCAGAACCAAGCTGGCACAATGTCCTTCCCATCAGAGCTGGCTGTCAAAGCAGTAGTCTTCATGAAGATTTGCACTGATGCCAAAGTCTCTGCAGATTTCAAGACAGGCACTCCTTGTGCCAAAACAGTGGTAGCAGCTATGGCCTTGTCAGACCAAGTTAAGGTCCCACTGTTGCTTGCCAAACGTTGGGTGGGAAATGGGTGCCAAACCTTTAATAAGTCTCATGAAAAAAGGTGATTTGAACAAGGGAGGTTGGTCTGGCAGACCTAGAAACCTTTTACAGTGCCCACTGCAAGGCCTTGCTTGGCTAAATACAAAACAACTAAAAGAACATCCAACAGTTTTGCCTGTAACAGGTCTGCATTCAGGACACCGCACAAGGTCCCTAATTTGTCCCAGTGCCCAGCATAAATGGGTTATGCCCAAGAGCACCTAGCAGCAAGGGTTACATTGATGACCTCAGTCAGCAAATTGAGGGGAGTCAATTGCTGCAGCTCAGGCTCCATGCATGGAGGTGTAAGTTGCTTAGAGTCTGTTGGAGGTCTCTACCTTGTTGCCTAGACAGGAAGCCCTCCTGAATTGATAGACTGATCAAAGGACTGGTGCTCATGCTCTGGTGTTTGAAGTACAACACTATCCTGGCCCAAACAAGAGCCACCAGGATGACATGGGCCTGGTCGTACATAATCTTCTTTAGTGTTCGGGGCAGGAGGAAATGGCTGGAATGTGTACAGTCCCTTGTCCCATTCCATCCAGAATGCTTCTCAGAACAAGCAATCTTGTGGAAACTCCAATGCTCGAAATTGTTGAAACTCCATATTTTCAACAGGCAGATGCAGCTAAGGTTAACCCCTATGTTGGAAGGTGCCCTATGCCACCTTGTGATGTAATTCCCACTCCGCCCTAGTTGGTTCAATACCACTTGGGGGTGGTGTTGTGTGTGAGAACGTGCACCAGGGAACCCTTTTCTAGATGACAGTAATCTTTCAGGGCCAGGCGCATGATCCGCAGTTTCAGTAGACTGATGTGGTGTCAGCTCTCCACTGAAGACCAGAGTGGACACCCCACTTGATCAACCCAACCCAACACTGATGCATCTATCACCACTGTTAGCGCAGGGTAGGGAAAGTACAACAGTCTGAGGCAGGTCGGTCTGCAGCCGGTCAGCCACCACTGCAGATCTTGAGCTACTTTTTCCAAGATCTGGGTGGTGTCGAAAAGCTCACTAGGACTTCAAGTTCCACTGAAAGACTTCCACGTGCTACCTGGCATGGTTGACAAGGATGATGCACAAGGTTAAGAGGCCAAGAAGCCTCAGAGTCCGGGTCCAGGAGCAAGCTTGACACATGTGAATCATAGCTAGAGTATCATGTATAGGGAAAGTCCTGAACTCCACCAATCCAGGATTGCCCCAATGAATGGAAGCTCTAATGAATGGAAGCTTCTGAGAGGAATCAGGTGGTTCTTAGGCTCGTTTATGGCGAACCCCAACCATGCCAAAAGTTCCACCACCATCCAGATGTGGTCCACATCTGACTACAGCGGACTTGCCTTCTGCGGCTTCTCACCGAGGTATAGGAATACAGCAACTCCTGAACTTCTAAGATGGGACTTTCGAGAACACCCAAGGGGCATAGGTGATTCCAAAGGAGAGCACAGAAAACTGAAAATGCTCCTTTCCCAACTTCAGCTCTAGGTAACACCCGTGGGATTGCAGAATGTGTATAGGAAAATACGCATTGTGCAAGGACACCATCCAGTCATGCCGGTCCAGATAGGATCTGGGCAAATATGAACATCTTGAATCCTTCCTTCAGCACAAAGGCATCGAGGTGACAGAGGTCCAAGTTAGGCCTGAGGCCCCTATCTTTTTTTGAGCTGTGGAAATAGCTAGAGTAACCATTCCCGTCTTTCTCCAATTCGGTTACCCTTTCTGTAGCACCTTTGGAGAGGAGGAAAAAAAGTAGAACATAACCGTTGCAGATAATTTGTAAGATCTATTTGCTGGATGTGATGGATTGCCAATCTGTAGGAAATATCAGGAACTCCCTCCCACTGGGTGGGCATAAGCTAATGAGAGCTAACTGAAGTGAGTTGTTGAACAATTTTGAAGGAGAGGAGGAGTTGTAGGAGTGGTGCCCCTGTTGGCCTGCATGTTGCCTATTTGACTTCTTTGCGGGGGACCAGTTTGAATTCTTGGACTGCATCAGAGTTGGATCTGAAAATTGCTTCTGATTATATTGGGGTTGAAGCAAGGGCAATATTGGGGAGTCATACTATCATACTAGGAAACAGGATGAGCCTTAGCGTTCTCTTAGCTTGAAACAGGCTGAGTGGCTGAATTTGGCTCTGGATCTGACATCAGAATTGTGATAGGATCTAGACCAGAGCTGACCCTGTGCGAACCGACATTGCTAGTGGCAAATGTGTGGAGGCGTAGCATGGCACCAGCATGAGGCTGGGCAAGGGCTTTGCAGGGTCAGTCTGGGTCAGAGGAGGGCCCGCTGGTAGAAGACTGACTGGAGGCTAGGGCAGATCCATGGAGCCCAAAGGCATGCTGGAGGGACCTAAACCATCTGAAGCAGCGGCAGCATCGCCTCGCTAAAGCCCTAAATCTGCTGCAGAGTTGAAGATGGCCCAGGGGATTAGTGGCACATTGGCTCTAACCTGGGAATGGGAGAGACAGGATGTAGTAAAATCCCTTTTGGACTTCTTGCGATCATGCCACAATTTGTCTTTATGTTTGGTCCAGTACTTAGCCAAGGACGGTGACATGGACCAGGACCATGAACGACCCTTGGACTTCGACCGGAACAAACACTTCTTCCTGTATTTGATGGTGATAAGTTTTGCTTCACGGTTTGTGATAGCCTTGGATACATCAGGGAGCCTTTATCACAAGACTTGGAGCTACACTTGGAGCCCAAGCCCCAAAAACAAATGTTACATGGACCTGTGACTAACATCTGCTTCCAGAATTTGCGGAACACTTTAAAATCCTCTGTCGCATTTCATATTGTCAAGCATCCATTTTGGACACTGGCAAACACCAAGAAAAGTTTAAGAGTAGCGCTCCAAGTTTGAATGGAAAGGCATGAAAAAAGAGGAACTGACATCAGCCTGCAGGAATGGCCTCTATACGTAGCTTTGTAGAGCCACTTCTTTAGGCAGGACGAAACTACCACGGAGACCGATGACACCACTTGTGGGACCACATGAGCTGTTGCATGGAAATATCTGGGGCCCTGTCTGGTGCCTGAGGGACTCAGCAGATGAGGAATCTGGGGTTAGAAGTATCTATCAGAAACATTCTACTTGTATAAAAGCAAGCATGATGATGTTACAATGAAGCAACAGCAGCACTGGGGTTGTATCATAAACAATGTGCGCCTGTGCAAATATTGCCATCATAGCCATGTTTCTGTGACTTATGCACTTAATCATCAGTTTGTGCACATATTCTTTGTTGTTATTAGCGCAGATACTCATATTACATATCCATAAGTAATGCATAATTAATCAATCGCTCCTCGCTGAGAATATGGCAAAAACATTACTTGCACTATTTTGTTTTACAATATTCTCACTTAGGGACAACTCTGTATCACATTCCCATAGCAAGAATGATTTTATGAGGGAAATAGAGGTTTCTCTTTAGAATGCTGCCTCTCCCATACTCATTTATCTTTGGGACATCTCAATCTTTCCCTCTGTTGCTGAGCCTTTTGAGGTTTCCGTTTCTATGCAGGTTTCTGATGAGGGGCATCCCTCAATCTAGGTCCTATGGGAGGGCGTCAGTATATGGTTGTGCAGAGAGAGATCCGGTGCCTGGCGTCCACTTCGCCCACAGAAGGGCCTAGGTTCTAATGGGAAACATTACTGCTTATCAATCGTAACAGGATCAAAAACCTGAGCACAGATCCTTCACACTAGATGCCAAGACCTTACAAGTGAAGGTGGGCTCCACTGGCAAAACAGCCCGCTCCACCACTATCCTCCTGCCACCAACTATCTTGCAACTGCTCACGGGTGGGGTAGATTGGGAATATGCCTCAAATGAGACTGCACTTGGAGGACAGAAAACTTGCTGATGACCTTTGTATGCTAATGTTAAGAATAGGAAGAGGAGGTACAGTTGGAAAGGAGAATAACTCTTCTTTTCAGAAGTGCTCCTCCCAAACGTATTTACTGCATTTGAGCCCAACAATATCTTGGAAGCATAAAGCCACCGTGGTGCCTTATTCCAGGGCATCACTTTACATTCCCAACTCACTTAAGGAGCTGAAAAAATTGGGTCTGAACAATGCTCATTGGAATAGCACACACTTCAACAATGCAGTCACAATGGTCTTAGAATAGTTTTTTTATTCTGCACTCTATGTAGTATTACCATACTATCTACAGCATTAACATGACAAGCTGTTCAAAATTAGGTCTGTTCTGGACTATTTGCAAAAGTTGCTGAGGTTTACACACCATGGCAGAACGCAGCAGTGCACGAGTCTTTGATTTTATTCAAAGGCCTGCTGCTAGTGAAACACTACATTCCTAGCAGGAAAACGTGATATAGTAATGAGATTCATATGTTGTACAAGAGTTCCACAGGGCGCAAGTACAGTCATAGAGTGTATAGTGGACAAAAGTCCAGTACCTGCAGGGAGCCCTTCATCATTAAGAATTAGATAGTATATTTTGTGTGATGTTGCTCACTTTCTATTTCATGAAAGTTATACACTTTATTTATACAATTTATATACAGGAAAGTACATACTCAAAACACTGTAGTGTAAGACACACTTGAAAAGATCTCCCTAATGAGCCTATTTGTAAAAAGCTGTAGTGCATTGAGTTACAATGAAGTGCTAGCCCGAAAATCCATGACACACAGGAAGTCCACAGTTACACTAAAATTCAGAATTATGCCACTTCTTCTTTTATGTTATTGGTCAATTTGAAGAAGTATATGAAGTCTCAACTATATTCTATATAATAACAAGATCAAAGGTGGAGTGGCCAAAACTGACCAGATTCATTAACCATATGATGCAGCATGTAAAATCCACAGTTGGCACAAGACACTGGTTGTCCATTTGATGCATTTGTCAGCTTCCAATACATACGTTTTCTATTGGGAGACTATCCCTGGAAAACAGATGTCCTTCCTAACTTTTTCCAACAGTCTCAATGCTACAGAAGTATCAGCTCACAGTATCTCAAAAGTAGAGGACAAGGAGGAAATTTAGTACTACTGTTCCAAGTGCCCCTCTAAGCCAAACCTGTGCTTTCTCAATTGCTTCACTCTATACCTCACAAAACTGAAGTCGAACAGTCATTTCTGGAGTGTGTATCTTCAAAATGACATGTATGGATACATCTGCTGCAGGGCCCCTTTATTGACTTGCCTGTATGCTACCCGAGCAATGTTTCCATACAAATTAAAAATGCCATGTAAACTTTTTAACAGAAGAATTTTCAAAAACCATAAATGTTTCCTTTCCAAATTATATTTGCATCATTTTGTTTGTAGTGACTCAAGTGAACAAGAATTCGTAAGGAGCAGCTGTGTTTTTGTTGCTGGCATGGTGCTTCATTTGGCTAGGTAATTCTGAAAATGCTTTAAGGGAATTTAGCAAAGTGTGCCCCAGTAATCCTACCTTATTATTGAAATGGTATAATGCTCGCTGTTTCTGGTGGGAGGGTCACTCGTAAGTGCTAGATCAACCCACCAACATCCTACCCTGCTGTGGGAGAAGTTGAAATTCAGAAATGTGTACTTTTCTATTTATTCCAAGATATGGTTAGTGAGAAATTTTAATTTTTCATTTCAGTGCACTTGACACTAGATCGATTGGGTGAAGTTACAAAAGCAATGCATTTCTAACTGGTAAGTATTACTTGAGCCATTTTATGAACAGCAAGGGCAATTAAGTATCTACACTAGCTCAGTCTTGTGGGCAGCTGAACCACAAATACAAATTTGACATATTTACACTGTTTGGTCATTCTATGATAATAGTTAACCTTCATGGCCTTAAGGATTCTAGAGTTGGTTTTTAATGTACCTCTAAATTCTTATTATGTATAGCTTGCCTGATCATCTGTAGTAAAATGACTTCGGGGAGTGGGTTCAAAAAGGTGGAGGGATCAGAACCTGCACAGTGTGAAGGATGGTTTTGATGCACATCTTGAGTTCCTAGAGGGTCTATAATGGGATAGAGAATCAGAGAAGTGGCCTCGGGATGACCCCCCATTGCTTTGAAAACTTCCCTCTTGAGACTGTAGAAGGACATTTTCTTAGCAGAAAGCCAGCATGCTTGAAGTAGGTGGAGTATATTAGGGGTTCTTCTTGGAACTTTGCATAGTGCTCTGGAGGCACAGCGAATGGCTTTGTCAAGGCATGATTAGAAAAGGCCTCTTGAAGACCATTACAATAGTCCAGTTTGCTGATAACAATATGTCATGTCAGTGCTTTGGGAAATTAGAAATGAGGATGGATTCTTCAAGACTTGTAGGATTAAATCATCTATAGTGGCGATCAAAGATTCCAGCCACATGGAACAGTTGGAGAGAATGCATAAGCTTCTAGAAGACTTGAGAAAAGCTTGCTTGGCCAGTGGAAAGTTGATAGACCCAGGAGTGGAGATATTCCTGGCAGAGGGGAGAATGTATAGGACTACATCTTAAATGAGCTAAGCAGAGAGGAATGTAGAGTCATATATAGAAGATGTAGAAGGGTGAAAAACATCCTGTGGCAAACTCACGCCCACCACTCCACAGAGAGCTCCACTGACTTCCTATCCAGAAGTGCTGCCAGTTCAAACTTCTCGCACACACATTGAAATCACTATACAACACAGCATCGGTGTACCTCAATCACTGGCTTCACTTCCACCAACCCACCAGACAACTTTGCTCAGCATCATTCGCGCACACACACCCTACATCCACAGAAGCAGAACAGAAGGTCGATCATTCTCCTACCAAGCTGCCGAATCCTGGAAAGACCTCCCTAAACATATCAGATCCTCCTCCTCACTTCTTGAATTCTGCAATAAGCTGTAAACCTGGCTCTTCAATTAGTTTTCTTGCAGGACCATCAAGACTGCCTGTATTCAGGCTCAGCCTCACCATAAGCCTACATTCACCTACTCAATGCCTGGATACGCTCACAGGTGAGAAGCAGAGCTCTACAAATCCACCTGACATTACATTACATAATGATAGAGTCCAGAACAAAGTTTACGTTGACTGGACTAGTGTTGCATATGCAATCTACACTAATTAGGGTGGATCATGTCATCTCTTTCCTCTAACCCCACAAAGGGCAGAGATCACAGCACAATCATGCCCCTGACTAAACAAAATTAAACAACCAGACCTAACTTTCACCATTATATAATGATTAGAAATATCCTTTGTTAAAGCAAGGGAAAAAAGTCAGGTTGGCTTGGTTTAACGTGACATGGATTATTCATTTACTACTTATATAACAGTTTTATATATATCTGATGCACTGAGAGGTATAAGGTTCCTTTACATAGAACAGCCGTGGTGCAATGGTCATACAGATAACACAAACTCTATGGTTAATGCAACAGTCATAGAATGTTTAATAACTACAGCATTATGAAGTACAGCAGAAGGAGAACCATAAAAAAGGGCATGAGAACAAGATTGAAGAAAAGAATGGGAAAAAGCTTAGAAGTTGAAAAGTGGAAGTGAGATAGACAAGGAGGAGGAAGTGAGGACTAAAGAGCAGGAAAAAGGGATACAGAGAAGGACTGAGTGAGAAGTAAAGGGAGAGGGAGGTGTAGTGCAAGTGAGTTAGAATAGAGTGGGATTAGGAACAGGAGAGGTAAGCATCAAGGGGCAAGGGATGAAAATGGAGAGAGTGAGAGCTGGAGAGAAAACAAATGGGACTGAGCGGGAAGTGGAGGGAGAGGGCAAGAAAGGTCAAGTACTAGAGGGAGAAGCGAGGGAGGAGGAGGGAAGGGAGGCTTGAGGGGAGTGAGAGCAGAGGAAGAAGTGAGAACGGGTAAGGAAAAAGAATATGGAACAGAGAAGACCTATGAGGGACAGAGCGGGAAGGATGAGGAAGGTGTAGTGGAAGTGAGATAGGAGAGAGAAGCACAGCGAGAGAAAGGGGAATGAGTCAGAGTGGAAAAAGGAGGAGTATATATAATGGATGAATACAAAGAAATGGAAGGAAGGAGGAGCCAAGTGGTAGAAGAAAGTGGAGAGCCAAAATCAACTGCAGAAGCAGGATATCTAAATGACTAAGGCTTAATGAGACAAGGGGGGCTCGATTCACAGAATGAACTTAAGACTCAATCCTAAACTTACTACTATTTTGGTATTCACAGGATACACTTACTACTTTTGGCATTCACAGAATGCACTTACTACTTTTGGTATTCACAGAATGAACTTACTACTTTTGGTATTCACAGAAGTTAGGATTTTGTCTTAAGTTTGTCTTAAGACAAACTTAAGACAGACTTAAGACAGACTTAAGTGAGGATTTTGTCTTAAGTCTGTCTTAAGTCTGTCTTAAGTTTGTCTTAAGTGTGTCTTAAGTAAGTTTAGGATTGAGTCTTAAGCTCATTCTGTGAATCGGGCCCGTAGAGTCTAAATCTAGGTGCCGTTAGGTGCTTGTGGAAAGACAGCAGTGTGCGTTTCATTTTTAAGAGAGAGTTTGCAAGAAGGGATGCTCATGAGAAGGGCAGACTGATGAGCATGAATAGTTTCAAACAGGGTGACTCGATGAGGAAGTCCTGGGTTCAGCTGGCCATTTGAGTAGGCTAGAGAGGTAGGGCTCAGAGTTGACATGAACAGCTTTGTAGGCAAGGCAATCCAGTTAAAACTTTTTTCTGGCCTCACTAGGAGTCAATGAATCTCAGCAAAGATAAGAGTAATATGATTGAATTTATTATTTAATGCTACATGTCTGACTGCACCGATCAGGACAGTTTTCAGTGGTAGGAGAGGTGTTTGAGATATGCCTGCAAGGATAGTGTTTCCAAAATTCAGTCCTAATAGAATCCGACCAAGGGACGCCAATTTTAGAATAGATGGTGACATAGTAGCTTGATTTTCACCAAGGTGCACAGTTAGAAATTAACCACTGACAAGTTTGTTGATGTGTGGGATCATGAATAAGGATGAATCTAGGGGGATACAGAGCAAACAAAACGTAGGAGAATGACGGGGGCAGTCAGGGATTTTGAAACAGTTTACCACATCTGGGTTATTAGACTTTTTGAACGTGTGCTAGAATAAATTCAGTATTTGTGGATTAGGGCGAGGAAACTTATCCAGGACTGAATATTGAGAAGGTATGCACATAGACAAGAATAATTCAAGTAATAAATGGCTAATCGCTTTCCCATGGCAAGAGTTTGTTGGCAAGGGTGAGGTAGTATGAAAACTCTTTATACATGGGGGCCTATGCACACTAAGGAGGCCCTCTGTCATGAGTCCCCCAGCATTCAACTCCACAGTAAGTGTTACCACTATGTTTTCCAGTACCAACATATGCACTGACCACTTGATTTCACTCCAAACCATCTTTTTTCATTTTATTTGTGGGTTTTTAGTTGAACATTGCAGTAACAGTGTCCAAAACAGCAACTGTAGCTGATACCAGCACAGCAATTAGATAATATCATCATTTCCGTGGTTTCTTTAATGAAGTAGCAAAACTGCTCAAATATAAGCATTCCATTGTATAGCATCCTGACTACCATCCCCTCCCAAGCCAAAACCATCATTAAAAGAAGAATGCAAGTGGATATCATTTCTCAGAATTAATCTCCATAGGAATTGAACTGTACGAAAATCCAGAAAAGGTGCTACTAAGTGCTAGAAACAAATCATACCAGCTGTCTCAGCAGGTTAGTTTTTAAAGCTTTCAAAATGGAGATAAATGGTGACATTATCGGATTCCCTCTGGTAGTTCCACTGGGAGTCTTCCATGACCAGAAAGCTTTCCTAATGGTTTGGAGCAACACTAACAATCAATTTCCACTCGACCATAATGTCCTACTAAAGCGTCCAAACAGAATTCTTATATAATGAGGAGCAAAGCTAGATAGAATTGTAGGCACCCAAACTAATGTCTTAAACTTGCCCCTTAATGGCACCTGAAATAAATGAGGTTTATGCAAGACCTCTGAAGCATAAGCAGTTTTTAGGCAAGTTAAAAGCCAATCTAATTGCTGAGTTCAGTAGGGTCCCTAACCTTCTCTACCTTTAGATGTACCCACTAATAAAACATTTCCATAATCAAGTACTGATAATCACTCTTACAATACTTAAACAATGTTTCTCAGATAAGGAGTTGTGTTTTGCGTGAAAGTTTCAAACGGTAACAGTATGCTTTCATGGGCTAGGGGAATAGTGTTTATAAATGGATATCGCTACTTTCAGACCCACGCGAAACCATCCTCCTCGGAGAGGGCCAAGGGGGGCATTTTGACCCTAATTCGGAATGATTTACCGGTAAAAGTTAAAGAGAACGCCCAATCAAATTTGAACTTCCATATCCTTATGCTGGAGGTGCAACAGGAAGGGATATGGCTATTAATAAACTTTTATAATAAAAGATTTGGCCCAAACCTGCACTTAATTGTGGGAGAGGTTGATAAAGCAATAGATAACATTGCACGTAATATTAAGAGCGTGAATGTAAATGTTATATGGATGGGCGACTTCAATATACATCCTTGTGACTACAACACATTACCCATCTGTGGACTAGAGGTTATGGGGGGAAACTCAATATATCACTTCACACACAGTGAGTACGGCAACTGCCTAAATAGGTTATTAGCTTCCCTAAACATGGAAATCATTTGTGATCCAGACCCGCAACAGAAACTCCAGTGGGAACTTTCCATCGAAATGGGGTGGAGTCAACGATTGATTATATACTTTTAACATTTCCCCTTAGCACAAGGGCTGTCAAGGTAGAAAACTCCTTTTCAACTTTCAGCGACCATGCCATTCTATCCACAGAGCTGAAGGTACCTATATGGGACACTCAAAACCGTAACTATGTTGAAATGGGGTTCCGCTGAATTTGGTTCATATCGATAAAATGAAGACGATCCCAGAAATTATACTAAATACACAAGACAATATACTATTGTGTTTAGACCCAGAAGCTGAGGCAGGGGAAGTTGTGTTAGCTTTTTGTGATATTTTAGAAAAAATAAAATCGGCCCTCACACGAACAAAAGCGCCAAATAAAGCAAAAGGTAGGGGTTGGTTTGACTCACCGTGCACAAAAGCGAGGAAGGCTCTGATGCATGCTCTAAAAATTAGACCCAGAATCCCGGAACAAATAAAAATACTGCGAGCCTCATACAAACTGGCACGGAAAAACAGAGAAAAAGTTATCACAGAGGACTTATGGGCGGATCTTGATAAGGCAGCCAGTACGCAAATAGACGTGATTTTTGGAAGCTAGTAAAAGCACCATAATTTTACAAATTCTAGCGTTTCCACAACAGATACAAACGTTGATGAGGAAGCATGGGTTTCCCATTTTGAGAACATGTTTGCTTTAAATTCTCACACCCCAACCTCCTCCGTGCCCTCAGAGCAAACGTGCCACGCACCTTTATTCTTTTCACTTACTGAAGTCAAAGTTGGGCTAGAATCATGCAGCATGGGAAAGGCCCCAGGACCGGATGGTGTCTCAATCGATTTCTTCCAAGGTGATCCAGATTCATGGGTACCACTCTTAACGAATGCCCTGAATAGCATAGCTTTGGTAGGCCCCCCTCATGGTCAACGGGGGTCATTGTCCCCATCTACAAAAAAGGAGAAATGGCCAACCCAAAGAATTACAGACCGATTTCCCTGCTGGACACAACATCAAAGCTCATGGGCTGCCTTCTCCTCTCCAGGCTAGAGGAATGGGCTAAGGATAACAAGATCTTAATCCAGGCCCATTATGGGTTTCGGCAGGGAAGGGGTACTGTGGATTAGTGCTTGAATTTAGCACTGACCATAGAAAAGTATACTAGAATGAAGGACAAAAAATGTACATGGCATTCATGGAGCTGAGCGCCGCATTCGACTGCGTGGTCCATGCTAAGCTATGGAACATAATGGAGACGATGGGGGTCGACCAAGCCATATTAAACTTTATTAGACAATTGTATCTAAACGCTGCGGCATCAGTCCGCTATACGAAAAATGGAGATTGCACGTGCCCTTTTAAAATTTCCAGGGGAGTAAGGCAGGGTTGCATCCTGGCCCCATTTCTCTTCTACATATATACAAATGAAGTCGAGAAAGCACTCACAGTGGCCACCCGGGATGTCCCTCTCTTTGACTCCCAACAGTTACCAATATTGGCTTACGTGGACAACGCAGTGTTAATTGCCAGAACAGGGCTTAGCTTACAACGGCTGATAACCGCATATGTCTCTTTTATGGATTAATTACAATTAAAGGTAAATCAAACTAAGTCTTTTGTGATAGTAGGTGGGGCAACAAAAAGAGATACAATGCTGTATTTTCATGCGGATGCTGAAAGAATAGAGATGGTGGACTCCTTCCCCTATTTGGGGGTTCTTTTTGATAAAGACCTATCATGGTCAAAGTTGATGGAAGGAAGGATGATGGTAATGGAGACTGGCATCACTTCTGTTAAATTCTTTGCTAGAAAACTGGACGCGAAACCCTTATTACTGATAAAATACATGTACCTGGCTAGAGTAAAGTCAGCAGCGACTTATGGGGCTGCGGTAGCGCCAACACCACTGCAAACCACTGAGAATGATTTCTTTAAATCTATAGTGGGTCTCCGTCTTTCCTCTACAAATTATATTCTACATATGGAATTGGGCTCGCCCTACATTTCAGACTCAATACAATTAGCCCCACTCCTTCTTTGGCATTCAATCTGGCGGAGAGACACAGTGACACTCACACAAACAAAAATAAAGAGTTGCTTAAGCATGGACAAGTGGAAGAGGTCTACGTGGCTCAGCTATGTGGAGACAGTATTAAAGGAGATTGGTCTCCCCGAACTTTTCAAGGACCCACTGGCTGGCAAAAAGGTATCTAAACAAAAGGTCACCAACATGTTCTTACTGATGTCAGCCTTATCGAAAGGAATATCACAAAGAGCAACACACTGTCTGTAGATCCTGCCTAAACCCCCATTAATAGAGGGGGGGTACTCTTATTTAGTGAATGTCACTAGGCCGCAATACAGATTTATATTATTGAGGTTCTGCACTAACATGATCCCTCTTATGTCAGGTTATCCGGAAAAAAACTATAACCATTCGGACTTAAGTGTGTGTCCCTGCGATAATTTCTCACCTCAAACTGAATTGCACTTAGTTTTATTCTGCAAGCTCTATGAGAAAGAAAGGAATGACCTCCTCAAACCAATTTTAAAGCAAGAGAATTTTAACCAGTGCCGGGTTGCAGTATATTTTTTACAATTTTTATCTGATCCCCTGGTTTGCTTTTCGGTAGCGTCATTCTTATGGGCCTGTATGAAAAAGAGGAGGGAGGAGGCGTTAACAGCAGTGAGCTTGTTAGATGATAATAAAACTACATAGTTTTAGCACATTAAATTATTTTAATGTATTAATGTCTTTATTCTAGAATCATTGATGAATTATTTGTTGTTTTTTTTAAATTTTATGACGATGTATTTATCTGTGCTTTTATGATCATTTTCACTTGATCGAATAAAGATTGACATTGAAAATTGAATTGCTGAGTTGAGTAGGGTCCCTAACATTCTCTACCTTTAGATGTACGCACTAATAAAACATTTCCATAATCAAGTACTGATAGTCACTCTTACAATACTTACACAATGTTTCTGAGATAGGGAGTTGTGTTTTGCGTGAAAGTTTCAAGTGGTAATTCAAGGAAAGTACCATCTTATTTATTTGATGGTTCATAGAGAGCTAGCCTTTGAAATAATGTCTTTCACCACAACCTCATTTGAACATACGCGAAAGGTGACGTAAATATTTCTTCTATTTTTCAACTTGTAGTCAGAAATTCCAGTTTGGATGCGTTTTGGATGTGTCTTGTTTATCCTTTGAACCTTTTTGTCTAGTCACACTAGGATCCTTAGAGAGGCTCAGTGTCATCAGTGTAATACTGAAAACTGAGTTTTATGTTAGACAGCAACTGATGCTTTAGTTAAATATAGATGTTAAAAATAACTGGAGATAAATGAGAACCTGTGGAATTCATCTGCATACTGTCATTCAGTCAGCTAATTCCTTACCTACTATTACTCAAGAATTTATCTCTGTAAGAAACAAGTTCTGCCATTTTGGGGATGTCCTTCTCACCCCAGTGACCCCACGCAACTGCCAAAGGTGTTGAAAACAGCTGAAAGATCAAGTAACATCAGAAGCAGTGGGTCCTCTGTCTTAAGGAAAGCAATCTGAACGTTAACAATGCCGAATCAGAACTTTGATGTGTACAAACGTTCAACTGTATCTTCAAGAATATTATTTGCTTTCACTTGTTTCTGAAGTTAGCCACCTTTTCCAAGACCATAACCAGTGAAGAAGAATATTTGAATGTTGATGAGCTGGAGACTCTCCAAGCTCTTTTTTAAGAAGTGGTGTGACCCGGGAGGCATAACTGGCAAGATGGCTGCACAGACATGTCAGTGCTGTGCTCCAAGGGCCCCACGCATATCTATCAGCATCCTGAGTCCATTGTGCGGTGAATGGACCGCAAAACATCTGAAACTACACCGTGCACTGACAAGGAAACGGTGACGGGTCTGAGGAGCCGCCAGAAAGCCTGCAGTATGATGAACGGCAGCTCCATCGTGGTGGATACAAGATGGCAGGCCCGAGCGCTGTGACTGGAGGTAGTGGACGGACCTCCTGGTCTGCCCAGAAGAGGAAGCAGTGAGCCGAGGGACAGTCTGAGACAAGAGTGAGTCCTGAGGTGGCAGTTGGTATGAACCAGGGGCAATCCGGACAGCAGCGTCCTGGTGCTGGAGTGTTTTGTTCAGATGCCCTGGAGAAATGCCGGCAGCCCAGGCCTGCCGGTAAACCTGGGTAGGGCCTGCAGAGCAGGGTGAAGCAGCCCCCCAGCGAGTGGCTGGGGCAACGAGCAGTAGAAAGGAAGCCTTGTGTGTAATGAGGTGGAATTGCCCGGGGCTGAGGAGAAGGCGACTGGGCCGAAGCCTTGGATAGCGGGAGCAGCACCATGGGAGCCCATGTCGGAGAGGCAGAGCGTAGCTGGGCCAGCTGAGGAGACACTGCGGAGGGGATTGCCCTCCCATCCTGTCCTGTTGTTGCTGACAGGGCCGCATTGAGAGGAGCTGAACAGCGCGATGGTGGGAGTGCGGCAATGCCCCAAATGGTGACAAGAGGCAGGGGCCAGAGACAATAGTGTGAATAGTTGGTGGCGGTGAGACCTGCTCGGGGGACTCGAAGGACAATGATGAAGGAGAAACAATAGAACTGTGACAGACAGTAAGGGGGAGCAAACTGGCTGCTGGTGACCTCTGGTGGGGGAGGAGGGGCTGTGACCATTAAGACACCCCCAGAGCACAGCAAATAACGGACAAGGGGACCCTGGCTATAATTAGGACCCTGAGGAGAACCTGAGGGAAACCCAAGAGTTTGGACACTGCTGTGGCCCCCTGTGCAGCAGACGGGAGCCTACCCAACCACAGAGACACAAGCCCCTGGGGGAGACCACTTGACAGGAGCTGTGAGGCAGTTGGCCGCCACGGCAGAGGCTAATAGTGGACAAAGCGAGGGTGGGAGCCATGTGTTGCCAGGAGACCTGACGGATTGCTTGGCCTTGGCCGTGTGACTGCCCCCAATGCCAGTCAGGGACCCACAGCGGCACGCCTACACTGATCCGTGGGACCTAGAAGTTGTGAGTAGTGGGCTCTCTCCACCATGGGCAAAGACCAACCCGTTAAAGCTTCCCAGCAGGCCCACATGGAGCAATACACGGGGGAACCCACCGAACACAGGAGGTGGAGGAGGGCATACCACTAAGCAGCGCGATGACCCAAATGGGTTGATGGGAGCACAGATCCTAGCTGCTATAGAACATTCCCAACAGACACTGAAGGCCCTGGTGGGTTGTCCCTACAGCAGACATCTGACATCGTATTTATACAAAGCCATTGAGGAGGATCAGCCACATGCTCTGCCGGTGGCCAGATGAAAGTGGGAGGAGACCTTGGCGGAGTCACTGAAGAATGGAAGAATACATTTTGCATTAGTGGAGCAGGTGGCGAGCAACGCTCGCTTTAGGCTGATTCACTTTCATTTTTTACATTGCACATATATCATCCCAGAATTAATGCCCACGATGTGCCTATAGAGTCTGCCGGCCAGCGCTAGTTGCGGAGACCCCATGGCTGGGTTCTTACATATGACGTGGGCATGTGGCCCAGTCCAGGAATATTGGAAAGAGAAAGTCACAAATCTGGCCAGAACAACAGCCATCTCCATAGACACCACAATACGTCATTGTCTGCTGGGGCTTATTCTGCGGCTGAAACAGGGAAAAATAAGGTATTGCTTTGTCTCTCTGGGTCTGGAGCAGGGCAAGTGTAGACTGGCGATCTCTGGCTGTCCCCTTGAGCCCCTGCATATGCTGCATGGCCCAAGGACACCAGAGAATGCAATTCGGTAGAATAAAGGCGAATTAGGTAGGGGCACACTGATGAAGGGGTGGAAGATGACTTGCAGAAGTGTTGAATACCTTTCCTGAACCAGAAGGGGAAATGGGAGCTGTCGGTTAATGGTGTAGACCGGCAGCAAATGTTACTGAGGTTGGGGCATGTATCAAGGCGAAGCCGCTCCAGCAGCCACGGACACACTCGCTGTGCAGAAGATGCTGCAACGGACAAGCAGCATTGGCATTGTTATTGTACCCAGTGTGTGTTTACAGAGTAGGTGGGGTGGTCTGTTGTTGGGTATTATTACAAATGGGTTTTTATGTAACCTGCCGCCTGGGTTCAGGCAGGACCAAAACTCCAATAAAGATATAAATTTAAAAGAAAAAAAGAAGAAGTGGTGTGACCCGAACTTCCTTTAGCATAGCAGGAATAGTTCCTTCTTCAAAAGAATGTCTCCACATACCCTGATTATATGGAGTCAGTACTTTATTGCCCTCCTTAATAACCCTGGAGGGTTGAAGGTTAGCCTCCTTCGCGGTGATCTAAAGAAGCCAAGGAATATTAGAAATCAGATGATAAGTGGAGTAAGTCAAGATCCTTGCAGGCCAAAGATTAGCTGAATCCTTCAAGATCTAATGAAGCCAAAGAGTATTAGAAATCTGCAGTGTTCTAGCCTTTCATCGAATGTTGCTCTTGGTGTTCTATTGTGATGTTCTAAAAAGAACCCAGTTTTGAATTCTTAGTAGACAGTTATCGTCCTATGAAGTTGGCTGCTGCGCAGCACCTGTGCCACAATAAACCTCTTTAACTTCCACTTAAGTTGGTGGTGTGGACATTATTACTACAGAAAACGTGGCAACGAGGGCACAGGTGCATGCAGGACCCGCGGGGGGGGGGGAAAAAAGAGAATTTGTATTTACCAGAGCGACGTCGTAGAGGATCTTCAGCGGGTGGTCTGTTTCTTGCTTCTGGCTGACGAGATGGGTGCTCGTTGAGGACGCAACGGCTTGTGCTTTGGAGGTACTGTTTGGATTTTTGTGGCGTTTCGGTGGCAGCGCAACAAGGGCGAAGGAAAGCTCTTCGAGATCGTGATGTCAGTGCGCGCGCATCCTTGAAGTTAGCGTTCCAGTATACAACCGGCGGACATCTTGGAACTAGAAGCGCAAGTATTTTTCCATACGTAACGTTGTGCATGACTTGTGCAACGTAGGCGCCATCTTAAGTGTGCTTTTACACTAAACGGAATTAGACATACGCTTCAGTTGTTATTATTGTGCACGCAACGTAAGCGTCATCTTCGCACGCTACGTAAGCCCCATCTTAGGTGTATGGAGATAATCGCCTCGATCACTTACGCTATATTCAAGCGTGGAGTTAAACGACATCACTAAATACGTGTGTACACGGTGATACACACACACCTGTTTTTATCTTTGAAGCCGCAAACGTGCGAGGCGGTGAGTGTGTACACGGTGACACACACACACACCTTAAGCGAGGATTGCGACAATGTTTTTTTATACCACGGACAGCGTTGAGGAAATCCCAGGGAAGCGTGCATCTTCGGTGACACGCACACCATGTTCAATATCTCTCGTTCTTGTTTAAAAAATGCGTAGTAAGGTATTTTCTTTGTGTCTATTGAAGAATCTCTCTATTTGTTGAGGTTGGTAACACAGACTTTGCGCATTACAGAATATTCATTGCTAATTGATCCTCATTGGACACTCATTGGGGCATATTTGGACACTCATTGGGACATATATATAAAAAATATTTTTGGGGTTTATTAGGAAGTTTGGATACTACTGACAATGTTGGATGTGTAAAATATTGTCATTTATTTATTTATTTATTTTTAGTTTGTGTTTAACTTTTTCTGGGTATCTACTGTAATAACAAACATGCAAGCTGTTACTCCCCCTCCACCTTTCCTTGAGGTGCCAGGTGAACCACCTATTGTTTGGAAAAAATGGTATGATGCCTTTACTACTTATCTGGGAGCTATAGGGGCTTCACGTTACAGAGCCAAGAGAAAGAAATATCTTTTATTACACACACTTGGGTTTGAAGTACGTTCTATTTTCAAACATCTTCCACCTTTAGTGCGTACTCCAGAAGAAGAAGACATTGATGAATTTGTAGAAACAGTGAAAAAGTTAGAATTGCGCTTTGACATTCAACCAAGCTTCGTTGTAGTTAGGCACAAGTTTTTCAAGAGAGAGCAGAGGCATGGGGAAAAAGTTGAAGATTTTATTTCTGTTTTGCGAATGCTGAGTGCGGAGTGTCAGTTTGAGACTTTTAGAGATCAAATGATAAGAGATCAATATATTTGTAAATGCACAGACAAAAGTATCCAGCAGAAATGACTATCTTTAGGTAATCCTACGTTTGAGGAAACAGTACGTGTTGCCAATAGTATTGAGTTTTCCAAATTATCTGTTAAAGAACTAGAAGAAAAGTTACTTTCAACAACAACTAAAGATGATTGTGTGAATGTTATGAAAGTTAAAGAAGGTAAAAACAATGTGACTACACGTACAGAAAATAGGTTTTTCAAGCAGACCAATATCTGCTTTAAATGTGGCAATTATCCACATTTTAGATCGGGCGTGCTTGTCCTGCTAAAAACGTTACCTGCAGACTGTGTGGGAAGTTAGGACACTTTGCCAAAGTGGGTCAGAATGCGAAGCGTAATTTAACGCATGTTCAAGACAACAAACAAAATGGGACTCTTTCGTCTGTTGCTAATGTGGGTGTGTCTGAATTCACGCAAGATGATTTGAGTAATATTCAAGATGATTTAAGAGACATGGTGGTTGTTGTGGGAGATTTGTGCAGTGGTTCGAAATTGCCCACAGAATATGTTGATCCATACATTGATATAGGAATTGGTGATAAAGTTGTGTGTTTGTTAGTTGACTCTGGAGCGAGGATAACTATGTTAACTCAAGAACTCTTTAATGAAGTTTGGGGAAATCGTGAATTACAACCACCAGATAGTCTTATGAGAGTAGGAAAATTGAGCTTGCAGGATATTTTGAGGACATGCTGGAGTTTAGAGGGAGAAAGATTTTTGGAAAAATTTCGTATCCATCAAAGGGTTGAATATTCTCAGATGGTTTCATCAAGGTTTGTTTAAGATAGTACTTAGGCCAGGCACTAAGGATCCTATTTCTGTTGTCCAAACAGATGATTTTGTGGACAAATTGGTGGAACGTTTTCCGTCTGTTTTTGGTGATGAACTTGGTGAGGTGAAAGGATTTAAGCATACTATAAGAGTGAAAGACAATGCCATTCCGGTTAAACACAGATTGAGAAATGTATCATTTAGTGTTAGGGACCAGCTGGAACAAGAACTTAATGGCCTTTGCAGGAAAGGGATTATAGAGCCAATTGAGTCATCTCTTTGGCTTTCTCCCTTGGTCGTTGCCAAGAAGAAAAATGGCGATCTTCGTGTAAGCGTGGATTTGCGCTGTCTTAATAAAAATATTTGGGTGGACTCGCATCCCCTTCCAAAAATTCCTGACATGTTGTCCTTGATAAATGGGTCTAAGTGGTTTAGCAAGCTGGACTTAGCTTCGGCTTATCATCAAGTCGTATTGGACCCATCTTCCAGGCATCTTACTGCCTTTATTTCTCCCATCGGTTCTTTTCAATACTGTTAGGTTACGCGGATTTGTACTGCGCACAGCTGCCCCGGCTAAGGGGCGTCCCGGCGCACGGCAAGGTACCACGCAACAACCACTGGAAACACAACAGCTAAGAAATGTCAAGATGAATTTAAAATAAGAAAGTTTTGATCGCCCTACGAAAGGACAGAAGATCCTCCGACAACCGAATCCCCACCGGAAGGGAGTTCCACAGTTCGGCCGCTTTGACCCGAAAAGACCGGCCACCAACGCGGCACAGCTTGTATCTAGGGACAATGGTGAGAGCTTGGCCCATAGATCTCAGGTGCCGAGTAGGGACGTACCAGGTCAGAAGGTCCATCAGAGTTTGAGGAGCCGTGCCCTTTAAGATCTTAAAAGCTAAACAGAGTACTTTGAATTGAACTCTGGCTCTGACTGGCAGCCAATGTAGAGCTTTCAGAGTACTAGAAACAGGACAGAAGCGGGGGAGACCCACAATTGCCCTAGCCGCAGCGTTCTGCACTCGCTGAAGGCGGGTAAATTCGGCCTGGTTAACACCCACCAGGAGAGAGCTGGCATAGTCCAGGCGTGACATAACAGTCGCCTGTATAACCAGCTGCCGGGTGCGTGAATCAAAAAACGTTAGGACTGGGCGCAGGGACCGGAGGATTCCAAAACAACAAGCTGCCGTTTTCTTAGTGTGCCCCTCAAAACTGAGAGTGGGATCCATCCACACTCCCAGGTTCTTCAGTTCCGTCACCGGGAGGGGGGCCGGCCCAAGCTCCGGAGGCCACCACCTATCTCCCCAGAGGTCCACCCGTCTACCGACGATCATGACCTCGGTTTTCTTCGCGTTGAGCAGGAGGCAGTTGGTCTCCATCCAGCTTGCCACCGCCCTAAGTCCACTCTGAAACTTGGGAGCATCCTGATCGACATCCCCGCTGATCGTAACCGCTAGCTGAGTGTCATCGGCATATGACACCATGGTCATACCCCATTGCCTGACAACCTCAGCCAGCGGTCTCACGTATATGTTAAACAACGTGGGACTCAGCGAGGATCCCTGCGGTACTCCCTGCTTCAGAGGATGGAACTTGGACTGGAACGGTGGCACTGCAATGCTGAAGAAACGATCCTCGAGGAACGACCGAAACCACTGGAGGGCAGACCCACTCACTCCTATCTCCACCTGTTGCATGCCATTCGGATTGGCTTCTGCGGCAGCGGTCTTTCAGAGGATCATGTCCAATCTTTTGAAAAACATAAAAGGTGTGGTTGTCTTTCAGGATGACGTTTTAGTCCATGGTCCCTCTTGTGAATCACACGATAATACTATGTTTAGAGTACTAGAAGCTTTGCGGAATGGTGGAGTGATTTTGAAGAAAGAAAAGTGTGTTTTCAGGACTCAAAAAGTGGAGTATTTGGGTCATGTTTTGTCTGAACAAGGTGTAGAACCGAGACCAGGTCTTGTTAAGGCTATAGTTGATAGTTCCCCTCCCAAAGACAAAGTTGGTCTGAAATCTTTTATTAGCTTATGTGAATTTTATTCACGATTTATACCTGACTATGCTCAAGAGGGAAGTTCCTTTTGTTTGGGATGTTAACTGTGATTCTGTTTTCACATGGATTAAGTAGCAACTAGTAGGCACAAAAATACTCAAACTTTTTTGATCCCAATGTTATGTGCACTATTACAGTGGATGCTAGTGGGGTAGACTTGGGATTTGTTCTCACTCAGAAGGTTAATGGTTCAGAACAGACCTTGGGCTATGCCTCTAGAGTTTTGCCTGGAACAGAATTCAATTTGCTGTTATTAAGAGAGAACTTTGGTGGTGGGCTATAAGAAAATTCAGTCCTTACATTTGGGGTAAACATTTCCAGTTAAGAACTGATCATAGCCTGTTAGTTTCCATTCCCTCTGGAGACAAATTGAAAGAACATACCCCTAGAATTGCTCGTCTTTCTACTAAGTTGTTACAGTATGACTTTGAAATCATGTATATTCCAGGAAACAAGAATATTAGGGCGGATTACTTCTCTAGACATCCTCTGGTTAACGAATGTGAGAATGATGGTGAGGAAGATTATGATGATGAAAATTGTTTTGTTGCGTCTCTTGATTTGGATGACATGGGTTCTATTAGTGAAGCTGAGTGGAGGGGAAACATCCTTTACAACGCAGCTTTTACCACGCAGTGCCTTTACGACGCAACTTTTACAACGCAAACCATTACAACGCATTGCACTAGGGGGCCCTCTAGGATAGGGAATAGGTTTAATTTACTATCCAACACCTTCCCTACTATCCACGGGGACTGGAGTTGGAATAGTAAATTAAACTATTCACTATCCAGCGCCCCAAAGCACTATGCGTTGTAAAGGCATGCGTTGTAAAAACCGCGTTGTAAAGGCATGCGTGGTAAAAGCATGCGTTGTAATGTCATACAACCTGAGTGGAGGGAGCAACTCTCTAAGGATGTTCTTCTTGGAGAGGTCATTAAGTGTGTGAGGAATGGTTGGCCAAGAGAGAAAAATGTTTATTATTCTTTACAAACTTTTGTGAAAGTTGGTCATGAACTTTCTGTTGAGGGCGGATTGATACCTCCGGATGTGCTTAGAGTTGGAATTGTGAAGGGAGCTCATGAAGGTCATCTGGGTAAAACCCTTACTAAGAGAAGGGTTGACTTGGTTGTTGAGGAATGTGTGGTGTGTTCGAGTGCAGAGAAGAGTCTTAAAATACGTTCTCCACCTCTTCAACCTGTTTGTCTTCCTGACAGACCCTAGGAGAAAATCGGGATTGATTTGGTTGGACCATTTTATCTACTGCCTTCCACCTCTAGGTTTGCTATAGTGGCCATTGATTATTATTCGAAATGGCCAGAGGTACGGTTCATAAGTGACCCTAATTCGAAAAATGTGATCGATTTTTTGAAAGATTTATTCTTACGTGAAGGTTTTCCCTCTACTTATGTGAAGAAAATGGAGGCAGCACCAATCGCAAAGTAAGTTGCAAGAGACCAACATTTTTGCAAAAATAAATTTTTCTTTTTATTTTCGTTTCGTGCACAGGACAGCCAACGCGTTTCGCTCCCCAACCATGGGAGCTTCATCAGGGCAGAATATAATAGGTTGATTTCCTCTATCAATTTAGTATGGATGAAGAAAGCAGGATGCACCACTGTAATGGTACAAATATTTACTATCCAGAAGGTTTCATGAAACGTCGAGACGAAAAGGCAGTCCTTGATAAGCTGCTTTCGTAAATAGCTCAGACAACGGTGTGCGAACGTAACGACCCCCGGCAGATTTTGACAAACCTGTACTTATGTGAGTGATAACAGGGTGCAATTTGTCAGTCAAGAATTTAATTTGTTCCTAAGTCACTCTAAAAGCGCTCTTTATCATCCACAACCAAACGGTTTAGTGGAGCGCATGAACAGAGTGTTAAACAACTGTGTGCAGTGGACTTTATCTCAGAAGTGTAATGTACAAAACGCTGTTAGATCCATGTTATGGTTCTGTCGTACCACGCCTCATTCTTCCACAAAGGTGTCTCCTTATGAACTGCTCCGAGGAAGGAAATCTTGTTTGAAGATTTGTCCTGGATAGATGTCACAAAGGGTGAAATTAAATTCCTTAGGAAATGTGGATGAGATAGTGAGACACAATGTGACTCAGGCTCAAGCAAAACAAAAATTGTTATTTTTTTTTTTTTTTTTTTTAAAACCTTTATTTGAGCAAGCAGAAATGTACAAGGATGGGCCTACAACCACACGGGCCAGCCGCTAAAAAGGAGTAGACACATATCACATATGCCCGCAGAGGTAACCGTCAATCAACAATGCAATACTCCACATTATATACAGGACCAAAACAGGTTTTATATATATGAAAGAACAAACATACAGAAAGGCGAGAGTGTATCACTGAAGGTCAGCCCAAGGGACGCAAGGGGGGGACAGCAGCGGAGGTGCAGTAGTAATATCCTAAGCACTAAGGAGTATGGAGTGGGGGGGGGGGGAGGGGGGCAGAGATCAGGAAGAAGAAGGGGGGAAGAGCCGGAGACACCAGCTCAGTCCCTATATGAAGATTCCGGGAACGCTAGCCTAAGGAGATAGGGTAATCTCGATAGTGTCCACAAGGGGAGGAGTACAAATGTCGCCACGGTATTCGTTCCATTGACCCCACACCTTCACCCATGCCCTGGGTCTACCCGTGGCCACATAGACAGTTTTCTCACGGAACATGGACCAATCCATATTATCCTCCCATTGCGAGAGGGCAGGGGGCCTGGAGGCCCCCCAGAGTTGCGCAATATCTCGCTTCGCAATCATATAGCCCAGGGTGGCCCATCTAGTCTGTGCCACCGAATAGTCCGTGGGCTCCCAAACATTCAAAAGACAGCGACGAGGTTCCGGTCGCAAGGATATCCCCGTCACCACAGTCATCAGATCAAGCACGGCCACCCAATAAGCAGCCACCATCGGGCACTCCCAAAGAATATGCAGGAAAGTAGCACGCAAACCACATCCACGCTTACACAGTCCATCGGAGGAAAAGCCCATCACCATCAGTCGCGGTCCCGTCACGTACACCCGATGAAGGATCTTCAATTGGACCAGACGGAGTCGAGCCGGTATAGCCACCTCCTTCGGAGAGGAGAGGGCCGATTGCCAATCCTCATCATCAAGTTCCAACCCATCTCCCATCCACTGTTCCCGAAGTCGGGCCAATAAGTCAGTCCGATTGTTAATCAACTTTTTATAGATCAGGGAGATAGTGCTATCAGGAAGATGTTCGTCAAGGATACGGTCTTCAAGTGGGGAAGAGTCAGGCGGAATCTCACCAGGAGCAAACACCGAAACCAAAGCGTGCCTGATCTGTAAATAACGAAAGAATTCCCGACTACTCAGGCCGTAGTCAGCCTGGAGGGCCTGAAACGGGCGCACAGAACCCTTAGAATATACATCCCCCACTTTAGAGATCCCAATCAAGTCCCAACGGTGAAAACCCTTGGAAGACCAAAGACCGCCCAGACGTTCTGAAGCATAAAGCGGCGTCGCCAACGTCAAGCGATCCTCCCAGCCCAGGCTCACATTCGCAGCACGCCACACTGTCAAAGCAGTCAAAGTAGGTCCCACAAGATGGCGCCCAGCGGAGCGAGAATAGAGCACTCTATTAAAGTCACCTCCCGGAAGCTGAAGTTTATCCATCTCAAACGCCGGATTACGACCCGGAGAGAACATAGCGTGATTAATAGCGGACAGATGGGAAGCCCAGTAGTATCTCTTAATATCGGGGAGTGCCATGCCCCCATCGTACCACGGGATGGAAAGTTTCGCGAGAGCAATGCGCGGTCGCCCATCCCAAATAAGTTGCCTCTGAAGGCTCTCAATCTCCCGAAAATAGGTCTTGGGGATAGGATCATAATAATTCTGGAGAGCGTAGAGAAACCGCGGTAGTGACATCATCTTAAACAGGGCCGCCCGACCCAGTGGAGACAGGGGAAGTTTGCGCCAGCGGGCAACGTCCAAACGGAGCCTAAGCAACGGGGGAAGGAGATTACGATCAAAACGAAGGGACGGATCCAAGGTAACGAAAACCCCCAAGTATTTGAAACCATCCCGGACCACCTGAAGAGGAAGTCTACTCGGCAACGGAGGCAAGATACCAGATAAAACGTATACACAGGATTTAGACCAGTTGATGACGAGGCCTGAGTTAGCGCCAAAGGACGCAAGAACGTCAAATAAAACAGATAAAGACTTGCGAGGAGAAGTAAGATACAAGAGGATGTCGTCCGCATAAAGCGAGACGCGGTCTTCGAAGTCCGGGGCCCAACGAATACCTTTAAGGGACGGTTCCCAACGGAGCCAGGCCGCCAACGGTTCAAGAGCGAGCGCGAACAACAGAGGGGACAAGGGGCAACCCTGACGGGTACCCCTGCCCAAGGAGAAGGGGGCCGACACTCTACCGTTCACTACAACTTGCGCCAGAGGTTCCGCGTACAACAGCCTAACCCAGCTAATAAACTCGCACCCGAATCCAAATTTCTCAAGTGTCGCCCATAAACAGGGCCACTCCACAGTATCAAAGGCCATGGAGGCATCCAGGGACGCCAAAATGGCCGGTTCAGTCAAAAGCCCCGCCCTCGCCAGCGCGCCGTGGAGGCGACGTAAATTCAGAGCAGTGTTGCGATGCGGGATAAAGCCAGATTGATCCGGATGGACCAACTCCCCAAGAACCGAAAGGAGACGGGTCGCCAAAAGTTTAGCCAACACCTTAGGTTCAACATTTAATAGGGATATGGGCCTATACGAGGAACAGAGGTCACGCGGTTTACCCTCTTTGGGAATGACGACGATCGTCGCCAGACGCTGATCATAAGGAAGTATGGTCCGCTCACGAGATTCTAGAAACATGGCGCGGAGATACGGCGCCACCTTATCGGGGCGTAATTTGTACAACTCAATAGGCAAACCGTTCGGGCCCAGTGCTTTGCCCGAACGGAGCGATCGAACTGCATTGGCTATCTCATCATTCGTAAAAGGGGAGTCCAAAGCAATACGGTCCAAGTCGGTGACACAGGGCAAAGTGATATCACGCAGAAGAAGGCGGGAGTCGGCAACATCCCTCACAGACACGGGAGCATATACCACACGGAAATATTCCGCAAAACGATCAACAATGGCGGTCGGATCAATCACATTCTCACCACTCGCAGACTGAATCACGGGCACCACACGATTAACTCTTTCTTTCTTGTCCAACCACGCTAGGAGTTTGCCCGCCTTGTCACCCACATCGTACAATCTGCCCTGCTGCTCACGAAACATCACCCTTGCAGCGTCAGTGACCAGAGATTTATATGCAAACTGTTTTAGACCCAGGGCATGGAGTTTCTCAGGCGTGACACCAGATTCCAACTCGTCCTCCAAAGCAGAGATCTCCCCCTCAAGGTCCACCACCTCCTTCCTCCCTGCCCTCTTAGCTTCAACAATCAAGGAAAGGGCCTGTCCACGAATCACAGTTTTAAAAGCTTCCCACAGGGACACAGCCGAAGAGACCGACCCCTCATTTTCCAGGAAATATGCATCCATGGACTTGAGCAAGAGGGTACGAGTCTCAGGGGAGGAAAGATACCAAGGGTTAATGGGAGCCACTCGGCCCGCCGCCTCTACCCCAACCTCGAAACGAAGCCAGAGCGGCGAGTGATCAGAAATACCCCTCGGCAAATGTAAAATCTCGCGAACCGCCGATGATTGGGCTGCGGGCATCAGGAAATAATCCAGCCGGGACAGACTGCCATGGGCCCCAGAATGGAAGGTGTATTGGAGCTGAGTAGGATGCAACAGTCGCCAGCAGTCCACAAGGCCAAAGGTATCTAAAAACCCACCCAACCACTGCTGAGCCTGCGGGGTATCTCTAGGGGGATGGCGATCGTGAGGGCCGGAAAGCACCGAATTAAAATCACCGGCAAGAAAGAGAGTGCTATCGGGGAGATCTAACAAAACACGGCCCAAGTCAGTAAAAGTAGAGGCCTGCAAACCCGGGGGAACATAAACATTGAAGAGAGATAGGGTGCAGCCTTCATATCTACCCACCAGGACAGTATATCTCCCACGGTCATCATGAATCACCTCATCGATAGCCAGGGGGAGGGAGGTTCGAACAAGAATACCCACACCCCTAGATCCGGAGGTAAACCCTGAGTGCGCCACAAGGCGGTAGCCCCATCTATTCATTGCATAACAAACATTACCAATCAAATGGGTTTCTTGCATGAAAACAATGTCCGGTGACAAACGTCGTATACATTTTAAGACCACACTGCGCTTAATACGATCTCCCAGGCCATTAACGTTCCAGGAAAGAAATTTCAACCCTCTACCCCCCATCCCAACCGCCCGAGCCAAGACCCCTCGTCCATGAGCTAGACATCAGAAACAGCAGCAAACACAGGAGCAACTCGCCTTGAAAACAACACACAGAAAAGAAAAAACTTCCCAACCCCCCTCCCCCAAACTGAAGAGAAACACCCCCCACCCTGCACCCCTGCAAAAAGCTAAAGAGCCACCCCAACCTGCAGTGTGCCTGTCGCCCAAGAACCCCTATTCTACACAAAGACCCCGGAGGAGGAAAGGTCTCCGTTCCATCCACCCCCCGACCTCAGCAAGAACAAAAATAACAAACGAAAGACAGAATGATCACAATGTAGAGGGACGCCGGCCAACACTCCTGAGAATGTATTCAAAATAAGACATAAGAGCCGAACAGTTAGATCTCCACACCACCTTCGGCACCACCAGGGTGAGCGGCGGAGTCTGTCTCAGGAGGACGGTCAGGCAATGAGTCCAGCCAGTCATTAACAGCATCTGGCCGATCAAAGAAAAGGGTACGTTCATTGTATTCAACCCGGAGTCTAGTGGGAAAGAGCATGGCGTAACGTAGGCCCCGATCCCGGAGACGTTTCTTGGCACCACGAAACTCCATACGTTGTCTCTGAACCTGTTGGGAAAAGTCCGGGTAAAAGTTCACCGTAGCATTCTCAAAGGCCACCGGGCCCTTCACCCGCGAGGCCTGCAGGATAGCGTCCCGGTCTCTATAATGAAAAAGCTTCGCTACAATGGGTCTCGGCGGGGCTCCCGGCTTGACTTTGCCCCCTGGAACACGATGTGCACGTTCCACCGTGAAAAATTTTGTGAGACCAGAAGGGGCCAAATGGTTCAAGACCAGATCCTCAACCAGGAGATCCACCGAGTGGGGTTCAGGGTTTTCCGGTACACCAACCAGGCGAACATTGCAGCGACGCGCCCTATTTTCAAAGTCCTCCAGGCGACGGGTCATGAAGTCGTTCCCCCGACGGAGATTTCCAATCTCTGTTTGGAGCTCCGAGACGTCATTCGTAAGGCTAGAGGATTTAATATCCAGTGATTGTACCCTCTCATTCGTCTTGCCGAGATCAGCACGAATCAGATTCACCTCAATAGCCACGGTGTCAAGTTTGTGGGCCAAGGCCTCGTACTGTAGGCCGATGGATTCCCTCACACCCGAGATGGCGCCCATGATATCCTGTAGGGAGGGCTCCGCCGACTCTTCCAAAATTCGTTCGGACGCTATACTAGAACCAGGCAGGGCAGCTCCGGGGGACCCCTTAGAATGGGTATAACGGTCCATGACATTTGATTGAACTGGAGCTCCGCGCAGAGGTGTTTTCGTCTTGCGCGTCTCTCTGTCCCCTCTGCCCGCCATTTTGAAGATGCGTCACAGGACAAGCCACCAGGTTCGACGGGCCCGACACCCAAAGTACAGGATCAAAAGTACATAAAAAGGGGGCACAACTCGGGTAGAGGTCGCCAAGCCAGCAAATAGGTCACATGAAAGCCCAACAGCCGATCTGCCTCCAAGTCTCAGTCGCAACACGACATCCACGTCCGTGGCCCAAGTCGGAACGGAATCGAAACCGAAACTTAGGAAGGGGGGACCCACAAGGCCAGATCTCCTGCCGTTGTTGTTCAATTGCAGGACGGCTACAGTACCGCACCCCGTCCCGGGCGCACCTCAAGGGCGGAGCCCAAAAGTTCAGAGCACCATATCTCAGGAATACGAGATCCAAATCGATTTCTGAAAAGTGCCAGGGTAATCAGCCAAACGTCCCCTACACGAATTCTTGCAAGAAATCAGGATTCAGCCAGGATAAAATGTCGGGAGCGGCGAGGGTCCGGAGAGCGCTGTGCTCAAGCGGCCATCTCGGATGCCCGCCAAGCTCCTCCTCCCAAAAATTGTTTTTTGATTCAAGGAAAAGAGCAATTTCGCAGGGTTTTGCTGTGGGTGACAAAGTTTGCATTAAAATACCTGTTCATAGAAGCAAAGGTGGTTTTAAATTCTCAGAGTGAATTTTAAGAACTGGTGGAATTTTGCAAGAGTTGTTAAAGTTACCAAACAATCTAATCATTCTTCCATTTCTGATGTAGTTGTTGGAAAAGATCGGCCTGTTCTTCTGATGCTTGTGCTGGAAAGGACGCATCTAATTGTTACTCTGATGTCTGTGGGGGTAATGATAGGTCCAACTTTTCTCTCTCTAATGAGAGATTACGGAGGAGTGGTCGTCATTGTTGTATTCCTGTTAGATATCGTTAATGTTTATTTCTCCATAATGCTTATGTACTGAATGTATCTTTATGTGCAGCTGGTTTTGTTTCTTTTTCTTTTTGTTTTCTTTTTATGTTTCTTTATCTGTTTTCCTGTTTTGAATTTATTGTAGGAAAGAGGATAATGTAGTGTTCTAGCCTTTCATGGAATGTTGCTCTTGGTGTTCTATTGTGATGTTCTAAAAAGAACCCAGTTTTGAATTCTTAGTTGACAGTTATCGTCCTGTGAAGTTGGCTGCTGCGCAGCACCTGTGCCACAATAATACTCTTCAACTTCCACTCAAGTTGGTGTTGTGGACATTATTACTACAAAATCAGATCATAATTCCAGGGGTCAAGAACCTCTGAGCACTTTTTTTTTCAGAAGTGATGTTACCCAAGCTTCCATTATCGCTGTAGGAATAATGCCTTCTTCAAAAGAATTTGTATTGCACTCCCTAATGTCTGTGGAAGTATATGAATACCATGAACAGCTTTAAAAATGTAATACCGATTGTGATTTAATCTAGAGACATAGCTCCTAAATTAAAAGGGTATGACATTTACAATCAGCTTTGACTTTCAACATTGGCTCGTCATTAAACAAGATTTTGGAGCCGATTAATTTAATTTTGGATTGAAAATTAGGCTTAACAGCGTTGGTCTATTGTGATGGCATTTCAGCAATGAATTCTAAGGGGTAAGGATTTGCCATCGCCTTCAAAACCTGGAAAACGACCTTAGCCAAATTGTCTGGGTTTCTGATTTAATCTTTTTTTGCAGACATAATTGCCTTTTCATATGGTATCTGAGCACTTATCAGCTCTGGTTTCAGGGCTTCATATGTAAGTAAGTAATAAGCTTTATTTCGATATAGAAACATATCATAAAAGCAAAACATGACAGCATAAAAACAATAGTCGAAACAAAGCAATTTTACAGTTCGTAGTACCGTTAAACATTCATATTTACACAAGAAAAACATAAAATGTATACAGAATGAAAAAGAGACACTCTACTGTAACATCAGTTGTTTGGCAGATCTTATGCGCCAAGCCCAGCCTAGGAATTTAGCCAGACAAATAGCAAAAAAAGGTCTTGTATCTGAGAGCAATATTCTTATAGCTTCCAGATGTGAGCGGGTTCCCAGGCTCCTGCAAAGAGGCTTCAACCACCTCCGTCTAGGGGCCCTATAAACTTGACACTCAAATAAAAAGTGTGCAACAGATTCAATTTTTAACTCACAGAATGGACAATGCGGTACAGTTTGGAATGGTAGTTTCCAGGTAGAGGTAAACTGACATAAAGGTAAGACCCCAACCCTGAATTTAAAATATAATGCCCTGTCATGTGAGCTGTGGATCAAATTCAAATATGGTTCTCTGGAGGGGATGTCTTTAACCATTAAGAAATTTGCAACAGATTTTGGATGATTTGAATTAGCTAGTCTCTCGCTATCCACCCAAGACCAGTAAGCCTTCTTCAGTTCTTGTTTGGGAGGTGCTGTTTTATTTTCCCACGCAGCTCCTAGACCAAGTTTGTACAATGCCCTCTTGACCTCTCTGAGCCAGGCGATCTTATGCCAGCCAGGTAAGGACAGCACATCTTTTAGGGCATCTGCATAACTGTGGAGCTCGGGGACGTTCCAGATTCTAGACCATAGCAGTAAGGGGCGTAATTTGGCTTGCTCGCAGATTGGACGAGAACCTGCGTCAAGCAGGATGGGGATTGTGGGGGTGCTCTGGGGAAGCCTCATCAGATCTTTATGGAATTTATTTTCTAGGTGGGCCAAAGTATCCACTCTCTGGGTACCCCAAAGTTCGGCACCATACAGTGCTGCGCTCACAACCCTACCCCTATAAATATCAAGAAGTGCCCCAATAGGTTTTATAGAGGAAGCACGCTGCTCTTTAAGTAAAGCACCAACTACCCTCTTATGGGTTAGGAACACTTTTTGGTGATGGGCCTTCCAGCTCATACTATCACAAAGACGTATGCCCAGATAGTCAAATTCTCTGACCCGTTCTAATGTAACAGAGTCAAGAGTGGGGGGTTTAACAGATTTCTTAGGCGGGTTAAGGACAAGAAATTTGGTCTTGCCAATATTTATGGCCAGACCTCTGATGTCACAGAAGGCCTTAAAGCTGGAAAGTAGTGACTGTATGCCTGCAGGTGATTTCGAAATCAGGAGGGTGTCATCCGCAAACAGGAGCGTCGGGATTTTCCTTCCCGCCAGGGATGTTGCATCTGCAGGATGTTGAAGAAGGTGCTCCACCACTCCATTAACGTAAAGCGAGAACAGAGTGGGGGCAAGCACACACCCCTGGCGGACGCCCCTGTCTACTGGAATACACGGGGTTTTTTCGCCCTGGACACCCCATCTGATTTGGGCAAAGTTGTTTTCATGGAATTTTACCAGCAAGGCCAACAGGTAAGGTGGTAGACCTAACTCGTCGAGGACCTTCCATAATAACGCTCTTGGAACCAGGTCGAAGGCTGTTTTTAAGTCTATGAAGACTAAGTACAAACTGCCCCCTCCTAGCACCACTACCTTCCAATAGAGCATTAAAAGGCGAAATGTCTGCTCGACGGTACCTGTCCCTGATCTAAAACCTGCTTGAAAATCAGACAATATCTGATTTTCTACCACCCACTCGAGAATCCTGCCCAATACCACTTTCCCTGCTATCTTTTGTGTTGAATCCAGCAAACTGATGGGGCGATAATTAACTGGGTCTTCCCTGCTACCTTTCTTGAAAATGGGGACTACTTCGGCCCCCCTCCAAGAGTCAGGGAAAGACCCCCCCAACATCACCTCATTAAGAAGGGCAACAATTAGTCTGCTCCAGAATGGGGGATTATTTTTTATCAGGTCGCCCGGGATCCCATCCGGGCCTGCCGCTTTGTTAGAAACAGTACTCCTGATTGCCTTCTCTACTTCCAAGATGGTAAATGGGACTTCATTTGGTAGGAGATCTGTGGAACTGGGCTTTAGGAGCGGTTCTAGGTTCAAAGGCCCTATATGAGCCGAATACAGTTTCGAAAAGTGGGCAAACCAGGCAACACCAGGGATGTTACAAGTCAGTTGTTGATCAATGGGCTTGTCTCTCGACCTTAGCAAGTCCCAGAACCCTTTAGCATCTTTCCTTGTGCTCGCCTCCGATAGGTCGCGCCAAAAATTGAAATCATATGTCCGCTTAGCCTCAGTCACAGTTTTCCTATAAAGTTGCCTTGCAGACCTAATGGTAGCTTTGTCTTTTCCTTTTACTGCAGCGACAAGATTACCCTTTGCAAGTCGACATTTGGCTGTGAACCACTTTTCACTTGTTCTCAGGGTCCCCTTTGAAGCAGTTCTGAAGCTGGGTTTGGGGACGATGAACAGCCCACTTAATGCCTTAACAGTCTCCGTAAATAACGATAAAAACATCTTACCATCGCTATTAGTGCAGTCGAGCCTAGATTCAGCCTTTAATAAGATGGTTTCGGCATGTGTCATCCTAGCCTCATCCGCTGAGACTCTTGCCCATTTGAGACGTCTGCCACAGTTGGATGGAATGACCTCATGTGAAGCTTTCCATAACTGGTTGGTAGTTTCTTGGGACCCCGATTGCCAGGGGGCAGAGATGGTTAAAGCGAGGGGGTTGTGGTCACTGTCACAGGTCTCTATAACCTCCATGTCTTGGTGATATGGCCAGAGGTTGTAGTTGAGCATTACAAAGTCAATTCTGGATGAGTGGCCCGTCCTATTGTATGTATGGGCACCCATGGGATCTGATTTGGAACGCCCGTTAGTTGCTCTCAAATTATACTCCATGCAAAGAGCATTTATGTCGATCGCCATTTGTGTCCATTTAGGGATCGGTTCAAGGTTCAAGGTAGGGATGCCCCTCCTGTTATCCTCCTCATTAATGTCCAGAATGTCTTCTTTGGCTAAAGGCTCAAAACAGCAGTTAAAATCGCCTGCCAGCAGGACGAGAGAGTTGGCCTCACAGGTAGACAGGTTGTTACTTAGGCCTAAAGAGTTTAGAGATCCTCTGTTCTTGTTGCCCCTTAAGTAAAGATTAAATAGTTCTAGTTTCCTTCCTCCTCTATAATGCAATGTTAGCCATTGAAGGTCGGGTGTTTCGGTAGTCCTTTGTGAAACACTGAGGTTTAGTGCAATGTTGATCCAGATAAGAAGACCCCCGGATGGACGTCCTCTAGAACCTTGGTGACATACAGCCGGTACATAGAAGGTCGAGAACCCCACTCTGTGTCTAGGTTCCTGGCACCATGTTTCCTGTAGCAAGCAAATGTCATAGGGTGCCAGGAAAGAATTCCATTCCGGGTTGTCAAAGTTGCGTGCAAGGCCCGCCACATTCCAACATAAGACCTTCAATGGAGAATCGCCTAGAGAGGCAACACTAACAGGCAGGTCAGTCTCCGTGGGATTGGATTGTACAGGAAGAAGGGAGATCAAACAGGGGCTATCTGGCCTCGTTTCCACTCTTTTGTGATCTAGAAGAGCCATTTTGGTTGGTTCCATGGCCCGGGGCAGAACAGTCAGAAGCCCGGCTTGGATTGTTGGGGGGCCGTTGGTCGGATTTCCAACTAAGTCTGTAACCTGTGGAGACGATACTTTCACTAGTTGTGGGCATGCTGAGAACAAAAAAGGTCAATCGACCTCCTCCAGGCCTTCATATCTATTGTAGGTTGGAAGCCCATTCCAGTGCAAGGGGTTATTCTTTTGCCTCATGGGGTGGGCATTCCGTGGATGGTGCTGCACCAAGGACCAGTTCTCCACTTGAGTGTGCACTTGGCGTGGGGGATAGAAATAAGATAGCGGCCTTGGTATAACTAGGGAATTTTCGCTAGTTGGCCAGGAACAGATATGGTGCGCCGTGTGTGGATCTTCGAAAGTTACAACTACACAGTCCCCTTGTTTAGATTTCTTGGTAGGGCCCACCCAGGGTATTCTACGGACCATCATCACTCCGCTTCTGATGCCATTCGGAAACGGTCTGTTGATGTTGAGCCAGTGCATAGTTTTGTTTTTCAATGACCAGTGGTTTTCGTGTTGGTCAGTGCCGATCACAGGGACTCCTGTCAACACGAACACGTAGTCATTGGCCTCTGGAGGGAGATCTATATAACCTCCTCTAAAATTTTCTTTTGGACGAGAACCCTGTATTTCGGCAGAATGGGGTCTGGAGGGAGCTACCAGGTTTAGATTTGCTTTTCCAGGCTTAGAGTTCCGTGGGGGAATCTGCGGTTTGGTGGCCTGAGGATTAGCGGTTATGGAAGCTTGGTCCACAGCCACAGTCCTCGGCTTAGGCACAGGCTTTACAGTAACAGGTACTGATGAGGGGTGCTGTTCAGCTTGCGAAACAGTTACTAACAAATGTGGGTCAGATACGGACACGCCCTGGTTTTCAAGACTTCTCAGGCCAAGAGTGGCCAGAGCAATAATGCTCTTCTCCATCTCGAGTAGATTGTTTTCAATCCTAGACAATCTTAAGTCGAGTGGTGAGAGAAGTTTTTTTAATGTTTCCCAGACTTGATCTATAAAATCCTTATCATTCCTTCCCTGGTCCTGTACCTGTGCCCCCCCATTATCTGCTGGAGTTGAGTTGGCTGGACCCTCTCCCATACTTTGGCATATTGACTGCGTGCGCGGGGAACCCTCAGGTAAAACATTACAAGCCTGAGCGTTGGTCATTGTAAGCTGATGGGAGCCTGCCACCTTTGCCTTTTTACGAAAGTAAGCTGAGCGTGATTGGCATTTTCTTTTAGGTTGTGCACCACTAACACGGGAAATATTTGGGAATACTTGGGAAAAAGGATTAGGGATGGGGGTCTGAACGTGAGAAGGTGCAGGGAGACTTAGCTCTTCTATAATACGTGGTTGTTCTAAGAGCGGAGTGAGGTTGAAATCGATCGGGGGCTGGTGTAAATCAACCTGGGTGGTAATACTATTTGGACGAGCGGAGCGTACTGGCGTGACAGCAGAGGCTATATGTCCTAGGGATGATTTTTTCGAATGGGCAATTACCTCAGACAGCCTACGTGCAGCTACCAATTCTAGGGATACCCGGGATTGAAGTTTGGATATTTCTTCATCAATGGCTATGTTTGTGCGGGTGATGAAGTCGTCCATAGGACCACTAATTTCTGAACCGCCTTTGGAAGCTTTGCTACGTGTCATCCTAATACTCATTGTGTTTACAATGTTATTTGGATCGTCACTCGACTTACTGAATAGGGGTCTTTAGTTTCAACTAACCTGTCTCAGCACGGTGAAAAAATAACAAGCAGGTTTGGAGCAATAAGGGGGGTGGGCCAGGGCCGTTCTCTGCCGTCCTCGAACGGCCTCAAACGGCCCGCTCTTTGCCCGGTCTTCGCCCCGGCCGTAGCCCCGCGCACGTCCCGCGTGCGCGTTGCTGTAGCTGCTTATCAAAGAGTGAAGGAGGGGGAGGGGGCGGGAAGAGGACCAGCTGCGGCCGATCAGCGCCGCTGAGCACGCTGGTCCTCGCAGTCCCGCCTCTGTTCCTGGGATCAGCTGCAAGGTCCCTCGGAGCGCGTTGGTGCCCTGGGGCACGAGTAAAAGCTCAGGAGTTGGCTCTTGGCAAAGTCTCTTGCCTACGAGCGGCTCCCGCGAAGCGGGGGCCGCGAGGCGTGGCAAAGTGGCCGGACAGGCGAACAGGAAAGCTGTCGATACACCCACAACAAGGTCAGTGGTGATTCCCAGGAAAGACTCTCTCCGTGCTGGTTTTACTGGAGGAGGGGGCGGGAAGAGGACCAGCTGCGGCCGATCAGCGCCGCTGAGCACGCTGGTCCTCGCAGTCCCGCCTCTGTTCCTGGGATCAACTGCAAGGTCCCTCGGAGCGCGTTGGTGCCCTGGGGCACGAGTAAAAGCTCAGGAGTTGGCTCTTGGCAAAGTCTCTTGCCTACGAGCGGCTCCCGCGAAGCGGGGGCCGCGAGGCGTGGCAAAGTGGCCGGACAGGCGAACAGGAAAGCTGTCGATACACCCACAACAAGTTCAGTGGTGATTCCCAGGAAAGACTCTCTCCGTGCTGGTTTTACTGGAGGAGGGGGCGGGAAGAGGACCAGCTGCGGCCGATCAGCGCCGCTGAGCACGCTGGTCCTCGCAGTCCCGCCTCTGTTCCTGGGATCAGCTGCAAGGTCCCTCGGAGCGCGTTGGTGCCCTGGGGCACGAGTAAAAGCTCAGGAGTTGGCTCTTGGCAAAGTCTCTTGCCTACGAGCGGCACCCGCGAAGCGGGGGCCGCGAGGCGTGGCAAAGTGGCAAAGTGGCCGGACAGGCGAACAGGAAAGCTGTCGATACACCCACAACAAGGTCAGGGCTTCATATGGTTGCTTCTGCCAGTGGTGTTCCACCTTTCAGAATTTTGCAAGGAACCATGCTTGAGATATATTTGATCTGTTAAACATGGAAGATTAAATTGAAGTATAATCTTAAACATACGGCTTGAGGAAAGTATCACCCAAATCTAATGTCAGATCAAATTTACTCTTATTGGGCCAACTAGTGCCCTCCTTTTGAATGAAGAAGGTTAAGTTCTCAGCACATAGCTTTTTAAAATGACGAAAGATCATCTTCCTTTCAAAATGTTTGTGAATGCCAATTCCTGACACTAAATGGAAAATCAGTAAGTAAATGTCCAAGCAATATGTCAGCAACAGAGAAACCTTTCCAATTTTCATTTCTAAGTGAAACCCTATTCCAGGGTGTGGTATCAAATATGTGTGTCAGACCATGAGATTTGTTTATAACTGAGTTTAGTTCAAGAGCCGACCACTTTCATAGCTTCTTCGCCATATGGATACCTGTACCAGAGATAGAACTTAGAAAGGGAACATGGAGGTGTCTAGCAGAGCACTTGCAAAGTCTGAGCAGATTTTAGGAGAGCAATTACTAGTGGCTTACATCACAAAATTACCAGCATCCATCGCTAGAGGAAGTGACATCACTTTTTGCCTCCTCCTTAATTTATTTAGCTCCTCATGGTGTCCTACTGCATGGGCATTCACAGCAAAGGGTATACACAGTCAAGAGCATTAACTCTTTGGACTTCATAAGGCCAGGAAGGGTCTTGGGAAATAAACCTTTCTCCACTGCAATTATGGCATGCACCTACAAGTTAAGATCTCATCATGTGCCTCGCCCAGCATCCCACATTATCCATACACTCTCACAGCATCCTCACAACATATAGACCCAACCTCATACACAGCCCTCTAGCCACCAAACTAACAAACACACATTCCATTCAATGCTTATCAACACACACACAATACTCTAGAATCCAGACATCTTACCTACTACACCTATCATAGCCCTGACACACTCTTCACCAAAGAAATAATTGATTCCCCACATTTTCTGGAGAATGTGGGAATACTCTTGTATTCCCACAGGCTACAGCACATGGTGTGCAGACGATGTAGCCCTAATTCCTTCTGGTCCTGCCCCAATCAGCAAGGGACATACAACTCCATGGTACTCCTAACATGCCACCTCTCATTCTCAGCAATTCAGTTCTTCATCTTTAATCTCATCTACAACCTCCTGGATAGTAAAGTACTTTAGAGACAAATTATTTGATGCCCAGAACACCTTACCCATTCGACACTGCCACACTACCATCCTTAGTGACTTCAGCCTCTGAGGTAAATCAAGCATAAAACAAACAAGAAGCACCCTCTTTAACCTCATTAACAGACTCAGCATGGAACAGCATGTCACCCAACCAACACACTCTAAAGGCCACATCTCACAACATCACAAAACATCCAATGCGAGCCTCTCAAGCCCCTAGACAACTGACATTTTTCCATCCCATCGCACTGCTAAGCATCCAAGCAAAACACTGAGGTCAACCCAAGAGATCCTTCAAAGACATCCACATCAACTGCCAAAAGCTCAAACTTGTATCTTGCCCTGCCACTTCCATGTCAGATCATAACACTCTTCCAAATGATGTCAACTTATTTCTGGAAAATCATGCAAACACCCACACTCTAACTAATACAAGCAAGTCCAAGCCAAATCCTTGTGCATCTTCATACTGCAGAGACATTCAGGGACAACAAATACCCCATCCTTAGACACGAAAAAAAATGGAAGAAAACAGACCTCTAATTATCACTACTTGAGCACACCTATTAACACACAGATCACACAAACAAAAAACAGGCAAAGTCAAACAGCATCCCAACAGCATAAATGAACCTCAATGCTCTTCAAGACAATCAATACACCCCTGCCTGACTCTCCTTTCCCACACTCTATGGGCAAGTGCAAAGCCATCAACATCTACAGAAGATTCAACATGGACTATGACAACATTGAGCCTGGTTTCTCTCTGACACCTACACCTCTATGCTGCATCTTCCTTCATCAAAGCCCTCTTTGGAGAAACTCACTCCTTTCTTATCACTGTCAACAGCTACCTCACTCAAAGAATCCACCCTAGAGAACCTAAGACAGGCCGTATCCTCACACTTCTGACAGAACCCGCATTAGACACTGGCAACCTTGCAAAGTACCAGTTCATCACTCACCTATATGGAAAAAACAAGCATCCCCTGCACGACTACCAATTCGACTTCAGATCATGCTGCAGCATAAAGACAGCTACCGTACAAATCATAGCTCATCCCCTCTTTAGCAAAGATCAAACTGACCACTGCCTCCTGATATTGCTGCACTCCCTAGTGACCTTCAATACCATTGGCCATCTCTTATCCACACCTTAAAATCTCAAATGAGATTTACTAGCAACATCCTGCACTGATCCTCCTCCTACCTATCCAACCCACTAAGTTTCATTCACATGGGTCTCTTCAGATCTCAGAAGACCCTTTTCATCTGGGGATTCTGTAAGAATTTCATAAAGCCCCTGTCATGTTCAATGTATATGAGGACCCACTCAGGACTCTACTCAATGACACCAGCATCAAAATTCATCAATACATCGATGACACGCAATATCTGAAATTCTTTTTTGTGCCAGACATCGACTGACTCAAACACCTCCCGCGCCTCATACAAACAAATCCATTATTTGCCAAGAGCAATAAGTAACTAATCCAAACCTAACTCAACAATATGAACCTGGATGGATCTGAACCCCAACTTTCACCCACAGTCCATGTCTTGTATTTCACCCTGGACATTGACCTCACCCTCGAGCACCAACTCACGAACAAAACCCAGACGGCATCATACCACCTCTCTCTACTGAAGAGAATTAAACCATTCCTTCCAAAAAGTATCTTTGGAACTACTGCTCACACCCTTGTAATGTTGGATCTGGATAGTGGCAATGCTGTGATCTAAATCCTTGCAGGCTCCACATGGCCCTTCTTAAGGGCATCCTATATAACGCAGTATGCCTCATCAAGCGCATGAATAAATAGGGCCATATCAACACTACTCTTATGGAACTCCAATCGTGGTCTTTACTGGCCTGCACCATCTTTAAATCAAGCTGCATCAACTAGAAAACCATCACGGTTGGCAACCCTGCCTGTCTGGTTGACAAACACACTAACTTTGGTTGCTCCCGGCACACCTGGATGCCACAATACTGGAAATGATAAGTGTAAAGAACTGAAGACACACCTCTTCTAAGAACAATACATCACAATGAAGTAACAATCAACTTCCACACTCAGAAACCAGCTCTCTCTCCAATCCAATCACATGTTGACTATCTTTGTCAATGACCCTGCACAGTGCTCCACTCACTTTGGACTGGTTTTATTTTATATGAATATCTATGCATACATGAGTTGTGAAGCTATGCCTTTGCCACTTTAAATGCTCATATAAATAGAGTTTATTGATGGACAGGAAAGCAGATTAAATAGCAGATAAAGCAATACAGACTGAGGTAGTGTGTCAATGAAAGGTTATTAAATAGGTATTTGAAAAACTGTGCATTTGATTTAATAGAGGCATCTTACTTTTTCTACATTCAACCCTCTTATCATACATTCTAACCATTAACCAGACTTGAAATTCCTTGTTTCGGTGATCTACTAGCAATGAATAGTACACCTAGTCATAAAATCACATTTATGGGTGCATCACAAATAGTCTGCACAAAGGAACTCAAAATGCTGACTTGAAATTAAAACCCTCTAAGATCATAATGAGACTAAAAACAGCATACACATTTTCCAGCCCTCACAATGATCAAGGGCAACAACAAGACCAAGGGCCCGATGTACAACTTAAAATTGCATGCACAAACGGGTTTGCAACCCGCTTGCGCCTGCAATTTTCGTCTGGGCCATGTACTAACACTATTTTGCGAGTCGCAAATTATTTGCGCCTCGCAAAATAGTGTATTGCGACTTGCTATTAGAAAGGGGCGTTTCTTTCCTAATAGTGACTCAGAAGGTATGTATGAATGTTTTGCAACTGCAATTGCGTTCGCAAAACACTCGCAAATTATCACCCTCTTCAAGAGGGTGGTAATACAGTCGCAAATTGGAAGGGGTCCCCAGGGGACCCCTTCCATTTTGTGACTGGCTGTAAAAATATTTTTTAAGGGCAGGCAGTGGTCCCAGGGACCACTATCTGCCCTTAAAAAAAAGAAATGAAAACGTTTCATTTTTTAAAAATATGCATCCCATTTTCCTTTAAGGAAAACGGGCTGCATTTAAAAAAAATGCTTTATTTAAAAGCTGTCCCAGACATGGTGGTCTGCTGAGCCCAGCCGGCCACCATACCAGGAAGGGCCTGTCATTCCCAATGGGCTAGCAAATTACGAGAGGCTCATTAATATTAATGAGCCTAGCAATTTGCGACCCCATTGGGAATCGCAAATAGAGCTAAGCAGACTGTTGTACATGGGAAATTGCACCTCGCAAATTGCGACTCGCAAATGAGCCGCAATTTGCGAGGCACAATTTTGCTGGTCGTACATCTGGCCCCAAATGAGCTAAACAAATGCTTACACACATATTGCCACTGCATATTTGTGCTCTTCCAACAATCTTGATTGATATGTCAACATGAGATTTAACCATCCTTGGATAGTCAGACGATATCAACAAATTTACTATTGGAAGCAGAATTGCTTTGATTTTGTCGTTCATGTTATCAATGGACATTCAGATGAAAATTAAGGAGCATCTTACATGGAGGAGGCTTTCTCAGAGGAATTAGCAAGCTACACCACACAAAAGTGTGAAAATACTGAAAAGGCAATTTAAACTTCAAACACTGCCACTGAAAGTCTTCTTTCAAAGACATCACATGAATAATTTCTACATGCAATGTATTTTACTGCACTACTAAAATATAAAAGGACATTTAAAAACAATATATTCACAACATCCCCCACATCATTGGGCATACTCCTTGATAAGATTAACTTTGCACTGCACACTCACCAAATGAACATTCATTTAATTATCTGCAACTATTTGCTGTGACATGTTTCAAACAGACAAATAATGACAATTGCACTTACCTTGCCTTAAAATGACAAACCTACGACCATCCATAAGTTCAACACAGAATAGGTGTAGGAGGACGAGCAAGGTGATGGAGTCCTAGCATTAGTGCTGCTTAATGGTCAAAATGCACCTGCTTAGCATCTTAAATACACTTAAAAAAGTTAGTGAAAGTATTAAAAGAAAATCACCTGTAAAGCAATTGTAGTGTTCTTTGAAGTGTATTTTCCCACCAGTCCTTGTTCTTTTCGTTTCTTGAATTTCCTAAAGTAGTCCTGTATCAGGAAGGTGGCATAGAACTTCCCCACGGTTACCTCATCATCTAAATGAATAGATCAGACAAATCTCTACCAAGTCAGAAATATTCATTAATGTCCTACAAACTTAGATCTGATTTTGTAAAACAAGGCAATGAGTGCGTCAAGCAATGATGATAGAGTTCAAACAATCCAACCTAAATCTAGAATATACCAGGTTTTTGCAAAAAGAGAAACGGAGTTTTTTGTTTTTTTAAAGTAACTTATTCTTCAGAGCAGTAGGGGTTAGCATGATAGGAAATCGCTTCAGGGAGCCTTAGTAATAAAAGCATTATGCTCACATTAAATGTGTTGGTTATTATACATTTTGGGACATAAGTGTGAACAAACAGGGGACACACACAGTCTATTATTTTTTAAATGCTGTGTTTAATAACAATTATGCGCGAGAAATGTGAGCTTCATGCAAAATCATCATATGTCCCTCAACCTAACAAAATATCTATTGTTTGATTGAAGTGTTACAATTTGGCCAGAGAACATACCCTATGCCGGACACCTTGGGTAGAGACACCCATGGTTATGTCACAGGCGCACGAAGGGGTGGAGGGCGGTGGGAGGTTTTTAGCTGATTATGTTTAACGTTACATGGTTTCGGTTTTATCAATCTTTTTCTATAAATATTGAAAACACCTTGTATGACTTTTCATTCACAGAGGTTACTGGTGACACCCAAGGCCTTCACTTTGAAACAAATCTCTTACTGTGTTTTCTACCAGAAGAAAACACTTCCTGGTCTAAAAGAGAGCATGATGCTAGTTGATTGGGAGCACCCACTCTCACCCCCTTTGATGATGTCAGTAAAAGAAGAAATATCTATCAAAAGTGAGAAAGAGAGGCAAACAATAGTGCAATATTGTAATTGAGAGTTTGAAAGGCGTAGTATAACAGAAGCAGTTGCACGAGCCTCAGGAATGTGTAACTTAACATTTGGCTTACTTGCACTAGGCTCCATTGTTATACTTGTTAATAGGGTATTAATATGATGGAGTAATGTCACTTTTATTACATCAGTATATGGAGGAAATGCCATATATGTAATGGGAGGTGTGGCAACAATGTTTGTACTACTTACCAGAAATATTAACTACTCTGAGTCATAGTCTTCCTTGTCACAGAAATTACAATGCGAGTTGTGCCCTGCAACTCGTGCAGGCATTTTCTACATAGTAGTCTCGATTTTTGTGTAATCTTTACTGTAACCCTTAGAGGAAGAGGCCTAGCCTAGAAGCACTGCTCTGCCTACCAATTTCACTGAAGAGGAAGGCAAACCACATAATTTCCTAATTTCCAAGATAAAATGGCAGTGGCTCAAAAATAAACCCCAAAAATACATCAACAGAGAGGGAGAGAAGGGAGGGGAAATTGAGTACTGTCAAGAGTAGGCCTCAGGTTGATGAAGATTGTTGGTAAAGAATCCAAGCTCTACCTTCACGTTCATCTTCCTCATCCCAGTCCATACAATGTGAGGATGTACTGCAGTGGAATCAAATTCTGATGGCAGAAAATAAACAACCACAAGTGATGCTTCACCCAGTGAAATTCATTTAGTAACTTTATGAAAAAAACATAAAGACGAATTACCTGTTTTGGACAATTTTCAATACACATGAACCAAAACAAAAAAAGAAGTAACTTCATCCAAGCAAAGTTTGAAATGTAATATTAAAATACTTGGAGAAGCCCATGCAACTGCACTGCAAATATCCTTAAGTGAAGTCCCCTCAAATGCAGCCCATGAGCCACCAGTTCCAAGGAAGAGATATACCAATGGACAGATATGCCATTTAAATTGCTAATCATACCCACTGGATTGAAGAAGTTGGATGAAAGGCAACCCACCCCCTTACTAGACTGACCAAACTTCACAAACAAAAAATGTTTGACAAAAAGGGAGGTAGGGAATAAGCCTCTTTGTGTCGACACTGTATAAATACATCTTTTCTTCCTCTTTCCCAGTGGGATCATGAAAACCTCTCCCCCTTAATTCTTGCAAGACTTCAAAAAGATCAGACTCTTAAATGTAACATCCTCTCTGTTCCACATCTGGCTCCAAATGGTCTTCAACTAAGCCTTGTTTGAAGGAGGAGGACCTTTTCCTGATTTGAAAGCTTTCTCAAAAGATTGATAATTTCTGGGAGGTGAACATAAGAGGTCATAACATTGCTCGAAAATTCCCCCTTCTGAATCTCAGGAAAGGCTTTTGATGATGATGCTTTAGAGCTAGTTTTCTGTTTTCTGTGGCTAAACTTTGGGCAGGAGTGTCCACCAGGAAATGAACAAACGTTGCCGACAAGACAGAGAGCTGCCTGAAAACAGTGGTTAACAATTGAGGAGCTCTCTGCAGCCACGGAGAGCTTTCACGACTGCCGCCATGAACGAAACAGTCACCAGTATGCAGGATGCCGAAAAGATGCGCATAAGCGGCATAATCAACCCCGAAATTTCTCGGGAGGCCGAACAGATTACAGCATGAAAGAAGCAACATTAAAAGCATGCTCTGTCTGAATTTGCACCTACTCCATTCAAACAAAGACTATAACTTCCGAAATGCACAGTAAAATAGAAAAAACAGAACATACAACTTTTGAGGCAGGTTCACAGTCGCTCAATAGTTAAACTACAGTAAAAGGTCCCAGCTCGCACAACCTCAGGGACCACATTACCATAAAAACAACCATGTTTATTAACATATATCTCTTACTGCTCCAAGCAACATGGAATGATGGCCTACATAGAAAAACACAAGCCACTACAGAAATTGGAAGTGATGTGGTTTGCATTTCTCTTTTGTGAGAGTAGTAGGATTAGCTGTGGTTTTAAGCCCTGTTACAGGTAAAGATAAGAACATGGTTAACTGGGAAGGCCATTGTATAAAATGCCAATAAAGTACCTATAAGATTGGCAGGGCACAACTTACGTTGTAAGAACAAGGATGAGGAAGATAGGGGAGTAGGTAGTGAGACAACCCATTACTCATCTTACTAAGCACTGAAGTAAAGATGGTATTAGACAGGCTACAGGTGGAATTTGTATTCATACATTTCTAAATTGTAATCGGTATTATTGGTTTCATGCTGGTCTTACTTCTGTGTAATGTAAAGAGAGGTCTCTTTACTTACACCTTTTAAATGTTTATCTGATGCTCGTTCCGCACGGGTGACCTTGAAAGACCTACCTGGTAAAAATATTGTCTACGTAAATACTAGCTGACATAATAATTGAAATGTTGGAACTCATTTTAGGATCTGTTATTTTTGTAAGACCTGTTTTGAAATATTTGTCAACATTGTCTATCTATACTACTTTGTTTATATAATGACAAGAGGTATTTAGAATGGATTTAAAACTTCATAGTTGTAAGCATACATGCATGATTTGCAATTTTTCATTTACAATTCTAATTGACTTCAAAACCAAAAATAATACACAGACATGACATCCCAACTGTGAAGTAAGTCCCATAATTTATGGTCATGTTATCTTTAATCTGTTTTATTCTAGAGGTTTTGAAAATAATTAGAAAACATTATATCAGAGACACACAAATATATAACCACTACAGTCATACCACATGGACTAATAATAGTCATTTGTGTACTGATGTAGCAGTAGTTGAAATAGTGCTAACAGCAGTCACACCAGTGATAGCACCTGTTGTTATAGTGGTACTATTGGTAAAAGTGGCAAAAATAGCAACCCCAGCAAAATTATTAATACTCCTAGTAGCGGTGCTGCTACAAGTAGTATGGCTCCTGGTGATAGCAATAGAGAAGTTTGTGGGTCTTCTTATTTTTGATTTGTTCCCTAATTTATCATGTATTGTAGAATATATATATAAGGTAAATAGGGTATTATGATCCTGCAATGCCAGCTAGGGGTTCTGGTGACATCTAACAGCCAATTGACCTCTAGTCTCATGGTTTGTCATGTTACTAGAACCCGCCCATGACATTACAGGAGTATAATATACACACCATTACACCTCTGACTGTCATTCACCCTCATGTGCTCAAGAAAATGTAGTTACACTCAGCCTTAGTCAGGATGAACTGACAGTCTTTGGTGGGGAGGTAATGGGGTTCTGTGCAAGCATAACATTAAGCACAAAGACTCGAGCAAGACTATCATTCATGCAGACATGTCTACTGTAGTATCTCTATTCTGAAGCATGCATCTGTATTTCAAAAATGGCGGGGAATACAGCTGGCACGAGGCAACACTAGTTCCATGCCACCACCCTAAAACAGAATTGCTTCAGAATATTCTGAGAGACTGATAGTTAAAGGAATACAGGCTGCAGAAAAAAGCTCAAGCACATGGTTATAATAAGTCAAGCAGTAAATCTAGGCCATGCAAGCATTTTTGGATGAATACGGTTAAAACAAAGGAACAGAAACAAACAATTGTTTTAAATGTGCAGTATCAGCTGTTGTTTTTAAAGTCAGATGCTTTAGACTTAGGTTGTCATTGTCCTAGCTCCCAGAGGGCATTCAACCACTAGCTGTACGTGAGAGCCGCCCCCTACAGCGGTAAAGCCGTTGCTGCTGCTTGGGTCATGAATCATGCTGTAGAGCAGGGCAGCCATCATGCTCTTTCTAAGGAATGAAGATATGGTCACCTTCATAGAGATCAGCCTCCATCATCACCCGGGTGCCTGGCATCTGGATTCTGCTTCATGAACCTGAGTCTGAGTATCCCTTAAAGACGTGGTAAGGCTACAAAAGTACATTAAGCTAAAAAATACCAAATGGTTACCATGCATCTGCACTCTTTACATCTAAACAGTATACATCTAAAGAGATGTCTGATGTGTTCCGATCCTGCACTTTTAAAACAAGACACATAAGTTAAACTGTTAGTCTTAGATAACCCCAATACATAAATACACACTTTTAGAAAAAAGAAAAGGCAGTATTCTATTGTGGTCCCATTATGCAACCAAAGAGGTTCATGTAGGTCTTATGGTTTTTAAATGTGAACAGAACCCTGAAATTGCATTATTGGACCATAATAAACATATTAGAATGCTTTTCAGAATTAAACCAATGACTCAAATTAGATGATCTTTTAAAATCTAGTTGGCCCACACACATTTCTCATATTTAGATGGAAGACTAAAAACAAGGTTATCAATTTCCCTATATATAATTAACTTTAAACATACACATAATAGCAAAAGAGACTTAACAGCTAAACAACGGTTGTTACATATGTACTAAAAAGAAAGAATAATGGGATCCAGAACAACATTACGCAGATCATAACAGGTTTTTCTTGTGAATAAAAGGTTCCATTCAAAACAGTTAACTTGTTTTAAATAATTTAATTTCAGGATAGCTGCAAAACGGACAGTGAAAGGAAATTCCGACTGGTTCTTAGTTCAAAAGCAGGAAATAGGTGGGGAAGGAAAACAACCAGCTGGAGAAGAGAAAAGAAGACAACAGCAAATGAGAGGGCACTGTGGGACAATTAAATGAGGTTTAAGTGGCTATATGGGGAGAGGATGCCAAGTGAAAAGGTGTAAGGAGTGGATGAATCAGATTCCTAGGGATTATAGAGGAAGAGGATGGGACACTGTAGCTGGGACAGGTCAGCGAGTTTTGAAAGGAAAAGCGTGCAGAGGATGGCCTTCCAACTTTGTTTGAGTGGACAAACCTCAAGCACACAGTAATGTTTGTTGGCAGGGAGGCTGAATTGGGATGGGCGACTGTGTCTTTAGATGGAAGAAAGGCAGCTGGTAAATGAGCAACCAAGGTGCACTGCAACAGCCATGGTTGAAAGTCAATACGGCGAAGTCCAAGAAGACACATTTACCCTGGAAGGAGATACCTGACCTCTGTAGACTGCAATGGGAGAATGGCACAGAAACAGAGTTCATAGGAAAAGCCCAGGCTGTAGTTTCATTCAGCATTACAAATTTCGAATAGCCTAAATGATGAACAGTGCCAAAGGGAAGAAGGGGTTATGCTGGTAAAAGTAAGGTGTAATTGAGGAGGAGGAGCCAGGAAGTGAAGTTATATGCATAGCAGAATCACTCTTTAGGACTTTCTTTGATAGTGCATATTGAATTGATGTAGTAGACATGATCTTAGTACATATTAATGTTAAGTAACATGAAGATTTACTAGAGATTTTTTCAAATCATTCATGTAGGACTCATTGAACAGATTACTATACATGCTGTTAGTGAATATTAATTTGAGTACAACACTGGAATATTAGGAGATCCATTTAGGACATTGTAGTAGCAGAACACCAATAATGGTGAGTACCGGCTTTCTATTCCATCGGTTTATTGTGTCTTTTGCTTCTCGCTGTTTAGTTTACAAAATTCTACCCATATTCGATGAAATGCCCAGATAGCATTCAAGCCTTTCTACCCAAGGCTGCACCATTCATTAAATGCCCTCTAAATCATTATAGGCCCTCAACTGCAGCTCAGGTCTTTACTTCTAGCAGAGTGCTTTTTTGTAGGCCCAATATAGCCCTAAGCAGCATGGTATTAAGCCCTAGTAACTTGAAGATTTAACATGGATGCATTCAGATATCTCTTTTAATACAGCAACAATACATATCAGTCCATGTTTCTCCTGACTTAATTGCATGCATTATGTTCAAACTGATGAAAGGATTATGGTTTTAATATCCAATAGGTATTATCTATCAAAAGAATTAACTTCAGTTTACTTACTGTGATTTGTATTTAGTACAGAATTTTACTAGAGTTAAGTGACGTAAAACACTTTAAAGTCTTCAGTATATCATGTTTTTTTCTGTTTACAAAAAAAGAAAAGAGGCTTCCGTTAATAATAAAAAACACTCACCCCCTGCAGGTGGTACAACCTGATCGAGCAGCTTCATGCTTGTTTTTTTCCATATTTTTTTTATTACTGCTCTTAGTTCTTCATTGGCTTGTTCCAAATTACCTGTTAACAACAATAACAGTCTGCAAATCACAATACCAGTGTTATGCATTACAGAGCTAAGGAACAGGAATGTAAAAAACAATGATTTTGAGTCTTTTCTGAAAGGAGACCTACATATTTTCTCCAAGTTGTCTGGCTTTCAGGGCACCCGGAAGAAAATATTCAAGTTGACCAGGATTACTATAGTTCTCAAATATGCACTCAATCACATGATGTATTTGGGCATCCACATTCCTCCACCCTATTGATATCTGCAGTAACATTACCATGGGTCCCTGCCTCAGGCACAAGGGGTTTATAAAGACTTCCACATATGAAGATGTGGCCCCCACTGATTGCCATACAAATCCTTTCCTCCAATTTCAGTGTCCTAGTCAGAATTGGAATCAATGGGCACTGTAATTAGTGACCGGCCAAGACATCAAACCAGGTTGACAATGTGCAGCAATGTTCTTCAACTTGTAAACGATTGAGGTGTACACTAAAATGCTAGAATCCTTCCCGTAGTCCCCAGGTGGAAGTGGCCAGGGTTCCCCTATTCATTGACATGCACTTCTTAATTCACAACATGTTTGGCAGGCACATCTCTTGAAACACAAATAAGTGCAAGCTGAATCCCAATAAATATAAATTGATTAATGAGACCAGAATTACAAAGAGCAATATTAAAACCATCCACAAATGGTGGATGAACAAATCGTCAATGGTCATTTGAGTTGTAACTTTATAAGACACATTAAGATTAAAACACTGTTTGGGAGATATGTCTTGGAAGGCAGTAACGGGTATATGGGCATGATTCAGTATGCAAAAAAGTAAGATATAAGATGACTAGAAAGGCATCTTTTAGAAAAGAATTGTTGGCCTGTCTCAGTCTACAGTGATAGAGCCTTTAATGGCAAATTTGTTATACTTGTGCAACAACAAATAGTTTCCAAAATACCAAGCCTCGAATATCAACGCTCCCTCGACTCATCGGATGACTTTGACAGATGGTGCGAAGTCAAATACCTCCACGACTTCTTGTTCTTTTTTTGCTTGCGGGCCTTACCCAAACGCTCAGACGACTTCGTATGCGATGACAACTGTTTGAAGCAGCTCTGTGATCAATCCCGGGCCTTTCCTCCCGACCTGGATCTAGACCTCTGAGGCGTCACACTTCGAGAGGTAAAGAGCTTGAAGGAGTGCTTCCGTCCTGAAGGACTGGGGGTGCATGGCATGACAATCGACACACGTCTTAGCGTTGTGGTCGTGCTTGAAGCACCAGTGACAGACAAGGTGTGGGTCAGTCACTGACATTTGCCGGTGACAGGCACCACAGGGCTTAACGCCACATCAGGAGGCAATGTCTCAAACACTCTTGGGGTAGATTTTCTCTGGATCTGAGCTGACTGGTGCAGAAAGAAAACTGATGTCAACGCATTGGGGTGGCACCTATATAGGCACCACGCACTGCACTTTCAGCACGGATAATGCCACGTGGAGCAGAATGACTCCACCTACAAGTGTACTGTTCATGAAAAAAATTCCAATCCAGTCTGGCGCATGGGGATAATTCTAAGATTTGGAATCTACGTTAATTACTCTCTATCAGATATCAAAGCAATATATCTCCATGGAGGAGTTTTTGCGGATTGTTTTTAGACTAAGTAGTCCTGGAGCAAAGTACCCATCTCGCTGGACCTGACTGTGAAGGATGTAGTCTTTGGCAAACGTGTATAGCAATGCACACATAGCTGCCTGACAGATGTCTAAGGCGAGGACTCCTCTGGCTAATGGAATGGACGAGCTGTAGGACTGTTGGAGTGAGCTTTTAAGCCCCCAGAGGGATGTTTCTAGGCTGTTGCGTAGCAGATCTTAATACAGCGGATGAATCATCGAGAAATGGTTCTGTTATGTATTGCCTTTCCTTTCTTTGTCCCTGCAAATCAAACAGTTGATCGTCCACCCGGAAATATTTCTTACAATCAATATAGAACGATGACTCTCTTTTTAGATCTAGGCAGTAGCGCCTCTCCTCTTATTTTGAATGATGAGGTGGGGCAAAAAAGTAGATAGGATGATGTTTTGCCTGACGTGAAAGGGTGTGAGCAGGTTCAGTAGAAAAGATGCCCGGATTCTTAGAACCAGTTTGTCTAGGAAAAAGGAGGTGCATGTAGTGTTAACGGAAAGTCCTTGTAACTCGCTAACCCTCCTGTTAGATGTTATCGTCACAAGAAAGACAGTTCAGAGAGTTAAGAGCCATAGAGGGCAACTATACATCATCACAAAAGGGAAACACATAAGGAAAGTAAGATCTAAATTCAAGTCCCATTGGGGCATAATGAAGGGTGAGGAAGGAAACGCACACACTGCAAACATATAAGGTGACCTAAACAGGGATGGTTGACCCTGCAACCCTAAACAAGTGGAAATGGAAGATAGCTATCCTTTCACTGTGCCTAGACCAAAGACTTTCTGGGAATAAAATAAAAATGAGAACTTTAGAAAAGGGTGCAGACAGAGGATCAACTGACTTAGTGGTTTTGGTATAAGAAAGCCTGGCTGGCAGAATGACATCACACACTTTGGGAGGGAGGTCAAACACCCTCAATTGTCACAGCTGAATCTCCAAGCATGAAGGTGGAGAGGGGACGGGTTTGGGTGCAGTATCATGCCCTGTTGCTGCGACAGAAGATCCTCCTGAATTGGCTGTCTCCCTGGAGGACAGATACTCAATCTCAGGAGCATTATATCACACTCTCTTAGCCCAGTCCAGAGACACTAAGATGAGGCCCAGCAGTTCTTGATGTTCTTGAGAATTATGGACAGGAGTGGTATCAGTGGAATGGCGTACAGGAGTCCTGAGCTTCACTTGAACCAAAATGAGTCTCCGAGTGAAAGCCGCCTTGGAAACTCAAGCATTCAGAAGTGTTGACATTGCACATTCTCGGCGGTGGTTAATAATCTAACCAAGGTCCCCCCCATCTCGGAGGAGACCTTGCACCACCTCTCGGTGAAAATGGCATTAATGATCCTCTAGGCATCGACAGCTGAGTTTGTCCACTCTGGCGTTCAGGGAGCCTGCCATGTTTTGGAACCTCAGGGATATGCCTTTTGACAAATTCTCGATGACCCCACCCCTCCCTATTTGTTGCAGTACCACATGGTGGTGGTGTTATATGTGAAGAATTGAACTACCCTTCCCTTGTTCGAAGGAAAAAGGCTTTCAATACCACTCGGATTGCTCTCAGTTCCAACAGATTGATGTGGAGCTGAGATTCCGCAGCAGACCAGAGTCCTCTGATCTCCACCTATCACAGGTGGCCACGCCAGCCCAGAAATGACTCATTTCAGAGAAAGTGGCTTGCTTTGTCCGAAACACAGTCCATGAGCCACCACAGCAGGTCTTTTGCAGTTCCTTCGAAAATCTGGACCAGGTCGCAAAGATTAACCTGATGCTTTTCCCATTGGGTCTTCAAGTCCCACTGCAGATCCCGCATATACCAATGGCATGTTTTACCAACAGGATGCAGGAGGCGAAGAGTACCAGCAGCCTCAGAGTCAGTCTCACCAAAATCCAGGATAAAGGCTTAAACATCAGACTCATAGCCTGAATATCCTGGACTCACTGTTCCAGAGGATAAGTGTGAAACTGCACTGTGTCCGCAACAGCTCTGATAAAAGAGAGCATCTGAGAAGAAGTCAGTAGTGACTTAGGCTTGTTGATAGTGAACCTCAGTGAATGCATGAGGACCGTCATATTTTGGAGGTGGGAGACAACTGCCTGGGTTGAGCCTGCTTTCAACAGCCAATCTTCGAGGTAGGGAAAGACTGAACCCCTGACCTCCCCAGATGAACTGCACCACGCCATCAGCTTGGTGAACGCCTATGGGGCACTGGTAAGGCTGAAAGGGAGCAAAGTAAACTGATAATGCTCCTGGCCCACCATGACCCACAGGTAGCATCTGGAGGTATTGAATGTGGACATTCAAGTCCAATGGCACCATCTAATCTCCAGGGTCGAGAGCAGATAAGACCTGATCCAGGATGAGCATCTTGAATTTTTCCTTCTTCAAGAAGTAGTTGAGAGGGTGCAGAGTAGGCCTTCATCCTTCATTGGCAAAGGAAAGTAGTGGGAACAGCATCTATTACCTACTTCTGATGCAGGCACCCTCTCGATGGCTCTATTGGCCAGAAGGGCCAGCAATTCCTGTTGCAAGAGCACAAAGTGGTCCTCTGTCAGCCGATCTGGGAATGGAGGGAGTGGCAGCGGGGTTTGTTGAAATGGGAGACCATAACCCCGTTGGACAATCAGGAGCACCCATTTGTCTGATGTGATGTCCCTCTATTGATGCAGATGGTATTGGATTTTTACACCAACCAGATGCCCATTTTGGTTTGAGGGCAAACTAAAGAGGCCTTGACTGTACAGCTGCAGACAAGAGGATTGAGCGGATCTCTGATTTGCTGTCCCACAAGGCTTGTGGGAGCAACTTCCTCCGTGAACTCAAAAGGATTGAGCCTGCTGGCCATGGTGACTATTTGGGAAAGGATGTGGCTGAGCCTCTACTGTGGCCACAGAAGGGACGTAAAGTGGGATGCAACTGTTGGGGAGGTATAGAGAGCCCCAACGACCTGGCAGTGGCTGTACTATCCTTAAATCTTTCCAAGGCCGAATCCACCTGGTCTCCAAAGAGACAGTTTCCATCAAAGAGAATGGCCATGAGTGAGGCTTCGACGCCCCTTGAAAAGCCAGTATTCCTTAACCAGCCATCACATCTCATCACCACCGAAGAAGGAATTGCTCTGTCCATTGAGTCGGTCGTATCCAACCCACATTAGATCCTGAATTTTGCAGCATCTCGCCCATCAGAAATGGCTTGGAAGAGTATGTCCTGAGCCTCACCTGGGACCAATGGGCAGCACTAATGCAACCATATATCACACAGTATGGGAATAACGACCCATTAAACTTGCGGTGTTCATAGATTGCGGTTACAGACGGCTGGAAGAAAAAAATCCTTTCTGAAGGTATCCAGCCTTTTGGATTCACTATCCTGTGGTTTTGGACAGGAACGCCCTGGAATTAATTCTGGAAGTCGAGGCATGAACTACCAGACTCTCAGGTGTGGGATGATGGGAAAGAAGGCTGGGTCCCTGGAGTAGGGCAATGGCGGTGAGACATGATCCTATGCATAGGAATGCATCTGCAGGGCTTGGCTCAGTCCCCGACTTTAAAGGCTATTGGGAGACGGACGCTGTGAAACAAAGACACAGCGGGCAAGTTAGAATCCTGGAAAGCCTGTCAACCCAGATAGATATATCAGACGTCTACGGGTGTATGCGGGGAAATCAGTGGAATGCCACATTACAGTGTGCAGACTAAACTAGTAATAACAGTGAAGGTTTATCGGCCAAATTGGTACACGCACGGCAACACGGCCATTGAGTAAAAGAAAGGTGGATAATTAAGTGGTGAGACAGAATAAGTGGTAGTGGACTTTATAATTACCAAGTCCTGAGATTGAACGGGGTTGGTCGCCTCCCTTTAAAGGAAGGGGTTTACACAAGACAAGACGCACATGGATTGTGTGATATAACCCTTCACGTGCTATGATAAAGAGAAATTTGACCCTCTAAAAAATCTTGTACTGAAGAAGGTGGTTTTTTATCAAAGTGTTGACGCACTTGTCTACAAAGAATCCAAAAAACAAGGGATATTTGGATAATAATATTTTTTTTACCGAAAGATCTTTGTACGATGTATGATATTTGGATCACAGTTTGGCTATAATAGAACATGATAACTGTAATGTTGGGGTCTTCGTTTAAAAAAAAAAATTTGTTTTTAATGTACAAGATAAACGTCTGTATAAAAAGTACTGCATTGGTTTTTAAAGTGTATATATTATCTTGTGTTTATCCCTTGCGATATGGACTAAAGGATTTTTAATTCATGTATGGATTGAGGTATATTATTGCGTCTTTTTTATAAATAAAATTGTGTTAGCACTACATTTCAGCTTGGGGTTTTACTTTTATGGGAAACAAATGGGAGAGAAAGGGTGTTTAACTGTAGTTAAGGAGGAAACTCCTGGTCCCCTTAATCAATTTTCAACAACAAATGGAGAAGTACCTCCTAGAAGCTTTTCAATGCCTCTATCAGGAGAATATCGAGGTGCACACAGTGCCACACAACAGGGTACAGATTTTGTCTTTTTAGAAGACCCCTCACTCACCAACCTAGTTGGTGACATGCTTCATCATCGGGGTCCCACCCGGACAGCCGAGTGCCATCAAGGTGTGCTGCGACACCTGACTACAGTAGAGTGGGTTTTTTGTTTTTTATATGTACGATATTGCAAGTGAATATTTAAAAGTTGTCCAATACTGCTCACTCGTAGAATTTATTCTGGAGTGATTGGGAAATCGGATTAAACAAAGTGGGACATCTTGCCCTGATTAGGTAGGCTGGTGGTGTCAAAAGAGTCATGTAGTGAGTTAAAATATTGGTCTACATGTTTCAACCATGATGCAAATATAAGGTTTTCGTCAGGACCAGTGGTGGTAGTCTGGGTGGTATACACACGCTAAGGTGTACCCTGCCCTCGACTACATGAAAAAAGCAACAAAAACCACAAATTTGTGGTTTATTAAAAGGTGAAGTTCTTCTCCAGGATTCTTAGAAAAAAACTCGAAGCGCTTCAAGTGTCAGCTTCATTGGCGTCCTGGTTGCCGCAAATGATCAATGCCACAACTTGTAGAAAGATCGTAGAAGGCCAATTCACCTAGCGTGCGACCTCATCGGAGCCCCGATGCCACATTCTATGGGTTTTCTAAGGAATAACATTTAGGACTGTATACATCGCTGGTATAGAGTCTTCTGAGTGTATAAAAGAGGTTCTTAAGTGCATGTTAGTTCACTTCCAGGGGACATTTTCTCTGCTTTCAGTCCCTGGTTACGACATCAGTGAGGGCTTCGCTTAAGGGCAGTAAGGGGTCTGATGGGGATACCCCGGTTGAAGCACCTCTATCAAAACATTGTTTTGACTTGAACCATGGTCACCTGTAGGTACAGGTCGTCAGCTGCCAACCAGATCCCCATTGCAAAGGAAGTCTCTCCCTCCATAGCCACTGTGGGAGGAGAGAGGAGGCCAGAGTCTGGTGAAGTATTTCGACCACTGACATCAGCCAAGATCTCAAGACTATGCTAGGGGTCAGTGTAGAAATAGGGATCCTCAGATCCCCTCCACAAGTGTTCCTTAGTGAGCTCTTCCATGAAATAGGTTCTGTCTCCGACTCAGGCTGTGTGGCACCGGAAGCGACGTCATGCGATGCAAGTCCGGCTCCGTTTCGGAGTTGGGAATCACGATGTGTTCGGTGTTGCCAATGGGAGTGTGCGCCGCTGGGAACAGTGTCATTGGAACGGTTCCTGGAGGAGGTCACAAAGTTTTGCCTGGGGCCGATCCGGTTCCACCAATAGATCCTAAATGGTTGACTGGTGCCGAGGGCGGACCCGTCGGTGGAGCTCCAATCCAAGACCCTCCTTCACCAGAGGGGCCCAGAGATACTACAGAATGGTTTGACCACCCAAAAATGAGACTCATGACTTCATAATACACTTGAAGCTGTTGGGGGTTGCTCCTGCTTTGGGAAATTTAGGAAAGCCCAGAAAGGACCTCGTTTCTGACACTGACTGCACAGGGACAACCTGTGACCGATATCAGTATTTATGAAATCGTTCACTCCCGTTGTCTGAAGAATGTGAGTGGCACGGAGAAGTCGAAGAACACTTCAACTTCTTGGAATTTTCTTGAGGGACTTACCAGAAGAGGAGGACCAATGTGACTGACTCTGGGAGCGGTCCTGAGACCTCCCTTGTGAACGGAACGTGGAGTGGCGCAGAGTCCTGTGAGGAGTGACCAAGAGCTTCAATGCCTTTCTCTGATGGCATTGCGGGTTCATCATCCTGCACTCCTCAGACGATGAGGAATTGTGGTCCTTCTCTAGGCACCACAAACAGACCAAGTGTGGGTCTGTCACCAACACCTTTCACAAGGTTGAACATCGGTGGGTTTCTTCTGTGACATGGTCAAAACAGTAGAAATGGCACATGAGTCATCGACACAAAAAAGGTCAAAGTCAATCAAAAAATTACTAAGGGGAGATCGAGTTGGAAGGAACTGAGGTCAGCGACCTGGAGATGTGCCTATATAGGTACTGGGCATGCCACTTCTGGCACAGACACCGCCATCGACGCAAGGCACAGCCGAACGATGCACCTACTGGTGCGCAAGGGGATTGCTAAAACAAATTATGGATCCAGTCTGAACCTGGAAATATTCTAAGGTAAGGAATCTGCAGGTAGAAGTCTCTTTCAGATACTTTATGTTTATCTTATAATGGACAATTGCTGACCAGAATTTCATGTCAAGGGCCACTCATGGGACTGATGACATCCACTGGACCGGACTGCAAAAATCAGAAGGTGGTGTCCACTAGTTAAGAGGTACCTAAATTATACAGAAGTGAGTCTTTAAAGTTTATGAGTGTAGCATGACCGGACACCCACAATGAAGATCACTTCAGATTCTGGAAAAAAAGGGGAATCCTAGTATTCTGGGACACAATGGGGGTTTAGGCAACCTTCTGAGCCTGGCACTGAGCACTGGCCAAGACACACATTGCTGCGCTACAGGATATGTGTAAAGGGGGCAGATCGAGTTGGCATTGCAGGCATATTGTGGGCATTGGCCGGCAAAGTCCTTTGGTGTCTCAGGCTTCCTTGATGCCCTTGTAATGCAGATAAAACAGGTATGCTCAGGTTCTATCCACGTGTGCTGGGACAAAGATATTCCTGACTGGTTAAGTTCTTACATTGACTTGGTCCCCCATGCAGGTCTCAATCAGTTGGAATTGACTTTGAGGAAAGCTGTAATCAGCTTCTTTTGGGACATCATCTCTCTCAGTTGACATTGCACAGCTTCCATCTAAAGTCAAATGAGTACAGACCTCTGGTAACAGATAGCCCAATGGTTGGAAGCCAAGGCTAAATCAAGAGATATGCCATGTTTGAATTTCACTTCCCTGGAACCCAATGCAGGAAACATCTTTAGAGGCCTATCGCTGGAATGTCTATGCTAGATGAAAGGGGAGGCTCATGGTCACTGGTCTAAATACTGGAATGCAGCTGGTTAGGCGTCCCAAGCAATACGTCCTGTTTTCTGTGACCGACAATCTTGTGCCAGTGGCATTGGAAATAATGAATATCACACAGGGGTATCCTTAACGTAACAAATAGAGAAAAGGAAGTATATCAGAAACATCTCAGTTGTTTCACTCCTATGGGTGCTATAGAGCTCTGGGAAAATTCCACAGAAGGTAAAAAAACAGACAGACTCATAGATGTGTGAGAGAAAATAAGGAGGCACCTCATGGGAACAATAGGGGGCTTGACCTTAGGTTAAAAACAACACCCAGGCTTCTCATCATTGGTGTGTATAAATGTGAAAAATGAGGGTGGCAACAGTATCGAAACACACTAATAACTTTAATATTGGGCATTGCCATCTCTTAACACATTATGTGCCTCTGGTACTGAAACTGTGAAGTATGTTCTCCTTTATTGTAATGTGCTATTACTGTTGTGCAAAGATTATCTGGGTGATTAGCTATAGTTTCAAGTTTCTCCCGATAGCATCTTTTGGGACATTAATAATTCTAATAACTTTGAAACTAGAAATGGACTTCACACTTTCCTCAGAAAGGTTGAGGCAATATGTAATCCTCTGAAGTATAGCAAAATCTTACTATGATTATTTGAATTTTAACATATTTGTATTTAAATATGTTTGTGTTATGTTTTAACAGCTTTCATAAACTAAAAAAAAAGTCACCAAGTTGATTTGTTTGCTATCTACCTGAAGGATCGTGATATCCAGAAAAAAACAGGTTGCACACAACCAACCTAACAATCAAGTTGCCAGTTCCATGGACAGAGGGAAAGGTACTGAACCAGCACTTTGTGCTAAAATACAATATCGATCAATGGGGGCAATGAAAGATAATGTCCATTGCTAATTTCACAAGGTTATGAACCAAAATTTCTTCGCAGGTTTTTGACCAACAGAATCATCCAGCAACACTGGCTTCTCCAAAATGTTTAGAAAAACAGAAGTTCTATTGGATTTCGGGAGTAATTGCATCCAACTGATCAGCAATACATCCTTCAAGGAAACTGGACCTATGTCTATTCGGGAGGAGAGATTTCTTATCATATAGGTCACCCAAAGATGCCTCCTTGATAAACACAACATCTGGATTTGTGTTTTGAGCACTTTTTAGCGCAATGTCCATTTGTGGGTCAACCTAATTAGGATATCTGCCAGGTTATTCCTCAAGTGAAAATATTTAGGTCTATAGTCACTGTTCTAAGCCTGCAAAGCTGGCAAGAGAAGCACAACATCTTCCTACTGGTGTTCCCAGAGCCACGCCTCTAGTATCTGTTTTCTACATTAAAACAAGCAGAAGTGCCAATACAGGGCAGCCTATTTTCCGTCTGTGACCCTGCACCTCAGATGGCATGGGGAGGGGGACACCGACGTGAATACCAATAAGTTCCAGATTGTGTCTGCTCAGGTTAAGCAAAAGTTGGCCAATAGTAAAGAGTTGTAGTTGAGCAAAGTGTGCTCCGAGTTCCTTAAAAAGGCCTTCATTATCAGAGAGTGCATAAAGGTGTCAATTATGCCAGGCAGCTTAGCATCTCTAGGTGCCATACTAGGACCAGAGTAAGAAGCTTTGGACGTAGTAGCTGAAGAGTATGAAGAGGAACCTCTTAATGTACGATTTTGGTTGGTATTGTTTATTTCCTTTTGCCTAGCATGGACCAGATGCCAGTTGACTGAGGCTTTTGTACAGCATCCCCTCCAAAAAGGTTTTTTAAGAAGGGGGATGATTGTATCACAGTATCAATTAAACAGGAGAACACACACCTAGTTTTAGTGATGAAACCAACTAGGTTATGTGATTTTGTAAATGACTGGATAACCATGGTACCTGATTGAAGTGTTAAACTGCAGTGATGAAGGCAGAAAATTCTTCCACAGGACTGATTTCGAAAACAAAACATTCAAGAATGACTGCTTGTTTATAATGATAATAAACGAATCTGGACAAAATAACTAAGGCAGAGTTGAAGGTCAACTTTCACACCTTTACTAAGGAGTGCTTCCTCTTGTCAAGAAGTGAACCCGGGTGGTAGGCTGCATGAGCACCTCATAGCAACCTTCTGAGGGAACCCCTGAAGAGTGCATATTTTAAAACAATCCATCTAGTAAAGCAATTGGATCATGTACGTTCTTTCTCAAAAGGAATCATACAAGTACCAAACATTACTGGAGTGGTTAAACCCCTGAGACTCGAGTTGTAAAGCATGTACGTCAATATCTAAGTAAAGTGAATGACAGAATTTGCATTGTTGAGCGAGTCAGTGGTAAGTGACTAAAGTAAATAGATACGAAGGTCTGACATGGGCTAAGTTGTCTCTACCTAGAGAACAAGGGGTGAAAGGCCTATTAGTGGAACATAACCCATTTTAATGCCTTTCAAAACTTAATGCAATTGGTTTCTTTTTGAAAATCCACTGAGCGATAGTCCAAAGCAAAGAAGTGTGAAACAAAAAGGTGATTCTCTGCAGGGGTGTATTTAAATGAACATAGCATAGAATTATGCTTTGTTCAAAGTGATTTGAACGTAGCAAAACCCCTAGGACTGTCACAAAATGTCATTGCTCCATGTTCAGCAGAACATCTGCACTATGTAGGGTGGTTCCGAAGAGGAAGCGAGAAATGGCCCCCTTGTACTAGGAGAAAACTCCAGCATATGAAAGGAGTCCATGTTTTAATTTATGGGTGCAACCTGCAGAAGAAAACCTCTGATTGCAAAAGGTACAGAAGTATCAATAAAATAATGTGTGTATGCTTAAAACAAGTTAGTTGAGCGCGCCCATGTTCATATCTCTTGACGGGACTAAAGCCTGTAGTAGGTTGGTAAATTCTAAATGACTGGCTTTGTGCTCTGCATCTCCCCCCTTTCCCACACCATGTATTGAAGGACAACTCAATAGTTTTGTACTGCCTTGATGAAGGGAGACTTCTCCCTCATTCCACCACTCACTGAGTTTTGCAGTTACAGTGGGAGCTGCCAGTGGAGGAAAGATGAGTCAAAGTCAGGTTAAACAAGCTTTATTCGGTTTAAAAGACACAACCATAAAAGCATCCTAAAAATTATATACATCTTCATATCACAAAGATATACAATAAAATGCATTTAAAAAGGGACAAAGATAAAAAGAAATCCCAACAGCGAACTCCAAATGACCTTATACATAACGTGATATGTGCAGGATATCCAATTAAAAGCAAGCCAATAACTCTAGTGACTTCAGTATTCACCAATTATAGGAATAAAGGTTTAAAATGTCATCAATATATACAATATCTATAAAAGAGGAATAATACATAAAGGGGCACATGCATCAAGCCCGCATTTTGCGATTTCTAAATAGAGAATTTTACTGATTCGCTATTTAGAACTCACAAAATGCAATGCATGTAGTAATCGCAAAAAAATGTGATTCCTTAAAATTCCTAAATTGCGACTTGCAAATTGCGAGTCGCAATTAAGGAATTGATTCCCATTAATTCCTATGGACATAGAGGCCCATAGGAATCAATGGGAATTGCATGCGCAGTTTGCGAGTACTCCATAGGTACTCGCAAATTGCGCATGCAATTTCAAGGGTGCAAGGGTTCCAAAAGGATACCCTGTTGCACCCCTGAAATTCCCCTTTTTCCACATGTTGCGCACACACTTGCCCCAAGGGCATGTGTGTGTGTAAAATGTGACAAAAAATGCACTTTAGTGCATTTCTCAAAGCAATCGTAAATTACCATCCACTTTAGTTTGATGGTAATTAGCGATTCCTAATAGTGAAATTACAATAATTTTTTGCTTAATGCATTGCATCTAAGGAATCGCAATTTGCGAATCCTTAAATACAATCACAATTTAAGTAATGGCAATTTTAGCGATTCCTGAAGTTGCAATTTTTGCATTTGGGATGATGCATCTCAAATGCAAAAATACCAGTTGCAAAGGGGCAGATTCTGTGAATCTGCCCCTTTGCGACCGATTTTTGGTTCGATGCATGGGGCCCAAAGTGCCCTGTACAGGACATGTAATTTAAGAGCATGATCTACAACCACGGGCATAATTTATCAGTGTGTGATCCATTTTCTTCATAAACAAGGGCCTCAAGATGAAAATTATAATGACTTATTTGGATTGCCTTCTGGATGTAAACCACTACTGCATTGCAGACTCTAATGTTTACCAGGCCACAGATATACCCTAAGGCAGTTTTATATGTAAATAGTCTCTCCTTTACAAATAATGGACGTAAGAGACTCTTCCTGATATCGCTATAAAAACCTCAAAATAATATAAAATGCAACGTTGTCTGGTCGGATATTCCATAGCATGGGCACTTCGGAAAATTATGGTTCCACTTTCCCATCGTTGGAAAAGCTATTAACAAATGGGCTAATCCCATTCTTAGTCTAGTAAGGTAAAATCTATGTTTTTTTGTTTGCGACCTGTAATAAATAATATTGTATCCCCATCCCAAAAGTCCTATCAAAGTATGCCTTTGTCATTGGTTTCATGTTTGCATCAACGTCCCTTAACCAATTCTGTGATTCCATTAAACTAGTCTTCAAGTTTTTCTTGTCATACTCAAGTATTTGGGAGGGGTTGTTAAAATCAATATTTGCGGAACATTCAATTAAAAGATTTTTAATATACGTCAGCCATGAGGATTTTTCCCATGGTTGAGTCCAATGCAATCCTTAACTGCTTCAGCGCTACCGCGTTTTCCTGCTGTGCGCTGAAGAAGTAGAAAATGGCTTGTTTGTGACAAAGCCAGCTCGTCATGAGCGCAGCATAGGTAAAACCCATGACGAGCTGGCTTTGTCATTAGCGTCGAAGTGGTTAATGACATCCTGTGTAAACTCTGTACCTTCCATGTGTGGAATTTTAGTTTGTGTACTGAACATCATCTACGCCATCTTGCAGACTCACGTATGAGCATACACGACAGCCATTTTAGGTACCATGGTCTCCCTGTTCACGATCACCCGTCAGCACACTTCCCTGAACCTTGCAAGCCTTCCCCGCGCCTCCTGGCTGCCCCCGCGCTCACATGCACAAGCCATGAAACCCCCCCCCATGACTCTGTCTCAAGGAATCACACCCCGCGCCTGACCAACACCTCCTTTCCGCCCATGAATACCCCTCCTTTGATGACCCCTTCCTCTGAGCCCGACTGCCTGTACGAACCGCTGGTCATCCCTTAGCCTGAGGATACAGTTTATTGCCCACTACTGCATGCACTCGCCTCTCCTGAAAGAGACCACTATTGATCATGACGTCCCCAACCCCTGAGATTCGATCAGGCGCACACATTCCAAAGGAATCGGCAGAACACTCAGCTGCGTGATGGCCCCTCCCAATCATATGAGGGGAAAGGGCCTCTACTGTTGTCATGTGTTGGAATGGGCCGGAACTGGGGGGGGGGGGTGCCGGGGATGTCGTTCTCATACTTCACAATGTCCTTGCTGTAATAAAGAACGTTCACATGTCTTAGACCAGTGTATAAAAGACCAGGTCTCAGAGAGGTTGGGAGAGCACCTCGAGACGATACCTTGTTGTCTGATCTGATGTGTTCTACTCCGACGGAATAAACTTGTTTCCTGTCTTCCTGTCTCCAGCGCCTGCCTCTTTATTGAATAACTTCGTATGGTATTAGAGGCGTTTTACGCCGGGCAAATTTAACTTAGGAAACATCTACTGAAATCGCCTGACCATTTTGAATTGATCTTTATCAATTGGCGTCACAAACGCGGGGCCCATCAGTGACACGTGGATCCAGTGGGAGAGGTCCCGACGACAGAGTGAACAACTGCAACGATTGGAAAGAGCTCCTGTCCGATAGACCCTCGTCTGACAGCCGATCATCTGAACTTCACTGATTCCGAGCTGACCTCTCCCGAGTGATCTACTGTCCTGACTGGGAACCACCAGGAGTGCCGCGATAGCAACAAGAGAATAGAGGACGATCGGGCGCTGGAAGCGGAAGACGAGAAACTGTCCATGCGGTCCGGGTAAGGTCGTGACACACGACAAATTGCGAAATTGATTGATTGATTGTTTGAAAATACTAGTATTACTTATTGACTGTTTCTGAGGAATTCTCTATTTGCAAACAAGTACAGAATCGCCATACTCTGTTTAGTCTTTGCAGATAGTGAAGGGTAGGCAACGCAAGCCTTTAACACGTCGTGCCTATTTTTTCTCCTCATTGATTGATTGATTGAATCGAGCATTGAATTGTTCGAAGTTGGTTCTCTTAAGGATCTTCTCTGTCTGCAAACGGGGAAGAATAGGAATATTCTCTCTCCCTTTGCCGATAGTGAAGGGTAGGTAACGCAAACCTTTAACACGTCGTGCCTATTTCGTTCCTCATTGATTGATTGTTTGCCCGAACATTGACTGTTTTGGGAATTGGTTCTTTTCGGAGGTATTCTCTATTTGCAAATAGCGTAGAATAGAATATTCTGTCCAGTCTTTGCAAGTAGTGAAAAGATAGGTAGTGCAGGCTTTTGCCCCCCATTGTAATCCGTCATGCCTATCTTCTCCCCATTGGTTCATAGTTGGGTCAACCCGGACCGCTTATTAGAGATGAACCATCCAGCTCCACTGGAAGGCACCCCTAATAAGGACATGTTTACTAAGCAAGGACTAGTCGCTATAGCTTATAGTAGGTTATGGCATAAATATACAAAAAAGGATCCTAAAAATCAGTGGCCACTGATAGGTTCTTTTGATAAAAATAAAATAAAAACACTAGAAGCAGCTGTAAAAATAAACAAGGCAACGCCCACTATGCTTGATAGTATTGGCATGTGGCGCAAAGAAGCAGAACATCGCAGGAAAAGAGTGGAAGCGAAAATAGTGAAAGAGTTACAAAAAACCGCCCATCTGGCCGCAAAAGAACTAGATGAAGAAATAAGAAGAAGAGAGGAAGTTAAACAAACGCAAGAATCAGGACTGGCAGGCCAATGCCCTGTCAGGACCACCTCTGCGCTCTACCCGGAGATGCCCTCCAAACAGCGGGCAAATGACGAGTTACTACTCGGTCCTCCAATTATCTACATGCCTCCTCCTTATGCTCCCAGCCAGCCTCTAGCACAACACTCACCAGTTCAAAGTGCAGGCGTGGGTGACTCCAGCGCTAGTGCCCCGGCTCTTACGGCCTTCGCACCAGCCGCATTGGTAACAACAGCAGATGAACATGAGACTAGCAGGCACCTAACAGCCAGACCAAATAGGTTGAGCAAAGATGAGCGGGATGGAATCGACAAGATAGCAAAAACATTGGTAGAACGGAAGGAGAGCGAAGAATATACGATGAATATGCATAATTCACATGCCGGTAGTCACAGACGGCATTTCATTTTACGGTTCAGCTACCACACCCTGAACGCGTATGAGGATAGGTACCAGAATAAAGGTCCTGCTAAATTGACGGCTCTATATAGAAGGGTCGATGTTGGAGATGGAACTGAGAGCGATGTGACGGACCTCTTCATGCAAACGCTTGAGGTCTTCCGCCACCTCACGGAACAGAAACCAGAGGTCAAGATCACAGTCCCTGAGACGATTGAGCCCTCAGTAGAAGCAGCCAACACGATGATGCCCATCAGAGAAGCCGCCCCCTATTGGGTTCCCCCAAGAGGTCAGGGAACAAACGATGATATCAACCACGCAGATGCAAAAGGGAGGGTTGTGTACAACTGGGTTTACCAACCATGGGATCGGCAAGATATTTTAACTTTTAGGCAAACCCTGCCCGATCTACGAAAGAACCCTACGGCATTTTATACAGAACTAGGCACAGCCTTGGGCTCAACCATAATGACTCTAGCGGACATTGATTTGTTTTTCGGGTTGTGTCTGCCGGCTGATGTGTGGAAGCAAATCCGGAAAGCCGACCACACAGACCTGTTCGGACACACCTGGAAACAACTCGATGACCTAGATAGGCAGCGAGAGCCCGGAAAGAAACCTGTAAAAGACATACTGGAACTCCCCGACAAAATAGTGCAGAAGCTAAAGACGTTGATCCCAGAAAAGAAGGTAGACTGGTCGGTAGTCACGGCTTGTCGCTAGAAACCTCAGGAAGATGTATCAGAATACTTCTAACGATTTGAAACAGTGTTCTCCGACTACAGTGGCCAAGATATGACCACCGCAACCGGACAACACCTATTCGTGCAAAACTACGTAAAGGGGCTATCGCAAGAGGTCTCCCAAAAGTTACAGACTAGCGAGAGTAGTTGGGGAGCCTCTAAACCTGCAGCTATCCTTCAGATGGCTCAGTATTACGAACACCAAAAGAACGAGAACGAAAGGGCAACTGAGAAAAAGAAAAAGGACTTAAAGGAACGAGTAATGATTGCTCAATTGCAGGGAGTGACTACAGGAAGGGAACAGTATAGGGGAAACTACCAGTCGAATGCCCCTAGGAATTCGGCCCCTAGAGACCGCAACCCCACACCTGGCGCTCCACGAACCGACCTCGATGACAACCAGTGTGCATTTTGCAAAGAATTTGGGCATTGGAAGTCTCAATGCCTGGCCCTTTGGGAGATGATTAAAAATAAAGTAACAAGGGACATGACAAATGGCTCCAAAACTGGAGGGCAGGGACGAGGGCAGACCCGCGACACCACCAATGACCGATCTGACAGACCAAACACATTTGACCGCCCCCGACAGAATCAGTGCCAACAGTCCGACTGCAACAATGCTCACGACTCTGCATAGGACTGCCAGGGGCAAGGGCGGGATCCAGTCGAGCTCTGTGTTGACCAGCAAGGTCCTTACGTCACTGCTACGGTCCTGGGTACAAAGTCTCCATTTTTGGTAGACACTGGAGCGACACGTAGTGTATTATCAAAACGACTGATTCCAAGGGCACCCTTGTCTGGCTCACACATTACCTCGATAGGTTTCGATGGAACGCCCTCCACTAATCCCCTGTCTGTACCTATCTCCTTTGACCTAGGAAACAATCCCACTGACACAACGTTTCTGCTCTCCTCCAACTCCCCTGACGCCATTATGGGTATTGATTTACTGAAACATTTCCGAGCTACTATTAGGTGTTCCCCGGATGGAGTCCGAGTCATCCTGTACGACAACCCGAGCATGTCCAGACCCCACCCCGCACGACATATGTACGCCATAACAGATGCTGACCTATCCTTGCTCGATACCCTACCCCTGTACCTATGGGCCAGAAACGACTCGGATGTAGGACGAATGATGATCGATCCTGTACACATAACTGTTCGACCAGATGCAATACTCCCGAAACTCCCACAGTACCGGATATCGCCCGAAGGCGAGAAGGCATTGGTAGCGATTATTCAGTCCTTGGTAGATGCAGGAGTGGTAGAGGAAGTGGTTAGTAATGTCTGCAATAGCCCTATCCTACCCATTGCTAAGAAGCAAGGTGAGGGAGATGAGAAAGCGTACCGCTTCATCATCGACCTGCGAGAAGTCAACAAAGTGGTGGTACCACAGTACCCCGTAGTCTCAGACATCGCCACCATTCTGACTCTCATCCCGTCCACTGCCACCACCTTCACCGTTATTGATCTTAAAAATGCATTCTTCTCTATCCCCATCCATCCAGACAGCCGTTATCTCTTCGGCTTCACTTTAAAAAACCGTTCGTACCGATTTTGTAGAGCTCCCCAGGGCTACACTGAAAGTCCCAGCATCTACAGCCAGGCCCTCAAAAGACAGCTGGACGCCGTCCAGCTACCAGATGGAGTGGTGTTGATCCAATATGTCAATGATATCCTTCTGGCGGCCGACACCACTCCACTTGCAATCACAGCCACTATCCAACTCTTGCACTTTCTTGCGGAGAATGGCCACAAAGTCTCCAAAAAGAAACTGCAGTTCTGCCAGCCCCAAGTAACATACCTAGGCCATCTCCTGTCCAAAGAAGGGAGGAAACTTACGCCCGACCGAATCCAAACCATCCTAGACACCCCCATTCCAAAAACACAGAAGCAAGTCCGTTCATTAGTGGGCCTTACTTCTTTCTGCCGACAATGGTTACCAAATTTCAGTCTCATTATAAAACCCCTACTCTCCCTGTTGGCCAAAGATGTTCCGTTCCCACTCCCTTGGACTCCCGAATGCCAAGCATCCTTTAAGGAGTTGCGGGTTGCCCTTTGCTCGGCACCCGTTCTAGGAACACCAGATTACTCCAAGCCCTTCTCCCTCTTCACTCACGAAAGGGAGGGATGCGCATTGTCTGTTCTAACTCAGCCCATCGGCGCCAAACAACGCCCTTGTGCCTACTTCTCTGCCACTCTTGATCCAGTCGCCAGAGCTCTACCTGCCTGCCTTCGAGCAGTAGCCGCTGCTGCTGTCTCTATCCGCCAGAGTGAGGGAATTGTGCTTTCAAACTCCCTCACGGTATTAGTGCCCCATGCAGTTGACACCCTTTTGAACCAGACTAAGACTCAACATCTGACTAGCGCACGACTAACAGGGTACGAATTGACTCTACTTGCACCCCACATCACCCTGAAGAGATGCACGACATTAAACCCTGCTACACTGTTACCCTTGCCCGAAAATGACCCCGATGTGCCCCTATACACGACTGTGTGACACGAACAGACTAGGAGTAGAGTTGACCTCCGAGACATTGCTCTTACAGATCCTGATGGAGAACTATGGGTAGATGGCTCTTGTATCAAACTCCCAGACGGCACCACTTCTGCTGCCTATGCGGTGACGACAGCTCGAACAGTAGTTGAAACCGCTCGCATCACACAACGATCCGCACAGGCAGCAGAACTAATTGCCCTCACACGAGCATGTATCATAGCAGCAGGAACCACGGCAAACATTTACACGGACAGCCAGTACGCCTTCGGGGTGGTTCATCATTTTGGGCTCCTGTGGAGGGAAAGGGGATTCCTGACGTCCCACGGTACACCCATCCTTCACGGAGATTTAGTCTCCGCCCTGATTGAAGCAGTTCTTCTCCCCAGACAATTAGCAGTGATCAAATGCCAGGCACACAAGAAGGTGACAGATTTAGTTGGACAGGGAAACGCACTAGCCGACACCACTGCCCGAACCACAGCTGAGAATAGGACAACGACACGCATGTATGTGACCAGGTCACAAGCAGAAAAATGGACCGACGCTAGGGAAACAATCAGGGACATCCAATCGGCCAGCACACCACACGAATTGACTGAGTGGGCGCGGGTGGGTCTAAGGGACGATGAAGGCTGCTGGCGGACAAAAGACACGAACAAATGGTTGCTGCCTGATGCATATTTGATCCCCATACTGACAATGGCACACTCCCCTGCACACATAGGCTCTGCCCCCATGATTGAACTCATTTCCAAAGTTTGGCACAACAACAAGATCCCCGACTCGGCCAAACGCCTAGTCCAGCAGTGCTTACAACACAACCCCGGGAAAGGAACTGTGGTACCCCGGGGAGGGTTTGGGATCCCCGACCACCCCTTTGAGGTCCTTCAGATGGATTACATCCAGCTAGAGAGGTGCCAAGGCTTGAAGTACGTATTGGTCATTGTATGTGCCTTCAGCAAATGGGTGGAAGCCTATCCGACCCGTGATAACACTGCCATGACTACTGCCAAGGTACTACTGAAAGAGTTTTTCCCTCGCTACGGCCTTTGTCGAATTTTATGGAGCGACAATGGCCCCCACTTCATAGCTGAAGTTATCCAACTAATCCTGAAGGGGTTGGGGGTAAAACAGAGGTTCCACGCAGTCTTCCACCCCCAATCCGCTGGCCTGGTTGAACGACACAACGCTACACTGAAACTGAAACTGTCAAAAATAGTGGCCACCACAGGACTTAAGTGGCCAGATGCCCTTCCACTGGCATTACTATCGATGCGCTCCACTCCCACTAAGCACCACTTGACCCCCTACGAAGTTGTGTTTGGGCGGCCTATGAACCTCTGGACTGCCCCCAAACCGACCTCCATTCACGACGTCCCCGACGTCCTGGTGTCAGATTATTTATACAAGTTAACTAAAACATTGTCTGTCATTCATCAACAGGTGCAGCAGGCCATCCCCGATGCTTCCAGGGGTCCCGGTCACGATATCCAACCGGGTGACTACATCCTAATCCGGAACTTTCAACGAGCGAAGAGTCTGGAACCCCGGTGGACGGGCCCCTGGCAAGTACTGATCACCACTCGGACGGCTCTTCGAGTGGAGGGGAAGAAGCACTGGCTGCACGCCCACCACTGCAAAAAGGTTTCCTCGACCCTGGCCACGACAGACAACGTCAGCACCCAAGAAGAGCTCCTGAACAAAGACCGACCATCACTGAACTGCTATCCTGATACCGAGGCACTTGAACTTGCAAAACACTCTGATCCCACTGTGCCATCTCGAGAAGGGTATTTCCTGCGTCGAAAGGAGGGAGCTTCGGCTAAGTAGGCCACTGACTAAGTTAAAAATCTCAGAACGGTGACCCAAAGCAACCAAGGGTTACCCGGAGAGAAGCTAAACAAAGTCTGTGGTTCTGCCCACTACCGAGCACCCTGAAGATGAAGATGATGGAAGCGCCAGATAAGAAGATGATGGAAGCGCCAGATAAGAAGACGTCGGAAGCAACAGGAAATACCCACTACAGGAACCCAAAGACTGACAATTTGCACAAATCAAAGACAATCGCTCTCTTCATTGTCTTCCTCTTTTGCCTCCTCCTCATGACTTCCTTCTGGATCTTGGAGGAAAGCACACCCGCTCACCAGATGTTGCCAACCACTGTCCAGCCAACCACCATGAAAGAGCACCACCTGATCACCCTTTCACCTCAGCTCCGAGAAAGGCGTAGGGAGTTCTGGAACAATTCCTTCGTACAACTGTTGCACCAGCACAACCTTGCTGCAAATGCCACGAACTGCTGGATCTGTGGGTTGCTCCCACATGCTACCGGACACTCCATCCCCTTCATCCCTTCTCCTTTCTCAGTTCACGGCTCCTGCCTCGCCTGGTTGATCCTCATGCAGGAAAGCCACAAGGACAACGCCACTTCTGGTCAAACCGTGTCACACTTCTACTATGGGTTCTGGCTGAACAAGACAGGAAAGCCCTTTTGTCCTGCAATTTCCGGTTCAACCTTCCTTACGAACATCCCTGCCAAAGAAAGGGTCGAAATGCAAGTGCTCCACAATCCAGCCAGACCCACCTTCTCCCACCTGCGGAAACAAACGGCTGCCACCCTGACCGTGGCCCTGTCTGTCATCAATGTCACAGGACTCGTATGCCTCGAAGGACAAGGAACGCAGCTGGTGGGTCACAGTTCTTGTCGCATCACCAAAACATTGGTCTCAGCTGACCCCCCCACCTTTGTTGCTTCCCCAAATATGTACTTTGTTTGTGGCACCAAAGCTTACACTTGGCTCCCAAGAGGCTGGAGGGGTACGTGCTACATCGCCTTCATTCTTCCTCCCACGTATGTGGCTTCAGCCAACCACCACCGGCAAAAGCATGCCGGAGATGTTGAACAAGCCGACTCCACCGGAGCACAGTTCCTGGATGCGGCAAAGGGACTTGTTCCTCTGTGGGGACCAATGGCAAATAGCCGCGCTATCCGACACCTGACTCAGGCATTAGAAACAACCATTAACATCACCGCTGGCATCCTTGCTAACACGGCTGAGCTTCAGGCCGTCCGCCTGGTGGCTCTTCAAAACCGTCTTGTTCTAGATGTGCCAGATAACTCACCTTCAGTCTACAAAGCAATCGAACACCTCCACAGACTGTCCTCGGAGGTTCACCAGGAGCAGGAAGGATGGTCGCTTGGAGGCTGGTTCTGGGACACTTTGAAGAACTGGGGGTGGAGATTGTTCACGTTTTTATTGATACCAATCATGATACTATGTGGGTGTTGCTTAGGTATTCAATGTTTACCACCTTTATGTGCACTCATTTCCAACTGTATGTGCCCAAAGACTTTGAACTTTAAACCTGAGCACATGAGTCCCCTATACGAGATAGAGGTGCGTGGTCTCATGGGGATTGATCCGAACTGACAAGCTGGCGAGACATGTTAAAGGGAGGACTGTGGAATTTTAGTTTGTGTACTGAACATCATCTACGCCATCTTGCAGACTCACGTATGAGCATACACGACAGCCATTTTAGGTACCATGGTCTCCCTGTTCACGATCACCCGTCAGCACACTTCCCTGAACCTTGCAAGCCTTCCCCGCGCCTCCTGGCTGCCCCCGCGCTCACATGCACAAGCCATGAACCCCCCCCCCCATGACTCTGTCTCAAGGAATCACACCCCGCGCCTGACCAACACCTCCTTTCCGCCCATGAATACCCCTCCTTTGATGACCCCTTCCTCTGAGCCCGACTGCCTGTACGAACCGCTGGTCATCCCTTAGCCCGAGGATACAGTTTATTGCCCACTACTGCATGCACTCGCCTCTCCTGAAAGAGACCACTATTGATCATGACGTCCCCACCCCCTGAGATTCGATCAGGCGCACACATTCCAAAGGAATCGGCAGAACACTCAGCTGCGTGATGGCCCCTCCCAATCATATGAGGGGAAAGGGCCTCTACTGTTGTCATGTGTTGGAATAGGCCGGAACTGGGGGGGGTGCCGGGGATGTCGTTCTCATACTTCACAATGTCCTTGCTGTAATAAAGAACGTTCACATGTCTTAGACCAGTGTATAAAAGACCAGGTCTCAGAGAGGTTGGGAGAGCACCTCGAGACGATACCTTGTTGTCTGATCTGATGTGTTCTACTCCGACAGAATAAACTTGTTTCCTGTCTTCCTGTCTCCAGCGCCTGCCTCTTTATTGAATAACTTCGTATGGTATTAGAGGCGTTTTACGCCGGGCAAATTTAACTTAGGAAACATCTACTGAAATCGCCTGACCATTTTTAATTGATCTTTATCACATGCTTCATATCCGGTGCCAGGCATATAAACTTACTGTGCTTATAAAATCATTAATATAAGAGGCTTCCAACTCTTTCCTACCCCAGCATCGATATATGTATTTTCCTCTTCTGTGTCTAAGTATTGTGCGTTTTCCACTTCACTGCCAGAGAGACAGAAGCGGTTTCCTCCTACTCTCTCAATGACAGAGGAAGCATGGGCAATGCAAGCTCGCTGTCATTCCCTGAGAAAGGCAGAGGCTGGGCAGGAGAGGCTTCCACTGCCGGGGGTCTTGGTAAGGATATGGACAAATTAGGAAATTCTGCCCCAGAATGACGTCCTTAGGGGGGTTACACCATTTTCACCAGTCAAAAACGCTGGAGTTGGTGTTAACAGGGTTTCAATTAATAATAAAAAAAAAGAACACATACAGATGTACAAATAGAATAAAAATCCCATGAGTGTGGCCATGGCAATAGAGAAAAAAAGATGGTTAATATGTACAGTACACATACCTTCGGTTTTTATTTTCAGAGCTGTTCTCACGAGAGCAAATAAAGTAGCATTAAACATTACTGTTCCATCACTGTTTAAAGGCATGTTCATGGCTACCAACCTCTGAAAAGAGAAAACAAATACCTATCAACTTAGTAATATTTGTTTAACTCTAGGTTATACACTGTTTACAAATACTCATAACATGCAAAGGAACTAGGAGTTTTTAAGGGAATCATTAATATTCGTGTATATTGGTGTATTGAGAAGAGGCAACATTTTAAATAAAAGTGTATGCCAAGCAACATGTCTTTAATCAACACCTTTTGACAAAATATACAGCTGCTACATAGCGCTACACCTGCAACTAGACAATATAATATATTTCCGCGAGAGATTATTACTTATTTGTTACTCAAGATTAGTATGTTGCGATCTTTCCTGTATATCTTAATTTTATTTCCCCAAAATAATTATATAGGCTTGTGAAGTCGAAACAACACTTTATTTCATTTCAGAGATTATTGAATACTCTTCTTATACTGCATAGATATCTCCAGGTTAGGGAATACTTTAATTAACAAAGGAGTGTCTTATCACGAGTCCAAATAGTAGTAATACATTTTTATATAAACTAAATCCTGATTCTCTGTTAATAGTATGAACAGCAGACATAAAGTGTGAATAGCGATCAGTGTTGAAAATGGACTAATACTTTTACCTGCACTGTTCCTTCTAGAATTTGTATGTAGATTTCAGAGCCTCAGCCAGAATAGTTAAGGAAATGCAAACCCCATAACACACAACCAAGACTATTAATGCTTTTTGCAGAACTAAAATGATGTACCTGGAGAGAAGATGAGTTTTTTCTAACTAGGGGTCATTGTGGTCTAAACATGGAGGAGGACCTACAACATAATGTGCTGAGGTAAAATACTCTACTACCCATCTATTTTTATGTTATTGTATTTTGGGGGGGGGGGGTTGTAACCTTTGTGTGCCCTTTTTAATTCCCACAGAGGTCTATACAGAGGAAGGGATTACAACTGCTTGTACTAGACTGGAAAGCATCTTGTTCCTTCGAGCAATGACTATATGCCGGTTTAATTGCTGTGTATGGATTGAGTTGGTGTGAAATCATCAGTATTAGAGGGTCACTTGCTCACTTTGCCACTGTATTCAAGCTAGCCTGGCTGATGAGAGGTGTTACTCCGAAACCGGTCCCAGGATGCTTGTTTCTGGTCCAGGGAAGACATGACTTGGCAGTTCAGGCAGGACTGTTCCCATTTGGCACAGGGTCAAGACTGATTTGCATATAGCTGTGTCTGAACTGGGGTGGTGAAGTGAGCTAAAGAGCGATGATGGATTTAACCCAGATCTGTGAATGGAGGTGTGTGTCTGAAAAATGTCAGCGCTCCGTCCATCATCTCTTTGTGTTTGCCCTTTTTTAATTTCCACAGAGTTCTATACAGAGGAAGGAATTACAGCTGCTTGTACTAGACTGTAAAGCATTTTGTTACCTCGAGCAATGAATATATGCCAGTTTAATTGCCGTGTAGGGATTGAGTTGGTGTGAAAGCATCAGTAGTAGAGGGTCACTAGATTCTTAGTAGTGTCCATGAGGGGACAGCAAGACTGACTTTAGAGTTCTGCACAATGGACGAGCAGCCGGATGCCTTACAGAGGGTGGGGAAAGTATATTGAACATAGGTGTTCAAATGTGTATGAAGAAGTGACTGCACTGGAATTTAAAGTGGCTCATTCCAAATCTAATATATGCCAGTAGGGTATGCAAAACTGCTGATTCCCGAGCATACAGGCATATTCTGATGAATTATCTTAGTTTTTTTCAAGCACATTTTGGGGGCTGAACCTGAGCCCTTTGGTGTCTGTAAGCATGTGATATACCCATCAGAATGATCACACAAAGCCTTAACATTAAATAAAAAGGTCTTGAATTTATTTATTTATGTATTTAATGGAAGATTTGTAAAGTGTGCGATCACTTGTGCTCTGGAAGTCAATTTAGAGCTTACAGAGCTGGCGCAACATGGCTGTAGCCTCTCAAACAGAATATTAGTTGGGAGTGCATTCTTCTACACACATTGGAGTTCATAGAGATTTTTTTCGCAGATCTATGCAGACGATTTTACAGTAATTGATAGGTGACAGAACCATGGTGGGTGAGCAGTAGTGTGGTTTATTTAGGATAAGTGGCAGGGGGACTCCACAAAGATAGTGAAACTGGTAGAAGGCATTTCACGTTGTTGTGTTTGTTTATGGAGAACGTTATAGGTCAATCCTGAAAAACAACCACTGGTTGCAAGATTTTTCTACTGGTATAGAGCAAGCCCCCTTTTTTGTCTAGGTGTATGCTAAAAATAAAAGGCCAAGAGGTAGAGAAGAAGAATTTCAGTCTAAGGACTACTGCTGAGAAGCCAGAAGCACTGCATGCAATCCTGGACATATTTCAAGTAGTCAGCAGGACCCTTGATAGGCAGATGTTAGTCTCACCATGTACAAATAGAGCCAAGCACATGTCAAATAGTTCTGATAAGAGAACGGATTATTGGGGTACACCATAGATGACACAGTAGCTCAATATTTTATAGCCCCTATATACGGCTAATTTACTGGATCTGGCTGTTAAGAAATGGTTTGAAGCATGCCAAGGTGGTCTTACGCAAGTAAAGGCATACTTTGCTGTCAAGTGGAAGACGCATGGACAATAATTATGCAACAGCAAATATTGTTCATGCCATATGTTTAGAGCAAATAAAACAGTATTTTATTTCTGACAACAATTGGTGGATCGAATGTATTCTAAATGCAGGGTACTTGATGAAAATAAAATAAAAAATATGATGGATCAAGTAAGACAAGCTAGATCGTGTCCAGCCATGGTTTTGGCCTCCTGCTATCCTTTGTCAGGCTTGAAGCTATAAAGTGAAAGGTTAAACTTAGTAGTGCATGCATGCAACAGGAAAAATTTGTTTAATACCACTGTGTTTAACAGAAAACAGGCTAGATGTACAATAATTTGAAATTCTGATTTCCAACTTGCTATTTTACCGTATTAGGAAATCGTAAATCCTAATGTAAGAAACCTTTGAACTTTTAATTAGCAGTTAGTAGTGTGTAGCAAACCGACATACCTCATGAATAGGTAGGTCATAGTTTGGGACTGATCAGGAATGTTGGCCATTACAGGGATGGCGGCCTGCTGGGGTCAGCAGGCCACCTCGTCTGTGATTGCTTTCAAATAAAACAATGTGTTTTTTAAAAAAATCATCAATTTTCCTAAAAGACAAACCCGATGCGTTTCAAAAACAATAGATGAGAAGATTAAGTTCCATGGGACGACTACCTGTTCTTACTAGGGGGGACATGCCCACTGTCACAAATAAGGAAGCCTATTGCTTTTCACAAACTGCACTGCTATAATTATTTTAGCTAAAAATGACCCACAACAGTTGCAAATGTACTCCAGCGTAAACTTGGAGTCAGTTCACCACCAAAATCCCATAGGAAATAGTTAAAGTAAATTAATTTGTTTAGACTTTTAAAAAATATGTATACATTTAGTGTTATGTTAAAAAATATACACAAATGAACATGTTTTATTTTAAACTATTCTAATAACTTTTTAAATTTAAAAATACATTTCACTTTTACACCATGATAAATAAATACAAACATTTTATGTCATGGTATATTTTTTCAATAATATATATTTTTTTAATGTATTTTGATACATTTAAAATAACTAAATATACATATATTTTTTATATTGTTGTAATTGGCATTTTTCAGTAAAGAACAATACCACAACAGAAACCATAGTCAAGGGGGGGGAAAGGGCGCAGGAAAATATATAAAAAAGGGGGGCAATGGATGTTAGGGGGCAAGGCCCAAAGAGGTGAGCCACAAGAATACAATCTAGGGTTTAAGTAGAGAAAGATCCTGTTCCATTTGAAGTACAGTCAGAGAGATTAAGGTGCAAAGGCTAGAACATAGACTCTGTGGCACATGAGAACAACATATTACGAATTATTATCATGCATAATGTGCAAACGACATATGGTCAGCGACATACCAACAGTCTCACTGAAACCTGAACAAGCCTGCTACACAATGGTACACTTGGGGCAATAGGACAGATAGTTGATTGCCGTCCTGGTCAGATTGTTCCCCTGTTCAGTTTCACCCAGTACCAGCGAATTTGAGTCTTGTTGACGAAGAAAGGATAAGAAGGGCTTCCATTTATCTTTGGGATGGGAGCGTAACCCCTTCGATGCTCATGACGGAACGGTTCCGTCATGAGCATCGGTCGAGCTGTGCTTATGACGGAACCGTTCCGTCATGACCACGCCCGTTTTCATTAGGGCTCAGCACCGGGGGGGGGGGAATCGGGGCCGCACAAAAGAGGTTAATGGCATTAGCTCGCAGTAGTTGGATAGTTGCTCCTGACAATAAGTTACGTCACTCAGCCATGCCCACAAGGTAAGGGTGGACGTTCGGCCCCAAGACATGGCCACTCTGCGTTCAGCTAAAAGTAATAACATGGCAGTGTCGGCGATGAGAGGCAGGTATGTCAGAGAAGTACCCCAACCATCCTACCAAGGGAGTGTGGTGGGTTAAGTGCCCAGTGAGTGTGTGTACGCAACAGTGGCAATGAGGGTCAGGGGCAAGCAGCATTTTGAAGAGCTGGAGCACAGGGTGCAATGAAGCCAGTGAAGAAATTTAAAGTGTGTTAAGCACAGCTTATAATTTGGGGAGAGAGATTCTTACTGAACGCAACAAAACACCCACTGCTTATCCATTAAGGGAGGGTCTATGTTCTCTTCATATGCCCAGTTAGAGTGGCGATCGGTGCTGTGGATTGCATACTGTTGTATAGGCGCTTTATCAATTTGCACAGAGATGGGGAGAAATGTATAAGTTCTAGTCCTGGGAGGGGTGTGGGGGGGAAGGAAAGGTGTCATGGATTGCGTGGCCAGCAGTCCTGCGGTGGTAGAAGAGAAGAGATTCACTGATGGGGGGAGTCGAGGATGGTGTGGCCTCGAATGAAGGGATGAATTGATCTTCAGGGTACAGATCCGAGAAGAACTTGATCTGAAGCCTACCCACCGGCAATGCGGCACTCCTGTCCTGAAACGGCAGCACCTGAGTATTGTTGGTGAGGGGAATGGATGGAGCATATAGACATGTCTGCTCTGCCCGTTTTTGCAAACCCTCCCATGCCCAGCGTACTCATGCGACTGTGTCGATTTCAGTTCTTGGTGCTTTATAGGTTATGTGTAGTGCAGTTAACAAGGGCCACGGAATGTGCGGTCTATTTCTATGGCTGTGTGAGGCTGAAATGGAGTTGGGTGGAGCCAGAAGTATAGGAAGTGAGCTTGGGCGTACAGAGGGTATAGAATCATATCATGTGCTCCCAGTCCGCTCTGCGCGAGTTTTAAAATGAGGAGGTCCCATGAAACACGTGGTTGTTTACACACACATATCAATGTTACCAAGTTAGATTTAAACAGCCTAAAGAACTGGACTATTAGTGGGAGGGGTATATTAAGGAACAGGTATAGGAATTTGGGGAGGACAATCATCTTTGCTATTGTGTTGCTTCCTGCAAGAGACAGTGGCAGTTTGGACATATGGGAAAGTGAAGCCCACCAGAACCAGCGAAGACACATTTCCCGCGTCTTAGTCACTCCAGGATGACCCATAAGTGAAGATGAATGACACCACTCCAAAACCTTATTCCGTAACTCCGGGGAATAAACAACTGAGTACCATGAAACAATAACCCGTCTCTTGACTGCAAAGAAGTATCCATCAACCAAGGAGACAGATCAATCGATGACAATAATGACCTGATTTCGTCTTTAAACTCCTGAAAGGAAGTACAACCCACGATCTTTTCAGCTGGAATCATGGGGCTCTCACCAAGGGGAACATCCCTAACTCCTGAAAGGAAGTACAACCCACGATCTTTTCAGCTGGAATCATGGGGCTCTCACCAAGGGGAACATCCCTACCTAATGGCGACACATAAACACGAGACAAGGCATCAGATTTTGCTTGTTGAGCAGCTGGTCTATAGGTGATGGTAAAATCGAATTAATTGAAGAAAGTAACCCATCTCATTTGACGGGGTGTCAAGGCACGAGCAGAACGGAAAAACTCCACATTTTTATGGTCAGTATAAATTCACAAAAAAGGGCAGTGCCAGATCAGGATGATGCAAAATAGGAGCTGTAACAAAACGCTCCACCAAGGACTGAAAAGCCTTCTGCACTGCCGGTGTCCATTGAAACACCACTCCCGTCGGGGCGTGGTTTGGACGCCGAGAGAGATGGCGGCTCTGTGAATCTCTCCACCCGTGCGGAAGCCATCAACCAAGCGGGGAGCAAGTACAGTCACTCTTACACGGCCGAAAGTCAAAGAATCGGCAACCGGAACATGTAAGGAGCAGAAAGAGAGTACGCCCGACGAATTCCATGAGAGGAAAGTGGCGTTTTGGCTGCTTTGAAATACGCGCCGGTGTCTGAAGCGGACCAGGGCGGACGGAAGACCGCGCGGTAAACCAGGCGTCGGCGGACGCCATGTGAGGGCCCTGCACGGACCCTGGACAATCCGCTGTGGACTCCGGTGGAAAGACCGAGTAAAGGACGACGACATATGAGTCGCGTGAGTAAAGTATCCGTCCTCGGCTCAGTAAAGTAAACGCTGGTCGCGCCTACACAAGATGGCGGCTTCGTTGCTTCATACGGCAACTCTCCATGTCTGACAGCGAGTCAACGGCTCAGGCGCTGGTATCTCTGGCGCACATTAAGAGGGGGAAGAAAGGAAATTAACCCGCCTTTCGGCAATGACCGTGACATGTGGGCTTTCAAAGAATTTTGAGATGCTTTGAATATTTGGAATGCATACAAATTTGGAGGGTAAACAGCGTCATGGTGCCAAAACAAGAGTAAATCAGAGGGAAAATCCGTGAATACAGTGTCTTGTTCACCCAAGGATAGATGTGCTGTTTGTCTCACTAAGGGGTACTTTGTTGAGTCGTCCAAGCCAGCGAATGAGCAATGTACCATCCCATGTGGCTGCAAAGGCAATCTCAGTGACTACCAGTGAATGCCTATACCAAGGAAATGCCTGAATATATAATTCTGGGGCTAGCGTCTGCCACACGAATGCAAAATTAAGTACGCAGGTAGCCCGTTCAGATCCCTTTAGGGTTCATAAGCAGCATCTGGATTTCCGGTTAGCCCGACCTGCGCAAAGCAACCTGCGCAAAAGCACTACATACAATTGGCGATCCAAATAATGGCGAGGATGGCGATTATAATGGTGACGATATCTTCCTGCCCTATCTGATATGCGCGCACTTCCTCACGGAGCGTGAATAAGGTCAAGAAGTAAAAACGATCAGTACGGCTACGGTATTACCTCCTGGGTGGCCTGAGAGGATCTTTTTGTGGCTATAGGTGTCGGTCTAGATAAAAATCAGGATATCCGGCAATTAAGTGATTCCCATACAGTCGTCTGTAACGATTAGGTAGTCTGCGCCAGACTCAACCATGGCAGAAAATAAGGAACTGATGAAAAGCTTGAAGAGGCTCAAATATGACCAGTCGAATCCGAATTCGCCCAACAAAGGAGGGAAAAGCAATCCTGATCCGATCGATCTGATACTTAGCAGACTGGATGAAGTAAGGGATCTGGCGAAGGCGACCAAAGAGGAAGTGGCGGCGATCAGGCAGGATAACCGCGACACCAACGCAAAACTGCTGGAAGCTGAGTCAAGGATCAACAAACTCGAGGACATGGAGGTCAAGTCATGTGAAGCCATCAAGCGCCTATGTATATCTGCGGATCAGACGACTCGTAAACTCGCGGAATTGGAGGACAGGAACCGAAGGGGGAATCTACGTATTTTTGGGGGTCCGGAAGGTTCGGAAGATCAACATGGGAACTGCGTGGCCTTCTTGGAGTCCTGGTTCACCCAAGCTACTAACTTGACCTTTCATCATCCATTAGAGTTTGATAGGGCCCACAGAGTACCGGGCAGGATCAATAAGAATCAAAAAGGCCCTAGAGCTATTGTGTGCAAGCCACTACGCTACCAGCATGTTGAACAAATCCTAGACTTCATGCGGAAGAATAACCATATCCTGTGCAAATCTGCTAAAATCTACATTTCGCAGGATTTTAGTAAAGAGACGGTAGATGTAAGGAAAGCTTTCTTGGCACTCCGTCCACAGTTGAGGAAAAGGGGCTTTCAATATGGTTTTATGGGTCCTGCAAAATATCGGGTGATTATCCAAGGTTCTCCACACATCTTCTCAGATCCCCTGAAATTGAAGCGCATGTTGGATGGTCCTGAAGAACTGGAAATGGAAACGAGCAAACCTGAAGGTTCAGAAGATCAGGCTTCGGCCTCAGGCTATAAGTGACTGATCTCTGCTGTCGCTTTCCCAACAGCTTTCATTTGTGTCCCCTTCCCTTAGCTTGAAGGGGTATCGATAATACTGTACTCTGCCTAAAGTTCTCCCACTTCTGAGTGGTTTTTCATCGTGGTGTGTAATCACGTTTTGTATTAATAGACATTGAATATGTCTTTCTTATCGCCTATTAGTGTAACGAATGTTAGGTAATGTATACCTGATTACAAGTTGAAATGCTCGCCAGTTGGTACTTTGAAGGGCTAAGACAGTTGGTGTTGTTGTTGTTGTCGTCATAAATTTGTCCTAGGCCCAGCGGGTAGTTTGATAATCTCACTTCATGTTCACTTCGTATTCAGGGGACTTATAATTGTTGGTTCCGACATGTCCTGATAGTATGCTTTCCCAAAGACACCGTTGTTAGCAGTAAACAGTAAACAACTGATCTATTGTGTAAATTCACTTGTTCCAAAATTATCTGAAGTTTAAGCACGGGGAGGTTGCATAGTAATCTCTCTTCAGTCACCATGCCTACTACATACAGGTGGGGTGGGATGGGTGGGGGGTGGTGGGGGTCAGGGGTTGGGATCTGTGTTCTGTGTTTTTTGCTTTTGCTTCTTTGTGCTTGCATATTCCTTATTGTTTTAATGCTTGGTAGTGGGGAGGTTTGGAGGCTCTACTGTCATATCACCGTACACACGGGCCTTTTAGATCTTGGAGAAATGTCATTACCATGTGAGCTATATATAAGCGTGATGAGGGTAGGACTTATTGATGTCTCATAATACAATTACTACTCCGTTGGGAGTATGCAATGTGGACAAACTGAAGATATTATCCCTCAATGTTAAAGGGCTGAATCAACCTATTAAGAGACAAAAGGTTTTAGATTATGTGCGGAGATTGAGAGGTGATATTGTTTTACTTCAGGAGACGAAATTAGATAGTAAGCAATTCTACCACCTGAGAAATAAGTTCTATAATGAGGTTGTGGGAGCAGAGGCTGTGAGCAAAAAGAATGGTGTCCTGATACTTGTGGCAAGGAAATCTAAGGTAGAACTGTTGTCCTTCGATGTGAGTGATGATGGGAGATGGGTCACAGCCAAACTGAGTAGGGACAATACAGAGTTTTATGTCACGAATGTATATGCTCCTAACACTAGCGACCTAAAATTTTGGGAGAATCTGAATAAGCATATTGAAAATATCCCGGATAATGCTGTTCACGTAGTGGCCGGGGACTTCAATCTCCCAATGGATGTAATTTTGGATAGAGATTCCCACTGTCCCTTCAAAACAAACAAGTCACATAAAGCCTTTCTTAATCTATGTCAACGCTTCCACTTAGTAGACGCATGGAGGCTTCAAAATCCCACAGGGAGAGATTACACTTTTTACTCCGCACCACATGACTCGTACTCTAGGATAGATTATATTCTCATAACACAGAACGGAGTCCCCAGAGTAGGCTCTACTACTATAGAACCCCGAGTAATGTCCGACCACTCTTGCATCTCCTTATCCATATCCAACACCAAACCCTCCTCTCTTCAAACGTCTTGGCGCCTAAATGATGAGGTCTTGATCAATGACCAACATAGGACCACAATACAAGCTGCAATCTCCTCCTACCTGCAGGATAACAAGATGGGGGACACATCAGACCTTACTAGATGGGAAGCATTGAAAAGTACTATAAGGGGGGTGTGCATTAAAATCAGGTCAGCAATGAATAAAAATCATAATGCGAATCTGGAGTCGTTAGAGAGTGAAATTGCAAGCCTAGAGAGTAAACATTTGAGAGATAGAGATGATATGTCTTTACACGCCTTAGCAAATAAAAAATATGAATATAATAAGCTAGTCAGTGAGAGGGCGGGAGTTTGGCTTGACAAAACAAGGAGATTTAAGATCTGTGAATCTAATAAAGCTGGCAAGAGTCTAGCCTCATACTTGAAGTTTAAAGCCCAAAAAAACTCGATCAATGTCATTAAAGACGCCTTAGGATCATCGCACTCGGATCCAGGCAAAATAACGGAGGTGTTCAAAGATTTCTATGAAGACCTTTATGCAAAGAACAAGGCGGTGGAGGAGGACAAGATCAAGAGTTACTTAGACGAATGTGATCTCCCACGTCTCTCTGCTGCAGACCAAGTGAGTCTTAATGCCCCGATTAGTGCTTTAGAAATAAGGAATGTGATTAAAAATCTGAAATCAATCAGGAAAGGCACCAGGCCCGGATGGCTTCACGGCTAAATTTTACAAAACCTTCCCCTCCTTACTAGTAGAACCCCTTCTGCATCTATTTAATGAAATAAATAACTCAGGAGAGGTCAGGGGCACATTAGCTGAAGCAATAATTGCAGTTCTCCCCAAAGATGGAAAAGACCCATCGTTTCCAAAAAATTATAGACCAATTTCATTGATCAATATAGACTGCAAGATCCTGGCTATGATACTGTCTGCCCGCCTCCAGAAGGTCCTTCCTCAGTTAGTCCATCCTTCTCAAGCAGGCTTTCTTAAAAACAGGTTGTCCAGTGACAACACGAGGATTCTGGCACATGTTCTAGAAAAGGCAAAATTGCTAGGCACCCCCACAGCGGCAATAACATTGGACGCTGAGAAAGCCTTCGACAAGGTTGATTGGTCCTTCCTTAAAGCAGTCCTTGACAAATTTAACCTAGGGGAAACTTTTATAAGACTAGTAATGTCCCTGTACTGTTGCCCCTCGGCGAGGGTCAGAGCTGGCGGTTCTTTCTCTTCTGGATTCTGTCTAAAGCAGGGTACAAGGCAAGGATGTCCCCTATCACCCTCACTTTTCTTACTGGCAATAGAACCTTTCCTATACCATATAAGGGAAGACCCCAAAATCGTGGGCATTCCATTCGGGGATTGCACAGTCAAATTGACTGCGTACGCAGATGATGTACTGGTTCTGTCTGAGAGAGCTGAAGAGGCTATACCTGCGCTCATGAATGACATTGAGGAGTTCTCCAGAGTATCTGGGTACAAACTTAATAAGGACAAAACAGAGGTCAAGCTTCTGAACAATATTGGTGATAAAGGAATCATTGGGGACTCCGGTCTTACATGGAAGCCCAAATGTTTTAAATACCTGGGTTTAGACTTCGCTAAGGATTTAATCACCACCCTGAAAGTAAATGAGGACCTGACTCTTAAAAAGATATCGACATTACTAGAGGGGTAGTCAACAAAATTCCTCTCCTGGTGGGGCAGAGCGGAGACGCTCCAAATAATGTCTACTCCCTTGGTTAATTACCTGGCCAGCATGCTCCCAATGACGTTCTCGAACAACTTTGTTACTAGGGTAGATCAACTGTTTGGTACTTTCCTATGGCGAGGTAAAAAAGCCAGAATTTCATTAAAGAAACTGCAATTAGCTAAAGACAGGGTAGGATTGGGTCTGCCTTCATTCAGGAACTACCAGACAGCCTACCTTTGCAAACAAGGTGCTCAATGGTTGACGAAATCACCACACTACACGCCAGTCTGGATTAACATAGAGGAAGCTTTGGTGAACCATGCCCCTCTTGAAACCCTACTCACTATGGACCTATCGCACCTACCAAATTCCAAATACATAATGTTAAATACTAGGCGAGCTTTGCTTAGACTCGACCAGACACACAAAACCAAGTTGACCTTCGCTAAGTCGTCCTTCATGTCCCTATGGAGAAATCCATATCTCAAACACAAGGGCAGTACACTCTCCTGGGACTCATGGTCCACAAAGGGTATTAATTTGGTGAGGGACCTATACGAAGGGAGGACACCACTCCCGTTCTCAACCTTGCAGCAGAAGCACGACCTTACTCCGATGGACTTCTATGATTTCCTAAAAATCAAAGCAATACTAACTGCACGCAATTTCTCTCCTATACACCATGGCTAATGACTCATATCCCGCGTCTCATGAGCGCGGATCACTTTGTCTCTAAGGTGTACAAACTATTATTGCCCTTACCCAGGAAAACTCATAGGAAGGTGGAGCTGAAGTGGGAAGCTGAGCCGAACTTAACAGGCATAGACTTTGACTGGGCTTTGATTCACAAGACGGCTCTTATCCAAAAAGTCTCACCCATTCTATTCCAAACAAAGTACATGCTAATAAATAGGGCATTTTGGACTCCAGACAGGCTCTTCAAGTGTAAATTAAGGGATTCGCCTACATGCTGGAACTGCCACTCAGGGACGGGAGATCTCGCACACATGCTATTCAACTGTCCTTCTTTAAGTATATACTGGGGGAAAATATTTGAATGCATACACCACGTATTCAAAATAAAACCTGTACAGGACTTTGCCTATGTTATTTTGGGGGCATTAGATCCACAGCTGCCAAATGACCAGGACCGCCTACTTTTGGACTTAATGTTAACACTGGCGTGTAAGGTAGTACTATGCAAGTGGAAAAGTGCGAAGGAGGTAAACTTCAAAATTTGGCAGGAATGGCTGTCATTCCTGAGAGGTGCCAATAATCCAGCGCTGCAGGCAGCTACATGGAAACCGTCTAATAGGAAACTATGGACATCGCTAGATGCATCATCATTTCACTATGAACCGCCTTGATGAGTCAAAAGTAAATCTGCTACTTGACCTGTGTTACTAAGGGACACATCGGCTGTAACCTACTAGAGCACATGCTGATGCCTCTACCTACTGAGTGTTATGTATATATCTGTAATACGAAGATGCAAGCTGAGTTGTTTTGTTTTATTTTATTACTGTCATCTTGTTTTCTTTCTGTATTGTCCATCAATAACTGACCTGATAATGTCTGTAAGGAAGAATTATTGTTATGTCTTTCTTTGTTTATCACTTCAGTAAAAATGATTTGAAATAAAAAAAACACCACTCCCGTCCTCAACAACAAACCCATTGGTGTTACTGTCTCTGAAAAATGGGAGATGAAGCGACGATAAAAGTTGGCAAATCCCATCAACACTTGCACATCCCTGACACATGTAGGAGTAGGCCAGGTAGTAATGGCCTCCATTTTTCTTGGATCCATCTGTATGCCTTTAGCGGCAATGATAAAACCCAGAAATTCCACACGTGATGTCTGAAAGATACATTTCTCGAGTTTCACAAACAACAGATTATCCCGCAAACGCTGTAGGACCTGAGACACATGTTTTTCATGATCCCCAACATGCTGTGAAAAAACCAAAATGTCATCGATATACACGATAACACAAATATCCAACAGATCCCTCAAAACCTCATTGATAAAAAACTGGAACGCTGCAGGGGCGTTACACAGCCCGAAGGGCATAGCACACTACTCGAAAAGACCGAACTTTGTTCTGAAGGTGGTCTTCCATTCGTCCCCTTCACGGACACGAATGAGATGGTAAGCCCCCCGCAGGTCCAGTTTTGTTAAGATGGTAGCATGACGTAGTTGGTCCAACAACACCGAAATCAAGGGGAGAGGGTATTTGTTTTTAATGGTCACCTTATTATGAGCCCTATAATCAATGCAAGGGCGTAACTCACCTCCCTTCTTCGGTACGAAGAAGAGAGGAGAAGAAACGGGGGATGAGGAATGCCGAATAAACCCTGCAGCTAACATCTCGTCCAAATATAGACGGAGGTGTTGTGTTTCCGGTTCGGACAAGGCATATATCCTGCTACAGGGCAAACTCCCCCCCGGAACCAAGTCGATGCGACAGTCAAAAGAATGGTGAGGTGGTAAAACACCGGATTTAACTGTATCAAAGACATCCGCAAATGACAAAAACTGTGGTAGAATACCAGCACCTGCAACGGTACATCCAGTAGCACATACCGAAGGGGAAACCCAATCAGAAGCCTCCTGATAGCAATGTTGCAGACAATATCCTGAGTCCAGGGTAACCGTACGTCTCACCCAATCAATCTTGGGATTATGAGTTTGCAACCAAGACACCCCCAAAATCATACCAAAAGCCGGGGCATCAATAAGATCAAAACTTAAAGTGACCATTTTCACAGATCAGAATTAACGGCCCAGTTTGTTTCACAATTAAACCCGAGGACAATTTAGTGCCATTAATTGCCCTTACTGGTTCTGGGTGGGTTTTACAAACACAAGGGATGTCAAATGTCTTAGGCAACTGTATGTCCATAAAATTCCCTGTGGCACCGGAATCCAAAAGAACAGGAAAAGTGTTTTTCTTGTTTCCGGATATTACCAAGGTAACGGTGATAGTAAAATGATGCGGCACTCGAGTTACCAACCCTGCCACATCATAGGGATTACAATCATGTACATTTTCCTGTACAGGAAACATCCCTCCCTGTTCAACAAAGGCTACGGACTTCCGTACCAGCGCTGAAGAGGGCTTAACTGTACACTCACGCGCAAAATGCCAGTTCCCACCACAATATAAACATAGGTTAAATCTTCATCCCCTCTCTTTCTCATCCATGGACAAGGGACCTCGTATGCTCCCTATCTGCATAGGCTCCGGATGATTCTTTTCACCTGCCTTGGTTTTAACCTCACTACGACCAGCATAATATCTAGACATAGGCAATCAATATCTTTTCCCCTTCCTCTCTGATAACCGGTGATCCACTTTGACCACTAGGCCAATAAACTCGGTACAGTCTTCAGGGGGATCAACAATCTGTGATAGCACATCTTTCAACTCTTCCCATAGACCCTGATAAAAAAGAGAAGTTCTTTTTTCATTGGGCCAATGTGTCTCAGACACCAAACGGTTGAAAGTGGCTATATATACCAATAGGTCCTGTTTACCCTGCCGTAATTTAAGGAGCTCAGCGTCGCTAGCCTGCATGAAAGTATGTTTTGCAAACAAACGTCGCATCAGCTCCTTAAAAGATGTAAAATCATATAGGATAGGATCATCATTATCCACCAAGGGAACAGACCATAAAGCAGCTGTACCAGCCAAATATGATATCACAAACGCAACCTTTGCTGCATCATCAGGAAAAGCTGTTGGTCTGCACATAAAGTGCAAATGGCATTGGTTCATAAATATGCCATATTTGTTACTGTCTCCAGAAAAACGCTCAGGGACTGCGAAAGGTACTGATACAGGTGTGTTAACCGTAACTGCAACTGGTACACTACCTGAGCTACCTGAGGTACGATGATAAAGGAAGGTGGCGGGTTGCACTGGTGTTCTCCCACCCCCTACCCGTTCCTTGGCCTTATAGGCCTTATAGGCACTTAATTCACCTTGCAAGCCTGGATTTTCCTGCCTCAAACCCCTCACCTCCTCCCGTAATGATGTGAGAGACTGGGCCATTTTATGTAACGAAGGACCCCCCCCATGCTCCGGTTAATGGGTCCACCTTCATCTTCGCTCGGGTAGTATATAATTCGTGGGCTTGGGTTTCTGTTCCGACCCCACTCACATGATAACACAGGTACTACAGGAGCGAAGATGGTCCGAGACAACCCCAAAGTGCCTAAACCCCTTGAGTGACAAGATTAAAATCACCCAAGTGGGAAACACACGCGGGGAGGAACCGGTTAACGTTGAATAGTCAGGGTAATACAGGGATTCATCTGGCCATCCTCTACACCACAGGAATACCACATCTCCAAAACAGGAACATGCTACAGTAAGAAGAAAACAAAAGAGATAGCAGGTTTTAGAAATGCAGGATAGACCCACTGGAGTAAACAATGATATACCCTGTATTCCCCTCTGATCCTTCACATGTCCAAAATGAAATATGGTATCGCTCTAATGATGATCTTCAGGTGTCTTGAGGAGTAAAAAATAAATGGTAATGGGTAAGGGAGTCCACAAAGGACAGTTCCAAAACAACACTAGGTTCTTCCAGATTGCGGGAAAAAAAGAACACCTCCAAAACACAAGTATCCAAAAAACCTGTTAACAAAATCCCTTCTCAGTGCACTGAGATAGTAGAATCAATAACTGAAAAGTATGAACAATATCTTGCCTGGAGTCCACAAAATATCCACTGCTAAGATTGTGGAGGTAATGAAGTCCCACGAAGAGTCTGCTCCAGCCGGATAACAGAACAAAATCCTATATCGCAAGGAGAATCTAACAATGGGCCAAAAGGAAAAAAGGAGTCCAAAAGTAGCAAATTACCAATGGCATAGGGAAAACAGAATCCAAAACGACAGGACGCCAGGATAGCACAGGCCAAAGCACTTCCGGGGTCGAAAACCGGAAGAGAACCCAAGCAAGGAAAGGAGGGAGCAGAGGCCTTAAATAGTGACCAAGGCCCTTCCAACCCACCAATCGCTAGGCAGAACACAAAGGGAGATAGCTGCCCACCTACCCAGTATCAGGAGGGAATTCCCACCAGAAGAGGGGCCGCCTCCTAATCCTGCCCGCATGTGTCCTGCTGACTAGAATCCACCGCAGCGTCACCGCCCACAAGGTCCCGCCTGGAATGGCTCCTGCAACGTAACCTGCCACAACCCCGCCCACAAGCTTCTGCCGTACCCGCAAGCGTCCTACCCGGGCGATCACTCTCTCTGAATCACCGATCCTGAGCATCTCGGTGTAAGTAATAGGTTTCCTGAACGGCTTCCTCTTGGTACTCAGAAAGTGTCACTAATGTGAGCTAGAACAGTAACATTCTGGGTTCGTAAATATTCCATCTCCTAGGCCCAGACATCCTTGAGTCGGGTGAGGCGACCTCGAATGGCTTTCAGGACTCCCAATTGTTTTGCAATGCATGCCCAGGAAATTACCACCTTGAAGGCCTACCACAGTTTTGATGGTGACTGCAAAGAGCCCTCGTTGTTGGCAAAATAGTCTATTATGTTCCTGCGGATCTCACGAAACACCATAGCATGCAGAGCTTCTGGCGGTGCCAATCAGGCAAAAGCTTGTAGCGCCACTTGGGGTATTTGCAATTATAACAAGACCGGAGAGTGGTCAGTGAGATTGTGAGGGAAATAGGCCACTCTGGTGGTCCACGTCTGGACGTCCCTAGATGTTAGCCAATAGTCTATTCTGGATAAAGCATTTAGATGCGCTGATACACGGACTCCCTCCCCGATATTCATGTGTGTGTGTGTCACCAAATGTCCTGTAAGCATTTGTCTTGGATGATTGTGTTGAGTGTCAGTGCAGCATTGGGATGTGGGCCCCTGGAGGTACCAGATCAGCTAACCTGTCGCATAAAGCTACATTGAAGTCCCAATCTCATATGATGGCTCAGGGACCGAGGCTAGAGAGCAGACTCCAGATCCCAGAAAAAAACTTGTGGTCATCTGTATTTGGTCCGTGTATGGCAGCCAAGACCACTGCTTGCCTATGCAGTAAGCCAGCCAATACGATATAGCGCCCATCTTTCTCAATATGGGAGTGGCTCAACTGCCATGGGAGACCCCTTCGTAGCATAATGGTGACGCCTCTAGCGTAGTTGGAGTAGAGTGAGTGATATGATTTTCCATACCACTGGGGGCCCGTTAGATGGATCTCCTGCAGAAAGCAGATGTCTGCTTTGTGTCTAGTGAGATAAGCGTGGACTAACTGTGTCTTTCTGTGGTCGTTAATAACGCATATATTCCATTTCATGCACATAGTGGTGGTCAATCAATCAATCATATCATTTGTAAAGCGCACTACTCACCCGTGAGGGTCTCAAGGCGCTGGGGTGGGGAATGCTGCTACTGCTCGAAAAGCCAGGTCTTGAGGAGTTTTCTGAAGGTCAGCAGGTCTTGGGTCTGCCGTAGGTGGATGGGGAGGGTGTTCCAGGTCTTTGCGGCGAGGTGGGAGAACGATCTGCTGCCTGAGGTTGCTCTTTGGAAGCGGGGGACTGTAGCGAGGGCGAGGGCGAGGTCGGCGGAGCGGAGCTGGCGGGTGGGGGTGTAGAAGGTGAGTCGTCTGTTAAGGTACGTTGGTCTGGTATTGTGGAGTGCCTTGTGTGCGTGGGTGAGGAGCTTGAAGGTTATCCTCTTGTTGACCGGGAGACAGTGCAGGTCTCTCAGGTGGGGTGTGATGTGGCTGCGGCAAGGGATGTCGAGGATCAGGCGTGCAGAGGCGTTCTGGATGCGTTGGAGCCGTCTCATGAGTTTGGCCGAGGCTCCTGCGTAGCGGGCATTTCCATAGTCCAACCTACTGCTGACAAGGGCCTGGGTGACTGTTCTTCTCGTTTCAGTGGGGATCCACTTGTAGATCCTACGGAGCATCCAGAGGGTGTTGAAGCAGGAGGAGGAGACGGCGTTGACCTGTTTAGTCATGGAGAGGGTGGAGTCGAGGATGACCCCCAGGTTGCGTGCGTGGTCGGTGGGTGTTGGAGCGGTTCCCAGTGCGGTCGGCCACGAGGAGTCGTCACAGGCCGAAGGGTTGGATCCGAGAATGAGGACCTCCGTCTTGTCCGAGTTCAGCTTCAGTCGGCTGTTCCTCATCCATTCAGCAACAGCCTTCATTCCTTCATGAAGGTTGATTTTGGCGGTGTGGGGGTCCTTGGTGAGGGAGAGTATCAGCTGGGTGTCATTGGCGTAGGAGAGGATGTTGAGGTTGTGCCGATGGGCGGCGTGGGCAAGCGGTGCCATGTAGATGTTAAACAGAGTTGGGCTGAGGGATGAGCCCTGGGGTACGCCGCAGATGATCTTGGTGGCTTCGGAGCGGAAGGGGGGGAAGGCGGACGCTCTGTGTTCTACCGGAGAGGAAGGAGGTGGTCCAGTCCAGGGCCTTCTCTTGGATCCCAGCGTTGTGGAGGCGTGTTCGTAGTGTGTGGTGACAGACCGTGTCGAAGGCGGCTGACAGGTCCAGGAGGATGAGGGCTGCCGTTTCTCCGTTGTCCAGCAGGGGCTTGATGTCATCGGTGGCGGCGATGAGGGCAGTCTCGGTGCTGTGGTTGCTGCGGAACCTGGCCTGGGAAGGGTCCCGGATGTTGTTCTCCTCGAGTTAGCGGGTCAGTTGTTCGTTGACAGTCTTCTCGATGACCTTTGCCGGGAACCGGAGCAGGGAGATGGGCCGGAAGTTCTTGAGGTCCTTGGGGTCCGCCTTGGGTTTCTTGAGTAAGGCGTTGATCTCGGCGTGCTTCCAGCTCTCCAGGAAGGTTGCTGTCTCGAAGGAGGTGTTGATGACTTTCCGGAGATGGGGTGCGATGGATGTTCTGGCTTTGTTGAAGAAGTGGTGTGGGCATGGATCTGACGGAGATCCGGAGTGGATGGTGTTCATGATTTTGATGGTGTCATCGTCGTTGATTTTGGTCCAGTAGAGCAGGCGGTTGGTGCGGAAAGTGGTCATGGGGGCGGAGGTCTCAGTGGTTGTCGGGGCTGTTGTGGCATTGAAACTGTCGTGGATGTCTGTGATCTTGCGGTGGAAGAAGGTGGCCAGCGAGTCGCACAGGTCTTGCGAGGGTGGGACGTTGTTGGTGTTGGAGCTGGGGTTGGAGAGTTCCTTCACGATGTTGAAGAGCTCTTTGCTGTTGTGCGCGTTGTTGCCTAGGTGGTCTTTGAAGGAGGCCCTTTTGGCGGATCTGATGAGGTGATGGTGTCTGCGGGTGGCATTCTTGTGGGCGGTGTGGCTTTCCGGTGTTCGTTCACGGAGCCAGATCTTCTCCAGCTTTCGGCAGGTTTGCTTGGAGGCCCGGAGGTCTTCACTGAACCAGCTGGCTTTCTTGTTGTTATGATTGTTGGAGGGTTTCTTGATCGGGACGAGGGTGTTGGCGCAGTCGTTGATCCACTGTCTGAGGTTGCGGGCGGCGGTGTCGGGGTCGGTATGGTCGGCGGGTGGGCTCTGGGCGAGGGTGGTAGTTAGCTGGTCTTCGGCGACTTTTCTCCAGCAGCGATGAGGCATCTGTTGGGTGCGGTGGTGCATGGTGGGTTTCTTGAAGGTGAAGTGGATGCAGTGGTGGTCGGTCCAGTGGAGTTTGGTGGTATGGTTGAAGGAGACGTGGGGGCTTGCGGAGAAGATGGGGTCAAGCGTGTGACCGGCGGAGTGGGTGGGTGTTGTGACGAGTTGTCTGAGTCCGAGGTTGGCTAGGTTGTCGATCAGGGTGGTGGAGTTGGTGTTGTCATTGTTCTCGAGGTGAAAGTTCAAGTCCCCGAGGAGGATGTAGTCCGTGGAGGCGAGGGCGTGTGTGCTGACGAAGTCGGCGATGGAGTCGCTAAACTGTGGTCGGAGTCCGGGCAGTCTGTAGATGAGGGTTCCTCTGAGGGTGGTGTTAGGGTCGGTGTGGATCTGGAAGTTCAGGTGTTTGGCGGTGCTGAGGGTGTCGTCGGTTTTGGTCGAGACTCTGAGAGTGTTCCTGTGGACGATGGCGATTCCTCCTCCCGCTCTGTTGGTGCGGTCCTTGCGGGTGATCTTGTAGCCTTCCGGGACGGCTATGGCTATGTCGGGTGCCGAGGCGGGGTTCAGCCAGGTCTCCGTCAGGAAGGCGACGTCTGGGGAGGTTGAGTTGAGTAGGTCCCAGAGTTCAACAGCATATTTTCGGGCGGAGCGGGTGTTGAGAAGGATGCATCTGAGGTGGTTGGGTTCTTTCCCTGCCGGCAGCATGGTGGGGCGGATGTTTGTGAAGCTGCAGTTCTGGCAGGTGAAAGCTTCGTCGGTGCTCTTCGGGGCAGCCAGGAAGAAGGTGTGTAATCGTCCGGTGTTGAGTACGTGGAGGGTTCTGGCATCGTAGCGGTGTCGTGGTGTCCAGAGATCCTGGCGCTGGGCGCGGTCCAGGCACGGACGGGCATAGACGTAGCGTAGTGGCTTCCATTTGAGGGGATGTGGGAGGGAGGAGCAGCTGGGAGGCGGGAGCGGGGCGGCGAATGGGATTGCAGGTGGGCGGGCCGCAGGGACGCAGCGGCGGGCAAAATGGGCGGGGGCAGCGGGAGAGCTGGGCACAGGAAGGAAAAACAAGTTTAGGCAAGAAAACAAGTACAGGCACAGAGGAATAAATACAAGTCTGGGCAAGAAAGCAAGTTAGGCACAGGGGAATAAAAAGTCTGGGCAAGAAAGCAAGTACAGGCACGGGGCAATAAAAACAAGTCTGGGCAAGAAAGCAAGTACAGGCACGGGGGAATAAAAACAAGTCTGGGCAAGAAAGCAAGTACAGGCACAGGGGAATAAAAACAAGTCTGGGCAAGAAAGCAAGTTAGGCACAGGGGAAAAATACAAGATTAGGCAAAAACAATGCAGGCAGAGCCGTGCAGCAGCGTGAGGAGCGACCTGCCTGCGAGCAGGGTCATAGGTCGCTCATGGTGCCACTGGGTGATAAATAAGAGGCTGAGGAAGCCCCTGTGTCACATCATGTAGAGTGCAAATGGAAAAAGGAAGATCCATGTGCAGTTGCATAATCCTGGGTAGGAAAGAGAAACATGATAGAGGAAAACAATCAAAACAAAAAAAAAACTCCCCCACTCACACCAACCCATGAAGCTGGTTGAAAAGAATGATCCCACTGCCCACCTCAACATTCCCTGTTCCGCTTAGGTGTGTGATTGGGCCTCACCCCTTGGAGTAGAAGGTGACCAGGTGTGCAACCCTGCCAGAATGGCTGGGTGGCCGAAACCAAGGAAACACAAGGTGTGACCCATTAGAAATGATTCTTGAATCTCTCCTACACAAACAGAATATCTGAAACTGTAATGAAGGTACAAGTAGGGTAGCATGTCAACCTATAAGCACATTTAGAACGTTAACAGCGGAAAAAGCGACCCACAAAGGAAGGGAGGGGCACAAGGTTAGCCGAAGTTAGAGATGTGTGGCATCGGTCATTATCACTTGGATGGGTTCGCTTTGGACGTGTATGGCGACTCCCTGAATGAGCGATCACCCTTGGGGGCGTGCTTAGTGAATTTCAGGGTGGATTTCGCATCTGTGAAAAAGTGTGGTTTGCCCTCAATGGGGATCCGGAGCTAGGCTGGGTATAATAGCGCATGAGCAATTTCTGCTTTTTGGAGAATCTGTTTGGCAGGCAGGAATTTGGGGTGGCGGCCTGCACCGACAGGGTGAAGTCTGGATAGAAGGAAATGCTGTTTCCCTGATAGTGGATAAAATTGTAAATTGTAAAATTGATACTTGTATAGCGCACTACTCACCCGCAAGGGTCTCAAGGCGCTTGTACGAATACCGCTGTGGAACCCATCCTAGCTTTCCCTGTGAGGTGTCCACTCCTGGGCACCCCCAAGGAGGAGGCCAGGCATCCTTAGCGTTGTGGGGGCCGTTGTGGAGATTAAGCAAGCTATTGCCCAGAGTTGCAGAGTGGGAATCCATGATTGGAATAGGCACCGAGGCAAGAATTATCAGGTCCGTGGAATTTTTCAGCTCAAGACCCGCCGAGGCGGGGAATTGAACCCTCGTCCCGGGCTAGACCTCTGCATCAGGGTCTGCCGCTCTAACCATTGAGCCATGCTCATGTGCCAGCCGCAGGACTACATCACGGTTCCTGTAGTTCAAAAGGCGTGTGATTATAGGGCGCGGGCTGATGCGCCCGGAGGGGGTTGCGGGCCAAGCGAGCGCTGGCCACATTCGTTGATGAAGACTGCAGACAGACCCTCCCCAAACAGTTCACGAAGCATGGCCTACACCAGGTCCTCCATTTTGGTGATTGTTGTGTACTCCGGGATGCCAGTGATCCGTAGGTTGTTGCACTGACAGCACGCCTTGTGTTCCTAGTTTTTCGCCTTGATGATTTCGAGGACCTTGTCCAGCCGCAGTAGATGTTCTTTAGAGCATGCCTGTGCGTCATCTGCGTCGGAGATGCAGTTTTCAGGATGATCCGGTCTGTCTTCATGTTTGTCAACGCGTTGTTTGACATGATCCCGGCGGCTAGTGAGGATGTCTAGAATGCATCTATGGCCTTCAAACTTGTCTTCACGTCTATCAGGAGTTCTTTGAGGTCCATGTCTTGCTGACTGTCCACCCCAGATTTATTCGGGGACACCACTGACCGCGGTCCCTTGTCTATCTGGCTGGTGAGGACCCTACCCTCAAAAGAGAGTTTCAATTATTGGACATCGTTCTTTCCCATGGCTGGAAATGTGGCAGGAGTGGCTGACATGTGCCCCGTGAACCAGGTCAGATGAAAGAAGCAGGTGATGTGCAAAATGAATAAGTCAGTCCAAGAAGTCTGTGAACAAGCATCAGTGGAACTGCAGAATGAAGCAGGCTCCGTTGTAACCTAAGAGTCCTACCATGACCTGGATGGAGCACATGAGCAGACCCAGGTCTCAGAGAAGGTGGGTGAGTTGTGCCATATCAAAAGCTCCAGGTGGACAAGAGTGGGACTCTCCAAAGGGCCCCACCGCAGAACATGCAGCCACACATCAGGGGTGTGCGGTACAAGGCGCAAACAGAAGGATGTTCAGGAACACGCCAGGGCTTCATGTGTGTACTGCCTATCTCTGGAGTAAATCCTGCGCCCACCGTCCCCAGATGCAGGTTGGTAACGGGGCAGGCCGAGCCAGTTCCAGCCCCAATCTGATGTTGCACAAATGCCTATAGGCCACCTCATACCTTAGGCCAGCTGCCCGGGAAACGAGTACCGGTCAGTGCAGTATGGCGCGCAGTTGCCAGTCCGGAGACCGGCAGCCAGAGCAGCGGACAGTGATTCCCTGAAGGGTGCGGTCTGCCTTGCAAGCAGCAGCCTCAGTAAGGCCCCTGATCTCCGGAAACAGGGAATGTGTCCACCCGCCACAGAAACACCCAAAATACAGGAATCTGCTGTGTGGTGCAAGCCGCATCCCAGTGCCAGTAGGCCTCAGCACGTCACTTGGCACAGCGGGCCGCAGGGGTCAGCAAAAAGCACCAAACACCTCCTTTTGGGATCACACAGGCTGTGGAGACTGCAGAGACTAACAGGTTAGGTGTGAAAGCCCTTTCTTTGGTGGATGTTGGCAGGATTTCAGGTTCGGTTGGCGGAGCCTCTCTAGAGAGCGGCCATCTCGCAACCCGGTCAATTTCCACCAAAAAATAATAAAATATTAAGTAAAACATTACGGTAACAGTACTATAGCATTTGTTTTCTATTCTACATTTAAGATAAATATCTCAAATTGATTTACATTAATATGTAACAAAAATAATTCTGCTCAACTTTTTATAATTTCCCTATACTTTACAATAGTGAGCCATCCCGGTGGTTGAGATCTCTGCCTACGTGCCTATGTGTGAAAAGTCACTAGTAGTAACTTTGTACTTGTGTATTAGGTTCCACCCCTTGAAGTCTACATTGTATAGGAATGTTATACATGGAAATGGTGAATAGCCAAAAGAAGTAAAGTCACTACAACATGCAAGAGTAAATGTACACAGGTAGAAGTACTCTTGTGTAAATTTACCTTTATGAATAGGCCCCTTTGTATGCAGACTGCTGAGGATTGATATGTATACTTAATAATCATCGTAAAAACTTAACACGGTATAATACCAGAAACTAATAGTATCTATCAAATGGATGTACAGCTAGAAGATTGAAAACACAATTGCTGACTACCATGTCCTTATATACCAATAAAGAGGCTTCCATCTTGGAATACCTAAGATCTCCAATGAATCAAAATAACTGTCACACCTGCAAGGACCAACGCCATTGGAACAGGCCTGATTTGAATCAGTAGCAAATTGCATTGTTTAGCTATACAGGAGAGAGGCTTGACAAGAGCAGTGGATGAGCTCCACAAAACCAACCAATCACAATCCTAAAAGATACAAAATAAGTTACTTACCTGTACAGTGTGGTTCCCCAATATTGCTATCTTTCATAGATTCACATGCTTGAATCTTCCCCGTCGTCATGGGGGTAGTCCCACGATAACAGGCATATAAGCAGGGTTAAAGTATTAGCCTTAAATCCCCATAGAAAACAATAGACATTGTAGCCAATTCACATTGTTTTAAAACATCCATACTTCAACCTTTCAGAGTAGAGCCCCTGAAGCACTCATCCCCTTCAGGGCAACTATACCTCAGATTTTGAGCACAAGTGTACAATAAGAGAAAATAATAGGAATTAATAATGGTGAGCCTTAACGGGTAGCTGGGAGGTTGACGTGAATCAATGAACAATATCAATAATGGAGAACCACAGTATATAGGTAAGTAACATGCTTTTTCTCCAGTATTGTATATTTCATAGATTCACATGCTTGAATCAGACTAGCAAGCAGTACGAAATTAAGAATGGAGACAGGTAAGGCAAATCATCCCTCCCCTCACCTAAATACATGTTTTCGCTCATCTTGCCAACGAAAACACATATGTCCTCTCCCTTGGGGGAGTTGTAGCCCACACCTTGGTGTGAGAAGGGAACCCATATGATGAAGCATCAATCAATCAATCAAGAATTTGTAGAGTGCACTACTTACCCGTGAGGGTCTCGAGGCGCTGGGGGAAAAAAGGGAGGGGGGTGCTACTCGTCGAACAGCCAGGTCTTGAGTAGCCTCCTGAAGGTCAGCAGGTTTTGGGTCTGTAGTAGGTTCAGTGGGAGGGTGTTCCAGGTCTTGGCGGCGAGGTGGGAGAAGAATTTGCCACCAGTGGTTGTTCTTCGGATGCGAGGGACAGTGGCGAGGGCGGCGGAATGGAGCTGGTGGTTGGGGATGTAGAAGAAGAGTCGTCTGTTGAGGTAGGCTGGGCCGGTCTTGTGGAGTGCCTTGTGTGAATGGATGAGGAGCTTGAAGGAAATCCTCTTGTTGACGGGGAGCCAGTGCAGGTTTCCAAGTCGGGGGGATGTGGCTGAGGCGTGGTACGTCGAAGATCAGGCATGTAGAGGCGTTTTGAATGTGTTGCAGTCGTTTGATGAGCTTGGCCGGGGCTCCCGCCTAGAGGGCGTTTCCATAGTCGAGTCTGCTACTGACGAGGGCCTGGATGACTAATCTTCCTGTATCTGTCGGGATCCACCTGTAGATCTTGCAGAGCATGCAGAGGGTGTTGAAGCAGGAGGAGGAGACTGCGTTGACTTGCTTGGTCATGGAGAGCGTTGACTCGAGGATGACTCCGAGGTTGCGTGCGTGGTAGTGGGCATCGTGGCTGCTCCCAGTGCCGTAGGCCACCAGGAGTCGTCATGTCACCTAACGGTGAGTGAGGGTTCTTGTCCTGAGGGAATACTCCCCTTTGCCTCTCTCTTGTAGTACTCACGCTGTGCTCTTTTCTCATTTCTTCTTTCTTGTCCTTGACATTTAGCCAGAAGTACTTCTGTGTGAGAACGGCAAATCATCCCACCATGATAAACCAAACTAGCCAAGCAATCCTAAAAACATAACAGTTAATATCACACAATGAAACGATAACCATTGCCTGACAGGCTCACAATAAAGATACAGGATAAAGAATTATAGAGGGAGAAAGAGAAAGAGATTCAACCTCATAATGTATATGAATTAACAAAACCCAAATGCTAAATATCTTATGTAAACAAATGTCTGAGTGTAGCTTGTCCAATCACCGCATCTGCTTTCCTCCATGAATGCAGACAGTAGTGCTTCGGGAAGGTGTTGTCATTAACCCACGTTACCGACCTGTAGATGTCAGGCAGTGATACACCTTCTAACAAGGCTAAAGAAGTGGCAACCTTTCGGATAGAATGTGCCTTCGCCTTCCGAGAGTGTTGTCTTCCAGGCTCCTAACAGCAGAAAGCTGTAGTCACAGAAACCCAGTGAGCAATGATTGCCTATGGAAAGCTTGTCCTTTTCTTGGTGATGTCAAAGAAATCAGGATTTGGACTGACATTCTGAAGGTTTTTGTTCCTTTCAGGTAGAACTTTAAAAAACGTCTGATGTCCAGAGAGTGCAAGGCCCTCTCTGCAGGTGATGAGGTTTACAGAAGATAGTCGGTAAAATGATGGGCTCATTTAGGTGGAAAGATGTTGGCACCTTTAGGATGAATATAAGGGTTTGCCCGAATGATGACTCTAGCCTCACAAAATTGCAAATAAGGCTCTTGAATTGAAAAAGCTTGGCTCTCACTTATCCTTCTAGCAGACGTGATAGCCAAAAGGAAGGCAACTTTCCAAGAAAGAAATATCAATTCAGCTTTGTGAATCGGTTTGAAAGGAGATCTCATGAGCTAGGATGAGACTGTGTTTAGCTGCCAGAGCACAGGAATATGCTTAACTGGTGGTAGACCCACAAAAGCCCCTTTAGGAACTCCTTCACCAGTTTATTAGACCATAAAGACAATTGCCCAGATGGCCTTCTGAATTTAGAAATGGCTGCTAGATGACTAAGGCGCGCTTAAGGCAAGCTCGTTTGCGATCGTCCGCAATCAGGGCGCGGCCGGGCCGGTCCCCCTGCCCGACTCACCAGCCATATCACCGCAGTATACACTCGGACTGAGATGTTGTCTATGAGACCCCGCCTTTGCTCAACCTGCCCCTGTTCCATCTCTGACGCTCGGAGCCAGGACTACGTTTGTAAAGTTTGCCATTTCTCCCTCCCTTCTTGTGACCCAACCAACAGTCCGGCCCATGCTCTGATTCCTGCTCCCACCCGCGGAGTCCATCCTTCCCGGATTCTCAGAGCTGCGCTGATTAATTGCAGATCATTGAGCAAACATGCCATCGACATCTGGCAGTCCCTTCGAGACAACAACTGGGATCTGCTTTTTCTCACTGAAACGTGGCTGAACGAGACCACAAATCCCATCATCTCCCTCGCGCTGCCAGAGGGTTACAGTATCATCTGTGCCAACAGACCCAATGGTAAACAGGGAGGTGGCGTTGCCCTAATTCACAAATCCAAATGGACGGCTATCCTCCCTCTATATGATCAAATTGACTGTATAGAGGGCCTGCCTTTTAGTGTTCAAATCTCCCCGTCCACCTCCAGCTCGGGCATACTAATCTACCGTCCCCCCCATTCCAATACCTCACATCTACCGGTTCTGGCGGACTATGTTATTCAGCTCAGCACACGATACGCCAACTTCACTGCTTTAGGAGACTTCAATCTCCACGTAAATGAGGAATCCTGTTCGCACAGCAAAAACTTCATCTCTACGCTGGCGGCCTGCAATCTAGTTCAAATAATAGCTCTTCCCACGCACAAAGTGGGACATACTCTAGACTTGATCTGCTCCAATTTACCACTTATTCTGGCTGCTCCCCCCATCCCGGTTATCTGGTCGGATCATTTCCTCATCCCCTTTGAGATTGGTATCACCTGCTCCATCAGATCCATTATCACCCCTAAAGCTTCAGGCAGAAACTGGAGCCGCATTACCCCTGAAACGCTCCAGGAATACCTAAAAAATTCCCAACCTAGCCCCTCGTCCGATCCTGACCGGGGCATCGACCATCTAGACGCCTGGATAGGTCAGGCCCTAGAGGCTCTGGCCCCCCTCAAACCTATCAAAACTTGCAGGGCCACACCATCAGCACCATGGTACTCCGACGAGCTTCGGCAGAAAAAGGTCTCATGTAAACTCCTTGAACGCTCCTGGAGACAGAATTACTCCTCGGGTAGCAAAACCGCCTATAAAACAGCCCTCAAAGAATACCGTAGAATGATTGAGGAGCACAAAAGGAGCTTTCTGGCCTCTAGAATCAAACTCACCAGTAATGGCGCCAGGGAGATTCTTAACATAGTTAGATCCTTTACAGACTCTAACGCGCTGACTCGCACTCAGCCTGCCTCCCAGTCCCTATGCGATAAACTCTCGCAATTCTTTGAGGACAAAATTGAGACCATCTATTCCTCCTTCCCTAATTCCAACAGAGAAGGATCGGAAGAGGAACCCAATATTCTCTTGCCACAGCCGTCCACCCTGTCAGAATTTGCATTCATCTCTGAAGCTGACACTATGGCTGAATTACTAAAATGCAAATCTGGATCCCCAAATGACCCCTGGCCAGCCAAACAATATAGAAAACTGTCAGCTCTGCTTAACCCCTATCTGAACCATATTTGGAACGAATCATTGAGAACGGGCAGCTTCCCCGCCAAGTGGAAGCATGCCTCTTTGGTCCCCATCCTGAAGAAGCCCAATTTGGACCCTGACAACCCCTGTAACTACAGGCCTATTTCTCTTCTGCCTGCCCCAGCTAAGATCCTGGAAAAATTGGTACATTCTCAACTGGCGAATTACATCGAATGCAATGGGCTCCTACATACCTCTCAGCACGGCTTCGGTCAGGCCACAGCACGGAGTCAGCCCTTATTGAAATGCCTGACACGGTGAGATGGACGCTTGACCGGGGGTCGAGGGCGGTGTTAGTGCTGCTGGATCTTTCAGCAGCATTTGACACCGTCTCTCATAAGATCTTGCTGAGAAGGCTGGGGGATCTGGGCATAGGTGGCACAGTGTTGAAGTGGCTCTCATCCCATCTGTCTGACCGCTCTCAGCAGGTTTACACCCCCCCCTACACCTCCTCCGCCAGACCACTGAAATGGGGAGTACCACAGGGCTCTTCCCTGAGCCCGCTCTTGTTCAATGTTTACTTTACCCCCCTGGCCAAACTGATTGCACATATTGGGATTAAATCCACTTCCTATGCTGACGACATTCAGCTACTGTTCATTTTTGATACCCCCTCCGCCTCTGCCTTTGATCCGTTGAAATCCTGCCTTAGGGACATCTCTAGCTGGATGGATGCCAACTCCCTCCGTCTCGATGCAGAAAAAACGGAGATCTTTTTTTTTAACTCACCATCCCCTCTGGATTCCAGTCTGTGGTGGCCAGAGGATCTGAGCCAAGCTCTGACACCCAAAGACTCGGTGAGAAACCTGGGAGTACGTTGGGATAACCACCTCAGTGTCAACGCTCAGGTACAAACAGTTGCAGCCTCCTGCTTCGCAAAGATCATGATTATCAAACGGCTTATTAATTATCTGACAGCGGAAAGCCGTAAGACTGTGGTCCAAGCATTAATAACATCCCATCTTGATTATGCCAACGCATTATACCTTGGTATCACAGCAGGCCTATGTCATAAACTCCAGACTGTTCAAAACGCTGCCGCTCGGCTGGTGGAAAGAATCCCCGCTAGACTTCACATCTCTCCACACCTCCGTAAGCTGCACTGGCTACCCATTGCCAAACGATGCGTTTTCAAGGCCATGACGCTGGCTTTCCGTGCATCTAAGGGCAATGGCTCGGCCCACTTGAAAAGCACTCTGCGGCCTTATGTCAACACCAGGACACTACGCTCCAACTCCCTACTTTTCCTGGAAACTCCACGATTCAAACGAACTTGTGCAGGAGGAAAAACATTTGAGGTCTGCGCCAACCAGTGTTGGAACAAGCTCCCGGTTGCCCTACGTGCGTATCAAACTGAATCGGCATTCCGTAAGTCCTTGAAGACCCACCTTTTTCTCCTCTGAATGGCCTCCCCCATGTCTGTGCCCCTTGTCCCCAGCTCTATCAGCGCTGGGACGCCCCGCTGGGGCAGCTGTGCGCTTTATAAAACACACAAATAATAATAATAATAAGTGAGTGAGTCCTGATTATTATAGTTGCAGCAGAAAAGGAGGATTGCAAGGCTCAGAAGCACAACATGAGCAAAACCTTTTTTACTTTGCATAGTAGCATTTGTTTGTAGATGCAGCAAAAGAATTTTGAAGAATCGAAGCACACTGCTCAGGGAGACCTAGAGTTCCGAACTCGGTATCATGAGGAGCTAACCTGCCAAATTCAGAGAACGTATTTGTGGATGTACAACCTGCCCCTTGTTCATTAACAGGAGATTCTCTGCTGGTTGGAACGCTATGTACAAGCACTCTGAGCGGCGGACCAATACTACCTTGGCCACACTGGCGCTATGAGTATGTAATGGCAAGATTCCCTCTTCATTTTGTGTTTGACTTTGGGAATGAGTGGAAATGGATGGAACGCATATGCAAAAATCCCTCTCCATGCGGAATGGAATGCACTTTCCAAAGACCCTAGTTGAGGGTACCTGCTGATGTACAAGCTTCACTTCTTGTTACGATAAGTAACAAAAATATCCGGGTTCGGAGAACTGCAACACTGAAAAACCTTCCTTAACTGCCATTGGTTGAGCTCCCACTTGCGGAATTGGTTGCTTGTTATGCTTACAGTATCTGCCCATTCGTTCTGTTCCCCTGGGATACGATCTATTCTTAAGGAAATGTTGTTGGCTAGTCACCATTCCCATATCTGTTGAGCTTGTGCAGATAGAACCTGTGACCATGTCCCTCCCTATTTGGTGAGATAAAACATGTTCGGAGTGTTGTATGTTCTCACCAAAACTGCCGAGTTGCGGAGTCTGGGAAGAAAAGCCTGAAGACCTAGGAAAACCACCTTGAGCTCTAGGAGGTTAATGTGATTCAAAGCTTCCTGACTGGACCATTTTCAGTGAACCTCCAAATCCTGTAAATGAGCTCCCCATCCTTATACGGAGGCATCCGTCATCATCACCACCTGGGGTATCACAGGAAGGACTACGAAACCCTGCATGATTTTCTCCTTGATTTCCCTCCAGAACATTGCAGACGTCATCCTTGGTGTAAGTGCAATCATGTCTTTGAAGGATCCATGACACTGGATCCACTGAGCACCAAGGTGATCCTGTAGAGGCTGCATGCAAAGACAACAGTTTTGAATCAATGGAATACAGGATGATATCATCCATAATCCCCCAACATGGACTTGTGCTTTCTTACAGAAGTGAATAATCTTGCAGATACGGATTCCATGAGTGATCTTAAGCGTATAATCCTCTCCTCCCTGGGAAAAGCTTTTGATACTATCATGTCCAAGATTGCTCCCAGCAGTACTTCTGATTTGGATGGAGTGAGAGAGGATTTTTCCTTGTTTAGCTTGAGGCATAGCGATTTGAAAGGTCTTAGACAGGCCTGGGCCGACTGTTTTGTCAAGTGAAAGTGGGGTCCTTTATTAACCAGTCGTCCAGGTTCAGGAACACCTGGTGTCCTGAACGTCTGAGAAAAGCCAACACTGGCGGCATGCATTTGGTAAAGACTCAACCCAAAGGGGAGCACTTTTAAATGGTAATGATCCCTTGCCTTCGAATCTTAGAAATTTTCTGTTCTTCAGACGTATGGGCATATGGAAATATGCACCCAGTAGATCCACGGAGGTCATGTAGTCCCCCCTACTTTACCAGTTGCAGAATCTCCTGCAGGGATAACATCCTGGTGGGCTGTTTCTTGATGAATTTGTTTAAAAGCCTCGGATCCATCACCTGCCTCCACTGTCCCGACTTCTTACTGAAGAGGAAAAAATTGGCATAAAAACCCTTGTTGCGTTGACTTAGCGGGACTTACCCTTTCACGCGCATGAATAGAAGCAATCAAATTTCCTTCTCTACTATGAAAAGATGGCAATGCGCTGATCTGCGCGGAGGGAGATTGGGAGGCCTTGGAACAAATTCCAGGGTGTGACCATGTTGGATTACTTCTAACACCCATATGTCGGAAGAGATGAGCTTCCAGTCAAGCAATCAATCAGCATTTGTATAGCCCAGCACTGTCCCCCCTAGGGTTAGCTGGGCGCTGACGATGCCATGTCTCCATGGAAAAGCTAGGTCTTGGGTCTCTTTCTGAAGTCCGCCAGGGAGGTTGTTGTTTGGAGGTGGAGGGGTAAGTTGTTCAAGGTCTTGGCAGCGATGCAGGAGAAGGAGAAGCATCCACGGCGGCTGCAATGGTTGTGTGGGGCCAGTGCGAGCGCGAGTGAGGAGGAGGAATGCAGGTGCCTGGAGGGCCGATGGAAGTTCAGTCAAAGGTTGATGTAGGACAGTTCTTGATAGTGTAGAGCTTTGTTGGCGTGCGTGAGGATCTTGAACTGGCATCTCTTCTAGCTGGAGAGCCAATGGACGTTTTATAGGTGGGGGTGATGTGGGTTTGTTTGAGGAAGTCCAGGATGAGTCTGGTTGTGGCGGTTTTTTTGGTCTGGAGTCTTTTGATGAGCTGGGTGGAGATGCTGGCTTAGACAGCGTTGTCGTAGTCAAGGTGGCTGGTGACCGGGGGCCTGGGTGACGGTATTCTTGGTGTTGATTGGGATCCATCTGAAAATTCTGCAGAGCATGCAAAGGGTGTGAAGTATGAGGATGTGAGTGCATTGACATTTCGTTTCCTGGTCAGTTGGCTGTCGAGGATGATGCCATTGTTGCGAGCATGGTCTATTGGTGTGGGTGTTGGTCTGAGTTCTACTGGCCACTAGCTGTGGTCCCAGGTGGAAGTGTTCCTCCCTGAAGATCAGTACTTCTGTCTTCTCGGAGTTGAGTTGAGGCAGTTGTCTCACACCCAGTTATCTACGTTGGTCATGTCATTGCAGAAGTTGATTTTGGTGTTTGCGTGGTCCTCAGTGAGTGAGAGGATTAGTTGAGTGTTGTCTGTGTAGGAGAATATGTTGAGACCGTGGGATCTGACGAAGCTAGCGAGAGGGGTCATGGTGATGTTGAACAAGGTGCGGCTGAGAGATGATCCTTTGGGTATGCCGCACATGATGTCTTTGAGTGCAGAGGTGAATGGAGGCAGCCTGATGCTCTGTATGCGTACTGTAAGGGAAGAGGTGATACACTTGAGGGCATTTTGCTGTATGCAGATGTTGTAGGTCAATGAGGATCAGGACCACAGTTTTTCCACAGTTGAGGAGAGTTCTGATGTCGTCTGTGGCAGCAATCAGCGCAGTCTCAGTACTGTGGTCAGTGTGGAATGCTGATTGTGAGGCATCAAGTAGGTGGTTTTGTTCCAGGTATTCGGTGAGCTGTTGGTTGTTGGCTTTCTCGAGTACTTTGGCTGAGGTAGGCGAGCAGGGAGATTGTCTGATAATTTTGGATATTGCTGGGCTCGACAGAGGGTTTCTTTAGGGGTGGGTCTAACATCTGCGTGTTTCTATGTGTTAGGGAAGGTTAATATGGAGATGGAGGAGCTGAGGATGCTAGTGGGTTGCGTGCTGATTCGAATTGTTCTGAGGTTGAAGAGGTGGTGGGGGTGGTAGGTGTTGATGGGTTCCCTGGAGTGGATGGAAGACATGATGGCTGTGGTGGTCTGAGCAGTGAGCGGAGACCAGTTGGTAATCGTTTGGCTGGTGTTCGCTTGTTGGTTGAGGTTGTTGGGGTGAAGGGTGGTGGGTTTGAGGTCGAAATTGTTTTAGATGGTGGCAATCTTGTTGTGGAAGTAGTCTGAAAGGGTGTCGCAGAGTTCTCGGGAAGGGTGGATGGTGTTCTCTGTGGCTGTTGGTTTGGAGAATTCCTTGGCTACTTTGCAAAGTTGAGTATGCAAGGAGAATCTGCCCTGGTGTAGACAAGAGAGGATTGTGAAGCTAAGAAGCACAATGTGAACAAAACCTTTTCAACTTTGCAGAGAAACATTTGTTTGTAGATGCAGCACGAGCATTTTGACGCATCAAAGTGCGCTGCTCAGGGAAACCTAGAGTTCTGAACTCGGTGTTATGAGGAGCTAAGCTGCCAAATTGACAGAATGTATTTGTGGATGTACAACCTGCACCTCGTTCATCGACGGAAGATTCCCTGCGGTTTGGAATGGTATGTACGAGCACTCTGATAGGTGAACCAATATTGCCTTGGCCATGCTGGGGCTATGAGTATGAGACGGCATGATTCACTCTTCTTGTAGTGTTTGACTTTGGGAATGAGTTGTAATGGATGGAACGCATATGGAAACATCCCTGTGCATGCGAAATGGAATGCATTTCCCCAAAACCCCGGTTGAGGGTACCTGCTGATGTACAAGCTGTACTTCTTGTTATGATAAGTAACAAAAAGATCCTGATTCGGAGAACCTCAACACTAAAAAACCTTTCTTAACTGCCATTGGTTGAGCTCCGGTTTGCAGCATTGGCTGAATATTAAGCTTAGGGTCTCTGCTCATTCATTCTGTACCCCTGTGATACGATCTATTCTTAAGGAAATGTTGTTGGCTATTAACCATTCCCATAGCTGTTGAACTTATGCAGATAGAACCTGTAATCGTGTCCCTCCCTATTTGGTGAGATAATAAAACAGTGTTGTAGTGTTGTATGTTCTCACCAAAACTGACGAGTTGCAGAGTTAGATGCAAGTTGAGTATAAGGCACTCACCATCGCCTATAGAGCCACAAGAGATCAGGGCCCGGGCTACCTGAAACAGACTCCAAAACTATCAACAAAACAGGTTTCTTAGATCTAATTACTTGAAACTGCTCAGGATTCCTCGCTTCTCTAAAGCCAGGATAGGCGGCCGAGCTTTCTCAGTGAGAACTGCGTCACTTTGGAATTCCATGCCTGTCCATCTTTGTATGATACAGTCAGAGTTAGCATTCATGGAAGCACTGAAAACCTGGCTCTTAAGCCTCCTGTAGTACTCCCTTCCTTTCTTTTCCTCAGTGTGAATCTGCATCTAGTGCCGGGATACCTCAGTTGGAGGTAGCCGTGCGCTTTATAAATGGCATTTATTATTAAAGTTCCTTCGTGTGGTTGGATGCGGTATCTATGCGGGCAGTGAGGGCTGCTTTCTTGGAATCCTTGATGCACAGGTGGTAGTTGCTGAGGGCTACTTTGTGAGCAGCTCTGCTGGAGGGGTTCTTAGTGAAGTGCCATTGCTTCTTGAGTCAGTGGCAGTTACGCTTGGTGGTTCTGAGATCTGGGGTGTATCAGCTGACTTGTTTTGAGATTTTGTTGGCTTTTGTTGGATTCAGCGGGCGACACTGTCAGCACATTTGGTGATCAAGGCAGAGTAAATCTGAACAGCCTGAGGCTTTTGAGTGGGTGGTGCTGAGGGCCTGTATCCACTGAGTTTCACTTACCTTGCCCTAGTTGCAATGGGAGGATTTGAGATGCTTGGTGATGGTGTGCTGAGCTTCAGAGATGGTAAAGTAAATGATGGTATGGCTGGTCTAGGTCTAGGTTCTGTGACGAGGCTGGAAGTGAAGATGGAGTTGAGTGTGTGTCAGGGCTTGTGCGTGGGTTCAGTGGCCAGAAGGATCATAGAGTTGGCATTGTTGGGGTCGTCAATGTGGAAATGGAGATCGCAGATTAGAACATTGATCAGAATACACTGGAGCTGTTCCGGATTGTTTGTAGTCTTCTGAGCAAAATCAGCGTGAGGTCCAGTGTGGTCTGGTAGACCTATGTAGCAATAGACCCAGCAGTGGCAGCAGGTGAAGGGTTCCTTTGGTTGATCGCGGGGAGGACGCGAACCAGTCATTGTTCTAGTGTCAGTGGTCCAGGGCCAGGAGCTCCTTGGTAGTGAAGTGTCAGATAGTAGGGGGACCAGGGTTCTGGAGCTGGGTGTAATCCAGGTGTGGGTGGCCTTGCCTTTGCCCACCCGGTTCCAGCGGCGAAGGGTAGGTGCATACAGCGAAGCTCACGGATTACTAACCTTGCGGTGGAAGATCTACCTGAAGCTTTACCCGCTGGACACTGTCGTTGTTTGACTGTTTTTAACTTTAGGTATTGACAGTCACAACTAGAAGAAGGGTAATATAGTATTGTCCCTCCCTTCACCCACTAGAGTGATAGCCATATGAGCAGACATGCACCACACTCTAGGGTATTAGCGTAGACAGTTTTTTTGCACCATTAGATACATGCTAATTAGTCTCTTTGGTCCTGAAGAATCGCTAGTCAACTTTACAGTAGCGAGAAACATGTTGACCGGACTACAATAAAATCTAGATGAAAGCTGGAAACATTACTTTCCATCACTCTCCTCTAGAAAATCTTTTTTAACTAAAGCAGTGGCCCTCCTGAATAAAGCATTCCCGGTACCACTAGCTCTATTTTAACGCACTACACCACGTCTACCCTTTAGTTCTGGCCCCCTACCCGCACTTCATCTATACGGCTGTTGGAAAAAGATCTCCGCCAAAGAGCCCTCTATGAGGAGTCGCCCGTTGGGTATTGCACCGCCGACCCAACGAGGAGCAGGCCCAAATGATGAAGCATGACACCTGTAAGGGTGTGTGAGGGCATTAAATCCAACAAAATGGATTCCCAGGGTCTCCCTGCCTTAATCATATGCATCACGGACTGTACCATTTCTTCTCCTTTTTTTAGGAACAGCACGGCAATTTTTGTAAAGACTTGCCTTTGACGTGCCTGCGGCGTGGCCACTCAGCGGCCGGTATAAGTAGTCCTAGGAGATGGGCGGGGTTGTCAGGGAGGCGGGAGGGCGGGGAGCGGGAATTGTGTAGGAGCAGGAAAAAATGGCAGGAACAAGTGGGGTGAAAACCAAGCAAAGGCTACGGGCTCAAATTAGCCCACAAGCTGAAAGTGGCAATAATAGAAATCTAAATTTCCCAACCAAATTAAGATGAACAAACCAAATTAAAGCTAAAGATGAAAAGGTCAACCCCAGCGGATCTCCGATCAGCGGTCTCAAACTGAAGGCATTAGGGAACTAGAAGCGTAGTCCTAGTCTTATGGAGCTGCCCCTTGTGGAGCTGGTAGCAGCGGGGAAGTGGCACACAAGTCCTGGAACTATCTTGAGACTTTCCTTCAGCCAAAGGACATCTTCGTACTGGTTGCCTAGAGCAGGTAGATGCTGCTGTTGGTCTGTAGGATTGTTGCGCCTAGTACAGGGCTCAAAAACTCTGCTGCCGGTCGGGTTGATACCTGGTCTGTTGCAAAGGTAGTTGGTAAGAAACGTGGCCTCTGCCACGAAAAGAATGACATCACCTTTGCTGCAAAGTGCAGAGTGAACGAGCAGTCTCAGTGTCCAATTTTTGGATAGAAAGCATCAACCTCATGCTTTCAAAAAAGGTTCTCACTGTCAATGGGCAAATGGAGGATCTTTGACTATACCTCTGGGCAAAACGCCACCACTTTCAGCCACCCCTGGTGATGCAATACCGTAGCGCCTGTTATCTGCTGAAAGGACGTGGATGAAATGCCCCTGGCTACATTGATTATATCTGAAGAGGCCTTCACTCCTTCCATTAGTATTTCTCAAGCTTCTTTTTTCTTGTCCTCGGTAGATACTCTAAGAACAGGGACATGTTAGACCACATATGACAGTTGTATCTCCCAAGGAGATGGAATTTTGTCTTTCGTTGAGCCACCTGCATTAAGACGGGGTCTGGTCTAGGCTGACTAATGAGGCAAGTTGGAGAATTTTCAAGAAGTTTTGATTTCTTCTCAAGCTTGGAATGCGAGGTCAGGTGCCTTTTTTCTCCAAAGCCTCACCTTCTAGGTATTTCAGAGCCCTTTTGCTTCGGATGTGCTGCCTCTGCCACGGGGGGCCTCAGGGCTCCACGCTGACCCCTATGTTGTTCAATCTTTACATGCACCCCATGGAAGATGTCATTGAGTGACAGAATGTCACCATTGTGTCTCATGCCGATGAAACTCAGCTTATTGTTACTATGACTCAGGATGAGCAACGAGTCTTCATCAAAGACGAAGAAGGGGTCGTCGTCATTCTGGTCGTCACCGTAAGTCGATGTCCCTATTGTAACAGAGATATGATGGGATACCTGAGAAGATGCAACGGTCGTCGATGGGGTGATCATTGATGGATGGGTTTCCTTCATCGCAGGCTCCTTGAATGGAGTAGTAGGAGCAGATGAAGTGAGGAAACAGGTCTTTCATAAGAGGGAGAAGATCCAGTCAGTTGTTTGCTTCTTAACCTCTAAATACTGGTCTCCCTACTATGAGACATTTATCTCTTAGAGTCTCTGTCAAATGAAGGGGAACCTTCCTCTTTTTTCTTTTTTGAAGGAGGAATGTCCCTTCTCCTCATACTCAGAGTCTGCATCAGAGTGTGCCTTCTTTTTCTGTAGCCAAAGGAGCAGCCTGGCTCACGATCCTCGAGGGTCTTAGCGGAGGAAACTGCAGCAGTATTTGCACTCTTTAGGCTTGTGCTGAGGATACAGAAAGTATAAGCATTCCTTGTGGATGTTTTCTGAGAAGAGGCTTGATTTCCCAGAGAATTTACAAGGCCTCAAAAAAGTTTTTTTGAAACTCTCAGACATTTTGAAAATAATCAAACATAACCACAACATGTACCTCAGATGTTTCATGGCAGTTCTATAGACTGGAAGGCTGTCAGATTAAAAGTTGAGTTGTGAACCACTGTGACCGAGCAGAGTTCAGAGAGACTCCTTAACACATGACGTGCGGTAAGAAATCTGAGGTATGGTGGCTCTGCAGGGAATGAGTGCTTCAGGGTCTCTGCTCTGATTAGTTGAAGTTTGGATGTTCTAAAACAATGTGATTTGTCTGCCAATGTCTATTGTTTTCTATGGGGCTTTAAGGATAATGCTTTAACATTGTTTATATTACTGTCACTGTGGGACTCCCATCATGACGACGGGGAGATTCAAGCATGTGAACCTATGAAAGGAAAAATACTGGAGAAACTTGTTTCTGGGTCACCTTTGATATTTGGACTCAAGCAGCAGCGCTTTCTTGAGGGAAAGGCAACAATAGTCCCATACTAACATTACAGTTACAAAAAAAAGAAATGTACATTTCCAATCTTTGGGGGTCATTAGGATGGTGGATGGACTTTGTCCGTCCGCCATCCGCCCGCCGCAATGCTAAAAATGCATGTTGTGCGTTTCAAAGCACAACATGACAGGCCCCGCGCGGTGCCTGCCATGTTGTACTTTGAAACGCAGGGGGGTACCTATCCCCCATGTGCACCCCCCACACCCCCTTCACCCTGGGGGCCAGCAGCGGGCCCCCAAAGCAAATACCATATGCCTTTCCATGGCGGCAAAGCCGATGTGGAAAGGCATAGGACCGCAGGCATCGTAATATGGTTGGCGGTGTCTCGCAGACACCGCCACCATATGTAAGCACTTTTTCCGCCGGTCGCGAAGGGGACCGGCGGGAAAGCGGCGGACAGTCTTGCTGTCTGCCGCGGACCCCCCAGCCATCCTAATGTGGCGGGGGGTCATTTCTGTGCGGATGGCGGACCGATTACCCCCGCCGTGCCGGCGGTGGCTATCGCCAGCCCGGCGGAGGCAATCCGTCCGCCATCCTAATCGGCCCCTAAGTCTGTCAAAGAGAAAAACGTGGAGTAAATTCCTATATAAATTAATAAACTAGATCATAAATTATAGCATAAAAAGCCAAAGTAAAAGCTGGTTCATCCTGGCCAATATTTTTACCATCAGATAGAAACAAAATTGTGGAGAGTAGAATCATAAATTGTGAAGGATGAAAATCTTCAACATGGAGAGGATGGAAAATTTGGCCACGCAGGGCTACCTAAGATTGGAAACTTCTGTTAGGGGTTCCTCTACATTTCTCTGTATCTCAGGTTAAAAAAACTCAGAGCAGAAGAACACCCCAAAATGAAAAGGTTGCATCATTTTCAGTAAGTGTGGCACCCCGATGAAGTCCGCAAGAGATGAAGTCACAGCTTAGGAGAAAGTTCAACTTTAGTTTCTTGACTGCAAAAGCCTTCAGACTTTCTACAACCTCAGATACCAAGCATGCAACAAATGCAGCAGGGATCTTCACATCTCCAATTTAGGTCCAGAGCAAATTGCCCAGTTCCAGCTAGCTTCTTGCATTTCTCTACAGCACCACCATTTATCTATGACTACAGGTCATGTTGTTCTCCTCAGCAGATTTCACAGAAGCAGGCAGCAGAAATGTCCAGTTGAAACTGACTTTGTTCTGGACAGCCTACAATTTCTCTGTTTCAGGCTGATCTTAACTCACCACTCTTCACTCTGACTTATATGTCATTGAGGGTTAGCAAGAGGCTAGCACCATAAATATTGAAACTACTTTCTAGTGCAACAGGTTAAAGAGAAAGCTGGAGACAAATCACTCTAAGTCCGTTGCTACACAGTCAGGAGAAATTCTTCTGTGCTTCAAGGCAGGAAATCTTATTTTCTTAATGGTTCCAGTTTGCTCTCTGCTGAACGAATGTCAAGCAAGATAATTTAAGGGTAAAACCAGCTCGCAATTGGCAATCCCCCATTTGTGAATGGTACTACATTTCTAGTCTCTCCTTCCTATTTTGGGCAGTCGTATAATCCATGTTCCGCCTTTAAGAAATGCTTTCCGTCAAACCTATACCAAAGAAACTTTCACCACAGGAACATAACATTGTAGAATATTTATTCCCTTCTGCTACTATCTCACTTTCTCTTATCTCCTTCCAAAGCCAGCTGAGTTAAGATCACCAAAGATCAAAGAAAGTCTCCACATCTAAGCCTTGATTAGCACTAGATAAGCATGTGCTTATACAAAATGTCACATTCTTGAAATCAGTGATAAACGATTTGTGTCGGAAAAATCCTGCATATCTAACAGTTGTACAACTGTGCATAACATCTGCACAAACAAAGTTGATATACCAAAGTGACAGGTATACTACATGTGTTTTTCTTTTAATTAGGCCTCAACTACTTCAGAGATCAAAATATCAGATGTCTACAGCAAGTAAAATTATTGGAAATTAACACTGCAAAAAGATGGACCTCCAAGTTGTTACAATTCCGCTCAACTGTTAAGCATTACATTAGTTTTCTGATGAAGCAGGATTCAACCTCAAAGAGATCTGCAGAAACCAGTGAACACGTATATATATTAAGGTAACTATTCAATTAAACAACACTAACAACTTTACCCTAGTCTTCAACATCCTTGGAAATGTCATCATGTGGTAGGCACTGCTTGCATAATGATGACAATATGGCTCCAGTCTCAAAACAACATGTTACTGAGGAATATACAATCTATGTAATGAGATATGTGTGTGACTTGTAAATCTGAGAGAAATCTGATTCTGAGCATAGAAGAATAAAGACCCATAAAAACCTTAGTCTTAGTTTTAGAGGTGAAAAGTAAACAATTCAAACACACATTTAAAATGTTCAAACTCCTGCACATGGTTTGAGTGGAAATGTTTCTTTGAGATGTGTATAGGGCATAATTAGAATCGTAAATATTCTCGCATAGGCGATAGTCAGTTTTTAAGATTCCCAGCTTGGAAGTTCTCCAGTGTTTCTCAACACAGCCAAACCACTTCTGTATCAAACAAATATTCTGTACAATTAGGCTAATGAAATGAATGAATAGCAGCACAAAAGATAGTGTAAGGAAGCCACTTTAACTTAAAACGATCATTGGAGAAAAACTTAAAAGTCAGAAATCAGTCAAGAGCTATCTGGCTTCTACTGTAATGTCAGCTGAAATGCATTAAGATTTTAGTGATCAAATTAAATTAACAATGGTTAATTTTCTGCCCAAGACAGCACAATAGGTTATTTGTATTGTTAAACATGTGAGGCATGTTGTTCAGAGGATCTGTTTAAAGTGTAATGTCCAACATTACCTTGCATGCCACTCGATGTGGGCAGAGTTTACCAAAACCAAGTGGAGGCTGAATACGTCGAAGCAATGTCACTACATCAAGATGCTTAATTCTTCCCCTGTAAGAAAACATTTGAAATGTATCAATACATATTAGCTTGTGATGTAGAAATACAGAAACTATAGTTTTTTGGTCTGGGTAAACAGAGGGCTTGGGTGTAGGAAGGTGTTATTCTTTCTGAGCTTCAAAGGATGCCTGTCCTGTCACTGGCAGATATAGCTCACATCTATCCCTGCCTCCTTTTTTTTGTCTGGTTTCTTATAGCAACCATATGTATTACTTTACAAACAATATGTTCCTCATTTATTTAGGTTACAGTATATGCTGATTCAGCAAACTGTTTGGACATATGTCACACAAAGGGCCTGATTTAGAGTTTAACGGATATTGGACATCTCCCAAAAAGTGGCAGATGCCCCATGTGTTCTAGTTAGACTGTGCTTTCAGAAGGCACACAACAGCTCCCTAATTCTTTTATAGCTATCCCTCATGCGACCACAGGAAAACCATCATCTCTCATGTGACACTGCACACTGTTAGTAAAGGCCCTTTTGACTTCACCAGGAGAATGACTACTTTCTAAAAGGGTAATTTCCAAAGCAGTAATATCAAATCCGACTTGACCATTAAGTTGGATTTTAATTTACTATTAAAATGAGTTCCTGAACCCCTTCTCTAGTTGTTCTCAAATTAAATTCAGCACATATTAAATGTAATAGCGTAAATCACTGTTTTCTTATAAGGGAGCCAGCCTTGCCACCGTGAAAAACGACTTTAGAGATGCTTCACTCCCAGGACATGTAAAACATTAAATATATATGTCCTACTTTCTTAATGCCATGCACCTTGTCCTATGGGCATTTATGACCTACGTTAGGGGTATCTTATAAGTGTTTAAAAGGAAGGTTTCAGCCTTGCAAAAGGTCTGTTTCGCCAGGTTGATATGGTGGATTTAAAACTGCACAACAACGCAGCAGTGGCTGGCCAGGAGACATGTTTTGCAGTGTTACTTTAGTGGGTGAAACAATGAGTGCTGCAGCTCACTAGTAGCATTTTGATTTACATGCCCTATGGTACATGTAGTACCATATGCTAGAGACTTACAAGCAAATTAAATGTACCAATTGGAGGAATGCCAATTCTAACATGTTTAGAGAAGAGATCACAAGCACTTTACTAATGGTTAGCAGGAGTAAATGCACAGAGTCCTATGACCATCAAAAAGAGGTTCAGAAAAGGAAGGCACAAGAATGGGGGAATAGCACTCAAAAGATGGTAATTTTCAACAGTAGCAATATACTGAAGTAGCTTGTGGGGTTAGTGAGCTTGAGTTCCTTAAGCTGGAATAACAGGATGTATGACATTACAACGCATGCTTTTACATCGCATGCCTTTACAACACTGTTTTTACAACGCATGCCTTTACAACGCATAGTGCTTTGGGGCACTGGATAGTGAATAGTTTAATTTACTATTCCAACTCCAGTCCCCGTGGATAGTAGGGAAGGTGTTGGATAGTAAATTAAACCTATTCCCTATCCTAGAGCGCCCCCCCAGCGCAATGCGTTGTAATGGTTTGCGTTGTAAAAGTTACGTCGTAAAGGCACTGCGTGGTAAAAGTTGCGTTGTAAAGGATGTTTCCCAATGAAATGACATTGGTTTCTTTTTCACAGAATATGTCGCTTTGTCAGAAATGAATTAAGACACTTCGACAAAAAAAATGTTTTGATCATCCTGAACAACTGGTGATCGAAGGTAATGTTCAAAGAAGCGATTCTTTCTTCTCAGTAAATCTTGTTCTGTTAGAATACAATGTTAAGGAGTTATCTGTAATGGTCCACCTTCCATTAATAATGTGTGCAGGGCTTATAAATATTTAATTTGGAAATATTATCTACATAATCTACACTATCCACCAAAGATGAATGTAGCAATTTGTTGCAGATTCATCTTACTACCCCTCTTTACTGTCAGCAATGAATGTGCATGGCTGGTGATAGAGAAGGAACAGTGTTACTGCAGGATAGGTTTAGAGTGACCACTATGTGGATTTCTTGTAGATTCTGTAAAGTCCTGAAGGGAAATCAATTAAAAAAAATCAGCAATGTAGACCTGCCCTTCTATTTCATGTTCCATTAATTGCACATTGACCTGTCATTCATTTGCAGGATGATTTTTTTAAATGTAATTTTCTAAAATTAATGTATGTCCTACTATGATTCAAAGGAGGTATATACACTGCAAAATGTACCTGATTGAAATATTTGGACCCCAGAATTAGGTAGGGACAACTAGACTTCCAAACCTAAATCGTGAGCAATTGCTGTTAAATAGAAGGGAGGTTTTATTCTTCACAAAGATAGTTATTCTGAGTTATATTGTAAAGTTGCTGTAACATTAATATATCAGGTGTGTGCATTCATTTACAAAAACATTAAATCTATAATGCATTTAGGGTACAGAAAAATGCTGATTCAGCAAACTGTTTGGATACATTTTAACAAAGGGCCTGATTTAGAGTTTGTCGGATGCCGGAAATCTCCCAAAAAGAGGCAGATGTCTCATGCCCTGGATTTAGCCTGTAAAGGTGTAGTTACAATCTAAATAGGGCGGCCGGAACATCTGCTGCTTTTTGGCAGCTATTCACGACCAACACAATGTATTTGGGGCTGATTCAGAGTGTGGCATAGAGGATACCAAAACTAAAGGTCCACATGCCTGATTTATAGATGGGCATAATTAAAGTGTGTCACTAATGGAGGCAACTCCATCTCTGTCTCCGACATACTTCTCCGATAGCGTGACAAAGTTAGGGCCATTGGATGCTTGGCCATTCGTCTGCCCCGCAATTTTCGAGCGGGCGGCTGAATGACCAGTTTTTGCCGTTCGTTACCGCTCAGTAAAACCTGGTGGTAAGTGCCAGTGAAAACTAACCCTGGGCGTAGTTCGCATAGTAGCGCTACGCGTAGCTACACAAAGTGCACTTCACACTACGAGAGCTACGCATAGCTACGCGAACTGCGTAGTGCACTGTGCAAAATGCTGTTCGCACTGATTGCACAGTGCCGGATGCTTGTCCACACTGTGTGCAATCAGTGAAAACTGCATCTTGCACAGTGCAAGCGGTCGTTTTCTGCAGCTCGAGTAGATTTCTACTCGAGCGGCAGCTTTCTCAACGCGGACTGGTAGTGTCTCATCGTGAGCAGTCACGAGCATAGCGACCACTCGCAATGAGAAACCTGTCCTCCACGCATTGAGAATATCGCCGGAAGGTTTATTTTCCACGCTAGCGATCGGCAACTTGATGATCGCAAACGAGGGAAAAGTCTCGCCAGGATGTCATTTTGCTTGCTTGCCGTCACCAACTTGACGTTGAGGACCGCGGGCAAGCAAAAAATGACCGCTACGCGTGTTTGCACTGTGCTACGTGCAATTCGCGTAGTCCGAAGTAGCGCAAACTTTGCAAACTACGTGAGCGTAGCGTAGTACTTCACCCAGGGTTAGTGAAAACCACAAAATGACCCATGCCTTATGGGAGACAACTCCCATTGTTAGGGGGCCATTAGTTTTTGCATTTTTGAAAACAAAATCCCGCTTTGAGGTTTTGTTTTTGAAAATACAAAAACATGTTAAAAGTTTGATGAATGTGCCTTCATCTTGATATTACAGTCAGTCAAACGTTTAGCAGAATGACAGGAATAGCAGTGAAAGTAGTTGATGCTAATTTTAACAGGTGTCTGTTGGGCCTGGGGACTTCTTCATATTCGGAGCACGGTTACTCTGTCAGGACGTTGCCCTGATGGAGTAAATAATGTAATCCAAATTCTAAATCAGGCCCGCTATTCTATGTGAACCATAATGCCCATGAAAAATCAGGTAGTACTACAGGGTTTCATAATAAAGAAATACCAAATGTGTACCATACATTTTGAAATTAAGAAAATCAAACTCACTTAGCTTCAGGATCATATTCCGACCATATCCTTTTGAATTCATCCAAGTGATGAGGACCAAGAATAGACCAGTCACGTGTCAGATAATCAAAATTATCCATGATGACGGCAACAAAGAGATTGATGATCTACAAAACAAATACAAATTATATAACTGTACAATGGTGTCATATGTTCATTTCATTACAATTACGTTTGCAATAATTATGGGGAGAATATTTCGCAAAGTAAAAATGACTCTAAAATTATTATTATGAAAAAACATAAATTACAATATGGTATAAAATATTTTTGTTGTAGACCCACACTCTCTGTTTCTCTATCCTCTCTTCATCTCCATGGAGAATATAGGCAGTGGATCACACAAGGGACCATCTGAATAAATTGGGGGAAAGGAACTTGGCAAGAAGCGGCTAAATTAAATTACATTTTGAAATGTAATGTATTAAATGTTTAATGATTCACCATACCTTTCACATGAAAAATAGACCCTTATTTACCACAATTGTGTTTGAGGGCTACACCCAAACATCAAGTAGAAAGATGATGAGACTGAAGTACTCCTGTGGGCTAACCCATGGTGTGATTGACATCTCAGGTCAATGCCTAAAAGGTCTTCAATCAAAAAGGCCAATGGCTTTAGAAGTCTGATCTAAATACCACTATATGAGTATACAGAATTTTTGATTTAAAAAACAAAAGGTCTTGGCTTACATAAGACCTAAAAATAAGAAATATTTGAATCAACAAAACCTAAGTATATGAAAGTGAAAACTATGAAACCATTGCTGTCATTCTGTTTCATGGAAGTTGTAGGTGAGCTATTATACATACTGCCTAGCTCTTCACAGTAGTTCCTAAACTTTGGAGAGCATAGGGTCTTTTAACGTGTTACAATAGTCAAAGGTATATTTACTGTCTTTTACATGGGCTGCCTAAGTTTGATTAAGTTTGGGTTTTGACAGCAAATCTGTCAAACAGATCTATTGTTTCAAATACACTTACTGTGGTGTGACAGTAACTGTAATTAGAGCAGGACAGGTCTTACTTGTACAAAATGGTAAAATATATGGATGTCTTAATGAATAGTAGTGATCACAAAACATGACGAAATGCATGGTATTATGCACAAAAAAACTGTCACAGCTGCAGGGGCCCAATTTACAGCTTAATTTCACCCATGTGGTTTTGCAAGTAACCAATGCAGCCAGTGTAACCTAAATCTGGTTAAGAGGAACAGATGATGAGTCAAGTCAGAGAATCTTATATAGCGTGCATATCACCGGTAGGTCTCATGGCGCTTGCAGAGATTCCAAAGACTGAAGGTCATATCCAATTGCGTTATTTCTGGTCAAACAGCCACATTTTCAATTCTTTGAGGAAACGCTGGTTGTTCGTAATAGAGAGAAGATGAAACGGCAGCTTGTTCCAGAGATGGGGGTGAGAAAGGAAAAGGATCGACCCCCGTTACGTACGGTGCGGACTCGCAGTGGGGTAAGAAGAGATTTTGAACTGGACCTTAATGTTCTGTCTGTGGGTATCTTTTACGTTTTTTCGCTAAATAACCAGGCCCAGTGCCATAGATACTTTTATGAGTTAGACACAGGATTTTAAAGTGACCTCTTTTTCTAACTGGAAGCCAGTGGAGGGACCTCAGACTTGGGACTGAGGGGGATCTTGGGGGTAAATTTAAGATCAGTCTGGCCCCAGTATTCTGCAGTATTTGCAGTTTAGAAAAGAGGTCTTCATATAGGGAAGCTAATAAGGCATTCCCATAATCCATGCGATTTACAATTAGGCCCTGGACCAGAGGCTTCCTGGCTTCAATAGGTAGCCATTTAAAGATTTTGCGTAGCTTCAGCAAGATCCCATAACAGGTACCCAGCACAAGATTGACATGATTTTTCATGGATAGCTTGTTGTCAATCATTATTCCGAGGTTGCAGACTGCTTGCTTAGGGGACGGGCATGGGCCCAATGAGGAATTGTGACCACTGATAGGTAAGGCTCTGTTGAGGGGCAAGACTTTACTAACAAATATGCTCTTACTGAGGGTTTACAAGGCTCTCTAGCTTCTCTCTCTCAGACTGAACAATAGAGAGGAAATGTTTCTTGATCCATCCCAAGTCCTTTCTTGTGATCCTTTCTGGGGACCAATAACTCGGGTGTCCCAACTTTCACACTGTAGATTTAATGTAGCTAAGTCACGGGATACTATTCACCCTCTCCAGAGACAAGCAGTCTTCTATGATTGTCTGCTTTAATTCTAGATCCGGGCACAGACAGCCAGAAGGCCTGAGATATGCACAACAACTATCCCTTCATGAATAATAAAAGAGGCTGTGGATTGACAACAGCTGTTTCGTGAATTCTATGTCAGGACCGGAGGCTTCGGATTATGCTTTATCTTCCTTCGCTTTATTACATAACTGAAAACACAGCAGCCTTAGAAAAAACTCCAATCCATCTGCAACTGCAGAAAGTAGCAACAAACAACGACTTTTCAAAGTTCCTCAGTCCAGGAAAAAACCACAGCTCCCATGAGCCTTCAAAAGTTAGTCCTTCAGCTATCTCCACTCCCAGTATGTTAGACAGTCCATCCTCAACTTCCTCCTCTTTCTTCGCTGCTCACGCAGCAGTCAGTTAAGTGCTCTTCTTTTCTTATTATTGGGCTGTATTTCTATGTTTCCCTGTCCGCGGACAGGAGTTATTTGGGCTCTATTGCAGCGGTAGACCTGTTTTCTCTCCACAGAGCCCTGAGCCGCGGGAGCGCTTTCGCTCTTTTCTCGGCGTTTGTCCTTTCGGCGGTGCGGTGTTACTAGCACCCGCCAGAGGGCGCCCGTACGTCTCGCCTGCTCCTCGGCGCGCGTCCCTTCACTCGGAGGAGACGCGCGGAGGAGCCGGCTAACGGCGGAGCTTTGCCCTCTCCACCCTCTACGCCCGGTCTACCGGGTCTGTATTTTTGGCCCATATTTACATTCCTTGACGCCCCGAGGGGTCTGTATTAGCGGCGGAGACCGCGTGAAGCGCCGATTCGGCGAGAACACGTTCTTTTGCGCTTGTGTGGTGAAACGCGCATTGGGGGTGGTTGGACCCGGCCCCTGTGTGGAGGGTCGGCGCGTTTGGGAGCTTTAGCGTGTGGCTCACCTTGCCAGGGTTGGCTGGCCCCAAAAAGTTATTGCAGTCTATTTAGTCTGCCCATATTGCTCTGACACCCTCTGGGGAGAGGGTATTGTTCATAGTGCTTAGTGTGCTTAGCGCGGCAGCATGGATCAAGATAATTATTTTGAGGAACCCCACTCCTATTTACAAGATGAGGAGTTTTACCAAGCGGTCGACAGCTCTATTTATCGCTGTGTGACCGAGGTGGTGGGTCCCATGGAGGACCGGTTGTCTGCGCGCATTGTTGAGGAGTGCGCCAAGTTGGCGCAAGCCCATTTGGGAGCGCCTACTGGCCTCCCAGGCCCCTCAGGTGAGGGCCCCCCCGCGCCCAAGAAGCCCTGCAGGGAAGGGGCTCCGGAAGGGGGGCACGGGGTCGACAGAGGCGCCTTTGAGCGTTTCAGGGACGCTTTCTTAGCCAAGGCGACTGCTGACCCCCCTGCACCGCTTTCGGGCCCTGACCCTTCGGTGGTTTCGGAGACCGCGCCTCCGTCTCCGGGGTTGGATTCACCGGATACCGACGATGATGGAGAGTCGGTCCGCTCGTGGCGCCCCTCGGGCTCGGCCACGGAGTTGCCCCGGGACAGTTCCGGCATGCTGGACCCGGATGAAATTATGCATCCGCGATCCGCTGCCTGGACGCCGGGAGACACGGTGGCAAAGTTCGTAGCAGGTCGCCTACGCAAACCTTTAGAGAAAGACGCCAGGGGTTGCCTGCGGGGGGAGTGTCCTAGGCCCACTTTGGAGGGAAAGGTGGCCCTCACGCCCGAATAGGACGCGAAAATGGCCACCTTCCTCGCCAAATTTATGAAGGATCCCCGTAAGGGGATCGACCGTTCTTGGCGGTCGTGCCAGGATAAGTTGTTAGATGCAGTGGGGCCCGCCACGAAAATCCTGGACATGGCAGAGGAAGCGAAGGCCAATGGCACAGTGATTTCTCCGGAGGTCTTATCCAACTGGGCCCAGAGAGTTATCATTTTTTTGGGGAACGCCAACTGCGCCCTCTCCACCGAACGTCGGCGATCCCTGCTTATCAAGCTGGACCCGAAACTAGGTGACTTGGCTTCTTCGGAAGCGGGGGCGGTCGCCCAGGGCGGCCTTTTTGGCGAGCCTTTCATTAAAGAGCTCGGGAAATTCGTGTCTACTTTCACTTCGCTGGACAAGGCACAGTCCAGCATCAAACGAGTATTCCAGCAGCGTTTTTCCCAAGGGGCCGGTCGGGGCAGGGGCCGCCCGACCGGCCGCCCAGGTCAGAACGCCAACGGTAGAGGGCAAGGCTCCGGCAGAGGCCAGTATCAGACCTCAGCGAACTTCAATAATTTTTACCCCACAAGAGGGCAACGCTTCGGCGGTCGAGGCTTCCGCAAGAACCCTGGACCCCATGCCTCCAACGGTAAGTGTACGGTCTTCGGACCAGGTTCTCATGGGGGGCAGGTTGGCGGCCTTTTACGAGGAGTGGGCGTCGCTCACTGCGGACGCATGGGTTTTGCAAACCGTGCGGGGATTCCATATCGATTTCTACGACCAGCCATTTCAGGTGTGCCCTCCGCGGCCGATCAGGTTTTCCGAGTCCGACGCGCGCTTGATAGACGAAGAGGTCTCGGAGTTACTCCAAAAAGGGGCCATTCGCCTATCAACGCGGCATCCCGCTGGTTTCCTCAGCAATGTCTTCCTCGTAGACAAGACGGATGGGGGCAAACGTCCTGTGATCAACCTCAAAGAGTTCAACGGCTGGCTTGTTTACCGCCACTTCAAAATGGAGGGGATTCACCTCCTTCGAGATGTGCTTCTCCCACGAGATTGGATGGTGAGGTTGGATCTAAAGGACGCTTATTTGGTCGTACCCATTCATCCTCCACATCGACGTTTCCTTCAGTTTTTCTGGAAGGACAGAGTATTCGAATTCACCGCCCTTCCTTTCGGTCTTTCCTCGGCCCCTTGGTGCTTCACGAAGGTGCTGCACCCGGTGGTGGAGTTCCTGCGGGGGCAGGGTATTCGGATGATCGTCTATCTGGACGATATTCTCTTGATGGGCCAGTGCCCGAGGCTCTTGGCTGGTCAACTCCAGCAGGCGGTAGATCTCCTCCAGAACCTGGGTTTCGTCATCAACGACTCCAAGTCGGTTCTGGTTCCGTGTCAAAGACTTACCTTCCTGGGGTTTGTCATAGATTCCGTCGGAGCCTCCCTCAGTCTGCCCTCGAAGAAGATGGCCAAGATCAGGCATACGTTACGGCAGACCATTTCCAAGGACCGGACATCCCTGCGCCAGGTGGCCAGAGTGGTGGGACTTCTGTCGTCCTCCATTCAAGCCATTTTCCCGGGCCCGTTGCACTACAGAGCGCTCCAGCGCCTCAAGGCTCGACACCTCCGACGGGGCATGTCCTACGACCAGTTGGTACCCCTCTCGGAGGACGTGAAGGAAGAGATGTCCTGGTGGCTCTCGCACATGGAGGCCTGGAATGGTCGGGCGATCTTCGGATCGGCTCCGGATCTCGTGATAGAGTCCGATGCCAGCAGGTCCGGCTGGGGTGCCCGTTGCGGGGAGTTCTCCACCGGCGGCGCGTGGTCGTCCGACGAACAACAGTTGCATATCAATTGTTTGGAGCTTTTGGCGGGGTCCTTCGCGGTCCGCTGTTGGACCAAGGATTCCGCGAAGGCCTGTGTCCTGTTACGGATGGACAATGTCTCAGCGGTTCGATATGTCAACCACCTGGGAGGGCCTCGCTCGCGAGCTCTGGCGGATTTGGCGAAAGAGTTCTGGAACTATTGCCTCTCGCACCACATATCAGTGACGGCGGAATACCTGCCGGGTCAGGCCAATCAAGTGGCGGACTGGCATTCCAGACACCTGAGGGATGCCAGTCAGTGGATGTTGGACATCCAGGTCTTCCAGTGGCTGAACGCCCACTGGGGTCCGTTTTCGGTGGATCTGTTTGCATCCCGACTGGACCGCCAACTTCCAAGACTTTTCAGTTGGAGGCCGGATCCGCATGCGGAGGCCACGGACGCTTTCCTCCAGGATTGGAGCCGGGAGAGGCCTTATGCGTTCCCGCCATTCTCGATGATAATACGAACGGCGACCCAGGTGCGCCGGCAGGAGGTGGAGATGGTGTTGGTTACGCCACTCTGGAGGTCTCAAGTCTGGTTTCCAGTTCTTCTGGAACTTTCTTGGGATTTTCCAATCCTACTCCCCCAGTTTCCTCACCTCTTGCTCAGCCCGGATCGGGAACCTCATCCTCTCACCATGCAGGGCTCTCTCCGCCTCATGGCATGGAGGCTTTCCGGAAACGTTGGTTGCTCCCGGGCCTTTCGGGATCGGCTGAGGGCCTGCTCTCCAAGGCCTGGGCTGATGGCAAGGCGAAGCGTTACAAATCCGCTTGGCTTAAATGGAGGCGTTGGTGTCTTCGAAGGGACTTGGATCCCGTGGTCGCAGGACTCGTTCCAATCTTGAACTTTCTGGCCGAATTGGCGTCTAAGGGCCAAGCCTATAGGACAATTAATGCAATGCGTTCCGCAATCTCAGCGGGCCATCAACCCGTGGAAGGTTCCCCAGTGGGGGAGCATCCTTTTGTTTGTCGTCTTTTGCGGGGTGTTCGTCTCTCTTTACCTCCGGGACCCCGATATTCGGTCCTTTGGGATGTGAATGTGGTCTTGAACCTGTTCCTGTCCTGGCAAGCTAACGCTTATCTGTCCCTGAAGGAGCTGTCAGCTAAATTAGCTATGCTCCTGTGTTTAGTTTCTTGCCGACGGGTGTCGGATGTACGCGCCCTGGACGTGTCGGCGCGAGTGTTCTCTCCGGACGGAGTTACTTTCCAAGTGGGACGTCGTACAAAGTCTGCGTCGCGAACGATCTCGTACCCAGCCTTTGTGGACTCCCCCAAGTTGTGCGTCGTGCAGTGTTTGAAGGCTTATGAAGACATGACGCTGGATATACGCCCACCGGGCGAACAACAATTATTAATTGCCCTGCGAAAACCACACAGAGCAGTCTCTTCCCCCACTATCGCAAGGTGGGTGCGTTGGGTCATGCAGGAGGCAGGCATTGATACTAAACGTTTTGGAGCTCACTCTGCCAGGGGAGCAATGGCTTCTAAGGCGTTTTCAGTGGGCGGTCGTTTGGAGGATTTAATGCGTGCAGCAGATTGGTCCTCAGATTCCACGTTTAAAAGGTTTTATTTTAAACCGGTGGTGGATCTAGCGCAATTGGTGGTGAATAAGCTTTAAACCAGCATAATCCGAAGCCTCCGGTCCTGACATAGAATCGAAATTTGCCTAGCTTACGTAACGGTAAGTTTCAATTCTATTAAGGACACGGAGGCGAGGATTATCCCACCCTGGAGTTCGTCGATGATGAACCCGCCCGTATGTCTGTAAGTAACTCTTTTTCCGTTTACATTGTGCATGTCCTTAAGGCAGTCTTGATGATGTCCTCAATTGCTTGCTATAGCCAGATGGTTGGTGCTTCTCTTACGTTGTTTTTTTCCCGCTAGGGAATGACGGTTCCAAACAAGACCAGTGAGGGATGTGCGTAACCAGCGCGAAGAAAGAGGAGGAAGTTGAGGATGGACTGTCTAACATACTGGGAGTGGAGATAGCTGAAGGACTAACTTTTGAAGGCTCATGGGAGCTGTGGTTTTTTCCTGGACTGAGGAACTTTGAAAAGTCGTTGTTTGTTGCTACTTTCTGCAGTTGAAGATGGATTGGAGTTTTTTCTAAGGCTGCTGTGTTTTCATTTATGTAATAATGCGAAGGAAGATAAAGCATAATCCTCGCCTCCATGTCCTTAATAGAATTGAAACTTACCGTTACGTAAGCTAGGCAAATTTCGATTCATTTCCACTATCTGTAAATCATTAGCCTCCATGTAGCCCCAGATACTGTTCCCATCGATGGCCATGGAGATACATTTAGGAACCTGTACAGGTTTAGCACCCAGTCTACTAGCAAAATCAGAAACTGCTGCCATGCCTCTAGCCTTTCTATTCCTGTTTGCCCTCCTTAACGAGGCCAAAGTGCCCCTTTCATTTAATATGACCCTGGTGATTTCTGTATCTTCCACAAAATATTTCCGTTGGATTCTGTATTTGGGACCCATAAAAATGATGTGGGATTATATGTTATTTCTACTCAGAACTAAGGAATTCATAAAACCTACGAAAGATTTGAGGAGCCACTGAAGCCCCACCGCTGTTCTTGCTAACAGCATGGCGTCATCCGTGTTTAAAGGTGCTGGAATTAACTGAGTCCCAGTCCAAAGAATATATCTACAAACTGTGCATAGAATTGGACCCAAGCTATTAATACATAATGTGAATAGAAGTGGGGTTAAAATGTAGCCTTTTCTCCCCCCCCCCCCCCACCCCCCTGTACTCTTATGGGTGAAGAAAGATTACTGTTCTGATCATATCTCACTACCGCTGAGAGATCTAGATGTAGGTCATGTAAAAAGTGATCTACTACCATATTAATAAGGAGTAGCTATAGTTTCGACCTGTTGACTCTATTGTATGCTGATGTTAAATCCATCAAAGCAAAATGTAACATATCCCCTTTCGCGACTGTATATTTCCCAATAAGCAACTGTAAAGTTAGGTATTGATATAAAGTGCCTTTCTGTGGCGTGAATCCATACTGGAGATTGGAAATAACCTTACTTTGATTCAGCCAGAGGATTACCCTGGAGAGGATCACTCTCCCCATTAACCTGACCATGTAATCCATGAGGGATATGGGTCTATAACATCAAGGATCAGTTCTTGCCCCTTTCTTAAAAAGCAGGATAGTTATAGATCTAGACCAAGAGGTTAAACCTGTTAAACGGACGGCATTTAGGCCGTGTGTTAATATGTTAGCCCAGATTCTGGGATTCAATCTGTGTAGGCCTTTGGAACTTCAAAAAGCAATCTCAGGCAAGTCATTATAAAACAGGGTAAAGGGCACAATCAGGGACACACAACAAAGCAATCATGTTAGTACAAAAATAGAAAAATCATTTTAATTTTTATAAATAACAATGTCACGGTATCAATAAGAATAATTATGGCTAGAAGAAATGTATACATTGTATAGGTAGTGTATTTAACCAACAATAGACAGGCTGATCTTCATACATACTCATACATTCATCCACTTTTCATCTAGTATATTATTGATGTCTTTAAAAAAATCAATAAATTTGTGCACTAATTGTATTCACAACTTATAGTAAGGCAAGATGTTGGGATTGTTCATACAAAAGAGGTAATAGTTTATGGCCAAAGGACTGACTTCTGTATATGATTTTCCACGTGCAATTTGGCAAATTGCCCTTATCAGGAAGCCACATGATGGATAAATCAGAGAAATGTCAGAGATGTCATATTTGGGAATCTTAAGGGCAGTGTCTTTGAGGATAGGTTTGTAGGTATATGTGGCAAAGGTCAATACAGATGTAATAAACTGGCAAAGATCTTCATATGTTGCAATTCTTGTGGAATCTATTTGGGGGCTCTTGTTGCGGGTGTACAGGTTCACTGTCACAGAGGCGATATTATTACGCCACAAGCACGGCGGGATTTGATGCTGGAATCCCATTGGCCCAGGTGCCTTATCCTTCAATACGAGGGAAATAGTCTCTAATACTTCTGCTGAGTAAAAATTAAATTAATTTCTCCTCTGAGCTTTGCTCAGGTTCTATTAGGGGCCTCCTCTGTTACACACCCTTGTGTTCACTGGAAATGTATTACCCACGTATCTGAGGTTATAGCACATCTAAAACACTGTTAGACACCCGATTATTAAAGGGACAATTAACAATTTCCCAGAATCTGGCACTATTTTTTAAGACATTAGTCTGAAGACGTTGGTCTCAAGCTTCCCTTTTAATTTCTTTTTTCGATCTGCTGTGGTCAGCTTGTATCTCTTCCTACAATACTAATCTCAGTATTATAACTCTGCGTTTTCTTCAGTGCTTTGGCAGGTGTTTGTTTGCTTAAGAACCACCTCTCCCCCCTAGGCTTAGGTTTACAATCCACTCTCACAAAGCTATTTGCAGGATACTCACATACTCTGATAAAATCACTAAGAGGTCTGCTTGCGTGCAACCCTCTAGACACAACCTAATATCTTGGCCACATTTGAGATGGAGGTTATGTAAAAATGGGTCAGAAGGGACCTTGTTCTATTCCTATCTACAGGCTTGGTCCCAAGGTATGATGTCTGCGTTCCTAGATCCTACTGAGGGACTTACTTCCTCTCTTGTTCTCCATTCAATAACCAGGAATAAAGGATTGTGATCACTAAATTGATTCCATTTGACTTAAAAATTTGAACAGACTGCACTATCAAGACAGAAATGAAAATATAGACAATAGTTGAGAAGGAGAATCTGTCAATAAAGGTGTGAATATCCCCTTCATCTCTAGATTGGATGGTATTTGGCAGGTTAAAATCAGCAAGAATATCATTAAGCACGTTGCCATGAATAGTGTGTTCAGAATGGCCTTTTTTGAGGCCATCTATGGATGGCTCATCATAACCATAGCACGTGGATTGAAACAGGTGAATATTAAAATCTCCACCGAGAATTACCAAGTATGGAGAATTTTTTCTTTCTGTCTAAGACTCTAAAAAGGACTTTAAGGCCAGCAGATGTTGTACGGGTTTGCACAGCCTGAAGGAATTATACACATTTACAGCCAGTAAAGTAAGAGCATATATATAAAAGGTATGTTAAGTATCAACTGATGGATGTATTTTAACTGTTAGGCATGCGAAGTAGCATCTGGACTTTTGATATCTTCATTATGCTTGCTTTTACTGCCTTGACCATTCTTGTATACTGTATAATTTCTTTTATTTGTAAAATGTTGCGAAATCTTTTATGGCAAAAACTTGCAGAAATAAAGAAATAATGGATGGATGGATTTAAAATCTAACTGGACTGCCAGCAGATAACTAGAACCTGTCTCTATCCGCGTAGATTTACATGGGATACTTAGGGATGACATTGAGACTTAGCCAACCTTGGATCTACCCAATTGCAACAGTAAAGCCATAGAAATATATGAGGTAATCTTTTATTACTCAGTCCTGCTATATTGCAACTCATCACCTTCAAGTGCATAGATGCTACTTTAACAGACAGAATAACACTATCGTTCTCTATCATGGCCCTCTCCTGCAAAGGGCTGGTAAGGACAGGGATCTGTCAGTTAATATCTAGGGAACTCAATTGAAGAAGTTTGTTGGTCAACTGAATGAGAGAAAACAAGTTACTTACCTGTAACTTTGGTTCCCCAGTATTGGTAACTTTCATAGATTCCCATGCTTTGTATCATTCCCCGTCGTCGGAATGGGAGTCTCGGTAACAAAAATACCACAGCTGTAGGTACAAAAGACCAAGGAAAAGGCCTAGGCCTCATTCTCTTTTGTAGCATATCACCCTCTTTGTGTAAAAGAGACCAAACTTAGGCCTCAGCCAATCAGAAGTGCCTCACCCCTTAGAACCTTCCTGAAGGAACCTCAGAGCCTCAGATTTTCGTAGCCGTTGTGTACTTAGACACCATATCTGTAGTAGGCTGAGCTTTCCTCAGGGAGGTGGGTGGGCGCATGGGAATCTATGAAAGTTACCAATACTGGGGAACCAAAGTTACAGGTAAGTAACTTGTTTTCTTACCCCAGTATTGGAACTTTCATAGATTCCCATGCTTTGTATCAGAGTAGCAAGCAGTTAGTAACAAAACCACAGTTTGCATCATCACAATATAGCAATAGGCAACATGACATAAAGATACAAAATGTGAAAGACGGAAGGTGGGAAAGAAAGGAAAGCTCACCAATCATTGGAAGAGGTTCCTCAGAACAGCCTGTAGGGACTCCAAGCAGTAATGCCTGGTAAAGGTGTGAACGCTGCTCCAGGTAGCAGCTCTGCAAATGTCCTTGATTTGTACTCCTGCGAAGAGGGCTGTAGAAGAAGCCACAGATATCATGGAATGTGCTCGAACCCTCCCAGTCAGAGGTTTTCCTGCAGCAGTGTGACAATGCAGAATGGCACTCGTGATCCATCTTGAAATGCCCTGCTTGGAAAGAGGAAGGCCCTTGCTTGGACCTCCGAAGGCAACAAATAACTTAGAGGTTTTCCGAAAACTCTTAGTACGCTCCAAGTAGAATTTCAAACACCATTGCACATCGAGCGAATGCAATGCCCTCTCTGCTGGTGTAGCCGGTTGAGGAAAGAACGCCTTCAGAATGACCGGCTCATTCAAGTGGAAGTCCGAGGGGACTTTAGGCATAAACCTCGGATTAGTCCTCATGATGAGAGTGTTTCTCTTGAATTGAAGGAAAGGTTCTTGGATAGTCAAGGCCTGTAATTCTCCAACACGCCTAGCCGACGTGAGAGCGAGGAGGAGAGCCAATTTCCATGAAAGGTATTTCATGTCAGAACGATGGATTGGTTCAAACGGGCCCTTCATGAGTTGAGAAAGGACTAGATTCAGATGCCATGTCGGAGGCGGTGGTCTCACTGGTGGATAAACTCTGAACAATCCCTTTAGAAATTGCTTGACAATTCTGGAGGACCACAAGGAGGGTCCAGAGCCAGTCCTCCTGAACCTTGATATTGCCGCCAAATGGACCTTAATGGATGAATGGGCTAGTCCCGACTTGGCCAAGGACAGCAGATAAGGAAGGATCTGATGAGGCTTGGAAGCGAAAGGATCAATGCCTTCTTTCCTGCACCAGGAACAAAATCTCTTCCACTTAAGACGGTAAGTCCTGTTCGTAGAAGGAGCTCTTGCCTGAGAAAGAACCTCCTTAATCTCACTTGAAATGGGGAGGTACATAAATTCTCGCTGCTCAGGAGCCATGCAGTCAGGTGTAGTGACTGCAGATCCGGGTGCCAAATTTGTCCCTCGGACATCGTGAGGAGATCTGGAAGAACCTTCAAAGGAAGAGGAGGGGCTATCGACAGCAGATGGAGTTCCGTGAACCAGAACTGCCTCTGCCAAGCAGGGGCTATAAGGATCATCCTGCACGGCTCCACCTTGATCTTCCTGATGAGCCGTGGAATCAGAGGTATGGGAGGAAAAGCGTAGACAAATGTCCACGACCATGCTATCGAAAGCGCACTCCCCAGAGAACCTCGATGGGGAAGCCTGCTTGCATAAGACCGGCATTTCTTGTTGGTCGGAGTGGCAAAAAGATCGATCTCTGGTCTGCCCCACTGGCTGAAGACCTCCTCCAAGACTCTCTGATTCAATTCCCATTCGTGGCTGACTGAGGATGACCTGCTCACTCTGTCGGCGTTTTCGTTGAGGACGCCTGGCAAGTGTTCTGCCCTCAGCGAAATCCTCTGAAGACTCGCCCATTCCCAGATCCGCTGAGCTTCTTGCGACAATGGACGAGATCTGGTTCCCCCTTCCTTGTTCACATAGTGCATGGCCGTGGTGTTGTCCGTCCTGATAAGCACCTGTGAACCTTTCAGGCAAGGAAGAAAAGCTTGTAGGGCCAGTCGTATCGCCCTGAGCTCTAACAGGTTGATGTGGAGGCGCTTCTCCTGGGGCGACCAATAATCGCTGACATGCAGGTCTTGCATCACTGCCCCCCAACCCTCCAATGACGCGTCTGTTGTTACCACTTGAGGAGACGGGTCGCTTACGAAGGATAGACCTTGGGACAAGTTGTCTTGATCTGTCCACCATAAAGCTGCTTCCTTCATGCTTGGAGTGACCGTCACCCTGTCCTCGAATGAACCGTGGACCTGCTGCCACTGGTTGTCTAGTTGCTCCTGCAGAGGACGCATTCTCAGTCTGCAATGGGGAATTAGTGGGATACACGATGAAATCACCCCCAGTAGAGACTTGTAGCGGCGTACTGAAAGACACTTTTTTGTTCGCAAGTCCTGAGCCAAGGTTTGTAATTTGTCTCTCCTTTCCTGAGTAGGGAAGGCTCTTGCGAGCTTGGAATCCAAGATGGCTCCCTGGAAGCGAGCCTTTCTGGACGGAACCAGGGAAGACTTCTCGGTGTTCAGAGTGAGTCCCAGATTCTGAAACAAATTGGTACAAGCTTGAACAGCCTCCAGCGCTGCCTCCCTGGACGGAGCTTTCAGTAACCAGTTGTCCAGGTAGGGGAAAACCTGGAAATGGTTCCTTCGCAGGAAAGCTGCTACTGGCGCCAGCACCTTTGTGAAAATTCTTGGGGCTGAACGGAGTCCAAAGGGTAAGACCCTGAACTGAAAATGGCTCTTGGCTTCTGTGAATCGGAACGTGGAAATACGCATCCTCGAGATTGAGCGTGGCCATGAAATCCCCCGGGCTGATAAGCTTCAAGATGTCCTGGAGAGAGATCATCCGGAAGGCCAGGGAGATGAGATAGGTGTTTAGCTCCCTGAGGTTTAAAATGGGGCGCCACTTTTCCAGCGTCTTCTTCACCAGGAAGAACCTGGAATAAAATCCTTGTCCCCTTTGGTTTGAGGGGACCGGCTCTATCGCTCCCTCCCGGAGCATCTGTTGGATCTCGAGCCGCAGGAGACGCTGGTGTTTCGATGGAATGGCTGCCGGAGGCTTGGGTGGAGGGACTTGCGTGAATTCCAAGGTATGCCCCTTCCGAACGATGTTGAGCACCCAACGGTCCGATGTTATCCTGGACCAGTTGTGAAGGTATTTGGTGACCCTGCCTCCAACTGATGATTTCTTGAAGGAGGGTCCAGTAGGAAGAGCCAGGGGGCCGCTATTGGCACTTGGATGAATCTCTTCCTCGTCCAGCCTGTTTTCCCTTATTGTAAGGCCTGGAGTAGTTGGTAGACTGGCCTTGTCGCTGCTGATAAGGCTGACGGTATTGCTGGGAACCTGAGCCCGTGGTGGAATAGCGTTGTTGTTGTTGATAGGACCCTCTGTAGTTACCACCTCTACCTCTGGATCCTTTAAAAGGAGACTTTCTGTATTGAAGGGTCCCCAAGGACCTGGCAGTCTCTGTGTCCTTTTTTATCTCTTGAAGAGTGTTGTCAATAAGTTTGCCAAATAATGCTTCACCATCAAAGGGAAGATCCAGGACCTTGTTCTGAATTTCCGGCCTAAACCACGTAGCTTTGAGCCATCCTTGGCGGCGGAGGACTGCCACCCCAGCCAATGAACGGAACGCCGTTGTCGCAATATCCATTGCACAGTCAATGATTTCCATCGACGTTGCTTCTCCCTCCTGCAAGATCTTCTTTGCCTCAGTCGTAGGCTCCGGAGGCAGCTGGTCAAGGCATGGGGTGACATCACACCAGAGCTGGCGGTCGCACCTACCCATGATCGCTAGGGCATTTGCCGCTCGCACCAGCAAACTTGCCATCGACGAGAATCTCTTCCCCACATTATCCAACCTCCGCCCTTCCTTGTCCGGTGGAGTTGTTAAGGGTGCAGAGGGGTTATGGGATTTCCTCTGCGCAGCCTGCGAGATCACAGAGTCTGGTCTTGGATGACCCGTTAAGGCTGCCGGACCATCATCTGGTGCCTTGTATTTTTTATCCAGACGCGGTAGCACCGGGACCACCGTCGCCGGGTTCTTCATGGCCTTTAGGCCCTTAGGTGCCGAGATTGACGTAAGGATGGACATAGATACGTCAATAAGGATGTCATACGACTTGGTCGTTAGCACATTCTTTTGCTGAAGTTCTCGATGAAATCAAAACAATGGCCGCAGGGTTTTTCCCAGGTTGTCATAGGTTTGATATGTTTTGAGAACTCCGTATGCCTTATCAGGGGCTGGAGGAATATTGCTTGTCTAATTAGATGGCAAGCGTTATGACCTAATCAGATAACACGTTCCTGTGCCGTGGTGTGGCTTCATCAGATAACAGTTTCTGCATCATGGGATGGCTGCTAGTTAACTTGTGAACCAGAACAGGGTCAGGAATAGGGGGATCAATACAGAACCTATAGGAATACATCACAATAGGGGGAACCATCAAGGCAAGGACAGAGTAATTCTCTTTGTTGGCAGCCAATTTCCCCAAGCCAGTTCTAGGCCTTGCCCCCGGATCCTCCTTTTTCTTTGCTGGGGAAGGGGGGGCAGTTCAAATGATGGAGAACTAGGGACCAAATGAGACTCAGCTGTTGTAGCCCCCCGTTGCAGTCTCAGTTAAGAGATCACCCCCTGCTCAGGGCTATAATTTACCACTACCACGTGCACAGACCATCCGCTCTTTATCTGGTGGACAGAGCATTGTGTAGAAATGTTGACCCCAAGTGTTGTTTTTTATCTACACTCTGTATTTCTTCATTTAATGCTCCTACTGCTGAAATTAGAAATTAAATTATGGATGGGTACTTACTGGTTTGCTGACTTCTGGGGCGAGAGATCCCCAAGAACAAAGCGGTGTTGGTCCCACACTGCGGGAGAGCGTCTGCAGCTTTCAAACCTGGTAGAGGGCTTCTCCCCCTGGACTTTGCACAAGCGACTCTTGGCGCGCTGACTTCTGGGGCTAGAGGTCCCCTAACAACAAAGCGGTGCTGGTCCCATGCTGGGGGAGAGCATCTACACTTTTGAAACGTGGTTATTCATATTCCTATTTGTAAAGCACAAAGATATCCCCCCTTAGGGTTTCAAGGCGCTTGGGGCCATCGGGGAGAGTAAGTGAGCTACTGCCCAGAGTTACATGATGCTAAGCTGAGCTGCCACCGGCGATTGAACCATAGTCTCGAGCTCTCGAGTCAGCCTCTCTGGCCGGTGCACTACACCTCTCGCCTCCTGGAGTTCTGACTTCTGGAGTGAGAGGTCCCCCAAGAACAAAGCAGTGTTGGTCCAGTGCTGAAGGAGAGCATCAGCTCTTTAGAAGAACAGTGGGCGGCTCCTCCCCTGGCCTCTGCACAAGCGCCTCCAGATGCGCTGACTTCTGAATTAGAGAACCATTTCGATTTGGCATTTAAAACTACTTGCCAAGCTTTAAACTCGCCTTTTATTACAAATAAGTCACCCCTAAAGTAGGCCCTAGGCAACCCTAAGAGCAGAGTGCTAAGTAAGTAAGAGGTAGGACATGTACCTTTATGTTTTGGATTTCCTGGAAGTGGCAAAGAGCCCATCTCGTTTTTCACTGCTATGAGACCTACCCTCTCATAGGCCAGCATTGAGAATTCCTTAATACACGTTTAAGCTGTAGTTCCTGATCAAAGAGGAGAAGCTTTTTTATGTTTCATATATTTGTAATGGTAATGATAATTCCTCCTTACTGGTGAAGTTGCATTTAACATTGCTGTTTGAGAAATGCCACTTTTAGAAAGTGGACATTTCTCTATACCTACTGCTCTTTGTGCCTGATAGCCTGCCTCCAATACAAGTCTGGGTTGGGTGACAGCTACATTTTGTGTATTCACTCTAGACAGTCACAAACACAGGAAGGTGAGGCTCATCTGCATTTTGAGCACTCATCTGCATTCTGATGGGTCTTCCTTGGCAGGGCGTAATGGAAGGTGCTGACACTTATACTTCAATAGGTAGTGTCCTGTCCACATACAAAGCACTGATATACAACCCCCCACACAGGTAGCCAGGCAGACAGGACTGGGTTAAAAGGGATCCTTGTTCACTTCAGAGAGTTCCTTTGAAGTCACCCGTACATCAAAAGCACTTTTGGGTATAAGTACTAGGTCTCTGATCCCCTAAAATCAGACACTTCTGTATCTTGAACTTCTGTCAGAAGGACTGCTGTGTTTCTTAAAGGACTCAACTGGGCTGATTTTCCTGGAAGGACTGCTTTTCTGCGTGTTGCCCTGCTGCCTGCTGCTCCTTGACTCTGCTGGAAGGAGAGCCGAATTCTGCCTTCCCTCTTAGTGATCTCCAAGGACTTGCTGGCTTGCCACCTGTTTTCTGAAGTCTCAGGGACACAAAAGACTTCCTGAAATCCTGCTGGTGCTGCTGGACTCTACCTTCTGTGAGTCCTGACCTTGCCTGAGGTGCCCCCTCTAAGTTCTGGGTCTCAGAAATGGGTTATGAAGCTAATTTCTGCAAAGACTGATGCATTGCATTGACTGCGTGAGAAATTCTGCCACATCCCCCTTCGACGCCATGCTCGATGCCAGCAGTCCTACAGCGTGTGTGGCTCAACAATGCATTGCATTCACTTCAACAGAGCTCGACTACAATGCGGGACCCCCTTTGCATAGCTTGACGATGACGCATTAGGTTCTCGACATCGACACTTGCTCCAGCGAAGGTATTTCTTCAAAGGGACCGGTCTGGCCCTCTTAGCCAGCCTGCCCTCCATCGGGGTCGGTATGAACTTTGGATTTGTACCGGTTCCTCGTGACCTCAAATAATCTTTTAACTGCTAGTGACTTCTAAGCACTTTTTTTGGTTTATTCTTTAAAAACTTATATATCTCTGCTACTATTTATTGGATTTCTGATGCGTTGGTCTCATTTTGCTCAGATAAATATTCTCTATTGTTTGTAGTGTACTCATTGTGTTATTGTGTGTGTCTGTTGCACAAATACTTTAAACATTCCCTTCGTAGAAATGCCGGACTACTCTCTGCCAAGCTACCAGAGGGGGAGCACAGGTTATCTTTTAGTGTGTATCTAGATTACCCTGACTATAGTGTTGGATCCTGCCTGGCCTGGGTGCATACCTCAGCCAACCAGAATCCCATTTCTAATGGGGAAATTTGGTGGTGTGTTAGTACAGTGGGTGATTTATGGAGACATTTGTTGAGTAGTACTTGAGATAAGTTATCTCCCCATGAAATAGATCATCTATCACCAGTGGCACTGACAGCAGGCAAGCTGAGGGTGTGATTTGTATGTTTGATGGTGTCTATGTATTTGTGTGTATGTTTCTCATCCTGCTCCTTTCAAGTAGATTATCATTCCTATTAGAAATATACATTATGGGAAAATAGAATGAAGTGGATGGTAGAAATGGGGAGATTGTGTTGAAAATGGTACCAGTCTGTCTCAGATTACATAACCAAATTATATAAAATTGAGTTTTTTGCTAATTTCTTTGGGAAGTTGTGGTGAGGTATGCACTATCTGTTTGTATTATTACCAAATTTGCTTGTGACTAGGAGGCAATGGCTACAAAGGATAGTCTGATTTTGTGTGCAGTCCACTAACTTCAAAACCAGCAAATTGGATTTGAAAATAGTGTTGTAACAAGCATTTTCAATGCAATAGGCCTCGCATTTATGAGAGTTTGAGCTATTGTCATTGTAAATGCCAATGCCTTTTTTTATGTGTTGCTTTTAAAACAGATAAATAAAAGGCATTGTTATTTTTAATGCTAATAGCTTAAACCAGGGTTCTCCAAACCGCTCCTAAACTCTCGCAAATGTGAGACCTATTGCATTGCAAATGCTTACTATAAAAAAAATTAAAAAGCCTCAGGAGACAGCGTGTCCTGCCTGCAACAGCCGGCAGGACAAATCTATTTGAGAAAATAGTGCTCGGAGGATGTAGTAAAAGCCTACCCGGCAACAACACACTTAACTGGGTATATTGCCATGGAAGGCTACAAAATGAGACATGGCAGTAGTAAGGAGGGACTACTAAGCCTTTTGACCAATGAATAGCCATATTTTACAGAGGACAATGAGACAAGCCAATTAAAAATGTGGGCGGAGAGTGGGCGTAGCATCAAGTCCCTACCTCAATACAGCATGCCTCACAGAGCAGCGCATGATTTTACTAGGCTTGACCTAAAACAAGCATTGACAAAGTCATTAAGTCTGGCCTTCTTTAGATGGAAATGCATTCATTTAAACCTGAATAAAGAGCTTCTCCCAAAGTCCTTTATGTTTATCCGACTAACCCCTAAAACATCAGAATCATGGTTAAGGTAGCTTACATCTTTGACCAATTGGCTGAAGTTCTTAAAAAAATCTTTCCCAGTATCAAAGAATAAAGAGAGTGAGCAGGTAATAAAATAGAGAAATATGCAAAGTGAAATGAAAGCTGGAGAGTCCTATGTGGCAATTGTTTCAACAGAGGTTCTGCAACAGAATCTTTAAAGTATGGGAAGCCAAAAACAGCATCCATTTAATGGATAATGGTTAAGGGCTAAAAGAAAAATCCCAAATTCTACCCGCAAAACTGTGGCTTTGCCTCTGTATCCAATTAGCTTACAAACTTAGGGGCATATTTACAAGCTGCTTGGGCCACTTTTGTGTCACTTTTCCCATGTTAAAAGTGTCGCAAAAGTAGCGAAAGGGGCTTGTAAATAAGCCCCTTAGTGACTGCCATGAAGCTGAAGAAGCAGCACCATAGGAGAAACACCTCTTGTGGTGTAGTTTTAGGACCCATGCCTTCCTCCTTAAGTATGCACGTGCTGGGAGGAGCATATGTGACAATTCCGGAAAACCACAGCAGCTTTAGGCAATGCTCGATCTGCAAAGAAAGACGCCCTCTTGAAGAATGTACTCATGGAAGTCACTAAAGCAAGGTTTCCCTCATCACATTCATCTATGGTTTCTACCAGGGACATGCATGTCTACTAGTTTAGAATCTGTTTCCAACTATCCAAAAATGATTTTTATTGGCAATTACAGCTTGATTGTGAATGGAACATATGCCATTATCATGGTTCTGCAGCGGAATGCACTCTAAAAGGTTAGTTCTTTTTACTTCTCATATATGGTAGACTGTGGTGCAAAATGCTTGAACCAATTGCACAAAACATTTCTTGCAAGGTGCCCCTGTCTTTACAGTGGGAGATGACTCGTTAGATTTGCTCTATTAGTCACTTGGTGACTAGTTTATTTAAATATTATTAACTTATGAATATAAAAAAAAAGGTAAACAGCAGCCTTTTTGTTGTGTGTGTGTGTGAGTGCATCTCAATATTAACGTAGCATGGTAAAGGAAGCAAGGCTTGTGAACAGGCATGAGTATGTAACATCTGTGAAGGTTCAGGTTTTTTCCCAAAGAGGCACACCAGGAGAGCAGGGGCATTGTGGGAAGCAGAGCAGGGCATTCAAACATGCCTGCACCAAAGTATAAAACAGGGCGTTCGGGGAATCTGTCAGAAGCAAAGAAAGTGCAAAACTCAGTGAAGAAAAGAGAAATAACGAGCACCTGAATACACTGTACAAACATATTGTGTAATCCGAAAAGTAAAGGTTTAACTGTTCTCTGTGTAAATTAAACAAGTATCAGTTCTGTTCCTATTGTGAAGCATTCTGACGCCTTCGGGTAAAGTCCGCGCTATATAAAAACGCATTAAATAAATAACTGTGTGGACTTGGCGCCGTCTCTGCACATGTCACGGTGTATGCGGCTGCTACTGCCATAGCACAGGGATGTAGGTCTGCTGAAAATCAAAGTGCGCACTGAAAATAAAAGTGTAAGCAGTGCCCTGAGCTTCGGCGAAAAGACACCCGAGCTTGGGAGACGAGTGTCTGGGCACCCCCAAAGCAACGCCGAATATTGGGAATACTCACTGTTACCTGGCAGCGTAGACTGCCTCTGTGCTCACACAAAGCGATACACGAGCGCAGGCGGGCCCTCGGCCCTTGTCCTTGTCCTTCTTATACTTCCATGGCCCTGGTCTGCCCCCTGTCCTCGGGTCGTGCGCAGCTGATATTAGACCCGGGTCCTTGTCCGTGCTCTCTTTCTGTGGCGGGCGGGCACGCGCTCGCTCAGTGCGTAGGAGGGACGCACTGATCCTTATTCTCTTACGCATCTGTATAGGAGGCCGAAAGGGGGCACGCGCCGGCAGTCAGACAGACGGACGGACCGAGCGCCATGGAGCCGCCGCTGCTGCTCACCGCCTGCCTCCTGCTGCTCGACAGGGCCCGCGCCGACCTCTCAGGTGAGTGCGAGGAAAGAGGGGGGGGACATCTCACCCTTGGGGGCGTGGAGGCGGGGGGGGGGTGTCTGTATGTGTGCATGTGTGTGTGTATGTGCGCTCGTGTGCCCGTGTGTGTGTCTCTGTGTGTGTGCTTGTGCGAAAAGCAGGGGCTGTGGCTGTGTGTGTGTATGTATGAGGCTTCCAAGGAGAGAAAGAAGAGACAGGAGAGGGTGAGCGCGCGACCTGATCCCATTGCGGCCGGCTGCGTGCGCGTAACAGCCTCTTGTCCGCTCTGCCTACTCCTTGAAAGTCAAAAGCCTGAAATGATTACAAAAGACTCGCTCTGCGACAGCAGGCCTTTGGCCTGCAATCGCAGGGCGAGTCCTAAAAAGGACCTATTTTTTTCCTGGGAGGTGGCATGGGGATTCCCCCTAACTACCCAACTCACCTTTATACAGTTAGGTTTGCTTTGTTTCTATAATTGGTGTTATTCCACCACCACTTGGTGAGTCCACCAGCTGCTTCGGATTGTGCCGCTGCTTGTTCCTCATCCTACTTCACTTTTTCCCATGGGTATGCTTCTTCTGCCTTCTTACTTAATCTATACCCTGCACCCTGCCTAACTTTTCAGCCTAAAAGCAACATGCATAGAGCGGTAGGTGAGCCGCATATTCTGTTATGTTAAGCTTAGTTGTATAGCGCACAAATCACTCAGGAGGGTATCCTGGAGCTGAAAAGGCCTTCTGTATTAAAGTTTTGCTTGCCATCAATGGTTTTGCTACTGTTAGTATGTGTAGCAAGGGGCTCTTTGTTGTAGTTCTTGGTTTCTTTTATATTATAGAAATGAGGGAAGAACGTTACCCAAGCCACCAAATGGGACTTTGATAACAACAAGGGAGTCTTTAACAAAAAACTGCCTTTTATTCTTGGATGTGTCTTGCTTTAATGTGCTAATACTGTGGGCCTGATTCACAAAGGTTCTCCGCACTCGTAGCTGATGCCCTGAGGCTGTGGTGGAGTCTCCACACAATGAGAATTGCGGAGCTTCCCCCATGACTGTGGGGCTTCTGCCACGAGTGCGGAGGCCCTTTGTTAATCAGACCCTGTGATTCCATGTGTAAGCTCATTAAACCCAGACCTATGGACTACTAATGCTTGTTTAACTGTGTGCTTGTTTTAAAATTAGTAGTAACAATGTAACACATACATACTCGCAGAAACACACATCAACAGTGCAACAATAATGTCAATTGGTTTAACCAATGCTTGATTTGTAAATAAACAAGTTCTGGGGTCCAAAGTTTTCCTCAGAGGCCAACAGCAGGCATAATTGAAGGTTGGGGTGCTGAATACCAAGGCTGCATAATCTTGATTGCACCTCATGCCTCTTTTATCAACCACCAGAAACTCACTGCCCCTTTATTTCTCCGTTCCAGGTTCTTTCTCACCCTTGCTTTCTATCTTTATCACTGTTTTTCCTTCTTTCTCTTCCTCCTTCTTTCCCGCTTTTGCATTTTTCTCTGTCTTGTTCTGGATCAATGTCTGATTAGGACAAATACGTGTAGGTCCCCAAAAATGATTTGCAACTACCGGCTCAAATTCAGCACTGGGTTTAGAGGTGCACCATTTTTAGTTACACATTTCATTCAGACTTCTAGACCACTAATGATATTCAATTGTAGGAAACATACACTTACCAGAAATGCACAAAGCATATAAAATGTGATGAAATAAATAATGGCAAAGTTGCTTCCACATGTGTATTCTTCACCTGGGTTGTAATCGGACTCTGGATCACACCGTTTCCCAGGTAAACAGGCTAACATGATATCCTGCCAAGCTTCACCAGTTGCACATCTGGTGGATAAAAATAAGAAAAGGAAATAATCATGACTTAGAGATCCCAGAAATGGCTTTGCCATGCTCAGCATCTATTAATCAAACAACCCATGAAATGTCACGTTTTCACAATCATACAGAAAACTGTCGGATAACAAGTTGCCTCAATCAGGAGTGCTGAACGTGCCTAGACAATATACTTATTAATTGACAAGGGGTCAATTGATGCCATTTGTGTTGAAAAGCATTTGACATAGAGGGGCAGGTTTATGCATTTCAAAGACATCTGCCTGCAAGTTCCAATGATCCGTTTGTTTTGGTAGCACACTGCACACCCAGTGATTATACTGCCTTATCAAGAAGCACAAGGACGTTGGCGGGCATCCGTGTTGGCCGCGTGAGCACAGTGCTCTCCGGACCCCCGCCACTCCCGGCATGATATCCTGAACATATCCTGATTCTTCACGAGGATTTGTGTAGAGGACGCTGGGCTGATCTTCCTGGGATCTTTGGAATTTGATTTGGACCCGGGGCGCCGAAGATACGACGACTTGAACTTTCGGGGTCCGCCCTTGAGGTGTGCCCGGGACTGGGTGAGGCACTGTGGCCGTCTCGGAGTTGAACAACAGCGGCAGGGGGATTTGACTTGTGGGTCCCCCTCTTAAGTTTCGGTTTCGATTCTGCCTCAGACTGAGACATCTGGCAGGGGAGTCTGGCCTTGGCTGGGTCCGGCGCACGAGACGGCTGTCGGGCCTTTGGCTAGCTTATTCTCCTTCCAGGCTGGTTCACTCCTAGTGGTACCCTTGCAGCTGCTTTTTGGTCCCGACGCCCTACTTTCCTGCGGCCATTTCCATCGTGTCGAGTGAATCTCCTGGCGACGCGATTTCCGACATGGCGGGCAGAGGGGACCGAGAGACACGAAAGACTAAGACGCCCCTGCGTGGGGGCCCGGTCCAGTCTAACGTTATGGACCGTTACACCCATTCGAAGGGATCCCCTAGAGCCGCCCTGCCTGGCCCAAGTGCGGTTGACCACATTGTGGACACGTCAACGGAGCCGTCCTTGCAGGACATCATGGGCGCCATTTCTGGCATGAAGGAAACAATAGGCCAACAGTATGAAGCTTTGGCCCACAAAATCGACACCGTGGCCATTGATGTGAACTTGATTCGGGCCGACCTCTCTAAAACCAATGAGAAGGTGAAGTCATTGGATCTCAAGTCATCCAGCCTCACGGCAGACGTCTCGGAAATACAGACGGAGATTGGCAATCTCCGTAGGGTGAACGATTTCATGACCCGGCGCTTGGAGGACTTTGAGAACAGGGCACGTCGCTGTAATGTGCGTGTGGTTGGCGTTCCGGAGAATCCAGAACCGCACTCTGTTGATCTCCTGGTCGAGGACTTGATCCAGAACTACCTCTCTCCGTCTGGGCTGAGTAAATTCTTCGCAGTGGAACGTGCCCATCGTGTTCCGGGAGGCCAGGGTAAGCCGGGCGCCCCGCCGAGGCCTATTGTTGCGAAACTCTTCCACTATAGGGATCGGGACGCTATCCTGCAGGCATCACGCGTGAAGGGCCCGGTGGCCTTTGAGAATGCCACGGTGAACTTTTATCCGGACTTCTCTCAACAGGTGCAGAAACAGCGTATGGGCTTCCGTGGAGTCAAGAAGCGTCTCCGAGACATGGGATTGCGCTACGCTATGCTTTTTCCGACCAGGCTGCGAGTTGAGTACAATGACCGAACCTTTTTCTTTGATCGGCCTGATTCTGTGAATGACTGGCTGGACTCTCTGCCGGACCGACCTCCTGCTACTGAGCCTGCCGCCCACCCGGGTGGTGCTGAGGGTGGTGTAGAGAGCTGAACTGTTTGTCTATGCCCGGGTCTTCGTGTAGAGTTACTTCTTCTGGGATTTTATGCCTAAGTGCCTCTACTGACTGTGTGTTCTCCTCGTTATTTGTCTTGATCGGGGTGGCGGGTGGGCCAGGGCCTTTCCTCCTCCGGGGTCTTTTTGTAGAATGGGGGTTCTTGGGCGACAGGCACACTGCATGTTGGGGTGGCTTTTTAGCTTCTTGCAGGGGTGCAGGGTGGGGGGTGTTTCCTTGATTGTTGGGGGGGTGGGTGGATGGGAAGTTTGATGTTTGTGTTTTGTTTTATCAAGGCGATTCTATCTTGCTAATGATGTTTTTGATGTCATGCTCATTGGAGGGGGGTTTCGGCGTTGCTGTGTGGGATGGGGGGTAGCGGGTTGAGGTTTATTTCGTGGAATGTTAATGGTCTGGGAGATCGTATTAAGCAGGGTGTGGTGTTGCGATGTCTACGACGTTTGTCTCCGGATATTGTTTTTCTACAGGAGACTCATTTGGTGGGCAATACATGTCGTGCAATGAATAGGTGGGGCTATCGCCTCGCCGCACATTCGGGGTTTACCACGGGTTCCAGGGGGGTGGGTATCCTTGTTCGGGCTTCCCTCCCCCTGGCTATTGATGATGTGATCCTTGATGATCGGGGGCGTTATGCCGTCCTCGTGGGACGCTATGAGGGTCGGACCCTTTCCTTGTTTGCCGTTTATGTGCCCCCCGGTCTACAGACCTCTACCTTTTCCGATTTGGGCCGAGTGTTGTTGAACCTCCCTGATAGTACTCTTTTCATAGCAGGTGACTTTAATTCTGTGTTCTCCGGTCTACACGATCGTCACCCCCTTAGGGACACTCCTTTGGCCCAACAGTGGCTGGGTGTGTTCCTGGATACGTTTGGCTTGGTGGATTGCTGGAGGCTTATGCATCCTACTCAGCTTCAATACACTTTCCATTCTGGGGCCCATGGGAGTCTGTCTAGACTGGATTATTTCCTGATGCCTGCGGCGCAGTCGCCGGCGGTTCGTGAGATTAGACACCTCCCCCGGGGCATCTCTGATCATTCTCCGCTCTGGCTTTGTTTTGAGATGGGGGTGGAGGCGGCGGGTCGGGTGGCTCCTATCAACCTATGGTACCTCACCTCCCCCGAGACCCGCGATCTCTTGATTAAGTCTTTGGACAATTATTTTTTAGACAACGAGGGGTCCGTCTCCTCTGCGGTATCACTGTGGGAGGCCTTTAAGACAGTGATTCGCGGGCAGGCCCTTTCCCTTATTGCTGAATCCAAAAAGGCGAGGAATCGGGAGGTGGTGGACCTTGGGAGGGAGATTGCTGAGATAGAGGCTGACCTAGAATCGGATGTTACACCTGGTAAACTCCACGCCCTGGGTCTGAAACAATTTGCTTATAAGTCTTTGGTCACAGATGCAGCTAAACTGATGTTTCGGGAGCAACAGGGTCGTTTGTATGATGTGGGGGACAAAGCGGGTAAATTACTGGCATGGTTGGATAAGAAGGAGAGGGCGAATCGTGTGGTGCCTGTGATTCAGACTTCGAATGGTGTGAGAGTGACCGACCCGGTTGGAATAGTTGAATGTTTTGTGGATTATTTTCGTGTGGTTTATACCCCTGTGTCTGAACGGGATGTTGATGACTCTCGCCTTTTGTTGCGGGATATAGCTCTGCCCAGTGTCTCTGATTTAGACCGAGTCTCTTTGGAGTCCCCTTTCACTACGGACGAGATAGCGACGACCATTCGCTCACTCCGTTCGGGCAAAGCTTTGGGCCCGAATGGATTGCCAATTGAATTGTACAAGCTGCGTCCTGATAAGGTGGCGCCCTATCTTCGCACCATGTTTTTGGAATCCCGGGAGCGGGGTATTCTCCCATATGATCAGCGTCTGGCTACGATTGTTGTTATTCCCAAAGAAGGTAAACCTCGAGACCTTTGTTCGTCTTATAGGCCCATTTCCTTGTTGAATGTTGAACCCAAGGTTCTGGCTAAGCTCCTGGCTACCCGCCTCTTGACGGTCATTAGTGGCTTGGTTCATCCGGATCAATCCGGATTTATCCCGCATCGCAACACTGCTCTTAACCTACGTCGTCTCCACGGAGCTGTTGCGAGGGCGGGGCTTCTGACGGAGCCGGCCATTTTGGCTTCGCTAGACGCCTTGATGGCCTTTGATACGGTAGAGTGGCCCTATCTTTGGGCAGCTTTTGAGAAATTTGGTTTCGGACCTGCGTTTATTGGTTGGGTGAAGTTGTTATATGCCGAACCCTTGGCACAGGTAGTGGTAAACGGTCGGGTTTCTGTCCCCTTCTGTCTTGGTAGGGGGACCCGTCAGGGATGCCCCTTGTCTCCGTTGCTTTTCGCGCTTGCCCTGGAACCGTTAGCTGCGTGGCTTCGATGGGAACCTTCACTCAAAGGGATCCGTTGGTCACCGGATTTTGAAGACCGCGTCTCGCTTTACGCGGATGACATTCTTCTGTATCTTACTTCCCCGCGCAAATCTTTAAATGTCTTATTTGACGTTCTTACTTCGTTTGGTGCTAACTCGGGTCTGGTTATTAATTGGGCTAAGTCCTGTGTGTATGTTCTTTCGGGTGTTTTGCCCCCATTACCGGACAGATTTCCTATCCAGGTTGTCCAGTCTGGCTTCAAGTATTTGGGGATCTTTATTACGCTGGACTCTTCACTCCGGTTCGAGCGTAATCTCCTCCCCCCGCTTCTTAGATTGCGACTGGATGTGGCCCATTGGCGTAAGCTACCCCTGTCTCCCCTGGGCAGGGCAGCCCTTTTTAAAATGATGTCTCTGCCGCGATTCCTATACGCGCTTCAAAATTCTTATGACGACGTTCCCGCTACCTATTTCCGAGAGATCGAGAGTCTTCAAAGGCAACTGATCTGGGACGGGCGTCCACGTATCGCCCTTGCGAAACTTACCATCCCTTGGTATGACGGGGGCATGGCGCTCCCCGATATCAAGAGATATTATTGGGCTACCCAGCTGTCTGCCATTAACCACGCAATGTATTCCCCGGGTCGAGATCCGGCCTTTGAGATGGATAGACTCCAGCTGCCGGGAGGGGATTTTAATAGAGCGCTTTATTCCAGATCGGCCGGGCGCCATCTTACGGGCCCGTCCAGGACCGCAGTCAATGTGTGGCGCGCCGCGAATGTGAGTTTGGGATGGGAGAATCGACTGACAATGGCGACTCCGCTTTATGCTTCTGAACGTTTGGGGTGTCTCTGGTCTACTAAGGGCTTTGACCGCTGGGATATGATTGGGATATGTAAAGTGGGTGATGTCTGTGTGAAGGGTAGAGTGAAGTCTTTCCAGGCCCTTAAGGCAGAATATGACTTGAGTGATAGAGAGTTTTTTCGGTATCTGCAGGTCCGGCATGCCCTGTCCTCAGTTCTGACTCCTGATGTGACCCTGCCCGAGTCCTCCCCCCTTGAGGATCGCATACTAGATGGACACCTGCCCGATAGCACTATCTCCCTTATTTACAAGAAACTGATTAATAATCGCGCTGACTTACTGGTCCGACTTAGGGAGGTTTGGGTCGGTGACGGGTTGGACTTGGATGACGAGGATTGGCAGTCGGCACTCTCTTCTCCGAAAGAGGTCGCCATCCCCGCCCGTCTTCGTTTGGTTCAACTTAAGATCCTCCACCGGGTGTATGTAACTGGTCCGCGTCTGGTAGTAATGGGTTTTTCCCCGGATGGCTTATGCAAGCGTGGTTGTGGGATGAGTGCTACATTTCTGCATATTCTTTGGGAGTGCCCGGTGGTAGCAGCCTACTGGATTGATGTGCTTGCGGTGATGGCTGTCGTGACTCGGTATTACCCTGCGGCCTGAGGCCCGACGATGCCTGTTGAATGTGTGGGAACCCACCGACTATTCTGTGGCCCAGACCAGATGGGCGACCTTGGGATACATGGTCGCAAAGCGGGACATTGCGCACCTCTGGGGCGCATCTAGACCTCCCGACGTCTCGGTGTGGGAGGACAACATGGACTGGTCCATGTTCCGAGAGAAGACCGTCTATGTAGCTAAGGGCAGACCCAGGGCGTGGACGAAGATTTGGGGTCAGTGGAACGCATATCGTGGAGATATTTGTACCCCTCCCTTGGTTGACACTGCCGATGTTACCCTATCTCCCTAGACTGGCGTTCCCGAAAATTGTCATGCTGTTTTAGGATTTTCCTGTCCTCCCCGCTGTCCCCCCCCCCCCGGCCTTGCCGAGTCCCATTGATTGTGCTTTCGTCTTCCTGATTAGTGGCTTTCCCCTCCGACTTCTGGGCTGACTTGATTACTGTGCATTCGCCTTGTTTAGAGTTCGTTGTTTTTTATGCCTAATACAGAAAATTGTTATGTCCTGTCCTATGTTTTGAGCAATAATTGGTATCTGATTTGTGCCTGGCCACGGAAGTGATCGTTTGCTTCTTATGTTGTGCGTGGCTATTAGCGGCCAGCCCGTGTGGTTGTAGGCCCATCTCTGTAATTTTTATTGATTGCTCAATAAAAGTCTTTAACCAAAAAAAAAAAAAAAAAAAGAAGCACAAGGACGGAGCAGTGCTGCATGGGTCTACTCTGCTGATCAGCGGCCCTTGACCTGTGGTCCAGGGACCCCCGGCGCCTACTTAGAAAATAAATAATATTAACAGCTTAATAAAAAGTGTATATATAAACAAATTAAAATTTAGAATTGAAAATTTTAAAATGTTTGGAATTTGAAATTGGAGGCTACAAATTAAGTTGGTGTCCACAGATGTATTCACTGGAGCAGTGCAAATGCATCAAACCGAATTTTGGGGCCGATTAGGAAGGCGGACGGACTTGCGTCCGTCCGCCACCCTTGAGGAGGAGGGAACGTCCGCAGGGGCTGCGGCGTTCCCTCCGTGCTGATTAGGATGTGACCGCCAGGGTGGCGGTCACATCCTCTATATTTAACATTGCGGCGGGTGCAGCTTCAAGCTGCACCCGCCGCAATGTTAAAAAAGCATGTTTTACATTTACATGCACAAAGCGGCCAGCACCGCACGGTGCCTGCTGCTTTGTGCACACAAATGCAGGGGGGTACCATAGGTACCCCCCATGTGCACCCCCCACCCCCCATTCACCCAGGGGGCCCGCAACGGGCCCCCAAAGTGAATGTCCGTATGCTTTTCCATGGCGGAAAAGCCGCCGTGGAAAAGCATGTATTCACGAACATCCTAATATGGCGGACGGTGTCTCATAGACACCGCCTGCCATGTTATAGCTTTTCCGCCACGGTCGGAAGACGACCGCGGCGGAAAAGCGGCGGACGGAATTCCAGACCCACCAGCCATCCTAATTTGGCGGTGGGTCTTTGGAGGCTCCGCAGCGGTTTTTCCGCATCCTCCAGGCCGGCGGACACTTCCGCCGGCCCGGAGGATGCGGAAATACCGCCATCCTAATCGGCCCCATAGTATGGAAGATGGGTGGCCTGAATTGAATTTAGAAAAGCCCCAATCTTCCCATTAAAAAGAAACGTTTGAATTTTTTATATTTGTTTGTGAACTAAACAAAATATTTCCTTATTTCCTTGTTTCTGTGCATTCCTTTTTTTGAGGTTCAAATCATCAAAATTGCTTAAGCCAGGAACTCTAGCTTCCAGTAATGATTCAGTGGGGGGTCTTAGATTCCAACAAAGATTCAGTGGGGTTCCCCGGATTCGAGTAATGATTAAGTGGGGTGTAAAGAAGTCAAAAGATTAGGAAGCACTGCTGTAGATGTCTGAATTTGATTTTTAGTGCCTTGTTTAAATAGCTTGGCTTATTTACAAGAGAGGCATCGGGAGCAAGTGTTGTGAATTACTTCTCCTGCTTGTCATTAATGTATCACTTTTGCCGTCTGTTGAACAGTAGAAGAGGATCCAATAGGAGAACGTTGGGAGCAGTACTCACTCCCAGCTGGTTGACACCCAAGGTTGGTCAGGAATAAACTTTATATGTGCATTACTTCATGCTGTGTGTCTTTCATTTTTTCAGAGAACATCCCAAGTTGATGTTACCTTGCAGAGAACACTACATTATGACAACAAGCACAAGACCTACCTATTGCTCTAAAATACAAACTTTTAGAAACATATTGTTGATGGCCACCATATGTAAAGTTTTTCATGTCCTGCCTGGAACTCATAAAAGGTGATGGGAGGAATGCTTGAAATAAGCCTAACAACTGGCAATGGCTTGTGATAGCATTCCAACCAATCTTACTTTTGTCTATCATGCCGCCTTATTTTGTCCCAGCGATATGCAAATCAGTCTAGACCCTGCTCCAATAAGTTGCTACTTGTCAGTCGGGTTAGTTGCTACAGCACAACTGCAGAGCATAGGTTGGCCCAATGTATCTCATTTGTTGCAGATTACGGTAATTTTAAAGGACACTTAGAGAAGCTGCATTGTGCAAAGAGAAACTAATGAGCTCCTGGTTGTATTTTCTTCCTGTAACCTGATGAGAGCGTTTAATGGGAACCATGTGTAGATACAGCAAAAGCATGAATTGTGTGATTTAAGCTAGAGCAGAGCAGACCTTTTCCAGACATGCTTTTCGTCACTTTCAGGACAGCTTAGAGTAGAGTAGGGTGCTCTCTTTAGGGGAAAACTGATTTACTTAACCATTTTCCTTTGGAACAACTTTACATTAGGCCTGGGCGGTAAATTCTGTTCCGCTCGTGGAATTTGGGTAATTTCGCGTTCCGCGGAGAACGCGAAATTGGGCAAAATTCTGCGTTCCGCGACTTTGCGAAATTTTTTGCTTGTTCGTGTTCTCAAATGCGTGTTCGCAAGATATTTCCCCCCGAACACGCAAACAGCGATTGCGAACAGGAAAAAGCATCGCGAACAAGCAATTCCGCGCGTTCAAGGAATTTCTGCGTGTTCGCAGAGAATTTTTACCGTTTCAAAGAGATTTGCGTAACTCAATTACGCATATTCCGCCCACCCCTACTTTACATTAGTTCATCCTTTTGCTTATAAGACTTTGATTTTGAACATTTACTATTTACATTCATGCATTGCTTATTGATTGACACAAATTTGATGATATTGAATGTGTAAATATTTGACCTTTCAATAAATCTTTACGATTTGAAAACTTAATCACTCTGTTTTCCTTGAGGAGACTAATTTGCTTTACATTATTTAAATGGATTGATTTGATGACTAGCCTCAGTTGCAGATTTCAATTCTCTGGATATCGATTTATAGGATCCGAATTTGCATGAGGAAAAGCGGTAAGACGTGTGATCACTGAATGACGATCCAGTGTGATCTCACACGTATCTTTCAAAAACTAGTTGTTAGTTTGGAAGTTCTCAAGTTGCATATATGATTTTTAAGTACATGCTATCTTCGCTGCAAAATCCAAATGGGGAAAGTTACTTTGATTATAGCAATATTTCAGCTTAATTGCCGTTATAAATAGCTATGTGACATTTGATAATTGCACGTTATGCAACTGGCTAAAAACAATAAAATCTGTTAAATTAGTACAGTGTATGAAATAAGTAGAATGTGACTAAGGAAATGGGGGTTGACAGACTGCCTAGGAGCTCATGAACACTACTTTTTTAAAATTCTGCTGTGAACATTGAAGGGGAAACGTGTAATTAAATTAGCTGTAAGAAAAAAAACTGTAAGCTTAGCTTTTGGAATAGGTGCAGCTCGTGTGCCATACAATGAACAAGCTACTATCATCAACGTTTACTTCATCTTCCAGTTGTTACCAGAAATATAATCAAGTGTCAGACTAAATTAATACTCCAGGTCACCCCAACACTGGGTCACCTGCTGCGTTAGAGTGAGGTGAGACCTTTGGGTGTTGATGGTTAAGCCGAAGTTGTGAGGAGAGCCCACATGTGCTGAAGGTGTTTCTCAAACAGCCCTGGGACTCCACTTTCAATAGTCCAAGTATTAACATACATGGTTTTTTGAATGGCGCAGTGAAGCTGTCACAACTGCCAGCATTTTCGTGAAAGCACACAGTGCGGTCATCAGCTTGAAAAGCAAGACCATGGACTGATAGTGATGGGATCCCAAGGTGAACCTCTGATAAAGTCTGTTGGCAGGTAGAACTGCAAGGTGAAAATAGACTTCCTGGAGATCCACGAATGCCAAACAAACACCCAGATTCAGGGCCAGTAAGACTTGGATCAAAGATAGTATCTTGACTTTGCCCCACCAAATGAAGAAGTTCAGAAAGTGGGGATCCAAGATGGGTCTCAGATCTCTATCCTTCTTGGGTAGCAACACATATTGGGAGTAGAATTCAATGCCTCTTTCTTCTAAAGGACCTCCTCTATGGAACCTTGCTCAGCAGGGCATGGACCTCTGCCTCCCAAATTGAGGAATATACCGAAGAGCACATGCCTATAGAAGAATGGACGTATGATGGCTGGGTCAGGAATGTAGGGCACACTCCCTGTGCATTAAGTGGATGATCCAGAGATTTATTGTAACTGACTCTCAATTGTTAGTAAAATGAGACACTCCCTCCTTCAAGAAGATGGTGATGTATGGGGGTAATCAGAGAGATTTTGAGGCACAAGAGTCAATCAAGAATGGTGTACACTGGATCTTCTGCTGATGGCATCCCATAGATCCATCACTGCCTCAAAGAGAGTTATACATTTGTTGGGGTGCCTGGAATTGGCAGAGAGGGCTGTCTCAACTGGAACTGTACTTCCAGTATTTATTTATTTATTCAGAGTTTTATATAGCGCGAACAAGATCTTTACAGATATCAGAGCGCTTCACAGAAACAGGGGGTGACATAGCATGAGGGTGACGCGACATAATATTGGGTGCAAATATAAACTTCAGTAGCATGATCGGATAGCAGTCAAGTTCTAATAGAATGACAGTAAACAATTAGATAGACGAAAATAAAAGACGATACTGAGTCTTACATACAACTACGATAAAAAACAGGAGAACTTATGCAATAAGTATCTATAAGTTACAGGGAGCAAGGGGGAAGGGGCCTTGATATACAGTAGGCTAACATGAATAGTCTAATAATAGATATTTAGTGAGTAGCATAAAAGGATCGACTGACCATCATGTAATTGTGGCAAATAAGAGGAATAAACAACTCTAGATCATGCAAATATGGCATTATTTGACATTAGACAAACATGAAACCAGTAATACCCAAGCGGCACGAAAGTCACTGAGGAACAGACATTAAAGTTCAGGTGAACTTAGCCATGAGGATGGCTTTCACCTCTTTCTTAAAGAAGGCCGTGGAGGAGATAAGCCTAGTTTCGGGAGGGAGAGCGTTCCAGATCCTCGGCGCCATTCCTGAGAAGGAGCGTTTGTATGTTTTTTCCTTCCGGAATCTGCAAGGTTTCAAGAGTAGATTTTTTGAACTTCTATTGGATCTCGATCCTCCTGATATAGTTAGCTTTTGAGTGAGGTAGTTAGGTGCATTGTGGTGTACAGCCGCGTGTGTCATCACAGCAATTTTCAGTTGTATTCTGGCTTCAAAAGGCAGCCATTTCAGAGATTTCAAGTCGGGGGTTATATGAGAGTGTTTTCTTGAGCCCGTAATGAGTCTCGCGGCAGCGTTCAAAGAGGCTCTTAGGGGTGCAGTTGTTGCTAAAGGGAGACCACTGAGGGTCACAATTCCATAGTCTATGCGGGGGATGACGAGGGCTTGTATTGCATTTTGGAAGTCTTTGGCTGGGAGGAAGGGTTTCAACCTTCTCAATGTGTTGATTTGGAAATTAGCTCCTTTCGTTGCTTTGCTAATGTGCTGTTGCATGTAGAGCTTTGCGTCAAGTGTGATACCTAAGGATTTCGCGGAGTCCACGATGGTGGGCCGGACATTGAGTGCTGTTAAGTGGTTGAGCCAAAGTTGGGTGGTGGTAGATTTCGCAGGGGGTGCTATCAAAAGGAACTCAGTTTTCAGAGCATTTAGTTTGAGGTGGTTGTCGGCCAACCACGATTGGGTCTTTGTGAGAGTGTAGTTCAGGAGTTTGATATCATCCGGGGATTGAACCTTTAGGTAGAGTTGAGTGTCATCGGCATACATATGGAAGTGTACATTGGATGCTTGGAGCAAGGAGGCAAGTGGTTCCATGATTAGGTTGAACAGTGTGGGTGAAAGGGAGGATCCTTGTGGAACGCCTAAGTCGACTGGCACAGGCGAGGACAACACATTGTTGATCTTGAACTTCTGAGTCCGGTTATGTAGGAAGGAAGTGAACCATTTGAGAACAGTCCCGGATAAACCCATTCTAGTGTTTAGCAGCTCAAGGAGGTTCTCATGCTTGACCGTGTCAAAAGCTGAGGAAAGGTCGAGGAGGATGAGGAGGCATGAATCATTGCGATCAAGGATTTGGTGGGCGTCATCAATTATGTGAGTCATGGCCGTTTCCGTGCTGTGTTTCGCTCGGAAGCCTGATTGATGGGGGTTGAGGAGATCAAACTTGTCAATGTGTTTTGTTAGTTGAAGCTGTACACATTTTTCCAGCAGTTTGGCTAAGGTGGGGATGTTTGTGATGGGACGGTAATTGTTTAGGTCAGACGGGTCAGCTGTGGGTTTCTTGAGTATGGGCGTGACTTGCCCCACCTTGAGTGAGTCAGGGATGAGACCTTGTTGAAGGGAGCTGTTAATGATTTTAGTCCAAAGTGGGAGGAGCATGGTGGTGAAGTCTTTTACCGCGTTAGCAGGCAGGGGGTCTGTGAGGTGATTAGAGGGCTTCAGGGTAGCGAGCAGTATTGCATCTTCTGAGTAGATGTCAAAGGAAGCCCACGATGCGCTATTTTTTGGCTGAGCGTTAGACATTCTGATGTGCACAGGGTGTTGGCTTACATCATTGAGGAGATCATTTCTTATGTTGTCGGTCTTTAGCTTGAAGAAGGCGGAAAAGTCTTCACTGTGTGGGATATCGCTTGTTGGGTTGATTGATTGTAGGGGTTGTGGCTTTGTTTGACTTTTGACTAGATCGAACAATTTTCTTGGTCGGTTTTTCGCTTGGTCAAGCTGGAGGCGAAAGAAGTCGGATTTCGCACGCTTGATTTTCCTAAAGTAGGCATTTCTCTTGTTCTTAAGCTTTTTGCAATGTAGTGATGAGGGATCAGTTCTCCAAGTGCGCTCTGCCGATCGCATAGCTCGCCTGTCTTCGTTGAGTCTGCCGTCATACCAGGGGTTCGAACTCTTGGTGGAAACTCTCTTTAGTTGCAGTGGGGCGGCTTCGTTGATTATAGAGGTCATGGAGTCGAGGTAGAGGTCTGTCAATAATTGAACATCAGAGACGCCAGCAGGGGGAAGGAGGAGCCTGTAGGTGTGGGGAGGTAGGGAGTTAGGGTTGATATTCTTCATGTCCCTTTTCCAGATCTTGCATTTGGTGGGTTGAGCCAGGGAGGGTTTGATTTTTTCATTGATAAAGAAGGTGAAGATGTGGTGATCTGACCAATCACAGGGTTGGATTGACCCCAGTTGGGTAGAGTCCTCTTTGGCGATGATAAGATCGAGTATCGAACCTTTATCGTGTGTTGGGCTGTTGCATATTTGGGTGAGGTCAAGCGCATTAAGGAAAGATTTAAGACTGTTCACCACTGTGTCTTTCTGATCGTTCCAGTGGAGATTAAAGTCACCCAGGTAGATTTGAGTGATCTGCCGACCGGCGTTGGAAGTAATAGTGTCCATGAGTTGTTGAGAGAAGATGAGGTTATCACCCGGCAGGTTCAAATGTAACACTTCACATCTAAAGAAAACAAGGTCAGTTTGACAGATTCAGATGCTTTTTCTACAACAGTGGTGAATGAAGAGGCTTCCTCTGAAGGGGCTAGAAGGTTAAAGGGTGTCCTCTTCTGGTAGAGATTCCAGCTACTTGCATTTTATATGACATGGTACAAGCCAGAATAAATTTTTTTGGCAGAAGAAGTTTATCAGTCACTATATCATCCACTTCGGTGTGGCCATAAATACTATAAGTCTTTGCAAGGGGCTCAGAGTTAGACCCGAACAACTCTTCCCTTGGAAGGTATTCTGCCAAGGTTACATCAGCACTGAAGGAACCACAGACCAAATTGGGGATGGCATCCTGTCAGGCTTCAACCTCTTCTTGGGCAGTGGGGCCGGATCACAAGGTGGTGGGGCATATGGGGCATTGGGGTCGAAGCAGTCAAAGTCACCAAGCCTGTAAGATTGTGCTCTACCTTTGGGGGAAGTCTAGGGGGACGTTAACTGTCCAAACTAAATCCAGCAATACCAAGTCTAAGGCCTCAACCTGAGTGGGGTCGGTAAATGGAGCCAAGAATGGAGTGGGGTAGATTGGGATAGCCTGGAAAGGGATAGATTGGAGTGGGTAGATTGGAGAGGGTTAGAGTGGGTGGGGTGGACTGGAGTGGGGGGAAGTTGCATGGAGTGGGGTAGTTTGAGGTAGGCCGGAGTAGAGTAGGGTGGATTGGATTAGAGTGGAGTGGGGAGAATTGGAGTAAAGTGCATAGATTGCCTTGAAGTGGGGTAGAATGGGGTGGACTGGGGTAGTTTGGAGTGGAGTTTGGTAGACTGGAGCGGGGTAGATTGGAGTAGCGTGGGGTTGAAATTGAGGTAGATTGGGGTAGTTAGAGTGGAGTGGGGTAGATTGGGGTGGACCTGAATAGGTACAATTATGGTAGATTAGAGTAGGTAGATTGGGGTAGAACGGAGTGGGGTAGATTGGCCAGGAGTGGGATATGCTAGAGTGAAGTGGATGGGGTAGAGTGGGGAACATTGATGTGGAGTTAAGTGGTATTTATAAGGGTAGATTGGAGAGGGGGAAACTGGGGTAGACTGGAGTGGGGTACATTGGATTGCTGTGTGTGGATTGGTTTGAGGTGGGGTAGATTGGATTGGGGTGGGGTAGACTGGGTTGGAATGGAGTGGAGAAGTTTGGAGTTAGGTAGATTGAAGTAGATTAGAGTGGACTGGGATAGACTGATGTAGAGTGGAGAGGAATGGGGTAGACTTGTGCAGGGTAGACTGGATTGAGGTAGATTGGGGTTGATTTGAGTGGAGTGGAATGGAGTAGTGTGGAGTGTGGTATTTTGGAGTAGAGTGGGGTTGACTGGAGTGGGGTAGACTGGAATGGAACTGTGGCTGTTAGGCTACATCTCTTGCACTTAAGTGCAGACGAATATAGGGCACCTAAAGCGCTTACAGTGAAATGCATATGAGAATGAGGACTTAGGCACGGGTTTTAACGTGAAATGAAGTACTTGCTCTGTTGCCCTAAACAGAAGCACTTTAAACAGACAGATACTTTTTATGTGCAGAGAAGAGGTGGAATACATATGAGACTGAGGATTCAGGATTTAAGGAGAAATGAATTAACTGCAGCGTTGTCCAAAATTGTGGCACTTTAAAAAGCCTCATACATTGTGTTTGAAAAGGCAGAGATGTGTCAAAAATGTTTATGTTGCTTAGTGGCAGCTTGGCCTGAAGCATGTGACTGGACTGTTTATATAAAAGAGTATGGGAGTCCAGTTTCAGACTAGTGTATGCTTTAATCAGACACATACTTTGTATGCTCAGAGAGGAGGAGCAGCCTACAAACACATGCAGTCACACGACTGCTTTAATATTTCGTGCCATTTGTTTTGTGCTATAAAAGGAAGCGCCAAACTGTAAAACAAAGTCACAAACTGCTTTAATAGTCCGAGCCATTTGTTTTGTACTATAAAAGGCAGTGCGGAATTCCAAAACAAAATAAGGCAACAACAAACCTAAAGGACGGAAGGTAAAAGCAACTTAAAGATGTAGCATGGAAGTGGAAATGATGGACAGAGTTTTTTTTTGAGTACCCTGAATCACAGAGCGTGTGTCAGAAGGACAGCGGAAGGACGCTAATCAAATCAAATCAATTTGTACTTCGTCCATGCTCCAGAGAAAAAGTGACGTGAGGCATATGGTGGGCAATTAGGAGACAGCTAGAAAGAATGACAATTAAGCCAGAAAATGGTAAGCAATGGACAGGCTCTAAGCCCCTTCCTGTATATAATACCCCTCACAGCAACAGGGCTTGCATGCTGATGTTAGGCGAGATCTAAAAAGGTAGATTAAATTAAAGTTGTTCATTGAGATACCCCTGATTAGAGCCAAATATTACTTGGCCTATTCAGTGAATTTAGACCAATCAACCTGAGCACTATATTTTTCAAGAAAAATGTAAAATGTACCTGAATAGAAGAAGGACGGCTTGTGGGAACGTCTGGAAATTGTTGTTTCTATTTATTTGAGTATGATCCCTCATGGCAATTTTACCAAACACCTGCAAAGATAGGAAAAATTATTATTTATTGTGACTCAAGTCAAAATCATTTATGAAGTGCATGTTTGTCCACGTGGGGACCGTACAGTATGATTTGGTAACGTGTTTTACTACTTACCAGTAATGGTAGCTGTCTTGAAAACTTTAAAAAACCTTTAAGAGTTGAAATATCAACATTCCAAGTGTGCTGGCTTCATATCTCAATATTGAGGTAACCTGGCATAGCCTGAATGTTTCCCATTTTCAGGGAGCACAGATCTTTCAAATCAGTCTACTACAGCACAGAATGATTAAATTTAAGGAGGGAGGGTAGTAAATCAAAGAAACAAAACTGACATTGTAAAGCTACTTGTCCGACATCATAATTCTCTACCAAGGGTACCTTTTTCATTATCATAACCATTTAGTATTCTATGTGGCCTACAATGAATTCTTACATATTCAAACAACTTTTTAAATAGTGACATGCAAGTTCTGCTTTTTAACCACAAACATATTTTACTAACAATGCCCAGCTCCGCCTGAGCAATTAAAGATCGATCTGTTTCACAGTAATGGGATATCAGCTAATTCTCAGACATGCTATGGCATAGCAATGGGGAGGGGTCGTCCGCCCCTGGTGGCACGACTTTTGGGGGAGGCTGCCTACCCAAGCTCTTACCTGCTTTCTCGGGCTGCAATCGCCACCACCCCGCTCTTCAATGCGGCCACTGTGGAGCGGTAAACACAGGAACCGCCATGGCGGTCTAAGGTCTAGCTATGCCACTGATGGACAAGCAGGGTATTGATAGTATGAAGATCGTGAAATACAGGTAAGTAATATTTTTCACCATGATTGGATCTTTATCATTTAATAAACCTTTTTAGAACCTAAACAGTAAACACCACCTCCCAAGAACACAGGAGGTGGAACGGGGAGACTCGTAATTTTTCGAGTGCAGAAAACTTAAAGTAAAATCGCTAATACAACTAACAATAACATACCAAACGAGGCATATCCAGTAAGTGTACTTGCTTCGAATCGGTATCTAATCAATAATGATTACTCACAATAACTGATGAAGAAGACTCCACCTGGTCAATCACCCCCGCCAACATGTACCCTGCCAACCGATGGACTCCGTTGGCCCTACAGATAACTGCACTGACCTTGACCTTTTCGCTGAGGGCCTGTAATGGTCGTTTTCCAAGCGATAGCCCGGGCCGACCGACCTTTAAGAGGATGGGCCAGGCCACGGTCATCAATTATATCATGATTAGTGTGGAGCTATGGCACAAGGTGGCTGATTTCATTGTAGAAGAAAGATGTGAGAGCGACCACAACCCTATAGTTATGGTCTGTGACACCCATTGGTTGGGCCCAAGTGGGGCAAGCGGTGAGGCGTCTAAAAAGAAATCGGGTAATTGTGGAGGGAGGGAGGCGTATTAGATGGACAAAGTTAAAGCAATCTGAGGAACTAACGTCCAAATTATATGCTAGTGTCATTCCAGTGCTAGAGAGAACTAGTGAGATGGCCGGGAAAGTAATCTATCCTGGCTTCGACAGAGAATTAGGAGTGATCCACCAAGAACTGACTGAGGCTCTCGCTGGTTTTTGTTATAAGAGCGGCACCGTTAACGATAAAACCGGTGGTGCTAGGAAACTGTGGTACACGAAATCCTGCAGGGTAGCAAAACAAACCCTGCTGACAGAATTGAAAGTCGCCGTCCCCTCCCACGTTAGGGAGGCTAGGAAGGCATATAAGACTACTATTTTAAAGGCGAAAACAGAGTGGGAAACAGGAAGGTGGCAAGAGATGAAGATGGCCCTTGACCACAATGACAGCAAAAGCTTCTGGAATCTGGTCCACCATGGGACAGTGGAAGGCAGAACCACACTAGATCCTAACATTGATGAAGGTGTTTGGCTAGCGTATATTAGGGACCTGTATTCCTGTCCCCTTCCTGGCCCAACATCTAATAACACCCCGTGCAATAATTTTAATTCCCAAAGCCTAAGTGATGCACCCCCATTTGTTATGGGAGAGTTGGTATCCGCCTTGGCTAAACTGCAGCCCAACAAAGCTCCAGGACTAGATACAATTCCGGGCGATCTATTTAAAAGCGAGCAGTTAATTTGGGCCCCATACCTTTTATCACTATTTAACGCAATTCAATATGGTCTCCCGGCACCATTGACATGGGCAGGTGCCGAGATCGTCCCAATTTTCAAGAAAGGCTCACCAATGGAACTGTCAAATTACAGGCCTATCAGCCTTATTGACGTTCTTCAGAAACTGTATGGTAGGTTGTTGCTAGGGAGACTGCAGGAATGGATGGAAGACCAGGACATAGTTACCCCATTACAAGCGGGCTTTAGGGCCAAAATGTCTACGGTTGATCAGCTGTTTAGACTGCAGCTGATTCACTGGAAGCATGTGGTCCTAGAACAGGGAAGCCTATATCTTACCTTCGTTGACTTAAAGTCGGCGTTTGATATGGTTGATCGTGACCAATTTTGGAACATTTTATTGCATATGGGGGCTCCACCTTATGTCTGTACACAACTGCAACGCCTCCATGAAGGCACTTATGCTAGAGTGAGATATGGAAAGGGCGCACAACTGACGGCCCCCTTCTCCGTTGATAAGGGGATTCGCCAGGGCTGCGTCCTTGCGCCAACCCTTTTTTCACTTTTCCTTAATGGTCTTGTGGACGACCTGAATTCCGCAAAAGATCTGGACTCCCCAAAGATAGGCCCTCGAAAATTCCCTGCATCAATGTTTGCAGACGATACCCTGCTCCTCTCAAAAACACCTATGGGGATGCAGCGAGTCCTGCAGGAATTCACCCATTTCTGCAAAAGGAGAAATCTCCTAATTAACATCAAAAAAATAAAATACATGGTGTTCAATGCCAAATCTTCCACCTACCCCCATCCAGTAATGGATGATATTCCGTTGGAACGTGTTCATATTTTCGAATATTTGGGACTGACCTTAAATGATAAAATGTCTTGGGACCCCCAAATTGAGAAGGCGAATCTGAGGCTCGCACAAACAATAGGTGGTCTGAGGAAAGTGCACAATGGTAGCACTTCGAAGGCAATTAGTCCCCAACTGGAGATTTATAAAGTTCAAGCTCGCTCGGCAGCTATGTATGGGGCGGAACTCTGGGGGCACAGTAAAATAAACACACTCACAATTACTGAAAATAAATATCTCAGAAGTATCACGGTGCTCCCGATTAATACCCCGTTAGTTCCACTTAGGATGGACCTGGGTCTCGTCCCAGTAGCAGATGTAATTGCGAGTTGACCATTGTTATACTGGCGGCGGTTATGGAGCACAGATGAACTGAGTCACTACAGGGAGGAACTTCAGTCACTCCTATTGATACCTGGAGTTGTGCCAAATATACCATGGTTATCTTTTGTGAGAGCTTCCCTGCGCTATTGGTAGAGAGGATCTGTGGGATTACCCAGAGGAACGATGTCCGGCCACTCCAAAAAAGACTCTAGTGAAACAACTGAAAGAACACAATCTGTTGAGCGTAAATCAAGCGGCTACCACTTCAAGTTTGACCTTTGGGTTTTTGAATTTTAAATCACATTACTGCTTCGAACGGGTTTTGGACATAATACAGCCTTCATCTACCAGGAGGCTCCTCCTCCAATTTAGATATGGCACCCTGCCTCTGTTTGCAAAAACAAACAAGTGGTTTGATTAGGCCTGTTATTTATGTCCCGGTTGCCATATGGAGGAGGAAGCAGAAATCCATGTGGTTCTCTTTTGCCCGGCTTACAAACAGGCCAGAAAAAAATGGATCATACAACTGTGTAGGAATTTGGGTATAAGGGATCACTTGGCCACCTTCAGAATTTTAAAAACTGATATGGACCCATCATTTGCGATTGTAATTTCCAAATTTCTCCAGGCAATGTGGTTGAAACAAAGGTACCTCCTAGAAATTGATGTCTAACTCTAGATCTGTTGTTCTTAGCAGTACATTCCCGGAGTGTTTTCTTTTATCCAGTCCCACCTAAATGTTTAATAATTTTCTTAAATGTTTTTTATACTAACTTATTTTCTTAATATAATTGGGACTAAAAATGATAACCGTTTTTTAAGCCTGTTATTATTGATGGTATTTTCTGTACTGTAGTATAACTTTTAAGCAACCGCCGGATGATAAGCAATATATGTACCTACTTAATCTGTGTGCTTTTATGACTGTAAAAGTCGAAATAAAGTTGATATGATGATGATAATGATTACAAAAGGCAGAGGCCTGTCTCTAGGCAATTGATTTCATATCCCCTCAAATGCTAAATCATCTAGCAATGCGGCAGATGGAGCTTTGCCCCTGTTCCAATGGATACTGGGGCCTACTGGGCAGAGGGATTTCTCATTAGCATAATATAAACTTGGAGACAACTCATCAAGATATAGAATCTTCTGACCGAGATGCCCATGCTTCAGAAGAACATCTGACTTATTTCTAATGGATACACTTTGTAGTGTTGTGAGACTATTTGCCCTAGGACCCTTATGGTTCTGGGCGGACTCAACAGAGGAATCATGTAATTTGCTGGTGTGGTTATTAACAAGTATGACGTAATCAGAAGCAGTGTGTGATTATATGCTGAGGAATAAAGATGTAAAATCCAGAGCTCCTTGTGTGGCGTATTCATTTGCATGCTCCCAGGCTGGGCAGGATACTACAACTGATGACAAGGGTGGGATCTGTGCCCCAAAGAAACAAGACGGCTCACCTTGAGAATTTGCAATGCTACAGCAAACTCCTTGTGTATGCCACGTGCACCCAATTTGATGAGAAGCAGTTCGAACTTGACGTGTCAGGATTCAAAGCCCTGCTCCAGCCCATAAACATCCTTCGAAGAAGGTGAAGGCTCTGCTGAGGAGAGCATTTGAAAAGCCTGCCAGAATCTGTTGTAAAGGCAGCAAGAAGTACTTCGTCACGCCATAATACAGAGCCAGTATCCATGCAAAGCAAACTCTGAAGGCAGTGACAACCAGGCATGACAGTGCAAACTTACTTACCAGCATGAGCGAGGGATGTGCCATTAGACCTCGAATCAGGTGTGATAACCAGACCCGATTAAGACGCTGATGCATACGCAGTGAGTGGCATACAGTGTTGTGAACGGCCTCTACAATAGTGCCATTTTTCAATGGATGCAGAAAAGAGCGCAAAGTATGATGCCTCTGCATTCCTGGAACCACCTCCACCATACGACACGGCGAAGTAGAAGAAGATTGACTCCAGTGGACTGCATAGACTGAAAAACTTGATGATTTCATAGATGCCCTAGAAGGAGTAGATCATACGAAAATAAGTAAGTACTTGAAGAACCTTGTTAGTGACGGAATATAAGAATTACTGAAGAAAATATTACCAGCTGATGCAGTATCATACTGTCAAATCAAGGAAGCGATAGAAGTCAAGTTCAATCCGATGCTGAATGCCGACTATGAAAGGTACATTTTCAATCAAGCATGACAGCAAGCTGGTGAAGCGATGGATGAATTTGTTGAAAGGCTTGATGTGCTAATCACACGCTGCTAGTTTTGTGAATTCAATGATAAAAAGGTCGTATGTTTCAGAGTCATCGATTGATGTCACTCAGAAGATGAATGTTGAGAGAGCCGCTCTAATTAGAGAAAGTACCAATGGTTGCAAGGTCCGAAGAAAGAGCAAATTGACAAGCTGCTGATATGGAAGCTGGAACAGTGAAAAATTAATCAGCTTTCATAAAAAAAAACGAGCACAAGTGCAAGGTAGATCAGGCAAGTCGACGTCCACAAAGAAGATAAAGTTATGTTTCTGATTTGGGCTTTTATTTCAACATGAAGGCTAATGTCCACCCATAGGACAAATGTGCAACTGTTGTGGTAAAGAGAAGCACTTCATAACAGTTTGTAAAGCGAAAGAGACACTAACTACGTCATGGCGAGAACAGACAATGGATGCCAGGAGGTTCCAGATGCATTCTCGCCATGTCCACAAATCCAAGAAGCAACCTCAGTTACAACATGTAGAAACCAGACAAATGGCCTGATTACGATCTTAGCGGACAGGTTAACTCTCTGTCACAAATGTGGCAGACAGTCTGTCTGCTGTATTAGAAGTTCCATTGGATTTAATGGAATTGTAATTTGGTGGACAGGATATCTGTCTCATTTGGGAAGGAGTAACCCTATCCGCCATGTTCATAAACAGGTCCAAAGTCGATCATTGTTAACTTCACCCTAAAAAGACTCATCAACGTAATTATCGAGTGCCAGTGGGGAAGATGGATGCACACTGATGGCACTGACCAAGGAATGACAGGAACATGTAGGTTTGGCTGCTTGCATGGAAGAACAAACAACAAAAGCGAACCACCAAATGAAACAATGGAATTCATTTGGACATTGCCCCAAATTTACAGTGAGGGTCAAAGGTTGCCTCATAACCTTTATTATAGACAGTGGTGTATTGATTAACATCATGCCCGACATAAAGTTCAACAGCCTATCTCCTGTGCCACGCCTAAACCCATCAAACATGATGGTATACGTGGGCTGCTTCTAAACCCCCGTTGCAGGGTCAAGGCTCATTTACAGCGACACTGAAACATAAAGCAGTATAGGTGCAAGCGCCAATTCACATTCTTCAAGGAGCTTCATCCAGCGCCTGCCTACTCAGTTTTTCCGCCACTGATGACACAGGACTGATATCTCTCAATTAAAACTTCCACACTCGATCTGATGTTGTGAGTCAAATCCTATTGTTATTTCACAGGATAGGCAGGCTCAAGACAATGAAAATTGCGATGTCACATCAATGAGGACATTTGAAATGTGGCCCAGCAGCACTGCAGAGTCGTTTTCCACTTGCAGGAAGCTATTAAAAAAATATTAGAAACATTGTTGAAACATGAAATCATTGAGCACTACACTGGTCCTACGCCATGGGTTTCGCCCATAGTGGTGGTGCCAAAAAATGACAGTGAGGGTTCAGTGTGCATCTGTGTTAATATGCACCACGCCAATAAAGCAGTTGAATGAGAAACACATCCTGGTCTACACATAGCAGACATGACCATGCAACTAAATGGTACCAAAGTCTTCTCCCGTCTTGACCTGAACAAGAAATAACCTGAACTCAAGTTAGAAGAAAACTGCACGTACATCACTACTTTTTCGACTCATGTTGGTTTGTTCAGATACAAAAGGTTGAGTTTTGGAGTGTTGTCAGCTGCAGAAATATTTCAGGATGCTATACGTCGAACAAATCAAGCTGTTATGGCTGGGGGCAATTCTTGCTCCCCATAATGGTCATCCCAATGCTCAAAGACACATTGTAGCCTATGCCAGTCGAAGCCTGTCTGACACTGAATGTGCCTATTTTCAACTGGAGAAGAAGTGTCTGGCTGTAGTTTGGCCCTATGAACATTATCATGTGTTTAAATATAGAAAAATGTCCCTATCATAACAGACCACCAAGCATTAATCACCATTTTTGGAAATCTGAAAGTTAAGATGACACTCACATTGAGAGGTGGGGTGTGTGTCTGCAAGAGTATGGCTTTGCAATTGTACACATGCCGGGTAAAGACCAGATCCCTGCTGATTACTTTTCATGAGTAACGCTGCACCACCTCAGTTCGACTTCCAAAACAGCGGAGGAGTGCATTAACTTCATTGCGAAATCCAGTAAGCCAGTAGCTCTATCTATTGAACAGATTACTGCTTCTACTAATGCGGACAAGAACATGTTCATCCTGAAAGATAACATTTCAGCTTGATCCTGGAAGAAAAGTGTTTGCCCTTTTTCTGATGATGTTGAATTTAAAATATGTAAAGGGTGAACTGTCCGTGACCAAGAAAGGTGTTGTCCTGAGAGGCTCAAGAATTGTCATACCTGAGAGCCTAAGACAACAGGTCATTGAACTAGCCCACGGAGGACATTGTGGCATTGTAGCTACCAAAAGAGCCCTAAGAGACCGAGTGTTGTTCCCGGGTTTAGATGAGTGGGTTGAGAGGGAACTAAAATAATGTCATCTTTGCAACTGCCTTTCCCCTAAAGTAACGCAGCATCCAATAACAATGTGTGACCTTCCGACACAAGTTTGGGAAAAAGTTGCTGTTGATCTTTTTGGGCGCCTAGGAAACAGACATCATCTCATCATAATCATTGATGAGTATTCATGCTTTTCTTTAGTAGAGGAGTTGTCATCAATAACTCATGACCAGGATGAATAACATCTTTGCAGCGTGGGGTATCCCTACATCCTACAAAAACATTATCATCTGCTTGTATATATTTTATCCTAAAGGAACCATTGATAGGTGCCTCCTAGGATAGAGCCTGTGAAAGCTTTCTTCTTCATTCCAGAGAACCTTTTCCCTTTCGAAATTCTGACATGTGTTAAGCTGAGTTCAGGAGCAAGCAGGTGTCTGTGGACGCCTCCACTATGAAAAAGTAAATGTGATACTTGCATCACTTATGTCACAACATACACAGATATATCATCTGACATAAATAATGTGTCCTACATATAATTTACAAAAATATTGTCCCATTTTGAGTAGATTTCCTAATATTAACTCCAACAGACAATACCTTTGCAGATATTTAGGACACAATATTTATGCCAGACGATTTCCAAACATATTTTGGTACCACACCTCCAATTCACGGCTTGTCAAAGGTTTCCTGCTGAGCTCTTCTACTATATTGTTACTACAACTTACTAGATGGATTGCTGGTAAATCAATTCTTTTGTTGACATTCGGTATTGATTCTTCACACAGAGGTCTTCGCCTTGCTGGTAAAAAATCTGAACCTGTTTTCCCTGCACGCTAAGATATATCTGTTTGAGTCTCAACCCCACTGCTCTAAACTTCAAAAGATGTCCATAGAGTTGAGATTCCCATGCTGACCAATTTGCATTAAAGTGACTGTCATGACAATGGGTCCCCTAACTTAGTAGCGAGGCATCCAAAAGAACAAGTTACTTACCTTTAGATTAGTATCTAACCAAAGCAGTACCTCCCAAAGGTAGAGGGGTTTGGCTAGGCCAAAACGCCTTGCAGGACTGAGCAAGCAGAGTTACTTTCACATCAGACCTGGCAGTAGTGGTTTATGAACGTATATATCAATGCCCACGTCGCAGACTGGCTGATATCAAGAACAGTCACCCCTCAAGCCAATTCCTGTGTAGGACCTTAGCCCTTGTGGACTGAGTTCCCAGGGCCACCAGGGGCTGCTTATTGGCCAGTGCATAGCAGAACTTGATGAAGAAGACTATATGTCTTGATAGGGTCCTTTTCTGCGCTGGCCTGCCCTTCTTTGCACCTGAGACGTCGATGAAGAGCTGATCATCTACTAGATGATCATTTCAATAGTCAATTTGAAACCTCAGCTCCCTCTTCGGGTAAAGGCAAAGGAGTATATCCTCCTCTTTCTAGGGATCAAATGGTGAGGAGGAGTGAAGAAGGCTAGTGAGGCGATAAATTGGTCCACATGGGATGGCATCACTACCCTAAGGAGGAAGGTCACCAGGGTCTTCAAAATCAACTCACTCTGTAACTGGAACCAATTTGTACCAGACTGATATAACTAGGGCAAAACCAGTCCTGAGTTGCTTTTATTCTAGTTCAGGGAGGACCTGGCTTGGCAGTTCAGGCTGGAGTGTTCTGACTAGAGCAGGTTCAAGACTGATGTGCATATGGTTAAGCCCAAACTGAGGTGACATAGTGTGCAAAATAACAATTTCAAGCATTTCGTATACTTAGTGTGTCACCCTAAGTGGGACAGGAATGCCAAGATGTGGGTCTGTGCACACTGTGTTACTGGAACCAAGCTGTACCCAGCTGATGAGCCCATAACTAGGGTAAACCCGGTTCAGGATGCCAGTTCAAGGAGGACCTGGCTTGGCATTTAGGGCTGGAATGTTCCGACTGGAGCAGGGTCAGGACTGCTTGAATCTCTGAGGGACAAGGGGAATGCTTGAAGATCTAGCTGGCTGATGTAGACAGGGAACTCTGCCACATACCAGGGGCCGCTGATCTCCACCTCCCCTAGGTGACTCCTCCAAACCAATAGCAAGACACCTGGCCAGAGAATGGTGTAAGAATGTAAATCTTCTGAATCTAAAGATGATAGATTAGAATGGGGTTGCATGATTGATGATGATCTACAAAGTGGGCTTGAAGACTTCCCTAATTAGTTTATCTTTTGTTGCCATTGCTCATGCTAACATTATGTAACGTTCTGTCCCTGCGTTCTTTCTTCAGTTTATATTGCAATTTTGTATTATGTTTTACTGCTGTTAAGCACTGCAAACTTTACTTAAATTGAAATATTTCAGACATCATACCCTAGCATGAAAAAAAACACTGAAGTGTATTTCCTCTAAATTCTTTCACATACTATTACGACTATATGTCACATCACCTCAATATATTCCAATAGCTAGTAGCCACAAGAACATGTTATATGATTGTTAGGGTGGCAGATGATCTGCCCTTCTTAAGATCGGAATGGCTGCAGGGTTGCCAGTTTGAGAATGATGTCACAGAGATAGACATCCTGCATTCTCCTAGTAATGGATCCCAAAATGCACACCTCCCATTCGGTGACATAGAGAGCAGAAAGTGAGCAGGCGTGTGGCTAAATATATCCCGACAGGCCGCTGTTTTGGCACAGCTGCCTTGAAATGCAGCCACATTTTACTCTTTTACAAAGATCACTATACTAGTCAGTATTGGTGGGTACGTACAGCTAGTCGGGACATTTTATCCTTTTTTGTGGGAGAGGTGGAGAAAAAAGAGGATGCCCAGGACTAGCATTGTAGACACATCTGTTCCCACACTGCAATGACTTTCCATTCAGTTCAGCAAAGCACGCACCACAGATTGGACTTTGTTGTCAATCGAATCAGGTAGTAAACACTTTGAAAGTGTTATAGTTTCAAAAGTATGTGTTCGATGGGAGTCAGAGTGTGAAAACGCTTACATTTGGAATAGTCAAGCTGTGAAAATAATTACCCCCTCCCCCCCTTTATTTTGCATGAGAATTCTTAACAGACAAGTTTCACATATGATCTGAAACGTGCTGAATGCCAGGATTTTTATTAGGAGTCATGGAAGGGGTCTTATTGCTGACGCATGGATTCGGGGAGTTGTAGATCAAAGACTCTGGCCCTCATATACAAAGATTCCTGTTAAGAAATCGTGATTTCCGACATTTAATGATTCGCAATTTGCCATTTCTTACCTGGAATGTACTAAAATGAATTCAGTAAAAGTGCACTGACTTTTACCAAATGCATTTATATTTTATGAACCTACCTATGTATTAATAGGCTGGTCACAAAATGCAGAATCATATTGGGTCGCAATTCAACCTACCACATTAGTATGCATGAGGTACTTCGCAAATTGCGAACTACTACGATTGGCTACATTCACAGGGATGGTGAAAATGCTCGGGCCAGCAGCCCAATTGTACAAATGCAGCCCAAAATAAAGCATGCAAACTTTCATGTTTTTCTGACTAGAAATATTTGTAAAATAGATTGTAAATAATTACCTGCATACCAATAACAGCATATATGAAAAACAGCATAGCTATCAGTAGAGCAACATACGGCAGGGCCTGAAAAAGAAAAGGACTCACATTAATTTGATAATTCGGTAATATTATTGGAAATTTTAGTAAATCTGATGTGGGCTTCAAAGAATGGCAATCTGTTTGGCTCCAGTGCACAGTCTACAGGCCTTGGAAATGTTGTATTACATATTAGAAAATAAATAAACTATTTCATACCATCAAGACTTTAAATAAATAGGATGCCTTCAAACATGCAAAATACATATGCTTTACCCCATGTCTTGAACTTGTAATTCCACCTGTTTATTTGTCTTACCTAATATTGCAGTTGTTTACATTTGTTTATTATTTTGCGTTTCGCAATATTTATTTATAGAGGGAGTAAAATAAAGAATAATTAGATCGATCATGCAGTAAATGTGTCAGAGCCTGATAGGACTGATTACATCAAGGTTTCCCACCCTTCGCTAGATATGATGATTCAGCATCCAATTCTAAGGGCAAATAGAATAATATTTATACTTCGAGGGTGAACTAGTCTACATAATCTTTTGGCAAGTGAAAAAATGTGAAGGCTGACGATCAAGGAGTGCTCCGTTAGCTGGTTAAGATGTCTTGAACAGCTATTACTGTAGAACTCTTTCCTGGTAATGACTTCCGCAATGGAATGACAACACCGTACACAACCATTTTAAACTGAATTCTCTACGTCGTGGGTCTCTGGAAGGGTCTTCTGTAACCAGAGAGCTGAGAGTGAACTTATCAGCCAACAAAACAGTACATGCAAATGTAGTTTACAGTTCCTGCTCTGGTACACCTTTCTTGGGGAGACTCGTGGTCAAAATGTTGTACTTACTGATGAGATTAATGCAGCTACAGGAGCAAAGAATCAGAAAGAACAAGCATTTGCAATGCAATCGATCTCGCCTTTAGCGCCTTATATGTATTTAGCTATACAGCACATTAGCCTGGGTGCTGAAACATCTCCTGTTCTTTAACATGGTGGAAAGTAAGCACCAAACTGCATGACAGCCAGGTATGGAAACACATGGAGAGAAATATTGCCTTTCAGCAGGAAATGGTGTAATCCAAAGCTCTGTCTTTAATATAAAATCAGGGCCTTCAGTGGTCATATCACTGAAAATACAAGATTTGAAAAAAATATTATTGTCTATGGGTGCTCGTGGAAGACAATTTCTATGGACTGGAATCTAGAGAATGCTAAAGTGATTCTGGTATTTTACTGACTTCTGCTGGTCGTTTTCTATCAAGAAAGTTAAATAGAGGCAGTTGCCAGAATTAAAATAAAAGTCGTTTCCTCAGCAGAACTGAGGGTCCTTTTTTATTAAGACAGTTAAATAAAATAATGTATTAAGACAGTTAGATAGAGGTAGTTGAACAGAAAAAAAGTCCCTAAGTAGAAGTAGACAAGTCCTAGGGCTGATCTCCAGAGCTCACAAACTACATAAGTATATACTAATATATAAGTATATACTAAAGTATATAGAAGAGGTCTCAAATGCTCGACCTAAAAAGTATTAACTAATGGCATAACATATTGCCACTTCTGGTAACATTGTTAATTTGATACTCCAAAAGGAATTAATATATGAATTTATTACTGTTTAAAGCACATGAGATAGAGTTCGCATAACCACGATATTGTAAGGGTGATTTGAATTCTGAACTTTCATGCTTAGGAGCAATCATAATACCAATAGTCTCTGTTACTGTGTTTAGAGTACAAAGGTAAGCAGTGACCCCCCTGAAAGCCTGCAGGAAGCTGGGCCAGCAAGAAGGTCAATGATTTCATTAAAATATTTAAATCCTACATGTTAAGAAGTCATAACAAATATATTGTTATAGGTGGTGAAGGACATCAATTTCATAAATAGGAGGATATCGCTTGGGAGTGTACTTATCTTAAAAACAAACTGAAATTGAGAATTGACAACACCGTGAGTGAGAGACCAAAAACAATGCCATATTCACCCTTCTTTTCATTGCAAAATCAGCCGTTTGTTGCAGTCCTTATAAGAGTCAAGATGAAAGATCACTCTTTTAGGTTGTACTCCACACAATCAGGGTCAGAGATTCCTATTTCTTCCTGGATATTTTCTCCCCTCGACGTCCTGACAGTCACTGCCCCCACCCCACTTGGGAGGATGTGCAGGTAGAGGGCACTTTTAATCTTTGGTGTGCTTCAAAGTGTGCCAGTGTCCCTTATATTTATGAAATCCTTTGGAACATTTCGCAAAAAAATGAAGGCTACTCTTACTGTTTTTGTTTTCTTACATATAACGATGATATTTATCGTCCTCAAAGTGGAGGTAAATTTGAATGCTACTACTGAAATGCTCCCCTCTTATATGCTTCGGTAGATGCTGGCACATGTCACAATGTCACAACAAACTGAAAGTGAAGAGAAACAAACCGGAGAACCTTCTTTCCTTTCACTGAACTTTATTGATGACGGAGTTTATGGCCGTTTCAACTTGGCTTAAACCCCAAACTAGTCCCTGTGGTTTAATGCGCTGGTTACAAAATGGATTATTAACACGTTTACCTTTAAATACCAGGTTAACTCCATTTCTAGATCTTGCATTGAGAAGCTTAAAATCTTGCTGCAATTGATAAATTTCTTCATCTTTTTGTCTCAGCTACCAATGTGCACATTTCATCAAGATCCAATTTTTGCAATACAGCTTCCCCTGGATTTTCCAAGGTACAACACAACTAAATTTAGCAGAACAGCGGATGGCGGCATTTTATTGGCCTTTAAACCACTGTGGTCCGGATATTGGCTTGTTGTTCATAATGGGGTTAAGCACAATTGGATCTGCATAGTTCAAAAGGAAATCTAATTGGTAAGCCATTCCACTTGATACTTGTGGTCGGATCTTTCTCTTAATTTATGTTCACATGGCTCTCTGCTGTTACTTCTCTTGTCCTCTTATGACATCTGATTTGGTGGGAGATAACTCTGTGCAATGGACCGGCCTCTAGAACAAGCGTCCACCTCAAACAACATAACCATCTGAAATGTAGATGTGTAACAAACCCCTGCTTATATTCACCAAAAAGTATACAGGCCAAGAAACATTTAGACATGCAAGTTCTTAACAAATATGGAATTAAAAATACAAATAAAATCACAACTTCATCCTTGTAAAATAGAGAAGGTAAGATAATCTGTAAGAAACAGACTGTGTCGAGGGAATCTTTAACACCAGTTTATCATTAATAACAGCTGACGCTAAAAATACAAAAAAATATGCCACCGGGCAAGAATATTGTATGAAAGATCATGCAGAGAGACTGCAGCCACATCTCTGCCCACCTGAAATACCTGCACTGGCTCCCCGTCAACAAGAAGATCACGTTCAGACTCCTCACCCACGCACAGAAGGCTCTCCACGACATGGGCCCGAAGTACCTCAACAGCCGCCTCACATTCTACACACCCACCCGCCAGCTCCGATCCGCCAGCCTCGCCCTCACCTCCATCCCACGATTTCGGAAAACCACCATCGGAGAAAGATCCTTCTCCTTCCTGGCAGCCAAGACATGGAACTCCCTTCCCACTCACCTACGGCTGACCCTGGACCATCTCTCCTTCAGGAAACAACTCAAGACCTGGCCGTTCAAGCAGTAGCGACCCCCCCACCCCCTCAGCGCCTTGAGACCCTTAGGGGTAAGTAGCGCGCTATACAAATTTTGTTGATTGATTGATTGAATTGTATTATTCTGCACGAAGAAGTAATGACTTTGAGAGAGACTGACTCCAGCATCAGCAATTAGAAAGAACAAGAAAGCAGGTGCCATAAAGTCCAAGTAAAAAAATAAACTCCTGATAAAATGCTTCCTGCTGGGTATCATAATATATTCAGGAAAACTGTTCTGAAGACTTCGAAGAATGAAAAGAGAACATTGCTCTGGAAATATTGGAGTAGGAATATTAGACAAATATCATTACACTGCTCTTACAGTGAAACATTTTGTAATCAGAGATAGAGAATGTTAGGCCTGGCATTTTTGGCGTGGTTCCCCCTAAATGTCTGCCCTCAGACCTCCTGTTTTTGCTGACTCTGTTTTTTCCTGGCCATAGGACTCTGGGCACTTTACCACTGCTAACCCGTTCTTAAAATGCATGTGCTCTCTGCCTACAACATGGTAGCACTGGCTTATACCCAATTGGCATGTTTAATTTAATTATAAGTCCCTAGTAAAGTGCACTACATGTGCCCTGAGCCTGTAAATTAAACGCTACAAGTGGGCCTGCAGCAGTGTTTGTGACACCCACTTAAGTAGCCCTTTGCCATTGCAGAGTCTGTGTGTGCAGTTTAAACTGCCATGTTGACATGGGAAAAATAAACCTTTTGCATATGTCACCCCTAGGGTATGCCTTGGATAGCCAAGAGGGCAGGGTACAGTTTATTTAAAAAGTTGGGAATGCACTTTTGAGTTTTACATGTCCTGGAAATGAAAAACTCAAATTCGTTTTTCACTACTGAAAGGCCTATCTCTCCCATAGGATACCATTGGGGTTGCCCTACTACATTTTTTAAGTTTAATTTCCAAATGGAATCTGAATTTAAAATCATAACTTATGATGAAGTCGCATTTTAAATTACAATTAGAAAAATACCACTTTGAGAAATTGACATTTCTTGGCTTAGCCATTTGGTGCCTGCATACTGTTTCTGGTCACATGACTGGATGCAGTTGGCAGTTGGGCTTTGTTTATTCCTCCTAGACAGCCAAACAAAATTGGAACTTAGGTGTGACTGGATGGGCCATCACTGGCAGGATGAGAGGAAGGAGCTGTGCCCAGCCTCACTTACACCTGATTAGGCTGTGTCCTGTCTCCGTGCAAAAGGCTTAACAACCCTGCATTGTAACTTCAGCCAGCTTGTAGACATTTGCAGGGGATGTAGGGAATTCCATGCACTTCATAGACTCTGTATAAAAGCTTCTCCCACCTTCCAGACCAGGGAATCAGTGTCAAAAAGCAGAACCTCAGACACCCCCACATCAGTACACTTCTGGACCTGTGGATACTCAGCCAGGAAAGACTGTTGTGCTGCTACAAGGACTACCACTCTGCTGGACTGTTACTCTGAAGGAGCTGCTACCTTACTGTTCTGACCTACTGTATGCTGTCTTCTTGCCTTGAGAGGAAGAATTGGACCTGTAATCCAACCTGAGCCCAGGACCCCAGAGAGACTCAAATAGCTAGTGTACTGGCCTCCTGGTTTGAGCCTCAGGGACATAGAATGCTCCCCGACAACCCCTGGACCCTTCTCCAGCGAGTTCCTGACTCCCAAGAGGTGACCCTAAGGTGCTGGACCATTGGTGTGGCTCAGCGGTCCAGTTTGCACCGGAACCACACCCCTTACACAGAAAAACATTGCGAACCGTCGGTCATACTCCAATTCTGCTGATTGGATTTTTGTTGTTTGGGTCCTGTTTTATTTATTAAATGAAGCTCTATTTTTCTAAACTGGTGTTTTTTGTGTGGTAGTGTCACTGTTTTACTGTTTGATGTGTTGCACAAATACTTTAAACATTGCCTCTCAGTTAAGCTTGACTGCTCTGTGCCAAGCTACCAGGGGGTGAGCACAGGTTAGTTTGGGGTTGGCTTGTGCCTTACCCTAACCAGGATTGTGTTTGCTGCTTGACCAGGGCTCACACCCCAGTCAATCAGTAACCCATTTTCTAGCAGGAAATTAATCCAAACATCTTTTCCAGTTGTCTGAGTGGACTACGTACATTAATGTTTAGCAGCCATGATAACATCACAACTTCCCTAAAAAGAATCTTCAAGGACGTGTTTTTGACTTAAGTGGTACAAAAGTAAGAGCTCGGGGTACTGAGCCTTTGTGAAAGAATCTATGGGCCAGATCTACCACGTTGTCATTTAGCGACTCGCAAATGCGCTCAATTGCGACTCACAATTTGCGAGTCGCTAAATGCCATGTACAACAGTGTCTGAGACACTGTTAGCGAATCCTAATGGGGTCGCAAATTGTATGCCTCATGCATATTAATAAGGTACTCGCAATTTGCGACCCCATTAGAAATGGCTGGCTCTCCCTGGTATGGTGGCCTGCTGGGCTCAGCAGGCCTCCATGTCTGGGACTGCTTTTAAATAAAGCAAACACAAGGATATGATGGACGGAGCGCTGAGACTTTTCAGGCAATCATCCCTAGTCACAGATCTGGATTGATTCTATCATCATTCTTTAGCTCACTTCGCCACCTCAGTTCAGACCCAGCAATACGCAAATCAGTCTTGATCGTGTCCCTCATGGGAACAGCCAAGCCCGAACTTCCAAGCCACCTCTTCCCTGAACCGGAAACAAGCATCCTGGGACCGGTCTGTGGGTAACACCCTTCATTTTAAATAAAGCAGTTATTTTTTAAATGCAGAGCGTTTTCCTTAAAGGAAAACGGGATGTATTTAAAAAAAGAAAAATGAAACATTTTTGTTTCATTTTTTAAGGGCAGGTAGTGGTCCCTGGGGACGCCCTTGGAATGCCCCTTACTAATAGTGACTCACAATTCCTATTTAGCGAGTTGCAAAAAAATTGTGATTTGCTAAATAGGGATTGTACATGGCCCTATTGGATTTTGCATGCGCAAACAGCTTGCAAAACAGTTTGCACATGCAAAATAGGGTCATACATCTGGCCCTCAATCAAATTAACAAATGGTTTGTGTGGTCGGTATCATTTCTAAAATTAAAATTATTATTCTTTTATTAAAACATGCTGCACTTGGAAAGCTGTATTTCAGATGTAATATTTACAGGTACCATTACTAATGAAGTGATGGGGCACAAAGACTGAAAAGAAAGCAAGCATGCATTGCTTGGTTTATATTCAATGGGAATATGAAGAGCAGAACAACCCACCTCTGTCAATGCTCAAAGGAGAGTCACGTATTCAATAATGCAACATATTTCTTCTAGTAACAAAATAAGATTATTTTCTTTATTCAAATGGAATTGATCAATAAACTTGCAACACAATATTTCATATATGATTTAATTTATTATATAAAAATGCTGTCATACCCCCAAAAAACCCTTCACACACTCTCAATCTCCATACATACCATACAATTAAAAAACATTGTTATGAAAACACTGTACCACAGCATAGTTTCAGAAGAAAACAGACTGTGTTTCTTCAGTTTGTACATTGATAGTTGCAGAACATGATTACATACAGTCCATCATTACTTCAAATTCCTTTTTTTAACAGGGGAAAAAATATCACAAAAATAATACAGTTGGATTATGACCTCCTGTCTGAAGAACTTGTAAATATACCAAGTCTTTTTTTTTAGATATGCTTTTATTAGCAGTTTTCTTAAAGTTATTCATAGTAACATACATATAGGCATCAACAGACTTACTTAGTATTACAATATAGATCATCCAGGTTCCTAATTATATCAACTCGGCAAGTGTTTACAACTTCATACTTGGTTGTTTATTCATATAACACTTGTATACTACACTGCTGTTTATTCAGTCATTCCTCTTTTGCTATATTTAAAATCAACATTCAGCATAGAAAGAGGTTGGGCCCACAATACCTGCGCTCCCCCATGTCCTGTTTTTGGCAGCGGTATCACCAAAGCATCTCTTGTTGACACCGGCAGTGCTCCCACTTCCAGGGCCTCCGCATATAATATTTCCAATTTAGGGGTCAATATATGTGCCATTGCTGAATAAAACTCCCCCAGCAGGCTGTGCGGTCCCAGAGTCTTACCCACGGCCATCTCTCTGATGGCTCCCCTTATTTCATGATTGTCACCGGTCCTCCCAAAGCTTCACGCAATTGGGGGTCTAACGTCCGTAGTGGCAGCGGTGACAAAAACTCTCTTATACCTCTCTTCTACCGGTACCGGTTTGGGGCCTCATATAACCTTTCATAATATGAACTAAATGCCTCATTTATTGCTTTAGGGGAGTATAAGCTCCCACCAGATGCAGATGTGATATGCGTGATGGGTGTCCCTCTTGACTACGGTCGCACTAGCCAGGCTAATAGTCTGCCCGCTTTGCCCCCCTCCTCATGTACCCTGGTATGGTATTCATGAAGGTCAAATTTTCGTAGCCTCTCCAATACACTGGTATACTCATTTCTGTTGTTGTCTCTTTGCTTATGTGTTTGTACGTCATTAGACACTTGGAGGCCCTGGTCATATAGGCGTGTTTTCCAACTGGGCCATTTCAGTCAGAAGTTCTCTTCTCAGATCCACTGTTTGTCCCAAGCAGTGCCCTCTTACCACAAACTTAAACGCCTCCCATTCCGTGGCCCCGAAGTCTGTCAAGTCATCATTATGCTGGAATTATTCAGTGATTGTCGCGTCGAGAGAGTGCTTAAAGTGTCCGTCCGTGAGGAGATTGGGGTTTAGCCGCCAAGTCGGGGTAACAGCCCGTTCCGCAACTGGTGGATGATAAGGAGTAATGGATTATGATCTGAAAAAGTATACTCCAGGTATTGAGAGTGCGTCACTGCCCCTGTTAAATGATCCAAACAGACAAACAGAGCTAATCTAGTGTGAAGATCATACAGATGCGAGTAGTAAGAATAGTCTCGCTGTGCGCCATGTTGTACCCTACAGACATCTGTTAATTCCCACTGTTTCAGCCAGTCGCCAAATCTACGAGCTAGTTTGGGACAGACGTTCCACACAATGGAGGGGTGAATCTATCCAGTGTGGTGTTCACCACACAGTTAAAGTCTCCCCCAAGAAATAAGTCAGTGGGGCCCAGAGCAGACAGTGGTGAGGACAATTTCTCCAAGAAATGAATCTGATCGTGAGTAGGCGCGTATATGCTTCCTAAAGTGATCTCCCATCCCAGCAGCCTATCCTGCACTAATACATATCTATTATTATTTTTTTTTTTTGCAAGACTTTTTAGCGCGAACTTGACCCGAATCCGAATTGGGTATCAGAGCGCTTTACATAGCACCAGTTACGTTACATGAGGACACACATTCATTTTTGTTAGGCACGGGGAGATTACGTGATTTGCCCAGAATCACAGGATGTTTTAGCGTCATTACCGAGACTCGAACCCAGTTCTCCAGGTCCGAGGTTGAGCACCTTAGCCGACTATTCTATACATGCATGTACAAGTTCAAATGGTACATTAGCTCTTATCCATGTTAATGCCCTGCTAGAAAAGGCAGAGAAGGTGGAAGCATGTATGTGGCCTCCCCACTTTCGCCATAATCTAGTTCCCTCTTTCACAGTTAAGTGGGTCTCCTGCAGCATAGCTACTTGCACACCCCTTCTAATGAGATAACTATGTATCCTATGGCTTTTGGCAGGTGATCCCATTCCTCTCACATTCCAGGATATGAATTAAATTTTTAGGTGCGTATCCTGCATGTTCAACTTAGGCATGTCTTAGAACTGTTCCACACCCCTCACCACTCCCCCATGCCCACCCCATGATGCGTCTGCACAAGCACCACTGGATATGAATAAACCCAGTAACCCAACAACTCCTCTTCCCTAGAGCAGCTTCGCAACAGCTGGCCACCCAAACTTGTGAAGTAAGTATAAAAATATAGAAATAGAAGGCGTCTAACCACATCATGGTAACAGGTGTCTATTTGGGGCATGATTCAAGATAAGTCGGCTGCTCTCCTGTCCTTGCCCAGGCCGCAGTGTAAGGCCGCTGCAATTCCACTACTATCAACGACTAAACCTCGTCTCCTTGCTGCCTGTTTATATCTCTTCCATCCGATATAGGTACTTTTTTCCGTTACATCATATCGCTCCCCTTAATCTCACCACCTCACTCACTATTGTTTCTGGTACTTTACACTTTGCCCTCCCCTTCTGCTCCGACTCCCCAACCATATCACCTGATTCTGCTAGCACCTCAAGTCTAGTTCATATCAGTGCATCCAGTGAGCCAGGTGGAACTACTGGGAGCCTCACTTCACTCCTCATCGATTCTCTAGTGTCAGAATGGTCAGTTCCATGGTCAGAGGATTCTGCTGTTTTGCCATCCTCTAGCGGCGTTGACATTACCTGTGCCACAGCCTTGAGAGCCGCCTTTCACTCCTGTGCCGTCTGAAAGGAAGTTGGTTTTCGCAGATTGAGATGCTTGGTGTTTCTCCGTAGCCTCCTCCATTGGGGCTTGGGTGCCACGTTCAGGCTATTGCATGGTTCCGGGGGCAGGGAGTCTGCCCTGTAGCTTTCCAACCATGGCTACGCCTCAGCTGGAGAGTCATAGAAATATGTATTCACTTCTAGCTATATGCAGAGCCGGGCCAGGAACTGCATTGAGTACTGTATACCATCCGCTCTGCGTACCTTTTTCACTTCCAGAAATGATGCGCGTTGTGCCTGCACTTTCTCTGTTAAGTCGGGAAACACCAACACTTTACTGTTGTGTATTACTTAAGGACCATGAGCTCATGAATGTTTGATTGTAGCATCTCGATCTACATAATACGGCAGTCATGCTACCACTGGCCGTGGGGCCACCCGGGCCCCAATGTCCGCGATGGGACCCTGTGTGCCCTTTCGAGTGCAAAGTACTCAGAAAGGGACCCCGGGGGAACTGTCTGCTGAAGCCATTTGTCCAGGATTGCCACCATATCTGTCCCTTCCGTGCCTTCCGCGATCCCCTCCACTCTAATGTTGTTGGGGCTGCTATGCCCTACGGCATCCTCGACCCGCCTCGACCCGCCTTTCTGTCACCCTATTGTTTAGTTCATTCAGTTGATGGGTAGTCTTCTTTTGCTCTGGTTGCACCTCTTCCAGGGCAAGGTCTACATTTTTCATCCTATGTGCCAGTCTGTGGTACTCTGCTTGCAGGATGCCCAGCCCTACCAAAACTGTCCTTATGTCCTGATGTAGGGTGGCTTTCGTGTCTGCTATGGCAGCCAAAATTTTGTTTAGGTGTGTAAGTATGGATTGTCCATGTTCCTCTACTTCCTCCATGTCCGTGTCTGCATTTCCCTGTGAGGATTCACCTGTTTCCAGTGGTCCACTCTCCTGTTTGGGTTAAGACTTCCTCATCTGTGTCCCTCAATTGCCTGCGTCAGCCGTGACCGACTCTAATGTGTGAACAGCAAAACTGCATTCTGTCCATTAACTGGTATTTTTGCATTTGTCACCCCGAGTGGGATGGGTATGCTCAGACGTGAGTCCCATGCTCTCCACACCACTGGAGTCAAACTATCCTGGCTGAAGACGGCTGATAGCCAGAAACCGGTCCTAGGATGCTTGATTCCGGTCCAGGAAAGACATGGCTTGGCGGTTCGGGCTGGACTGTTCCCATGAGGCACAGGGTCAAGGCTGATTTGCAGATGGCCATGTCTGAACTGGGGTGGTGTGGAGTGCAAAAAAACGATGGATTTAGGCCCAGATCTCTGTACTGGGGTGAATGTATGACATTGTTCTGCATTCTGTCCATCACCTGTTATTTTTGCATTGAACAGCAAAACACACAAGATGATAGATGGAATGTTGCACAATGGCAAAACATTCACCCCCAGTCACAGATCTGGGTTTAATCCATCGTTATTTGGCTCACCAAGCCACCCCAGTTCAGACATGGCCATATGCAAATCAGTCTTGACCCTGTGCCTCATGGCAACAGTCCAGCCCGAACTGCCAAGCCATGTCTTCCCTGGACCGGAATCAAGCATCCTAGGACCAGTTTCTGGCTATCAGCCTTCATCAGCCAGGATAGCTTGAATCACCGCCGCAGTTCGAGGACTCCTCGCCAGATGTAAGTAGCAGCAGCAGGGCTCGCTCGAGGTCCCTGCGCTGTGTCTTTCAGGATTTTCAGCCTGGGGCACAACAGGAGTCCTCACCGAGCGCCAGTAGCGGTCTCTATCTTGGCCACGGCTATATCTAGTTTTTCACGTTAATCGATCACGTCTTTTTGGTTACAGCAGATGTCTGCAGGTGCTGATGTGTGTTTCCGTACAAAGCAATCAACAGAACGCACACCATACTCAGGAAAAACACTGCTCAAATAAACTCAGGGTAGGGGCAGCCCAGAGATATCTGATTTCTTTAAATGAATTCAAATGAAGAAAGAATGGACTTCAATTCTACAGGAGGGCAGAAACGCAGTTTGTTGATCGCTTTGTACCCAAATGTGTGTCGCCATCTGCAAACATCTATGGAGGATCGAACAGTATGTTCAAGTTGGAAAGCCTGTATTTGAACTCAGTTCTCCAGGTTCCACAGTTGAGCACTTGGTATGCAACACATTGCTTGCTATGGAGATCCCGAAAGATCACATTCTTCAAATAGCTCAGTCTAGCTGTCCAATGGTAGAAAGTATCACTTATCAGTAAAGTGCTGCCTGCAACTGCATGCATAGCTCTAAAGAAGACCATCTTGTAGGGGCTAAGATCCATATAAACACTAATTGACACTCCTCACATAGCTGCAAATATGTCACGGTGAATGAGTTGAAGATGCACAGTCACCACTAATATCCTAATCAGTGCCAAAAACCATAGCATGCAAAAACTTGAAAGACTGCCATGTAAAATGAACTCAATCAAAGAGCAAATAGGTCTGGCTTAGAAGTGGAAATATATTTTTATTGCCTGGTAAATATGTGTGGTGGATTGTGCCCGGTATTGTGGGTGGGAGTGTGAGTAACTTCAAGAATGAGGCAATTGGTGGAAGAAGGAATGCATCAGTGAAAGGATGAGTGATCTTGGGCATGGGTGTGGAGTGATTGAGTGCATGGATTGAATCATCCATTCATCCACCCACTGACTCATTGTTGTAGTCATATATACGTCCATCCACGATAAGATACACAAAATAACCAATTAACAATAAAGAAGCAAGTTGAGATATGAACCAGACATATTGACTTTGCAAATGCTTGTTGCTTATGGCTACACCATATACTAATAAGCCGCTCTTAGCTTGTGGCCAATTATGGAGATATTATAAATCTATATTAGGAGATATTAAGAATGTTTGCTAAACAAGTAATCAATGATCAACAAGGAAAAATAGGTGGATTGGTGAGGAGAAAGACAAAAATAGAAGGGAATAGGTAATACATGATTGCAGTAGAAAGTTGGAAGAAAGTTGGGATGGTCAGGGCGCAAAAAAGACGAGACAGAGATGACTATATGACATGCATTATCTCAAACTTGCCTGAAAGGATTTAATGAACGTCCACAATAATGTTCGGATTCCTTCTCCTCTGCTCAGAAGTTTTACCAATCGCATAACCCGGAAAAGACGAAAAAATGTGATGGAGATTCTAGCGCTGTCTTCTGAGCTCTGGAGGGTATTATATAGAGGCCAAACCAAATGAAAAGCAGAACAAGCAAAACATTCAGAAAGAAAACAACAACGAATGCAACGAGAAAAAGAATATAAATTAACAAGCTTTACGCCGTTTTGTGTGATTAGTTGCACTTCTCCGCATTAATAAAGAGCAGGTAAAACATGCTTTGAAATCAGACCTTTAAAATGCAATCCAACAAGCACATGCATAGCCAAAGTGCATGTTTTGAACTTTGTAGAAAATGTTTTACTTACCTGTAATTGTTTATTACCCTAGCTCTATATTGCCATTGACTTTCACCACTTTGAATTAGTTCTCAGACATGGGGAAGTGAGCAAAACAACAATTCTAAAATGGGGATCCAAATATTTCCTAATTCCTTTTTGAAACGATAGAGGATCTGAAAGTTGCCCGCTAGATCTAAACATCTCACTGCTTATTTTGCCATAACTTGGTAAGAAAGGTGGGGTGTTTGGGTCTTGGGTTTCCCAACGTGAATATGAAGTGAAGGCTGATACAATTACACCTAATTATTTTGCATGCTCTCTTGTTGTGTTCACTCACTTGCTAATAATAATAGTACTAATACTACCACTAATAATAGTATTAATAAAAAGTAGTGTCTGTTTTGCATCTACCATAGGCTTGCAAATGTATTTATGTTTATCTAAGCACATGCAGTAAGTTTTGTTGATTTTATCAATTGACATTTGGTGTTATTCGCGTTTCTACAGTTAATGGGTTGTTACTGGTTGTTCATTAGTTGAGTTAGTGAGATTTCATAGGTTTATGGTGGCAAGTAAGTATTTGTTGGGCCCACAAGGTGAGAGAGAGTGTAATCCATGACCGGGATCCAACAAATTCTATGATGGCTTGTTTAAATGTTGCGATGTCATTAGTACAACACTTGACTTTTTCATAAACTTCCGTTTCGCTCATGGAAATCCCCAGATGTTTAAATTGGCATTGCCTATTTGATATTTTAATGTCTGTTTCAGAAACGTCAACTGTATGGTAATATTTATGCTACAGATGTATCACGTATTAGAATGAATGTTTTTCCCCTCACGGTTACAATTAGAATTTGTCTTTCGGTGGTTATGTTACCAAAAAACAGCCAACCACCTGCAGCATTAAATAATAAATAGTTTTTAAGGCACTGAGCTACAAGGACTTGTTTAGTATAAAATCTCATCTATGCGATCAACAATTGATAGTGGTGAGAATACTGTAGTTATGCAATGTTATCCACCTGGATATTGTGTGATTGCAACGTGCACTCTGCTTATTGTTTCAACAGTTTGCCTGGTTGAAACAAAGGGATGTTTTTTCGGATGCATTCTCCCAGAAGCTCTTAAGGTGTGATTCTGTGCATAGCATACAAAATTTATGAATTAAAGGAAACAAAAGTAACTCAGTAGGTGCAGTACTTAATGCAAGCCTGATGGGCACTTGGAATATCTTTTTCCTTGGCTATCTGCCATTATTGAACATTGGGGACGTCTCAGTGAGTCTTCCCTGTTAACTTTGAAAGATAAAGCTTATTGTGTGATGCCCAGACTATCCCAGCGAGGAAGGAATCAGTATCTAAAACGCAACTTGTCAAGGTATTTACATATCGAGGGCCCGATTCACAGAATGAACTTAAGACTCAATCCTAAACTTACTGCTATTTTGGTGTTCACAGAATGCACTTACTACTTTTGACATTCACAGAATGCACTTACTACTTTTGGTATTCACAGAATGAACTTACTACTTTTGGTATTCACAGAAGTTAGGATTTTGTCTTAAGTTTGTCTTAAGACTTAAGACAAACTTAAGACAGACTTAAGACAGACTTAAGACAGGCTTAAGTTAGGATTTTGTCTTAAGTCTGTCTTAAGTCTGTCTTAAGTTTGTCTTAAGTCTGTCTTAAGTCTGTCTTAAAACAAACTTAAGACAAAATCCTAACTTCTGTGAATACCAAAAGTAATAAGTTCATTCTGTGAGTGCCAAAAGTAGTAAGTGCATTCTGTGAATACCAAAATAGTAGTAAGTTTAGGATTGAGCCTTGAGCCCGATTCACAGAACTAACTTAAGACAAAATCATAAATTTACTACTTTTGGTATTCACAGAAGTTAGGATTTTGTCTTAAGTGTGTCTTAAGACAGACTTAAGACAAAATCCTAACTTAAGTCTGTCTTAAGTCTGTCTTAAGACAAACTTAAGACAAAATCCTAACTTCTGTAAATACCAAAAGTAGTAAGTTTAGGATTTTGTCTTAAGTTAGTTCTGTGAATCGGACCCCTAGTGTTTAAAGTTATAAATGGCTGGGGCTCACAACAGATATTTAGTGTGAGAACTCATTTAGAAGACGTGGTTTTGGTCTATACAATCCAAGCAATTAAACTAATGAGTGATGCAAATGCATTTATTTTATTGCTTCACTCAGATCTGTTTCTAATTCAATGATAATATTTAGAGCTACAGGAGGGCAGCATGATAACGGAAATGAGCCAAAGTCATTGGATGGGGCCTTTTGGCAACTGAGTCGAGCCCTAGAGTATGAGCTGTGGTTCGGTTCTGTTTCTATTTATCCAAGGGATTACCTGCCCTCTCACGGAAAAGCAGTTTCTTGCATGTAGCATATCAAGAATTTGCTGAGGCATGTCTCTGGAAAAGCATGTTTATCTCATCCATGCATAAATATGGAAACCTACGCCTGTCCACATACACTTTGTACATCGTCTATTGTATCAAGAACTTTTGCATAGTTTATTTATCAGAGACCACTCTACGTTTCAAAAGGTATGTGAATGGCTCCTCCATCTGGTACAGAAGGCTTGAAACAGTCAGCGCTGCAATTTTCCAAAGGGTTTGAGAACATCTTGCCATTGGACAAGAGGAATTTATTACCTTGAGTGCTAAGCTGCCCAATAGAAACATCTTTCTTCCTAAACAAAATAGTCATTTTAATTCTTTAGTGGGAGATGCAGATGAGAGGGTATTTGGTTTCATCATAGCCAAGAAGGTTTGCACATCAATGCGTTCTGGTGGGGGGTATAAGGATAAAAATACAGAATCTTTCAAGGTTGGATGGTGCCTCCTCTCCATTATTCTGGAAACTATGGAGCTTGAATGAGATTTCTCAAGGGAAAAGCATAGAAACAGTATGAAGCAAGTAGCAAACAACAGTTCTACCGCATGAAACACACAAGAAGTAAAACATGTCAATCAATGGTAAAACATTGAGATATCTGGTAAAAGACCTTCCCCACAGAGGCTAGAGCCACTCTCATAGCATAATGACTAGAATGAGGAAGACGAACAAACAGATACAGTTGCAATCTTCAACCAACGGATCACCATCTGGAACCAGCTCACCACACAGAGCACCACAGACATCATGTACTCCGTCCACTTAGGAGCGTCCATGGACCCCTGTCCACAACACATGTTCAACCTCTGCAACTGGACCAGATGAGTTGAAACACACTGAAATCAAACCCCTCTTCAAGAAACCATTGGCAATCCCAACGAGCTCCAGAACTACAGGTCATATCAACAAGAGTCAGCGTTAATTACCGCTGACCGTGCGTAGCGCGGTTTTTGTTAATTCCGGCTATCGCTGGAATTTATCGCCATACTTTCGCTGTATGAACAACGCATAGCGCAATGGCGATATAAATTCCAGCGATAGCGGGAAAATTACCATTTTGCAGGGAACATCGCTGGTTTTTCAGTGATGTTCCCTGCAAAACAGCGATATGCTACAGATGATACAGATACTTTAGTCAGGATTTTAGCAGATGTTAATTTTTGGCGAAAACCGCAGTTTTCGCTAAAATTAACATCTGCTAAAAGGCTGTGGGCCGCCTTGTAAATATCGCGATGTGCACTTAGCGATATTTTACAAGTCCCCCTATGTGACGTACGCCCAGTGACGCCCACTTTGCATCTCATTAGAGATGCAGAGTGAGGCATCGGGGAAAATGCTGCTAACATGCCCTAATGCATGTTAGCATCCCCTTGTAGATAGGGCAATAATATTATCTCCGCTTTTTTGGCTTTTAAAGCCAAAAAAGTGGAGATAAGGCCCTTGTTAATATGCCCCTACGACCCATTTCCCTGCTCTGTTTTCTCACCAGACTGAGGAGAAGAGGTTGCCTTTATCCTCCTTGACCTCTCGGTTGTTTTGTCACTGTGTCCCACCGCACCCTCACCAGAAGAACACAGAGAGTCCGCCTTCCCCCATTCACCTTGAAGCCGAAGTACATCATCTGCGGCGTCCCTCAAGGTTTATTTATCAGCCCTACTCTGCTCAATGATTACTTGACACCCCTGGCCAGCATCATCAGGAACTACGGACTGAACATAATCTCCTACGCAAACGACAACCAGCTCATCCTCTCTATATCCAAAGACCTATCTGCCCCAAGGGCAAACTTCCACTGGTGCATGACCTGAAGATCAACACAGACAAGAAAGAGGTACTGATCTTCGGGAACAACACCTCCCATGGAACGACTCCTGGTGGTCTGATGAATTGGGACCCTCTCCCACCCCCACTGACCATGCCTGGAACCTTGGGATCATCTTGTACTGCAAACTCACCATGACAAACTAGATCAATGCAGTCTCCTCAGCCTAATTCCTCATGCTGCGCATGCTCAGAAATATCTGCAAATGGCTCCCAGTCTCCAACAGATGCATCGTCACTCAAACCCTCGGCACAAGCCGCTTGACCTCCAGCAACGCACTCTATGCAGTAATTACCACACACCTCCTGAAGAGACTGCAGACCATTCAGAACTCAGCGGTCAGACTAATCCTCCACCTTCCCAGACGAACCCACATTACCCCTCACCTGAAGAAACTCCAGTGGCTCCTTGTCCACAAGAGATGCCAATTCGAGATGCTGACCCAAGCATACATGGTCCTGTACAACCTAGGACCAGCTAACATTAACCACCGTCCGAGCTTCCACCAACCTTCTAGATTGCAGCGCTCCCCCTTCTTCAAGCAACCCCCACACATTTGTTGAAGTAAGAGTGGGGGACGTTGCTTCTCTAACATCGCCGCAAAGTCCTGGAACAGCCTCCCCCTCCTTCTCCAGGCGTCACCTTCTCTTCAGGAATTCATAAGGAGACTCAAGACCTAGCTATTCAACCAATGCCACCCAAGTAGCTTAGCTCTCAGCGCCTTGATACCCTCACGGGTGAGTAGCTGCGCTTTATAAATCCTGTTTGATTGACTGATTGATAATTGCAGGTTCCATGTTAGGGTACTGAATGGCAGACTCCGGCTGAATTTTAGATATGTGACCTCTATGGTGTCATTAAGATAGATCAACAGGTTAAAAATCTGTGTAGAGATCTGTTCATCTGCAAAGTATAAGTAGTCGGTGGTAAACAGTATTTATGGAACCTTATTATCGAAGCCTAGATCATGGTAAGACAAACCACTTTTAAAATTGTAGTTGTTGTTTATATCTTCTTCCCATGGCTAGAAAAGTATTCATCATGGTGGAAGCCTTGCAAAAAATGCATGCATGAAAGGAGAGGCCACCTCCTATTGATTGGCAGGAAAGCATTGAATATGAATACAAACCCACTGCACACACCTGTCTAATGAGATAGTCAAGAGAAAGACATGAGAAAATGTTTTAAAGCTGGGCATGGAAAAAAGATCAAAATATTGTAGAGGGGAAAGCACTGGAGTCAGTTGTTAATCTTACCGCAGGATCACCAGTTGGGGCAAGTTCTGTTGGCTTTTGCTTTAAAAGATTAAGCATATTTATGTAATCAAAATGGGTTTAAAAATAACACTTTTAGGAGGAGCGATTTTTGTCTGATTTTATTTTGATTCATATATGTTTTCAGATAAATGTGCTTGCTAAATTAATTCATTGTAAAGAGAAAGCCCTTGATTAACAATTATCAAAACAAAGCTAATTACCCTACATTTCAGTGCAGTGAGTGAGTACCAAGATAGAAGGCGTAAACCTGCACTGCTAATCAGAATTAACAATTCTCTCACATGATGCTAGACATTTACAAATAAAACAATGTATATAATATATGCAAAACGTAGTAGTGACACATGCCAGTTGCTTATACAAGAGTCATTTTTAAATTGCATGGGAATACACAATGTAATAATTCCAGGATTAAAAGTACATGATTCGTAAACTAATGTGCATGCATTAGCTTTTATTAGACACATTCATTATACCTCAGCGTGAAATCTATACACATTTTTAGTCAACTGATGTAATCATTTACACTGTTTAAAGTAATTTTATGAGTATGAATTATTATAAAACACCTACATTTTTTCAGAGATAATTGAAGCAATTAAAAAATATAAAAAATGAACATTCCTATATAAATTCTACCAATTAATTAATCAATAAATAATCATTTGGATTGCTTAACAAACAGCAGCCCGAAATCCGAAAGATTATTGCACATCTAAGCTCAATTTGGATGCATAAAAACAGTGGTGGCTCGCAGAGGAAGTGCTGCGGGGCAGTGGGGCGGGGCGAAACGACGGGCAGGAGTAAGGTAAGTAAATAAATAAATTAAACTGTTTACCTTGCGCTCGCTGAATCGCCGAGTTGGCGATGCAGCGAGCGTAAGGCAAATAATTGTATTTACTTACCTTACTCCTGCCCGTCAAATGTCCAACTCCACTAACCCCCTACCCTGCCACTCCCCTCCCCTCCCCGCCTCACCGCCCCACAGCAATCTCTCTGCGAGCCGCCACTGCCGGGGTCATCCTGCTGTTTTCCTGCATCAGCGCCCCTGCTGGTTCGGCCCCAATATGCGCTGGTTTTGGTGTATTACTCCAGCTGCCACAGCACTGCCACACAGGTTGGTCAGTACTGTTTTGGTTTTCCACGTGGTTCTCCTGCTCAGCCACAAAGTTGTTGCAAACCCCCTGCCCCTCCTATCCTTGCAGACAGCCATATGGAAGGCGTGTGTGGAGTGTTCGGAAACGTACAATGTGGCAGTGGGATTGGACGATGACAGAAAGCGCCCCATATTCGTGCATTTGAAGGGTTCTGCTATCCACAAGATTGCACAGACAGTCATCAAGGATGACCTACAATTCACATACAACTCTTTGCAGACCACCCTAACATCACATTCTGAACTGCTCGCAAAGCCTGACTGAGGGCAGTTTCTCCTATGCCAAGCCTGAGAACTAGTCGAGGAGTCAGCCGATCATTTCTTTGTCTCGTTAAAGGACCTGGCCAGCACCTGCACACTGCCGGATGTTGAGGACGAGATCAGAGCCCAGTTCATTCAGGGCTACTCTTCAGCAAAACTGAGGGAGCACTTCCTTCAAGTCCCCAGAATGACAAAGGCAAACATCCTAAAACTGGGCCGATCGAACGAACTCTCAAAACAAAAACAAGTGCTGCTCACATGGAGGCGGCACTCCAGAGATCCGTCAAAATGTGACCACTTAAACCTGTAGCATAAGGCGTCCCTGAGAAGAAGAAAGTTTGCCACAAGCTTTCAGCAAGTCTCAAGGCCTGCCACTGGTGTGGAGGCAAGCACCATCATCAAGGCGACTGTTCCGCACAAGGGAAAATATGTTCTGCGTGCAACAAGCTCAACCACTAAGCCAAGGTATATTGATCCACACAATTCCAGAGAGGGCAGATGCCCAGATCAGTAAATGCCAGATCAGTAAATGCCATGAACATTCTGTCCATGCAGGAAGACGAAGTGGACATGGACGATGATAAATGGGAAGGTGTGGTGGACGTCCTACAGCCAGCAGGAATGAGATCCTGTTCTTGGACCTTTTGATAAGCCTTGAGGACGGTCACCTACACACTACCAACTAAAGGAAGAGCACGGACTGCAACAGCCTCCTGAGCTTCAAAAGCTAAGCACTCAGAGAGAACCTACCCTCCGGCCAGTTTCTGAGGCTCTGACGCAACTGCAGCAGGCTCCATGACTTTGAATCTCAGGCCGACTTGCTAGAAAACTCAAAAGCGAGAAAGTGTGCAAGAAACAACACTCGGCAGGGGGTCCTGGAAACCAGGGAACCGAAAACCAACGAACTAATCACATGTGTCACCACTTACACTCCACTATCTAATCAACTGAAAAGATCATCAACTGAAATTGGAGGATCCTAAACAGTGACCCTCTAGATCTGCCACTACCTCGTTTGGCGTTCAAAAGAATGACGAACCTGAGAGATAAACTGGTGAACACACGCACACGTGGACTAAAAACATCCAGGGAAACCACACTGAGGCACCTCCCTGCAGTAACAGGACATTACTCATGGGGCACATGTGGGGCCTGCTCCTCCACGAGACATACAAAAACACTGGAACTGGGGGACTTTGTTTGGGAACAACGCAAGCTCACAAATTGCAATACTTCCAACTGCGGGTGCCTCATTACATGCCCCTGCCACTTGAGGTATGTCAGGATGACAACCCGTGCTATGAAGGTGAGGATCAGCTAGCATAAAAGTACAATAAGATGAGGGCGCACAGCCACAAAGCTTACCAACCATTTCATTGAGAAAAGACACCCATGCAAAGTCATACAATGGACCATTCTAGAGGCTAACCCAGGATGGAGTAGCTCCTCGCTACTACGACGAGAGCAACGCTGGGTGCATCGCCTTCGCACGCACACACAGCGCCTTAATGATGGAATTCCATGGTCAGAGCTATGACTCTCTTTGCCCATCCCCGATGGGATCCGTCAGCCGGCCTCAGTGTGTAATTAGCTCCTTCTTGGTCCTTAAGTACCACCACACACTATATCCACAACCACAGAACACACTATTTGATAGCTCATGCCCATCCAAGCACATATATCTGGTGGGTTCATACTGGACTACCAACCCAACCAAAGGATTTTGAGTGGGGGCTTTTTAGCTTTAACCTTTAAACTTTAGTTTGCAATATGCATGTCCTCAATGCAGATTATGTATTAATTCTTGCATTTTCACGCCTGTGACAAAGGATTTTATTTTTGCTCACGGGGGCAACTAAGCAAATGGGCACTCTTTGGGCAGTCCGCACTGTTCCTTCACATCACCTCGTGATGCATTATTCGCCTAAATACCCAAAGCGCATGTGCAGCCGACCACCATCAGATCTCTGCACGCATGCGTGCTAATTAAGGTAACGCGCTACACACACACAAACTCACTAGGAGCGGGCATGACATTCATGCACAGCCGACCTACAAACTGATTCCGGCACACAGGCGCGCTACTGCAGTACAGCGCGCCTTACACACACGCAGATTCCTGAGTATCAGGCATGACTCTACATTAAGGGGCATACCGGAAGCAGGAACCGCCTGCTACGCTGATTGAAGTGAGCATATAAACACGGCCAGTATCCACAGTCCTTCACCTACAGGCAGGCGGCAGGACGGGGCAGGTTTAATGGAGCCAACACCCGAAAATATACGTGAGTACAAAAACTACAATGGTGATGGAGAAGCCCACCTTTAAAGTAAGTGAGTGTAACTAGCTGTTCTCCTGTGAAACAAGTCTTACCTGCGTTTCTTCCCCACGTTTTCCCATTACTTGTCTCCTTAGCCCAGTAAGGTGTGGGCACCCTACGCTTTTAGCCTATAGAGCATTGCCAGCTCCACTTCAGGTAAGCACAGCAGTGATTTTTGGAGGCGCGCCCTAATGTATGTGACCCAATTGACTATAGCTTTGCAATGGCATACATGAGGCGCTTACGGCTGGCCCCTCTAACGGGCCACTGAGTGTACAACGGTCACAGAGGTACAGTATGGTCCAGTTTGAGCATGTGAGCAAGCTCCTCTGTACAACCTGTTTTTTTATCATTGTATAGCCCCCTATTCCCTGCAGGTACCATGGTGGCATCAGTGGGGTTTGTCACGGGGTACCGTTTGGTCTGACTTCATGCCCCATGCTGAAGGCCTATGGCACTCTTCCTTACTCTCTTCAGGTGCCATCATCCAGGGCCTACCGCAGTTGTAGGGTGGTCTATCTCAAGAGTCATGTCTCGTGCAGCAATGTTTTGCGTGTGGGTCGTCTCCAGGACACATGACGTGCGGAGAAACCTTTGCAAACGTAATACAAGTATGTGAGACCTATGTTTCTTTTTCTTTTTCTCTTTTGTGGTTTTCTCTTCCTTCACCCCTCTCTAGGTCACGATCAAGAGGGCACATGTGGACTAACTAGCCGCAGCCGTTACCCATAGTTTTTCAGGGTATGGCCACCTCGGATCGTTAGGAGGGCTAATACTACCACTCTACATTTACCCTTTCGTGCACAACATAACTCTCACATTTATTTCTGGTCCTGAAGAAACGCCAGGGATCTTATTGACCAAGCAGGCGCGAAACATGTTGACCTTTTAGTTACCTGGGCACATTACGCTTCTTTTGGTAAAGCTTAACCTCCCCATTAAAATTTCTCTTGGTAACCCTTAGGCAGTTTTAACTCATTGCACGCACAATACCACCCTTCACTTACAACTCGATCCACACACCCACATGCACCCAATGGCAGTTCTCCTAACATATCTCCGCTAAAGTGACCCTTTGGGGGACCCGTAGGGCATTGCACCGCCGGCCCGACGAGGAGCAACTGCCCAATAATGAAGCACAACATCCTTCGGGGTGTGTGTGGGCAACAAGAGACAACACTTGTCTTTCCACTGAGTCCTAGACCTAGCACCCCCTCTTCCCTCTTTCCCTCTTTCTCTTTCTCTTCTACTCTTTCCCTCACAGTGAGTGCTTGACTCTAGGCATCACCCACTCTGGAACAGTGCCCCCCTTGTGTTGACTTCATGGTTAGTTAGGAGCACAGGCACTGGACCAATAATTAGCTCCTGGTCCCCCTCCCTCTAATTGTTTGACATAGGATGTAATACACGTCATGAAGCCTGAAGAACATCATAGCAGACACATGCCGATATCCACCGCCACCATTGCTGACCACGAAATTCCAGCTTTACCTACTCTCTGTCTCATGTCGACACAGGTTTATGCCTTCGGCTAGGTGTCACCTCTCCCGCTAGCAGGGCTATTCGCAACTGACGTAACTCATGGGCCACAAACAACACAAGCTAAAGTGTATTATGCAAAGGGAGGTACCGAGATGCTTCTTAGTTGCCAGACCCCAGGACGCCTCTAGCTTGTATCCTTTGCGTTCACTGTGCACTCGACCAATGTTGAAGCCCTGCTGGATGACTTTGCCACTCTGTTTGATGGTTTCGGATTCCTCAAGGATCAAGTGATACACCTACGCATTAATGAGCCAATCTAGCCAGTCACCCTGCATCTCCAGCAAATGTCTTTCCACCTACATGTTAAGGTGGAAGAACTATGGAAATTTGAGCAAGCAGATATCCTTGAGAAAATGAAGGGCCCCACCACATGGGTGTCCCCTATAGTGGTGGCCATGAAACTCAAGCAACCAGAGAGGTGATAATTTGCATAGACATGCATCTGCCCAACATGGCGATTAGATGTGACAAACAATTGACACCCACAGTGGATGACATAGTGGTAGAGGTCACTGGATCGAAATGGTTCTCGAAAATGGACTTACGGGCTAGGCAGTGCTTAATATGGACATAGATAAGTGCAAGGGCCCTCGTCAGGAGGCCAATGCAGCTTGCACCACCCATTGCCCCTGCCATGCAACCAATTAAAGTAACAACACAACCACTAACCATCACACTCCGACAAGTGTGACATTTTAGACTGTTCCAGGTCCCCAATGCTACAAAAATAGCTTGGGCAACAGGTGTTAAGCATTTTTATTGTATACTGAATTAATAAACAACTGTTGTTGTGCTGATATCTAAATTAGATAAACAGTGCCCCCATGTGGCAGATTGTCATAAGAGCCAGTGTTGGCAATTAAGTGCCGGTGCTGAGCACTGTAAACCACCAGCTCAGTATCATCCACTCCTGTTAGCGCCTGAATCCAGAGCGAGCACCACGTTCTCCACCCATGTGGGTCTCAGGAGGTTCAAGCACCTCAGCTTTGGGATATCCAGCGCTGTGGAAGTGCCCAATCCTGCTCCCATCATTGTCAATGTATTGAGCAGTTTGAAGGAGATGGTAACAAACTAGGGCGTTTAATTTAAAATCTAACCACCTTCACTGGCCTGCTCTAGGAATTAACAAAAGCTGTTGCAGTATGGGCGTGGAGCCCCACACAATAGCATGCATTTCAGGCCACTAAGAGGGCCCTCTCGGAACACACTACGTTGGCCTAGTTTGATCCACGGAAGGAGTCAGAGCTATCAACCAATGCTAGCCCTCCTGGCTTAGGGGCTGTTCTCTCACAGAAACAGGAGAATGGTTAGTGGGCCCCCATAGCATATGCTAGTCATGCGTTAAAGGATACGTAGCAGCGATACTCACACATAGAGAAAGAGGTCATTGCAACCCATTATGGGAGCAGAAATTTTCACATATATCTCTATGGGCACCTGTTTGTGGTGCACATTGGCCACAAACCACTTCTTCCTCTTTTCGCAGGCTCCTCATCCAAGCCACATCCAAGAATTGAGAAATGGATCTTCCAACTGCAGGAGTACCTGTTTTCCAAGAAGTACCAGCTAGAGACTTTGAATCCTGCAGATTATTGATTACAACATGCAAAGCCAGTCACCGTCTATGAAGAGGCGGAGGCAGAGGAAGTAGAGGAGTAAATGTAAATGTAAATGTAAATGTAGTATACTTGTAAAGCGCACAGCTGCCCCAGGAACGGGGCGTCCCAGCGCTGTATAACTCTGGGGAACCCGTCCTGGCTTTCCCTGTGGGATGGTCCCTTGCGGGGAGTCCCCAAGGTGGAGCCAGGCATCCCCGGAATTGGTGGGGCCGTTGTGGAGATTAGGCAAGCTAATGCCCAGAGTTGCCGAGTGGAACCCCTGATTAGAGTAAGCACCACAGCGAGAATTATCGAGTCCGCTGACCAAGGTCCACAGCCCTGCCGCGTCGGGAATTGAACCCTGGTCCCAGGCTGACTTCTGCTCTCAGGCCTGCCGCCTCTAACCAGCGAGCCACACTACTCTACCTACTACCACACTACTCCACAGTACATAAGATTAGTGGTTGAAAGGTCACGACTATTACCTATCTCGCGAGAGGATAATGTGGATGTCACTAAATCGGATGAGTGTCTCCAGTTGGCTCTCTCAGCATTACCAATGGGGAACTGGAAAATACTGACAAAGTCTTTATCCCATCAGACAGCTGATGCAAGACAGACACTACTATCGCTCCACTATGTTCCGGCATGAGCTATCAGTCACTCCTTAAGGCTGTCTATTAAGAGGCCCCGTTTGGTGATACCAGGGCATTTGGCACAGAGTGTGATAGACCTGGCCAAGCGCCCACAAAGGAATTGTCAAAACGAAGTCCAGACTCAGTTGCAAGGTCTGGTTCCCTGGATTAGATGAACTCGTTGAACAAACAGTGCAATATTGCCCGCTGTGTCAGGATGCTGGTCCCCCAGATCCAACATCACTTATGATCATGGAAAACATCCCTTCCCTGCCGTGGCACCAAGCCAGTGCTGATTTTAGATGGCAGACAGATAGTGGTAGTAGTCGATGACTTTTCTAAAGATCCTGAAGTTGAAATCAGTCAGACGGCACCTCATTTTGAGAAGATCATGGTAAGCCATGGGTTACTGAAAGAACTCCGTACGGACAATGGGACACCGTTATCAATCCAGGAATTTGCAGAGTACCTCCAGTCCAGAGGTTTTACTCATCGGAGTATTACTCCTCAATGGCCCCAAGTCAAAAGAGAGGCTCAATGCTTCATGCAGATTTTCAATAAGGTTATCCGGATAGCATCAGCTGATAACCAGAACATGAAATGTGCTCTGTACTCGTTCATATGAGAATACCAACTCACGCCACATGCCATGATGGAGGTGAGCCTCAGTACTCTCTGCATCAATAGACCTGTAGGTGATACAATTCCTCACCATTTGGAGCCTTCAGCATCTAAAACTGATATGGTGAAGATATTGCGTCAGCGTAAGGTAAAAAATTACAAAACACCTACGAAAAAGTTGGGCCCGGCCAAAACACCTCCTAGCTGGGGATTTTGTACTTGTCAAGGATCGACATCCTGAAAGCAAACTTTGCCTTCCTTTTTAGGCAGATCTATGGAGAGTCAGTGTCACTAGTAGAACAATGATAACTGTTCGAAGAGGTGATGAGACTATGACCAGGAACGTAGCAATCTTCAAAGAGTACCTGCCTGGCGGCAACACCTGGGACACTTACAATCAGTCTTCCCGTGCTGAGGCGAGTGGTAGTGATGTAGCCAGTTACCCTGTCTCCAACAGACTGTTGTATTGGTTCAATATTCGGAGTCTAGATCACAAGAGTCTAATGAGGATGAGACTAAGAGCACCCGAAGAAATGGTGTTGCCGGAGATACTCCTTGGCAAAACAGAGAAGTGTTGGAGGACAGTCCTGTGGTTCATCGTATCAGGGTGGTCAAAAACCATTCCAGACTGCACCCAATTGTTTCCAAAAGTTTCAGGATTTTGTGTTGAACTGATCGTCGTAGGTGGGCAGCATGTAGCATTTGAGGAGTTCCAACGTCGTCCTGCAAGCGTGAAAATGAGTACTGCTGTTCTTGTGATTGTGCGTGTTTTTGTTTGCGTTTAATGTTGTGTTCTGTTAGGGTTCACGAGGAATGAAATGTTGGGAGTAGGGTAGTTTCATGTATAATATGTAAACAAAGAGATTCTATCAACATGAAAAGATGATGTTTTTTATTTTTATTTTTATTTGAATGTGTTACAGTGAAAAAAGGCTCTCTCTTATACGATGGAAAGATGAGAGCATTAATGTGCTTTTTAAAATACCCAGTAGTGTCATACTTCATCATGGGGGTCTTCCCGTCCCTCTACGAGGCGGGGCGTGCTACGACCTACGGACTACGCGGGAGCACTGGGTATTCGTGACAAAGGCTATGTGATGGTGCAGAGGTGTCAGTGAAGTGTTGGGACCTAACTAGTGAGAGTGAAAAAATTAAAAAATTAAAAATTCCCTGGCTAGTAGAAAAAATAATTTATTCACTTCTCTGGCTGGGAATATTAAGAAGGGGGTTTTGTGGTAGAGCAATTAGCTTACTACCTGGTCAACATGTTTCGTAGGCAGTCCCCTACTGCCTACTCTTCAGGACCTTCTACTGGTCCCTACTAGGAGATGCTCGGTTTGTAAGATGATAAGCCTATTGTCCTACAAACTGTCAGCAAAAACAGGCTGGTAGTTTGGGCTATGGGGCATGAGCTGGCCCCATTGAAAAATAGTGATATCTCAATTATTTCATCAAAAATATTGACCTATTGCAGTCTTCGTTGGACACAAGGTTCATGCCCCATGAGCTGGCAGGCGAGGGGTTATCCGTTCGGTAGAATACACCGCCTGAGTTCAATGCCTCGTTCCTACCCCTGTGCCGCTCCGTGGGGTAGTTTAACATGTTTAGGAAAGGAGGCGGGGGGGTTTCATATCTTTTCCCCCTGAGCGCTGACTGAGTGGTTGGCTCCACCCCTAGACCACAAAAGAGGCTATAAAAAAATATGGCGCACACTCGCTTGGTGCAACCTATTAACAAAAAGCAATGCGCTATCTGTCAGCATGTTTGCTAATTCAGTGAGTCTGTACAATATCTGTAGGCAGCACAGCAGAAATACACAGAATGGGAGCTCTCCTGCTTCGCCATGTTTCCATGCAGGTTCCTATTCCAGCACTTGAGGGACCACATGAGGGTGAATACAGTCAAAAAGACTGTGCCTGCCCTGATATGTCCTTTGAACTGCCAGGCCCCTTTGACAACATGACCACAGAGCTCCTACAAGGATTGCTCTGTTAGTTTCCATGTAGCATTCAGTTTAAAAACATAAAAAATAATGTTAAGTAATGCAACTACCTTTTGTTGTCTATCTCTTCCTGAACATGAGGACCAAAAAAGGAAAAAGGTGCACATAGCGCTACAAGTAACAGTAAAGATTTCAATAAAAGGTAGCCAGGAATACCAGTTGCTATCTGTAGCTTGCAATGTAACAATCCTGGCACTGCCCATGCTACCCCTGATCTCAGTGGCCGATGCAGGAAGAAATGCAAAAAAGTTCTGAGGGCTACTTATCTTTACTTCCCACACATTTCCCTGCCCACTAGACAACCAGCAGAGACTAGAAGGCTTTCAAGTGTCTTATGGTGAGACAAGGGGACAAGTCTCTGGAACTAAATTGTTCTGGTGTATGTTGTTCATAAAGAAGAAATACATAGTAATACAGATGTTTGCTGGCAGCAGGCTGCAATATGTTACATCCACTGCCTTTGGCATTTTAGCAAATTGTCCCCCAGGTCAACATAAACGTATACACAGTTATTCCTGCAAACAAGGGAGATAAAAATATAAACACATTGGACCTGTGAATAATCAAGTCATGCAACATGCCTTTTTGAAGCAACAAAGTCCTAAGATAGGATAGTCTTTCTACATGGTAAGTGTCAGGGCTGAGAAAGGTTTCTTATTAATTAATATATTTGTTCATTTAAATTATAACAAAATGCCCCATTTACAATAGATAGAATTCACTCCACATCAGTGTAACAGGAAAGGGTTCAAAAAGTCAAAATAGGTCAAGGGAATTTGTAAGTATAAGAAAATATAGAAGAGCACCCAGTAGGACACACGTTCTATTCTTACCGTGGGAGCCCCAGTTGGAGAAGTTTCTGGTGGCTTTAAAAATATCAAAAGCAAAATTAATGACTACAAAAAAGGAATAAGGAGGTTTACATACCTAGCAAAGGAAATACTTGACATATTAAAATGTATATTTTATATCCCGTTTATATCCCACTGAGAAAGCGGTTGTCACCAGGTCCAATGATGAAGGATGTGGCTCCTTTGAAGTATCCCACTGACATGCAGTAGGTGGATCTGCTGCAGATGAATCCTTTCTTTAAAACACACCATCAGGAACGATAAACTTAATCACAACAATCCCTATGCCTAAGATACAAGAAAAATGCTTGTGGTTCAACCCTCCTTGTTAATCTTGCAACAGCAGAGACACTACAGGTGCTATTTATCACACCTGGTAAATAACGCTACCACGGGATATGCTATTTATCAGGTACGATAAATAGCGCTGAATCCACATGGTGCTGTAAATACCATATGCTTTTCCCCTGTTAAATTTCAGCTGGTTTATGTAACAAAATTTAATGAAGGTTGAAGTATTTAATGCATTCCTCCTACATGTGCGTAAAAAGGGGTTGAATCAATGACCAACTAGTAATAAGGGCCTTAGATGTCAGATCATAAACCAATATTTTTCTTTTGAAAAAAGAAACATTTTGCATGTTAAAAAAGTGATTTATTTAAAAACGAATGTGTATCTATTTATATTTACTACTTATAAATGTTTCCTGATTGCGCAGGATGGCAAACTGAATGCAAATAACATTCAAGTGATACCTTTTGCATATGCATACCACAATTGTCAAAGGGTAGGCATGTTACATGAAGGAAACGCCTAGGAAGGGAGTCAAGCCCTACAAAGATTTGATGATTTACAATACTAAAGCAAACAATCTGCTTCACTACACTTATTATACACTGCTTCTAATCCAAACAGATGCAAGGTACATAAACCGACGATCTTCAAGGCAAATTGTTCCAAAATGCAAAGACTCCAATGAATTGGTCTGATAATGAAAGGATGATTCTAAGGTGATGAAGAGATGAAGAAGGGGAGGCAAGAAAAACTTTATAAATGAACAATTTCATAAATAAATTGAATGGACAGTTACTCAAAGCATTAGTAAAGCTGCCGATTCCATAAATCCATAATATTGCAGACTGTTTCTTAGCTTGTGATAGACTATTTTCTAAATAGCAAAATGCATTGATCATACAAATTTAAAATGTACGAAATCTACTACATGTTTAGATGGACATAATTGATTCGCCTAAAGAGAATATAACAAACACCTACAATATGGAAAGTTGAAATCCTGAATGTGCATCATCAGTCAAGCCATGTGAGGATCGATGTTAGTAATTGGGTTGTTAGTTGACTGGGTATGAGCCCCAGACAATCAGCAACCACAATCCTAGTCAAAGTAAGAGGCAAGCAAACCCAAAATTAACCTGTGCACACCATCTGGTAGGTTGGCAGAGCAATCAGGCTTAACCCCAGGTCCTAAACCCGCTCTCCCTCGTGCTGTTATTCCTCGCCGCTACTTTGCCTTGATTGCGCTTCTCTCTATGGTGCCTCTTTCTGTCTGTGCTTAATTTCTTGTGCTTTGCACCTGATATTGCTTAATTTCTTGTGCTTAACTCTTGTACGGTGCCACTGATTATGCTAATTTCGTTCACTTTGCCCCCTGATGATGCTTAACCTTTGTACTTTGCCCCTGATTGCAGTCCTCGAAAAATCATAAAAATGTTACTAGACCTGCAGGTCGAGTGACTTAAATAACCTACTCTGTCTAATTATACTGATCTTGACCAATAAACTGGTTTTAAATTACGTGATCCTGGGCAAATATTTTAATTCACAGAGATGCTATTTTCTTCTTTATCACATATGAGAGCCCCTTCAAATACACAAGTTCAGCATGTCTGCTATACAAAAAAAAATTATTTGATTTAATAGACTAAACCTTTTCTCTATATATAATACAAATCTAGGCTGCTTTCAGACACTATCACCAGCAAATAAGAGACACCAAGAATAAAAAGCACTAGTCCATCCCATTGAAGGAAGCTCCAACAGTTGCAAGGAGATCTTTTCAACCGTCTACGATTTCACCTCAGTCATTGTCAAAAACACTGCTGTCTCTCAACAACTTTGAGATAACCTATCCAACTTCTTTACGTGAAAAATCGCAAACATCCACAGAAACTTCCACACTAACCCAACACCAGAGAACAAATTGCTAACCTACTCATCAGCAACCCAGACAGTAACTTGACCGAATGGACAACCCTCACCAGAAATGACACAGCGACAATCATGCAGACTATTCACTCAGGGGAGCCAACAAATTCATGCCCCCACCCCATTTACAACCTGGGATCATCACCAATCAGCACTACCTTGACCCACATCATCAACACCTCCATCACGTCCACCGCTTTTCTGGTTGAATGGAAACTTGCAGAAATCAATGCCCTCCTCAAGAAGCCTACAGCCTAACTGAATCAACTGAACAACTTCTGACCCATTTCCCTGCTCCCTTATCGAGCCAAAGTGAGTGAGAAGGCCACCAATAAGCAACCCACAACCCATCTCGAACTTCACCATCTTCTAGACAATACTCAATCAGGATTCAGAAAGAACCACATCACTGAAATAGCACTCATCACAGTCACTGACAACATTCAAATCATTCTGGACTGAGGAGACCCAGCAGCCTGCTCGATCTCTCCGCAGCCTTCGACACTGTCTTCCACAACAGCCTCATCAGAAGACTCCACGTAATTGGCATACAAGGATCTCCTCTCAAATGCAACTGTTCCTTCCTCACAGGAGGAACCAAAAGAGTCAGACTACCACCCTTCACATCAGAGACCAAGAAACTGCTATGTGGAGTCCCACAGGGATCGGCCCTCAGCCTAACCCACCGTTCACAAACATCATCCAATCACAAGAAATCACATTCATCTCCTACGCCGAGGACACCCAAATCATCTTCTCCCTGATGGACAAGGCAACCACCACCAGAACCAACGTTGCCAACTGCATGACCGTGGTAGCAGACTGGATGTTAATTAACTACCTGAAGCTCAACTCCACCAAGATAGAAGTACTGGTCTTCAGCAACAACACCTCTTCATGGGACTCCACCTGGTGGCTGTTGGAGCTAGGACCAACACCCTCACCCACAGACCACGCAAGAAATCTAGGGATCATCCTAGATGACAAGCTCAATCTAACAGGTCACGTCAATGCATTGTGCACCTCCTGCTTTCACATCCTATACATAATGGGAAAGACCTTCAAATGATTGCCTCAGAACACCAGATGGACCGTCACGCAAGCAATCATCACCAGCAGGCTGGACTATGGCAACACTGTCTACGCAGGAATCTCCAAGCAACTCCTTTACAGTTTCCAAGCCATCCAGAAGTCCACCACAAGACTCAGACTCGTCTTTCCATGACACACCTACATCACACCACACCTAAGGAAGCTTCATTGGATCCTAATTCACAAGGTCATACAATGCAAACTTCTCACGCAGACATACAAAGCCCCAGACAACGCAGGACCAAAATAGCTGAACAGCTGCCTACACTTTTAACAACTCACCCGATACCTATGCTCTGCCTCAATCTCACGTGCATACACACCCCGCATCCGCAAAAGCAAAACTGGAAGTCGCTTATTGCCCTAAATCACACCCTAGGCATGGAACAACCTCCCTCAACACATCAGAGCCTACTCCTCACTTTCCCCAGCAAGAAGTTGAAGTATAAGCACCGTAAGGACCACAGACCTATACACCTGACCAAGGGTCTAGATACCCTCCTGGGTGATTAGTGCACTATACAAAGCAACATAGCACAACATAACTACAAATTTTAGATAACTGAACATATGAATATCCCATAAAGAGGAAAACAGACATGAATTAAATATGGGCAGAGAGATTAGTGGACTGAGGACCTCTATGAAATTCTGCAATAGGTTATTTCTTTAAGTAATGGGCAAGGTAGCCATGACTAAAAGGGTGTCTTTATGCAGGTGTCTCTAGATGCTCCAGGGATACATCTCTGCGGTCCAACAGAAGGTATTCACTGAACCGGAGCAAATGTTGGTGGGCCTGAGCAGGTAAAGAAACAGAGTAAAGTTAAGTTCCCTAAAGAAGGAGTGGGAGAAAGGCAGACTGGAGATTCCAGACTCAATACTATATTATGTTGCCCGCCCAACTGCAACAAGCAGTGGAATGGCTGGATGAAAAAGAGAATTGAGAGAAAATGTTTTCGGAAGGGACACATGGGGGTATTCTGCACAGACCCTATTGGTGATGGGCAGAAACGGCCCCAATTCGAATGCCTTATGTGATTCAACATGTCTGCACAATCTGGAAAAAAATACAAAAAATAGCCCAAGACATGAAAATTGATAAGTGGAAACTGTCAGTTTGTCTCCGACACTTGCTGAGCTATACCTGGATAATGTCTCCTAAATGTCAACATGAATTGGCTAACTTCATATATGTCACAAAGTGATGTCGGGCAATACAGGGCATCTGGGCTGAAGTACTTAATAGACTAAACCATATCATATGTGGGCTCTTACAACTCACAATGAAGCAGTGCCTGCTATGGTTGATTGTGAAGAAGAAACAAGGAAGTACTTGCAGAAAATGTGCAACATTAGGAACTGTGCCGGCTAAGAGGCGAATAGGCATACACTGGGTTGGCCAAAATACTCCAGCTGTTAACTGCTGGAGGAAGGCCCTGCTGGCATGGGCTACAACATAGGAAACAGTAATAAAAAGGTTGAGAAACAATGACAAGCTTGCTGAGTACTTCATAGCTTTAGCTAGTTCACTAGACACTAACACCTTGAGCAGGTAGGGGAATCTGTCCACCAACCTCAGCTACGCCTCCTGCACTACCACATTGGCCCTGGGGAGTCTGCAGCCTGAACACGGGCTCCACTAAGAGGTGAGAGTAGCAGCCAGGCAGGGGTAGGATAGCACAGCGACAGAAAGACCCCGGCACAGAGGCCCTGATGAACACTAAACACCCCCCCATTGGTGACTAAAGGGAGGCACGAAGGGAGAGCCCAACATGACAGAGGTGCACGGCGGGGGGGTGTCATCACCGCAACAGCAACAGCTAAGCAACACCTCACCTCTACTAGCGCCGCACAGCATCGTTCCGCCTCCTAGGCCTCTTGCTACGGGCCAGCAGTCACCCAGGGAGACACAATGGCGGCCTCAAAAAGCAAGAAAGACAGATCGGTGAAGGACCTGCTGCTCAAGTCGACTGCACAGCAGGTGGAGGGCCAGCCCACAGCAAAGCACTTGGACGAGCTGAGGGCGGTGAGGGTCCAGAGGCCCCGGTCAGCTGATCCTTCATGGAGTCACTGTTCTCCTCACTCCATGAAGATTTGTCCAACATGAAGTGCGAGTTATCAGCGGACATGAGGGACATTCGCCACGTTGTGAATTCCCTGGGGAACGGATCAACACCATACAAGAACATGAAGCGGGTGAGACATAGAGCTCGAGAACCTTCAACAGGACGTCCTTAAGCTGCAGGAACAGAATCTGGACCTCCAAGCCCACATGGAGGACTAGGAGAATAGGTCCCGGTCGGAACAACATCCGCATCCACGGCATGTCTCAGGGTGAGGGGGACGGTGACACTGAGGCACTCGTGGTGGGCCTCTTCCACTCCATCCTGGGTGAGTCTCCCGAGTTCACCATCAAACTGGATCGCACCCACAGAGTGGGCCCTAGGAGGGCAGCCCCGGCTGCCCCAGTGGACATTTTGACATGTGTCCACGACTATCAGCTAAAGGAGCAGATTCTTTGCGAGGCTCTGCATTGCAGGGACTTTACCTATAAAGGTTCAAAGCCTACGCCAATCTAAGACCTGGCACCCTCTACCCTACCCAAGTGCAAAACCTTCCACCCGATCACTTCTTACCTTCGAGAAGCTGGCATCAAGTACTCCTGGGGAAATCCCTTTAGACTGATTTTCCATTTCAAAGGGGAACTGAGACATATTGCAATCTGCCCCCACCGTCTTCCTAGATGAGTATTAAAATTCTGACCCTCAATAATCCTATCAAACACAGAGCTATCCTGTCTTACTTGGAGAATTCCAAAGCCTATATTTGCTTATTACAAGAGACTCATCTTTGGCATAGCGGTACACAGAGATTGCGCTCTAAGGCCTTCCCACAGCCATACTTCTCCTCAGTCCCCACTAAGAGGGCGGGGTTGCTATCCTTATATGCCATACTTTTCCGGGGGGGGGGCTAGAGGTCAGAGGGAGGCTTTTGGAGCTTTCCTTTGACATTAGGGCCGCACATGCTTATGTTAGCCGGTATCTATGTTCCTAACAAGGGCCAGGAGACATTCCTTCGTGAAGCAGTGGCAGATCTGACATCCTCCTCAGACCGGCAAATACTCATGGGGGGCGACCTGAACATTGTGTTCGATGGCCAACTGGACCGCTAGGCTCAGAGGCAGGGACAGACGGGGCTCTATCTGACAGCGCTCAACAGTGGTTCCACAACCTGGGATGAATCGATGTGTGGCACCATTTCCATCCCCATTCAAAAGACTACACTTTCTACTCCCACTCCCCTGGGACTTATGCCCATTTCGATTACTTCATGGGATCTCGGTCCCTCCTTCCTTCCATACAGGACTCGGTTGAGCCACAGGCGTTATCTGGCCATGCAGAACTGACTACAATTATAATATTTCCCCCCACTCCTCATCCACCATATTCCTGAAGGCTCAGAGATACACTCCTCTACCGCCCCGAAATCATTGCATGCCTCACTAAGATGCTGGAGGACTACCTAGCCTAGAATGATACCCAAGAAACCTCCATAGTATTCCTGTGGGAAACACTTAAACTAGTGGCTAGGGGTGACTTTATAGCTACGTCCTCCGCAGATAGCAAGATACGTAGGGGGAAAAGGGAGGAGCTTTCCAAGCAGGTCTCAGAATTAGAAGGGATTCACAAATGAACAGGAGCTCCTAGGGTATGGAGGCAGCTAAAGGCAGCACAAGCTCCAATAGCCAGGCTGGACTTAGACAGAGCTGAATATGCAGCCCTTTGTCTGAAACATATGTTTTACACAGGAGGGGACAGATGTGGCCGCCTATTAGCACACAAGCTGCATGCATAACGCCAGGCAGCGGCGGTCCCAATGATCTTTGATTGCTGGGGGAGGTTAACATTCGATTGAGGCAGATATATCTTGCGCTTTCAGGGAGTTTTTATCCAGAATTTTACTCTGCGCAGCGAAATCCAGAACAAAACCCCTCCGCATACTTTCAGGGCATAACACATTCCCGTCTAACACTAGATCAGGCCACAGCCCGATTCGGGTCAAAAAAGGTTATTTCGGCTATCGCCAGGCTAAAGCTCCTTAAATCCCCAGGCCCAGATGTGTTTGCCGCCTTCTTTTATAAAACGTTCTGCTTGATCTTGACTCCGATATAGACTCCACTCTTCAATGCAATTGGTGACACCTCAGACATGCCTCCTACGATGTTCATGGCAGCGGTGGCAGTCTTGCCCAAGCCCGGCAAGGATGGCTGGCATTGCGCCTCATATAGGCCTACTTCCCCACTGAATATCAATCTTAAGATCTTCACCGGGATACTGGCGGACAGACTAGGCTCGCTAATGCTGGGATTGATAGAGCCAGACCAGGCCGGATTCGTCCCGACGAGACAATGCAGCGACAACACTAGGAGCCTGCTCCACCTCCTGGACAAGGCACATCAACAGACAGTGGAATGAGAAGTGATATCTGTCGACACCGAAAAGGCATTCCACAGAGTACATTGGCCATTTTCAGAGACCACTCTGGAGAAGTTCGGGGTAGGGAGTCGATTCTTCAGGTGGGTGCTCAGTGGATATAGCCATCCCTAGGCCAGTGTCCGAGTGAATGGCTGCACGTCTGATCCCTTTTCAATCGCTAGGGGCACGCGACAGGGCTGCCTGCTCTCGCCACTCTTGTTTGCCCTCTACAGGAGTTCAGGAGAATCAGCGGATAAGAGGGGTTCTTTTTGGGGGAGAGCGGCATACCATCAGCCTGTACGGGGACGATATCATCACCACGTTTGAGACCCCCAAGTCGTCTGTCCCAGCTTTTCTTGCCAAACTGGAGGAGTTCTCTGTCGCCTCGGGTTTTCGAGTTAATGTGGCCAAGTCGCAGGCCCTAGGTTTCTCTTTTCAGCCACCAACTATCGTCGCCTTTAACCAGGCATGCCCCATCAGCTGGGATCAGAAAACCTTTCCCTACCTGGGTATAATATTATCAGTTTCCACCGCAGAGACAGTTTCCTTAAACTATACTCGCTTACTAGCACAGACACAGCAGAACCTACGGCCATGGCGACCGTTTGGCCTTTTGTGGCTGGGTCGAGTGGCAACCCTTAAAATGTACATACTCCCTAAAATGGTATATCTCTTTCAGACCTTACCTATGGAGCCACCTCCAGGCATGTTGAAGCAGGTCCACGCTGAATTCTCCTCCTTTGTTTGGGCAGGCAAGAAACCGTGGATGAACAGGGACATGAGCTTTAGGCCTTCTGGGAGGGGGGTTGGGGATACTCAACTTGGATTGCTATTATAAGGCTGCACAGATTCGCTGCTTGTTGGAATGGGCTCAACCAGAATCCGAGAAGCACTGGCTTTTCATGGAGTGAGCATTAGCCGGCCAGCCCCTGTGGAAGATTCCCTTTCTCTGCAGAGCCTCCAGACCTCCTGGACGCTATGGCTCTCCAATAGTGCGAGCCACCGTAAAGGCATGGGCCTCCACACCTATGCGCAACAGTCTTACCACATTCCCATCGCCTCTTACCCCTATCACTAACAATCCTGACTTCACCCCGGACCTCGACCAGGCAGCTTTTGGTTATTGGGACAAGGAAGGCCGCAGCTCTATAGGCCATTTTTTATGTAAAAGGCCCCATGTCTTCCAAAGATTTTCGATCTGATTTCGCTATGCCCGAAACTGAGCGGTACCACTATCAGCAGGTACGACACTCTGTGATGCAACCTCAGGTTCGCCAGGGAGCTGAGAGACAGCTCACCCGTATGAGCAGTGGTTGCTCTCCAAGCAGTCCACTAAAAGACTTATCACAGAATTATATCACATCTTAGGCCCCATGGAACAAGTGACCAAATCCGCAGGCCAGAAAGGTGGGAGACTGTGCTGGGGCGGACACTGACTCAAATGGAATGGGGAGACATAGGGCTCGACAAGGGGAGACATATTGGTACCTCCACCCCCCTCCGCCCACAGGGCTGCACAAGAGCGACCCCAGCCGTTCCCCGAGCTGTTGGTGTGGATGTGGGGCTGTAGGTGCACTGCTTCACTTACTATGGGACTGCCCCACTCTTAAGGCTTATTGGTCACAGGTTCTGGATGAGATTGATCAACACTTTGATACAACTATCCTACGCCTTCCTGGAATATGTAATTTTGGGCGTCTCGGACAGACTCACATTTCCCCTCTAGTCCAGCAAAGGCAGGGAAATGGATATAGCCTTAGGGGCTGCATTACAGAATATACTGACTCTATGGGGCTCGGACAGAACTCCTACGATGCAGGGGTGGCTACACAGGTTATGGTTTGTGCTTAGTATGGAGCGTATCACTTCCTCTCTCCAGGGAGAAGGGGCCTCTTTTGTAGACTTGTGGCGCCCCTTGAACGCCTTGCTGTGCTCTGAATTTTGCAAGTTCAACTGCCCTAGGCTGTGCTATCACAAGATCTCACTCAATGTCAGACCCACTGATTTGCTCCACGTTATGACTAGTTATTTCCTTGTTGACAGTTGAGGGGGAGAGGTGGGGGAGGGGCAGGATAAGGTGGGCAGGGATATTTTTCTTGTTTACGTTTGATGCTCTGTGCAGCGTTATGACTGCTTTATGGGGCATGACCTGGGCGCTATTGCTTGATGCATCTTGTTTTATCCTTTTTGTCTTTCAAACCAATAAAAAGATTTAAACCTAAACATGCATCCATTTTTAACCCAAATTTCATAAAAACGACTAAATAGATTTGCACCAAATCACAGAGAAAACATGCTTTCTCGACCAAGATCTAGCTTTCTGCCAAATTTGGTGTAATACGGTTCCGATGTTTTGGCTGTAACTGTGTCTAATTTTCAGATGGAAAATTGCATGGGGAAGACGTGTTTTATGACCCCCCTTTTTTCTCAGCCCTTGCTTGATTGGTTACCTCAAAACATTCCAAGGAGTTGAGGTGGATGAGACTTCTTTTCTGGATAGTTTTGTTAAGATTTGTCAAATGTCGGCAAAGTTATAAGCAAACCAAAAAAATCAATTTCCTATGGAAATGTGGTTATAACAATAACTACCCAGTGGCGACTGCACTGCTTGTACGATTGGCCCAGTGGACGGCATTATGGCAAACCACGTCGCCATTATTTAGATCACGTTGTATTCTTAAATAAAGTGACCGAAATTCCCAAAATGAGTCAGCTTTAAATTGAAGATTGGAATCCTTGGAGAAGAATGCTGACCTTCCGAAACCAACAAGGGTGGAGGCTTGCATGAAATATATATGGCGAGAACAAGCAATCTTCCAGTTGTGCAATAGTCAAGAGGCATAACTGCAGGTCATGCAAGGATGCTCTACTGCTACCTTCCTTTTCAGGAGTTGGAAACATATTTCATACTTTGAGGGAAATTCCGCCTACCCCTCCTTGATATAGCCAAAGACAGCTTGCCTATTTCCGGATTAGTGGAGCAAAGGTCCAATCAAATATACTTTCTTCCAGGTAGAAGGTGTCATAACATTTAAAAAAAAATAACTTTACAAACACACATACAAAATACTGGAAAAATCACAATGCACTGCAAGTGTGCAGAAGCGCTTGAACTAAATGTGCTCAAGCCCGTTAGTGTCTAATGTGGGAGAGCTAGTGAGCATGCATTACAATTTTCATCGATTTATGGCCATCTACTTTCGTATAGTAAACCTCAAATCAACAGCCCAAATAAATACAGTAAAATTGATAGATTCTGCACTTTGAATGTTCAAGTCTTTGGCTGTTTTCCGTGAGCTTTCATGCCACACTGAGTTTCAAAAGAAACAACTGTGAAGAAAGCTCCACCAAACGAGCAAGCACAGATACAAATGCCTAAATACAAAGAAATATGTAGATGGCCAAAAAATATCCTTCCTGTGAAATACTGCCTTGTGAGGGTTAATACCGAGTACTGCAAGACGCAAGCAATTAGAAAGCCCAATGCACTGTAGTAGTTATTAAAGACCTAAATGCATATGCCAATCAAGTACTTATTTATACTTGCCTGGAAATGTTTCTAAAAGTAGAATAAACACGAAAAGGAATTAATGCCATCGAAGAGAGACATATCTTGTTGATTATTCACAATCCTGTCCACATTTGATAAACATGAATAATTTGTTTTGTGTGTAAAAAGAGCACTTAACATACTTCAGGTGGCTTAAAAGAGATGTAGATCTACGTGACACAGGCACAAAGGCAATGCCTCTGGACAGGCCCTAAAAGCCATCAGTTCTGTTACTGTCCCTCCCTAAAAAGTGGTAGGTGTTCAATACTGCATAAGAGTGATGATATGAGATGGGAGGTGCAGTCGGCATTCCAGGGTGTGCAATGTGCTCTTTCAGACATTGGTCCAATGCGAGCATTGCCACCTGTGTCCAGCAGAGGGCGAAACAGGCTGCGTGCTTACCCCCCCCCCCCCCCCCCCCGCCCCCCTTCCAGTCTGGAGCTCAAGAGGACCAACTGAACGAATTCTCTGCTGCGTCTGTATCCTCCATTTGTACAGTAGTTTTGCAGACGTGGCAGAAAAACAGAAACAAAAAAAGGACAATTTGACAATCTGCAACGCAGGCATACATCCTGAAAAAAACATAAGTGCCTGGCCAAGTTGCATACATGAGGGGATGACATAGGAAATGGTGCTGCATGCAATGATGTCACAGTGCTATAACAACACTGATCTTAAAGCAAGGCCATGAAGGGTCTGACTACGAAGTGGCCTGGTAAATACAGAAGAAATAGCTGTATCAGCTTTGCTATTACCAGCACAGCCATCTCCATCATATTTAGAATGGAGACTGGCATTTCGAAAAACTGGATTTCGAAAAACTGGCCAAAACATTGGGGCCCATTATGATGTTGGGCGGAAAGCCAGGCTGTCCGCCGACATCAAAGGTTTCCGTCCAACCGCCGTTTTACGATAAGGTGGTTGGAGGGAAACCCGCGAGGGAATTCCGCTCTGCTTCCGACAGGCTCACAGAGTCCGTCTGGCGGCGGGCAGAATATTAATCCCAAATTGATAGTGGAGCCAGCCTTAGTTCCGCCGTCGGGATTACGATGTCGGTTTCCGCCTGCCCTTTCATAGCAGTCCACCTGCAATGAAAAGGCAGGTAGAAAGTGACTTGGTGGGGCCCTTGCAAGGCCCCTCTTCGCCCTGGCCCTCCGCTATCGGACCTGGGGGCACCTATGGTGCTCCTCCAAAAATCAATGCATCGTGTGGCAGGCACCACATGGTGAATTCCACACGGTGCATGGATGTTTTGAAAGTGTATTTTTTCTATTGTGGCTTGTGCTGCAGCACAAGCCTCAATAGGAAACACACTTTACGACCAACGTGAAGGCGGTCGCATTGTAAAGATGACAGCTGGACTGCTGACTCATTTTCGGGCAGTCCTGTTTCTGATCAGGTGTTGGTCAGACAATCGTAATGAGGCCCACAGTTTCCATTGGTCTTTCCCGCATGTCTCCCCTAGAAGCACCATGCTGCTAGAGACACGTCAGATAATGATTTACTACCAGCGGGAGGGCCTTTCATGGTTCTGTCTTCCCATTGGATTGCACTTGGTAATCAGGGTGGTAAGTGGGATGGTGAGCACAGCTCAGGGACTTGGTCATTGCTCATCAAAGATCAAACCCAAACAGTTTTTAGAAATAACAGCAGCACTGCAAATGCCATCAGGAATGCCCTGTGCACCTTTTATATTTGCATGTACAAAATGCAGCAAGGCAGCATTTAGTTATGACAAAGCCTACTGTAGGTACTATGCAATTTCAGCCGCGATGTAAGCAGTAGAATTCCTAGCTTGTCAGTTATTTGAGCTGCTAGCCTCATGTTTCAGGAATGAGGCATGTTTTATTTTCCGTCTGGCTTCACAGTTATTTAGGTATGGTGTTAGCTAAGACCTTCTGATTTTACTAAAATTATATGTATTATGTACTTTATTACAGAGAATTTCAGCCAGATCACTTCATCAATTGGTTTGTTGTGCTATTCACATTCTGCTTTCTCCCACTACAGCATACACATTACGCAATGGGTCTGCAAACTTCAGCGATTATCTAACTTCACTTAGAGTGACTGCATTCTGCTCTATCACAAAGAGCACATCCACCTTTATGTTAGTTCACTTCAGTGCCAGTGTTTTCGTTTTTACTTGATTATTACTTTAGTGTTGCCTTTGTGCTTGATACTGATGAGATAGCAGGATGCTTTCTATCAGCTGCTTTTGATGTGAGCAAACGGCACTTTCCAGCTTTATCAGTTCCTGTATCTTGCTGATGCTGTTGCAAATTTGTTTTGAGGGGTCTTTGTTTATCTGACTGCTGCTATTTCTCAGCATACCAAATTGTGTCAAATGTGAAACCGTTCTTTAGGAAGTTATTCTCTTTCTAGTATGCACACAATATGATGTGTGTTTATATCTACACTCCTGTGTGTCTTGCTGGTATGATTTTTTATTGAGGGCTACAGTAACCAATGCAGTCTGTATGCATTGCTTGCATGGCTTTCTAGTTTGTTTTCAGTGCTCTTGTAGGGCGTACTCATAGAAGCATTTAAATCGTATATTAATAATTGAAGCTGTGCTATTTATTCCAGTTTTGTGCCCTGACTATCTATCTATCTTTACAACCCTATCGATCTGTTGCTCTGTCTACCTATCTACCTGTCTTTCTGTCTATCTACCAGTTGTTTTGTTTGTCTGCCTATCAACCTTTCTCTCTACTTGTCTGTCTATCTAACTGTTAATCTAGCTACCTCTATCTTTACTACCCTATCTATCGATCTGTGTGTCTACTTGTCTATCTGTCTACCAACCATTCTATCTTTCCGTCTGTCTATCTATCGGTCTACATATATACTGGTCTAACTTTTTATCAACCTGTCTTTTTATCTATCTGTCTATCTACCTGTTTGTCTCTCTCTCGTTGCCTGTCTATCTTTGGAAATGTATCAATCTTTGCAACTCTATCAGACTATCTGTTTGTAATCTATCAGTGCAATTTTATCTATGTATCCAATTTGTATCTAATCTATATCAATCTATCTCTTTACAACTCTATCTATCTATCTATCTATCTATCTATCTATCTATCTATCTATCTATCTATCTATCTATCTATCTATCTATCTATCTATCTATCTATCTATCTATATCTATCTATCTATCTATCTATATCTATCTATCTATATCTATCTATCTATATCTATATCTATCTATATCTATATCTATCTATATCTATCTATCTATCTATCTGTATATCTGTCTGTCTGTCTGTCTGTCTGTCTGTCTGTCTGTCTGTCTATCTATCTATCTATCTATCTATCTATCTATCTATCTATCTATCTATCTATCTATATCTATCTGTCTATCCATCTATCTATCTATATAGTTATATTCCCTCTCCAGCTATCAGTCTTGGCAAGATTTTCTATTTAGCTATCTTTTCAAACTGCTTTGTTTGGAATAAAGATTTGCAAGAACATTACAAAAAAAGCATCAGCAAAAGTAAGAGGCTGGTAGCCAATGCCAGACCGATTGTTTTTTTAGGTTAGTTGTTACCCAAATCCTTTTGCGATTACTACATTTATCTATGTAACATAAACGTTGTAGGGATTTGCAGCCAGATATAATCTATTAGTCCGTTGTGGCATTCATATTTTTTTGCCACCAACTTCATTATCATCGTTGGGCAGCCCACTTCGCGGACTTTTTTTTTTCTTCAGAGTTTTACATAGCGCGAACTTGACCCGAATCCGAATCGGGTACCAGAGCACTTTACATAGCACCAGTTACGTTACATGAGGACACAGCTTCACAGTGAGTTACAGAGGACTGCCATTTCACAAGAGGCACATTCACACAATAAGTAGTTCCTTCAGTGCCAGGGACTTCTATGGTAATGTGTGTTTTTTTAGACCTATTGGCCTTGCCAATGCTTATTTCTGTTGTGTCTGCCTTAGCATTTGCCACTATGTCTAGGCACAAAGCTAGAGGACTGGCACCTCACTTTGAAGAAAGCATATGCTAGGTTTTTATGAGGTATTTTTTGCTCAATTGTGTACTAGTGGGTTTTGTGCTCAGTAACTGCAGTTTGGCAGGTTTAAGTATTTAAGATGACATACTCCGTAGGTTTTTGTACACATATGCAAATTGAAAATCAAAATGATAAAGAAAAGTAGATTTACAAAAAGAGTGGGGATCACTGCACCACACACTACTGGGAAATAAATAGCTGTTCCTTTTTTTCCCCATCACTGCCGGAATCGCAGGACTATGGTATGTAATGCTTATCTCAATTCAGAAGATAGTAAAACTACTCATAGAATGGTTTATCTGGTAAGAATTCTTAAATTAAGTTCTACTTCAGACAAATAATGTACTATCGTATAGGTTGCAGCATTAGGTCTAATAGTATGCTTGTAATCCGAGGTAAATCGGTGTATAAAATTTGCAGTTGGTTTGACTGACTGGCCATCAACAGTCCTTCCACTTATACTTGGTAGTAAATGTATGTACTGTGTAGAAAATTATGGGGAACACAAAGTTTCCTAGAACATAGATGAATAATGATCAAGCTTCATTGAGTGTCTCATTGTTCATTTCTATTGCATAAACGAATAAATTGCTTACTTCTTCTAACGTCTTATCTGGTTGGACTCTTATCTAGCAGCATTAGCGGTACCTTTTGAATTATCTCTAGGAGTCAGAATCGTTACATAAATCTTTCTCCAGCAGTACTCCTTCACTCCTGTAGGTGTCGTCATTCGGCTTCGCGTGGCGTAGTCAGCATTGGAAGTGATGTGAGCGGTACCTAAATGGGCGCGCTGACTTCAGTTTCTTTTCATAACTTTCTACGCCAGGAGCAGGGAGCAGCAGAGAACACTAACCACAGATGTGGAAAACTAGGGCACTGAGAGGGGAACAGCCCTGTCCGTAGGAATCTGTTTGAAGAGTGGGGAGGTTGGGTGGGTTGGTAAGGAATTTGTGGCTAGATAGAGGCTCTACCAGATAAGGTATTACCTATCATCTGATAGAGAATTCTATTTGCAGATTCCTTACCTTTTTCATAGATACTCAAACAATACCTTCACAGAGGTTGATCTGTGGACCAATTTCATATAAAAGAAGTCCTTCAGAACTGAACAGGCAAACCGCCTGTTCCAATGGACCTGACTATCCAGGCAGTTGTATTTTGTTAATTTGTGAAAGGAAGCCTACGTTGCTGCCCGGCAGATATCACGGACCAGAACTGCACGAGCTAATGCAATGGTAGCAGCTTTAGCTCTGGTGGAATGATCATGCAAACACTCAGGGGGTTGCTTTTTTGCCAATGCATAGCAGATCTTTATACAGGGCACAATTCATCAGGAGATTGTCTGCTTTTGCTCAGCCCTTCCTTTCTTCGCTTTGACATACCCTACGAAAAGCGGGTCGTCCACCCTAAACTATCATGTATGGCCAAGGTAGAACAACAATGCTCTTTTGGGTCCAGATGGTGGTCCAGATGGTGTAGTCACTCCTATTCCTTGGAGGTATATGGCGGACCCTAAAAAGCAGGGAAAGTGATGGATTGGGCTATGTGGAAAGGAGTGACCACTTTGGAGAGAAAGGAAGATCTCGTATGCAGCACCAGCTTGTCTGGGTAGATGTTCAAGTATGGAGGCTTGAATGGCAAAGCCTAAAGCTTGCTGCCTTCCAGGCAGATGTTATAGTCACCAGAAAGGCCGTCTTGATGGTAATGAACCTGACAAGGCAAGATTGAGGTCCCAGTGAGGCTCAATCTCCATGCAAGAAGGCAGAAATTTGACAGGTTCAGGTGGAGGACCCTCACCTGCTGCTGCGAAAGAAGGTCCTCCTGAAGGGGCAGCCTGATTGGAGGACTGATGGCCATGCTCAACAGCTTGGTATTCCAAACTCTCAGAACCCAGTCTGGAGCCCAAGGATGACTTGGGCCTGGTCGTTCCTGACCTTCTTTGGAATTCTGGGCAGGAGTGGTTTGGGCGGAAAGCCGTACAGGAGGCCTGAACTCCCCTTAAAATGAAAAGCCTCTCCAAGCGAGAGTTGCCCTGGATACTTGTGGTGGCAAAATATCTAACTGGGGTTCTTACCACTGCTGAAAGAGGCATAGCATCACCTCTGAATGGAGATGCCACTTGTAATCCAGTAGACATCTTCGGCTGAGTTTGTTTGTCTGGCGTTCAAAGAGCATGTCAGGGATATTCCCTGACATTCTAGCCATCTTGACAAGGGTCCACAACCCCACCCAGCCCTGATTGTTGCAGCACCACATGGTGGTGGTGGTGTTGTCTGTGAACACCTGCCTTCCCTAGAAAGTACAAAGGGTTTCAATACCAATCGGATCGCCTGGAGCATCAACAGTTTGAGGGGGAGTCCGGGTTCTGCCAGAGATCAGAGGCCTCCGATCTCCACCTCCCCCATTCCAGGAGTGAAGCATCTGGCACCACTGTCAGACCTTGTTGGGGAAGGGAGAGTGGTCTGCCACTGACCCAATCGCAATTTGTTAGCCACACTGCAGGTCCTTTGCAGTTAACTCCGAGATCTGGATCATGTGGACAGATTCCCCTGATACTGCGCTCACTGGAACTTCAAGTCCCAATGCAGAGCCCAAATATGCCAGCAGGCATGTGTCACCAGCAGGATGCAAGAGCCATGTGTCCCAGCAGCCTCAGAGTAAGTCCCACCAAAATCCAGGATAGAGGCTGAAACATCAGTATCATAGCCTGAATATCCTGAACTCACTCTTCTGAAGTATAAGCCCCAAACCGCACTTTGTCCAGAACAACTCCAATTAAAGGGAGTGTCTGAGAGGGAGTCAGGTGTGGCTTTGGCATGCTGATAGGGAGCTCCAGCAAGTACAGGGGGTCTGCCGTAGTCTGGAGGTGGGAATGGACTGCCTGGAGCAAACACAGCTTCATCAGCCAGTCATCAAGATAGGGGAAGACTGGAACCTGTGATCTCCACAGATGATCTGCAACCACTACCATCAATTTGGTGAACACCCACGGGGCGCTGGTAAGGCCAAAGAGTGAGCACAGTGAATTGAAAGTGCTTATGACCTACTTTGAACCACAGGTAAGGCTTGTAGGCAGGTAGGACGGGATGTGAAATTATGTGTCCTGCAAGTCTAACACTAACATCCAGTCTCCCGGGTCCAGGGCAGTGAGCTATGACTTCCTGGAAGAGAATGGATAGGTGGTCCTCTGTCAGCCTGTCATAAGTGGGTGGCATGGAGGGAGGGGTAGTCGTGAAGGGGATAGAGTAGTCCCTTCGGACGATCTGCAAAACCCACCAGTCTGATGCTACAGACCTCAAGTGGGGCAGGTGATGACTGAGCCTGCCTCCCACTGGGTGCCCATGATGGTATGAGGGCAGACTATAAGAGTTTGGAGACTGCGGCTGCCGGGGGGATGGTGGACTAGCCTGACTTCTGGCTGCCTGACCCATGAGGTCTGTGGGTACCACAGCCGTGCAGAGGCTGGGAAGCTTGCACGCCACGGTGACTGGAGAATAGAGACACGGTTGGAAACACCTTCCAGGACCTTAAAAGGAGCAGAAGGCAGTTTGGGTGTGCTAAGGGGCCATTGAAAGGTCCAAGGCCTGGCCGTCATCTTGCTGTCCTTAAAGCACTCCAGGGCTGAATCTGCCTTGTCTCCGAAGAGATGGGAGCCACCAAAGGTAATGTCCATGAGCCATGCTTGAACATCCCCTGAAAAGTCAGTTGTCCTCAAGGCCTCTGTCGATGAAACGGCTCTGCCAGCAATTCGGTGGTGTCCAGGCCACATTAAATGGTGAATGTAGGTGTATCCCTTCAGATGGCAACAGCATGGGAGAGTATGGTCTGGGTCTCCTCCAGAACCATGGCAGCACCTGTGATACCGAGTCCCATAGAGCATGGGAGTAATGGCACAAAAGGCACACACTGTTCACAGACCACAGTGGCAGTCTGGTGAAAGAAAACATCTTCTTCCCCAAGGAGTCCAGCCTCTTGGATTGGGGGAGTAGTAGGGAAGACAGTAGGATTTACTTGGGAAGTCGAGGCTTGGATCACTGAACTTTTGGGGATAGGGTGTTGGGTGACGAAAGTGGCGTTCCCTGAGGTGGCGGGCAATTGACCTGTTCACAAGAGCACCTATTCTAGGCTTGGTCCAAGTCCCAAGCAGGACATCCGTAAGTGTTTCATTAATGGAGAGAACCAGCTCAGGCGGGGTCACTCCCAGCGGAAGCATCTCTGTCAAGGAATTAGACGTGACTGGCACTGAGGGAAGGCTAAGGTCCAGGACCTCAGCTGCCCTTCTCACCACCATTGCAGAAGACACACCCTCCTCCATAACTATAGTAGGGGAAGAGTCTAGAGAAGTCTCTGCCAAATCTTCACACCAGTCCATGCTAATATCAAAAGGAGATACCGTGCACATTCTGTTGGAATGTATAAATATTTTAGATCAACGAAAACTTTGGCTGCGCCCAATCTTTATAAAATATGATATAAGAACTAGGAGTCAAGCACTTGAGCTACTTACAGAACTCCCAAATATTGATATTGCAATTGCACTTGGAAAATTTATAAAGATTGTACAGAGTTTTATAATAAGCCAGAAACAGATTTTAGAGTTTTAAACAGAATCCTGTCTAGAGATAATTGTTTTTTATTAATTTTAATAGGATAAAAAAATCATTTGGAGGAATCATTTATATGTGTATCTAGTTTTAAATGTCATATCTTGAGGAAGATAATCTATATTTTTTATCTAAAAAAAGGAATGAGATATTATCTACAAATTTGTATGAATTGCTGTCGTTGGGAAACATTTTAACTCAATTAAGTCTGATGTATTGGTTTAAAGATTACGATCTAAATAAACTTACCCTTTTGACTTGACTTGACTAATATCAAGGTGCTGTATTCTTCAGGGTACAGCGACCCGTCTCTCTCCTCCCCAAGACCTAGCCCATATGTATAGGTCTCAGGTTCTGGCATGGAAGGCATGGCTCCAGTTGGCGTTGGATGACGCACCTCCAGCTCCATGTCGGAGTCGGGGATCAGAATGGGGACGATGCCATCGGAGGGTGTCGGCAGTGCTGGGAGCATTGGCACCAAGACCGGCATCGGGGAAGGTCAAGGTGGCACAACCAGTGCTGGTCTGGATCCATCTGTGCATCTAAGGGGCCCGACTGGCGTCAAAGCTGATGGCGGCGAACCAGTAGGGGCACTTCCCTACCCAGCGGGACGTAAAGGAACACCAGCGGAGACAGGCTACTCAAATATTAAGCGCATGGCCTCATAAAACTCTCTGAGTTCCTGGAAACCCAGGGAGGCATGGAGCCAGGCCTCAAGTGATGATGCTCTCTCGTCTCATCGGAAGATTTAGACAAATGGGGGGCATAGTCGAATACATTTTCAACTTCTTAATCTTCTTTTTCTTCTGGGACTTACCTAAGTGACCCAACGATTTCGAGTGCAACAAAGATCTCAGGCTCAGCGACCACTCCAGGGACCTTCATCTCGACCAGGAACTAGATCATCAAGGCATCGCATGTCTAGCTGCCAGGAGCTTGAGGGATTTTTCCCTTAGGGTGCATGATGCAGCAGTTGGCGCAGGCCTTTGGGTTGTGGTCGCGATCAAGGCACCAAAGGCATACAAGATGCAAGTCTGTCACCGACATCTGTCAGTGCCAGGCACCGCAGGGCTTGAAGCCAGCCTTCCTATAGGACAAAATTGCCACACCAGGAGATAAATCTAAAAAAAGTGTTGACAAAAAGTTGAAAAAGATTTAGTCAAAGACTAAGGGGCAGCTCTCTCAGAATCTGCGCTCTGGTATGGAAAGAAAAGAACTGATGTCAGCGCATTGGGGTGGCACCTGTGCAGGCACCGCGCATGTCACTTCCCTCGTTTACGATGCCACATGAAGCCGACCAACACCGCCTACCGACACGGAGGGTACTGCTTGTGAAAACCTATCTGATCCATTCTGATGCCTGGAGATAATTCAAAAGGTAAGGAATCTGCAGCAAGAAGTCTTTGTCACATCTTAATGACAATGGCAATGGCAGAGATTGGCATTTTTATGTGATGGAAGTGCAGGTGAATATGATGCAAAAAGTTGTTAATAGAGATGTTATCTTTGATAATTTATTCTAAAGACATTCAATCATATGAGAAGGTGACTTCAATGCAACCTTGTGTGTCGATTACTGATTTCTCTGATTCTACCACTAGTTCTGCCCGAAGAGTAAATCCTGCTGAAACAAAGCCAACAAGTACCCAACCAGAGAAGGAAACTGGAGGTGAATACAATGTTAAGCCGCAAAAATAACTTTACGCACTTGGAGAATAATTTCAGTACCAGATAATACTCCCACTTTAAAACTAAAGGCTTAAAAGTAGAAAAAAAACTGAGAAAACATTAAAGGGAACGAAGAAATGGGCTGAGCTGCAAATTTAAAGGATGAGGCCCCTGCTAGGGGCCTCCAAAGTACCTTTCCGACAACCTTTCCATGTTGGTGGGACCGCCATGAAAAGGCTGTGGAAAATGGACACCGTAATCCTTATGCCGGTGCCTGTGCAGGCACTGCCTTCAGGGTAGGGATTATAGTCAGACCGCCGCCTCAACGGCCTCCTTGAGTCTGTCGGAGGCAGGGGTCTTTCCCTGCCACCCTCTGCACTCTGATGGGCAGTATTGTAATCTGGCGGTTGGATCGCTGCCCTAGATATTGGACAGACCACTACCACCAGCCTGTTGGTGGTGATGTGCCCGACATCATAATGAGGGCCCTTGTTAGGGCAAGTTCCAAATCTTCATTTACGTATTCAAATTAGTTTAATTTTGTCTTTGCACAGAGTATTTATTAATGTTGAAATTCCACCACTATGGTAGAATGTGTCTATCTGCAAAATTAGGGAAACACCCACAAACCTTTACGCTTGTGTGTACACCAATACACCAGGAGGCACTTTAAAACCTGGGAAGCACGTGCAAATCCAACCAAGGACAGGTATAAGTGTATTTAGAGGGTAGGAATGGGGCAAGGGCCCCACATATTTAATGGGGATATGAAGGATCGAATTTCTAACAAGCACTGGCAAAGCCAATAGGTCTCCCCTATGGATGAGCTATTGGCTTTGGCAATGGGGTGGGGGTGATGAACGGGAGGGTGGGTGATTGTTGGAGAGCATGATGTTAAAAAAAGCGCTATGAAGCAAGCAGTGCCAGAAAGAGATGCAGAGTGTGCTATCTGTGATTGCTACAAGAATATAGATGAGACTTGATCAGACTAGATGCAACGGTGAAGGAGGCGGAGTATGGCTTCATTTTGGAAAAACAGTGCTATGTCCTTGCATCAGTGTACAGTCTCGGGCTGGTGATACATTACTAATAAAAAAAACTGCTCTTTCATGTTTTTGTAGATACAGAGATAATAATGGAAAGCCAAGGACAAGACACAATTTGCCAGTGGGAAAATGAATGCAAAGATAGACCACTGGTTGGCTGAAGTCCCAAGACAATCATGTAGGTGAGGTGGGCGCACGTACTAGCCAAAAGCACGTCATCGATGAAATAGACAGCATGGCTTGCCAATGATGTCTGCCACAGAGAATCTAGAAATAGTCATTTCACGCTCCAGGAAACCTGGGTGGCGAGTGGGGGTCTGATGAAACAGCTACGAGCAAAAGCCACATAGAATGTGAAGCATCTGAATAAATATGAACAATTTCTTGATAACTTGATGAAACAATTAAAAAAAATTAAATCCACAAAAGCAAGAATTTAGCATGTGTGTCATGTTCAGACGTGGGTACAGTAATGGATGGCGGAATTTTTGCATCATTTGAAACCCCTATTCAAAGCCCCAAGCTTGGAAACGAGATGCAGACATGCCTGGACTTTTTCCCTGCCCAATTGGGACACAAATAAAACAAAATTAATCTGTGGTTGATCCATGTGCCAAGTAAGTGACGGAAGCCAAGCGCTGCCCAATTAGAAGGCAGCAAAGAAGAGTGGCAATGAGGCTAATGAATGGCAAGAAATCTATGGTTGCACAGATGTACAGGAGTACTCCTGGGATTTCTTGTCACTTCTATGAAAAGAGGAAAATGTAGTAGTCTATGGGAAAACATTTCTGACTTTCAAACAGAGTTTTGTGAATCATGCCACTAAAGCTGAATGTTGAACAGACCATGTATCAAAATGAGGAAGCCTCAGCCACATTCACAAATAAAGGTGATTTCTGTTAAACACCGAGGGACATATTATCAAGAACGGCGTTATAATTATCGCCGCTTTTATCGGCAGGAAACTGCCGCTAAAGAGGCGATAATGGGCTTGATAATATGCCCTTGTGAATTCCCATAGAAGCCCATGTTCTGGTGTTAACCTGGGCTTCTATGGGAATTCACAAGGGCCTATTATCAAGCCCATTATCGCCGCTTTAGCGGCAGTTTCCTCCCGCTAAAGCGGCGATAATGTATCGCCTAGTTTCTTTTTTCCTTAGACATTTTGACTACTACACTACTATGTAACACAGAAAACCTTCATTTCTCAACCAAAAATAATCAGTCACCCATATTACTGCTGACTCTCTGATTTGTATTTTATGCAATGATTAGACATTGCAAACTAAGTGGAACATATCATCTAATTGTAATATTAAACGTATGCTTCTCTACTCCTAAAAATAATATGAGCTTTATGTCAGCCACAGTACACATAATAATATGTTTGACAATAAAGGCTCCAATAAATGGTTCACTGTCACTTTTTTGCATGAAGGAGGCTAGACGGATGCCTGGGGAGGCTGCAATGATATTTTTATGTTAATAATTGATACTATGGATTTCCTAAGAAACATATGCACCAATATCCCCTGTACTATTTCTGAGGACCAAACTAAGGGGCCTATTATGATTGCGGTTTTTCCGCATCCTCCGGGCCGGCGGAAGCCACCGCCGGCCCGGAGGATGCGTAAAAACCGCAGCGGACCCACCAAAGACCCACCGCCACATTAGGATGGCTGGTGGGTCCTGGTTTCCGTCCGCAGCTTTTTCGCCGCGGTAGGCTTACAATCGCGGCGGAAAAGCTCTAATATGGTGGCGGTGTCTCTCAGACACCGTCCGCCATATTAGGAAGGGCTTTAAAAAATGCTTTTCCGCGGCGGGTTTTCCGCCGTGGAAAAGCATGTGTAACTTCACTGCGGGGACCCGTTGCGGGTACCCTAGGTGAAGGGGGGTGGGGGGTGCACCTATGGTACCCCCTGCATTAGTATGCAGAAATCGGCAGGCACCGCATGGTGCCTGCCGCTTTCTGCATACAAATGCAATGTATGCATTTTTACCATTGCGGCGGATCCAGCTTGAAGCCGCACCCGCCGCAATGGTAAAAATAGAGGATGTGACCGCCAGGGTGGCGGTCACATCCTAATTGCACAGGAGGGAACTCCGCAGGCAATGCGGAGGTTCCCTCCTGCTCTATGGTGGCAGACGGACTCAGGTCCGTCCGCCATCATAATCGGCCCCTTAATCCGGAGACGGGGGTACCATATACAAAGAGCTTCAATAAGCAATTGTGATGCAATCATAGTTATACAAAAACGTATTCTAACAACCTCTCTTTCTGTTCAAGAGCAACCTACAGATGAACCACATTATTGCTTCAATTTACACCAATATTCACAGAAGCGTGGTAATTTACATTGTAGCTAAACCCTTTTCTTCTTTTTTTATTCTATATTCAGCTTTAATGATCAAACAACGTATAACATTTATAAGTTTACCCATTTATGCACTGGCACATGATTCTCTTCTACAAGTTGAGCTTAAAATTAATTTAAATATTGAAAATGACTCCTAGTTTTATATATCGTTAAAAGTGGCCAAAAAGCAGCCCTTTTACCGTAACAAGGTTAATGTAAAATAGTATTAAATTTGAGCTATAGCCTTGAAATCCAGTCTAGGAGACACGATAATCTGGCATCACGATAACCTGGCATCACGATAATCTGGCATCTGACTACAATGCCGCATGAAATCCAGCTGGTTGTACTTCCAAGAAGTACTCTTGGACATAGCAACAGCTTTTGATTAAATTAATCAGATTTTTACCCTGTGGCAACTTGAAAGAGGTGGCAAACACTGCTTAGTTACTTTGAACTGATTTAAATCTTTCCTAGTTATAATGGAGTTGACAGGTTCATGATCTGAGGCCCATTTGACCTCCTCTGGTAGCTTTTCCCCTAAAATAGCCAATAATCCCACAACACCCTCAATAGAATAAGTATCAGATATAACTATGACAAATTCCAAATATCGTCTGAATTCACAATATTGCTGCACAGAATAACAAAATCTACACATCCATGATGTGGCACTGTATTTCAACTTTTCTCTTGAGCTTGTTTTCAAGACATCCTTCACCAGTAATATTTTTATTCGTTATGATTGTCTGAGAAAACTTTGAATTAATCTGGAAAAGGCAGTTTGAAATCCATACCTAAAATGTTGCCACATCAGATCATACCTGCCATCACAACACATTTGTAAACTTAATTTTAACATATTTTTGGATGCCCAATATATGCATTATAGATCTAAATGTTTGAATTAATCAGATTAGCATAAAATATACAGTTATAATTACAAAACTACTAAGCAAATACTTGACACTAAAACTAGGACCAACAGGTAAAATGTGCAGTTAAAAACAATGGTAAATATGATTCTTCTTGGTTTACTGTAAACAGAAAAAACGAAACATTTCAGACCTGTCACCTAGCTGCTCTGATTTTGGAATTTAAAGTGTTGAAACATGCTCATCAAATTTATAACATCAGATGGGATATAATGGAACAATAATTATTTTGGTTGTCCAAAGACAGTACATTATTTTGACTAATAAAATTCCTGTTTGTATGTTTCAATTGAGATGTACATTGTCTTCCACATTTCATGTGTTTTTGTACAACTGCTTTGTGCAGCACATATTTTATTAGCATGGTAAACTAATTCTAACTATAATCCACTTTCCACATATATCAATGGGCCAAATACCATCTTAAAAAGTTAACAGTAAAGTAACATAACGTTTAAAGGCATCTTATAAAGTGCAGTGCATGCACATTTGTTACTTACATTAACTTCTGTGATAGCAATATCAACGACGCTACCAACAACAATTAAGGCATCAAAAGTGTTCCATGCATCAGTGAAATAGTGCTGTTAGGATAAGTATTCAGTAGAAATTGAAATGGAAAACAAGAAAACAGAAACAGAGAAATAAGAGAAGGACAGTATAACCACAAAGACATATTTTGGCTTGTTAATAACATAATTCATAATTAGTGAAGTTAAAAAAGTATCTTTAGTGTATTTCTGGTCCGATTTACAATACATTAAGAAGTAACTTGGCGATATACTATAATGAATATATTTTTAGTACATATATATGTTACAATTAATGAATTATCTCCAAAAGGGCAAAAGAAAAGATTATCAGATGATTGCATGTTGCCAATGATAACATGCTCCATTCCTGGCTTTTGTTTTATTAATCATTGTTTTCAGGTGTGTTTGTAAAATTGAATTAATGGAAGTGAACATAGAATGCAACTGCAAAATGCATTAAGTTGTTAAGCTAAGGTTCAGAAAGGAATCAACCTTTCCTTAGTGACATAGAGTCATTGGGTAGCTTTAACTATAGAGCAAGACAATACTCAGTGAACACACTCATGGCTCATTTATTTTAGGGTTAATTTGTTTCCAAATTGAACTTGAGCTTGTCACTCAATTATTTTCTGTTCCTCTAACTGTAAAGAAATAATATATAAGAAAGGAAATGGAAATCTGTGACTTGTCCAGAAAATGACAGCTGTGGAAAAACATAGAGAAGGAAGATACCATGGGAAGGCTCACGTATACTTACATCAGCTTCACTGAGAACGACATCTACAATGCTGCCGATAACGATGAGGGAGTCAAATGTATTCCATGCATCGCTAAAGTATCCCTGAACAGAGCAGGTAGGGTGTAAACATTTAAGGTTATAAAGGAATGCTCAAGTGGATAACACTTGAAAGCTCTTGCTGTACATGCTCTTGATTACTTTGGAGTCATTATGACTGTTAATCCGATGTAAAAAATTCAAACACATCAATCAGTACTAAGTGATGGACAAATAAAGGCGTTTGAATTTTGAAGTAAGAAAATAACATACGCAAATAGTGGGTGGTGGAATTACAAAAAAACAAATGACTGCTTAGAAACAAATCAATTCAGTTCATTATCACTTCTGACCACAGTGCAGCTCTGTGAATCAAATTAACATTACTGGGATAAGGTAGCAAATATCAGGTGATTTTTGTATGTACAAAATCCCACTAATTGGTGAATTTCCATGCATTTTCTTCTAAATATATGTATTTGTCCATGCACCTGATTGTTAAATATTATCATTATTATGTTAATATTTATAAAATGTTATCAATCAAATCCAATCCACACAAGAAAATAGGCCAAGACTTTCTAGCATCAAGCTTTGTTTTAATTAAACAAAATCAGAAAAATGTTGAAGATTGCAAGCTACAAGAAGATTTTTATTTGTTAGGATGATGTGATTGAGGAATGGTAGTGTTTTAATTATCTAGATTTAATAGGATTTCAACAGGGTCAAATAAACTGACTGCAATTTAAATATAGAGTTTCAATTAAAAACAGGAATGCAAATCTTCTAATCCCGTGACCAGTAGTTATAACCAACTCTATGGACTTCATTTATTACACATGTGCTGGGCCAAGTTTCAAATTTTTTGAAAAGGGATTACATATCTTGTCTCTATGGAAACAACCATGTTAAATATGGTATTATCACTCAGAGGGATAGATAACAAGGTTTACAAGAACAAAGAATCACTAGTCAAAGTTTATAGGACTTCATAGGCACAACTAACAATCAGGAGGTCTGTGGCAGGTGGCTTCAATGAGAAGCTGGTAGAACTTAAGGCCAACAAATGAAAGATTTCAGTCATCAAACACTAACCTCACCTAGTTGGCGGAAACAAATTTTGGTATACCATACACTGACCAGTTAGGATACGATGTAAAAACATAATATGCAAGAAAAATGAAAACACAAACTGAAATATGAAAGGTGTTTGAAAAGATAAAAACAAAAAGGCCAAGTCACAGCAAACCAATCATGTCATGCACAGATTAGTATATTGTAGCACTGCAAGTATCCTCGATAAATTCACTTACTAGCCATCTGTCCTTTTTTTTCACGCACAGCTGATGATATTGAATAGCACAGGAAATTATTTTAAAATCATAAGCATGGACTCATTTAATAAATAACAAACATTGTCTAAAACGAAAAAGAGACTTGCCTGTAATTGCAGATCACAAATGTGTTCACTCTCTGCAGATTATCAAAATGAACCTTTTACCGGATAAAATAATTTTACCAGGAGATAATCATCACACAGGTCTAAAATGAAAGCCTTCGGCCATATTCCAGCTTGGCCCTTCGCAAAGGTCACAAAAGGCCAGAAAAATGAAATACCTACAACAGCCATTAGACCATAGCATGTCTAATTTATAATGAGACAGATTGAAGAGCAATACTGGTACTCCAGATAAGATACTTGGTTTGTGGATTTATAACTACAGGCCAAATTTCACTCTTCCTTCTCTGCCATGATCGATAGGTAGGTTTCCCATATTTAAATACACAATTCAAAGCCTAAGAAAAGAGCTGAGATGGATTAATTAATATTCTACAAGACAGCAGTGATACAAGTTGCATATGTCTGGGTGTCAGCCTTAAAAAAGCGAGGATTAGTGAAGACATTCCTCAATGTCCAGATGTCACAGACATCCACTAACAGAAATTTCTGATAGCATTAAATTAGTTGTAGATTTTGTGTAAACATAAAAGGCCCTCAACATTTATAAACAGGATACTCAAAGCACTCTTTGCAGAACACAACACAAAATGCTATTTATCTTGAAGTGGGCTCACTGTGCCACTGGATTCAAGCTATCCTGGCTGATGAGGGGTGAATACCCGAAATCGGTCGAAGGATGCTTGTTTCCCGTCCAGGGAAGACCTGCTTGGCAGTTCGGGCTGGAATATTCCCATGAGGCACAGGGTCAAGACTGATTTGCATATGGCCAGGTCTAAACTTGGCTGACATGGTGAGCAAAAGAATGATGGTTTTAAACCAGATCTCTTGCCTTGGGGTGAATGTTTTGATTTGTTCTGCATTCTGTCCATCAATTGTGTGTCTTTTGCTTTCTCGCCCTAAGTGTGCTGGGTATGCCCAGACATGGGCACCGGGCTCACTGTGCCACTGGATTCAAGCGATCCTGGCTGATGAGGGGTGAAAACCCAAAACCGGTCCTAGGATGCTTGTTTCGGGTCCAGGGAAGACCTGGCTTGGCAGTTCGGGCTGAACTGTTCCGATGAGGCACAGGGACAAGACTGATTTGCATATGGCCAGATCTACACTGGGGTTTCATGGTGAGCAGAAGAATGATGGATTTAACCCAGATCTATTGACTGGGGGTGAATTTTTGATTTGTTCTGCATTCCGTCCATCAATTGTGTGTCTTTTGCTATCAGGGAGCAGCACCCTGGACCCTTCGAGCATCAGACAGTTCTCTGTTGTTCAGCCTATTTGGGCTCAGTTAATAGCGGTCTGTTGTGTCGCCCCGATCTTCCCTCAGTATATTGATACAGGTAGCTATATCCTAATCGCAGCAAAAAAGGGAGAGGTGGGGTGTTTGATGCCCGTACTGGTATGCACTACTGCTTTTATCCGGGGGCAAGCTTGCACTCAGATAGCAGACGTGTTGAGCATCTTACACCTTCCTTCATGGTGTATGCGTAGCAAGAAGAAATAAAGGATCGCCAGATCTCAGTTCAAGGCCAGCTCCCAGGTCTTCTTCTTACTGTAGGGTCAGAACATTCTGGGCTCACCTACCCCAATGGCAGCCCACAGGTCTTGCGGTGTGCTTGTTCTTTAGCTTCAGATGGGTGATAGTAAAGGAATCAGGCACAGGGCATCAGCTCGAGGAAATGCAGGATCAGCTCAGGCCACGCCCCCCAGTATATCTCCAAGGCTGGCCGCCACCCCCGCAGCACAAACAGGCAGCGCAGCACCAGAAGCGCCCGTTCTCACCTCGGAGACAGGATTGACCTGCCCGGCTCACCCATGCACTCCTCACCACTGCACCAGTCCGTATTCCCTCTGTTCAGCTGCAGCAGCTCTCCCAGCTGTCACAGGTGAGGTTTGATGTAGCTCCACACCTTCTTTCACTATTATTAATATTATTAGCTTTTATAAAGCGCATAGCTACCCGAAGGCGTCCCAGTGCTCGCGTTTATACAGGAGTTTACAACAGGCTATGCAACTGGTTGTTGAAAGAGCCAGATCTTAAGAAGTTTCCAGAAGGGAAGTAGATGGGATTCAGCTCGAAGGAAGGTGGGACATTGCATTCCACAGACTAGCCACTTTGTAGACAAATTCAACAGGGATGGGGATCAAGTTCAGACTCAAACCCGCAGCACGGACGGAGCAGTGCCTCATATTTCAGGCCCGCCCGGGCCGTCCGGATTCTCATGGAGGCAGGCGCTCGCCCAGCATGCACCAGCCCAGCAAACCAGCTGCCCGGGCTTAGATGTCCGCCCCTCACCTCAGGGCTCCAAGTGCTCTCCTGCCTAACAGGCGGCGGAGGATGTCGTGGTACGAAGTAGTGGCAATATGGTGCCTCTCAGAGGCAAGGCGCTCGCACTTTGCAACCACCGCAATTCAGTGCAGGCACGCTCCACCAGGGCAGAGTGAGTGCACCATTCATTTACTCACTCAGGCACCCTAAAAGGTTCAGTGTTGAGGGTCAATGGGCTGAGGATGCTGAAGGATAGTGTGTTCAGCCGATGGAGTCTCTCTAGTGAGCGGCCATTTTGCTGAGCGGCCAAGCTCTGCATTTTTTTCTTGTTTTCTGTATCCGTATACCTGCATTGTATTGCAACATTCATATACTTCTTTTTACCATATGTGGGGGGCTAAACTGCTTGTCCTTATGTGCTTCCCAAAAGGCCCAAATAACCGTCCCCCATTCCACCATTCCTAGTTTAGTCTGTTTCATTTGGTGCATTTGCTAGTACACCAAACACACATTTTAATTATGAAACATTAAGTAAGCCCAAAAATAACATGGTTTCTTTACAAAAGTAACATTTTCCTCACTCCAAAAAATGCATGTGTCACATGCTGACCCTGGCTACTTTTTTCGATTGGTTTAGCATAACTAAACAGCTGCCTGTAAATCTAGTCCGACTGGTCGTACCGTGGTTGTTGTTTTCTTTCTTCTTTCTTTAAATAAAAGGAAGAATTAGGTGACTCCGCAACATGTTTTAGTCTAGTACGTTGATTTTCCATCACGTTTAAGGATTTTTTACTCTGGCGAACTATTTACCAAGAGTTATGATTTACGGTTGCACGTTCTATTTAGGCAACCTGATTCGGGGCCACCTGAAATTCGAAATTGATGTCCATGTGAGATCGTTGAAATACGCACGTTGAAAGAAACCTCCACAGCTGGTAAGTCGTGTGAGAAAGAGTGTCTGCAGGTGGCCTTTTGGTGTAGTTGTATTTCATTATATCTTTCGAACTTTGTGGAAACGTCTCCATTTTTGCCTAATTTCCAACCAGGTTTCAACTGGATTAGTACATTTTCCTTGCCATCTCTATTTGGCCTGTGATATCGATAGTCGACAACCCAGCGGCGATATCCTGACCTAGGAACTTTTTGGCAGAGGTAAAGTGACTACATTGAGAGATTGAGTTAATTCCTCCTTTTTACTAAAATGTTGCCCTTGGACCATTGGAATATGTACGATTGGTATGGTGTTAGTAGGAATTGTGATGCATGAGGTGTATGAGATTTCCTGTGTCAAGGGATTCCCATTAGTGCATTGATTGCACGTTTTTCATTTCTATTATTCTAGTATCCTGTTCTACAACTTAGGAGCTCACCAGTTGCGGGGCAATATCTCAGAACAAATTGTTATATATTAGAGTTCATATAATGTGGAACTATAGATGCATATTTAATTGAATGAAATGTATGTAAATGTCACCTGAATCTGTGGACCTTACGAAGATTATGAGGCCCCATATCGAATTCTATATATATATGGAGCATAAAACTTTGGATAATTATTGAAGAGTTCATTAGGTTGCTGATTCTAAAGTTAAAAAAACCTTTTTTTTGTTTGTGACAGATTGGCCACGGGTCATTTCTAAATGTGTTGTGCCCCCCCCACTCCCTTGGCATGAGAGCCCTGCTGACGAAGGTGCGCCCGTAGACCTGGGCCTTGCACCGAAACGCGGGTTGGCATTACGTGTTTCCTGGATCCTGCTTTATCTACCTGGACTATCTGGCAGTGTGCTACGAAGTATCCGCAGGATCCTATTTTTTTTGTCATTCTGGGCATTATGTTGAGGAATGTGTAGACAGTGTGTGGTACATTAGTGAATGTTTGTCACGCTGTCTTGCCCGCCCTGCCGGATCCATTACCTCTACTGCGCCCCGTGGAGAACTCTGAAACAATCTTCCCCGGGCTGTCGAGACCCATTACCGCCAGCCTCCCGCCGCCCTGCTGTTTTCTGCCATCTGACAGCAGGGCCGCCGAGTGGAGTGAGGCGAGGGGCTGCCTACAACTCCCGGCAGCCCTCGAGGTCTCCAGCCCCACCGTCATAACTCCGCGCCAGGAGGCGCATAAAGGTCCTCACTGCTCCCCCTCGCGGGACGCCGGGCGAAGCCCGGGCCAAGGGCGGGCCCGTTGTTGCCCGTTAGTGTCCGGGAGGGACCGGACCGGGCCACCCCCCTTGATTTTAACTATCCATTTTGACACGTTTATGTACTTTGCTGTTGCTTTTAACCACCATGCCTGGAAGAACCAGAAGTAAAACAAAAACAAAAACTGCACTAGCTGTAGCCCAGATCACAGGCCCTATAGATCAATTTATCTCACTGACTAATGAGGCCATCGAGCATAGTATTTCCCTTCTGGAACGTAGAGTATCTTTGGACCTCATCAATGCGAAACGCTCCTCTCTGGGCCTTCTGGCTACTGCGGCCTCTCCCACCCAACAAGCTCCTATCGCAGCAATTCTTCCACCATCCGTCGCGGTAGTTGATATTCACACAGTACCATGTTTAGTGGATTTATCTGTAACCCAACTAGAGTCTGACTCCCTTTTGACAGACGATCTAGAGATTACCCCGGATCTAGAGGCCTGTCAAACACAGACCACACTGGAACCAACTCCAGATAAACAAACTCGGGGACTGAGGGAAGGAGCTATTCCCAAACGAGGAAGCTGCAAGCCATGCGGTAATGTAGTGGCGCTCGACACCCCTTTGGAATCTGGGAGGGATTGGTCCCTACAGCCCATAGAACCTAGCACAAATGCACTAACTCCAAATAACTCTATACCTCCTACCACCATTGTAGAGGAGACAGATAACACATGCAGAGTTTGTAAATCCACTTTGCAAATGCTAACCATAATCAAAGACCTCTTTTCCCAACACTTAAAACCAATACAAATTAGTGTAAGGAACATAGAAGCCCAATTAGCAATCCTTTCACGCACACACCCTACCGTGCCGGCCTCACATCCACCTAACCAAGGGAAGGGAAACCCCATCCATCCCGTTAAAGTTCCTCAACCCCTACAACCTGGTGCTGGAATCAAACAGTCTTCCTTGTTTACTCCACCCATATTGAAAACGAAGGATACTGTTTCATCAGCAAAACAACAACACCCAGTGCCCAACATACAAAAGGCTAAAACATCTACTGATTCGCCCCCGACTGTATCAGGATTAGTACCTGCAAAAATCGCAAAAGTTGCAAATACTGCAAAAACCACAGTAGATATAAACATAAATCAAGTCGCGAAAAATACATCGACGGTCTCACCTTCTAGAACAACGACTGCACAATTCTCAACGGCAGTCAAAAAAGCACCAAGACCCAGACGACCAGTGCACCTCCCCCCGGAGGCAACCCCTTACACGGTCATCCTAACAGGCGTTCCCGAACTAACCGAAGGTATGGATGAAACTGCCCGGTCACTCAAGAATAAGGTCCTGCAGTGGCTAAGTCTATATAGACCACTAAAGCCCTACCATTCTGGTGGGATTTCCACTGTCCACAGAGTAACCTGGATAGGGAATGAGCATAAGTCGATCCACGGTGATTGTATCATAGTAAACTGTAGGGATCCAACCACTGTGGACTATATCTGCTCATGGCCCTCTCTGGAGAAAAAGGGCGTAATTGACGCCCAACATCTTTCTTTCTTTTATGCCCCACGGAACACACATCAATACCCTCCCATTCTAAACTGGCAGCATCCCCAGGAAGGACATTGGAATCAGGTGGGATATAGCCACAATTATGGCAACAGAAATAGGAACATAGACTGGCATAACCACCCCTGGCAACAAGGCAGATCCCACTAATCAATGCAGGGTTGGTAGGGTCTTTCAACCAAAAACAGGTATGACTGCCTGGAAATGGTAGATTGACCGTTAAGGGCTATAAGATCCAAGATCCAGGCCTTAAAAACTACGGTCGCCCCACTAACGCCCGGCCCACAATCATACCTGCCTAATCCTCAGGCCCAACCAGAACCAATCCTGCCTATCACCATCAGTTCCCAGCATGAGACTACCGCAGAATCTTGCACCGTTGTTCTGAATGAAACGACGGCCAATTTCCTAGAAATCCTAATGGGCGCAAGCAACACTAATTTAAAACATCCCCATGATCAGAGTATCATAACTGAAGCCACCACGACCTTATCAGAGCGCTTACCATCTCAACCTCCCGTTTACCAGTCACCACCTGATTCAAACAACTTGAGTTTATCAATAATGTACTGGAACGTTGCAGGCCTGCGCTCCAAGCTGACATCGCAGGCGTGGCTTGAAACAGTAAGGGAACATCAGATACTTTGCCTCCAGGAAACATGGTCCATCACCCCAAACCACCTTGTGGGTTATAGAACTTTCTTTATGCCAGCAATCCAGGGAGCCATGGGTAGACCAAAGGGGGGTCTAGCCATTTACGTTGCTAATACTGTCCCCTCATTATCCATTCGGAAGTTAAAAGATCATCCAACTTTCCAAATTCTGCAAATAAAATTCACCAAAGATTCCACTTACACTTTGATTAATTACTATAACAACTCAACCACAATGGATTGTTTAACAACACTAACTGAAATCACTACCTTCCTAACATCCTTGCAAAATGACTCCCATTCGAACTTGGCATACACAATCTGGGGTGGTGATTTCAATCTCTCACTATGTCCTAACTACAAAAATGGAAACTGTGGCCTCCAAGATGAACACGGCAGTCCTCTGTCCCATTTCGCCCACTCTATCTGTGGCAACAAGTTAAATGAGTCCTTATTTTCCCTAGAACTGGACTTCGTAACTAGTGGAACCACAAAAAGATTTCTCTCCAACTTTCCATGGCAGAGGCTATTCAACCACGATAGACTTCATCCTGTCTTCCCAGAACCTCAAGGGCCAAGTGACTAACTTCGCCACTGGGACTGATCCCAGCAGCGATCATTTTCCGATTAGTGTAAGAGTTAAGCCAAAAATGGTTAAATCACTCTCCTTTACCTCGAGCCATCTAAAACAAAATACACTAACAATGAATAAATTAAATGGCTACACAGTCAAATGGGCCAAGGTAGACCTAGAGGAAGTAACAGAGAGGGTCCTCGGAAAAACTAAACCATGGCTACTTGACTGTCTATCATCAGACTCCACTCCCAAGACAATTGTGAGTAGTTTCCAGAACATCTTGAAGACAATTGAAAAGGAACTTTCTGGCAAATCCAGGAATAATAACCCCACCTCTCCGAGGTGGTTCGATACAGCTTGCCGTAAGGCCCTCTCGTCCTTAAAGGAAGCCCTTCATAGACCTGCGAGAGACCCAGTGGAAATTTCAAACTTAAGGAAACTTTATAACATAGCTAGACGGGAACGAAGACTAGAAATTAAGAAAAATCTCTGGGCTCAACTTCATGATAGCTGCCAGCGTAGGGACAGTGCTCTATTTTGGCAAGTCATAAGATCCCCCTTTTTGGCCGACGCTACCAAGGGGAACCACCTAGATGTCGCAGTCACGGCAGATGATTGAGTCATGCATTTTTCTAAAATCTTTGGTCATTCTCAACTGGACAAAGGAGGAATAGAACATAGTGGTGCCTACAATTTGGAAAATAACATCTACCCGATAAACATCTACTTCAATTGTACGGAAGTCATTAAAGCACTTAAGGAGTCAAAGCCAGGTAAAGCTCCTGGGCCAGATGGAGTCCCACTGGACATTTTCCTTCATAACATCGAACTATGGTCACCAATAATCACTAAGGTTCTGGCAGCAGTAACATCTGCTGGATTGCTACAGTCATGGTCAACGTCAATCCTCCTTCCAATCTTCAAAAAGGGTGACCGGAATGACCCGGCCTGCTACAGGCCAATTTCCCTTCTGGACTCCATGGGTAAAATTGCAGGTCGAGTGCTCTTGGACCGTTTACAACTCTGGGCCCGGGAAAAAAACATCATGACCGACCTGCAATACGGCTTCCAAAAGGGTCTTGGGACTGATGAGCAGGCCCTGAATCTTGCCCTTTTGACTGGAAAGTACGTAGGTGCAAAAGGGGGAAACATCTTTCTTGTCTATGTCGATCTGAGCGGGGCATTTGACTGTGTTCAGCACGCGAAACTTTGGTCAATACTTAGTGATCTCGGAGTGGATCCACCTCTCATAGTTTTCCTACGGGAACTCTACTCAGACACCACAGGCTGCGTCAGATTTGGTATCAACGGTGAGCTATCCCGCTCCTTCTCAATAGCGAAGGGAGTAAGACAGGGTTGTGTACTGGCTCCCTTCCTGTTCAACCTCTATACAAATGGATTAGAGCAGGCCATGTTGGAAGGGAGCCAGGATCTACCTCAGATAAATCATCGTCCAATACCGACACTGCTATACGCAGATGATTCTGTCATTCTAGCCCGATCGCTGAATCAACTACAAAAACAACTCAACAAATACTGTAGTTTCATGAGTTCACTTGGCCTGAAAATCAACATAAAAAAGACATTTACCATGCATATTGGGCCCAAGGTCAAGCATCCCAAACCGATATTGGTGAACAATGTAAGACTGGAGAAAACCTCCGTCTATCCATATCTGGGCATTCTTGTGGATGATTCCCTGGATTGGCGAAAGGCAACGGCCAATAGGAATCTTCTCTTTCAGCGAGCAACATCGGCCCTGGTCTCTTTTTCGAGAAAGCTAGGCAAACCAGCTCCATCTGAACTCCTGAAAATTTATTACGCTAAGTGCCATAGTGTGGCTACCTATGGTGCAGGCGTATGGGGGTATGGCCATGTAGACCCCATACAGATAACAGAGAACGCCTTCGCTAAATACCTGCTGGCCCTTCCCCAAAGTGCCCCGAACTATGCCTCACATAAAGAACTTGGCATGGATTATATTATAGATACAATCCGTTCCCAACCAATTTTATTGTGGCAACGCATATGGTCTAAACCTGAGTGTCATCTGACACGATCTTTGATCGCAGACTGTATAGCCCTAACCAACTGGCACAAGATTCCCTGGTTGGTTTACGTGCGGAACTTTTTCAATTACCTTGGTCGTAGGTCTTATTTTGACGAACCACCCAGTGTCGAAGACATCTCCAGTAAAGAGCTAAAGAAGATGTGCATGGTCCATCTGAGAGAATTGCGCAATCAGTCGGAGATTGCAAAAACTACGAACACTCAAATCTGCGCAATTCAAATTACCAAAGGCATCCAACCTTACCTGACTTACTATCTGTCTAACTATGAGAAATACCTCCTGACTAGATTCCGTTTTAACACCTTTTTCCGTTTAGTTTCCTTCCCCGAAGTTCAAAACTGGTCTCGCATGCTCATGAATTGTCCATGTGATGGAGTATCGTTACAATCTACAATCCATATTACTTTTTTTTGTAAATATTATAAATCATTACGAAAAACCTGGATTCTCCCACTTCTTCAATCCTCAGGCCATAGATTATGTCATCCTGCCTTTTTTTTCCTGCAGCTTCTGGACTCACCATGTGTCGCGAAGAACATAGCCACTTTTTTAAAAGCCAGTATTAAAATACGGCAAAGTTTGTGATGAATACAACATTTTTTTGTTTTAAAACTGTTGTATCTTTCCTTTACAATTCTTTTATATTTTAATATTTTTAATTTCTTTCTTCTAAAACTTCCTCCACTTTATAGTAGAAATAATTATTATCTACTTAGTACATTGACATTGAAATTGTTTACGTTTATTGTATTTAATGTGTACTTTTTATGATTACAAACAAGTGGTAATCGAATAAAAGTTTATGAAAGAAAGAAAGAAAGAATGTTTGTGTGTGATTGAAAGAAAAGAATATGTGTGTATGCTGAGAGGCGATGTGGGGTGTGCGCATTGTGTATGTATTTATTGATGTATATTTTATGAATTGATCAATTAGTGTATTATGTTACGAAATATCATGGATAAAATGTGCGCAAACAAAATATGACAAAAAGAAAATAAAGATTTTGTACTTTCATATTTGAAATGTATAATACCGTGTGACCTTTCTGCTGTCCCTTGGTGAGTTCCTTGTTGTGTATTAGAAGTATTGGACTCTTTATGGGCCATTGCCTGATCCGCCTGGGTGGACCTTTTCTCTCACAGTACCTTTAAAACACTGCCAGATTTAGAGTTTGGCCGTCAGGAGTCAGGACACTCTGTCATAAATGCATTGAATGATGCTATCAATCGTCGTCTGAAAGCTTCCTCTAACGGCCCACAAGAATATCAGCTGTTGGAAGAAGGGCATTACAATGCCCGTCCTATTTAATGTCCATTGGTTTTGGTCTGTCACTGCCAGATATAAACCTGAAAGTGTGGGACAAAAAAATTGAAATAATGACTCCTCCCACTAACTACCAAGGATAAAACTTAAAGGGTGTCAAGGGTCATTAGTTTTCATGTGTTTCATAAGCAAACTCCCACTTGGGGAGTTTGTTTCTGGAAAACCAAAAGAGTTTAAAAGTTTGGTGGACTGCCGTCTAAACTGATGGTGGCCTTCCACAAAACATTTTGTACCTTGAAGGGAACCAGTGAATGATGGTTCCTTGCAATGTAGAGAGAGGGTCTCTGGGTCAGAAGTCAGGTCCAAAATTGACAAGCCACTACTCTCTCCTTCAAATTCTAAATCAGGGCCTGATCTAGTACTAAAGCTATGACACTAGAACCTATACACAGATCTATTTTTTTGTAAGTATGTTTACGTATCATAGGATTACCTCTCACTAATATGGATGAGTCACTTATGAACATATTTGAGATTAGAGGAAAAAGTACTAAAATATTCTACTTCTTTGTACCCCAAAATATGTCTTCTTGCGCCTTAATAATGTTGCCCGGTCATTTAATTCCTTAGGAGGGAGTTCATGGATATGAACCAGGATCTTTGACATGCAGGTAAAAATATTCCTTGGTGGAGGGATGTAGTCTTCTTTAATAGCTCAGTCTTGAGATTCCTTCCAATTAATAAGCGGTTTGGGAGAGTTGTGATGTTGAGGAGAATGTTGTTCCAGGTCGTCATGCCTTCCCCTTTTTTACAGTTCTTCCAGTCTAGCATTGCAGACTATTACCGCATGGTGATGTATGCCTGGTTTAGTCATTTTTCCAGAAAGGCATGCAGGGGTTACTATTATCCTTGTATTTGATGCAGCTGGTCTTGAAGAGAGAGAGAGAGGTTGAGTATGATATTCTCAGCACCCATTAGGTTGATCTGGGAATCATCCTAATTCAAAAGAACATTACAGACCTTGCAAGGATCCTGCCATGTATTTAGAATAATTATATTCAGTATTCAGCATCCCTTGGGTTAGTCAAATAAGTGAACTGTCTGTGTGAGCTTGTCACTGACCTTGCATAAACCATACAATTGTGCATGTCCTTTGTTCACATAGGTGTGAACAATCACAAACAACTGATCTCCAATCTGACATTTCAGCAACTGAGTACCACTGTCATGTAGTTTATTGTTTCACTCTTGACCAGATGACCAGAAGCTCACTAGTTCTCTCTTGGAGGTGGCCTGGATGTCTAGCCTTTTTCAATGTAATACCTGTCCTCCATATCCCACCTCGCAGATCCCTCTCGAAAAAGCTCATGGCTAAGCAAGGGGATGAGACACAAAATATGTCCACTTCCCTGGAAACAAGCAAAATGGTTCAAAGTAAAAGTGAGGTACAACCTTGCTGGGACAAGCCGTGAAGGTATGTGTGAGAAATTCTCTTTGTACCAAGGCTAAGACTGCCAGGGAAGTGAGATTGGCATCATCAAAGCGGTGCAAGAGGGACAGCGGTTAAATGGAATGACTGGTGCAAAAATCCTACAGCACTTCATATTCATCAGTTGACACAGGCCCCAGATATTCAAAAAAGTATATGTAGCTTTGGGAGGCGTTAGTCTGCTGGAGGATCTGGCACCCATGCATGCCAGCTTTATTGGTACAGAATGCATGAGCATGCCAGGGGCTTAAGATAGGAAAGGTAAAATATGCAGCAATCGAAACATCAGCAATTGGCTGCTGTAGATCCCAAAGAGAAAGTAAGCGGAATGTGAGGCAGGCATCAGTGGACCAGGATCTACAGGCACAGAAAGGGTCTGATTTAAAGTTTAGTGGACAGAATACTCCATAGCAACAGTGACAAAATACACTATATTCGGCCTCCCTGCCCAATTTTAAGAAAACCCCTCTTCTATGTAAGTATGTTGGAAGTTATCAGTAGAGATGTTCAAGTCTGCCATAGTCTCCACTTTGTTAGGGATAGTGTTAAGGCTTCATTCGTCTAAAAAATAAACCAAACTATTGTCTGTGTTCTTCCGAAATGGATCTGACATGCAGGAGTCTGTGAAGTGCTATCGAGGAGTTAGTTTGAAAAGATAAGCAAAACTGGTCCTCAGTCATTGACTTTATTGTTTTCTTCAAAGTAGTGAATTCAGCTAGGATTTCCCTTGATCTTTTTGAGTTTTACATGAATCTCTGGTAATGTAGGGAAACTCTATCAAGATGTACCATAGGGTGTTTGTCACCAAGGAGAGATAAATAAAGACTCAAAATAAAAGACTCAATACCAGCACTTTTAAAATCATGCAGCCCCCAGTGACAATTTTCAAAGTCCACATAATTAGCAAATGCCTGTTCCGCCTTTTTCTCAAAGTGCTGTAAATGCGTTAAATTGTCCCTGGTACTACACCCCAGTCAATTTGTGCCATATTCTCATGCTGACACCAAATGTTTTTGGTGTTGAGGTGTATGCATTAGTGAAAGCCAAGTTATCTGCATTTTAAAAGGACGTCCTTCACTGTATTCATTCAAGGCGTGAGTCATAGACATAATGTTGGTACACAATCACAAAAAATGACCTTAGTTCAGACTATGTATGGTGCGGCTTGGAAACTATTAGAAGAGTTATTTGTGGGAGGGGTGCTCTCCCACTTTTTATGGTGGATCTGGGCAAATTATGAATATTACTTTGATTAGTGAGGTGCCCTGACTAAAGCCCCCTCATTGATAAAACTCAATAGAAATTACCAAAATACAAAATGTCAGTGCCCCTCAGCAATGGAGAGGCTGTCAAAAAGGTTCCTCATTTAATAGAGAGAGGGGACGTCCTGACATGTCAAGGTGATGCAGTGAGATACAAAGGCAAATTCTGGGTGTCTGGACCTTCTTTAATTTGCTAGTGCAGTGCAGAACTAGTCTATTTAGTGTCAATCACTCCCTCATTGCTGTGAGTCCATGTACATTGAGATAAGACAAAACCTTGATACTGAACAGTGGAATTCCAGGCTGTGATTTATTGGCCATACAAATCCACGGGACCTGTAGACCCCCAGTAGGCTGGAAGGTCCTGCAATACTTGTGATGCCTGGAGAGTCTCAGAAAAACAAGTGTTAAAATAAGCCTGTCGAGAGTGGAAAACTATTTTCCTAAAGCCATGTACTAGATTTGTTGCTGTGGAGAAACAAAGATCCTAGGCGGTGTACTAGATTCCAAAGCATTGGAATGTTCCTTGAGTTTCTCTTCATTGCTATCCACAAAACCTATGGTGTGCTTGATATAAGATATCCAAAAACCTGTTGAATAATAAAACACCTGATCCCAATTTTACAAACCTTTTGGGGAGGGAGGCGCCAAACTTTTTAAGGAGAAATCAACCATGTTGCTTGAAGTATGTGAGCAAGAAAATGTAAAAACAAATGTCATGGTCCCAGTCAAGTCATGATCCATACTCTGCAATAAACCCAGCACAGCCTCTTCCAGTAAAATGCTTTGATTCACAAAGACACCTGTACCATTTTGGCCTGGGTGCTTAATTTCCCTGAAGGCCAAGTTTTCCATCCATAGAACAATGCATGACAAAAATCTGTGAAGCACAGTTATTAAAAATTGAAAGCTGTCTGGGCTGCTGACTGACAGATACCTCAGCCTCCCAATCAATTTGTGGTTTTAGCATGTTAATGTATTTAAGTTTACACTTTTCCGTCTATACATCTGGACCTTTATTAAATCAGAAAACTGAGATATATAAATGGTATTTAAGAGTCATTAATATGGTCCACATATGCAATTGCATTCCAGAAGAAAATCCTACTAAATCTTGAGTACCTAATTATGGTGACAACTATATTATACCACAGATTCTACATCTTAGAAACACCCTCTGGCGCCTGACTGGATTCAGAAACATTTTGTAAACAGCATTGCCAGTTTGAGCATCTGGGATTCAGGCGCGACTCTACCTGTGCGGGATGTGATGACTGGTGCACTGATGTCGGTCTAGATACTTTTTCCATTCCCCATTGTGATCAATGCAGAGGAGCCAAGAAAGCGTCATCAACAACAACAAATACAGTATGTGAAATGTTTGCATACATTGGGATCTTATTAATCACTCCTCTAATTCATCAGGATAGGTAGGAGAGAGGAAAGAATCTGCAGGAAGGTACAGTATCCTCCAGAGATATCATAACTATACCTAAGTAGTTTATCTTTAGATGGATACCTTTTCCAGCAGATTCTTCACCTTATGACTGAGTCCAAAAGCAATACCCTTCAGGAGATGGGACAAACTTGTGCCAATCAACCAAGGAAGTCGTTCAATAGAGCCCTGGCAATAATAATATCATGGGCTCCAATTAAAGCAAGGAAAATGGTCTCCACAACCTTCCGTTAGGTAGTAAAATGTAACCATATTTGGGGTAAAACTGTCCCCTCGCATTTCTGGACCATGTAACACTGCACTTGCTGCCATGTAGAAAGTCATACGCCTGTCTGACAAAGTATTTGCCACTGCAGGCCTGAGCTGTGAGGCAGAAATGTTTAGCAAAAGTATGTGAGGATGACCATGTGGCCATTCAGAAGAGGTCAGCTACTGAAACGCTTCTGATGAGAGCTGTGGAAGCAGTTGTGCACCTTGTAGAATGGGCCAAATGCCGTCCAGAGGTTCTTGTTTGGCTAAGGCATTGCAGATCTTGGTGCAAAGGGTAAATCAACATGAGACAATGAGCTTGATTACCACCTTGCCCTCTGGGCTCTGACAAAGAATATACAGAGCTCATTATCTACTATGTTTTGTCATTTACAAGCTTGGGGCCTAGTCTATGTAGTCACTCCTCCTGTTTGGTGAGGTCAGGAGGATGAGAAAGTAATGCACTGGCCCATATGAAAGGCAGATACCCCTTCAGAAAAAATGACAGGCAGCTGCAAATAACTAGTTAACCCAGGCAGCATACAGTGATGCATGGCCAGGCCGAGTGGACCAGAGGTTCATCAACCCCAATGGCTGAGGTTATTTCCACTAAACACAGTTTCATATATCAGAAGTAAAACCGGGCAACTGTGCATCAGCCCAAATGAGGTTGCCATGAGGAACTTTAACACAAGATTTAAATCCTACTGAGAAACAATAAACCAAGTCGCAGAACACAAGTTGAGTAAACCCTTCAGAAAACACACCACTGGGGGCTAATGTAAGAAAGAAGGCTGGTACATGAGACACATGAAGGAAGTAAGGACAGGCAAATATCCTGTCATTTCAAAATGAAGGTCACACTCATGATCCTCTAAAGAGGGAAGTCTCAGTGCACCCATTAGTATGATAAGGGTGACTGACATGTGTGGCATTCCCAAGAAACATCTCCACTGATAGGCCTATCTTCAGAGTCAACTCTCCTCCAAGGAAAGGGTCAATGACCACATCCTACACGGTCTGTTGATATAATGCACAGTGATGTACTTGAATGAAGCTCCCTGAGAAGGACCAGAGGAAGGCCTTTATGGCTAGACAGACCGCCCACAGCTACAATACAGTAAAGTGCACCCAGTGCGCCAGTGTAAAGATTTGAGAAAATCTGTGGGTGAAGGGATTGGCACTTCTAAGTATCCTAATACAAGGACATTTGAGAAGCCCATTACAATTTAGTGTGCTGGCATATTCCCAAGTCAGTTTTTCACTGATTTTTAGACAAAATGGGCCATATTAGATTTTCAAAGAATATTGACTTCAGCAATATATAATTTTATATTAGAAGTGAGATTTTCTCACACGTTTTGTTCAGTCTTCGCCTTTTTTGCTGGATTCAAAATGCTCTGATTCGGACATGGTGCACTGTGATGTGGTCTAGATTAGCGTCCCATGCCTCTGAGCAGACAAATGCAAATAAGATAGCTTACAAATGCCAAGGAATTAAGAAATGACCCATCCACAGGTTGCTGCAAATGTTTTGTAGGTCCATCAAGGACATTATCTTATGGCATCTGCAAAAGAGATCAAACTCCATAAACGTAGGATGAGACATGCTAGGCAGCTATTGCTAGGAAACAAAGTTTCAGAATCCAGTTTGGTGCCTGTAATATATTCATAAGGTGATACATCTGCAATACGTAGCAGTCATAAATCATACCTAGATGTATGTTATTTGTTCAATGTAGATAAGCAAGACACTGCAAATGTATTCCAAGATATGTCTCTTTTTGTATTATTTACAAGACTAAAAATTGTACAGTTTAACTTCTATTCCATTCAAAATGCCTGTCAACATGGTATTATTTCAGTTAACTTTGCCATAGAACATTGCAAACAGTATGAACAATTTATTTCATATGTACCTTAGGTTTGAAAGCTATCAGTTTTAAAACCATCTCCACAGTAAACACACCAGTGAAGACCATGTTCAAAACATCCATCACATCGTTAAAAATCTTAGATTGTCCATAGTGCTGCAAGTAAAAATCAAATTACTGTGTTAGGAAAAACAAATGGAGCAGCAGTTATTGCGAGGGCATTAATTTATTAAACCTATATCATTCTTACTGAACAAAATTAAACTGGGAACAGTAGCAACACATCCTTCATTACACATAGATATTATATTGATTGTTTCCAACTTGACGTGGCTTTTCTTTTTTAAAACTGACATCACTTAAGCAGAACAAGAGTAAACGGGATATTTTTTTTAATGGTAATAAACTGGCCATCACATATACAATCAGTCAATAAATGCATACTGCTAACCAGAAGTTTTCATGTAAAGTACGATTCTCTATCCAAAAGGAATCATTATCACCAATGAAAGGGGACATAAACTTTGCAAAATGATGTGCATCTTCAAGAGCATTCACTTTTCCAGCTTTTCAAATTTCCTCCTACTCGTCCAAGAGAAGTGTAAATTCAGTTCTGCTCAAAGTTAGATATATAATAGTTGGCCATTGCCTGTGTTGACAACTGCTAATTGCTATCAAAACAGTGCTACCTAAAAAGACCTAGAGAACTGACATGAAGTAATGAGATTCAGCAAATCTGGTTCTGATTTTATACAGATGATTGGGTCAGAACGTTACTGCGACCCAAGTACCAATCTTATAGATCTAAACCAGCAATATCTGCTTTGTATATTAATGTAAGTGCAACCCAGGCAACCGTTAACCTGGCTATCAAAAACATACATCACTGTCAAAGGAATGTAGGAGGAGGGAGAGAGAAGCCTCTCCCTTACCTGAGAAAGAGTGGAAGTTTTTTTGTCCTTGTTCAACTTTTATGGATGGAGCTTCCACTTTATCACTCTTACCATGGATAGCACGTGCCTCCCTTTCCACTCTCAGAAATGAGTATTCAGATAGAGGTGCTATACTCTTTACCATAGCATGCACAAAGGCACTCCTGTGGATCAAGAGTAGTACCTGATGAACAAGTTACTTACCTTTGGTAACACTCTTTCTGGTGGATACTAACTGCACATTTCTCCCCTTTTGAATATGGAGAGTTGGCAGACTGGATCATAGAAATTGCTCCCAAGTGACGTCATGGGACTCTGCAGTGTCCTTGCATCATCTGGGGAAGTGAAAACTCTGAGCAGCAAACAAATGCTGCGCCTGAGCACAGACCTCAATTTAGCTTGAACTCTTCTAAACCCTAGATGCTGTTTGGAGATAATAGTGTGCTAAATTCGCTTAAGAGTTTTTTTAGAATGACAGGAGTCCACTCCACAGAACGGAGAGGACAGAGTGAGGTGAATAATCATCAGTTAAATGTATAAACGAAAAAGAGCATTACCGAAAGTAAGTAAATTGTTCCTCTAATGGATACTTCTAATCGCAGATTCCTCATCTTTTAATAGATACCAAAATATTAGCTCCCAAAAGGCGGAGGGTCAAAGGAGTGGATCCACATGACTTGACTTCTGAGGCAGTAGTACTCACTGAACGAGTGTACAGACGCCCATTTAGCAGCCTGGAAGCTGTCCGCCCAGAGGGTCTCCTCCTTAGCCAGGGCATAGCATGTTTTTATGCACAGAATGATGTCCCTAGACAGGGTTTGTTTCTACACAACTCTTCCATCTACCATTTGTAGCACTGGCAAAGCCAACAAAAAGTTGATAATTGACTTTTTACTACTTTATACACTTGATGTAAAAAGAAAGAGTTCTTTTCGTATTCAGAAGATAAAGACTGTCCTCGTCCTTCCAGAGATGCGGCAGCAAAAAAATATCAGGTGGGGGGAGGGAAGGGAAATGGACTGGACTACATGGGTTATGGGTGATATGATTTTCTGCAGAAATGAAGTATGAGTCCAGAGTACCAATTTTTCAGAGAGACAAAATGGTGTATGGTGGTTGCAATGACAGTGCTCCCAGGTCAGTGACACACTACTAAGATGTAATTGCAACGAGAAACACAATTTTGATAGGTAGCAGTGGAAGACATCATTTGTGCATGGGATTGAAATGTGTTCACATCAGCAACATAAGGACTAACGGCCAGATGCATTAAGGGCTAGATGTAGGTGTCTAAATACCGGTCGGTAACGGCCGAAAATCTGTAATTTTCCCGTTACCGACCGGTATTTAGCCCTTTCTAATGTAGGAGGCAGGTTTTAAGGATTCGGTAATGTACCGATTCCTTATTTTAAGGAATAGGTAAATTACCGAATCCTTAAAACCTATTTAGGTGGCACTCAAGTGAGTGCATTTTTGCTTTGAGGATTCGTTATTTACCACCAACTACAAGTTGGTGGTATATACTGAATACCTTTATAAAAGCAATATTTTGCTTTTTCAAGGTGCCATGTGGCAGACATACATGCCCTTAGGGCATGTATGTGTGCCACATGTGCACACATGCACGATTCAGAGGTGCAACAGGGTGTCAATGTGACACCCTGCCAATCTTGAATATGCTCCTGCTATTACCGATTCGGTAAATACCGAATTGGTAATCGTGAATGGCTTCCCATTCATCCCTATGGGCCTTCAGGCCCAAAGGAATGAATGGGAAGCTATTTCTTATTACCGAATCTGTATACCGAATCGGTAATAAGAAATATTACAGAGTCGGTACATTTTACAGATTTATTACCTACATCACATTTACCGATTACTAAATACCGAATTGGTAAAATTCGGTATTTAGGAATCGGTAAAATATGATTACCTACATCTAGCCCTCAATCAATCAATCAATCATGCCATTTGTATAGTGCAGGGAGGGTCTCAAGGAGCTTGGGGGGAGGGGTATGCTACTTCTCGAACAGCCAGGTCTTGAGTTGTTTCCTGAAGGCGAGATGGTCCTGGGTCAGCCGAAGGTGGATGGGGAGGGAGTTCCAAGTCTTGGCAGCCAGGTAAGAGAAGGATCTTCCTCCGGCGGTGGCTCTTCGGATGCGTGGTACGGCTGCGAGGGCGAGGCTGGTGGACCGTAGCTGGCGGGTGGGCGTGTAGAAGGTCAGTCGGTCGTTGAGGTACTTGGGGCCCAGGTCGTGGAGAGACTTGTGTGCGTGGGTGAGGAGCCGGAACGTGATCCTCTTGTCGACGGGGAGCCAGTGCAGGTTCCTCAGGTGGCTGGAGATGTGGCTGCGTCGGGGGACATCCAGGATGAGTCGGGCGGAGGTGGTCTGGATGCGCTGGAGTCTTTTCTGTAGCTTGGCTGTGGTTCCGGCGTAGAGGGCGTTTCCGTAGTCCAGTCGGCTGGTGACGAGTGCCTGGGTGACAGTCTTCCTGGTCTCGGTTGGGATCCAGCGGAAGATCTTGCGAAGCATACGCAGGGTGTTGAAGCACGATGAGGAGACGGCGTTGACTTGTCTGGTCATCGAGAGGGAGGGGTCCAGGATGAAGCCCAGGTTGCGTGCGTGGTCGGTTGGCTTGGGTGCGGTGCCCAGGGCTGGGGGCCACCAGGAGTCGTCCCAGGCGGAGGGCGAAGATCCCAGGATGAGGACTTCCGTCTTGTCAGAGTTCAGTTTCAGGCGGCTGTCCTTCATCCACTCGGCGACGTCTTTCATCCCTTCGTGTAGGCAGGTTCTGGCGGTGTCGGGGTCTCTGGTGAGGGAGAGGATCAGCTGGGTGTCGTCGGCGTAAGAGATGATGTTGAGGTTGTGCTGGCGTGCGATGGCTGCGAGAGGTTTCATGTAGATGATGAAGAGGGTGGGGCTGAGTGAAGATCCTTGCGGGACGCCGCAGATGACTTCGGTGGCCTCGGAGCGAAACGGGGGGAGGCGGACTCTTTGTGTTCTTCCGGCGAGGAACGAGATGATCCACTCCAGTGCCTTCTCTTGGATACCGATGTTGCTGAGGCGCTGGACTAGGGTGCGGTGGCAGACCGTGTCGAACGCAGCGGAGAGGTCCAGGAGGATGAGGGCCACTGTTTCCCCCTTGTCGAGCAGGGTCTGGATGTCGTCGGTGGCTGCGATGAGGGCGGTCTCGGTGCTGTGGTTGGCTCTGAAGCCGGACTGTGAGGGGTCGAGGGATCCGTTCGTCTCGAGGAAGGCGGTCAGCTGTCTGTTGACGATCTTCTCGATGACTTTAGCAGGAAAAGGGAGGAGCGAGATGGGGCAGAAGTTTTTGTGATCGGTGGGGTTCGCTGTAGGTTTCTTCAGGAGGGCGCTGATCTCGGCGTGCTTCCAGCTCTCCGGGAAGGTGGCGGTGTTGAAGGAGGCGTTGATGATGTTCCGGAGTTGGGGTGCGATGGTGGAGTCGGCCTTGTTGAAGACGTGGTGTGGGCAGGGGTCGGTCGGTGATCCGGAGTGGATGGTGTTCATCGTGCGGGCTGTGTCTTCGGTGGTCACCGTGGTCCAGGTGCGAAGGGTGGCGGTGGGGGGCGTTGGTTCGGCGGTTGGGTGCGTGGGTGGGGCGCCGAAGCTGTTGTGGATGTCGGCGATCTTGCGGTGGAAGAACGAGGCGAGGGAGTCGCAGAGGTCTTGTGACGGAGTGATGTCGTTGGTGCCGGTGCTGGGGTTGGAGAACTCCTTGACGATAGTGAAGAGCTCTTTGCTGTCGTGGGCGTTGTTGTCCAGTCGTTCCTTCAGGGATTTCTTCTTGGTGGTGCGGATGAGCTGGTGGTGCTTGCGGGTAGCGTGTTTGAGGGCGGTCATGTTGTTGGTGGTCCGGTCGAGGAGCCAGGCTTTCTCGAGGGTGCGGCAGGTCTTCTTGGAGTCCTTGAGGTCATCGGTGAACCAGGATGCCTTCTTGCTTCTGGGTCTGCTGGGAGGGTTCTTTAGTGGCGCGAGGTCGTCGGCGCAGGCGGTCAGCCACTGTGTGAAGTTGCGGGCTGCTTCGTTGGGGTCCGTTGTGTTGGCGGGTGGGCTCTGGCTGAGGGAGGTGGTGAGCTGGTCTGCGGTGATCTTGCTCCAATTCCTGTGAGGTACCTGTTGCGGGTGGTGGTGGGTCGTGGATCTTTTGAAGCTGAAGTGGACGCAGCTGTGGTCAGTCCAGTGGAGTCCAGTGGCGTGGCTGAAGGTGATGTACTTGCTGGAAGAGAAGACGGGATCAAGCGTGTGGCCGGCGTAGTGGGTGGGGGTGTTGACCAGTTGCTTGAGTCCGAGGTTGGCGAGGTTTTCCAGCAGGGCGGTGGTGTTGCGGTCCTTGTTGTTCTCCAGGTGGAAGTTGAGGTCCCCGAGGAGGATGTAGTCAGTGGAGGGGAGGGCGTGCGGGCTGATGAAGTCTGTGATGTCTTCGCTGAATTGTGTGCGTGGTCCCGGGGGTCTGTAGATGAGGGTGCCTCTGAGGGTCGTCTTAGGGTCGGTGTGAATCTGGAAGTGGAGATGTTCGGCTGCGGCGAAGGAGTCGTTGGCGTCGGTCGTGATGCGGATGGTGGTCCTGTGGACGATGGCGATGCCACCTCCGGTCTGGTTGACGCGGTCCCTCCTGATGATCTTGTACCCGTCCGGGATGGCGATGGCGATGTCGGGTGCAGAGGAGGCGTTCATCCAGGTTTCCGTGAGGAAGGCGACGTCCGGTGATGTAGCGTCGAGGAGGTTCCAGAGTTCCACGGCGTGTCTGTGGACGGAGCGGGTGTTGATCAGGATGCACTTGAGGTGGTTGCTGCTGGTGTTTGTCTTGGCGGGTGCGGGGCAGGTTCGGAGGCAGGTGAACTTGCAGGTGCAGCAGGTGAAGGGTCGGTGGGTGCGTCTCGGGGTGGCTCGGCAGCAGGCGTGGGTCCGGCCTGCATTGAGTGCGTTGAGAGTGGCGGCGTCGTAGGTCAGTCGGGTTGTCTTGCCTCGGCGGGGAGGGCCAGGGGTCCTGGCGCTGGGCGCGGGCCATGAGCGGACAAGCGCAGACGGGCTTACCTTTGGCGCACCTTCGGCGCTCAATCGGTGCTCCCGCTGCGCGCGTCCGCTGCGCGGTCGCTCTGGGGGCGTCATAAGTAAGGAGCCGGGAGGGAGGAGCAGCTGGGTGGCGGGAGCGGGGCGGCAAATGGAATCACAGGGGGGCGGGGCCGCAGGGAGGCAGCGGCGGGAAATTCCAAGAAGCAGCGGGCAGCGGGAAATTCCCAGGAGCAGCGGGAAATTCCCAGGAGCAGCGGGAAATTCCCAGGAGCAGCGGGCAGCGAGCGAAGGAATCTGCAGGCAGGAGGCGGCAAAGGCAGGCAGGAGCGGCAGCAGTGAGTGGGGCGACCAAGCCCTGTGGAGGGCTGAGCGGTCAGTTTTTTAACACTCACAAATGCACAGTTTTTTAACACTCACAAATGCTGCAGTACAGCATTTACAACTGTTAACATGCTTTTTCTTATCTACTCATTCAGTGTTTGGAGTTGGAAAAGTTTTCCATATTTCTATAATCGTATTCTGAATTGATACCAATTCGGTATTAGGAAGGAGCATGTTGTAGGAGTCCCTTACAAATACCAAATCGGTATCTTAACTATCTATGTTTCTGACTAAAATCTGTGTATAAAACATTGATATTTTACAAACACTTCAAAGGAGGTGGTAATGTATTTGCAAAAGAGAAGGGGTACCCTTTCCATTTGTGAATGTAAAAACAAAATTTGTTGAAGAGCAGGCACTAATCCATGGGACCACTGCCAACTCTCAAACAAAAATTAAGTGCATTTTAGATTCAGTCCTATTACTTTAGGGTTGCTTTATTAAAAAAGTAATTACAAACATAGCTTTCTGCTAACCCCACAGGCCACCATCCCTGTGATGGCCTCCAATTGTAATGAGTCTCAATTTGCAACCTACCTCACTAATATTCATGAGGTCGGTCAGATTCTGACCCACTGTGATAAGGAATTTTAAGAACTGACCTATTAGTTCATAGGTCAGTTCTTAAAACTATTTACTGGTTACAAATTCTGACCAGTATTTTGCGACAAGAAAATATTACCTTTGACCCCAAGCTAAGATCCTATTGAGGCATAATTGAAGTGGGCAGTGGGAACATGTATGTGAGTCTTATTAGAAATTCCATCATGACTGTTGACTTGAAAAATGAAGGAGGTCAGGCAAACATAGAAAGGCACTGCATATAATCTTTAGCAGTTCCCACTGGGCCAAAGACGGCACAAACAACAAAACATGACATTAACTGACCTGTATAGGACCAAATATATGAACCCCACACCAGGTCATAAACTTCACCCTACGACCCAAATATATAGACTTGATCATTTGGAGCCTAGTCGCAAGAATAATATCATCTAGTTTAGCAGGTAAACCAAAACCACTCACTTGCTCCACTCAGTCTCCAAACATGGAGGTGTAGGTTGTGGAGATTAAGGTGCAGGACCCTGCCCTTTTGCTGAGGCAAACACATTCCTGTCTACAGGCATCTGGACAGGAATGTGATTATATTCACCTTACTAGTCGACCTCTGACCTACCAGGCCCCCTGGAGTTGAGTGCTGGGTGAAGAAGGCTGGATCGCAGGTCTATGATGCCTAGCTACTGGGCAACTAACAGATGAGACTGAACACAGCTTAGAACATGTCTGCATAAAATCTTTTATAAGGACCTGGTTGAAGGGCAGCAAGTGCTCTAAGATTTCAAGCCCGGGCTGTTAAAAGGGTTGCCTTAGTTTCTGCGGGGGTAGTTGTAAGTCTAGCACTTCTACTGCTCTGGAGACTACTACCTTGAAGGAGGCATTGTCTTCAGTGAGCGGGTATTGTTGGGGAGTACAACTCAGTCTCAGGATAATTACCAAGCCCAGTGACATGTTGCAGATCTAGGTAAAGACCAGCATCAATATGGTGAGGGGGAGTAAGTTATCTCTCTCCTCTTTCTTGTCTTCATTGTGGGGAACATTTTAAAACCCTTGAATGGTGTTAGCATCCAATACAAGCATAGCACCCAGCCTACTCTAGGACTAGTGTTGAAGGAGAGGGTGGGGATCCTCCAACACTGGGGGCTGTGCCTTGGTGATCTCATAATGAGACACATACCAGGCACTGGATGAACTCTATTCCAGATCCAAGATTGATGCCCGGATGAGTTCCGGTGCTGGTGCTCCTGCAACTGGGATCAGTGGCTGGACGGTCAGCCCTGAAGAGGCCTCTGGCGCTGGAGGAGAGGTTTGGGCCAGTGCCCAGAACAGGGCGAAGGTACCATGAGGTCAGTCGACACCAGGGCAGAACCTGTCAGCTGAAGTCCACCTCGGGGCTCCTGTGGCTCTGTGGGGCACAATGGCACTGAAGAGGAAGTCAAAGTCATCCTGAACAGTTGCAACATGGCCCCCTTGAAGGCTGTGGAGGCTGACAATGGCACAGAAATCTTAGGGTATGCTGGGGACCAGGCTTGGAATATGCACAATGTCAGACAAAGGCGTTGGATCTTTGTTGTGTCGACTGTGAAGTATGTCCCTGTCGTAGGAAGAGCAATATAGATCTGACTACCACTTGGACTTTTTGCAATTTGCCCATCGACTTCATTTTTGAGTTTCCCGAAGATGGTGCCTTGGAGCAGGACCGGGGCCTCCAGCAGGAACAGGCCCACACAAAAGTAGAATTTGGCGTCAGTAAAAATCCAACAAAGTAGGGAGCGGATCTCTGGATCAGCGTCAGAGGGTGTGGAATGAAAGGCACGGATGTCAGAGTTTGGGGTAGCACCTATATGTGGCTCAGCACTGTTACTTCCGGAGGCGATGCAAGGTCGCTGAGCAGACTGATGGCACCATCTGCCGGTTGATGGGAGCAAATTCTATGAAAAATTCGGGACCCAATCTGGTCCCTGGGGGATATTCAAAAGGTGAGAAATCTGCTATTAGAAGTATGCATATGCAATATGGTAGCCCATTCCATTACCAGACACTAGTATTACCATACTTTTTAAAAGTGAATATATGCTTCTAAGATGTTGACCCTACTATAAAAATCTATCTGACAAAAAAGGAAGTTGTCTATCAATCCTAGGTGCTTCTATTTATGGATGTCTGGCTACCTGGGCCTCATAATCGACGAGCCCTTTCGTCTGTCATGGTTAAGAACGCTTTTGCTTTGTTGGGGATATTCTCAGTAACTGTAGGCCAGTGGGTTATAAGTAGGTGGGGGTATGCACCCTCAGCTAGTAATTATACCACAATTACTGATAGGTCCAGTCAAGTCTCAGTAAATTAATCCTTGCTCAACCCTTGATAGTTTAGCAAAGGAGCAGTCAAGCTTAATTTAGGAGTCAGGTGTGTGTAAAGCATTTAATACCACCAAAACAGTAAATAAGTAAAAGACAAAACCCAATAAAACTCCAACACTATTTTATAGAAATTGGAAATATTTTTATCTTCACAAAGACACCAAAATGACAAAAATCCAATGTAGGGAACCGGAGGTATGAATTCTTAAAGATTAAATACAAAAGGGTGCATTCTAGTGCCAAAAAGCTTAAAATGCCACTTGTGACTATCTGGTCCCACTGGACTGGGACAAAGTCAAAGTTTTAGGCCACGGGTCAGATAAGCAGAGGTCTAGTTCTCGGTCAAAAGTTAAACTTCTGCCTAGGGGCCTGATTTACATCTCAGAAGATGCATACCTCTGCCAGAACGGTGACGGATATCCCCTCATCAAAATATAAATCCCATTATATCCTATGGGAGTTAAAATTCGGCGGACGGGGTGTCTGTCACCATTGTGATGGAGTAACCTGCCTGCTGAGATCTAAATCAGGCCCTTAGTCTTTTTCTTGGAGCTTTTTTCCTGAAGCCGAGTCCTAGGGTTCCTCGTATCGGGAGTTCGAGTTGACGACAGTGGCCTGCTGCAGGGCGATGCCTCAGTGAGCCTCTGGAAATCTTTGTCCTCGATGGTGAGGAGCTTCGGACCTTTTAGTGGGACAAGCCAGTCTCATCCAGGAGCTTGTTTGTAAAACTGTGCAGAAAGTTTCCAAACTTTGAGATCTTGTTGGTTCTGAGTTCCTTTTGGAAAAAATAAGGGTCCAGTAGCACCAATAAAGGGCTCATGGACTCTGAATTGCCTATCTGGGGCTAGAAATCAACTTTCCACAATGCACCTGCGCAGTCCAGGAAAAATCCTGTTGCAGCTGGTCATCTGGGGTGATCCTCTCTTTGGCTTGGCAGGTGACTTCATCCAGCCCGGATGTACCTGTTGCTGATCAAGGAGTCTACTCCTTTTAGTTTGAGTCGGGCACAGTCCTTCTTTTTTATGTGCAGCCTTGTGAGTGCAAACCTTCTGTGGCGCAATTCAAATGTCCAGTAGGGCAGTCCTTCTTCTTCTGATGTTCCAGGCAGTGATCTGAGGAGCTCCTGCAGCTCTCCCATATTTACCATCCACTCTGGGCTGGCAGGAAGGTGGGGACACCCCAACCAATAGGGGTAAAGCTACTTTCCTCTGCTATGACCACCTCCTGCTAAGTATGGCATATTTGTGACCCAGAATGCACTGTTCTCTCACAAACCAAAATAGTGAAATTCTCTCCTTGGTGTATGTGTGTGTAACCCAATCCAGAGGTGTGGCAACCATCTGACTACACTCCCCTTACAGCCCCTCTCCTAATTAATTAGGGGGGCTCCCATCTGGCTTGGGGATCAAGGAAGTGGGGGCTGGGCTGGGTCCTGTGACCTCTGTTCTCCTGCCTTTGTATTTCAGCTTATCTCCCCAGCCCCATTCCTCTTGCTGTTTTCTCCAGGAAGCACATTTCCTCCCACCAAATGGTTGTATTGTGGCAGCCCCAGGCCTCTTCACACCTACTAAGTTAGCAGCTAGGCTTAGGCCGTAAAAGGCTAACGAATCAAAAGAGGCTGCAACAGAGCTGCTTAAGGTACCTTCAGGATAGTAAGTTCTAAAACTTTTTTCCTGTAATAGTTACAATAAATCCAAGTTGTTGGATTTATTGTAACCATTATTTTGATACTTTGAATGATTTGTCTAGCTAGGCTCCAATCAAACGTTAGACTTTATTAAGTTTAATAAAGCCTTCCCATGTTAGCAGGGGGCTAGCAGCACTACAATAGGCAAAACGGCTTTGGCTGTTTTTTCCTTACCAGGGCATATAAATGATAATTTATATTGTCCCTTCTTTTTATAGCAATGCACCATACCCATGGGGCACCAAGGGAGAGGATTTAGGGGTGACTTACATGTAATGGTAATTTGGAAGTACTTTTAATTCCAAAGCTGAATTTGGACTCAGTTGTATTTTAAAACCATGATGCAAGGTAGACCTGGCTTTAATATTACACCAGACACCACAGCAGTGCACACTTAAGTACATTAAGTCCACTGGGGACGCTAAACTTACATGCCCTATCATATACTAGGGACTCATAAGTAGGTTATCTTTGCCAGTCATAATTATAGCAATGACCATATATCTTTAGAGGACAGAGCACTGGCCCTGGGTCTGACAAGCAGAGCCCAGGGCACTTTCAGAGTCAGTAATCACCAGCATCAGCCGAATGCCAAAAAATGGGGGTGATCAGGGCAAAAAGAATGACTTTCCTACAATAACTGTCTGTTGAATACGGTTGATGTTTTAAGAGTAACATGTGTCCTGTTTGTGGACAAAATCGATTACTTTTGAGGCATCCCTTTCACATTAGTTTGGTGTTTTACTGCAGAATAGAGGTCCTAGTAAAGTTCTCACTCTCTTGCTCTCTAATACTTACACCTTCCTTCTGCGTTGTTCTAGTACTGGTTCCTGCTCCTGTTGCTGCTGAGTGTATCCTACTTGTCCAGGTACTGCCACACACTGGTGGCTTCAACAGACATCTATCCCTCAACTATGCAATCACCTCGCTCCTGTGATTCCTTGTACATATATAGTGAGTATTCAATTATTTCCCTCACTCCCAGATCTTTATATTTCAGTCACACATACTTATACTCTTGTTCAGCAAATACTGTGCTTGAGCTTATCTGACTGGGCCACTAAGTGGCATGTACCAACCATGACAGATCAGAGAGGTACTAAAAGAAATCTGGTTGTATTGGGATTTAGACAGTAGATCACTTTAGCATGAATTTGTGTGTATATTTACCACATTTCAAACGCCATCATTTCAGTACTTAACTGAGTCAAGTAGTCATATGTTAAAGCATTTAGCCAACTGAACTAGTGTTAATGAAACTGACACCTGTACAGAATGTGGGAAATTGATAATTGAGCCGACGGTGATTTTTCTGTATTCATTTCAGTCTTTAAAAGGCACAGAAAAAGTATGACTCTAGGGCCGTTTCGATAAACCTTTATGAGTGGAGATTCATGTTTAGATAGTGTTTCTTTTTAACATTAAGGGTATGAAGACTCGAATGAAACAATCAAGTTAATGTTTTTACAACATATGTTTTATTAGTTTTCTTGACAATTAGATGAACACATGATCACAGTTTGCCCCACTAATCTCCTCCTCCAACCACTGACTTTTGCTACTTCCACCCACCCCTGCAGGTCTATCATACTGCAGGTCACCCAATCACAGCTGTGCTTTGTCCTTAGATCTCAAATGGACAAGGCCTGCCTTTCAGATTCAAGGAGACAGCAAAATCTTTATGATCACTTAGTTAGAGGGCATCCCGTACTCGTTTTCCCTCTTTACCCAGCACGGCTCACAATGGGGGCCATCATAATAACAACTCCCACCCCCATACATGGCATGACACTGGAGCAACAAATTTGGCGCACACGGGCACAGAGAGTCATACAGTCCTTATTTACACTACAACCTTTTTTGCTCTGATACCCAGTAGTCAGTGAAGTTCTCACAAGTTGCACTCCATTAACTTCACCCTGGACCTGCAGCAGGCTCTGCACTGGGCTACGGAGAGTAGACGTGGAAATATTCAGAAGCCAGCACCCCTCGAAAGACCACTTTAGTTTTAAATATCACTCTTCAGCAAGAGATGGTAACTGGTGTGGTTCCACAGGGGCTTACCTGACACGGCGATGGGCAGAACAGAAACACATACACACTTCTATGGCCCTTCATGTGCTAACCTGTTTATACAGCTGGCAACTACACACTTATGAGAGACCAATGGTTGTGTCCAGCAGGGGCAGCCACAATCAACGTCATAAGACATTATGTTCCTCCTAACATTTAGATAAGATCATACCTTATAGTAAGAACACAATACAGAAAGAGAGAGAGAGAAAGTTTATAGAGTAACAATGGGTAAGATCAATCTTTGTGACTGAGCCATATTGGCTGTTAGTGTTCATTGTCTCTGTATCACTGAGCTGGGTTTGGGTTCGGACTCAACGAATACGGATATTGACCACCTCGTGGATTTTCACCGAAGGAAGCAGATGCTGAGTTTTGCATAGGCAGCTGACTCAGCATGGTTCGCACTTCACCTTCTGCAGGAATGAGAGGTACCACTTCTGTGCCAATGGGCAAGCTCACACAATCGTCATCAGGGACCGGTGTAGACATAGGCAGTGATTCTCTCTGTACGGCTGGCCGTAGTCCCTTCTGTGAGGCTTGTATGGAAATCTTTTTGAAATAGGAGATGTTTTGCATAATGTAAGCACCTCTTCGAGTTTCAGTTATCATGGTGCCACTCACATCTGTAATGTACCACGGGTGCGGCTCAAAATTTGGGATTAACTTTCCTTCACCTCTATGGGTACACAGCAATACCGGGTAATCAGCAACAAAAGACGGACTGCTAGCAAAAACGATGATGTTGCATCAGCTTGCAGCATCATTGTTTTTTGTGATGGCAGTCCTGAATGGCTTCATGGATGTCAAAGGAGGGAACCCACGATGAGTAACTTGGGACACATTCTCTTATTTGTCTCTCTCCCAGCATAGCAACAGGAAGTGTCTTTGTGGTGACTTGCAGAGTGTTATGGTAGTCTTGTAGCAAGTTGTAGATGGCCCATTCACTGTGGTCATTGTCCATCTCTGCAATTCTGAATACTTTATTAATTATCCGCATGAATGTTTGTGCTTCCCCATTTGCTTGGGGGGAAGCACAGCCCCTAGGGACCTCAGGCAGGGTGCCTGTTCTTGACCATGAAAAGGCAGTCCATAGTCTGAATTGATTTCCATTGGTATGCCATGGGTGGCAAACATTTTCTCAGGTTTTGGTATCACTTCTTACACGGACATGGAGGATACTAGTTCCACTTCTAGATACCTTCTAAACTGGACTACAACAAGGAAGTGTTGGCCTCCAGGTAGAGTAGCGAAATCAGCACTCAGTTGGATCCATGGTGTTGTGAAAGTTTCTTCTGGTATGATCAACATGGGTGGAACCAGAACCTTCTGCCTGAGCCTCACCTATGTCTTGATGATTAGTCGAGATGGCACGACTATACAGTCTCCGCGGAGAATGAGGCCATCTTCCACAAACGACAGGTCTTCACAGATGTCGTGCATTTTTTTGGATATGCCTACGGGCCTCTGGCCTCTGACTTGCCTACTCCTTCATGGCTGGCCACAAGTAGTTGTTTTTGATAGCTTTCTGTACATGTTGAAAGCATTAATCCTCGTGAGGCTTAGCAGATGCCAGTTACTGTGAATGTTTAGGCCAGGAGCCGTCCACCACCAGTGTCGCAGGCCATATCCTGTTCATCAGCAATTGAGGCCCTCTAGTGGCAAGATAGTCAGCGGGATTGTCCTGCCCAGGTCGTTAACTCACCTCTAACGTGCACTCTTGTACCTGAAGAATCCATATCTCAATTTGCGGCGGCTGTTTTGACAATGACCTCGAAACAGTGGTATGTGTTTCCATAGAAGTACAGATGGAAATGTCTGCAGTCCCACAATACCGTAATGCCTCCTCATTCTATCTGAGAGTACCTCCGATTGGTTTCTGTTAGTGCCCGACTGTCAAAGGCAACTGGGGCCCAGACATCTTTGTGTTGACATACATTGGAACAGCCTGAGCCCAGTAGAGCTGACATCAACTAGAGGTTCAGTTGGCTTGGTGGGGTCATAACACTTCATTGTGGTTTCTGCTGATGGGGCTGACTTGTTTTTTTTCAAACGCTTGTTGTTGATCAGATTACCATGTCCATGCTCACATACTGGTTTTATCGGTGCTGTGAGGTTGTCCTATACCCTACCACAGTAGGTGGCCATGCCCAACAGACAATTGCGGCGTTCGGTAAAGGAGGCCACAATTTTTGTCACAGGACATTATAGGTAACATGCAGCCGACAGTTTACAGCTTTACAAGGGGTAGGGAAGGAGCTGGTGGCTAGATGTATGAAGTATGTTTCTGGCCACAAATGCTCTGATTCAGTGTTTGCGACTGGATTATACCCATTTTAGAAGTCAGTACATTTTTTCCAACCCCTAAAATGGGTTTAGAAATGGATAAGGAATTGCTGTTTGGAAGGGGCAGGTTGTAGGCATACCTGCCGAAAAGCGATTCCTATCCATATCTATCAATGGTTTAGAACTGAAATAGCGGTTATAAACGACAGAAAAGTTGCAGACCTCAAGTTGCAGTGCAGTGGGGGGAGAGGGGATTGGGGTGGAGGAAGGCTGTGTGAATTCAGTATATACAGGAGGAGCAAGGAGGCTGTCGAAGTTGGAAAATGGGTCAGTGGATGGTACGAAAGGCTGGCACACTAGAATACTACCTTTAGTGCAGCAGTAGTTCACTCCGTGGGTTTAGGTCACTCTGAGGCGAAGAGAGGTCGAGCACTATTTATGCACAGGCAGACCATTAGACTTGCCTGACAATATATCGCATGAATGCACGGCTGTTGCACTCAAGTACTAGTTCACACTCTTTATTGGGTTCCCCCATATTCGTTGTTTTAATTCCCTTTTCGGTTCCCCCAGTTTTCCTCTTTGTTCCAGTTTCGCTGTGCCATGTGGTGTATTGTCTTTCCCCATTTTCTGTAGAGTCTTTCTGGAGTGTTGCTTCACCATTCTGGGGCCTTGTCAGTTTCAGGCTCATATCAGCACCGCCCACTGCTAGAACCAGTAAGCATAATTCCATCTGTGCTATATTGTTTATTTTCTGGCCTGGCTCCTTACTTACCTTCTCCCCCTAGTCTTTCTGCCAGTGTCGATCTACCCGATCCATAGCATCTTATACAGAGTTGGGTTAAATCCACCCCCCAACTAAAATAGAATTGTTAATGTTAATAAAATACACCAATCAGTTGGATAGGTCACCTAAGAAAAAGCTAAATGGCTTTTAGCTTCCTTATGAGAAATGGATGAAACAATATATTTAAATATAGTCCAATGATTAGGCCTCTATACTATATTGCTTGATTACTCCTTTGGCGACTTCGCAGTAGTCACCTGAAATGAAGTTTCCTATGACAAGATGGCCGTCTGAGGAGGAGCTGATTGAAAAGCTCCTGGGTTAGGGATCACCTTTTAGGTTTAAATCCCCAAATAAACCCAAATACTCATACTGATCCCTCCACCCTCCTAAATCTGAAGACAACCTCTCTCTTCACATGATTTACAACGGAATTTCGACCGTCACTCACCGAGGTTTCAGCGTCTTGATGCCGATGCTGCCTGGACTGGCTTTGCGAGGCCCCTGGCTGATCGGCTGCTTACCCTCCATGAGGCTCCCTGGGACGGCCAGCACCTCCTCTCCTGTGGTCGTCTGCCGCGGTGTCTGTTCTGGGATTTTTTGGGCAATGGCTCATTAGGGAGGTAATCGTGTTTCCTCCCCGATCTTAAGAGACTTGACCCTGTTGTATATACTGGGGCTGATGCTAGGGGCTGACTCTCGTCATCGGGGATCGTGAGACTTCGCCGTCCTGCCTGGACCGTTCCTATCCGGAACTACCTGGAGGTCTTTCAACTTGCGAGGAATTGTGCTGTGTCGATTATTGCACATTCTCTTGATTTGGGGAAACTCTGCTCCCGGGATCCTGCAGAGACTGCCCGTCGCCTCCGCCGAGACTGCCCTTCACCTCCGCCCGCGGCTCTGAGGTGACGGATTCCAGATCGGAGCCCACTGTGAGGGTTGCCTGATCGGAGACCGCCGCAATCAGACTCAGTGTTGAGCCCGGAGGTCCCCTTTGCCGCTACGGGCTCACGGCCACTGCACCTCCGTACATGGTGCCACACAGCTCCTCGAGCGCTGCTCGGAGCCTCGACTTCTGCTCCCATGACTCTGCCGAGTTTGTCCTTCGCCTCTACATTCGCCTCTGCCAGCTGCGCTAAGGCAACGGATGCATAATCGGATGTCACAATGACCGACACTGAAGACCCCTCTGCCGTCCCCCGCCTGTAGTCTGCCGCCCATTCACGCAGCTCCGAGAAGGAAGCTGCGACTCGCCCATCACACCCGTCAGCCCTGTTAATTGTGGAGCCGCCTCATTTGTATCCAGGCGACTGGCACGGGATTGGAGCGCTGCCACCTTTCCGCAGAGCTCTGAGGTGATCGCCCGACCTTGTTTTACACGGAGCGTGCATCCCGAATTTGACGCTTTGTGAGGCTGTTTCGTACTTGAACTGTCCTCGGCACACATCGGATCGTTCCTAATTTACAGATAACAAAAGACAGGATACCGGAGGCTCAAATATCCACCTTGGCTTACATTGTTTGTTTATTTACTCTCCCATTATGGCCCTGGTGCTGGGCTGACTCCCCGCATACTCGCCAACCGATCTGGGCCCATTTTGTTTTGTTTTGTTTCACTCGGACAATAACAACTTTTGTTAATTGGCATCCATTTTGAAGCTCTCTTTTGATGTGGTCCACTTCGCTTACGGTGATTTAGACACTATGAAGGGACTAACGACACCACCACTACTGAGGCGGCCATCTCTGAAGAAAACCTGGATAATAATGTGCTTATGTAAGCTCCAAGTTCGCTGTCTCTATACTTTATTTTAATTTACTTTCTTCTCTCCAATTGCTCGCCTATCCCTTATTTTATATCTCTTCAAACTATTTCTCTCCTCACTTATCTTACACCTGCCTCTTCCTGATATCTATTAACCATCACAAAATTATTATTTTATATGCTACCTTCCAACTACACCCCCTCTTTACCTATCATCTTACTGTTTACCACCTTTTATCTCTACCCCTCTTCATTGACCTTTAACCTTTCCTATCTCTACCCCCTTAATGGCCGACCTTTATCCTATCCACTTATAATTCATATTGCCTCTATATGTACTTTCATGTAGATCTGTGATTCTATTATTGTGTTATTCAATACATTTTACATACTTAGCTATCTTTATCTCTCTAATTCCTAGTCTGCTTAATATGATTTGCCCTGCTTTTCTTATGTAATTGCCTTATTGTATATTTAGCTACTGCCTGCTGCTCCCCACTTGATGCTCCACTATTTTTTGTTCGCTCTCACTTATCTGGCCAGGTATTTTTTTATTTCTGTTTCAAGTGTACATTTTTTAACTGCCTACTCCTCCTCATTTGATGCTCCTCTATCCTAGTTCTACCTCACTTCCTTTCATTGTAATTTGTTCAGGCTAATTGTAATTCTCTATCCTGTTACTTAACTCTGTTTTTTTCTAATTTTAATTTTCTTGTTACCCATTTTTAATTTATGATACGTTTGTTTCTTTAACACGTCGCCCCATCACGTACTATTCTTTTGTTTAGCTTCTTCTACTCCTCACACTATTTGAATCTGCCTTGACTCTTCTTATATTAACTCCCACTTCTCCTACTTCCCCTCCTGTCTGCACTTCTAGGATACGTGAGAACCTATCTGTTCTACATCCTCTTTCTCTCCATATCCTCTAAATCATGCCGCCCCCCCACTCTTCCCCACTCGGTCTCAAACCCACCCATCTCTAAACTAGGCCCTAACTCTTGGTCCATCCTCTACCCCTCCCATCTCTTTAAACACGGCAGGAAAAACTTCAAACAGAAACTTCTCTGTCTCCACCCTGAAACCTTATTTGCTGATCATCACAATAGCCTAAACTCCTCACTCATTACTAACTTTATCTTCTTCACCGAACACCCATCTAAATGGAAAAGCCTATTTCTAAATAACCTCCCTATCTCAAATTCACGTAACATCCCTTACGGCCTAAAACTCGCCACCACGCCTTCTCCTTCTTTTCCGGGTGAAATAGATATCTCCATCTTCAAATCCGGAACCATCCTCATACAAGCTGCTGAAAAACACCTTGATATCTTTGAACAACACTTTGCCGCTATATCCCAATCCCTCACTCAATCCTTGAACCCTGCCCTCTCTCCTCCTCAACCCCCTGTCACTTCTCCCCCCATTCCATCCTTGGCCCCCATGTTTAGTATATTTGACCTAACACAAGCTCTATTGTCGCCTTCTATCATTTCTCCTACCCCCTATCGCCGCTCACCGACTTACCCCCTCCGCACCTACTCCCAACACCGTTACCTTTTCCCATCAGCCATTGACCTCTCCCACTCGCATCACTACTATGAGCACTGATTCCCCTAATCAGCCTCCGGCATTATCCCTTCTCAAGACCTCTCCCTCCCCATCCACAACAAATCTTGCTGATTATTCCCAATCTCTACTTACCTCCCTCGCTCTCAACATTATAACCTGTTATAACTCCCTTGTCTCACAGCATCCAATTAGACATTCCTTCCTTCCATCCTCTTCCAACAATGACTCGCCCCTTCCTCCTCATGAATCCTCTACATTATATAATTCCCCTGTCACCCACATGCCTATTCTTTCCTCCCCTCTATCACCGAATTCTCCACGCTCCTCTACACATTCCGCTCCATTCGATCTCCTCTACAACACTACTCCCCCGTCCTCCACACTAGGCAACCCTGAAACGATGCTTCCAGCACACCCCACTTCCCCCCTAGTCTCCCCTGACTCTAACAATACACTCCCCTCTTTGCTCCTCCCTCCCCTCGATGCCCGTATCTCTTCTCACTCTGCCAATTACCCCCTGGCATCCTCCCTTTCCAATAATGCACTCTCTTCTATGCCCCTCCCTCCCCTTGTATTCCACCTCACCTCCCTCTCTGCTAACGACCACCTGTCACCCCCCCTTTCTAATAATACACTCTCTGGTATCCACCTCCCTCCCCCTGACTCCCTCTCCACTTCTCCCTCCGACTCTCTTCGACCTCTCCCACCATGCTCTTATATCCCCCTCACCCATGTATTAGAACCCATGCTTTCTCAACCTTTACCCCACTCTTACCCTCCCTTGCTATTTTCAACAACCCACAATCTATCAGGTACCATAACTCCTTCTGCCCCTACACCACTTACACATAACTGTCAGATCAATAATAAGGCCTTTCCCACTTACCCCACCAATATGCACCTGCTTTCAAATACCCACCGCTTGCAAATAACGATCCTCCCCCTCACTATAATTACACCCCTCTCCCCCCCTTCCTGGTTTCCCCCCGCTTTCTGCACACCTTATCCCACCCCTAGACAACCCTTTCACGACCAACCTCCCAATAAATACGGACCCACCACACTCATCAATCCACAAACTGCCACCCCTTAACATCGAACGTCTCCTTTCGTCCCTCGTTTCTGAAATCTCCGCACTCAGAAGTGACATCGGACTCCTTACAAAAGCAATCTCCACAGTCCCCTCTCAATACGCCTCATCGCCACACTTCAACCTACTGCTCGAAAACGGACATCACCAACACCATCACTCCCCCACTTAACAATAACTTTACTTCCTGTTCCTTACCCGCTCAACCTCCTTTAATTGTCCCACCACATAATCCCAACGCATCCCTCCTGCCACAACACGGTACTTGCCCATCATCCCCGGCTAGTCATTATCCCACGAACGTACCTATCTCTCCCTCTCCATCCTCATCTACTATCCGCCCTACTTATCAGTTTACTATTCCAGTTCTCTTAGGAACGAACAGACTCCCCGTTCTTCCCACCTCCCCAAGACCTCCCCAACAACTTAGACCTATCCCACCCTGTCCCTCCACCCAACTACCCGACCCCTCCCCACTCTCTTGCTTGCTGATCAACTGCCGTTCCGCCTCCTGCCACGCTACAGAGATTGCGGAAACCATTCTCAGTGATAACATTGACATCGCATTCCTAACTGAAACCTGGCTCACCGCCCACTCCACCCCGATCCTCGACCTACTCATTCCCCCCGTTTATGCTATCATTAGGAAAGATAGAATAGATCAAACTGGAGGAGGCATTGCCCTAATCTTTAAAACTGAACTGAACATCTCGCCTGTCCATCTACAAGACCCGTCATCCTTTGAATACCTTTGCGCTGATCTCATTATACACGGCTCCCCACCATTCGATTTCACACTATTTACCACCCCCCTGGGAATTCCATCCCCTTTACTGAAGAGATGTCCGATCTTATTATTCAAGCATCGCTCTCAACATCCAAGAATATCTTCCTTGGAGACTACAACATCCACTGGAATAAAACTGAAGACCCCTCTGTTATACTATTTAAGGCAGCCATGGATATCACCAACATGACCCAACTCTGCCTCTCCCCCACCCATAACAAAGGAGCCACCCTCGATGCTATTATGACTAGCAATGATCTGGCCTCCCTCTCGAATATACTCCCGGTAGACTGGTCTGATCACTACCTTATACTCTTCACCTTGAATCGATCCACTACACGCCCCACTCCCATCAACTCCCCACCTATGAAACCTTCTCGCAACCTCCACCGTATTCCAACTGGCGAACTGGAATCCACAATTAAATCCCGCTTACTTCTTCCTCCTCTCTCCGACTGCACAAATGACTTAACTAACCACTATAACAATTCTATTCTTGAAGCCCTCGACCAGTTAAACTCAAAAAACAAAAAAACAAACCTCCCAAGTCCTGGTTCAATTCTGAACTCAATAATGAAAGACGAGCCCTTAGACACTCTGAACGTGTTTGGAGGAACCAGCCCACCGCTTATAATCTGGTTCTCCTTAGAACTGCGAGAGCCCAATATAAAAAAAAAATTTTCAATGAAAAATCCTCTTTTCTCCAATCACAACTTGCCCAGGCCAAAAACCGCCCTAGAGAACTTTTTAACATTGTTAAAAAACAAACCTCCACTGGCCCTCCCAAAATATTAGCATCTACTGACAGATGCAATTAAATTGCTAGCTTCTTTACCAATAAAGTCAACAAGATCGAACTATCCTTCTCCTCCCTCCCCATCCCACTCCACCCTCCTCTCATCCAACAGACTCCCCCCAACACTCCAGATACACTTGCGCCCACTTCTCCCTCACTGCATGATCCTTCTCTACCCTCCCTGAATATCCCCCTTCCAGACCCCTCTCCCAAGGGCCTCCTAACTAAAAACAAAGCTTCATGGAGCGAATTTAGTCTAATATCAGAATCCTCGATCATCAATATCATTACAAAACTGAAACTTTCCTCCCACTCCAAAGATCCTATTCCCGCACATTTGGTTCAAGAACTCAAATATATCATCGCCCCTACATGGACTAATATCATCAACTCCTCCCTTTCCACTGGTTGTGTCCCTGCATCCCTTCAACTTGGCCAAATCTCACCCATTCTGAAAAACTCCTCTGCTGACCCAAATGATCTTAACAACCTTCGCCCTATCTCTAATCTTCCCTTTCGCTCTAAAGCCCTTGAAAAATGTGCATTATCACAATTAGAGAAGCACATTGTCTCCTTCAATCTCCTTGACGCGTTCCAATCCAGCTTTAGAAAGGGGTGCAGTACTGAAACAGCTATGTTTAACATTACTGATGACATACATCGCTCCCTAGACAAAGGTGAATCTTCTCTACTTATCCTCCTTGACCTTTCGGCTGCATTTGATACTGTGCACCATCCCACTCTTCTCAACACTCTCAAGGATCGATTTGGCTTGAAAGGCACTGTTTACAAATGGTTCTCCTCATTCCTTCAAAACAGATCTCAGCAAATCAAGCTTAACCACTTCCTCTCTAAACCTCAACCTGTCTCTCTCGGTGTCCCTCAAGGATCCATCCTCTCCCCTACCCTATTCAATCTTTTCATGGAACCACTCACCCTCATCCTGAAACAAGCTAAAATCAGCTACCACCTCTATGCCGATGATACACAATTATACTACAAGATCAAATCCCACAAAGACATTCTTCACCTCAATGACACCTTGACTAGAGTTCAAGCCTGGTTCCATCTGAACCACCTCAAACTGAATCCGAAAAAAACTGAAATCCTCCTCTTCACCCCCAAAAGCAATCCCCTTCCCATCCAACTCTGGATCAATGATATCAAAGCACTTAATTGCTCCCTCTCCACCTCTAATTCTGTCAAATCCCTAGGCATCAGCATCGACCAAAATCTTAACCTCATCCCACACATTAAAAATTCAGCCAAAAGCGCTCTCTTCACCCTTCTCCGCCTCAAAAAAATAAAACCTTTCATCCCAGCGGATGACTTCAAAATCGTTGTCCAATCGCTTGTCCTCTCTAGGATTGACTATGGCAACGCCACACTCGCCGGCACCCCTAAAGTCCATCTCATTCCAATTAAATCTGTTCTCAACTTAGCTGCCAGACTTATCTCTGACTGTAAAAGGTGTGATCACATCTCATCCGTCCTTAAAAATCTCGAGTGGCTCCCAATAGAAGGAAGATCCACCTACAAGATTGCCTGTATCACGCATAAAGCTCTTCACCAAAACATCCCCTCTTACCTTGCAAGTAAACTACAAAAAGCAGGTTGCTCTAGGTCTCTGAGAAGTACTAACTCCCTTGTCCTGATCCCTCCCAGACTTAAATGCCAAAAGACCCAAGCCCGTTCTTTCTCTGGGAATGCTCCTATGATCTGGAACACTCTCCCCAAAAATCTTCGCTGCAACTACTCTCTCTTCAAAAAAGAACTCAAAATACTTCTCCTCAACAAATATTGGGGTATCTAGGGTTATTGTCCTTGATCATGTTCACTCTTTTCTCTTCTCTGTTCCACACTTCTCCTCACCCCATCCTACTTCCTCTCATATTCTCATTCACCCTCTACACTCCTTTCTCTCCCTCAACTCTCAGCATGCATCTTCCCATGAATGTACATCCCTGTTTTTCTACCCCCTACCCCCTAGCTCCTCCCAATACAAATTTGTATCCCCTATGAATGTCCTTCATTCTGTCAATTATATCTTAATATTATTTTCTCACATGTATAGCGCTCTGATTGCAATACTATATCCCTTGCATTTTCTACACACTGTTAACTTCTTCGTTTTATGTCTACCTTCGTTGTAAAGCGCTCTGATACTCTCGGGTCCAGCAGCGCTATATAAAACCTTTGAAATAAATAAATAAATAAATAAATAAATAAATAAATAAATAAATATGGTTGGAGGTTAATAAGCATGGTATAGAGTGACCAATCCTCGATCTGGAACATAGATCTCTGGCTCGTGCTAATCAAAGGGAGGCCCTGGAGCAAGATACAATATTTATTGGTAATCGAGGCTAATGAGGACACAAAGAAAAAGAAAAAAAAATAAGAGTGGTGCTATCACTTGAAAAAGATGAACCTTGAAGAAGATTGGGCGGCATGCAAGGATTTCTCTCTCGCTCCTTTCCCTGTTTCTCTCCTTAATACCTATTTAGAGGGGCAAGTTCCCTTGCTCATCAGTGTAGGTATTTAGGGATGGTAGGGGCTATTGACGGATCTACAACATGGTTCTCTATCAAAGTATCTCAAACTCAAAGGTGTCTCCCTATAGTGAGGTTTGAATATAAAAAGATAAAAGATATACTATTAGAAAACAACTCATTGAGGTAAAACTAGTATTAACATAAAAGAAAAAAAAACGGATAAGTAAAATAGCTTGAGTTTAATTTCATATATATTATTTTTCCCAAGGGCGAGAACAGAAGATTACAATGTTTGCAAATTACCATTCAATTAAGTAACAACTTTTAAATCATGAGTTTACGGAGGGACCTACCTGCATAGCCAAACAGAGTGTGTTCAGCATGATGAGAACAAACATAATGTATTCAAAGCCAGTGGAGTTCACCACATACCAGAATTTGTATTGGTAAGGGTTTTTTGGAATGTATCTACGCAGGGGGCGTGCCTTCAACGCATATTCTACACATTGGCGCTGTAAAAGAAAAAACAGTAAGCAATGTGAGTGTACTTTTGAACAAACATGCATTTATTGATTTACTGCAGTGATTTTATAAAGTGTGGTGCCGCAGAGCTTTTGACAGAGTAGCTGTCCCTTCTCAAGGAACATGCTGCTAAAACATGATTTTGTTACATGTGACAATGTGATTCTGCTTACGGCCCCTTGATATGGGGGACTACATTTCAATGTGGTACAAATAAAACATAGGTGGAACAATAGCACTTGCTTTATGCAGATAAAAGATAGTTCGATGCTGAGGCAGAGTAACGTAAGAGAAAAGTAAGCAAACTAGACATGAGTGTGGCATTAAACAACAGACTACTCGGACCACTGGAAAACATAGATATCCGCACATTGGTGTGTTTGCATCATGGGCCATAAGGGAGATCTAGGAGCATACAGGGAATATACGAATGCTTTTTCAGGCTAATTTTCAATCTTAGCAGGTGTGGCTGTAAGGTTTGAAAGTAATACAAGAGGAGGAGTGGTGCAGCTCAGTAGAGACCCTATTCCTGTGGAACAGATGAAGTAGCTGCAAAGAATAAGCAAAACGGCGAGGCAAGGGTAGGCAAGGAGATTTTGGTTACAAAGGTGCTTGGAGGACATTTCTATATAGAATTTGTAGCAGATGGTGGGAGGTAGGTAGTGTATGATTTTAAATACCAAAATAAGTAGTCTGTATAGCCCTATTATTTACTGACAACCAGCTGACTTGGTGACAATTGTGAGATGTTTGTGGAATTCTTAAAAGATTACAAAGAATTATTGTAGCAAAGTTTAAACTTTACCCAATGGCAGAAAAGGGACTTGAGATAACTATACTAGGTGGTGTTGAAGCATTCTAGTGCGTTTACCTTGTACAAGGGGATGTGGGAAAATGTTTTGCAAATGTTAAATACTTGGTACCTCTGCTGAAACTGTCGATGTAATAATCGATTCCATATTAAAGGTAGGGTTGTAAAATAGATTGCCTTTTCTGGTTAAGGTATAGGAGGGGACATTGTCAGTGGAAAATAGAATAGGATTTGGATGATGCATAGGTTTAGAATTAGAAGAAAAAGCAAATGATTTTTGGACTAAGACAAGATAAGAATAAGAGGTCATTTAGTCATTAAGTGTTGATTTGAAATCAAAAGTAAAGGTTGAGGAGGAGAAAAATGTTTTAAGTTGTTGACATAAAGATGAAGATATGTGTAAAGAAAAAAAGCTTTATAACGGTACATAAACAAAACCAGGCTTTTCAGTGACAGTGCATACATATGGGGATAATAAGAAGACAGTTTGCAAGAGATAATGATGATAATATTTGCCAGAATATATAGGGTGGCTGTGCCTATATATATAGCGCAAACATTACCCGAAGGTGTCAGAGCGCTTTACATAAGAACCAGTTGCGATACATAAGGATTTAGGATTACATGAGTTACAAAAAAATACAAACGGAAAAAATTGCAAATGTACAAGTTGTAAAGTCACACAAGGAAGAGATAGAAACAGAAAAAAATAAAAAGAAATTGCAAATGTACAAGTTGTAAAGTCACTCAAGGAAGAGATACAAATGGATAAACTAAGAGTCACATAGGAATGGTAGAGAGTACAAAGGTCTACTGCATATACTAGTGGTTAGAGTTTTCTCTATATACATATATATATATATATATATACAAATAGTAGATTTTCTCAGGTCAGGACCCAAAAAACAAGGGGAGCAGAGTTCCATTAAGTGGGGTCGGAGGGGGTACGCAGACACAGCACCAAGGGAGGGCAGTAGAATGTCGCAAGATGGTGGACTAAGGACAAGAGCGACAACAGGAGAAGGTCCCATAATGGCGGGGCGCACACGTGTTTCCAGTCCAAAAGTTACGAGTGAGTGCTCCCCAGGTCTCCTTCCCCGGGGGCCGGGCGGCTCCTTCACCATCATTTGAATGCATTTTTTCCTGTGGGATGTATTTCTTTGTTAGGGTGGGGGCAGCAAGGGGAGGGTGGTTTCTCCTCTTCTGGGCCGGGCGGCACTTTCCCTCGTTCCGATTCCTTTCCTCCGGTGGATTCATTACTTTGCAGGGGTGGGGGCAGCGAGGGAAGGGTGGTGCCTGGGGAGATGCTGCCTGGGCCGCTGCAGCCTGGCATGGTGGAGGGGTCCTGCGGCATGTGGTGGTCTTGTCTGAGGGGTCACTTCGGATGGCCCGGGGCACTTGGGACCTTGAAGCGCGGGGGGCCTTACCTGCAGCGGACGGCTGCTTTCTCTCCGCCCAGTCCCTGGGGGAGGGCAGGCTGCAGATCCTGGTTGGACTTGGGCCCGTTTTCCATGCCGGGTAGCGCCCCGCCCCAGACCTGGCTGCGTGGCGGGCCCAGGGGGCCAAGGGCCTCGTGCATAGTGTTAGAGGTGGGGAGATCCGACGCGGCAGGCATCCTCTCTCTACTCCCAGCGCCATGGGCTATGTTTGGTGGAGGCGGCCACCGTGAGGGTGCCCCTGGGGAGTTCGCACACCCACTACTCTTAACATTCATTCAACATGAAATGGTTCTTCAAACTGAGGGACACTGTGCAATGTAGAGGCCAAAGAGTGTCTACTTCGCCGACGGAGAAGCTCTCACATAGACAGATGGTATACACTTAAATCTATAAATACACTTCGCTTCATGCAGACCGTAAAGTGAAAACTGAAGATATTTCAACAGCATTGCAGACACTGAAGCGAGAGCTGCAGAGCATGTACAAGACTGTTGCAAATGTGAGCAGTCCCAAGGAAAGATGGAAAAAAGATATGACACTTTGAAATGGTAGGTTAGTGGCCTGACTTCTTCTACATAGAAAGTTGCCACTGCCAAAGATGCCTTGGGGAAAACATCTCGCAGAGGTACTCCAAGATAGAAATCCTGGATAAGCTGAAGTGAGTAGCAGTGTAACAAATCCGGGTGGTCCCTGAACCTGACAAATTTCTGTGATCTGTAGGATGAGGTTGACTATTCTGTGACTACCTTGCCGGGACTATGGTGAAGTAGGCCTCTTCCTAACGAGACAAATCTATAGGCTAACTGGGACAGGATCAAGGTTAGGGGAGTATATTGAAGGCAGAATGATCAAAGATTTGTTCTGATAATCAATGGGACATGAATCTGAGAAATTTAATTACGGTGAAAGACGTTTTGCTCTGTTTACCCATTCCCTGATCTCAGCCCGCAACATTAGAAAATAAAAGGTCCCACCAGCCATTAGGGGTGAAGTGAAAAACATTCAAATTTGAACCTCGCCCAGTAAGCAAGGAACAGGGTGCGGTATCAGGAGAAGGGATACTCCTTCACCCAAGTGGAACCAGCTAGGGCATTCCGTGAAAAGGTCATGTGTAGAACAGGAGGAACTTTGACCATGCTTGTTGTGTGCATTGAGGAGGAGATGGACCAGAGAGGCGATTGTTGCCTGGATCCATCTTTATTCGTCCTGGGGCTAGTAACTGGAAAATATTGTTTCCGTTCTAATATGCTGGCTTTTTTACACCCTCTTTTTCTGTTTACCCACCCCTTTCCAGTCACAGATGGCCCATCAGAATGATGACATTCAGTGACTTGAAATTAGTGACTGTTTATATTTGATACCACTGCTTCCTGAGGTTCGGACTTCAAGTGTCACGCTTGAGTAAGCTGATGGAATAAATCTGTGGCTATTGTTATTAAAAAATAAATAAACGTGAATACGGCATATTTTGCAAAAAGACGGACAACTGCCTGAGAATGGCATAACCAAATTAGCATTTTTAGGCTCCCTGACAGTTCTTTAGTGCATTAGGTCCCTTTGAAGTTGCATGTCAATTCTCTGCTCTGCTGCTTTAGGCTATCTATCCTATCACCTTTATCATCAGTATTTACCAGTGTGGCTGAGCTCTTTTTTCCATTTTGCCCTACTTCTTCCCCCTTTGTTGTATGTCCAATCCCATTCTGCATGTCCTGTCCTCAGCTTACCTAGTTTCCACTTCTCTTCATTACCTTTCATTCCTGAACGGCCTTTTTCATTTTTTTGCTGTCCATCAGGATTATGAATTCATAAGTTTTACTTTGCTAGTTTTCACAAGACATCATCTATCAATTATGGACTCTATTTGCATTTGTTCATTTGAGATAGAAACATCCATTAGGATTGAGAACTCAATATTAATTTACTAGGGAAGCCAGTGGATTCACATCTGATATAAATCATTTATTGTTCTTATAACAATTATTATATTAAGTTTTTTATTAGAAACAGCACACAATTGATGAGTATAGGAAAACCATGATATAAACAAACGTGCTTTCATGTTAAAGTGACCAACCACTGCACTGTATGTAATCAGAACCACAAAAGGTTTTTGAGTAATATTGAAGGCACTCTTTTAGCAAACTATATACAATAACTCATATGGCTCTTCACTGTCACCATATCCAGATCAACTGTAATTACATTGCAGCTCAAGTGAAATATTGAATTTCATGCAAAAATAGAGAGTGAAAATCCAGAGTGCATCAATTGGTGTATCAGATATAATATTAGCAGTTAATTTTCATTCTCAATACCACAACATACTAAAGGTCTTCCTTTGTCTTTAGATATAAATGTTCCTGCAGTACAGATCAAGCCTCGTTGTGTACTCAGACAATGTGACAATATCCACTGTCTCTGTTTCACTCTCTCGAGCATTTCTCCTTTCCCTAGATCTAATACTAACGTATATGTTATTAGTATAAGGTGGTTGTGGGTACGTAGATACGTGGAAGCTATCATCGATCCTGTTGGGTCTGAATTACAAGGTTAGTGCAACTTGACAGCTTCAAAATAAAGGAGTAATGTTGTTTACTAAGAGTTTGTAAAGTTTGTTATAAATAGCATCTGGGCTGGGTTTCAGAACACTCTCTAGTATGGGCAGGACCATTTCCTGGAGATAAGGATCCACAGTGTTTAGCCAATGCCTGGTTACATATGTCAAAATAAACCTAAGAGTAGTATGGTGGAAGACCTACAGAATTTGGGCAGTATAAGTTGTAGTATGATTATCTAATCTCTTCAAGTTTTTCATTAGGGTCTTACTTTCACGCTCTTTTGCTATTTGCCAAGGTAGTTGCAATGATTTTTCATCTCCTTCAAAAACAAAAACAAGTCGGGCGTGGCTTACGCGTCGCCTAAGATGGCGGCGTAGCGGCGGAGCTCCGGCATCAGCCTCCGCTCTTTCCTGACTTTTAGTGGTTTTATTGGCAGCTTCCTGCTTCACAATGCTGTTCCGCTCCTTGGAGAATGAGGTGAGCCCAGCGCCCTCATTATATTTCAATTACCTGCATTTTCTACTGATTTCTGCCGCGACTCGAGTCTCCCGACCCCGGCCTCCATTTTGTTTTCTAACTGCGCATCAGACTCCGCACTTTCCTGGACTTCAGCGGTTACTTTGCCAGCCTTCTACACCACAACGCTGCTCCGCTCCTTGGAGAATGAGGTGAGCCCAACGCCCTCGTTATATTTCAATTTGCTGCATTTTCGGCTGATTTCAGCCGCGTGTCCGGTTTCCTGACCCCGGCCGTCAATTTAGTTTTTTAAATATGCGCGATGTCTCTAATTGGAGCACGAAGATGCCGCTTTTACTCCTTGTCATTCTCCTAACTTGTGGATGATTTTTCCTGAAATGTTCTTATATTTTGAGCATTACTACTCTGCCTCATATAATTCCATGGCCGTATTGCTCTTTATTCAATGATTTTCCTGTCACAACCAGGTTTACTGCCATTTTGTTCGTTTCTCTTCATTTTTACTTTTCAAACCTTCCCATGTATAACTAACTTATCTTTCACTGCATGACCACTGGTGGCAAACACTCTGCTTTCAACCCGCTCTCTGTGCTCCTCCATGGGGAAGCTTCGCAACTTGAAGCTCTCTACAGTTACCAAGGTGCCTGCCTGTTCAGATTCAGACTCTCCTCTTCAGGATATGGAAGAAAGCGCAATGTCAAAACCTGACACGTCGCCTGGCGCTCTTCCTAAATCTCATAATGGTAGCAAATTACCATCAACTTCAGCTTCTACTAAACGCCTCAAGAAAGATCCTCCTTCTCCAGGGAATGCCTCATCATCTTCATCCATGGATCTTATTTTGGAGGAATTACGAGCGCTCAAGCCCTTTATGGAAGCAACCACTAAAACTCCACAGACTATGCATGATAAATGGTCGTCCTTAGATTCGCGTGTTCTAATTTTAGAACAATCAACGGAATCTCTTCAAACTTCCTGTTCTCATATACCCTCTATGGAGGCTGAAATACTACATCTCAAAAGACAGACGGAGGATTTGGAAAATAGAAATCGTAGAAACAACCTTCGCCTCTATGGACTTCCTGAACTTTCTGAAGGGTCTAACCCTACTACTTTTTTCCAATCTTTTCTTCCAAAAATCTTGGCTGCACCTGCCTTATCTTCTATCAACATACAGAGAGCGCACCGCCTTGGTCCTAAAGTTGCAGCTAAACCTAGAGGGGTCATCATGTTGTTTCTACAATACACAGATCTCCTACAGGTTCTCTCAGCGGCCAAGCTCAAGAAACAAATTATATGGGAAGGTCATCGTCTTTATCTGTCACAAGATGTTGCTAAGGCCACTGCTGACCGTCGGAAGAAGTTTCTGGACATGTGTCCGCAGCTCAGAGCTCTTAATGCTAGATATGGACTACTTCATCCGTGTCTTTTCAAAGTTACTTACAAAGACAAAACTACCACGTTTGAGGATCCTGCAGCTCTACAAGAATTCCTTCGTCATAATGGAACTGATGCTATGGACACCTCCAGAAATGTTTAAATGGACCCGATAACACTTTGGGCATGCTGATCCTGTTCTTATCTCGTTGTCCCTATTTTTGATTGTTGCCTTACCCTTTATATTTATCCTATGTTCAGCATTATCCTAACTTCATGTTTCTCCCCTTTCCCAATCCTCATATTCATTATTTTTCTCTCTCCTTTCTACAGATGTTTCCTCTTTCTTCCTACCCCGATGTGTCACATTGTTTCTTTATGCTGCTCTTTGGAGTTCTGGAAGCGGAGGTTTGGCGCCCGCTCTCGTTGTTGTCACCGTCGTCTTTTGACGCCACCACCCTCGTTTTACGTTTTGTTTTCGTAAGTTTGTTCTTCAGTCGTCTGTTTCGGACATGTACTGTCTTCTTGTTTTTTATCTCTTTCTATTCTTTCTCTTTCTCTTCAATAATTCTTTCTCATCCATCTCTTTTTTCCTGCCTCTCTTTTTCTTCTGTCTCTCTTTTTCTTTTTCTTTCCTTCTTTTATATTGCTTCTTGTTTTCTTTTACTATTTCCTTGCAGTGTTCTTTACACCTTTTTATCTTTGAACTCAGTGAGCATACTACTGCTATATATTTTTTCTTGGATTTACCTTCCGTGTTACTACTTGGAATGTTAAAGGATTAAATAATCCGATTAAAAGGCAAAGGGTGTTGTCCCATCTCGCCAGACTTAAAACTGACGTTGCCCTTCTTCAGGAATCCCACCTCTCAGAGACAGAGGCTTTGAAACTTAGACGTTGTTGGGTGGGACATGTATTCTTTTCTCCTACTGTAGACAAGAAAAATTGAGTTTTGGTTACTTATAGATAAAACCCCCCTTGTGATTTTCAATGTTTACGCTCCCACGGGAACTGATAAATCCTTCTGGCCCTCCATATCTGATAAGTTAGCTACACTTACTGATGATTATATCATTTTTGGTGGTGACCGCAATCAAATTTATGACCCTGTTCTTGACTGTCATTCAAATGTTGGGCTCTCACCGTCCAAGATGCATTCCCAATTTACCAAAGCTGTTCAGAACAATGCATTAGTAGATAGCTGGAGGTTGTGTAACCCTGACCTTAGAGAGTACAGTTTTTATTCTCCCTCTCATCATTCACAGTCCCGCATTGTTTACATCTTTCTCAGTAAATCATTAACTCAACATGCTATCCACTCCGACATTGGCTCCATTTTAATTTCAGATCACGCTGCCGTCCTTGTTGATATAGATCTCATTCCCTTTTCCCCCCACTCTGGCAGATGGAGATTTAACAACTTTACTTCTCTATCCCACTTTTTGTACTGAATTTACTACGTTTGCCGTTTCATTTTTTTCTACTTAATCATACTCCCGAATCCTCTTTTGTTATGGTTTGGGATTCCTTTAAAGCAGCCTCTAAAGGTTTTATCATTAATTTTGTGTCGTGGGGAAAAACTCAGAGAAGCTAAATCTACGCAATTACTTGCTAACATCAAACAACTAGAACTTGTTTACCACTCCTCTAACACTGAATCCTCCCTCAAAGATCTCATTGAAGCCAAAATTTCTTTCAATAAATTTACCACGGACACTGCCTCTAATCTTCTATTGAAATGTAACTCACGATACTATGGTGGTCAAAATAAAATGGGGAAATTACTTGCTAACTATTTGAACTGCACTCTCCCCACATGTTTGTACTTAAAGACGGTGCATTCAGGGCATGGCACAGCCCAGGCTCGCACGCAAAGTGTACAATCAGTTAAAATACTCATAGATTAAATTATAACGTTATATTGAAGAAAATGGTGTGCAGACCACATCTTTTGAATGTTTCTGATGTAAAAATGCCCTCCGTTGGTTTTTGCACCCAAAGATAAAGCAAGTTTAAAAATCAATGATTTATTGACTAAAAATCCACATATGATTGAAACAGCAAGTTCGCAGCAGCGCTGGACACTGGTGGCAACGAGAAAGAATATTTACATGCGAATGTGTTGCACGAACAATGAAATTCACAATATTTGATGCATTCATGAAATAGAGTGGACTTATGTTTAGTGAGTGCATTGTTCTTCAGACATGGACGATTGATGTATTATGGGTATTGCAGTCTAGAGAGAATGTTATAGGCGTCAGTAGTTTGAACTTTTATCACGTGAGGGGGGTGGAGCACAGGTGGGTTTAACATCGAGGAAATACCGGGAGCAGGTTACATGGGAGGGAGGAACTTAAGACGGACGTCAATTGGAGAGGGAGTGATTGAGCACGCAGGTACGCGTAGAGCTTCGTTTCAGAAAAGAACGAGTAACATGAAGACGTTGGTTAATTAGAAAGCGGAACACGCATGTTAGAAGAAAGTTGTTGACGAGGGATTTTGATGTATATAGTAAACAGGCAAAGCGATAATATTCATGCGGGAGTATCATAAAGATCATGTTCCTTAAACACTAATGGCATCGATGTAAGTTTCAGATGAAGAGCAGGATGTATGAGGGACAGTTAGGTAGATCATTAAATCACGATGTATAGATAATGATGTAGGCGCTTTTGTACATTACCATTTTTACGGAAGCAATTATAACACACAGAGAATTGGGGCTCAATATCAGTAGTAATCTATGGAATATAAAGTAAGCAAAAAAGATTGGTGAAATTGTATTAAGCTTTATTAGAATGCTTGAAAATTTCAATTGTAAATAGGCAATATATTTGATCTAGTTGAAGTAATTCTTGTAATATTTACTTTCAGTCCCCCTGACGAAGGGCTAGTAAAGGCCCGAAATACATTGGGATTGGAATAAAGAACTGCTGCTTTGAACTATCTGTTGTAACGAGATCGTATTTTCATGGAGGCCTGGATGGGCACACGTTAATATAAGAAGTTTCTCTATTACAATTTGTTGATATGCGGATTAGTCAAAAAAGAAGATGATATTATAATTAATATCATGGTCAAGATTAGAATAATGATAAAACATGGGCGAATGGAAAATGAACAGTTGGAACTAGCATCCGTAATATGCAGTGCGGCTTGGGTAGTGGAGGGTGAACTGCACTCTCCCCACATGTTTGTACTTAAAGACGGTGCATTCAGGGCATGGCACAGCCCAGGCTCGCACGCAAAGTGTACAATCAGTTAAAATACTCATAGATTAAATTACAACGTCATATTGAAGAAAATGGTGTGCAGACCTCCTCCTTTGAACAAAATATAATTGGGCATTCTGCTGAGCAGAGTGGCAAGGCAAGTGCTTGATATTGTGGGCATGATGGAGTGAAAGTCAATCCCTCCCACTCACCCTAGAAGTTGGATCATCCCCTTGCCTGAGGATAATGATGGTGATAAAGTCCCAGGCTGAGGGGATGCAGGTATGAGGAAACAGAAAGAGAGAGAGGGGAGAAGGAGAGAGAGAGAGGAGAAGAGAGAGAGAGAGAGAGAGAGAGAGAGAGAGAGAGAGAGAGTGAGAGAGAGAGTGAGAGAGAGTGAGAGAGAGAGTGAGAGAGAGAGAGTGAGAGTGAGAGTGAGAGTGAGAGTGAGAGTGAGAGAGAGAGACTGCTACAGCATGGGAGTTGGAGATCCTGAGTGGGTTCCAATGCACAGCGTATCAGAAGTATTGGGCTTAGACCTCCACCCAGTGCACGCAGATGGCAGACTGTAGCTAGCTCTCGGTGTACCAGGAAACCAACACAGTAGCCAAATATGAAGGCCACTGTCGCACCATGAGGGAGGTGGACTGGATGGGAAATACAAACTCTAAAAAAGGTAAGCAAGAAGGTCATAAGGAACAGCAGGAAAGGGAATAAAGGAATTGAGGGAACTAAGCAGGGGGAAACAACAAAAGTGAAAGAACAAGTCAGTCCTAGTGTGAACTAATGCGAATTGCAAGAAGTCACATCAACCACTGTTGCCAGAGAAGTGAGCTCAGTGTGAGTCAGGCCTAAATACTCTAACAGCCACTATTGACCAGAAAACTTTGCAGCGAATGATGGTTCTCTAGTGGCTGGGGCTGCAACGCTGACATAGGGAAATGTGTCAAACGGTGTAGTTTCTATTGACCTGTGTGCCATCTCTTCCAGGCTTACCTTCTCCAATGCCACATTGTGTCCCATGACTTGACAGGTTGTGACTTTCATAAGTCTTGGTAAGGCAGCGGTCTGGGACACCATTTTGTAGCAGTGCCAAATTTCTGAAAAAGGTCAGATAATTGCCTCTTTCAGTGTTTGGGGAATGCTCCAGATGGCAAAAGTATATTTTTCCTGGGATGCTGTGAATATTTGCATTGTTCCTGGGGTTAGGGTATTCTTGGGAGTGGGACTTAAACTCTTCCAAGCTGTAACCTCTAATATCGATCATGTGTGTGGAATCAGTACCTTACCTTAAAGAGGCTAAGCGAGGTGAGCGGCATTACAGTTTCAACCTCTGTAATTTGTACCTCTTTATATCTTTTGAGGTCTCGCCCTACGATACAGGGCGAAAGCCCTGTCGCAGCGAGACCTATTGTTGTCAGCTCTGCTTACAAGGAGTTAAAAGGGAGACAAGAGATGGGCACGCGCAGCCTGGCGGAATCGGATCAGGTCGCGCGTGCGTTCAACATCTCCTGTCTCCCTTTTAGATCCTTGTAAGCAGACACACACTGGCGCTCACACAGAGACACACACATGCACACACACAAGCGCACATACACACACGCACACATAGAGACACACCACCCCCTCCGCCGCTGCGCACACACACACACACGAGCACACGCACACACGAGCACACAGAGACACATCCCCACCGACCCCCCCCCCCCCCAAGCCCCACTCACCGCATCGGCGCCACTCCGGACTTCTGCCGCCACCGTCACCACTGCTTCTCTGGCCAGGCCCTCCGTGGGCACGGGCTTCTCGCAGAAGACGGAAGTCCCGCCCCACGACAGGTTTTGTTTTCAGTAGTGCACGCGCACGTCTTGTTTAATATAGCACAAACTCAGCCGTAGGGCATTTGAGCGCTTTCATCGAGCACCAGTTACGTTACACAAAGTCACATTAATTAATTAAGCAAAGGCAGATTATGTGACGTGCCGAAGATCATAGTACATTGAGCAGATGCAGAGGTTCAAACAAGGCTCCCCAGTTCCAAAGTCGGCAGCCCAGACAATAACACCATGTTCTATGGTTCGTACGTAACGTACTGTCATAAATAAATCTGATTTGCCACTTTCTCCTGGGCAGTCGGAGACAAACAGCTGATCGAGTTTGTTCATTTCGTTTAGTCACTGCTCGTTTCTCAGTGAACCCTGGACAAACTAGCTCCCATGAATAATCTCAGCCTTTAACTTCGAACTCCTCACCTGCGGGGGGGGAGCGCCCAGGGGAACAGGTAGACTGTTCATGTAAATCAAGATGATAATATCTACAGGTGCAAGGTAAAGGGTAAGCCAAGCAGCAGCTAGTCTCTACAACTCTTGCTAAGAGTAAGCTCATTGTTTTTAAAGTGGGCCAGGGCTCATTCTGTTACAACCTGCTGACACACTTGCTCTGGAGAGGTGAATTTCCAAGCGTGGTTTGCTTTAAACAGATGGGAGAATAAGGGAATGATAAAGTGGCCGTGAGAAGAGAAGAATTAGTTTGGAGCATCCGAAGAATGTTATGTGACCCTATGTTTTCGACTGCACTCCGCCTCTTGGGTTTTCATTTTCTTTGAATTATCCTTTTCAAGTCAGCGCTCTGAGTGCCTGGCGCAAGAGAAATGCTCTAAATAAAGAAATAAATGTGTGCTTGCACAAAAAGGAAGGGGTGGTCAATGGAATATAAAATTATATTAATTAACTTGTTTGTGCATTCCATGCAGGACGGGAGAAGTATGGCAGTACATCCATCAGAATTCTTTTTGAAGCGGTCTACAGTAAAAACTATTTTCATCTTCCTATAATTACCCCCACGAGATTGCTCCATTCATCTCGCCCTGCCTATTGCAAGCGCAGTTAAGGGCACAGAGAGGTTCCAATGTTGTTTTGCTCTTGAATGTAGGATTTGTTTGCTGATTTAGGATTTTCACCCACAGCCCAAACCTTCATAATCAGACTTGCTCATCTTAGTTCATATTTGCTACCAGGGAGAGCCCCCCCCCCGCCAAAAAAAAAAGGTGGGGAGACCGATTTCAACCATTTCTTTGCAAACACTCAGAATTCCTCTTGGCAGCATTTCATTCCACTTATTTATAGCTTGTCTTTGCAATTACAGAAGGACATTTTCCATATGGAAATCGTTCTTGCCTTTTCCACCACAACCCTTACCTAACCCAACCTAGCCCTTGAATCTTCAATAGATTATAAGCAAACAATTCACAATACGTTTTACTATCATTGGGCCCTATCAGTAGGATACATCAGGATCAGCACCTTTTATTGGGCATAACCTCCCCAGTAAAGTAGACTTACACATTAAAAAATTATGGAAATAGGCTGGTGCCTAACCAAAGAAGCTTCCAATCCACTGAAGGCATCATTCAGTTTACTTGTTTTTGGCTTTTCTGTGCGCCAGTTCAGAAAGGAACCTACCATGTATGTATGGATAGAGTATAATCAAGAAGAATTCTTGATGCCTAAGAGAGTTGACTCTTAAGTGTGGTTTAGAGGTGTGAACTCGAATCATTTCCGTCATTTTTAGGTATGCCCTGAACAGCACATGCCCTGCTTCAAATCACCTTTTTTTTAGGTCGACCTGGACAGTGCTGCTTTGTGAGCTATGCTGTATTGGAGTATGAAGCCCCGCCCACTCTCTACCCTTACTGGTCATTGCCTTGTTTTAACTGTCGCCTGCCCAAGATCAGGAAGCAGGCATACCGAACCAGCACCTCCTCACCACTTCTTGTCAGCCAATAGCAACCCCCATGCCCAGCATACACAGAGAACTACACTGCTATGGCACAGCACTACCAACTGCCTGCATTCCTGCCCATGCTCTGTTACCCCGCGGTGCAGCCACAGGACAGTGGCTACATTGCCCATGTCTGTCCCGCAACACGTTGTTCCTGCCATGGAGGTTTCCCACAGCCGGGTGCAGTTAATAAATACAGGGACCCAAAGATATGTGGCATCAAAGAATAAGAACGGACGTGGTACAGGTAGGCTTTTTTAAATTTATTTATTAGTTTTCACTTTTTATAGCGCAAACTTTACTCGCAGGTATCAGAGCGCTTTAAGTCAGCATGCTTATAACAAGCAAGACTAGCACTCTATATTACTGCCAACTTTGCTTAGCATAAGCAACAGCTAACCATTCACAAACAATGTGTATATACCAATTGCAAATTAAAAAAAATAATGCAAAGCATTGTCATTTACAATGCCAGTAACTCAAACTTTAATGCTGCGAGACCTATTGCATTGTAAATGCTTGTTTCATTTAGTAACTGAAACCTCTCTGTCATTCTCTTTTGAGACAAAAACAACATGACTAAATAAATGTAAAAAATAAAATACTAAAAGGAACAAAATTAAGGATATTTCACCTGGTTTTTATCCAGCTCACAGTTCTTATATTCTTTTTCTCCTTGTTCCTGAAATGTGACAATGACGAAACCAACGAAGATGTTCATCATGAAAAATGCAATGATGATGATGTAGATGATGAAGAAGATAGATATCTCCACTCTGTTGTTATAAATTGGACCGACATTCTCTCCGTTGGAGTCTATGGCTTTGTAAAGTAGTCTAAAAATGCAGAAAACACAAAATTTAAACACAAAGGCAACCAACTATCTACATGTCGCTTATCTATAAAATATATATATATATATATTTTTAAGTCTATGCATACAGAATGAATATGTAGAATGAATATAGTTGAGCACTCTTGATTGCCATTATTGCTCTTTTACAGCTGGTATAGTAGGAGTCAAGGATAAAAAAAGGCCTAAATGGCTAAATTTGAACTTGAAAATGAAAATAGGCCTTATTCAGAGTTTCGAGGAGCAGGAGCACTACTGTTACTGTGTGATGCTCCCGACTCATCAAACTTGAGGGTCACAAGGCTCTACATAGAGTCTGGGGCATTGCCAAGTTTGCACTGGCTGAGCCCTCATTCGGTCTGCCAGTGAATACATGTGACCTGGTATCCATCCACCAAGAGGTCATCAGGAGGAAGTGATGACATTTCCACTATTTTGAGGATGAAGTAATTGTCACTGACTTTACTTGCCTATGGGCAGAGGCTGGGAAAATGCAGAATAACCCCTATGCATAGGGTCATCTGATTTTTGTTTAGAGAAAATAAACTCCAGAAGGCATCCCACTACCATCCAACATACACTGGTCTGTATCATAGGTTTCTCAACAAATCAGTAACTCAAAATCCTCTCTCTAGAAAATACAGTGTCAATACCAGCATTAAGGGGCCTCCACGAAAACAAGAACTGCCGAGCCAAAGAGGCTGACTTTAATGAGCCAACGCATGTAAACGCAGATACACAAATGGTGTTTACAGTCACTGCATGCACAAATTGTGTTTATCACTTTAGGGCTGTAAGAATTGATTACAATATGTTAGTGGATGAACGCGTATCCAAGCCTGACCTAAAAAGCAAAAACAGCATATAAAAAACATAACTTTCATTCCTGAGCCATTACTCTGCAAACTTCTCTCAACCAATGGCTAAACATTTCTGCATACCAACTCTCTATATACTTCATACCCATTAGATGCATTAATTTGCTTTAAAAGGTGAAAGCGCCAGAGCTTAATGTGACATTTACCAAGAGCAATAGAGGCAAAAACACACAAAGGGAAAGAAGGGGGACAAAAAGAAGGAAAAACAAACAGGGGGAGAAAAGAGGAACATTCAAGAGTGGGATAAAGGGGTAGTCAGCGAATTAAGGAGGCCTGAGGTGGATTCAGGACTACGCGGCCTTAGTACTAGGCATGCTGACATTCAATAGCGCCTGCCGCGGGCTTCTAAGCAGCGCTTTGGGCACCGGCTCTCAATATTCTACAAATTAAGCACAGGAAAGCACCATTAAGTCAAACGTAAAAACAGACTGGAACATATTTTTGAGGAATGATTTTCGTGCTTTTAGTGGAAAGAGCATTGCATCTGTAGTTCCATGCAGTGTTTGTGCTTTTGAAATTAGAGTTTCGCATCCTTTGAATGGAAGGCAGACATCTGGAAACAGGCTATTTCGAAAAAAACCTAACGGAAGGCAGTTTCCGTAGAGGGAATTTTGCACGCTCCATGCAGTTGGTGCAGGGCTGGCCTTAGGCATGTGCAAGCTGTGCACCTGCACAGGGCCACCATACCCCAGGGGCCGCCGCGCCAATATATATGCTTAATATAATAATCCTCTGAGGATGGATACATATTTGCGTGGCGGCCCCTGGCAGGGATTTGGCGGCCTCCGGCTCTGTTCCACTTCCAAACACCCTGACCCCCCCACCCCCTTCACTGGCCTCCGTGCTCCGCCCCGCTCAGACCCCCTCTTCCAGGGCCCCCTACCTACGCTCCCTGCCCAGGACCGCCATGAGCCTAGAGCCGCCCCTGGTTGGTGCGACCTAATTCAAAGCAAAACAGTTTCAGCGCATGCGTTACATGTATGCAGTAGTATAGTACAAGAAAACAACAGATCGAACACTTGTTTACTCACGCGGGCCAGCCCTCGAAGGTGGAGACAGTGAAGAGAGCCATCATGGCGGAAAGGACGTGATCGAAATTAAAATCACTGTTGCGCCAGACTCGTTCTTTCAGCGAAGGGTTGCTATAATCTCCATCCTTATAAACTATATACGTCCCCCTGCAGAAAACAAACCATCAGTGATCACTTTGCAAATATGCCCGAGGTACATACAATACATTTGACATTGTAAGAGCTGCGGGTAGAACCAGGCCCGGCTCCAGGAATTTTTATTAGGATGGGCCAAGGGTGCATTCGGGAGGGCCACTGCGGGCCCGATTTGTCTCTGATATGTCTAGTCAGGCCTGATTCTGGGCTATCCTTTATCTCTTCATAGTCTTACAAAGCCCAGTAAAAGGCACTCTTTTACAAATCTCTTTCTAACTGTTATCACTCTCAAAAAGTGTTTTTTTCCATGTAATGTCCCTTTGATGGGAAGAGGAGGTTTCTGAGGTGGGTGTACCAGGCAAGTGACAATACTGGGGCTCCCTCTTTGCGAGCTTTCAGGGAGAATCCCTCCAACTGACCCCGGACTCTGCAGAACACTCCCTTCCAGGCTTGATTATCCACTTTTCTACCACCTCCTCCAGTGCACCTTATCTCACAGCTGACCTTGGTCTACTGCCCCATACCAGCCACCATCTGGTTACTTTTTCATTATTCCCAGTAAAAACATTAATAAAATCACCTCCAAACTTGAAACATTGAATATAGCAGTAAATATAATTAGCACACACTTTAAAGTATGTTCCACAGTTGTCATAATGACCCAACTGCTAATTAAATAAACATGCATTTGCAATGTAATAGGGCTCACATTTGCAAGAGTTTAAGCTATTGGAATTGTAAATGACACTGCCTTTATGTATGTTTTAAAAACCAACACATACATAAAAGGCATTGTCATTTACAATGCCAATAGCTCAAACTCTAACAAATGTAAGACCTATTGCATTGCAAATGCTGGTTTTAAATCTTGCGCTTCTCCTGGTCATGACTCTCCCTCATTCCTGCGGGTCTTTAAATTCTTTACTCACAACCTTCGTTCGTTGAGAGAGCACTTCTGTAATGAGGACATGTGTGAACGGCAATTTATTTATATAGCACTTACTACTTCAGATGAGGCATCGTGATTTAGCTGTTTAGGCTTTGAATGTACATAATATACAGTGTCTAGTGTGCCTTTTATTAAAGGGCTCTGACTTCAACTCGGACTACATGCACACCATATAAAAGAAAATAAGCATTTCTGCAGTGTGAGCCCTCTGGCTGTTCTTCAGACAGACCCTGTCTCCCACCCGTTCACAGCCATTATCAAAAACGGGGTGATCCAATATATGTTCGTGGACCTGGGTTATATATAGTATGAGAAACAATGGTCCAAGAGTTGTTTTTTGGTCGGTTGTTGCACACATCAAATATCAGTGAAGTAGATTGATACCAAAGAGCCAAAGGTTTAAAGGCTCCAAAAAAATGAAAAATAATAATTACAACTAAAAATATTAATTTTATGTATGATCTTTAGTCTTGGACCATTGTTTCTCATACCCGTTCACAGCCAGCACTTAAAAAGACACGCCCGCTGTGCAGGCTTCCAACACATAGGCCATGCACTGAATGAACATGACTGCCCCTAACAAATGATTTCCCCGCATGTCCACATTAGTGTTCCGACCTGCCATTGATGGTGAAGGGATTGTTGGCTGTAAAGTGATAGGTGCAGCACAGAGTAGATAGACTTTTGGACTGAAAGTGCCTGTGTAAAAAAACACAAATCAATGTTTTTAATATGTGTTATCAATTGCATGACTTTGTAAAAAGTGAAAAGTTATTTGTTTTTATGTATATTTTTGTATGTTTGTACCTGTAGGGGACAGCGGTGCAGTAAATCTTGCGTTTATTTTAAATTAAAATGTCCCTTTTGAAGAATGTTGGTTTGAATGGGGAGTGTTGCCTAAAAGGATTTAGGCGAGCGCCACGGTATTGTTTCACATGGGACAACCATTCAGGGACGACCATAAAGGACTAGGGAGCAGATGTATCATCCGTTTTTTTTTGTCGCAAACGCTGCGATTCACAAAATAGCAACGTTTGCGACAAAAAAAACGGGATTTGGAATGTATCATGCAAAAAAGCTCGCAATATTAAGGAATCGCAAATTTTGCGATTCCTTAATATTGCGTAAGCATTTAAGAAATCGCAAATTGCGATTTCTTAATTGAAATGTATTAAGCATTTCAGTTTTGCGATTTTTGACTAAGAAATCGCAAATTACCACCAACTTGTAGTTGGTGGTAATTTGCGAATTCTTTCAAAAATGCACTTTTTTAAGATTCTAAAGGTGCCATGTGACGCTCATACATGCCCTCAGGGCATGTATGTGCGCCACATGTCAATTCATACTCATACATGCCCTTAGGGCATGTATGTGCGCACACATGTCAAATTCAGGGGTGCAGCAGGGTGTCCTTAAGACACCCTTGCACCCTTGAAATTATTCACAATTTGTGATTAGCAAATTGCGAATCGCAAATTGAGAATAATTTCACATTCATTCCTATGGGCCTCCTGGCCCATAGAAATGAATGGGAAATTATTCCTTAATTGCGATTAGCAATTTGCTAATCGCAATTAAGGAATTTTAAGAAATCGCTAACAAATAGCGATTTTCTACATACATACCATTTTGCACTTCTCAAATAGCGATTCCGTAAAAATCGTTATTTGAGAATCGCAAAAGGGTATCTTGATACATCTGCCCCTAGGTCATCTGTGGGTACACATCACCAAGAATTCACAGTGCCCATTTCAAACTCAGAGGGATGAAAGGCAAAGCTGGTCCAGAAAGAATGTCCACCTAAGCTGAATGTTGCACACAGCAGGAGCAGGAGCATTGACACGATGGGCTAAACTGCCTCGCTTTGTATCCTATTAAGTCCACGCGTTGTATGGTTTCACCTAAGCCTCGACTTTCTTTTGATATACAAATCTCCCCACTTTGAACCCCATTTACAACGTAAATGGCCTCTACGTGTTGACTGTCAGGAGGTAGGAAGCAGGGGGAGGAACGTATAGAGTCTCTGTGACAAAGGCAGTAACCCATTGAGCTAGCCACTTACAATTCAGTTTATCTGCATTTGAAAACTACCAACAGACAAAATGATTGCTCTCCAGCAGGATCATAAATCACCAGAGTTATCAGGACATTATCGTTGTGTATCGTTGGCAGAATCACTGCGAGGGCCCAGGCTCTTGTTTGGGTGGGCCTGGCCCACCCGGCCCACCCTCTAGAACGCGGCCTGGGTAGACCGAGAGCAGGTATTTAGCCACGTGTTTGACTGAGAGTTATTTTGCTGATGTCTACAGTTGATGGTGAATAATAAAACGAACACAACTTCAAACAAATAAAGAAAGGATTAATCCGCATAAATAGAGGTTATGTTATTTCTGACAGGCAGCATGAAAAAGCAGGCTTTCAGTGTATTTGTAAAACGCACAAGGCTTCAGATTCCCTTTAAATTGGGCTTCTGAGTACAGAACATCGTGAATTGGAAGTCGAAGGAAGGCCTTCTTCACTTTTGACACAGCCACGTGGCCTGGTCCCTGTGAGTGTACAGAAAGAGCTGAAATTGTTGACACCATTTCATGTATTATTCTGATGCTCTTTGCCAGAACACAAAGTTTGAATACAGGTGGGAAAGATACTGTCCCCTCACTGGCAAAGAGTGGAGAACAGGTTAGACAGGACGACCCATTCTTGACCGTCTGGAGTTTTTATTGTTTACTAGCTTACCCGTTGCGCGTTGCTGCGATCTCAGAAGAAAGGAAATTCAAGGAAACTCGTCATGATAACATTAAATTTACATTGTCTCATTGTTATTGAAACGTATTCATTTTATTTTTGAAAACATTTCCAAGTGTGGCTTCAGCAGTGCGTCCTCGATTGGCTTCCAATCTTGATTCTGGTTGCTCGCCTGTTTCATTCGAGCGGGCTTGAGCAGTGCATAATTGATCGTTTTCCAATCTTGATTCTCGTTGCTCTCCTGTTTCATTCGTGCGGGCTTGAGCAGTGCGTAATCAATCTGTTTCCAATCTTGATTCTCGTTGCTTGTTCGTTTGAGAAGAACGGGCTTGAGGAGTGCGAACTCGATCGGCTTCCAATCTTGATTCTCGTTGCTCGTTCGTTTGAGAATTACGGGCTTGAGCAGTTTGTATTCGAACAGCTTCTAATTTTGCTTCCCGTTGCTCTTCTGTTTCAGAAGCTTGTGATGCCTTTTTTTTCCGTGCTTCTGATGTAGATTGACCAATCGATTTCCGTTTGTGGGTCTTAACTGTCGACGATGCTCGCAAATTCGCTGTCTATTTCAGTATTCGAAAGATTATGAGGGCCCTGGGGGGACGATTTAAAAAAAATGTTTTTGACAGAAACCTTCGCGGGAGTGTACTCAACAACTTCCAAAAGCTTCATGGCGATCAGATGAATGGTTTAGTAATGCATAAAGGACAAACAGACAGACAGACATACTTTTGTTTTTATATATATAGATGTACCAGGGAAGTCAGAATCAAAAACATGAAAATAGTCTGTCTATCTCTGTAGGTGTGAATTTGGACGATTTATAATCGTGATTCCCTACTCTTGACATAGTGATTTCACCTATTATGATGTATTTATTTTACTTTTTTCAAGATAAAGAAAAAGATTAAAAAAAGAAACAAATAATCAGACTGCGGTAAAAAGAGTGTAAATTCTTGGCTGGATGATGACAAAAGCAATAGACCGTGGCTACCAGGAGTGTGTATGGATGCAAAAGTTGTTCAGCATCCACCAGGACTCAGCCATAGAATATCAGAGGCTCTTGAGTGATAGCAGTTCAGAGGTAAGGTACCCACAAATAGTGTGGAGACGGGCTTTCGATGAGCAAAAACTCCCTTGGCTCCACTTAGGGCTAATCGGTAATCCCTAATTCTATTATTGACTGGTGAGAGCAGACCCTCCGCACCAGACATCAAGCGCAGTTGGATATGTAATGCACTATCATATGCTTGGATCAATTTGGCAAGAAGCAGTGGGAGTTCATTTAATAGGGGAATATCAGAGTGTCAACCCATACAGATGTGGCATGTGACATCACTTGCAACAGAATACAGGCACATTGTCTGTAAATTGTAAATGCATAAGCAACCAATTCGTCTTCACTGGAACAAGTGTGGCTAGAAGGTGCAGTGAAATCCAGAATGATATGAGGCACAGCGCTATACTATTGAAATTAGCAGAGATAATTCACTTAGATGCAATAGCAAAAATTGATTAGGGTCTGGTCAATGCACCCTTATTGGAATCTGATAGACTGGTGATCTTTTGAATCCAAAATAAGTGCCTGGGGTGTAGTGGAAACCAAGCAGATTCGAGGTAAATCATTTGAGGATACAAATACCTATAAACAATAACTATAGTGCGCTTCATATCCTTTCCAAAGAGGGTGTAATGCCAGACAAGGAAGCTGACTAAATGCTCCACAACAGGTGGAACACTTTTAATGAATACACAAAATAATCTGTTCCAGACGCTGCATAGTGTAACAAAAAGGGAGAAATATAATAATACATTTCTGACTTTGAGACATATTTATTTGCATTGCTAACATGAGATTTTCAAAGGAGGAACAAATAGTTGCAAGCACCATTTTGCACCACAAGGTCCTTTTAAAAAACATACTTAGCCCATTTTCCTGATTCAAACAAGATGTAAAATATAATAAGTTGTTGGTATTATATATAACTTTTTTATAGAGCGCAGTCACTACCACTACTAATTTCAACTCACATGCCGTTGTCGGGACACAACTTCCTGTCCAATATGATTTCTATTCTCATGGTTTGTCAAGTGTATCTCATACAGGTTCCTGTTCAGGGTTCCATCATATGTGACTACACTTGGCCGGCTGCTCCTTCTCCCCCTTTGCTCCCATTTCTTGTTTGGGGAGCAATGGTGTAGTGAACACAGTGGCATGTCCTGTGTAGACCTCTTTACTTTCATCAAATGTTTGCTTTTAGATTCTTTTATCTCCTTTTATTAGAAAGTGTGAAGTTTTAGACACACACAGAGACGTGTTAGTATCATGCCTGCCTCCTATCTAGTGCACCATATTTTTGTTGTTTTTATTATGGGTGCTGCCAAAACAGTATGGGTGCCTAAAATGCCATGTTTCGATTGTTTTAGTTATGGGGAAAATGTATCTCTTTGTATATAGATATGACACATATTTGCCATTTTTCTTTAGTCTTGTTGAGTGCTGTTTTATTTTAGAAACATACCATAAAATCAAAGATCAGATACTATAAAACCCAGGTCTCTAACCATTAACAGGCGGGCTTTCTTGACAGAATGATCATGCCAGAGGTCCCTCTGGTTTAAAGCGACAATCAGCCTCAGTCGGGGCGGGTTGTGTAAATCAGTAGTTTTCCTTTAGGAATGACGTCAACCAACTGAATACTGCCCTTAAAACTCTTTTATTTTTACAATACTGGATGAGTGTATTGGACCAAGGTCACATGTGTCTCCTCATACTCTTGAACTGACAGAAGCCTTCATTACTGATGACCATCAGTGGTGCATCCAAAGTTGTAAAAGAACAAGAGTTTTAAGGATTGTATTCACAATTGGTTCAGCTCATTCCTAACCAAAAGTAAACACATTAGAGAAACTCTGCCTCTGATTTAGCCATTTGTGGTGTCCCCCCATTGTTTAACATTTATTTTTATTTTTTATTTATAAAGTTTTATATAGCGCAAACTTGATCCCGAAGGATATCAGAGCGCTTTACAATTTGAGGCAAAGGTAACAAATCAGAACATTAGTGTAACATGGGGATTCTAACATACACCTGGGTGAACGAAGAATGTGCTAGATGATGGAGCACAATGACTCAAGGGGAGCAAAACTCAACAATCATGTACAGGAACAACAACCAAACCAAAAACAATGATCATATACAAGAACAACAATTGACACCATAGTATGTCCGATGTGCCCAGAACTAAATTCTGGACACTCAAAACTCACACCCTTCATCTCTCAACACTCCCAACCCATGTTCTGCCTCCTTCCATCTTCTCTCCACAGGTGTAGCTTTTTCTGTATTCATGACTGCAAGGCAAGTAGGAGGGGGAATGGAAATGGACTCTGAACCACTCAAAGCACTGGAACCTTTTTGAGAGTGGGATGGAGATACAGAAACAGATTATCCTTAACAACAATCCATCTTGAGAATCAGAGTCCAACATACAGAGTGCAGGACAAGCGGTTAAATGAGCTTAGTTCCGTGAGAAAGTAACACTATCGTTCTAAAGTGAGATGCTGAATTTCAGCCTCAAAGGCAGCAATTTCCTTGAATAGAACATTGCTAGCATCAGGATCTAAAGCAGGCTTTATTTTATTAACTATCATGGCCAACACAATGTGATCCATACTACTTCCATCTTGACAGAAACTATATTCAGGCACAGGCTCCCACTATAAGGTAATGAGAACATTCTGAGGCTGTGAACGTCGTTTTAATGCCTAAAGGAATGATTGTGAATGTTACCCAGGACACTGTCCGATCATAACCCAATGCTGCTATCTGTCAATGTACCTTATCACACACCACCCCCATATAGTTGGCGCTCTAATGCAAAGGCTCTATTAGACTCCGCATACGTGGACACCATCAATACGGCCATCAAGGTCTACTTTCTGTTAAACGAACCACTAACGACCCTAGCTTGTTGTGGGAGGCTTTTAAAGCTACAATAAGAGGAGTTTGCATAAGTACAAATGCGGGGACTTTGAAAGATATCCGTAGGCAGCTTAGTATACGTGAGGATAAGTTGAAAATATTAGAGCGAGAATACGAACTTACTCAAAATGCTAAAGTGCTGGGGGGCATTAGGGTTGTCATGTCGGAATATCAATCGTATGCGGAAGACGAACTTAAATATATAACAAGGCGCACTATTGCAAGGTCATTCGGTGAAGGTGGTAGACCTAGTAAGATGTTGACTTCTAAAATTTGTGAGGCCGCACTCCACAGACGGTCCTAACTATAAGAGATGACACTGGGTGTAAGCGTAATGATGCGCAGGGGATACTGCAGGAATTCATGAAAACGTATGGAGCGTTGTACAAATCACAGCCCACTGCCTCACCCTCCAAAGTCATGGAGTACCTAGCGGACGTCACAATAGCGTGGTTAGCAGATGCCCAGATAGAGTACTTGTCACTACCAATTACTGTTGAGGAGGTAACAGAGATCATCAAATCGCTCCCCAATGGTAAAGCCCCGGGCCCAGATGGGTTTACATATGAATTTTATGAAGCATTTGTAGACCAATTGGCTCCACATCTAGTAGCAATGTATGGTGACGCATATGATAAGATGTTGCTCCCTCCCACTTTGAGGGAAGCAGTGCTAATTGCCCTTCTCAAGCCAACTAAAAACCCGGAATGTTGTGACTCATATCGGCCATTATCACTAATCAATGTAGACACCAAAATATTAGCTAAACTGCTAGCAACTAGATTACAGCCCCTCATGACTAATTTGATACTATGTGATCAGTTGGGGTTCATCTCTACAAGATCAACAGCGCACAACACCAGAACACTTTTCGCACTCTCCCATTATTTAATCCCAAACACCAGGGCGGCCGCGGTTATGTTGGATGCTGCCAAAGCATTTGATTCTATAGAATGCCGTATCTATTCGCGGTGCTGCAGAGGATGGGTTTTCCCCCTATATTTCTGCAATGGGTGCAAATACTGTATCCCAAGCCAACAGCACGTATACGAGTCAACAACTACATTTCGGATAATGTGTCAATAGAAAGGGGGACAAGGCAACCGTGCCCGCTATCCCCATTACTATTCGCAATAGTGCTTGAACCGTTGGCTTGTAAAATCAGACAGGGACATCATTATTCTGCTCTCCAATTTCCACAGCGACCATTACATATCTCTTTGTACACAGATGATATGATGTTATACGTGCGGGACCTGGAACAGCATTTAGCCCATTTGTTGTCGGAATATATTACATTTTGGAGGCAATCGGGTCTCCAGATTAACTGGGCAAAATCCCTGATTATACCACTAACTGACACCACACAACCTCACACTACGGAATTTCCTTTAGAGTGGCAATCGGATCCCGTGTAATACCTTGGCATTTGGTACCATCGTGACCCCGAAGTTGTAATCCGCACAAATTACGGTAGGGCAATAGGTGCGATGGAAGATAAAGTAGGCCGCTGGATTCAGTTGCCGTTATCGTTAGCTGACTGACTAGCTATTGTTAAAATGATTATATTGCCAAAATGTCTATATCTTTTTAATAATATACCAATCACACCTCCAACTGAAGTATTCTGCAGACAGACATCATTAATGAATCGTCTAATCTGGGTGGGTAAGCAGGCACGCATAGAATTGCGAGCTTTGACATTACCCTATTCTAAGGGAGGCTTTAAAATACCAGACTTCCCCCTTTACTATTTATGTGCATTACTGGTACCACCAGGTCCCCTATCTCACACATGTGGCTATAGAGGAAGGAGATGCATTGCCAATCCCATTAACAGCAACAGTAACTCATTGCAGACCACCTTTACACAATAACAAAATTAATACTCTTGATGCGACGAATGCCGCTTGGCGCAAGATGGGTAGCCTATCGCATAAATTGCCATTATATGCCCCTGCCCTACCGTTGCATCATCATCCAGAATTATTGGTGACGCGAGAAGAGGTGGGCATGGGACTGTTGCAGCAGATGGGCTTAGATACTATGGGGGACCTCTATCATAACACCACATTTAAAATGCCACATGACCTTACTTATATTAGCAATCAAACTCTATTGTTTCGATTTATACATCATAGGCTTCAAGGGGCAGTTAAGAAATTATATCCCACCTATCCAGCGGAACCGTCACAATTAACAGCGTTGCAAATGATAATTACCACTCCCAATAACAAACATTTGGTGTCTAGGCTATACACTACACTGCAGGAGGATATCGCAGATACGACACATAGAGCACATTCAAAGTGGAATGATGTGCTAGATGTCCCGCTCACAGAGGAAGAGTGGTCGATAGCATGCTCCCTCACAGAAATGCTGACGCCTGATGGAAATCTGAGAATATTGCACCTCAAATACCTACATCAAACTTATTACACTCCAGCTAGACTATAGATGTGGTTTGCGCACAGATGCGAAATGTAAACGTTGTGGTGCTGAATCAGCAGATTTCCTGCATCTTGCATGGATTTGTCCAGCAGTACGGGATTTTTGGGAAAAAGTTACACGGATACTGGGGGAAATGGTGAGAACTGATATTATTTGCTCTAGTCGCACATGTTTATTAGGGCTACTCCGTAATGTATGGGCTGCAAAGCGTAAGTTCTGTATGATTGCTTTACTTATTGCCAAGCCAAGAATTTCACTGTGTTGGAACAGTAGAGAAACCCCTGAAGTCAAACAGTGGCTACAAGATATGGCATACTGTCAGGATGTGTTGAAGACCTACGAAAAAGAACTGCCTACTGGATCCAGCCCAAGGGACTATTGGAAATATTTGATAGACTATCTGCACACGAACCAGGTTGATTAACTATATATGGTAACTGTTTCTTCTTTTTTGTGGTAAAGTTAGCATGAGGTAACATCACACAACTATTGTAACTGGATGAAGGATGTTGTAGTACAGTGGTCTGTATTTTGTTCATACGTTTGGACATGCTATGTCTTTGAAAATGATAATTTAAAAAATATATATAAAAACCTCTAAAAAGGATTATGTAAGTGTGCCTGTCCTGGGACCCCTCAAAAATAAATTGAGATGGTGATCCTTAAAATTTTTTATCAAGGCCTTTCTTGTTGACAAAGATCTTTCTTCCGGGCTATCCCATTGATCTCCCATTCCAATGGATAAGAAGGAATTCTTGATATAGGTGAGCCAAGGTATTTTGTTTGCTTCACTGAGGTTTGCAACCTCCCTCAATTCCTCCCTATACATAGATAATTCTGGAGCACTCCACAGGCGGCACCAGTCAAACAGGGGTCTAAGCGCAAACTCCAGTGCCATTGGGCTGACTCCCAGATCCTCTTGGAGCGGAGGTAATGGGGTACTATTGGGAAGTCCCAACAGTTGTCTAAGAAATACATTTCAATCTTGGCAAGTTGTTCAGATGGTCTGTGGCCCCATAGTTGGGCTCCATATACGGCAGCCCCTCTGGCTAGCTCCTTATATATTTCCAGCAACGGGCCCCAGCATCTTGTGTACATACTTCCTTTGCCGTTTCGCAAGGCCCCCTGATGTTTGCGCCAGCTTAAGACAAGCCTTCTTAAGTTGGTCACTCCACTCCATTTTCTCATTGAGGGATAATCCCAAATATTCTCATACAGGGACTTTCAGCAGTGGGGCGAAGCTTGTCTGCCATAACGGAGGAGATGCCCCTGCTCTCACGAAATAATGAACTTGACCACCCCTGTGGAAGCCGCGGGAGAGAGAGGAAGCGAGGACTGATCATCTTGCAATGAGAGTTTCATTTACCCCTCATCCTGGACGGCTCATGGGGCACTGACTCCTTTCTTTTTCAGCTCATTTATCAGAAATACTGACAGGGCTATAACTAGACATACTTTCAAACCATATAGGTATTGTATTTTATTTCACCTGTATACACACTTTGCACATATTGATGGCAACTATAGTGAGTGACAGAGGGATCTAACTTCGTCCTGACGAAGAGGCATGCAAGACCTCGAAACATGTTGACATCACCAGGAGAACTAGCACATTAAAAGCTTTGTTTTCTCCGACACTCCCTTTTTAGCAATACCAGCCTATGACCAATAAAAAAAAAAGTGAATTCATAAGGCCAGGTATTTTTTAACCTCACTTTTCATTCACCCCTGACCCTACTTTCACTCACTCAAATACCCCTCACATAGCACTTACAAATTTAAAGTGTTCCAGCGTAGTCGCCAGTCGTAGCCCGCCCCGTCCCGCAGCGGGGTGGGGCGGGAAGGCACCGATGATGAAGCATGTCACCAAGGGCCCTTTTGGTGTGTGAGGGGTATTTTAACAAATACTGTGTATGCCTTCTATTCCCTGGCTCACAGGACACCTCTTAGCGGTGGATCTTTTTGTTTGCTAATACCATTGACTGGAGGAGGGTGTATCCACCATAGTGCTCTTTAGCACTACCTCTTCACTCCACTTTTTGATTTTTTACTAATATAAAGTATAGCCTGATGTACCCTGCCAGGCTGCATATCCAACATGACAGAAAGATACACATCTATGACACGCCAACAGTGGCGGTCCAGTGGATGACATCTCTGGGATTGGGCAGCGAAAAGAGCATCAAACTGCTTGGCAGGATCGGAAGGACCACAGATCATGATTTTCCCAGTGCAATAAACCTCCTCCCAAGACGCAGCGGGGGGAGAGAGTGTATCCCGGTTGAGACAAGCGGCACACTGCGAGCTACATTGGTGTCCTTGGAGACCGGTGAGTCGTATTCCAGAAGCACAAAGTGATGACGCTGATGTGGGTGAACGGAAATAAGCAGGTTGAAAATTGGTGGTGGGCACCGAAGGGACAGTAACAACATTGACTTTCTGCCAAGTTGTATTAGTGAACTTGCTGGGACACAGAAACATTATTGTTAACTTTATGGGTATGCACTAGTATCTCCTTATTGCTCTGTATAGTGAATGTATTACCTCTTGGATGGGAGGGACCAGGGGTAAGGCAGACGTGGATCGCTGAGGACCACTTAGGGTAGAGCTCTTGGCACCTGAAAAGCGTCTACACCAAGTGTCGTTAGACACATAAATTGAAGGGGGGGAAGGGTGGGCGATTGGGGGTGGGGTTTGATGTCACCTGTGGCCACTTGTTGATTCAACGGGGGTCCATAGATTCTGCCTGTGGTTGGGATAGGTGTGGGGCACTTGGGGGTACACTTGTAGCTTGAGTTTTATAAGGGCATTGCTTCCAATGCCGTACAATTTTCTGAACTGTGTTATGTGCTGGATATGATGAGACTTCTATTATATATCTATATCCTGAATGGTATACTGTGCAGATGGGGACTAAATATATAATGTTGACTTGGAACATAAGAGATCGTCATAATCCGATGAAATACAATAGAGTGTATGGATACTTCTGGATGTATGGTGTAGAGGTGGCATTCCTGCATACGACCCTTTTATGGGGGGCTTGTATTAAATGTTTGAGGAAATGCTGTAGTGGACAGGTGTATGCCACGTCCTCCTGATATCCCCAAGGGGTTTAGCTATAGATTGCTCCGGGAGTTCCTCTTAGACACACCTGCACACAGATTGACAGGAATGAGAGGTGTTATACTGTAGAGAACATTAGACGCACGCATTAATGCTTTATTAGTGTATGCACCTAATATTGATTATGGCACGTTTTCTGGGGCGGTGCTGGTGGTAGCGCAGGGATCACTAACGGGGGAGGTCCTTATTGCAGGTGATTTTAACTGTGTCCTGGATAGCCTGGTAGACATAATCCCCCTGCGTAAGGGTACTAGATCGTGTATGACGGCAGCGTTGGTGCACCGGAACCAGATATGTGGATAGTGAGCCTGTTTGAACAGATGTCCCAAACAATGGCAGGAGACAAGTGTGGGGAGGGAGGGTGCAATATGTTGTTGGATTTGTACCCAGAAGGCCGCTTTGTAACCCAGAAAGACGCTATGGAAACATTTGATCTGGGAAAAAGTCAATTTCTCCAATACGCCAAAATAGCAGCCATAACCCTACAGATTTGGCCTTCATTCCCAGAGACCCTCCGACTATGCAGAATTTGGTGAGGCTTCTTTCTATGGTGGGGGGACATAAGTTCATTACACGTATCTACCGTGCGTGGAGATCGGGGTTAGACCCTATGCTGGGTGGAGGCAATCTGGCAACACAAGCCTAAAGATTGGTCAAAGACACATGTAGTGCCAACGATGTAGTATTTGCCGCTGTACATACTTTACACATTTTTTTTAGAGTTTTATATAGCGTAAACTTGACCCGAAGATATCAGGTACCAGAGCACTTTACATGAGCACCAGTTTTGTTACAGATAGACACATTCATTTTTGTTGGGCATTTTTGTTCTTTGACCAATCATTTACTCAGGTACTTGTATTTCTCTTTTATGTTTCTCTTTCTTGTTTTCTTCATATCTCATTATGTACCCTTGGCATTGTTTGTTTAAATGATGTTACTTGTTTGTTGATCATTGTTTAAAAAAAAAAAAAATAATAATTAATAAAGAATTGACACAGAAAAAAAGATACATGCATCAGTACGAACGCTCTCCATAGCTGCACTGTTTAAACTGATTCAATTTAACGTGGTGCATATGACATATCTTCCCCTAAGAGGCTAAACACGCGCTACCCCTCCAGATCACCGGGCTGTTCTAGATGTGGATCCAATCTGGATGAGTTTCTGCACATGGTGTGGCGATGCCCGGTTGTCACGCTATACTGGACCGGATATAACGCCATCTTCGAGGGGTGACGAGCTGGGAGGTGACACGTACAATTAAACAGTGTGTGCTGGGACTCTTCCACAATGACCCAAAGAAAAAAACTGAGCCGCCATTTTACAATGTTGGGGATAATAGTTGCTAAAAGGTACATAGCGATCAGCCCTAGTCCTCCCCCCCCCAACAAACAAGAGGAGTGGTTCAGGGAATTACTCGAATGGGCTGGAGCGGAGGAGACACATATGAGTCAAAACCTTAGAGATGACAGGGTTGCAGGTGACTTACTACCCTGGGGGATTATGGCGCAAGCAGTGACAACAGGCCAAGATGATAGCGAAGTAGTTGGGACGCGTGAGCGGAGTGGCTCAGAAGCGCAGCCGTAGGGATGTACAGAGCCAGTGTGAAACATGAATGCCCCATTATTTGCAGTTCAGTAGGAGAAAGGTAGCGGGGTGGGTAGTGAAGGGCGGGGGTATATTTGAACTGTTGATCGGTATTAAAGGATAAACCTTTTATTTCTATATTTCTTTATATACAAGAAGATTGTCACACAGAAATGGATATTGAGCCAACAGTACGGGGGAGATGGAACATGAGTGAGTTAACGGTATAATGCTTTACATTATGCCTACAAGATATAAAATAGCACTTTTGTGTAATGCTCCTTTGACAACTCTCGTGGTGGATTTTAATGTTGCAAGTTGTAATGACAACATAGAAGTTTACAACAAAAAAAGTGCACAGAATAAAATTGTCGGGGGGGGAGGGTGGAACGCTGTCTGGAGCATCAGAACCTGCAACTAGCAGGCACCATGGGCTGAAGTAATCACCACTAGAAAGGTATTAATAAGAGTCAAAAGAAAACAAAACAGCTGTTCATCATTTCAAAAGGAAATGCCATAGGAAAGTCAGTACCAAATTTGAGTCTCACTGCAGGGTTTTGGAGGGAGGGCCATACATATATAGAACATCTTTAAAGCACCACCAGTAGCAATCTAAACAATGAGATCTAGTCAGGAAGGGAGGCACTGCAGCCAAGTTCCCTTTAATAGTAGAGGCTTGCTTAAGTTGATTGAGAAAGGGAAAGTGCAAAGGCATAACTTCCGACTGATGATCCTCAATGTGACAGTGCCTGCCTAGTGTAAACAGACTTTGTGGCATTTTTCCAGGAATCCAGAAGGACATCTGCCATCTCTAACAGGCCGCTGAAGGCTTCCAACTGGCTTTGCTAAGTCCCCACATTTGTGGAAAAGAAGTGTGAGCTTTGGGGTATGGAGACCCCACCATCCTGCTACAAAAGCAGGTCCGCTCTGTTCTGAAAAGCAGGCCAAAAGAACAGCTCCAAAATATTGGCATACCAAAATCCTCCTCTCTGAATCGGAGATGAAATCAGCTGTGTGCCATCCTCTTGTACTTTTCGCAGCTCACTAGAGATGAGTGCAATTGGATAGAACACATAAAATATGCCAAGGTAAGGAGAAGTGTGGCACAAAGGTCAAAGTGAGATGAAGGGCACAGGGCAGATGGCATTTCTGGGTAAGGACTATTGCAAAGAGGTTAATGCAAAAGAATCCAAGTTGAGGGAAAAACACCCATCACATTCGGTGGAGTTCAGATTCATGATGTTGAAGGGACATGAGATTGAAGGCATCCGCCTTCACAATTAACACATCCTCTAGTTCTTTATTTCAGAGCTCACTACCCAAGTGTACAGTATCCCACTCCCAGGTCCAGGAACTCACTCCTTATTTTCTTCTGAGGGAGTGCATGCTTGTGTCTAAGAGGATCTGCATTACAAGGTGGAATAGAGTACGCCTTCTGTGCTAGGCAAGCTGTTCACAGTTCTAGAACATTGTTGTCTAGCTGATGTTATGCTAGAATCCAAGAGATGCTACTGCTTGTGAAACTTATGCTTGAGTGGCCAACTCCAGGAAACATGATGTAGCACATGCTGTAACTCAACTATTCTTAAACCCCTCCAGATCTATTTCACCAAGCAGCTTCTCACAAACAAATGGCATATCTAATATGTCCTGTAGAGTGCATCCAGGTGTGACTGCACAAACCGTGGGCTATAGTGCCAATGAGCGGAGCCCACATTTCAGAATTTGTTCGAAGCATCAAGACTTCCCTAACAAGTTTAGAGAATGAGCCTTTCATATCTTCAGGGAGGCTAGTGGTAGGTCACATTGCCTTGTCCTACAAGGCGTGGCTATAGCACTCAAGTGGCACTTGCAGTACACAAGGCCAGACTACTGAAGGCAAATACTTTGATCCCCATTGTGCAAAGACTTAGGATTGGTGGTCCAGAGTGGTGGTAGGGAAGGCTTTGAGATATAGTTTCACCAAAGATGCTTAAAAAAAATCAAGATTTCCACAGAAGCGTGGCCCACACAAGCTTTGGGTCAGATGGTCAGGAATGTAAATGGAATGCAGTGGTGAGCCTTTTGCGAATGGACTGCTCGCTCAAGAAGGGCTTTTCCCACGCAGCTAGCACCAGATCCAACAAGGACCTGTTGAAAGTCAAAAGACCCACAGAAGATTGCTGTAGGATAACTTTGAGGATGTTGGGTTTAGGCACAGCACACAAAAGGGGCAATCCCATAGCCTCTGATGCTTTACACATACATGTAAATGAGCAAATTCCCTCTAAAGAGAGCTTTAGTGAAAGGAAATATTCCCCAAGAGCACGCATAAAATTCATTGGCATTATGGAGATTCATGTATCGCCCCACACCAGTATGATAAGGAGGGGAGGTGGCTATGCGTCTCCAAATCCGCCTCTGCAGTGCAATGTGTCAAAATTGCAAATTTGCAACTGAGCCAGAGTCTAAGCTAAAGAGTTCTTCATAGTGCATGAATCTCTGGGTTCTGGGTGAGGCTCAGAAAGTGCTGATCTCAAAGGAGCCACTTCACTCGTCCTTAGCCATACAATGGGTCTCCTCCATTTGCAAGGGTTGAGTCTGCACTGAAAAGAGCTCAGAGAGTTAAAAGCAGCATTGCTGCTAGGCGAGCCATGGTCATGGGTGGAGGTGGTTTCAGTAGAAGCAGTGCTGTAGCCACAGCCAGTGAATGTGTGCAGTTAGGCAGTTTCAGGTTGGAGCCGGAGGTCTGAAATGCACTCAGAGAAAAGAGGGCAGCTCAAAAAAAGCCCAATCTGGCCTGCAGAAAACCTCAACCTGAGACAGATTGAAGGACAGACAGAAACTCTGTGCAAAGCTTCTGAAAAACCAGGTCAGCTCTGAGGGAATAAATGAAGAATGCTTGATTGTGGAATGGCACTGCTGACTTTCTGAGAAAGTGTGGCACTGTTTTCCATATGAGAAAAAGGAGGGCTTTTCATTCCTACAGTGTTTCACGTGCTTCTTATGAGAAGACTCTTTGGGTGGATATTCTGTACCAGAGGACTTACATGAGGAAGAGGAAAAGGACTGGAAAGGGTATCCTTATGCGGTCAGTTCAAGAACAACTTGACCTCCCGCTCACTGATGGTCTTCTTGTTTAATGAGGCACATAAATCACAATGTGGTATCGTATTACGATCAAACCACAGATACCCCATGCAGATGAGATGAGTATCAAAAAAAGACATCTGCAACAACAGCGACAGGGTTTAAACCCTGATACCTTAAAGGGTACATTTGAACAAATCTGCTGAAGAAGTAGGATTGGAAACTTAAAATATAGTGTAAACCCAGGCTCTGGCCCTGTGTCAATAAGGCTCAGAAAAATAGGAAATTACTCAACCCACCAAGCCACAGCATATTTTAAGCTGTAGTCTTCACTTCCACAGTGGGCAGGGCAGCAACTACAATAGTGTGGCACCACCTGGTGACCTAAAGAGATACTGGTAGGAGACAAAGTTCAGAAGGATCCAGTCTGGCCTCTGGGGATGTTCATAAGGTGTGAAATATGCTGGATGAATTCAGTTTAGTTTTTCTATGGAAGCTTTCAAGGTGGACTAACTAATGGGTAATTAGTAACATGACTTTTTCAGGTGGTGCTATTTCCCCAATGTGTAAGTTGTGCACAGCGTAACATACCACATTGGGCAAAGGCAGCCTCACAATGCATTTGTGTTGAATATCACTGGGGAGACCCGAAAGCCTACCAGACCCGGGTTAATAGTGCAGTACAGTAGCAAAATGGTCAGGTAGTGTACGATAATTTTAAATATATACAGTGAATAACATCCAAAATACCAAGTTGTTCAGAGTTTAATATGCTGTTATTGTTCATTGCAAAGCAGTTGCACAATACTCATCAACTGGTACTTAGTATATATACAAATATTTACAGTTGATGAGTATTGTGCAACTGCTTTGCAATCAACAATAACAGCATAATAAATCGGAGATCTAATCCTTTGGACTCTGAACAACTTGGTATTTTAGATGTGATTCATGGTGTATATTTAAAATTATTGTCTACTACCTGACCATTTGCTACTGTACTGTCACAATGCATTTGCACATTTTATTTCTTGTATGTGTGCAAAACCTCACATGTGCAAACCACACCCCAGCTGGTTATGCAGCTACCCACCAGCTCTGGCGTAAAAGTATGAAGTAGTAAATGGATTTACATTTTGTAGGTACTTTTGAGTATGTAATTGAAATGAAATGTAATTTGCTAATAATAGTCACTTGTATTTGAAACAGAAATCTTTAACCTATTCCTCACATTTCAGATTAATAAAAGTAAACAGATCTTACTTGCACTCCTCTGGTGTGTGTTTGGCTTCATCTGAACAGCGATAGAATTTACCCTACAAATGAAATACAAATTAGTATTTTCAATACTGAATGGTTTTAAAGTAAGTAATAGTGCATGTTTCCAAATGTTTTAAGGGATTAAATGAGTTACCTTGAACAGCTGAACTCCAATGCAAGCAAACATAAATTGGAGCAGAGTTGTAACAATCATGATGTTACCAATAGTTCGTATGGCAACGAAGACACACTGAACAACATGCTGTGGAGAAAGAGAGGAATTTATGAACAAAGGTTTCAACTGCTTAATGAAGCCTTGATAAAACTCTTATTTACAATGTATGTCCATTCACGGGAGGCAGTAAGTAATGGATGTACAAAATCGTGTACATTTACAATAGTGAATGGCATATTGCATCACATAGTTTGAATGGGAATCTGCTTCAAAAGTTTGTATACTTTCAGCAGAAATTCTAAAAAAAAGTGTCAGTCAGGTTGTAGGCAATTTAATTAATTTAATAACCATGGAACTGACTACATAAACGTGGTTTGTGGAGGAGCAGGAAAGAAAAGTAGTGAAACGGTTACCAGCCTGCAACATTATTTGTCCACTGCGGCTAACCATCCAGGATTTTACTGCAATACTGTGTCAAATTCTCAACACGAATGAGTACAATACCTTAAAGTGTGCCAGACAGGAAAAAATAGTTATTTCTGCAGTTCCCAAACCTTGTACCCTCTAAGCAGGAGGAGGTGGAAACTTTCCTTGGTTCACCATGAAGCTAGCACAATGCAGAGTGAGAAAAACCTGCCAATTAGCCTATAGATCTCTGACCCCCTTCTTCACCAGTGGCTTTCTTGCCTGCTGTCCTATGTAATGGAAGGAAGCAGCAGCACAAAAGGAGAACAAAGTGCCCGTTTCACAGAACTAACTTAAGACAATATCCTAAACTTACTACTTTTGGTATTCACAGAAGTTAGGATTTTGTCTTAAGTTTGTCTTAAGACAGACTTAAGTTAGGATTTTGTCTTAAGTCTGTTTTAAGACAAACTTAAGACAAAACCCTAACTTCTGTGAATACCAAAAGTAGTAAGTTTAGGATTTTGTCTTAAGTTAGTTCTGTGAATCGGGCCCAGAGTCCTGTAACTGAAGACTCATTCCCTCTGGTGCTACCCTGGCTCACCTGTCTTCCGCTTTAGTTCAAGAGTGCTAGAATGATTGGCAGTAAACTCAGTGCTAGGTACAATGAGGCAGGAGGTGGGAAAATGGGAGCGATGTCAGGGAGTGGAGCACTCCAGATCTCTGCAATGTTTGTAATGCCTGATCCTTGTGATAGCACTGACCATTCCAAGGCAGGAGCACTTTGTGTACTATGAACTATGAGGGTGCTGGGCTGGAACAGTGTGATGAGTTCAAATAGTTAGCCCCAGCCATGGGAATTGATTAGCCTAATTTTGCTGTCGAAGTGTATGGGCTGCCAGTACAGTGTTGTGGGGATGGAAGCCTCTATGATACACCAGTGCAGGACGGTATCAGGCTGGGCTTTTCATCCGTGCCTGCATGTTACTTCTGGGGAAATATCTCCACGACGGCAGGTCCAGTTTGCCATGGCAGCACAGTGCAGCTGCTGTCATAAATATGAGTACTGAAAATGTACCCTTAAGCTTAAGGTACATGTCCCTCCCTAGGTTAGTTTTCAAAAGCTGCCATGCTTTACCCTTGTCTTGCAGAGAAGTGGGTACACTGAAAATGGAGGATGCCCTGCCGCCCTATATCGGCAGCTTGTGTGATCCACTTGAGAGTGGCATCCTGTCCATTCCACCCTTCCACTCTGGAGTTTCAGGCAGCTCCACTATCATAAGGGCTATGTTTCCCCATACTCAAAACAAGGTAGGGTAATGAAGAGGGGCGGCAAAGTCCTACTACTGACTCCTCTCCATCAGGCCCAAATCTTGTTAAATGTGGTTTTATTGAGAAATCTGAGTCTTTACTAGATAACAGATACTAGATATGTGATGTTTTAGGAGGCATTTAAGGCTGTTCTGGAGAAAATAAGGCCACCCAGACCAATGAGTCTTTACTGGGACAATAGGGCTATAAGTTGCATTTGGGATAATACCTGTGCATATGGGTTTAAAGCAGGAATACAGGGCTATAACATGGCATATATCTATCTATCTATCTATCTATCTATCTATCTATCTATCTATCTATCTATATATATATATCTATATATATATAGATATATATATATATAGATATAGATATAGATATAGATATAGATATTACCTACTGGCGGTCGCCAGTAGGTAGTTATAGTTAGGACCTAGTTTCCATAGGAAATCCGCAACATTCTATTGAGAATAACTTTGGCGCCGGTGGACGAATCTTTGCGAATTTCTCAAAGAAGATGGCCTGCTCCGGTCCGCTCCTTCCCTGAAAGTTTGGGGGGGATTCGTCAAGTGGGGGCTGAGATAAAAGGGGGGTCCCAAAACGTGTTTTCCCCATGTTATTTTCCATAGGGACGTTTAGAAACGGCTACAGCTCGAACGGCTGAATGGATTTATAAGAAATTTGGTAGGAAGGTAGAGTCCGGCTCACAGATTACGCTTTTCTTTGAATGATGTAAATCTGTTCAGTAGTTGCTGAGAAAATTAACTTTGAAAAAATATATATTGGGCTACATTGGGCTATATATATGTTAGAGCCCAAATATAGCCCAATGTAGCCCAATGTAGCCAAATGTAGCCAAATGTAGCCCAAAGATGGCCACCAGAGACAAAAAAAAAACAAATGTAGCCCAAATATCAGCCAGATGTAGCCCAACTATAGCCCAATGACAGAATGTCCCAGAGTGTTCTAAAGAACAACTAGAGCGCTAACAGTCTTACTTATGACAAAAGTATGGCACACCTGAAGTCATCTTGATTGGAATAAAGTGTTAACACTTAAAACATTTAATTTGCAAAGGAACAAAATGAGGGGGTTCATTTTGCCATAGAAATTATGATTAGTGCTGAAGAAAGAAAAATTAGGGCACATTTTGAGTGACTTCTCAAATCCTCTTATATTTCATTAAAACAATTCTGATATGCAGTCTCCCAAGATGGCCACCAGAGACAAAAGAGCCCAAATGTAGCCCAAATATCAGCCAGATGTAGCCCAACTATAGCCCAATGACAGTAGTTAGGACCTAGTTTCCATAGGAAATCCGCAACATTCTATTGAGAATAACTTTGGCGCCGGTGGACGAATCTTTGTGAATTTCTCAAAGAAAATGGCCTGCTCCGCTCCGCTCCCTCCCTGAAAGTTTGGGGGGGGATTCATCAAGTGGGGGCTGAGATAAAAGGGGGGTCCCAAAACGTGTTTTCCCCATGTTATTTTCCATAGGGATGTTTAGACACGGCTACAGCTCGAACGGCTGAATGGATTTATAAGAAATTTGGTAGGAAGGTAGAGTCCGGCTTGCAGATTACGCTTTTCTTTGAATGGTGTAAATCTGTTCAGTAGTTGCTGAGAAAATTAACTTTGAAAAAATATATATTGGGCTACATTGGGCTATATATATGTTAGAGCCCAAATATAGCCCAATGTAGCCCAATGTAGCCCAAAGATGGCCACCAGAGACAAAAAAAAAACAAATGTAGCCCAAATATCAGCCAGATGTAGCCCAACTATAGCCCAATGACAGAATGTCCCAGAGTGTTCTAAAGAACAACTAGAGCGCTAACAGTCTTACTTATGACAAAAGTATGGCACACCTGAAGTCATCTTGATTGAAATAAAGTGTTAACACTTAAAACATTTAATTTGCAAAGGAACGAAATGAGGGGGTTCATTTTGCCATAGAAATTATGATTAGTGCTGAAGAAAGAAAAATTAGGGCACATTTTGAGTGACTTCTCAAATCCTCTTATATTTCATTAAAAAAATTCTGATATGCAGTCTCCCAAGATGGCCACCAGAGACAAAAGAGCCCAAATGTAGCCCAAATATCAGCCAGATGTAGCCCAACTATAGCCCAATGACAGTAGTTAGGACCTAGTTTCCATAGGAAATCCGCAACATTCTATTGAGAATAACTTTGGCGCCGGTGGACGAATCTTTGTGAATTTCTCAAAGAAGATGGCCTGCTCTGCTCCGCCCCTTCCCTGAAAGTTTGGGGGGGAGTCATCAAGTGGGGGCTGAGGTAAAATGGGGGTCCCAAAACGTGTTTTCCCCATGTTATTTTCCATAGGACGTTTAGACACGGCTACAGCTCGAACGACTGAATGGATTTATAAGAAATTTGGTAGAAAGGTAGAGTCCGGCTCGCAGATTACGCTTTTATATGAATGGTGTAAATCTGTTCAGTAGTTGCTGAGAAAATTAACTTTGAAAAAATATATATTGGGCTACATTGGGCTATATATATGTTAGAGCCCAAATGTAGCCCAATGTAGCCCAATGTAGCTCAAAGATGGCCACCAGAGACAAAAAAAACAAATGTAGCCCAAATATCAGCCAGATGTAGCCCAACTATAGCCCAATGACAGAATGTCCCAGAGTGTTCTAAAGAACAACTCGAGCGCTAACAGTCTTACTTATGACAAAAGTATGGCACACCTGAAGTCATCTTGATTGGAATAAAGTGTCAACACTTAAAACATTTAATTTGCAAAGGAACAAAATGAGGGGGTTCATTTTGCCATAGAAATTATGATTAGTGCTGAAGAAAGAAAAATTAGGGCACATTTTGAGTGACTTCTCAAATCCTCTTATATTTCATTAAAGAAAATCTGATATGCAGTCTCCCAAGATGGCCACCAGAGACAAAAGAGCCCAAATGTAGCCCAAATATCAGCCAGATGTAGCCCAACTATAGCACAATGACAGTAGTTAGGACCTAGTTTCCATAGGAAATCCGCAACATTCTATTGAGAATAACTTTGGCACCGGTGGACGAATCTTTGCGAATTTCTCAAAGAAGATGGCCTGCTCCGCTCCACTCCTTCCCTGAAAGTTTGGGGGGGATTCAACAAGTGGGGGCTGAGATAAAAGGGGGGGGTCCGAAAACGTGTTTTCCCCGTGTTATTTCCCATAGGACGTTTAGACACGGCTACAGCTCGAACGGCTGAATGGATTTATAAGAAATTTGGTAGAAAGGTAGAGTCCGGCTCGCAGATTACGCTTTTCTTTGAATGGTGTAAATCTGTTCAGTAGTTGCTGAGAAAATTTACTTTGAAAAAATATATATTGGGCTACATTGGGCTATATATATGTTAGAGCCCAAATGTAGCCCAATGTAGCCCAATGTAGCCCAATGTAGCCCAAAGATGGCCACCAGAGACAAAAAAAAACAAATGTAGCCCAAATATCAGCCAGATGTAGCCCAACTATAGCCCAATGACAGACTGTCCCAGAGTGTTCTAAAGAACAACTAGAGCGCTAACAGTCTTACTTATGACAAAAGTATGGCACACCTGAAGTCATCTTGATTGGAATAAAGTGTTAACACTTGAAACATTTAATTTGCAAAGGAACAAAATGAGGGGGTTCATTTTGCCATAGAAATTATGATTAGTGCTGAAGAAAGAAAAATTAGGGCACATTTTGAGTGACTTCTCAAATCCTCTTATATTTCATTAAAACAATTCTGATATGCAGTCTCCCAAGATGGCCACCAGAGACAAAAGAGCCCAAATGTAGCCCAAATATCAGCCAGATGTAGCCCAACTATAGCCCAATGACAGAATGTCCCAGAGTGTTCTAAAGAACAACTAGAACGCTAACAGTCTTACTTATGACAAAAGTATGGCACACCTGAAGTCATCTTGATTGGAATAAAGTGGTAACACTTAATACATTTAATTTGAAAAGGAACAAAATGAGGGGTTTCATTTTGCCATAGAAATTTTATATATATATATATATTCACTGAAAAAACCATAGGTTTTAAACGCGTTATAGTTAGGAAGTAGCATTTAAAAAACCTATCAAATTCACAAAAAAAACATAGGTTTTACACACGTCATAGTTAGGAAATAGCATTTACAAAACCTATGAAATTCACTGAAAAAACCATAGGTTTGACACCAGTTATAGTTAGCTGGAAATTTTACTCGCATAAAACCAATGAAATTCCCACGTTATAGTTAGTTGGACTCACTATAACTTGCGCGTGCAATGCACTGCTGATGACGTCACATATTACATCACTCATGACATGGTCAGTGACATCAGTAGGATGCACACCTAATTGCCTGTGTTATAAACGTTTTTGATGCTCAAATGTGTTGTAATTGTCGCGTGCCACTTTGGAATTGCTGAAGAATTGACATATACCTCTTTCTGTACAATCGGTTAGTTTGCACCCTTATGTTAATATTGTGATGAAAATGAACATTTGGGAAAGAAACAGTTAAAGGAAAATACAACACTAGAGATTCACTACTCTGATAAAATTGGACTCATTGAGCACATCAGCTGGCTTTCCCTGCAGTTTCAAATATGCAACGATTTCATGAAGATAGTGTGGACATTTACTGAGTTGGCAATATCCAGACACATTGTACATTGACGAATTTATCATTAGTTTTAATTTTAACTCAATTTTCTTTCTGCATCAATGATTATGTTTTTTAAACTAAATATTTGGTGAGGAAAAATCTTTGCATGTTTCAATGTTTTTATTTTTATGGCTTTGAGAAGGGGCACTTAATGAGATATCATATTATGTTTAGTTTCATATTTTTTTGTTACGTGGGATGATTGAAATACTCTGGGATGCTCATGGTCATTTAATCGTACATTAACACTTCTGTGTTTGGCAAGATGGTGCATGGATACGGTTCAAGGTATATTGCACATTTAAGTTGTGAGTGAAAAACACGTTGTTGTAATGATGTTCCCGTTGAACACAGAGATGTATCAGCATGTTTTTTTAGTTTTAATGTCGGGTGATGGTTCACTGACACCGAGCATGAGGTCAAAGGTTTTAGTTTATGTGCATCATGAAATGATGTGTGTCTACGCTTTGTTTTTTTTCTTCACTTTTTTCATTTTTTTCTCCTTTATCATTTCATTTTTTTTCATTTAGTATGTTCAATTCACTTTTTTCTCATCTACTTTGTATTGGATGCATGTTACCAAAGAATAGATTACACCCCTAGAGGTGTGCATTAAATAACAATCCATAGGTGTTTGGGAAGAACATTTGGAAGGATATGTGTTTTAGTTCATTGTAATTACCGCTGAATATGGTGGTCGCTTATGTAGTGTACCAGATTCCAAACATTTCTGTCAGGCGCTGGGGAGGGGGCGACTTCTAAAAAAAATTAGGTGGGGGGGCTCAACCTAAAAAAGTTTGAAGACCTCTGCTGTAGGGTATAAGAGCCTCCTCTTACACCTTGTAGTCTAACAGTACACATAACCTAGGAGGGATAGGAAAACATACAGTAACATGATGATAAGAGATGAGTATCACAACACATAAATAGTATTAAACTGTTGGTACAGTTAGGATCAGAAGGGTATACTAAAACCTACCATATAAAAAGAAGAGGGAGTGGGAGTATTTTTATAGCTCATTTCATCTTGCCGAGAACAATAATCGAATCAGACAAATCAGAGGGGTACCTCCAAAGTAAATCAGGCTTCCCGTTTTTGGTTTTTCCCATCCAAAACGTGAGGCATCCATGTGTTTTACTTAGAACTCTCACTCACACACCACTGTATGGAAATGCTTCATCCTCAAGTTTGCGTCCAGTTGTCTAGTACCCCCAGGCTGATAATACCTGTGCCTAGGTCTTATGGTGTATAAGGCTTACTATGTGTGTACCTGTGTTTATTATACTGTAGTTGACATATTTATTTATTATTTAGGTGTTTTAAAGAACCTAATCGTCTGTCACTAGTATATCCAGAGGTTAGTAAGTAAAGCATACACAAAATGGCGTCAGGCTGCAGTGAGTTAGGATGGTTCTGATGTTATATTATGTTATTTGGAGTTGTAAAGCACAACTTTTCACCTGAAGGGTATCCAGACACTGGAGCAGGTGTGTAGGTCATCGGCCAGATGTTAGTTGCAGAGTCAGGTCTTCAGCCTCTTGCCGAATTCCAGAAGCGAGGAGCAGTCCCTTATGTGTAGAGGGAGTTTGTTTCAAGTTTTGGGTGCGATATAGATGAAGGAAAGGCCTCCTGTTCTGCTTTTGCATACGCAAAGGGTGTGTACGAGAGTGAGTGAGGCAGAGCACATGAGTCTGGTTGGGATGGTGGAAGTGGCAGTTGAAATGGTATGCTGTGCCTTGTAGGCGTGTGAGATGAGTTTGAGCTGTCAGCGCTTGTTTATCTGCAGCCAGTGTAGTTCTGTGAGGTTTGGCATGATGTCGGTGCATAATGGGCAGAGACTTTTTAAGGAGTGGGCAATGTGGGTCCTGGCCCAGGGCCCCTGCCATACAGAGGGCCCCAGATAGAGACAGCTCTGTTCTGCAGAGTCTTGCCCTGAAGACCTTGAATAATTCTTAAACAGATTGTTTTAAATACTGTTTTCTTTTAATTTATTTTTAATGTGAGTGATGTGTGAGAGTCTATTAAAGACATTTTGCAGAGAAATGTTGTTTTTAGGTTTCATGCAACATTTATAAAAAAGTGTCTTTTAGATCAAAATAGGATCTCATACATGAGAAATGGGAGGGTGTCTCAGACATTATTTGCAGTAATGTTAGTGAGCTGCTGCTGTGTTACATTATTGAAAACACACCTTTCTATCCCTGAATAGTAGACTTAAAACCATTTAGAATTCGGAGGTATGCACCTGTGCACAGTCAGTGACCTGGACGAAGAGGGCATGAAAGAGCTGGAACTGGATCATAAACTCAAAGCTGTTCTGAACAGGGTCCCCCAAAATATGTTCATTCATGAACAAACCCCCAAATCCTTAAAATGTCCCTGACTGTGGGATATCCAGGATGAGATAGCTGTAGCGTTCTGGATGGTCTGAAGTTGGTGGAGCAGGTGGTTGGGGATGCCAGCGTAGAGTGTGTTGCTGTAGTCTAGTCTACCTGTGACCAATGGCATGCCTGGTGCTTTGGGGATCCATTAAAAGCATTTTCTGAGGGAATGCAGTATGTGGAAGCAGGAGGAGCTGACTGCATTTACCTTTGATGCCATGTTGAGTTTATCGTCTGAGATGGTTTTGTGTGTGCTTTCTGGGTGATGATGTTGGACCCAGCTCTGATGGACACCAGGTGGAGTCCCAGGGGGAGTTTTTTTCCCTCGGAGATCAGCACTTCTGTCGTGTCCGAGTTGAATTCCAAGCAGTTAATTTTCATCCATTCTGCTACCCAGATCATGCATTTGGTGAAGTCGTATCCGGCTGTGGGGAACTTGTCTGACATTGAGAGGATGAGCTGGGTTTCATCAGCGTAGGAGATGTCAGAGACCCTGTTAGATCTGATGACTTTAGTGAGTGGTGTCATGTCAATTTTGAACAGGGCGGTGCTGAAGGATGATCCCTGAGGGACTATGCAGATCAAGTCCTTGGGTTCCAATGTGCAGGGGGGACTGACTCGCTTTGTTCTCCCTGTGAGGAAGGAGCTTATTCATTTGAGGGCCGGACCTTGGATTCCTTTTACGTATAGTCTTTTGATAAGGCTGGAGTGTGCTACTGTATAAAAGGCAGCTGAGAGGTCTAGCAGTATGAGGGTGATGGTTTCTCCTCGGTCCGGTAGGGTGTGGATCTCATCTGTGGCGTTGATGAGTGCTGTCTTTTTATTGTGGTTGATTCAGTTGGGAGTGGTCGAAAAAATTGAAAGTTTCAGAAGGGTTGGTGAGTTGCTGGTTTATTGCCTTCCCTATCACCTTCACTGGGTATGGTAGAAGGGAGATGAGTTGAAAGTTTTTTGAGGGCCGTGATTGCAGCATGGTTCCAGTCCTCTAGGAAGACTGCAGACTCGATGAAGGAGTTGATGATGTGAGTGAGGGATCTGCTGATCACAGGTCCTCCTAGGTTGTATATATGATGTGGACATGGGTCTTGGGAGGCCCGGAGAGAACGGTTTTCATGACTGAAGTGGTGTCTTCCTCCCTGAGTGTTCTCCATTTGGTTAGGTGTCTGTCCGAGTGGTAGGTGGACAATTTGCTGATGATGTCCTCCAGGTTCGGTTGTTTTTCAAAGTTACTGTAGATCTTTTCAATTTTGCTATTGAAGGAGTTTAAAAGGTTGTTGCAGAGTTCATGGAAGGGGATGATGGAGTTGACTGAGGCTTCTGGGTTGGTGAACTGCTTGATGGTCGCAAAAATCTCTTACCAATTGTTGGAGCGAGCTTCAATCCGGTCCGTGAGGGATCTTCTCTTGGTGTCTTTCAGGAGGTGGCAGTAGCGCCTGAGGGAGGCCTGGTAGGTTTCTGTTATTCTGTTTCAGTTCTGGCTGGCTTAGTTGATGTTGATGCAAGCTTTAGGTTGTGGCATGGAGATTCTGAAAAGGATGATGTAGTGGTCAGTCCATGTGAGTGGTGCTGCACAGTTGTAGCTGATGATGTTGCCAGAAGCCAAGTTTGCGTTTAAATTGTGTACTGTGTTAAGTCTGGAATTGGTGACGAGCTGGGAAAACCCTTTGTTTTGTAGACATTTTGAGGAGGCCAGTGAAGAAGTTGTCTAAGGGGTATTCCAGGTGGAAACTGGAATCATACAGGAGTAGGAAATGCTTGGAGTAGAGAGTGAGGGGGTAATGAAGTCTGGAATAAGGTTGCTGAAGTATTATCGTGGACCTGATGGTCTGTAAGCTAGGGTACCCTTCAAGGTGGGGCTGCTGTTAGTTTAATGGTTGAAGGGCATGTGTTCAAGGACAGTGATGTCAAGGTGTGTGGTAGGTGTGCATCAGAGGGTGCGCTTGTGATGGGAAGTCCCCCTCTAAGTTTGTGGATGTGGTCCTGGTGTGCAATTTTGTAACCCGGTCAGACGGCCACAGCAATGTCGGGAGATGAGGTGGGGTTTCTCCAGGTTTCTGTTAGGAAGAGGAGGTCTGGTGCACTGCTTCTGAGGAGGTACCAAATTTCAACTGTGTGTTATTTCAGCAAGCGGGTGTTGAGGAGCATGCATGTGAGAGTTTGCTGATAGTCTGGTATGCTGTTTGGAGTTATGAGAGAGTGACAGGGGAGTCAGAGTAGGGGGAGTATTTGATGGAGTGTTCCTGCAGGTAAAGGGACAGTGGAAACAAGGCAAAGGTCCTAACAAGCCGAAAGGTCCTACAGTGCCTGCACCATTACATGCAGTGTGGCAGCAGCAGGTAGATGGCCGTCCTGGGTCGATCGACTGGAGGGTCGCTCTGGAGTAGCGACAGAGGGTGATCTGACCAGGGGTCATGGCGTTGGGTGTTGTCCAGGCACGGATAGGAACAGACAAGCTTACTTTAGGCACACCCTTTGTGCGGTCATGCAGCATCTGTCATTAAGTAGATCCTGGGGGGGGAGTGTAGGGTGGTGGTTGTAGGGTAGCTATGGAAAAGTGGGAAGAAGCAGAAGATGCAGGAGAGCAGGTAAGGTGTGGGGGAGGCTGGAGGAGAAAAAACTTGCAGAAAGGGTGAAGGGCTGTGGTCAAAGATGGTAAAAGTCACAAAAGCATGAGAAAGAGTAAGAGAAAACCACAGTAGCATGACAAAAATATGAGAAAGGGGGCACAAAAGTAACGGAAAAGAGTGAAAAAGGCATAAAGGTAATAGAAAAGAGGCTCTAAAAGTATGAGAAAATGTGTGAGAAGCAGGCACAAAATTGTGAGAAAGAATACGGCATGGAAATATGAGAGAAGAGAGACACAGAAGTTAAAGAGGGTGCAGGAGTGAGGTACAGAGAGCAAGAGAACATACAAGAGAGGCAGAAGAAGAGAGTGCTGAGAGAGGCGGCGGAAGTAAGAACAAGGTGGGGCCTCAAGGAGCAAGGTCAGGTCCAAAACGTCCTTAGGCAGGTGGGAGGACCAGTCCCAGGTAAGAGGGGTGAGGAGCCGGGCCCATACACTTGCTAAATGGGGTCACGCAGCGGGCATCATTAAGTAGTTCCTGGAGAGGGTAGAGCGGAGGGGTGCCATGGGTGGGGCTATGCAAAGGTGGGAAGACGATGTGGTATAAGCAGAAGACACAAGAGAGCAGGTTAGGAGTGGGTAGAGGCGGGAGGAGGAAAAAACACGGGAGGGGAAGGGGTGCCATGGGGAAAAGACAGTTAAAGCCACATATGTATGAGAGAGAATATGAAAAAGGCATAAAAGTAAGACAAAAAGTATGAGAAAAGAGTGAGAAAAAGTGGAAAAGGATTGCGAAAGAAAAAGGCACAGAAGTATGAGAAAGGAGAGGCAGAGGGGTGCAAGATGGTGCAAGAGTGAGGTACAGAGAGCATGCCAGAGAGGTAGAAGAGGTGAGTACGGAGAGAAGCAGCAGTAGGAAGAGGGAGGTGGGACTTCGAGGTGCATGGCCGGATCACAAAGGACCTTAGACTGTTTGGAGGACCAGTCCCAGGTAAGTGAGGTGGGGAGCCAGGGCCTAGGCATCTAATCTTCCAACATTATGTATTATGGCACCTGGGAACGGTCTTAAGGAAAGGCTCCCTAAGAAACTTTGTCCTGATTTTGGGTTTGGTGGGGATAGTACTCCATCACAGCAGGAAAGGAGTACTCTCTCCACTGAACTGAAGGGCCACCTATCTCATTTAGAGTTGGATGGACCTTCAGTATGTCGATGGTGGAGACTACTTTGTCGGAGGTAACAGCCCAACAGAGTAATGGCCATCAGAGGTAAAACCTAGTCGTAAGTGATACTGCAAAATGACTCCCATGCCATGGAAGAAAACTCCTAGGATGAGGGGGTCATTGCTTTGTTTTGTTTCAAAAACAATATCCTTCTTTGGGATTTTGTTTTTAAAAATAGGAAAAAAATGTTAAAAGTTTGACACGAGCCAGCATCTGTCAAACTTTTATTGCATTTACTGGAACAGCCGTAAAGGCAGTTCCTGAAAATCAAAGAGGCGTCTACTGGGTCGGCGGGCATCTCTAAATTCGGAGGGCGGAGTACCCTTCCTTTTTCAGGAGTAAAGTCCTCCACCAAGGTGACAGTAGGTACTCTATCTGCCAAAGTATAAATCAGGCCCTTTGTTTTATTAGGAGGCACTTGGCTCCGAGACCAGAGTCCAGCGCGTTACGGAGCTTTGGGCTGTGTAATCCAAGGGAACGATCTCTGAATTTCTGGTGACTGAGTGTACTAGGTGGGATCAAAAACAATGATCATAAATGAAGTTTCTTATTGGGGACGTATTGTGGTACATATTTTGCAAACATGAAAGGCATTTGTTCAATTAGGCCTCATGGATGACAAAGAGTGACCAGATTTTAATCCTTGCATCCACTTGCAGCAAGTGAATCATTTTCAGGGCTGGTTCAGTGTGGGATTTCCTGGTCTGTGTTTGTTATGCTTCTTGATTTTACTGGCTACATCAATGGCAAATAACGGCATGACCTAATTAATATATGGATTTTAGCTATCTTTGGATCTACTTTCACAGAATCATTTTTTTTTTATCTTATATTATAATTTACTGGTATTATTTAATTTGCTTATTTAAGAATTAATGTGATGTCTTTAGGCCCATTGCTTAATTTGAGCTGGTGGTTGCATGTGTAGCACACTGCACTCATTTTTGGGGGACAGCACTTATTTTTCAAACCACACTTTGACACAGAGCAAGAGAGAGGGCAAGGCAAGTTTTATTATCAACTGATATGTCATAGCAGTGAGCTATGACATTAAGAAACACAAATAAACAACAGAGGCTCTCTTGAGAACCTTACATAACTAGGGGCCAGATGTAGGAAGGCAAATACAGGTCGGTAACGGCCGATTTCGGCCGTTACCGACCGGTATTTGGAGTTTGGGATGTAGGGGCATATTAAATACAGATTCGGTAATTTTATCGAATCGGTAAAATACCGAATCGGTAAAATTACCGAATCTGTATTTTGACATGTAGGTAGCACTGTAATCTAGAAGTTGGTGGTAAATAATGAAAACCCTTTAAAAAGCATTTCTTTTGCTTTTTAAACAGTGCCATGTTGCAGACATACATGCCCTAAGGGCATGTATGTCCATAGAGAATTATAGATAAGTAACAGTGAATTACGGGGATGTTTTTCACTGAGGGGTTCTTAGTGACATCAAAGACAACAAGAGAAAAGCTTGAGTTGTTTATGATGTCACTTTGAACCCCTCGGTGAAAAGCATCCCGATAATCCACTTTTTACCCGTCTATAATTTTATGTTATATATGGCCACCAAAATCATCTGTTCCTGCTTTCAGTTGCTACGCAAGACAGAGGAGTAATGAAGGAGCCATACATAACATGCCGTCTGTTATGCATCCCTGTTTCAAAGGTTTTAAAAACAAATACCTGCCATCCCTGACCACCCCCACCACCTTCCCTGCCTTCCTTCCCCCTTCTGCAGCTGTGCTTTCTGCATTCAGTCAAAGCCAGACAAGCAGCCCTGTGCGGACAGGCTCTCAGGGTGGCCTGTCAGCCTGGCCTGGAAGACCTTTAGGACATCACAACGGTGGGTAACCAGTTTTGCTCTCAACTGTTGCTAAGTCAGTGGGTTATGAGATACAAATCTCAAATAAATGTTTGAGTATTTCTCTTAGCACCATACATAACAGAACTCATAAACCGCTGCTGTGATGTACTACAGTTCCACTGCATGACTCACTGGGCTGTTGGCCGCCAAAAAAGTAAGCAGCCAAAGAATAAACAAACCACCAGCTTCCTAACACTGCATCAAAAAGACATAAATAGTGTAAGATTTGACAGATCGTGATGGTGTCTTCATCAGACAACAACCAGATAAGCCTTTGAAAATAGGTCACACTTCTCAAAAAAGAGGTCAAACAAGAAGAAATAAAGGAATTAGCAAAGTGCATTTTAGCTGGATAAAGCACAAATCGAAAGGGCACCATTTTTTGCTTTTTTTGAAAACTGTACCTGTAAAGAAGGTACCAGAATAAAAGGCCCCAAAGAAGCTGTTTATTTATGAACGTTATCTAAAAAGTAGATATTCTTACTTTTAAGGAAACATTTTTTAAATGCACATATCTTCAGTTATAAAAAGGACAAACTGAAATTATAGTGAAAGGGTATTAGAAGTATATATAATATAAAATTGTACATGAGTATCCATCAATTGCGGGTATGTTTTTCACCTCGGGGTTCTGAGTGGCATAGAAAACTGGAGCTTTCCTCTTAGGGTTCTGACTGAGATAATGGAGAACATGAGCTTTGCTTTCGTTGTCAATTTGATGTCACTCAGAACTCTTCAAGTAAAAGTCCCAGTATTACACATCTATAATTCTACATATATTAGGCATCTAGTCACCTTTTATAAAGAAATGACATCAAAACTCAACTGTAAGACCTTATCACCAGTGGATTTCTGACATCACTAGGCCTGCTGCCAGAGAAAGCAGCCCAGGGGAAGGTAGGTTAGATCATGGAGCATAATTAAGCAGCTGTTAAATGGAAGAAAACTAAACATTACTTTTCTTTCTTCTGCTCTGTTTTTCTAGCTGTATATTAACAGGCAGAAACGAGATATTATGACAACATGTTTGCATTGTTAGGTAGTTATAGAAAAGTTAGATTCTTTCTGCATGTTTCAACACATTTTCATCTACTGTGCCTTTTTGTTTTAAAACTGACTCACTCACATTAAAAGGATTCTATTATCTTTTTGCAAAAAAGATCTAACAGCTTTTTTGATGTGGGAAAGGTAATGGCATGACCAGGTATTTAAAGGAATAAAGTACCCTCTTCCGTAGCTAAGGATATTATAATTCACCATGAAGTCTTATAACCATACCTTTCTTAACCTTTTGCCTCGTTCCTCTATATGGTCATGGAACTCTTCAGTGATTTGAAAAGACCCTTATAATGTATGGCAGGGGGTCACTTTGGTCCATATGTATGAAGCGAATTCGCATTCGCAAAGGCCGAAATTCGCATGATATGATATGTATGTAGTAAAATCTGGTGCAAAATAAGGAATTGCTAAATTTGCGATTCCTTATTTTGCAATTGCATTTAATGCAATGTATGAAGCCAAAAAAAATTCCAAAATGCCCTTAAGGAATCGCAAATTTCCACCAACTTCTAGTTGGTGGTAAGTTGCGATTTCCTTGAAAAATGCACATTTCATCATTTTTCAAAGTGCCATGTGACGCACATACATGCCCTTAGGGCATCTATGTGTGCCTAAGGGCATGTATGTGCGCCACATGTGCACCCATGCATATTTCAGGGGTGCAACAGGGTGTCCTCTAGACACCCCTGCACCCTTGAAATTATTCTCAATTTGTGATTCGCAAATTGCGAATCGCAAATTGAGAATAAATTCCCATTCCTTCCTATGGGCCAGGAGGCCCATAGAAATGAATGGGAAAGTATTCCTTAATTGCGAATTTGCAATTTGTGAATTCGCAATTAAGGAATATCAAGAAATCGCAAAAAAATTGCGATTTTTTTGATACATACCAATTCGCGATTCTGAAATAGCGATTTCTTCAAAATCGCTATTACAGAATCGCTAATTGGTATCTTCATACATATGGCCCTTTATCCCGTATATAAGTGTGGAGCCCTTCTGTTCACAAAGATACTATTACCACGGACAACTAAGGGTGAGACTTAACGGAAGTTCAGTGAACGTGTATGAATAATCAAACCTAGAACTTCGAGAATTTGCTGTACAATCGTATTATGCTAAGGTATTAAGCATCCTTCAAGTCCTTCCAGCCCATATACAGTCAACATAAAATAATATATTTTTAAAGAGTTTATTTCTGTTCTGGAAGGATGATGGAGGCTGCAACAGAGTAGTGGACAGAGAGCTTTCTGTAAATCATCTTCTTCAGTAAATCTAACATATGCTGGCAAAAGAAAGTTAGTGTCTTTAATATTCCGAGTGATATCAGTGTGAAATCTTTGGTCTCAGGATACAATACAGTAGGGCCGGCCTGGCCTTTCATCCTTCTTAGGGGTAAAATTAAGACTATTTCATTGGTAAAAGAAAGTCCATAAATTCACAGTGCTACCACAGTACAAATGATGTAGTAACAAACATGATTTCGGCAGCAAGTGATTATTAGTATTGTTAATATTATTATATTAGTTGGGAGCCTGCAATCCCCGTATAAAGTCCTTCCTCTAATTTCCTTATTGCAGTCAAGTTTTGAGGAGTCTAGTGAACTGTAATAAGAAAATGACGCAGTTGCACAAATGTAATAATTTATTACAATTAAGTTTTGATGTCAAAATAGTTCTTGCCAAATCCAGCAGCCAAGGTGAAAGGCAGGCCGCAGACCATCACTACAGCTGCAGTTTGAACAGCAAAAGAGATAACAGGTTTTTTTCTGTTTTTAAGATCTGTGTTGTGGCCCAAGGTCTGGTACTTGTACGATATGGAAACATTACCAGCGACAGTGAGAGACAGAGGCCAACTTAGAACAGATTTGGACTTCTTATCAGACATATATCAAGACAAGGGTCAGCTCCTATGTTATAGCTGAGGAGTGTTGCCTCAGTCAAATGCCCCCAGAGATTGAAAAATAAAATGGTAATGATAATTTTATTTTTTGGCATCCCGTTCCGAACGAAGTGTCAGGGCGGGGCAGCTGATGAATGGCAGCAACAGCAGGGAGGAGAGTGGGCTGCCTTTCTTGTATGTCTTTTAACTGGCCCTCTCGCGACGGCCAGCCACATAAGCGCACTTTAAACATCTATGACCCAGCTGTCTTAAAACAGCTGGGTTACAGAAAACAAAAGCCTCCAGTGCTCTTATGAGCGCCTATGCATCTTTGTATAGAACGAGACTATCTCCCAGAAGTCCCTAAATAGTAATCCCCATTCCAGTCCCCTCTGCCAGAGTGTCCCGCAAAGGAGTCCATGTTTAGAGAAAAGATTATTTGGGACAGTGAACATCCCTGCCTGGTGCTGCTGCCTAGCGTGATGGCATCTAAAATCTCTTGCTCTGTGCCGACTTTGGCCTTGGGTTAAAGCAGTTCAGCGATATCCATTTCATGATTTGCCATCTCAGTCTCATTTTCTCTAGTACCTTCATCAAATAGGGCCACACCACAGTATCAAAAGCTTTTTTACTATTGAGCGACAATGCTATACATGGGATGCCTTCCTGCAGGGCTTCTGCCATGTGGCAGAAAAAATGTTGCGGGTTAAGGAAAGTGTTCCTACCTGGTATGAAGCCATTTTGATCCGGGCAGACCAGAGTAGCAAGGCACAGAACCAGTCTATTGGCAATCATTTTCTCACTAATTTTACAGTCCCCTTCCAGGCAAGGAAGATCATGGTTCAGGCACTCATTCTATCAAGTCTGGATTATGGGATAAAGATAAAGGGCATTCAATTAATCCAGACTTGATAGAATGAGTGCCCCACCCACTCATACGGACAATAGGCATATGCCAGGATAGTTCGCGCAGCATATAAAGTTTATTGTTTTATTTATTTATAAAGTTTTATATAGCGCAAACGTGACCCGTATCAGAGCACTTCACAATTTTGGGTAAGAGGGATACACTATTAGGAAGCAAAATACTGGTTACATAATTATGCAAGACGCGTGCAAGACTCCTGTAGTTATCGGAACTCTTCACATAAGGGTAGGGTGGATACAGTAATGGGTGAGGAACATTCGAACACATGCATGTACAATGCATGCTAACGATGTTATTCCCAGGTATATACCATGTCACAAGTCAATAAAGATGACCGAATAGAGGGCAGTAATGGAGTCTAGTAGCCAAGGCCTATTTGGGCAGGAACTTGAGAAATAGGTTTTTTCACTTGCTTTTTGAAGGAAGCAGTAGAGGAGACAGTACGAATTTCCGGAGGAAGAGAGTTCCAAATATTGGGCGCCATGCCAGAGAAGGCTGTTACTCAATCTCTTTTTGTGGAAATTCTGTGGTTTCAGCAGAATTGTACTTGCACTTCGTGATGCTCTGCAGCCCCTTGCTAGTTCTTGTTTTTGAGCCAGATAGATGGGGCTTTGAAATGAAGGGCTTTGTGCGTCATTCAGGCAATTTTTAACTGAATTCTGGCCTCATAGGGTAACCAGTTTAGGGATTTTAGGGCTGGGATATGTTTTTGTTTCTTTTTGTTTCAGTAATCAGTCCAGCAGAGGCATTACAGGAAGCCTTTAGTGGGGCCTGGCTCTGCTTGGGGAGACCACATAGCGTGGAGCTACCATAGTCTAGTCTAGAGTTTGTACCGCCACTTTGAAGTCTTTCTGTGGAAGGAATGGTTTGAGATTCCTTAGTATTCTCAACTGATGTTTAGCTCCCTTGGTTGCATTGCTAATATGGTTCTTCAAATTCAAGTGCATGTCTAGTGTGATTTTGTGGGATCTATTTGAGTTAATAATGTGGGGGGAGCAGTTGAAGGCTGTGAGGTGCTTCATCCAAAGGTCAATCTTGGGAATGTGATTAGGGGGAGCGATGAGATTGAATTCAGTTTTGGATGTGTTGAACATGAGGTAGTTCTCACTGAGCCAGTTTTGAGTGTTCATCAGGGTTGAGTTTAGTGAGATGATGTCTTCTGGGGAGGTGATTTTCAGATTAAGTAGAGTGTCATCCACATACATATGTAAAAGAATGTTCGCGGAGTTCAAGGAATTTGCTAATAGCTCCAAGAATAAATTGAACAGTATGGGTGATAGTGTAGAAGTGGACCTCGGCAAGGCCTACCAGTGCTAGGGTTTCACCCTTCTCTGCACAAAGTCCTCAGACCAGTAAATAGACCTTGGTACTAAAATGTCAAGAGATATTTTATTAAACCTCATGAGGTGGAAATACATTCACACCCTTCGGTAGTGTATGAAGTATCACAAGGAATAGAAGAACCATGGGTCTTTTATACCCACACAGGAGCTCAAAAGAAGGCGGTACAAGCACACATAGGAAAGTTACATACATAGATAGTCATATGGAAATGCACAGTCAACAAAGAAGGAGGGGCTAACAGTTTCTGACTTTAGTAGAAACATCCTGACAGGTGCAAACCTAAGCAGGTGCATGGGCAGCTACAAACTCTTCTGAGCATGTGCAGAGTAGCAGAGTCTAAGTATAGCTAGTTCTCTGAGAAAAGCACAAGGGCAAACGACAGAGAAGGAAAGAGCACATGGCGAGCACATGGTTGACAAAATGGCTGCTGGAAAAAAGATGGCTTCAGCTAAATGCTAACATCGATCTCTGCCAAATTTCCACAATAGGGCGGACCCCTGTTGAACCCCCATAGTCATTGTACGGGGCTGAGAAAGAGATTGATTCATCTTGAATCTTTGGGATCTGTTTTGAAGGAAGGAAGTGAACCAATTCAATACCGACCCTGATAAGCCCATCCTGTGTTCTAGAGTAGATAGTAGTTTGAAATGGTTCACAGTGTCGCAGGCAGAAGAGAAGTCAAGGAGGATCAATAAGCAAGTTACCTGAATAATTTACGAAAATCCTAAACTCAGCTCGCATCCACCCCGTCATATGTGAATGAGGTAACCAGTCTGAAATGTCTGCAATGGATAAGAGTATAATCCACATTTTGACAACTTTCTCTGTGATTTTGTCCAAGGTTTTTATGAGGATAGATTTCAAGTCTGTGAGCCAAAAGGCCCCTTTCCATTGTCAAAATAATCCACTGATAAACACTTTGGTACACACGAAAAAGCAATTTAGGAAGATTTCTATGAATGGTTTATTTGTTAGACAGATTTACAGTTTTTTTTGTGTGAATTTAATAGTAGAATATTTACCAGACCACCTGGCCAGGACTGGCAACTTTTGCATGCTGTAATTAGTAATTTTGGGGTCCAACTTGAAAATGATTTTGCGTTTAATGCATTCTCATTCTTTAGCGATTGGTGCTCCTGCCTTACTTGCTCTGCCTGCTGTACCAGGGAAATAGATGGATTGGCTCCTGCTGCTATTTTATTCAGCATTAACAGTATTAGAAAAGGCCTTTTAACACCTCTGAAAATCGCGTCTATTCAGTTTTTGCGAGTTCACTCCCCCAGCACAGCGCCTCCCCAGCTCTCTTCAGTTCCTCAATTGGTAAAAAAATATTTTCAGAGACAACATGCAAGCTATGAATTTCCTCAAGGGCTTTGGAATTATCAGATACTGAGTGACTGAGATTTTACTGCAGGCAGATTGTGAAGTGACTTGGAAAAAGATAAGGAGGTAAAATAGAGTGTAGATCAATCGGTGCTTCTTTGAAAGACCCTGAGCACGGTGATCTAAATGAGAGAGCGCAAATCAAGAAAAATTATAGAAGTGCACCATATTTACAAGCATGTTGTATTAGTTTAGTAAACATCATATAAGAGTGTCGAATTTATAGAGAAAAATATATAAGAGTGTTTAATTAAAATAGAATACTTATAACTAGTGTGAAGAACTAATGTAGATGTTTGTAGAGATGTTAGAATGATGTTGAAATCCCATGTTATGTGGCTGTTGTAGGGGAAAATGTAATTATGCTAAATGTAGAAATGTGTAGGCCACATGGCAGTTCACATAGAGTACAAGATGCTGTTACACTCTTACACGATGGTGGATTTTAATGTTGTTGTAATCCAAGGTATTACTGATCATAGAACTGAAATATATGTTTTATAGATGTTTCATATAATCATTGTGTGTAATAAGTTAGAATATTGTTTAAACTAAGAAATTAAAGGTGTGTAGAGTGTACAGGCCCGTTCATGTAATTTTAATAGGCTTGAATAGACAAAGTCGTTTCTTTGATCTGTATGTGCTCGTTAGAGAAAGGTCGTGTTAGACACAAACTGTGGAGCCTGCTCGATGGTTTACGATTTAGAAGATATGGTGGAGGTCGGAATTTGGGGCCCACAGTACAAGTGTCTGTTTGCAGGTGCGAGGAGGTTCCAATCAAGAAAGTGATGAATAGACTTTTGTTCAAGAGAGCCAGGCACAGGCCTGGAGGAGGCTTCAGGAATTTCTGGGGGGTACCGTCCTGCCGGAGAGGAGCCTGGGAAGCAAGGTCAACTTTAACGATGGGCCCAGAGGAGTATCGGCATGGAAAATACCAGAACCAACACCACGTGAGGGGCGTCTCTAAAAGGGCGTTTCTATTGTAAATGTGATTTTTGTATTAGGGACAGCACCCCGGGGTGGAGTTAAGGCAGATGGTCGGAGGAAACCTAGAGAGCAGATGGGTAGGCAGATAGGGAACTGCGAGATCGATTTACAACGGAGACTAAGGGAAGTGTGTGATCTTCTTTGGAAGTCACCACTGCTGACACCTTTTTAGGTTTAGATCTTGCTAAGTAGAGATGTCACTTAGTCTAGTGTAGGGACAGACTAATCTGAATTTTCCTTTCTGTAAATGACTCACAAGCTACAGCTTGTATCTATTCTTGCAACTTTGATGATTCTTGAATTGGTTTTGGTAATATTCTTCTGCCGACTAAGAGCATTTAGAAAATTTATGTTTGTATTGATACCCGTATACCTTTTGAATCTTATTTTAAGATGTTTGTATCTCCAGTTAACTTTGGCTTTATAATAAACTTTTAAAATTTTTTTTTAGTAAGGGGTTCTTTAGAGTGGTGTAAGTCTTTAACTGATTGACCTAGTAGTGGATTGCCTTTTACTCAATGACAGGTACCAACGGTTCAGTCGACCTGAGTTGGGATCTAGATCTATAGATATAGACCAGAAACCCCGCGTTAACAGTTGGTAGCAGAGTGAGGATGGTTACCTTCTTGAGGAAGGTGATCTAGACTAGGTTAAGTTTACCCCAAGGTCCCTAGAGATCGAGAGGTGGCCTGCCGAAGAAGGTGCTGACGGCGCGAGAGACAAGCAGCAGAATCGGACGAGAGTGAGTATAACAAGGGTCATGCGTGGACAGATTGCGGTGTTTTGTGTTGTATTTGTATTGTAATGTCATGCGGAGTTGAATGCCTGTAGTGTGAATGAGAGAGGGTTGTGAGCGCGCGCAACCTGGCAGACTGGTAAACTGGTAACCTGGGAAACGGGGGAACCGGTGAACTGGTGAAAATCTTAAGTTCGGGGTAGAGCTTAAGTGGTTCGGGTGTATCGAACATCCAGAGTAGTTGTCGACCAGAGATAGGGGGTCATGAGGTACCATTGATCGCCCGCAGGACCGAGATAGGGGGAATGCAAGAGTGAGTGTGTGGGTAACCGACGCAGGTCGAAAGTTACCGTGTGCAAGTAACCTATCAGAGAAGGCGATTGTCTGGACGTACACGGAAAGACATTTCGTCAGTTAAGGTGACAATTACAGTTAGACTGTGGACGTACAGTCAAGGAAAGTGATCGCTTGGTCGGAAGTAATAATTTTTCAGAGTATGAATGGGACGCATGCATGACCGGGAGACGAGCGGAGAAAGGAGGGGAACTGCTGCGAAGGGGAGACGAGTGACGTTAGCGAGAGCCGCGCTTTGATAGGGCGGTTGGTGTGAAGCCGTGCTGAGATAGGGCGGTTGGTGTGACGTCAGCGAGAGCCGCGCTGAGATAGGGCGGTTGGTGTGAAGCCGCGCTGAGATAGGGCGGTTGGTGTGACGTCAGCGAAGAGCCGCGCAGTGATAGGCCAGTTAGCGAAAACCGCGCTGAGATTGGTGGATTGTCATCAGGAAGTAAACGAACGCGGAGAAAATAGAAATTTTGTTTTAAATGCTTGAGAGGGATTTTTAAGAGAAAAAGAAGAGAATTTGATTTCGGGGAAGAGGCACCGCCAGAGGGTACACCAGCTCACTATATGGCAACGAATGTTGGGTTGCATACTATACTGTGGCTTGATACTTGGAGTAAGATTACAGAAGGGAATGAGGAACTGACTTTTCCGAAATACGGAACGTTTAGACTAGAAGTGTTGCGTCAGCTGAAAGCAGTTATGTCCTCATTGAGACCTTTGCCTAGACCAACACAGTTTGAGGCCCTTAATGCGTGGATTAGGGCGGCGCACGACAGGAATCAGAACAGACGCCAGGAAAGGGTAAGGCGATCAGTAAGGGCAGTGCAAGATGCCAAATGGGATGCGGAAGCCAAGAAATGGAGGGTACAGACGATTGAAGTGGATAAGTTGTATCCAATGAGAGAGGTTACAGGAGGAAAGAAATCCATGGAAGAGGATGAAGAGAGCGAGTCGGAAGATGGCCTAATAAATAGGTTGTTGATAGATAGACCGCCTCCGGACTATAGGGAGATGGAAGGTACTGAACTCCCAAGGGGGGATAGGGTCGACATCGAAGGGTATAGGCCACTCCCTATTGCGGATTGCGTACCTAGCAAAGGTGAGGAGATACCTCAACATAGCCCTGTACAAGGAGTAGTCGGAAAGGTGGTGGTGCAGAAGATGCCAGTAACAGAGAGGGTTGAGCCTTATGGTTTGCCAGACGCTCTTCAAGTACCCGTTACAATAGGTCCTATAGTGTCGGTTTATCACCCAGAGAAAGGGAGAGATGAAGAACAGGTACGGAGAGAGAGAGAGAGAGAGTTGAGATGGAAAGAAGGAATAACACGACAAATGCCTGGAGGCAATTGCCAGGACCGATAACGTGGAGCACCCCATTGGATTCAGCAGTGGCTCCCGTAACAGAACTGGGGGGTCAGAGAGGACCGATGGACCTGAGGGGACCACGGCCGAAATCCTATAAAGAGTTGAGGGCTGACTTGAGGGAATGGGATGGGTCCACAGAAGTACCGAGCAACAGGTCAAGAGCAGAAGCAGAATGGGGAAGTCGAGGCAATGGAATATTATCTCACTGCGGGGCCAGCGAAAGCAGTCGGGAGTGGGACGGTAAAAGTCAGGAGAGTAGAGGAGTTACATGTCAAATTGACGGAGGAAATGGTCAGGAGCAAAGAGGCAGAAGTACGGAGTGTGGGGAGACATCTCGTTTCATTCAAAGTGAGGGAGACCAAAGGACCCAAGAATACAGGGAAAGGTTTAGGTGCACTCACCACGCACCTAATGATAACGTACAGCACTGGAATCGTAGGAACACTGGGAACAGTGAAGGATCTTGCCAGGTGTCGAGTGATCAGAGACCACCGGCAAATGGTGAAGAAATGGGGAATAACGGAATGTCTTACCATGCACCTAGAGAAACCAGGCAGAATGGGAAAGGTGGGACTATGGGAAATAGAGGAGTGTTCCACTATACACCCAGAGAGGATGGAACTGCATGGGACCTGGAGAGATGGGAGCATGGGAGGACTCCCCATAACTCGCCTGAGCCTAGACGTAGGACTCAGAGCTGTGATGGGAGAGAGGTAAATGGATTCTCTAGAGATGGCATACTGAAGGCTGTAATAAAAGCCAAAAGACTCAATGTGACCAGCTTAAGATCTGACCTGAACGATATAATCGAGGGTACGTTGCCTTTAGAAAGGATTGACTTGTACGAACAAGATGAGCTGCTGTTCATAGCAAAGGATATCACTCGAAAGGCAAGAGCAATTCATGAGAAACTATCTGAACTGGCAGACAAGTATATGGTAGATTTGTCCAGAACCAAGGCATTACAGGGTAACCACAGGTTGCATTATTCAGATCAGGACCTAGATGAGAGGAGGACAACTGGATTAAAAACACACATAAGGGAACTGATCACAGGAATAAGAGCATGGAGAGATCTGGACAAATGGGAAGAGAGGTAGTCCAAAAAGGGAACTGTTAGGCGGAGTGCGAATGTGATGTCTCCGGAGGGAAGGCTAATGCAGATGGAGGCATTCCCTTTGCGAGAAATAGCGAATGGGAATTATGTACACGTGCCCTGGAGTAGGGGAGATTTAGCTGCATTTACCAACTCATTTCCGAAGTTAAGGGAGAACCCTGTAGAGTGGTACAAGCAGGTAGAGAGGTTTGTGAAGATCTCAAAAGTATTGTGGATTGATTTGAACACCTTGTTTGACATAGTGGTCCCAGGAGACTTGTGGATAGCATGCAAGGTTAGTGTCGAATGGCCAACTGCAGAACCAGAAAGGGATACTCGTACTAATGGACCATCTGAAAGTGTAATGGCAAAATATGAAAGGGTGATGACATGGCTGAAGGATAAGGTGCCACCACAAGATATAGATTGGGTAAAAATAGACCGAACAAGACAGGAACCCAAGGAGACAGTTCATGAGTACTATGAGCGGTTGCTGAAAGCATTCAAACAATACAGTGGACTAGATGTAATGGATCCCAAGGATATAGGACAGTTTGTATCAAAGTTCGTTTTGGGGTTGAGACCTGATATTTGTTTGATGATTCAGCAACATTTAATTTGTTGGCAAAACAAACCATTGGATGAAATTTTGAGATATGCAAGGTATTGCAGTGATGAAATAGAGTCCAAAGCAAAGAAACTAAAAGAGAAACTGATGATGGTGCAAATGCAGTCAGCTGGAAAGGGAGGACAGCAGCAACAGGGAACAGGGACAATGGGACGGAAATTAACTAATCAGAATAAGGACAACGAGGATAATCCGAGACCTAGAATAGATTTTGCTACATTGAAAAAAACGACAAAGTGCCACCAGTGTCACCAGGTGGGACATTGGAGACGCGACTGTCCCTATAACCCTGAAAACGGAGAACTAGAAGTTCTAGAGGAGGAAGTGCAGGAAGTTCCAGTCCAAAGGGTGACAGTGGCAAAGGGGAAGGTGGCCAAAGGGGGGACTTCGGCTCCACGAGATCAGTTCCCACAGCCACCAAAGATTTCGACCGGAGGAACGATCCATAGACAGATGCCTCTTTTTATAGATGGAGAAGAGAGTTACTACGTTGATCCATTGACGGGACGACGTGTAAGCAGAGAGGAGGACTGTACCCTCGGGGCAGTTCTAGAGGTGGATCAAAGAGGACCGTTTGTTGAGGCTGAAGTGGCAGGGTGTCCTACAACATTCTTGGTGGATACTGGAGCTACTCGATCAACTTTGAGATCGGCAGTGGTTCCAGATCTACCAATGTCGGGGGAAACGATTCAGGTGGTAGGAGTCGCAAATAGTAGAATGAATAGCCCTTTGACGGAACCAGTATCAGTGAAAATAGGAAACTACACGGATGAACATCAGTTTGTGGTATGTGATTCTAGTCCTGTGTGTCTGTTAGGAAGGGACTTATTGTGCAAACTGAACTGCACAATATACTGCACACCTCAGGGAGTGGAGGTACAGACTACAGACGATGATGCTACTTTTAAAGTTACAAATTCGAGAACATGCATAGAGCTGTATCCTACCCTGACTGTGGAGGACCTTCCATGGGATTTACGAGATGCAGTGTCATCAGGGGTATGGGATTTTACTGGAGAAGAGATAGGACTGATCAAAAGAGTAGAACCAGTGAAGATTATGGTAAAACCAAATGCTGAATATCCAAGAACGCCCCAATATAAATTGACCCCGGAGACGATTGCAGGAATAAAACCCGTAATCGGCTCTATGATTCAACAGGGAATACTGAAGGTACCAGAATAAAAGGCCCCAAAGAAGCTGTTTATTTATGAACGTTATCTAAAAAGTAGATATTCTTACTTTTAAGGAAACATTTTTTAAATGCACATATCTTCAGTTATAAAAAGGACAAACTGAAATTATAGTGAAAGGGTATTAGAAGTATATATAATATAAAATTGTACATGAGTATCCATCAATTGCGGGTATGTTTTTCACCTCGGGGTTCTGAGTGGCATAGAAAACTGGAGCTTTCCTCTTAGGGTTCTGACTGAGATAATGGAGAACATGAGCTTTGCTTTCGTTGTCAATTTGATGTCACTCAGAACTCTTCAAGTAAAAGTCCCAGTATTACACATCTATAATTCTACATATATTAGGCATCTAGTCACCTTTTATAAAGAAATGACATCAAAACTCAACTGTAAGACCTTATCACCAGTGGATTTCTGACATCACTAGGCCTGCTGCCAGAGAAAGCAGCCCAGGGGAAGGTAGGTTAGATCATGGAGCATAATTAAGCAGCTGTTAAATGGAAGAAAACTAAACATTACTTTTCTTTCTTCTGCTCTGTTTTTCTAGCTGTATATTAACAGGCAGAAACGAGATATTATGACAACATGTTTGCATTGTTAGGTAGTTATAGAAAAGTTAGATTCTTTCTGCATGTTTCAACACATTTTCATCTACTGTGCCTTTTTGTTTTAAAACTGACTCACTCACATTAAAAGGACTCTATTATCTTTTTGCAAAAAAAATCTAACAGCTTTTTTGATGTGGGAAAGGTAATGGCATGACCAGGTATTTAAAGGAATAAAGTACCCTCTTCCGTAGCTAAGGATATTATAATTCACCATGAAGTCTTATAACCATACCTTTCTTAACCTTTTGCCTCGTTCCTCTATATGGTCATGGAACTCTTCAGTGATTTGAAAAGACCCTTATAATGTATGGCAGGGGGTCACTTTGGTCCATATGTATGAAGCAAATTCGCATTCGCAAAGGCCGAAATTCGCATGATATGATATGTATGTAGTAAAATCTGGTGCAAAATAAGGAATTGCTAAATTTGCGATTCCTTATCTTGCAATTGCATTTAATGCAATGTATGAAGCCCAAAAAAATTCCAAAATGCCCTTAAGGAATCGCAAATTTCCACCAACTTCTAGTTGGTGGTAAGTTGCGATTTCCTTGAAAAATGTACATTTCATCATTTTTCAAAGTGCCATGTGACGCACATACATGCCCTTAGGGCATCTATGTGTGCCTAAGGGCATGTATGTGCGCCACATGTGCACCCATGCATATTTCAGGGGTGCAACAGGGTGTCCTCTAGACACCCCTGCACCCTTGAAATTATTCTCAATTTGTGATTCGCAAATTGCGAATCGCAAATTGAGAATACATTCCCATTCCTTCCTATGGGCCAGGAGGCCCATAGAAATGAATGGGAAAGTATTCCTTAATTGCGAATTTGCAATTTGTGAATTCGCAATTAAGGAATATCAAGAAATCGCTAAAAAATTGCGATTTTTTTGATACATACCAATTCGCGATTCTGAAATAGCGATTTCTTCAAAATCGCTATTACAGAATCGCTAATTGGTATCTTCATACATATGGCCCTTTATCCCGTATATAAGTGTGGAGCCCTTCTGTTCACAAACATACTATTACCACGGACAACTAAGGGTGAGACTTAACGGAAGTTCACTGAACGTGTATGAATAATCAAACCTAGAACTTCGAGAATTTGCTGTACAATCGTATTATGCTAAGGTATTAAGCATCCTTCAAGTCCTTCCAGCCCATATACAGTCAACATAAAATAATATATTTTTAAAGAGTTTATTTCTGTTCTGGAAGGATGATGGAGGCTGCAACAGAGTAGTGGACAGAGAGCTTTCTGTAAATCATCTTCTTCAGTAAATCTAACATATGCTGGCAAAAGAAAGTTAGTGGCTTTAATATTCCGAGTGATATCAGTGTGAAATCTTTGGTCTCAGGATACAATACAGTAGGACCGGCCTGGCCTTTCATCCTTCTTAGGGGTAAAATTAAGACTATTTCATTGGTAAAAGAAAGTCCATAAATTCACAGTGCTACCACAGTACAAATGATGTAGTAACAAACATGATTTCGGCAGCAAGTGATTATTAGTATTGTTAATATTATTATATTAGTTGGGAGCCTGCAATCCCCGTATAAAGTCCTTCCTCTAATTTCCTTATTGCAGTCAAGTTTTGAGGAGTCTAGTGAACTGTAATAAGAAAATGACGCAGTTGCACAAATGTAATAATGTATTACAATTAAGTTTTGATGTCAAAATAGTTCTTGCCAAATCCAGCAGCCAAGGTGAAAGGCAGGCCGCAGACCATCACTACAGCTGCAGTTTGAACAGCAAAAGAGATAACAGGTTTTTTTCTGTTTTTAAGATCTGTGTTGTGGCCCAAGGTCTGGTACTTGTACGATATGGAAACATTACCAGCGACAGTGAGAGACAGAGGCCAACTTAGAACAGATTTGGACTTCTTATCAGACATATATCAAGACAAGGGTCAGCTCCTATGTTATAGCTGAGGAGTGTTGCCTCAGTCAAATGCCCCCAGAGATTGAAAAATAAAATGGTAATGATAATTTTATTTTTTGGCATCCCGTTCCGAATGAAGTGTCAGGGCGGGGCAGCTGATGAATGGCAGCAACAGCAGGGAGGAGAGTGGGCTGCCTTTCTTGTATGTCTTTTAACTGGCCCTCTCGCGACGGCCAGCCACATAAGCGCACTTTAAACATCTATGACCCAGCTGTCTTAAAACAGCTGGGTTACAGAAAACAAAAGCCTCCAGTGCTCTTATGAGCGCCTATGCATCTTTGTATAAAACGAGACTATCTCCCAGAAGTCCCCAAATAGTAATCCCCATTCCAGTCCCCTCTGCCAGAGTGTCCCGCAAAGGAGTCCATGTTTAGAGAAAAGATTATTTGGGACAGTGAACATCCCTGCCTGGTGCTGCTGCCTAGCGTGATGGCATCTAAAATCTCTTGCTCTGTGCCGACTTTGGCCTTGGGTTAAAGCAGTTCAGCGATATCCATTTCATGATTTGCCATCTCAGTCTCATTTTCTCTAGTACCTTCATCAAATAGGGCCACACCACAGTATCAAAAGCTTTTTTACTATTGAGCGACAATGCTATACATGGGATGCCTTCCTGCAGGGCTTCTGCCATGTGGCAGAAAAAATGTTGCGGGTTAAGGAAAGTGTTCCTACCTGGTATGAAGCCATTTTGATCCGGGCAGACCAGAGTAGCAAGGCACAGAACCAGTCTATTGGCAATCATTTTCTCACTAATTTTACAGTCCCCTTCCAGGCAAGGAAGATCATGGTTCAGGCACTCATTCTATCAAGTCTGGATTATGGGATAAAGATAAAGGGCATTCAATTAATCCAGACTTGATAGAATGAGTGCCCCACCCACTCATACGGACAATAGGCATATGCCAGGATAGTTCGCGCAGCATATAAAGTTTATTGTTTTATTTATTTATAAAGTTTTATATAGCGCAAACGTGACCCGTATCAGAGCACTTCACAATTTTGGGTAAGAGGGATACACTATTAGGAAGCAAAATACTGGTTACATAATTATGCAAGACGCGTGCAAGACTCCTGTAGTTATCGGAACTCTTCACATAAGGGTAGGGTGGATACAGTAATGGGTGAGGAACATTCGAACACATGCATGTACAATGCATGCTAACGATGTTATTCCCAGGTATATACCATGTCACAAGTCAATAAAGATGACCGAATAGAGGGCAGTAATGGAGTCTAGTAGCCAAGGCCTATTTGGGCAGGAACTTGAGAAATAGGTTTTTTCACTTGCTTTTTGAAGGAAGCAGTAGAGGAGACAGTACGAATTTCCGGAGGAAGAGAGTTCCAAATATTGGGCGCCATGCCAGAGAAGGCTGTTACTCAATCTCTTTTTGTGGAAATTCTGTGGTTTCAGCAGAATTGTACTTGCACTTCGTGATGCTCTGCAGCCCCTTGCTAGTTCTTGTTTTTGAGCCAGATAGATGGGGCTTTGAAATGAAGGGCTTTGTGCGTCATTCAGGCAATTTTTAACTGAATTCTGGCCTCATAGGGTAACCAGTTTAGGGATTTTAGGGCTGGGATATGTTTTTGTTTCTTTTTGTTTCAGTAATCAGTCCAGCAGAGGCATTACAGGAAGCCTTTAGTGGGGCCTGGCTCTGCTTGGGGAGACCACATAGCGTGGAGCTACCATAGTCTAGTCTAGAGTTTGTACCGCCACTTTGAAGTCTTTCTGTGGAAGGAATGGTTTGAGATTCCTTAGTATTCTCAACTGATGTTTAGCTCCCTTGGTTGCATTGCTAATATGGTTCTTCAAATTCAAGTGCATGTCTAGTGTGATTTTGTGGGATCTATTTGAGTTAATAATGTGGGGGGAGCAGTTGAAGGCTGTGAGGTGCTTCATCCAAAGGTCAATCTTGGGAATGTGATTAGGGGGAGCGATGAGATTGAATTCAGTTTTGGATGTGTTGAACATGAGGTAGTTCTCACTGAGCCAGTTTTGAGTGTTCATCAGGGTTGAGTTTAGTGAGATGATGTCTTCTGGGGAGGTGATTTTCAGATTAAGTAGAGTGTCATCCACATACATATGTAAAAGAATGTTCGCGGAGTTCAAGGAATTTGCTAATAGCTCCAAGAATAAATTGAACAGTATGGGTGATAGTGTAGAAGTGGACCTCGGCAAGGCCTACCAGTGCTAGGGTTTCACCCTTCTCTGCACAAAGTCCTCAGACCAGTAAATAGACCTTGGTACTAAAATGTCAAGAGATATTTTATTAAACCTCATGAGGTGGAAATACATTCACACCCTTCGGTAGTGTATGAAGTATCACAAGGAATAGAAGAACCATGGGTCTTTTATACCCACACAGGAGCTCAAAAGAAGGCGGTACAAGCACACATAGGAAAGTTACATACATAGATAGTCATATGGAAATGCACAGTCAACAAAGAAGGAGGGGCTAACAGTTTCTGACTTTAGTAGAAACATCCTGACAGGTGCAAACCTAAGCAGGTGCATGGGCAGCTACAAACTCTTCTGAGCATGTGCAGAGTAGCAGAGTCTAAGTATAGCTAGTTCTCTGAGAAAAGCACAAGGGCAAACGACAGAGAAGGAAAGAGCACATGGCGAGCACATGGTTGACAAAATGGCTGCTGGAAAAAAGATGGCTTCAGCTAAATGCTAACATCGATCTCTGCCAAATTTCCACAATAGGGCGGACCCCTGTTGAACCCCCATAGTCATTGTACGGGGCTGAGAAAGAGATTGATTCATCTTGAATCTTTGGGATCTGTTTTGAAGGAAGGAAGTGAACCAATTCAATACCGACCCTGATAAGCCCATCCTGTGTTCTAGAGTAGATAGTAGTTTGAAATGGTTCACAGTGTCGCAGGCAGAAGAGAAGTCAAGGAGGATCAATAAGCAAGTTACCTGAATAATTTACGAAAATCCTAAACTCAGCTCGCATCCACCCCGTCATATGTGAATGAGGTAACCAGTCTGAAATGTCTGCAATGGATAAGAGTATAATCCACATTTTGACAACTTTCTCTGTGATTTTGTCCAAGGTTTTTATGAGGATAGATTTCAAGTCTGTGAGCCAAAAGGCCCCTTTCCATTGTCAAAATAATCCACTGATAAACACTTTGGTACACACGAAAAAGCAATTTAGGAAGATTTCTATGAATGGTTTATTTGTTAGACAGATTTACAGTTTTTTTTGTGTGAATTTAATAGTAGAATATTTACCAGACCACCTGGCCAGGACTGGCAACTTTTGCATGCTGTAATTAGTAATTTTGGGGTCCAACTTGAAAATGATTTTGCGTTTAATGCATTCTCATTCTTTAGCGATTGGTGCTCCTGCCTTACTTGCTCTGCCTGCTGTACCAGGGAAATAGATGGATTGGCTCCTGCTGCTATTTTATTCAGCATTAACAGTATTAGAAAAGGCCTTTTAACACCTCTGAAAATCGCGTCTATTCAGTTTTTGCGAGTTCACTCCCCCAGCACAGCGCCTCCCCAGCTCTCTTCAGTTCCTCAATTGGTAAAAAAATATTTTCAGAGACAACATGCAAGCTATGAATTTCCTCAAGGGCTTTGGAATTATCAGATACTGAGTGACTGAGATTTTACTGCAGGCAGATTGTGAAGTGACTTGGAAAAAGATAAGGAGGTAAAATAGAGTGTAGATCAATCGGTGCTTCTTTGAAAGACCCTGAGCACGGTGATCTAAATGAGAGAGCGCAAATCAAGAAAAATTATAGAAGTGCACCATATTTACAAGCATGTTGTATTAGTTTAGTAAACATCATATAAGAGTGTCGAATTTATAGAGAAAAATATATAAGAGTGTTTAATTAAAATAGAATACTTATAACTAGTGTGAAGAACTAATGTAGATGTTTGTAGAGATGTTAGAATGATGTTGAAATCCCATGTTATGTGGCTGTTGTAGGGGAAAATGTAATTATGCTAAATGTAGAAATGTGTAGGCCACATGGCAGTTCACATAGAGTACAAGATGCTGTTACACTCTTACACGATGGTGGATTTTAATGTTGTTGTAATCCAAGGTATTACTGATCATAGAACTGAAATATATGTTTTATAGATGTTTCATATAATCATTGTGTGTAATAAGTTAGAATATTGTTTAAACTAAGAAATTAAAGGTGTGTAGAGTGTACAGGCCCGTTCATGTAATTTTAATAGGCTTGAATAGACAAAGTCGTTTCTTTGATCTGTATGTGCTCGTTAGAGAAAGGTCGTGTTAGACACAAACTGTGGAGCCTGCTCGATGGTTTACGATTTAGAAGATATGGTGGAGGTCGGAATTTGGGGCCCACAGTACAAGTGTCTGTTTGCAGGTGCGAGGAGGTTCCAATCAAGAAAGTGATGAATAGACTTTTGTTCAAGAGAGCCAGGCACAGGCCTGGAGGAGGCTTCAGGAATTTCTGGGGGGTACCGTCCTGCCGGAGAGGAGCCTGGGAAGCAAGGTCAACTTTAACGATGGGCCCAGAGGAGTATCGGCATGGAAAATACCAGAACCAACACCACGTGAGGGGCGTCTCTAAAAGGGCGTTTCTATTGTAAATGTGATTTTTGTATTAGGGACAGCACCCCGGGGTGGAGTTAAGGCAGATGGTCGGAGGAAACCTAGAGAGCAGATGGGTAGGCAGATAGGGAACTGCGAGATCGATTTACAACGGAGACTAAGGGAAGTGTGTGATCTTCTTTGGAAGTCACCACTGCTGACACCTTTTTAGGTTTAGATCTTGCTAAGTAGAGATGTCACTTAGTCTAGTGTAGGGACAGACTAATCTGAATTTTCCTTTCTGTAAATGACTCACAAGCTACAGCTTGTATCTATTCTTGCAACTTTGATGATTCTTGAATTGGTTTTGGTAATATTCTTCTGCCGACTAAGAGCATTTAGAAAATTTATGTTTGTATTGATACCCGTATACCTTTTGAATCTTATTTTAAGATGTTTGTATCTCCAGTTAACTTTGGCTTTATAATAAACTTTTAAAATTTTTTTTTAGTAAGGGGTTCTTTAGAGTGGTGTAAGTCTTTAACTGATTGACCTAGTAGTGGATTGCCTTTTACTCAATGACAGGTACCAACGGTTCAGTCGACCTGAGTTGGGATCTAGATCTATAGATATAGACCAGAAACCCCGCGTTAACAGTTGGTAGCAGAGTGAGGATGGTTACCTTCTTGAGGAAGGTGATCTAGACTAGGTTAAGTTTACCCCAAGGTCCCTAGAGATCGAGAGGTGGCCTGCCGAAGAAGGTGCTGACGGCGCGAGAGACAAGCAGCAGAATCGGACGAGAGTGAGTATAACAAGGGTCATGCGTGGACAGATTGCGGTGTTTTGTGTTGTATTTGTATTGTAATGTCATGCGGAGTTGAATGCCTGTAGTGTGAATGAGAGAGGGTTGTGAGCGCGCGCAACCTGGCAGACTGGTAAACTGGTAACCTGGGAAACGGGGGAACCGGTGAACTGGTGAAAATCTTAAGTTCGGGGTAGAGCTTAAGTGGTTCGGGTGTATCGAACATCCAGAGTAGTTGTCGACCAGAGATAGGGGGTCATGAGGTACCATTGATCGCCCGCAGGACCGAGATAGGGGGAATGCAAGAGTGAGTGTGTGGGTAACCGACGCAGGTCGAAAGTTACCGTGTGCAAGTAACCTATCAGAGAAGGCGATTGTCTGGACGTACACGGAAAGACATTTCGTCAGTTAAGGTGACAATTACAGTTAGACTGTGGACGTACAGTCAAGGAAAGTGATCGCTTGGTCGGAAGTAATAATTTTTCAGAGTATGAATGGGACGCATGCATGACCGGGAGACGAGCGGAGAAAGGAGGGGAACTGCTGCGAAGGGGAGACGAGTGACGTTAGCGAGAGCCGCGCTTTGATAGGGCGGTTGGTGTGAAGCCGTGCTGAGATAGGGCGGTTGGTGTGACGTCAGCGAGAGCCGCGCTGAGATAGGGCGGTTGGTGTGAAGCCGCGCTGAGATAGGGCGGTTGGTGTGACGTCAGCGAAGAGCCGCGCAGTGATAGGCCAGTTAGCGAAAACCGCGCTGAGATTGGTGGATTGTCATCAGGAAGTAAACGAACGCGGAGAAAATAGAAATTTTGTTTTAAATGCTTGAGAGGGATTTTTAAGAGAAAAAGAAGAGAATTTGATTTCGGGGAAGAGGCACCGCCAGAGGGTACACCAGCTCACTATATGGCAACGAATGTTGGGTTGCATACTATACTGTGGCTTGATACTTGGAGTAAGATTACAGAAGGGAATGAGGAACTGACTTTTCCGAAATACGGAACGTTTAGACTAGAAGTGTTGCGTCAGCTGAAAGCAGTTATGTCCTCATTGAGACCTTTGCCTAGACCAACACAGTTTGAGGCCCTTAATGCGTGGATTAGGGCGGCGCACGACAGGAATCAGAACAGACGCCAGGAAAGGGTAAGGCGATCAGTAAGGGCAGTGCAAGATGCCAAATGGGATGCGGAAGCCAAGAAATGGAGGGTACAGACGATTGAAGTGGATAAGTTGTATCCAATGAGAGAGGTTACAGGAGGAAAGAAATCCATGGAAGAGGATGAAGAGAGCGAGTCGGAAGATGGCCTAATAAATAGGTTGTTGATAGATAGACCGCCTCCGGACTATAGGGAGATGGAAGGTACTGAACTCCCAAGGGGGGATAGGGTCGACATCGAAGGGTATAGGCCACTCCCTATTGCGGATTGCGTACCTAGCAAAGGTGAGGAGATACCTCAACATAGCCCTGTACAAGGAGTAGTCGGAAAGGTGGTGGTGCAGAAGATGCCAGTAACAGAGAGGGTTGAGCCTTATGGTTTGCCAGACGCTCTTCAAGTACCCGTTACAATAGGTCCTATAGTGTCGGTTTATCACCCAGAGAAAGGGAGAGATGAAGAACAGGTACGGAGAGAGAGAGAGAGAGAGTTGAGATGGAAAGAAGGAATAACACGACAAATGCCTGGAGGCAATTGCCAGGACCGATAACGTGGAGCACCCCATTGGATTCAGCAGTGGCTCCCGTAACAGAACTGGGGGGTCAGAGAGGACCGATGGACCTGAGGGGACCACGGCCGAAATCCTATAAAGAGTTGAGGGCTGACTTGAGGGAATGGGATGGGTCCACAGAAGTACCGAGCAACAGGTCAAGAGCAGAAGCAGAATGGGGAAGTCGAGGCAATGGAATATTATCTCACTGCGGGGCCAGCGAAAGCAGTCGGGAGTGGGACGGTAAAAGTCAGGAGAGTAGAGGAGTTACATGTCAAATTGACGGAGGAAATGGTCAGGAGCAAAGAGGCAGAAGTACGGAGTGTGGGGAGACATCTCGTTTCATTCAAAGTGAGGGAGACCAAAGGACCCAAGAATACAGGGAAAGGTTTAGGTGCACTCACCACGCACCTAATGATAACGTACAGCACTGGAATCGTAGGAACACTGGGAACAGTGAAGGATCTTGCCAGGTGTCGAGTGATCAGAGACCACCGGCAAATGGTGAAGAAATGGGGAATAACGGAATGTCTTACCATGCACCTAGAGAAACCAGGCAGAATGGGAAAGGTGGGACTATGGGAAATAGAGGAGTGTTCCACTATACACCCAGAGAGGATGGAACTGCATGGGACCTGGAGAGATGGGAGCATGGGAGGACTCCCCATAACTCGCCTGAGCCTAGACGTAGGACTCAGAGCTGTGATGGGAGAGAGGTAAATGGATTCTCTAGAGATGGCATACTGAAGGCTGTAATAAAAGCCAAAAGACTCAATGTGACCAGCTTAAGATCTGACCTGAACGATATAATCGAGGGTACGTTGCCTTTAGAAAGGATTGACTTGTACGAACAAGATGAGCTGCTGTTCATAGCAAAGGATATCACTCGAAAGGCAAGAGCAATTCATGAGAAACTATCTGAACTGGCAGACAAGTATATGGTAGATTTGTCCAGAACCAAGGCATTACAGGGTAACCACAGGTTGCATTATTCAGATCAGGACCTAGATGAGAGGAGGACAACTGGATTAAAAACACACATAAGGGAACTGATCACAGGAATAAGAGCATGGAGAGATCTGGACAAATGGGAAGAGAGGTAGTCCAAAAAGGGAACTGTTAGGCGGAGTGCGAATGTGATGTCTCCGGAGGGAAGGCTAATGCAGATGGAGGCATTCCCTTTGCGAGAAATAGCGAATGGGAATTATGTACACGTGCCCTGGAGTAGGGGAGATTTAGCTGCATTTACCAACTCATTTCCGAAGTTAAGGGAGAACCCTGTAGAGTGGTACAAGCAGGTAGAGAGGTTTGTGAAGATCTCAAAAGTATTGTGGATTGATTTGAACACCTTGTTTGACATAGTGGTCCCAGGAGACTTGTGGATAGCATGCAAGGTTAGTGTCGAATGGCCAACTGCAGAACCAGAAAGGGATACTCGTACTAATGGACCATCTGAAAGTGTAATGGCAAAATATGAAAGGGTGATGACATGGCTGAAGGATAAGGTGCCACCACAAGATATAGATTGGGTAAAAATAGACCGAACAAGACAGGAACCCAAGGAGACAGTTCATGAGTACTATGAGCGGTTGCTGAAAGCATTCAAACAATACAGTGGACTAGATGTAATGGATCCCAAGGATATAGGACAGTTTGTATCAAAGTTCGTTTTGGGGTTGAGACCTGATATTTGTTTGATGATTCAGCAACATTTAATTTGTTGGCAAAACAAACCATTGGATGAAATTTTGAGATATGCAAGGTATTGCAGTGATGAAATAGAGTCCAAAGCAAAGAAACTAAAAGAGAAACTGATGATGGTGCAAATGCAGTCAGCTGGAAAGGGAGGACAGCAGCAACAGGGAACAGGGACAATGGGACGGAAATTAACTAATCAGAATAAGGACAACGAGGATAATCCGAGACCTAGAATAGATTTTGCTACATTGAAAAAAACGACAAAGTGCCACCAGTGTCACCAGGTGGGACATTGGAGACGCGACTGTCCCTATAACCCTGAAAACGGAGAACTAGAAGTTCTAGAGGAGGAAGTGCAGGAAGTTCCAGTCCAAAGGGTGACAGTGGCAAAGGGGAAGGTGGCCAAAGGGGGGACTTCGGCTCCACGAGATCAGTTCCCACAGCCACCAAAGATTTCGACCGGAGGAACGATCCATAGACAGATGCCTCTTTTTATAGATGGAGAAGAGAGTTACTACGTTGATCCATTGACGGGACGACGTGTAAGCAGAGAGGAGGACTGTACCCTCGGGGCAGTTCTAGAGGTGGATCAAAGAGGACCGTTTGTTGAGGCTGAAGTGGCAGGGTGTCCTACAACATTCTTGGTGGATACTGGAGCTACTCGATCAACTTTGAGATCGGCAGTGGTTCCAGATCTACCAATGTCGGGGGAAACGATTCAGGTGGTAGGAGTCGCAAATAGTAGAATGAATAGCCCTTTGACGGAACCAGTATCAGTGAAAATAGGAAACTACACGGATGAACATCAGTTTGTGGTATGTGATTCTAGTCCTGTGTGTCTGTTAGGAAGGGACTTATTGTGCAAACTGAACTGCACAATATACTGCACACCTCAGGGAGTGGAGGTACAGACTACAGACGATGATGCTACTTTTAAAGTTACAAATTCGAGAACATGCATAGAGCTGTATCCTACCCTGACTGTGGAGGACCTTCCATGGGATTTACGAGATGCAGTGTCATCAGGGGTATGGGATTTTACTGGAGAAGAGATAGGACTGATCAAAAGAGTAGAACCAGTGAAGATTATGGTAAAACCAAATGCTGAATATCCAAGAACGCCCCAATATAAATTGACCCCGGAGACGATTGCAGGAATAAAACCCGTAATCGGCTCTATGATTCAACAGGGAATACTGAAGGAAATCGTGGGAAGTCCATGTAACTCCCCGATTATCGGTTTGCAGAAACCTAGTGGGAAATTTAGAATAGTACAAGATCTTCAAAAGATTAATAACATAGTTGTTTCACGTTGTCCAGTGGTACCGAATCCATCAGTGATATTGTTTCAGATACCATTCCAAGCTGAGTGGTTCACAGTGATAGATCTTTGTCAGGCTTTCTTTTCAATTCCATTAGATGAGGAGAGCCAGTACCTTTTTGCATTTAAGCTGGAAAATCGTGTTTTAACATGGTGTCGTATCCCCCAGAGGTATACAGAAAGCCCATCAATTTTCAACCAGCTGTTGAAGAAAAATCTTGAAAGTCTGGTACTGCCGCAGAACTCGGTTCTGGTCCAGTACATAGACGACCTACTTGTTGCGTCAGGAACGGAAGAGGCTTGCAAGATAGATACCATTGCCTTGCTGAACCATTTAGCTGAAAATGGACACAAGGTATCCCCGAACAAATTGCAGTACTGTCTGACAGAAGTACAGTACTTGGGTCACCGGATAGAAAAGGGAAAGCGCAAGGTGTCACCAGATAGGATAGAGGCGATAATGAAAATGAACGCGCCTAAGACACAGAGAGAAGTCAGGATGTTCCTAGGAATGGTTGGTTATTGCCGACAGTGGATAGCTAACTTTTCACTGAAAGCAAAACCTTTACAAAAACTGACGCACAAGGAGGTGAGTGATCCGGTACCATGGGACAAGGATTGTTTGATGGCGTTTCTACAGCTGAGAGAGGACTTGTGTCGTGCTTCAGCTTTGGGGATGCCTGACTATGAAAAACCATTTTCACTTTTCTGTTGCGAAAGGGAGGGTTGTGCTTTGTCAGTTTTGGTACAGATTCATGGAAATGCCCCTAGACCAGTTGCATACTTTTCAGCTACTTTAGATCCGGTAGCCGCAGCGTTGCCCGGATGTCTCAAATCCGTTGCTGCAACAGGTGTCAGCATTGAGCAGTGTGAAAATATTGTCATGGGACACCAGTTAGTGGTGTATGTACCTCATTCTGTAGAACTGTTAATGACCAGGACCAAGACACAGCACTTGACCAATAGTAGGCTCACGCGCTATGAGCAAGTTATTCTTGCTGCGGAGAACGTGACCCTTAAGAGGTGCTCTGTTTTGAATCCTGCTACATTGATGCCACTTCCTAATGATATAGAAGGCGAAGAATGTGAAGATCACGATTGCCTTGATGTGACTGAACTATGCACGAAGCCAAGACCAGATATTGTGGACGAGCCGTTGATCGACCCTGATGAAATTTTCTTTGTCGATGGCTCATGTTTAAGAGATGATACTGGTCGGTTGAGAGCAGCTTATGCTGTTTGCACCATTATTGGAGTTGTGAAATCTGCTTGCCTGGAAGGAGTACACTCTGCTCAGGTAGCAGAAATCATTGCATTGACGCGTGCCTGTATAGCAGGTAGCAAAATTAGAGTCACCATTTATACCGATAGCCAATATGGTTTCGGTGTAGTTCATGATTTTGGGCAATTGTGGTCTCAGAGAGGTTACATGACCTCCTCTGGTTCGCCTATTCGAAATGGGGAATTTGTGAGACTGCTGTTAGAAGCATTACAAGGTCCAGCTGCAATTGCAATCGTCAAATGCGTAGCCCACACCAAAAATACAGATTTTGTGTCACAAGGTAATAGATATGCAGACGAAGTTGCCCGCTATTGTGCAGAGCAAGGATATTCTTTCACGGAGGTGGAAGTAGGTGGGGCTCAGGAAAAAACAGAGTTAAACATGATGCTAGAAACAGTAGATACTTGGGAGGATTTGAAAAACATGCAAGAGAATGCACCTGAGTCGGAGAAAAAGGCATGGGAAACAGCAGGGTGTGTGAAAAGTGAAATGGATTTCTGGGTTTCAGCAGATGGAAGGGCAGTATTACCTGAGGAATTGGTGAGTCCAATGGCACGACAGATACATGGTCCAGTACACTTAGGAAGAGATGCCATGCTGAGGGTGTTTAGGCAGACTTGGTATTGCCCTAAGTTTAGGATTGCAGCAGAAGCAGTCTGTAGGAGATGCGTTACTTGTCAACAATTGAACATAGGGAAAAGAACACCAGTTACAATGAGTCACATTGGGAGGTCTGGGGGGCCTTTCAACAGGATGCAATTAGATTTTATTGAAATGCCAAAAAGCAACCGCCTCAGGTATGTTCTGGTGGTTGTATGTATATTTTCCAGATGGGTCGAAGCATACCCTACACGCAGGTGCGATACACTCACAGTAGCAAAGTTGTTGCTTAGAGAGTTGATCCCGCGCTTCGGGGTGCCGACCTCACTGGAATCAGATCGAGGAACTCATTTCAACAGTGAAGTTGTGAAGATGCTTTGCTCTGCATTAAACATTGATCAGAAGTTGCACTGTAGCTATCGACCAGAGGCTTCAGGTATCGTGGAGCAGATCAACGGCACTTTGAAGTCTCGAATAGCCAAAGTATGTTCATCGACGTCCTTAAGCTGGCCTAATGCGCTGCCCTTGGTACTCATGAGTATGCGTAGCACACCAGATAGGAGGACAGGTCTCTCTCCACACAAAGTTTTAATGGGGAGGGCAATGAGACTTCCGTCTGTACCGACTACAGCTTTGTTGAATATTACAGATGATCTGATCCTGGATTACTGCAAGGGTCTGTCTGACGCCATTCATTCTGTGTCTCTTCAGGTGCAGGCGGCTGAAGTTCCATCTTCAAGAGATCTATGTCATGACTTGTGTCCAGGTGACTGGATCCTACTGAAGAAGCACGTCCGGAAGAACTGCCTAGACGTGCGTTGGAAGGGCCCCTATCAAGTTATCCTGACAACGAATACCGCTGTGAAGTGCGGAGGGCTGCCAAATTGGATCCACGCTTCCCATACTCGAAGAGTTCCAGCACCCCTGGAAGAAACAGCTCCTCTCGCAGATGAAAATCCAGCTGTGGACGGTGAACCACTAGAGAGGATCAGTCAAGCTGTGGGGGTGTCTGAAGAAGTTGAGAGCGCTACAGATCCAGAAGAAGAAGGACAGGTCGACAGTGAAACTGAAGTTGCTACAGAAGGAGAAAGTTGCTGTGAATACGGCTCAGACACAGATCAAGTCCAGAGTGATCAAGAACAGAGTGAGAGGACAAGAAATAGGAGGACCAGGCGTGGAGAAGCTAGTTGGCCTGAAAGAAGAAAGAGGCCGAGCTTGAAGTCAACTCCAGAAAGAACTCTTGCTCCTATATCTGAAGACTCGGATTTGGACGAAAGTGCACAAGGACAGGAACAGGAAGGTCCGAGAAGATCGAGGAGGGTGCGAGTGCCTTGCAGAAGATACGCTACTCCTGAGTGGACCTACCTCGCTGCAGATGTCCAGTGTACGGGGATCTGGGAGGGTGAGGGAAGTGACCCTGACCAGTACTGACCCCATCATAACAGTGGAAATTGTGTTGCTGATACCATGAGTGGAGGTCGAAGGGTTGCTGACACTCAATATTCCCTATCCCCCTTACCTGAGTGGAATAAGAGACATGATTTTTAACAGAATAGATTTCCCGACTTGTTGTCCAAGGCGGTCAATACTTGGGGAGGTCCTTCTTCGGTTGGAGATATTAGAGTGCGTGACTAGAGTCGCTGGATCACGTATAATTCTGGATTGCTAAAAGACTTTATAAAGACTTTGTAAATAAACAAATTGAGAGATAACCTAGCGCCAAGTGGAAGAAGAGGAAACTAGAGACTTCCATTTAGTGGACGGAGAAGGGCTAGGGTTGTCTGTTGCTATGGAACTCAAAGACTGATCTTGCAGAAGGGATTATCAGCTTCCAGGTGTGGTTCGAAAAGAGATATTGTGCAAAGAAAAGAGACATTGTGCTGTGAAAGAAAACTGGAACTACACTGTTTGAGATCATGGAGGTTGGCAACCCGAACCGCAGGGCAAAATGCATAGTAGGCACACTTTTAGTGGGAGTGATTTTTCTTATAGTTTTAGTAGTTACTATATCTTATGTAGTGGGACATGAAAATGAAGAGAAAGCAACAAAAGAAGCACAAATTGCATCGATACAGAAACCTACTACTGCTGGTCAAAAGGGGAACAATACAGAGAAAGATAAAACTTTACTAGCAGATGAGACTCGTAGGTTACATGTAGATGCATCACAGGGAAACTTTAAATCAAATGCATATGCTAAATTGCTTTATGAGTACATTGATGCCATGGAGGCTACGAATTGTTATGTGTGCATGAAATTGCCAGCCTCTGTAGACGAAGGTATTAGATATCATCATCTTCCATTGACTTATGGACTCAATTCATATCTCATGGAGGGTGTTGTGATGATGATGACTACTAAAAGTCATCAAAGGGGGGATTGAGAGAGCGCAAATCAAGAAAAATTATAGAAGTGCACCATATTTACAAGCACGTTGTATTAGTTTAGTAAACATCATATAAGAGTGTCGAATTTATAGAGAAAAAATATATAAGAGTGTTTAATTAAAATAGAATACTTATAACTAGTGTGAAGAACTAATGTAGATGTTTGTAGAGATGTTAGAATGATGTTGAAATCCCATGTTATGTGGCTGTTGTAGGGGAAAATGTAATTCTGCTAAATGTAGAAATGTGTAGGCCACATGGCAGTTCACATAGAGTACAAGATGCTGTTACACTCTTACACGATGGTGGATTATAATGTTGTTGTAATCCAAGGTATTACTGATCATAGAACTGAAATATATGTTTTACAGATGTTTCATATAATCATTGTGTGTAATAAGTTAGAATATTGTTTAAACTAAGAAATTAAAGGTTTGTAGAGTGTACAGGCCCGTTCATGTAATTTTAATAGGCCTGAATAGACAAAGTCGTTTCTTTGATCTGTATGTGCTCGTTAGAGAAAGGTCGTGTTAGACACAAACTGTGGAGCCTGCTCGATGGTTTACGACTTAGAAGATATGGTGGAGGTCGGAATTTGGGGCCCACAGTACAAGTGTCTGTTTGCAGGTGCGAGGAGGTTCCAATCAAGAAGGTGATGAATAGACTTTTGTTCAAGAGAGCCAGGCACAGGCCTGGAGGAGGCTTCAGGAATTTCTGGGGGGTACCGTCCTGCCGGAGAGGAGCCTGGGAAGCAAGGTCAACTTTAACGATGGGCCCAGAGGAGTATCGGCATGGAAAATACCAGAACCAACACCACGTGAGGGGCGTCTCTAAAAGGGCGTTTCTATTGTAAATGTGATTTTTGTATTAGGGACAGCACCCCGGGGTGGAGTTAAGGCAGATGGTCTGAGGAACCTTAGAGAGCGGATGGGTAGGCAGATAGGGAACTGCGAGATCGATTTACAACGGAGACTAAGGGAAGTGTGTGATCTTCTTTGGAAGTCACCACTGCTGACACCTTTTTAGGTTTAGATCTTGCTAAGTAGGGATGTCACTTAGTCTAGTGTAGGGACAGTCTAATCTGAATTTTCCTTTCTGTAAATGACTCACAAGCTACAGCTTGTATCTATTCTTGCAACTTTGATGATTCTTGAATTGGTTTTGGTAATATTCTTCTGCCGACTAAGAGCATTTAGAAAATGTATGTTTGTATTGATACCCGTATACCTTTTGAATCTTATTTTGAGATGTTTGTATCTCCAGTTAACTTTGGCTTTATAATAAACTTTTAAAACTTTTTTTTAGTAAGTGGTTCTTTAGAGTGGTGTAAGTCTTTAACTGATTGACCTAGTAGTGGATTGCCTTTTACTCAATGACAGGTACCAACGGTTCAGTCGACCTGAGTTGGGATCTAGATCTATAAATATAGACCAGAAACCCCGCGTTAACATAAGCAATATCTTCGGTTTTAATAAGGAGAATGCTTTTCTAGAGTTGTGTTTCAGGCACTGTTATATAGCATGAGTGTTATTAATCATTAAGCAGTATTCAAGTTCTGTTAAATAAAAACATTTACAACTTTCACTTCTGTCTTTGACACTTACTATGTCAGACATATCATGGCCTGTGTCTAGTTAAAGGGGGATTTGGGGGGCAAGTGACCACAGGGAAGTCTGCCTCCCAGGTATTTTGTAGAAGTGGAGCAGTCAGACGACTGCTCAGGGTTTGGGCCTTGTCCAGGGCTATATATGCTTCCATTTTGCGGTACCAGCCACCATTTTTTCTTGGTGACGCTGTGTTTGGTACCTGTTAGCTGTCATTTTTGTCATTTGTGAGGTAACGTTAGGATCAGTACCTCTTAGCATTGCTGGCTTTGTGCAGGTTAAGGCAGTGTCGTTGTTGGGCCACGGTCAAAGCAGAGCAGTTTGGTATACCCAATCCTTCAGTTCCATTAGTTGTGTGGCTGTGGTGGCATCCGGCGAATCCAGTGAGGGTAAGGTGGCCCCAGCTCTGAGGCCACGGGCAGAATATCGATGTGCTGGTGGAAGGACCGCTGTAGCATTAGGCAAGCGCAAGGCCTCTCGGCAATGGGTAGAGGCCTCGCAGTTTACAAAAGTGGGCACGACCTCTGCGTAGGCATGCATGTGGCCCTGGGAAAGGTGGGAGGGTACTATGAGGAGACCTTGCTGGCAGGAAGAGATGCACAAGGGAGGTCAAATGGGGCACGGAATGAAGGGGTGCCAGAGCATATGGATTTTGGTGTGGTGTGTTTGCAACTGGTGCAGGATGTTTACATTCTAGTGCTGATCAACGGTTTATGGAGCGAAGGGCAATACAGGACATGGGTCAATAAGGAGGTGGAATATCATTGACTGAGACAGTTAAAGCTGGTGAATAGGCATGCCAGTAAGGACCAGGTCTCGGTCAGCAGGCAGAGGTAGAGAGGGGGTAAGGCAGTTTTTAGGGGTTTATACATTGGGAGGGCGTGTAGGTCAAAAGCGAGGAGGGGCTGGTAGGGGCATGGTGGAGGACTTTAGGGATAAAGGAAAGGGGTATGGTGTACTACTTCCACATAGAAAGTGGGTTTGGCATGAAGGCTAAGCTTAGTTCAGTTTCCTCAGAGGTGATCAGTATACCACCAACCAAGCCCGTTGTTTCTTTTCACAGGTCGTCAAGGTGACTGGAGTGACAGACTCGGGAGAGCTTAGTGCAGCTCGGTGGCCCTGAGCAGAAGGGATGGAGCAGTCCTGTGCGGCCAGCTGAAGATTAACGGTCGAAAACAAGAACATAGCCCCAAGAAGGTCTGGTATGGCCTTGGCAGTGCAACACCCTTGAGGCAGGGAGAGGAGAAAAAGGACTTCCATGCTATCACATTGACGCAAGACGCAGAGGTTCCTGCACGTAAACACTCCAGCTCGCAGTGGTCTGACATCCCACGCGGGGTGTCCATCTCAAGACCAAGACGGGGTCCCACAGTCTCTTACCTCAGATAATGGGGTTGACTTTATCCTAGAGGGATTCTTGGCTCTACACCTACATAAATGCTAGGTACACTTACATAAATCTAGTTAGGGTTGCATCGTAAGAGTACGCATTATTAATGTCGATATTTTTATACCTGCCTATATTAATTGTTTTAGCACTACGGTAGAAATCTACCATCCTTTTACTCTGTTGGTGATTATAATCATTTATTTATGTTTCTGTCTTGGTTGTTTCAGCACACCAATTTTACACTAGAATGACGCTGGTTCAACAAATGCTTATTGAAAACCTCCCCACCATTTATTCTATGTATCTCCCTGAGACAAAGTGAGCATGAGCGACTGACCCAAAGTATTGCACTACTTCCACGATCTCTGATGGGACAGAGTTGTCATATTTGATAGATGACAAGAACTATTCTCTTCTTGGTAAGAGGGGTTTCTAGTGGCACTGTGAGCTAGCAGGTATACAGGCAAACATACCCGGTGGGGGTGTCTGGAATCAGTCTTGACACCAATCCCACAGTCTATGTTGTCCTATACAGGTTTATAGGAACTACACAGCAAAACCTGCAGAGGATCATTAAAGTAATGGTAACAAAGGGGTGATGAAAAGTGAGTGGCTAAAAAAGAGATGTATTTTTCTAATTTTAGAGTAGCGGGTAGGGAGGGAGAAAAGAGTTGTGAGGGAAAAGGGAAACAGGGTAAGGCAAATGTGTAGGTTAGGGTAAAGTACAAGGACAGGAGACCAAAGGGCCTGACTGGGGAATAAGAGAAAGGGAGAAGTCGAGATTGCACATTTTCCACTGATGGAAGAACTGAAAGAGGTGAATGATAACTGGGGATACCCACGAAGAAAAGATAATAAAAAAAAAAGAAAAAGGCAGACAACTAGATGAGGGAAGCAGGCAGTAATTGACGGAGAAAGGAGAAAAAAAGGTAATTGGGGTCTGAGTTTACATATAGTTTCACCTTTTGACGTGGGCCTGATATTGTGGTCCATCATCGGAAAGGAGGGCAGTGAATGGGTTTCCTTCATTTATTTTATTCTGTGCTTTTGCCCCCCACAACCCCCCATTCCCACCTTTCTATTGGGGTCTGAAATACAAAGTTGGGTACCAGATGAGTGGCACTTAGGGATTGGGATTTCTATTCCATGGGGATAAACATTCAGAATTAAATAATACTGGCGTTTTGGTTTCATGGGAGCAATATGAACATTGTGTGACCCATTTTAAATGTGTGTATGTAAAAGACAAAGTTTTTGTATACTTCATAAAATGATTAAAAATCAAATGACACCCACACAGAAAGGCTGCAGTGCCTTCAGTGGAGTCAACAGTCAGAGATCTATAAACTTGACAGGCTGCATTCCGCCAAGGAAGGGTGTATTTCTCCTCTAACTACTCGGGAGAAAGAAGTAGGGTTCACCAGTCTTCAAATAAAACATTTTATTATTTCAAATTATGCCTGAATGGCAAACTTGTTTCTAAAATCAGAAATATCATGATTACAAATTTTAACAATACCTCACCTTTAGTCCTTTAGCTCTGTTTATTGCTCTCAGGGGTCGCAGAACTCTCAAAACTCTGAGAATTTTCACAACTGATATGGCACTTGACCTGAAAAAAAGTTGATTTAGGTATGCAATAAAAATAAGGTGGTATGCATTAAATGCAGTTTGAATAGTATATGGCATATGTCCATTATAATTCTGGAAACTCAATGCGAACCTGCACTTAACAGGTAATTAAAAATCATATTACTTGTATTCTGAAATAAGTTTTGTTACATGAGGTTGAAGGACGCCACTGATCTGTGGGCACTGCTCTAGTTGCTAATAGCTTAAAGAGTTAAATTAAAACTTGCAGTATAGGAAAGTGCACCCGCCGTGACCAAAAACACACCCTTTTAGGAGCTAGCAAGATCCCTGTAGACTTCTATGCAATGTAAAGCCAACATATCGAAATTTAAGGCGAGTTTATCAGGTGGACCAGTCATCTCCGTTTAGCTCCTTCACTGTGGTATAATCTCTATTGACCATGAGACTCACTAAGCAACACTTTCTTTAACACCTTCAATGCTAAGGCAATTCCCGCTGGGTGCTAATATCCCAGATTTGCCTTGTTCATGACAAGGTCAGCTCGTCATAAGCACAGCTCCAGTAAACTGCATGACGAGCTGGCCTTGTGATTAGCATGGAAGTGGTTAATTTTAGAAATGCTTTCAAGAAGTTTAGTTATCAATGGACGCCAAACTGGGTCAGTGAGCTACATGCACTGGTGACACCTTCAGAAACCTGGAGGCCGTGTGCTCAGATCCCGGTAACGCTGACACATTCAAAGGCTTTGAATCAATGCATCATTAAATTGTGAAATAGCAACAACTACTATTTACAGCAATTTGACTCAACAGAAGCGGTACATGCAGAGACTACTATAACAGTTATTGTATAGCCGTTCCTACTGATCAATATCTAACTCTTTCAAGGCTTTGTGCCAAGATGTTGTCTATATCTGAGTGCTAATAGACCACCAGGAAGGGAACTGATGAGCTCCAACATAAAAGTATACAAACATCTGACATCAACAAAATCATCCACTTGGTTGTGTCATAGTATTTATGGGCCATATGTATCAAATTCTGATTTAGCGATTCTCAAACCGACATGTTTTGCGAGTCAGTATTTGAGAATTGCAAAACGCTATGTATGTAGTAGTTGCAAAGAATGTTGTGAATCCTACATATTGCTAAATTGCAAATTGCGATTTACAATTATGGAACACCTCTCAAGACATTCTCAATTTCGATTCTCAATTAGAGAATCGCAAATTGAGAATGCAATTTCAAGGGTGCTAGGGTTTTGCACCCCTAAAATGCCCATGTGGGCACATGTGGCACACATACATGCCCTAAGGGCATGTATGTGCACCACATGGCACTTTGAAAAATGCAAAAAAAGTGCATTTTTCAGAGAAATCACAAATTACCACCAACTTGAAGTTGGTGGTAATTTGCGATTCCTTAAGGCAAATTGCACTTTTTCTGTGCTTCTTACATTGCATTTAAGGAATGGTAATTTGCGATTCCTTAAATGCAATCGCAAAATAGGGAATCGCAAATTTTGCGAGGCAGTTTTTCTCTCCTACATACCACTGAGCCCAATTGCGATTGCAATTTGGAATTATACATATGGCTCTTAGTCCCTTAAATTAAGTGCTGTATGCAGGGAAAGGAGCATAGCACTTTTTTCTTCTTCTTGGGCCAGAGTGGGGGGCTTCAAGATCAGCACAGGAATTAGTAATCAAAATGTATGTCAATGATCCCACATTGGTCCTTTAGAGGGAGGATGACAATTGAGGGAGCCACAGTAGAACAGGTAAAAGTATGTGACTACTTGGGGGTAAGGTTGGCTGCTAAAATTAGAACTATTCTCTATCAGAGTGCATTAGTAATTGGAAGGAAATACAAGGCAACCTCAGAAGGCTCTGTGACACCAGTTCTCAGAGTATATAGATAGAGCCACTGCTGTGACAGCAATTACCTATGGTGCTGAGCTCTGAAGCTATGTTGATGCTTCTCCGCTTACGCAGAGTGCGAATACATTTATTAGGGCCCTCTTTGACTAACCTCCGAGCACTTCTCACACACCATTACGTGGTGACTTACCAATAAACAATATCCATCTGGTAACATCACTAAAACCACTATTACATTGGATGCATCTTTGGACAACTGTGAAGCTGGCACCTTATAGGGAAGCCATATTGGAACTATTTATTTGTGATAGACACGTTCGCACTCTGTGGCTTAGGCAAGTCAAGTGTTTGTGTGAAATGATTAAAATTGATGAAATATGGAAATCCCCAGGAGAGCCGACCAATGGCGTTATTATTAATCTAAAATGAGCATATTGGGGATGTGTTGTGATGCGGATCTGGAAAGATCAGAAAGAGGGGAGTAAAACTAGGGAATTTTTAAATTACAAGTGTTTACTTAGTTTTGAACCTTATCTGGATAGAATCTGTCTGTTACATGCTTGTATGTAAAGTTTAGAATCGATCTTTCGCCGTTAAGATTATTTACATCAAAATAGGATAACAAAGGTTGCTCACCAATTTATTGTCCACATTGCCCATTGTCTAGAGAGATGGAGGAACATGTTTTTTATTTTGCCCAAGGTATGCACTGCCTAGCAAGAAATGGATTATTGCAGTATGTACATTTATGGGTTTGGGGGACATGACTGGGAAGCTTTAAGGATCCTGAAAAGTGATATGAAGGAGCAGATTGTCTTTGCTGTCTCCGATTTCCTTTGGGCAAAGAGAACTAGATTGAAACAGGTTCCCACTTATGATCCTTAAATTAACTAATAGGCCACGAGGTTACAACGGGTGTTATATTAACTGTAGCTAAAGTATTGTAGGTCTTTTAAAGTTTTTATGAGATAAGAAAATGTTTTACGGTATATGTACGTAATTCCGTATGAGAAGAGTTACTAATGACCTGGTTCGCACTTGACATTTATTGCTGCGACGATTTGAAAGATATTTGCAGTTAATTGTGACAACGATAGCTGGCATCCCTATAATCCTATGCATTGCACACAGCATTTTATGGAAATGTCCTTGTGAACAGCTTTGTACCACATTGTACGCACCTGGTTTACATTTTAATAATTTGTACATTAATTGCCCAATGATGATCTTCTTTGCTATAAATTCACGATTTTATGTATAGGTGTTTAAAACTCTGTGTGAATTAATTTTATGGCTTTTTAGCCGAAATAAACTAATATCATATGTATCTACTGACCAAAACATATCAGGTATTGCATCAGCAGATTGTACTCTTTTCTATTGAGAACCATCAGTCTTGACCTGCCCCAAAAGGAGAACAGAACCAAACACAGAAGAGTTTAAATCTTTTTGGGCCTCTTTGGTCAGGTGTACAGAACGCTCAATCAGTCTACATCTTGGGCATATCACTTTCCCTTAGCAAAACTGGGACAAAAACGTGATAGATTGAAATGCTTGATCCACCCTTTGGTTTCAATTGCATTTTATTAACTTTTCTTTGTGGTTGGGGGAGCAACCATTTTCAGTCTAAATCTTTCCCCATAGGAGTTTTCCTGTCTGAACTACTAGGCCACATGTTTGTATTTTATTAGGCATCATTGTTACCGAAGTTGTAACTGAATTCTGCTTAGCTCCTTGCTCTCTAAATATTCTCTAAACACATTAAGCAAAAAAGAGTTAACAACTCTGCAACTCAAAACAATTTTAAGATTTTTAAGTAATGCATTATAACAATTTCTTAGTTTTCCTTCATATTCACGTTCATTCTTAATTTAAATATTTTATATCCTTTTTAATCATAATGTTTTGCATTTTTTCTAAAGAAATTGCTTTGAGCTATGTTTATCGTACTATTATACTTACATCTATCATCAATAACATTTATATGATATGTACTGTAGTTACCTATGTATTTTACAAACATACAAAATGTATTGACAACAAGAAATAACACGCACAAATTGTTTTATACTTACTGAATTCCAAATGACACTAGAGAAACTCCAACAACAAGCAAATCCAGCAAATTAAAATAATTCCTACAGAAAGATCCTTTGTGGAGAAATGCCCCAAAGGTTGTCATCTAAAAAAAAGAATTGAAAGAGATGTAGAGTTTGCTACCTTGTATCAATTCAAACTAAATAAAATAGACAGCTGCCTACCTACAACTTTTTGTGATAACAGAATAATTTTTTTCTGCTCTAACTTTGTTTCTGCATTCGTTGGTATACAACCGTAACAAAAATGTCAGCGTAGTCTGAAAATATTTATTCGTTGGCTCAAGTGTGAGATAAACAATAGAAATGCATGTAGTATGCAACTCATTCTCCCTGCAAAAGTACCACACAAGATTTAGCACATACAGAGTAAGCTTACAGACCTGACTATGTCGATAAATGTCTTTCTTGCAAAGGATATGCAACAAAACTCCAAAGTGTCTTTCATTCGTATGATCAGAGCATTAAAAAAGTACCAAAAAAACTTAAAATAAATTGATGGCTACGATTAATAAACCACTGTACAAAAAACAAAAATTAGGCTTATTAACATTGAGGTTCCTTAAACTTTTATTTTTGCTTGCCGACTATATGGTTTAGAATATAACTGACAAGCAGTTTTTCTGTTTTAGACTACAGTTAAAGAAAAATATTTTTTAGTGTCCAATACGGAGCAAACCGTGTTCTATCAGACTTTTTTTTTTACAACAAGGGCTATATATGGTTTTTTACTCTAGGTTTGATTTCCTATTGCCACAACTCTCCTCAGGTAATATGGAAATTCGGACAACTAAAATCCACTGTCAGGTCTTAATTTTGTAAAATTCATTTCCCCAGAGAAGGTGTTTGGATATTAACCACCAAGACATGCTTCAAAAACAAAAACTCAATATCGCCCTTGTCTCATGCACAAGTCCTACGAAGTAATGCCTTTCAGTGACCTGAAGTTGCTTTCATGGAAAACAACCATCATAAAAACTATTTAGGCAAGAATATTTTCTGAGACTGAATAGAAGGCTGTTCCATAATTAAGGACCAACAGCCCTAAAGGATTTGGTTGCCCACATGGAGAGTTTAAATTTGGGCATTGTAAAAAAAAATTCTGCTGCAGATCTAAGTCTGTGAGTTGGGAATTACCTTGTAGAGTACTGTACCAGGTATCTTGGCTGGGTAAAGAACTAAAGTTTATGAAGAATGCAAACAATGTTAAACTCAATTGTCTTTTTTACATGAAGCCGGCTCAGATGTTTAAGCATGCCATAGATAAATTGAAATTTACAAACATTAAAGATTGACCTAGAATTTGTATATTTTGCTATTTAAGTTTATGGGGATTCTCAGAGATGAAGTGAGGGGAACCTGCATTGCAGTATCCACTTTGGAATGGATAATGACATCACCAACAATGGTGTTATGGTTAATGGACAGGAAAGGAAAAATTCTCCAAAGAAAGAGGTGTTGAGCACATCAACTGCGGATCAGAGGTGAAATGTAAAGATCTAAGGATAGCTCAAGGATGAACAGACCTAGACAAAGCATCATCTGTGCAGGTGATGGACATTTGCTAATTGCGGGATGGGGAAATTTGGTATCAGAAGTATTAGGAAAATTGCAAGTGATCAGAACCTCTTCTTTAGAGAGGTTTCACATTAGGCTTATATTGTTCATCTACTCTCTGAGCCCATGTAGTGCTTCTGGAATTTTCCGAGGTCTGATCCTACACCACCTTGAATATCACACAGTATGAGTGTTGTCATCATACATGGAAAAATTCAAGCCCTGGCCAAGCAGATCACAAGTCCATTGCCTCACAGACACATCCTAGGGCCCGAGTTAGGTTCCTGGGTGAAACAACCAAATTGACCCAATTGCTTCCCGACTCTAATAAAGCTTGCCCCGTTATAGAGATCACAGTCAGTCATGGATCTGGCAGTCAATGGTATTGAAAGCCGCCAGCAACTCCATTAGGAGCAAAGCACCAACACTGCTATGTCCACAAATGTTCTGAGTTTGTCTAAAGCCAACAAAACTACCCGAGCTTTGTGCTGTAGCTAAGGCGAAACCCTGACTGATGAGAGTCAAGAAAATGGAAGTCCTCCAAGTCATCCTGCAGTAGACATGTGACTGGAGTTGGGAGTTCTAGTTGAGAAAGGAGAAGGGCAGAAACTGGACGGGTATTAAGGAGACAGAGTAGAGCTTTTAAGAGGGGTGTGACAATTTCTGTCTTATATTCAGGCCAAATGATCCTAGTAGGCAGAGAGACATTGAGAATGAGCAAACTAACCTATTTACTTACTCTATTCAGAACTTTACCAATGAAAGCTAAAAACCAGATCAATAGTGCCCATTCCAAATGGATGAGACCTATGAATTCTTACAAGAGCTGAAAACTATTCTCATCATGACTCAGGGTATTAAAAATAGGGCACAAGGTGTCCTCAGTCCATATGATAAAATCTCCTGAATATAACAGAGTGTGTTTTAGAAAGTTACAGAAAAGTTCAGGGGACTGACATCACTTATCTGCAGAAATGAATTTAATTTATTAGAGAATAAAAATAAGCATCTATGTGCAATTTTTCGATGGGACACAATGGTGCTCAGGGCACAGCCAACCTTATCAAAAGCTACTTTTCTTCTAGCTGACTCTACATCCTTACTCTTCCTTTGCTGAGGAAATGCTGCACAACATTAATATTCAGCACAGTCACAATTTTGACCAGTCCAAGATAGCATTCTGTGTTCTGTTGGCTAGTTCCTCAGCATCCATAAATCTGTAATGGTAAATGGATTAGCTCCCACCTCATTCACTGCAGTGCTTGGATAGGGAATTCTGTTCTATCAATATATTCCACTTAAGCCGAGGAAGCATACTATGCACTCTTCAGGCACAGTCCAATCAGAGTGATTTGCAGGTTATCTATTGAGGACACCCCAGATTGTTCTTTATCAGGCAGTCTATAAATGTGTTTACCTTTAACTTCAAGAGCATCCTGCGAGAACAGTCTTGATGCCTCTTCCAGGAAAAACGCTCACTGTGGTCATGCCTTAAGAAATCTTTTAGCTTAAGTATCGAGCAGCATGATTACACCCTTTCATTGGCCATAAATTCTTCCACTGATGTGATATCCCCCAATAATATAAGAAAAGACGAAACTCACAATGTAAAATTAGGAAAAGTAACCTTAATGGTGACTTATTAATCCTTATGTGTCAGTTCTATCATATTTCCAACACCCCATCTACTCGCTAATCTTCCATCAGGCATACCAACTACACAGACAAGCTACATTTGGAAAGAGGTAACTGGAGAGGTTGTGCACCTCAGAGGTCGAAGGGACTGATACCACATGTATCCTGTGATGAATGCTCATGTCTGAAAGTTGAAAACTAAACAGTTTTGGGAAGAAGTTTGGGTTCTGGCACTTGGTGGGAAAGTACCCACATGTTAAAAAAGTCAGAAACTAAGGATGCAGCTGTAAATAAAAAATCCTTTTGCATGATTACAGCAACTGCAATAATTGAAAGCCAAGTATACATGTTTTTAAATAGCTACTGGCAGTGACATATTGTGAACTCTCGGAACTGGACCTGGTTTATTTCTCCTATTCTAGCATGGTAAATGTGGTCTGAAGAATATGTTTAGATTTTGTCACATGCAAAAACAACAATTCGTCACATGACATGGTGGACCGAGACAAGATTTTGACTATGGTTTTTTCTCCATTTTTAACTCAGCACTACATGATGTTAGACTATCATTGTATAGAATTCCCTATGAAAATGTTCACTAGTTTAAATACGCTGTGTAATAATGATGTATATTTCTCTGTTTGTTTTATCTGTAACATTTATGGCCATAAATATATATATGGAGAGTCCCAGGGACGTTGACTTGAGTAGAGCAAAATCCGGGCTTGATATGTTTTAACAAGTCTCTGTTTGTCCACATAGGCATGAAGGCCTTTGAATCCAACAGCTTTGTAGCTATTTAGAATCCGATTTCAATAGCCCGGACGTTTGACAGCGCCAATACAGTAGGGTGCACGCACAAAAAACTGACAATAAAGTTACGGAGTTTTGAATTTATGACACGTTTATTTAACATTCATCACGGCATTGCAATAATGTATATATGAAACATCTTGGTAATTTAATGAAATCTGTTTTGAATTAGAGGCAGTATTTGTTAATTATTAACTTATGTTTTTGAGTGAAGAAATTTTAAAATATGAAATCTGTTCACTATGTCTATCGGATTTGGGATCAAATGGTGTGTTTATTTAACAAAATGTGAAATTGACACAGTTTACTCGTGAGCAAGGGGGCATCCCCGAAAGACGTAGAGTTTTGTCAAAACCTTGTTGAATTAAAGACCACTTTTGCAACGATTGACAATGTTTATGATTTTCTACTCTTAAAATAAGCGGCTCTTTGTGGAAAGGCATTCAGCCAATGGCATATGTATAACACGAAGGTTAGGATGGTTTCTTTCACCACGCTCACTGGCTGCCTTTATGCCAAGCAGAGGACCATAAAATGTTTCCTGAGGTTTGAAAACAGTAAACTACCAGTAAGTGTGTGCAAACACCTCCTTTAGTTAATCTGTGAGATTCCCATGCCCCCAATATGGATGGCTATTGTGAGGAATATCCTATATGAACGGTCATCTGAAGTGTCTAACATATAGTCAACCTGCTTAAATCTACCAGGTGAAAAATGGCCAGTAAATACCAGAACATGAGGATATTAGTGCTTTAAGTACAAAAATTCTTATGTTTTCATCCATTTCAATATATACTAACACATCTCTAAAGATAACTTTAACTGGTACAGATATGTTAAAAAATGCACTATTCAGAACATTTTGGTCACACGCCCAAAGAAGCATATTTTTGCCCTCTACATTAAGAAAAGCAAAGTTCCAAAATCGTGTCCCTTTAATCAGTGTACAAAATGTTTACCGAACCAAATGGAGAAAAGAAATTCACAGCTGTAAAACTAACTGTACAAATTGTTTAGTTGTTATGGTAAAATACAAAATACAATGAGTTCATATTTTGTAGATCATGCTTCACACACCAATTTCTCACTCATTAAGACTTAAGGGGTAGCAATCACATTAAAAAACAGGCAGTCATCAAGAGGTGAACCACAACTCATGCATTTTTCAATTCGTCTCTTCTTTATTAAAGTCATATGTTTGAATTTGGACATTATTCTAACATATTTTTCTCAAATAAATTGGTGATTATCTGTTATACTATGAAGAAGCATATTATTAAATTAGAATCCCAACTTTTTTCATTGACTGTACGTTAACCGGACACTATACTCAATAATTCACAGAGACATAAACCAACTGAGGGAACCACACAGACATGGGCAGAATAAAAGAACCATGTGGACTTGCTCAAATTAAAATAGCCACATGGACATGGTCTAATTAAAAGACCTATGTGGACATGAGCCAACTAAGAGACCACATAGGCATAGTCCAACTAAAAGCACTTCATGGATGAGTTGCATAAAAAAAAAAACAAGGACATGGTCTAAATAAAAATAAAAACATATGGGAACAATTTAAACAAAAGAAAAATCATCGACATATACTATGTACATATGGTGCTTTTTGTTACACCAATCCAAGAAGTTTTTTCGGTGAATCCTCTCGTTGTGGTTCTTTTGGTTTGACCATGGAGATGTGGGTCTTAGATGGGCCTTGCCAGTGTGCTTATTTTTGACCATAGCCATATGGGTCTTCCAGTTGGTTCATATTCATGTGCTGCTTTTAAAGACACCAACTAAAAGAATCACTTGGACATAGCCCAAAAAGGACAACCATAAGGACGTGCACCATATAAAAGGCCCATACAGATTGAGTCAAAGTAAAAGCAAACTTATACGATCAACATAAGAGAACCATGTAGCCTTGTTCTTAATTCAAAGAACCAAATAAATGTGGTGAAAATGAAATAACCACATGAACATGGCTAATTAAAAGAAGTATATGGATATGATCTACCTAAAAGTAACACATGGCATAAATACAACTAAGGAGCCACCTAGCCACAGTCCAATTACAAAAATAACCACTTTGGTTTACCCCCCAAAAAGAAAACTGTGTTTTACAGGGATGGATTTGTTTGTGGAAACCGAGGAATCCTAAGTGAACATGAAAGTTTCAGGGACAATGTTTTAAGGAACAGCTGAACACTGACAAAAACACATGCATAGGAAATGTCCATTATTTTAGGAAACAATGAATACAAATTGAACACATTCATTGTGATGGTCACATGCATGCAAATGGTTGAGGTTAATCAAACAAAACCAGCAAACAAGTCAAAGGCATCCTTTCAATCAAATGGGGATTTATTTCCACACCTTGGCAAAAAAAGGTGAAAAACACTTCAAATTTGCTTTTGGGTGGCAAAGGCACACAAGGTAAATCCCGCCAAACAAGCTTACGGGTAAACCTGTTACCTTCAAAACGATCTCAAATGTAAACATACTAGTGAAGACATAGTCTGCATAGCCTAGGACCTGGAGAGCAAATAAAAGGTGTACAAAATTATTGCAAATGCTGTTCATTTTATGGAAGGTTCATTAGAATGTTATTACCTTTAAAAGGATTTCAACAGTAAAGATTCCTGTGAAAGCATAGTCAATGTGACCAAGTATCTGCAAGGTATAATACACATAAAAGTAAGAATATTAGCCATAAAACCTCCAATTGGCAATACATGGACACATTTCGGTTCAGATATAAATTTTCATTTTGGTGTCACCAACACTTTAAATCTTTAAATTGGTAGTGAACTATCAGCTTGAGATGAAACACTTTTCTTGAGCATTTGAAACATAACAATTGAATAACTGTAGCCCGTCTAAATTACATCTAAATGAAAAAACACTTCTAAATGAAAAAAATAAGTTCAAATGAAACATTTTAAGAAACGTGCAAGCTACAGCAGAACGCTGCAGAATTACTAAAAACAATTCCTTATTCTGCCTCTCAGGTTCTCATACAATCTGAGATTTTGCACAATCTCATTTTACTTACATTTTCTAAGTAGCTCGATAAATCACTTGCTCTTGAGACTTGTAATTAAATTCTTCACTAATGTGTTGTATCCTCAAGTGCATAAGCCTGTTTTTTTGCTCCCCTATAAAGTTCAATCATCTCCGGGAGGTTCAATGGTACAGGAATCCGCACGTTATAAATGTGATGGATATAAGACACTTGACTAAAGAGATTGTATGAATATATTTCTTTTGGTAAAGACTTCAATTAAAATATTTGAACTCAAAATGCATTTTCATCTTTGGAATAAATGGCGTGATACTGTTTCATCATGTATCACCTTAGCAAAACATGGTTTGTTTTACAGCAGTGGTTAATATTATTTGGCATTTGTTTGATTTTGGTATTCATATGTATTTTCTTGGCTAGTATATTGTCTGGTCAAAATTGATTTGAAGGGCATTGCAACACAATTCTTATGCAGCATTGATCTTCTTTAAAAAAAAATTTTTTAGATTGATCCAGTTGTCATATGAAGATTACGCTATTCTTAACCTGTGATCCTTGAACCCCTGGGGGTGTGGGATTCCTACTCAGGGAATCTGCCACATAAAAAAGTAAAAATTAAAGCTACTAAACACTCAGTAAATGTAAAGGAATTTGAAATTGAAAGCTAAAAATTAAGTACTAATCCTTATCTTGATTTCTGAGGTCAGCACAAGTACAGCAAAAGGAATCTATTATGGACAATTGGTGTCCTCAACTGAACAGCACTGGTATGCAGTCACAAAAAGAGAGTATTTAAGATGAGTAAAAAAGAAAAAGTGAAATGCTAAAGTCCATCATATTGCTTCATCTATTAAAAATAAAACAACATTTTTAAAAGCTCCAACGTTACCATTTCATATAAAATGTCGATTTTCGATTTTTTTTTGTCTGGGAAATAAATAAAATATTTCATAATTTGTGTATTGTTCTGAGGTTCAGATCATAGATATTGCTTACATGGGCGTCCTGGGCTTCAACTCGTGATGGTCCGCAGAAGTCATAAGGTTAAAAACCACTGTGAATCTAGACTATGTGGCATGTCACATGAATACTTTAGGTACATAAAATCAACAACCTGATAAAAAGTGCAGACCCTTACGTTAGCAATGATCTTGAATTATTGATTACTAGAAATTCTTGAACCTCACATTGTCGCCAAATAGTACAATGTAGCTGTTTCGTCCCTTTAAGTTATGGATAATTTTATGTGTGATTGAAAGCAATCATTTAGCACTAATCTAGCTACGCTTTGTTTGAGGATATTATTATGCAATGACCTCAGACACTCTCATGACCATTACATGCACTTACTTAACTCTGTAAAGGGGCATATGTATTATTGTCTATTGAAGAAGATGAACTTTTAAATGAAAAATCAGTCAAAGCGTTCTCTGTCATTATTTTGTCTTTCATTTATACATTTTCCTGAACAACTTTAAAGCACCTTCTTCATTCAATTGCTACTCCTAATACTTGTAGACTAGGGATTCTAAAGAGGTCACATATACAAGCATGGAACCAGAAAAATACATGAGGCAGATAGGTCCTGCATTGATTTTATATTTGTCATAGAAGTAATACTTTCTGAGAACATTCCAGACTAGTCTAAGAGTTTTTGTATAAAGCAGAAACCCTGCCATTTCCAGGATACCGTAAGTCTGAGATGTTTGAAGAACAACTCTTTGGAAGGTAATGCTGAGCAGAAATATGTTGCTGCTACGTCTTTAGAGTGGTTGTGAGTTGTGATCACTGCAAGTTTCAAATCTTATGTTTGAAATAAGGCTTTCATGAATAGGTAATACTAAACTGTCATCTAGAGTGAGATCTACTATGGTTTAAACTGCGATATTACGCTCTTCTTGTCGACTTCATCTTTTGCATCCTCACATCTTAGAGAGCTCAACGCTCTTGGAACCTAAAATGTTACCTTCAAATTCTTTACTGCAGCTGTAGATGTAAATAGGGAGAACCCTGTCTACAGAAGTATTACACAGTGAAATCTAGGGATTTTGCACTGGAGGCAAAACAATGTCAACAGAAGTTCTAATCAATTATTTCAACTTCTGCTTCAGCTATATACTCATCTGGTAGATACTAGAACATATGAGCAAGTTTACCCACAAATTCCTTACATAAGTGACTAAAATAGTCTCACATTTATGTTGCTTGAATGCTTATGTCATCTGTGGGCTTACATATTCTACCACATGTCACCATTCACATGCTTTCATGTTATAATAAATAGGATCTCAATCCAACACAGGTAACTTCATCTTTAACATTGAAATAATACTGGAATCTGCTTGGGGATACCTCTGACAAATAATCGAAAACAATCAGCTGAACTATACTTTTTTTCAAAGAGTAAGTGGTTTGTGTAGGTGTATCTGTATGTGTATGTACATGTGGGTGTGCTTAAAGCATACCGTCTATTTAGAGGTCCCATTTTCCTCTGGTTATAGCATAGTAAAGCAAAAGTGTTGGCAATCAACTATACGAAGACTGATTTAGATAATGTGTTGCACTTTTTAAAATTAACAATAAAGCTTTCTTTACATTCATGGATACCATATGTGCATGGCGATATTCTACTGTATATGGATATCAGAGAGAATTCCATGCAGAATAGCTTGTATTTTATAGCGACTCCGGTCAAAGGTTCATAAGGGAGGCACAGTATTTGCTTAGCCCTGAAGCCTTGCTAATTTTGAAATTTAAATGGCATACTCTTAGTTTTTGTTTTCCAATTTGCATTTTCAGACAATGGGTATGAATATTTAGAATTTATATGCATGAGATATTAAAGTGGCAAATATGTAAAAGTTAGATAACAGTTCACACAGAGCACAATATGGAAATGTTTGACATACATTAGGCTCTGAGTTTGCAGATTTGAGAAGTATATATGCTTAGAGAGAGTATATAAGCTTAGGGTTTTTCAACTAGTTTTGATTAAACCATGAAAAATCATAAATGCTTATATGCATGTTTGTAAGAGTAAGATTTTAAGTTATCACTTTTTTTTGGTCACATGTTTTAAATCCCTGAATGACTTGGAGAGCCCATACAATCAGTAATGTTCAGTATCAATGGGTGCAGGCCTCCATTTTCTAGAGGATCAGAGAGCTCCCTAAGTAACATCTTCCCTTTACAGTACTGTTCTAATGCTTAATTTGATATACATATATTTGAACTTTGCTGGAGAAACCAATACAAGTACTTGGCAGTGAGATGAAAAATCAGAAAAAAACAGAGATTCCCGTTTCAATAATAATAAGAACACACTGGTTCAGGGATGTGTTCACTTACCTGACCCACTCTCACTTGAGCTAGAGACGTATGACAGTAGTCCATGGTATTACCATGACTATTTAGTATATGGCAGTGTGATGTAGAAGCTAAATTGGGTGTTTTGTACCAAATACAGGTGGTAGAAATGGCTTTGGTCCAATTGAGAGAATTAGGTAATGCCTCACTGTTTTTCTAGCTTTCTAGGCTAATTGAATTTGGCCCTAAACAGCTTCTCACCATCACTTTGCTTGAATATTATAAGAAATATTATCCAGACCATGAGTAATGGTGGTGGACACCACCCTGGTGGATATTATACTGGAGAACAAGTCAGCAGTGGCTAGCCAATAACAAATGAAGATGTAGCTATCTCCATGACATTGTTACACTCTTTGTGAAAAATAAATTCTCAATTTAACCCTTGGTAGTGTGTTGCTGCTACTTTGGGAACTGCCATAAATGCGCGAAAGTAGCCTGGCGAAGTGTAGCACTCTTCCCTGAAGTACCTATCCTCTTACATTGAATATTGGAGAAAATAAATGGCTGGTAAGACCTCAAAGGTGACATGTCCAAAAAATCTACTGTAACAGTCTATGATACTGACAACAGTTGCTGTGATGGTAAGAGTATTGACAAAGTCTCAAGGTGTGACCCTATAAGTGTCTCAACACTAAATGTTATCTCTGAAAGAAACCCTCACCTGTTGGAGAAGATATCAGTTACACCAGGGACAGACTGCCAACCCAAGTGACTACCACAAGAGGTTCCAATATTACACTTAAAACACCATTGTATCAAAGTTGCTTAAACCAAACCCTCTTCTAGTCAATCACTTATAATTTACCTGATGAATCCTCAGATTTTATTATCAAGAGAGATTTGTTGTGTTTGACTATGGACAACACGTTTCTCTTGGAGAGCATTCACCCAAGAGCTATTTAAAAAGATATAAGCAGTCTCAGGGTGGTAGTTCTGGAAAATTAGGTTACAAAAATATCATCCTCTAATGCAGTAGTGATCACTTTATTCCATCTTTTAGATCAAAAAGCTCTACCATGTAAAGACAAAATTCATGAAACTGTTTTATCAATAGAGAGGAAAAGAAGAGTGTAAGCACAGTCTAAATACGCTCAGAGAAACATTCTATGAATGGAGCTCTTAGACTCTGTTTCCAGGAATCTATCAGGAAGCATTAGTTTTAAGATGTGTCAGGGACTGTCCGGGACTATGTCAGGAACACAGTCAGGGACTTGAGCAAGGACTGGGGACTGGGTAGAAAACGTACTGTGCACAGAGAGTAGTACAGCACTGCCCAAGATCACAAAGGGAGTCAGAGGAGAAAAAGGGATCCAAAGGGGAAGCCGGTAGCATGAACAAGATGGCTAAGACTCAGAGAGGAAGGGCACTCACAAGGCAATTTAGCATTCAGACTAACTACACCCAGGACAGACGTGCAAGACAATAATATGAAACACATTAACAATAAAGGGGAATGTGGGGTAAAGCACTCAGGAGCTCCACAGGGTAAGACTGAAGCTCAGTAGGTTTCTCACCCACAATTGCTGTTACAGATACATATAGGATATGCATGCACAGGCAGGGAGCTTATACATATGGTGATGTTATGAATGTAACTGAAAGACAATACTCACAGTGAACAAGAAACACCATCTAGGTAGTCAGCTGTGCCCACGGATCCTAGCGATCAAACAGGAACACGCAAGGCAGTAAGAGCAAAGGGGTAGAACTAAACACAAGCACAATAGACAAGGAGCTAGCAAGGAGGAGTGCTTAACAGGAAAGGAAGGAAATCACAGGGCACACTTGGCAGAAAGTAGGTAACAAACATACAAGGTAAGAGAAGCAAGCCCGCAGAATAGAAAGACAGCTAACTACAACTGGAACCAAGGAAATGGGAAGAAAGGCAGGACCTGAAAGGGATATACAGAAGGGGAGGCTACAAGGGTATGCTAGAATAGTGCAGGTTACGGATTCAAGAAAAAAAAGTAGCATAGAAGGCAGTGCTGGGGCAGAAACAAGAAGTGAGCTAAGGCTCAGGAGTCAAGGTAGCACTGCAGACAGTGCTGGTTCAGGAACAGGGAATTACTAAAGCTTCAGGAGTCAAGGTAGCACTGCAGGCAGTGCTAGTTCAGGAACAGGGAATAGCTACAGCTCAGGAAACAAGGAGTCAAGAGAGCACTAAAAGCAGTGCAAACCAGGAACAAGAAACAGCTGATGTCCATGAACAGGAACAAAAAACAACTGTAGCTCAGGAACTATCAATCAATCAATCACTGCATTTCTAAAGCGCGCTACATACCCGTGAGGGTCTCAAGGCGCTGGGGGGGGGGGGGGGCTGCTACTGATCAAAGAGCAAGGTCTTGAGGAGTTTTCTGAAGGCCAGCAGGTCCTGGGTCTGTCGTAGGCTGGTAGGGAGAGCGTTCCAGGTCTTGGCAGCGAGGTAGGAGAAGGATCTGCCGTCGGCTGTGGTTTTACGGATGTGAGGAACTGAGGCGAGGGCGAGGCTGGCAGAGCGGAGGCTGCGGGTGAGGGTGTGGAAGCTGAGTCGGTCATTGAGGTATGTAGGTCTGGTGTTGTGTAGCGCTTTGTGTGCATGGATGAGCAGTTTGAAGGTGATCATCTTGTTGACGGGGAGCCAGTGTAGGCCTCTCAGATGGAGTGGGATGTGGCTGCATCGGGGACGTCGAGGATCAGTCGTGCTGAGGCGTTCTGGATTCGTTGTAGTCATCTCAGGAGCTTGGTTGTTGTTCCTGAGTAGAGGGCGTTCCCGTAGTCGAGTCTGCTGGTGACGAAGGCCTGGGTGACGGTTTTTCTCGTGTCGGGGGGGATCTATTTGAAGATCCTGCAGAGCATTCGGAGGGTGTTGAAGCAGGACGCGGAGACGGCATTGACTTGCTTGGTCATGGAGAGGACGAAGTCGAGGATGACCCCCAGGTTGTGTGTGTGGTCGGTGGGTTCCGGGGCAGTGCCTAGCGATGTGGGCCACCAGGACTCGTCCCAGGCTGATGGGGTGGGTCCGAGGATGAGGACCTCCGTCTTGTCTGAGTTCAGCTTCAGTCTGCTGTCCTTCATCCAGTCGGCGACAGCCTTCATTCCTCTGTAGAGATTGGATATGGCGGTGTGGGGGTCTTCGGTGAGGGAGATGATCAGCTGGGTGTCGTCGGCGTAGGAGATGATGTTGAGGCTATGTTGTTGTGCGACGTGGGTGAGCGGTGCCATGTAGATATTGAACAGCGCTGGGCTGAGGGAGGATCCCCGAGGGACGCCGCAGATGACCTCGGTGGTTTTTGAGCGGAAGGGTGGGAGGCGGACGCTCCGGGTTCTGCCGGAGAGGAAGGATGTGGTCCAGCCAGGGCCTTCTCTTGGATTCCGGCGTCATGGAGGCGTGCTGCCAGGGTGCGGTGGCAGACCGCATCGAAGGCTGCTGATAGGTCCAGGAGGATGAGGGAGGCTGTTTCTCCCTTGTCCATCAGGATCCTGATGTCGTCGGTGGTGGCGATGAGGGCAGTCTCGGTGCTGTGGTTACTGCGAAAACCGGATTGAGAAGGGTCCAGGATGTTGTTGTCTTGGAGGTAGCGGGTTAGCAGTTTGTTGGCAATCTTCTCTGTCACTTTCGCCAGGAACGGGAGCAGGGAGATGGGCCGGAAGTTCTTGAGGTCCTTGGGGTCTGCCTTGGGTTTCTTCAGTAGGGCGTTGATCTCGGCGTGCTTCCAGCTTTCCGGGAAGGTTGCTGTCTCGAAGGAGATGTTGATTGCTTTCCGGAGGTGGGGTGCGATGGTTGTGCTGGCTTTGTTCAAAACGTGGTGAGGGCAGGGGTCAGATGGGGATCCGGAGTGGATGGAGTTCATGGTTTTGATGGTGTCTTCATCGCTGACGGTGGGCCAGGCGGTCAGGCGGCTGGTGCGGGTGGAGTTCGCGGGGGTGGTGGTCTCGGTGGTGGGTGCGGGGGTGTCAGAGTTGAAGCTGTTGTGGATGTCGGTGATCTTGAAGTGAAAGAAGGTGGCCAGGGAGTCGCACAGGTCCTGTGATGGTGGAATGTCGTTGGTGTTGGAGAGTTCTTTCACGATGCTGAAGAGCTCTTTGGTGTTGTGTGCCTTGTTGTCTAGGCGGTCCTTGAAGGCGGTCCTCTTGGTGGTCCTGATGAGTTGGTGGTGTCTGTGGGTGGCGTTCTTGTGGGCTGTGTGGCTGCCTGGTGTTCGGTCGTGGAACCATTTCTTCTCCAGCTTCCGGCAGGTGCGCTTGGATGTCCGGAGGTCTTCGGTGAACCAGGCGGCCTTCTTGTTGGTGTGGTTAGTTGTGGAGATCTTGAGAGAGGCGAGGGCATTGGCGCGGTCGTTGATCCACTGTTTGAGGTTGGTCGCGGTGGTGTCGGGGTCTATGGGGTCGGCGGGTGGTCTCAGGGTGTGGGTGGTTGTCAGTTGGTCCTCGGTGACCTTGCCCCAGCAGCGGCGTGGCAACTGTTGGGCACGGTGGTGTGTGGTGGGTTTCTTGAAGGTGAAGTGGACGCTTCTGTGGTCGGTCCAGTGGGGTTCAGTGGTGTGGTAGATGGAGACGTGGGGGCTTACGGAGAAGATGGGGTCCAGCGTGTGTCCGGCGGTGTTGAGGAGGATGCATCTGAGGTGGTTGGGTTCTCTGGATGGTGGTTTGGCGGGCTGGATGCTGGTGAAGCTGCAGTTCCGGCAGGTGAAGGGCCCTTGGGAGTGCTTCGGGATGGCCTGGTAGCAGGGGTGGTCTAGTCCGGTGTTGAGTGCGTGGAGGGTGCTTGAGTTATAGTGCAGTCTGATGTTGCGGCGGGCGCGGGGTCCAGGGGTTGTGGCGGGAGGAGGGAGGGAGGAGCAGCTGGGAGGCACGAGGGAGAGGCGAATGGGGGTGCAGGGAGGCAGCGGCGGGGAAGCGGCTCAGAGAGAGCCGGCAAAGGGGAGCGCACAAGGGGCAAGAACAGGCAGAAAACCAGAAAAGGCACAAACGAGACAAATGAAGAACGGCACAATAAATCAAGGCAAAATAAAACAGTTACAATAAGGCACAATGCACAAGTCTAGCGACGCTTGCAAGAAGACCACTAGACACCAGGGATGAGGTGTAGGCGGATGCTTGCGGGTGGAGGAGGTCCTCGAACACGAGAACAGCAGCGTGGGTGGGGGTCAAGGACACGGGCACAGCTAGGTGGTTCTGCGGTCGTGGGGGAGCGAGCTCCTGACCAAAGGCCGGTCATAGGTCACTCAGGAAACAAGGTAGCACTGCGGGCAGTGCTAATTCAGGTACAAGGAGTAGCTATAGCTTAGGAACTCAGGAAACAAGGTAGCACTGCAGGCAGTGCTAATTCAGGCACAAGGAATAGCTATAGCTGAGGAATCAGGGAACAAGGATTAACTATAGCCCAAGGAGCAAGGAATATCAAAAGCTCAGGAAACAAGGATCGGTCTCACCAGAAAACAGCTACAATGACCAACACTGGGCTGAAGTGAGCTGGGGACTTAAAAGAGCTCACAGTACTCATGCGCATCAGGTGTGAGCAGGCTAGCAGCAGCCATCCACAGTTGAGCTGAATTCCTCCACCCATCCTTGGCCTGCAGGGGTGGAGACAAAGCAGTGAGTAGGGGATTATAGGTAATGGAGTTTCCAGCATGAGCAGACTGGCTTCCATAAAACCCGGCATGGATTGGGAATGAATGTCAATTCCTAAATGATGTCCAAATGCCTGGAACTCAGGATCTGCAAACATGGGAGTGTCTGGAAGCATATTAGAATACTGGAAAGCCCCACAATGTGGCCCCCTGGTGGTGGGAACGAGCGCACAGGGAGTGAATCATGACAAGATGGGACAATAAGTTAATTGCACTATACCGGCAGGTTTCTTGCCTTTTGCCTCAGTGCAAGTGTGAGATGTCCTCTCATTTAGCCCCTGGTCAATGCCATGTGTTTCACCATGTTATCTTATTATAGAAAAAAGATATAAAGAGCAAAAAAAATCTTGGTTGGTAACACTGCTCCATAATCCAAAACATGCATTTATTAGTTTCACCACCAACAAAGGTGACCTTCAAAGGAAGCTAAATATACCTAAGATGCTTATGTGCTACTAGTGTCTCAATTGAAGGAATGCTACAAAAGAAAACACACATTAGAATGCTTTCTAGATAACATTTGAAAATTGTTACAGAGTCTTATTTTCTGTAATGTGTTTGAAAGATAAACGTAGGCAAAAGGGAACAGTTGGCCATATTTATGAGGAGACAACCAGTACAGCATAGTGCTCAAGTTATCGATCGTGCAACTTTGCACTCATTCCTAGGTATGGAGTGTGTTTTCTGAAATCTAAGGATATCTTAAGAGAAGGAACGTCTAGAAAGAAATAATTAATCATAATTAGGTTTCAATGGTAAGAGAGAATAGCATGGCATAATTATCTTTTCTAATACATACATTTGACCTTAGTTGATGACTCTTAGTTATCCAAAGTGAGCTGCATTGTTTTATACATCACAGAAATATTTGCTTTATGGCTCAGCTTAAAACCAACAATGATACAAAAGCATAAAGTATATTAAAATGAAAGAACACAAAATAACTCCTTCATTCTAACAAGCAGATCTATAATGTAAAACAAAAGTATGACTCAGTTCCAACAAAAAGGGTTGATAAGCTTGCCTACCACACTGTAAGAAAGCTACTTCATTGTTACAACCTATACCCTATACCCTGCCTGGTTTTTAACCTGAGACGGACTGTTGTGTTCTTGTAGGTGGCCACATCTGGAATCAATAGTCATTAATGAGGACAAAAGGAAAAAAAAAACTATAAGAAAGCTACTATCAACTTAAAAAAAAACAGTACTAATGCTAAGTGTAATATTAAAAATTACGCCTATTTACTGGTGTAACAGAACAATAAAAAACACGTGATGCTTACGATGTTCCGAAAGGAGGTACTACGAATTGGATCTTCAGCAGCCAGAGAAGCACTACTGAGCATAATGAAGACTAAGATGAGGTTGGTGAAGATTTGATGATTGATCAGCCTATGACAGCCAACTCGAACTCTGAAAAAAATAAGGGAAACTTAGAAACACCATTGTGCATAGAAATTAATTTGGCATCTTGTAAATTTCACAAGATAAACAGTAAAGGTCCTTAGCTAGAGAGAAAATAGGTGAAAAGATAGAGGAGAAATTTAGGTGAAGCGAAATGAAGAAGACTGGCTTAATCTTATATTGACAATTAAGCATATTTACTCAAAATACAATATGATTTTAGGCATACACTTTACAAGAATCAGTTTGTCTTATAAGATGAACAGATAAAAAAAGGCAACAAGAGGAGTGTAAGGTAGTGTATGACAAATTGTCTTAAGTGCAAAGACAAACCAAAGAACTGATGATTTTTTAAATTGCTCTGGTGTAGAAAAAACAGTAGTTTTCTAGATCAGTACATTTTGTCATAGATGTGAAGTGAGCGAGCTAATAGCAGTGGCATACAGACTTTAATATCTTTTTGGAAAAAGTGGTGTCGAACGCTTGTGAAGGTATGTGTGAATTAAGATTTCATCATCAGGTGTCAGTACATTTTCATGCAAAATGATTTACCTGTATTAAAATATTATTTTAACTGAATCTGTATGCCATGACATAGTTTATTTCCTAACTACTGGCAATTTAGCTGTACCTTCCTTTGTCTTCTGAGAGTGGCCTTTTGCTTGGCCGCTACTGAAAAAACACAAGCAAGGTTGACTTTAGAAAGCAGTTGCTTTAGCACCAATTGTTGGGTATAGGCATGCTCCCTAAGGCTGACAAAGACATTGCACAACACCTTTCAGCCAATCAATCAAGGATTTATAAAGCTCGACAAATAACTCTGGAGGGTCTTGAGACGTTGGATTTTGCAAATTCATTCAAAATGATCTTGTTCATTCAAACAGCTAGGTCTTGAGTCCTTTCCTGAAAGGGCTGGCCGGTGTTAGAAGGAGCGTCCTCTCCTGTTGCATCGGCGGATCTGGGGGGTGTCTGCGAGGAAGAGGGAGGCGGATCATAGGTGTCTCGTTGGTTGGTGGAAGGTTATGCGTTTTTTTTATGTAAGCTTGTCTTTTGTTGAGCAGAGCTTTGCATGCATGGGTCAACATCTTGAACTGGCATCTCTTCTGTATCAGTAGCCAGTGCAGCTTCTTGAGATGGGGAGATGTGGGTCTGTCTGGGGAGGTCGAGGATGAGTCTTGCCGATGAGTTTGTATTGTCTGAAGTCTCTTCAGGAGGCGTGTGGAGAGTCCTACGTAGAGTGTGTGCCTGTAGTTCAGCCTGCTGGAGACGGCGGCTTGCATGACGTTCCTTATCTGTCTTGGTGCTCTGGTTGACTCGGAATCCAGATTGAGAGGGGTCCAGGAGGTTGTTGTCTTCAAGGTGTTCAGTGAGTACTGGTTGATTGCATTCTTGAGAAACTTCACTAGAAAAGGGGAGCAGGAAGTGCAACAAGGAGTTCTTCAGTTCTGTTGGGTTGGCGGAAGGTTTCTTCAGGAGGGGCCTTACTTCAGCGCATTTCCGGTCCTCAAGGAGCTCATTGCTAATAGCATTGCTTCGAGGTTGAAGACATGGTGGGGACAGGGGTCCGTGGGTACTCCCAAGTGCACTGAGTTCATAAGGGAGATTGTGGCTTGAGATCTTAGAGGGTCCCAATGGGTGAGCAGGTGTTCGGGATTTGTGTTCATGGGTGTGAGCAGGCTAATGCTATCAATGGTGGGGGAAGAAAACAAGTTACTTACCTGTAACTTTGGTTCCCCAGTATTGGTAACTTTCATAGATTCCCATGCTTTGTATCATTCCCCGTCGTCGGACTGGGAGTCTCGGTAATAAAAAAATACCATAGTAGTAGGCACAAAAGAGAAAGGAAAGGCCTAGGCCTCATTCCCTTTTGTAGCATATCAGCCTCTTTTTGTAAAAGAGACCAAACTCTAGGCGTCAGCCAATCAGAAGATCCTCACCCTTAGAACCTTCCTGAAGGAACCTCAGAGCCTCAGATTTTCGTAGCCGTTGTGTGCTAGACACCATACTTGCTGAAGGCTGAGCTTTCCCCGGGGAGGTGGGTGGGCGCATAGGAATCTATGAAAGTTACCAATACTGGGGAACCAAAGTTACAGGTAAGTAACTTGTTTTCTTGCCCCAGTATTGGAACTTTCATAGATTCCCATGCTTTGTATCAGAATAGCAAGCAGTAAACCTCATAAAACACATTTTGTAAAGAAGTACATCATAACATTAGAAATGAAAGAACAAAAAGTGTTACCCATGGAAGGTGGGATAGAAAGGAAAGCTCACCAATCACATGAAGAGGTTCCTCAGGACAGCCTGGCCCACTGCTGCGTCGTCCTGTTGCAATGACTCTAAGCAGTAATGCTTAGTGAACGTGTGCACGCTGCTCCAGGTAGCAGCCCTGCAAATGTCCTTGATATGCACCTCCGCAAAGAGGGCCGTAGGGGACGCCACTGACCTCGTTGAGTGAGCACAGATCCTGCCCACCAGAGGTTTTCCTGCTATCTTGTGGCAATGCAAAATAGCACTTGAAATCCATCTGGAGATCCCTTGTTTGGACAGAGGAAGACCTCTGTTCGGACCGCCGAAGGCAATGAACAACTGCGTAGACTTTCGAAAGTCCTTGGTGCGGTCAATGTAGAATTTGAGACATCGTTGTAAATCCAGAGTATGCAATGTCTTTTCCGCTGGAGTGACTGGGTTCGGAAAAAATGTTTTTAGAATCACTGGCTCATTTAGGTGAAAGTCTGTAGGTACTTTGGGGATGAACCTGGGGTTCGTCCGCAAGATGACTGTGGTCTTTTTGAACTGCAAAAACGGTTTCTGGATAGTAAGGGCTTGCAACTCCCCCACTCGCCTTGCGGAAGTGAGGGCCAAGAGCAAAGCTAGCTTCCATGACAAGAATTTCAGGTCTGAGCGGTGAATCGGCTCAAAAGGACCCTTCATCAGTTGAGCCAGGACTAAGTTCAAATGCCACGTCGGAGGAGGAGATCTCACTGGGGGAAAGACCCTGAACAGGCCTTTGAGGAATTGCTTGACAATTCTTGAAGACCATAACGAAGGACCAGAATCAGATCTTCTGAATCTCGAAATTGCCGCCAAGTGGACCTTGATTGTAGAATGAGACAGATTAGACTTAGCTAGCGAGAGTAGGTAAGGTAGGAGTTGATGAGGTTTTGAGGTGAACGGATCAACCTTTTCTTTTTTGCACCAAATACAGAACCTTCTCCATTTAAGTCTGTATGTTCTGTTCGTTGAAGGCGCCCTTGCTTGGGAAAGGATGTCCTTGATCTCCTTGGAAAGAGGGACATTCATGTATTCTCGCTGGTCAGGAGCCATGCCGTCAGGTGTAATAACCTTGGATCCGGGTGCCAAACCTGTCCTTCGGACATTGTCAGGAGATCCGGAACAGCCTCCAGACCTATTGGAGGAACTAGTGATAGCAGATGGAGCTCGGTGAACCAAAACTGTCTCGGCCATGCCGGGGCTATAAGGATCAGCTTGCATGGCTCCGTCTTCACTTTCCTAATGAGGCGTGGAATCAGGGGAATTGGTGGAAACGCATAAAGAAATCTCCCCGTCCAGGCTATTGAGAGGGCATTGCCTAATGAGCCTTGATGGTGGAACCTGCTGGCGTAGGCTCGGCACTTCTTGTTGGTTGGCGTCGCAAATAGGTCCACCTCTGGTGTGCCCCATGTTTGAAAGAGCCGATCCAGAACCTGTTGTTTCAGCTCCCACTCGTGACTGACAGAAGTGAGTCTGCTCAGTCTGTCGGCGCCCTCGTTTAGTGCCCCTGGTAAGTGTTCCGCCCTTAGAGAAATTCCGCGAAGAATTGTCCATTCCAGAATCTGTTGAGCCTCTTGCGACAAGGGAAGTGACCTCGTACCTCCTTCCTTGTTCACATAATGCATAGCCGTGGTGTTGTCCGTCCGGACTAGCACCTGTGAACCCTGGAGACGTGGCAGAAAGGCTTGAAGCGCTAGCCTGATCGCTCTCAGCTCCAACAGGTTGATGTGTAGCTTTTGGTCGCTTGGAGACCAATGGCCGCTGATCTGTAGATCCTGCATCACTGCTCCCCATCCCTCCAATGACGCATCCGTCGTCAGTATGTGAGGTGATGGGACGTTTGCGAAGGATAGACCTTGGCATAAATTGTCTTGATGCGACCACCAAAGTACTGCCTCTTTCATCTCTCGAGTGACAATCACTTTGTCGTCGAACGATCCGCTGACTTGCTGCCACTGAAGGTCCAGTTGCTCCTGCAGGGGACGCATCCGCAATCTGCAGTGCAGAATCAGGGGAATACATGATGACATCACCCCTAGCAGCGACTTGTAGCTGCGTACAGAAAGACACTTTTTTCTTCGAAGGCTTTGAGCTAATAGTTGCAGTTTCAGTATCCTTTCTCGAGTCGGAAAAGCCCTCGAGAGCCTTGAATCCAACACTGCTCCTAGGAACCGTGCTCTCCTTGAGGGCACCAGCACGGATTTGTCTCTGTTCAAGGTGAGACCCAGATTTTGGAACAGATTGGTGCAAGCCTGCACCGCGTCCTGCGCCAATGCTCTGGTCGGGGCCTTTAGTAACCAATCGTCCAGGTAAGGGAAGACCTGGAAGTGGTGCTTTCGCAGAAATGCCGCCACCGGTGCCAGCACCTTCGTAAAAATCCTTGGGGCAGAGCGAAGGCCGAACGGCAGAACTCTGAATTGAAAATGGCTCTTGGCTACTGTGAAGCGTAGGAACCTTCTGTGTGCTGGGTGAATCGGGACATGGAAGTACGCGTCCTCCAGATCGAGCGTGGCCATGAAGTCCCCCGGGCTGATCATCTTGAAGACGTCCTGTAAGGACACCATCCGGAAGGACAGGGAGATGAGATAGGTATTTAGCTCCCTGAGGTCCAGGATAGGGCGCCATGTTTCCAGCGTCTTTCTTACCAGGAAGAATCTGGAGTAGAATCCCTGGCCCTGTTGGTTGGAGGGGACCGGCTCTATCGCCCCTTTGCGGAGCATTTGTTGGGCTTCGAGTCTAAAGAGACGCAGATGTTTTGACGGAATTAGTGCCGGGGGCCTGGGTGGAGGTACTTCCATAAATTCCAGAGTATGTCCTCGTCTTATGATGTTGAGCACCCAACGGTCCGATGTAATTTGGGACCAGTTCTGAAGGAATTGTGATACCCTGCCTCCAACTGAAGATCTCCTGGAGGAGGGAACAGTAGGCAGAGCCAGGAGGCCGCTATTGGCGTTTGGACAAATCCCGTCCACGGGCAGCCTGCTTGCCCTTGTTGTAAGGTCTTGAGTAACCTGAAGATTGCCCTGGTCTTTGCTGATAGGACTGGCGATTTGGTTGGTATCCAGAGCTGTTCGAAGAATAACGCTGCTGCTGCTGCTGGTATGAACCTCTGTAACCACCTCCTCTGCCTCTCGCACCCCGAAACGGAGTCTTGCGATACTGGAGGGTTCCCAGCGATCTAGCTGTTTCGGTATCCTTCTTGATCTCCTGAAGAGTATCATCGATCAATTTACCGAAGAGGGCCTCGCCATCAAAAGGCAGATCAAGGACCTTATTTTGGATTTCTGGTCTGAACCAAGTCGCCTTCAGCCATCCCTGGCGTCTCAACACTGCCGCTCCTGCCAAAGCACGAAAGGCCGTTGTGGCAATGTCCATGGCACAGTCTATGATCTCCACAGAAACCGCCTCACCTTCTTGCAAAGTCTTCTTCGCTTCTAGCCCTGACTCCGGTGGGAGTTGTTCCAAATATGGAGCTACATCGCACCATAACTGGCGATCATATCGTCCCAATATTGCTAAAGCATTGGCGGCTCGAATCAGAAGGCTAGCTATTGATGAGAACCGCTTGCCCGTGTTATCCAGCCGGCGTCCATCCTTGTCAGGAGGGGCCGTCAATGGAGCAGAAGGGTTCCGTGACTTCCTTTGCACTGCCTGCGAGATGACAGAGTCAGGCTTGGGATGCCCTGTTAGCGCTGCTGGTCCATCTTCTGGTGCCTTATACTTCTTATCCAAGCGCGGTAGCACAGGGACCACCGTCGCTGGGTTCTTCATTGTCTTCAAACCTTCCTCCCATAAATGATCCACAATCTGGATCGACTTTGTTGTTTTACGGTGAGTTTCTTTAAAATCGTATAAGAAACAGTCCGTCGTTTGAGCTGGCAGGACCAATTTAAATCTTCCAGCTGCTAGTTCCATCAGCTGATGAAAACTGCCGATGTCAGCGGGAGGAGAATCACCTAAGTCCTGATGAGGCGAAGTCTGATCTGGGATGATGTAATCATTGTATTCATCACCGTCCTGATCTGAGTCCTGAGGATCAACTGACGACACATCATCATCCTCGTTCTGATCCCCATCCGGATCATCGGTTGGCTCCGACGTAGCCTGAGGCACTGGCCGCTGCGGTTGAGGAGTAGTGAGTATCGGGTGGATTGGAGGCACCATAGATGATTGGCCCCTCACAGGTGATGATGGAGCAGACCTACGTGGTACTGGTCTGTCAGCTTTCGACTTGTAGTCTTGCAGCATCTTGTGCAGGTCATACAGGAATGTTGTCGGAACCGAAACCATGTCTTGTGGCTCATAGTTCCTAGAGTGGGCTGTCTGTTGATATTCGCCCCCGCCTTGTACATACGCCTCCTCCGAATCTGTGTCTTGGCTCTTGATGAGAAGCTGAGATGGACTATTGGCATATTCAAAAACATCCTGTCCGTCTCCCTCAGAGTCCTCCTGGTCCAACAGCATAGTAGGTGGTAATGAGGTCACCCTTCTCGGGGACGTCATCTCAGGCGTGATTCTTGTCAAAGAAATCGTCACCCGTCTCTCCGCAGCCAGTATCGTCGGTTGCTCCGTCGGCGCAGGAGAAATCCTCGTCGACGATATAGGAATCACTGATGTCGTCGTCGACGCCACCGACGACGAGCCCGCCGTCGATGTAGAAATGATCGTCGTCGTCGATGCACTCGTCGACGACATGACCGTCGTCGATACCGTCGTCGATACCGTCGTCGACGACCCTGCCGTCGTCGCCATCACCGTCGACGATGATGGTTTCTTCGTCGACGATGTCTTCGTCTTCGTCGACGATGACGTTGGTACACTCTCCGTCGACCCTGCCGTCGACGAGCTTTTCTTCGACGACGACGGAGGTTTTGTCGTCGACGCTCCCGTCGACGCTCCCGTCGACGAGCCCAGAGGTTTCGTCGTCGACGCTCCCGTCGACGAGCCCGTCAACGGGGCCAACTGAATCTTGGGCTTAATTTTCGTCGTCGACGGAGCCACCGTCGACGAAGTCTTCGTCGTAGAGGACTTGGAACTCCTCTCTGAAGAATGTGAGGAGGGTTTTTTGAAGGCTGGGTCTGTCTTCTCACCCTTAGGAGGCAAAACCAGTTCTGCCTTGTCAGTCCCACTGTGGTGAGGGGAACTTCCTGAACCCCGGCCATCAGACTCCCTGGGGGTCTTCTTTGAAGCCTTTAAGGGGCGCCCCACAGAGGAAGAGGGGGAACTTCTACCCCTTTTCACTGACCTCCTTGAGGAAGCAGATGACGCCAATTCTTCCTCATCACTGGAAACTCCATGTTTCCTTTCCTTCTGCCTCTGCAACCATGTAAGAAGCCTTCCAGCACGATCTCTTAAGGTCTTGGTGGAGAGAGTGCGGCAAATCTTACACTCCTCTGCCTTGTGATCTGGATAAAGGCAGTAGATGCAATCCTTGTGTTTATCCTCCACAAAAAGCCTCTTCTTCCCACAGGTGGAACAGGGCTTGAAAAGGGCTTTCTTCTTCTCAACCTCAGACATCTTGAAGAAAGAGAGAGTTTGCTGAAGTAATCTGAAGAAAATCCTGAAGAAATAACTGTAGAAATGTTGTAGAAAGAGTTGAAAATAGAGCAGAGCTCAATGGAGACTCCCTAGCACAACGTGCGGTAGAAAATCTGAGGCTCTGAGGTTCCTTCAGGAAGGTTCTAAGGGTGAGGCTCTTCTGATTGGCTGACGCCTAGAGTTTGGTCTCTTTTACAAAAAGAGGCTGATATGCTACAAAAGGGAATGAGGCCTAGGCCTTTCCTTTCTCTTTTGTGCCTACTACTATGGTATTTTTTTATTACCGAGACTCCCAGTCCGACGACGGGGAATGATACAAAGCATGGGAATCTATGAAAGTTCCAATACTGAGGCAAGTTGATATTTGAAGTTTTCATAGAATTCTTGTCATAGAAGAAGTCTGCCCGGGCGTCACAAAGTTCTTGGGAGGGTGTGATGTTGTTCTGAGCGACTGAGGGTTTGTAGAACTCGTTCACAATGGTGAACAGCTCCTTGCTGTGGTTTGTGCTGGCTTCTATGTGATCTGCTAGGGCGTTCTTCTCTGTTTCTTTCAGGAGTTGGTGGTAATGGCTGAGTGCTGCCTTAAAGGTGGTATTTTCTCCTCTCTCTTTGCCTGAGCGCCACTTCCTTTCAAGTTGCTGGCAGTCGTGTTTGGTGGATTTTAGCTCTTCAATGGGCCAACTCTTTTAGCAGGTCCTTTGGATTTTGCTGACTTGGTGGGGATGATTGTGTCTGCGTATTTTGCGATCCACTGGAAGAAGTTCATCACAGCCAGCTCTGGGTTGGATGTGGCATCTGGGAGATGGGTGTTGAGAGCGTTGATTATTTCCTCTCGTGCATACATGTCTACATTGTATAGCTTCTACTGTTAGGTCTGGCCAGAGATGTATGCCAGCCTTATGTCATAAAAATAATTTAGAAATAAAAATTACACACATAAATACATACATTGAGGGGCTTTGAGTGAGCTCTCTTCAGTCACTGGCCTGTTCAATTGTCACTCACGGTTTGTTTCCACTCAATGCACCGTATAGCATGGGGAAATCGGTCAAGTCAGTACAGCAACTTGCTCTCTTGCACTGTGAAAGACAGCACTTTTTTCAACTGCCTAAAAATAAGTGAACTGCAGTGCCAGGGCTAGTGGGCTAATCTTTTGTGTTGCCAATAATTGTTTATTTCCAGTAATTTAACTATTTCAAAACCAATAGGTAAGAAATTGTGTTATTAGTTGAGGGGAGTGAGAGCTCGATTCAAGTCATAAATACAATCCTTGTTAGGGAAAACCACAAAAGTCACAAAATAAACCTGTCCTTATCCCTCTGTTAGCTTGGCACAAAAGCAGTGAGGCTTAACTGGGAAACAACTTGTAAGGTATTAATGCAGCACTCAAACAGTAATAAAGTGATAACACAACACACAAAAATTCCAAAGCAATTTAGAAAATTGGAGTGAAAGCTACTAAACTAAATTACACCAAAACAACCAAACTTTCAGGTAAAAATAGCATCAAGAAGCACTAAGTGCCACTTGTGATTATCTGGTTTCACTAAATTGGAAAAAAACATAAGTTTAGGTTGATAGTAATTAGCATAGGTCAGATGCAGGGATCAGGTTCTTTTCAGTGAAGAGTTTGCTTTCTCAAAGTACAAGTACAAGTGAGGCATCTCAGCTGGAGCTTCACACTGGAGGTCGTTGTTAATGCAAGGATCCATTGCCGCAGGAACTTCACCTAGGCAGTTGACGCCAGAAGTTGCAGTTTGGCAGTTGTGAAGTCGCCCAAACTTCTAGATCTTCACCTGGAGTGCAGAGTTTGCAGATTTGAAGCAGGAGCAGTACATGATGATAGCAGTTAAGAGTCCAAGACGGGGGGGGCACCTCTTTGGGATGCAGGGCTCGTCCCTTCCGAGACCCGCAGAAAGGCTTAGGCAGGTCCAGTTAGTGCTGGTCAGCTGGGGAGTTGCATGGAAGGCCTCTGGAATTGTGTCTCTGTAGCTCAAAAAGGAGGTCAGCCAACTGACCCATGGGGGTCACTTCTGGAAGTCCTGCGTTCAAAGCAAGCAGGTCTAGTCTTCCTTCTTGAGACAGCAGGGCAGTCCTTCATCTGAATCTTCAAAAGGTCCAGGAATGTTCTGAAGAGAGATTTTGAGGGCGCCATTCTTATACCCAGTGCCAGCATGTGGATGGGGATGCCCCCTTTGTCTAACCTTTCCACTTTCCTGGGTTTGGCTCAAAATTGTCTGGGGGTTAAAGGCAGGTAGGCATAGGTGTGAGCTTCATGTGTCAGTTGCAGTGTAGGCAGCCCTTAGAAGTCAGAAGGGAGTGGGCACTGCCCTGAGGCTACCCTTTGAAGCTCAGGAAGGACTAAGGGCTGAGCACAACCTCTCCAGGACATCCTGCTCAAAAGAGGAACACCTTGCACCATACCTAAGGCCCTTTTGTCCCTATGTCTGGAAATAATACTCATCACACCACAGGAGAGCTATTACAGTCATTTGACCTTACACACTCACTAAAAGGCATATTTTCTTTAGGGGAAAAATAGCAACGTTCTAAAAGTAAAAACAAGGTGATGGATGATATGACTATATTAACCTTAGCCACTGGCAATCACTTGGGCCACATCCCAATCAATTGTTTTTCACTCACCATGGCACCTCAGTTTAGTCCCAGTCATATGTAAATCAGTCTCAGGGCTGCTCTGCATGGGAACAATCCAGCCCGAACTGCGACCCACCTTCCTGATCCGGAACATAGGGAACCCAGGGCTGGTTTTGCCCTTATTAGGGCTCTTCAGCCAGGTATAGATCGGTTCCACTGACACAGTGAGCCCAGGGCCAACATCTAGGTTCTACCAGCACATTTAGGCCATGACATGCAAAATAAACACCAAAGTGATTGTTGGAATGCTGGAAATAATCTCAACCACTGGCAGTCACTCAGGCCACCTCTCAATCCATTGCTTTTCACGTACCATGCCACCTCAGTTTGGACCCGGAATATGCAACTTATTCTTCTCCCTCAGTTTGCCCTGATTGTTCCTATTGGAGCATGGTCTGGTTGATTTGCTTATGGCTGGATCCAAACTGAGGTGGCATGGGGTGCAAAATAGCGATGAACTGGAATGTGGCCCTGAGTAATTACGATTGGCTGAGATTAATTCAAGCTTTTCATCCATTACTTTTTTGCATACTTTAGTGAACTTTCTAAATGTGGCATTTTTAGAATAGGAGCGTAAAATACATCTTTGCCATATAAGATTTTCCCAAACTGAAGTTATCGTTATCACTTATTAAATGTAATAAGGTAACCCAGTGTTTGCCTATGGAAGAGATAGCTTTGGTTCAGTGAATAACGACTTAAGTATACATGTCCTACTTTTTACATATCCTGCACCTATGCCCCTTTAAGGCCCCTTTTAAGGCCTATTCTAGCAGTGACTTATAACATTTGAAAAGAAAATATTAGACCAGGCAAAAGGTTTATTTTGTTAGGTCCTAATGGCAGTTTAAGACTGCACTACAGGCTGCAGTGGCAGATCTTAGACATCTTTTTACACAGCTACTTTAGTGGGTAGCACAGTAAGTGCTATAGCCCATTAGTAGCATTCAATTTACACACCCTGGATACCTGTAGTACCATTTACTAGGGTCGTATAAGTAAATTACATGTGGCAATTGGATGTATGCCAATTTTACCATGTTTAAGGGAGAGCACATACACTTTACCACTGGTTAGCGAGGGTAAAATATATAATCCTCATTCCTCCATAAACAAGTCAGCCAAAATAGGGGGGAATGTGAGCGGGTCAAGGTGAAATACCAAGAAAATGATTTCAGGTTTACCACAATCACACCTTTTTTTGCACGAATAAGTATCTTATTTTCTTGGGATCTGCATTGAAATTAAAAAGGGTTTCCATACCAATTCCAACTACGGCTGTCTGTTGAGAAGTACTTATGCTTATGTTTTTATTTTAAAGTTATTTTGTGTTAATTAATGTATTTTCACAATTAAAAATTATACTGCAAGCCTGTGCCCACCACTTCTAGATGGCAGCAAGGTTTTCTTTAATGTATTTCTCTTTATTGTCGTGGCAAATGCTTGCAAAAAAAATAATCTCACCAGCTTTACAAGGCTGTACTTATTGGCTCTGCTGGTGCTAATTTTTATTAGCATTTTAAATCAGTGAATATAATGTTAGAGTGGCTCTGGGCTATAACCAGTCTATCTTTACTGAACTAGTACTATTCCTGCTAATTTTTATTTTATCTAAAATTACAAAGCATCTAATTTCCACTGGACAGAAGTCTCTAAATAGTAAATAAAACTAAGCTAGCACCTCAATTTAAACTTTTACTAATCATGCAGCATTTCACATTCCCTCGGGAGTTCATTTCTATGAGAGATTTATTTTATATAATCTTTATATAATAGTACCGTAGCAATTATGTAGGTAGGGCGTAAAGAACACTGGGCCACCATCAAGTTCTTGTTGGGGCCACTGCTACCACTTCTTTTTTCTCAGAATTAAGTAGGTTCATCAGAACTTTGGATTCTTTGTCTTTTTTTTTGTTGTAAAAGCTTTTATTCGACACTTTGTCATAAAGCCAACATGCATATAGTACACATAATTATCATTAAAATTTGTTCAATCATTAAACTTTACAAACATTCATATGTGCAAAAGTACAAGTAGGTGCAAGATTCAATTGTGAGATAATTAATTGATCATATATTTTAAGGAGATTATACATGCCGGGGTTTTTTACTAGACCAAGTCAATTATTAAGAACAATTATATACAATTATAAATATTTAAAAGCCAGAGAATTAAAATCATGTTGTTTCTACAGTAAAATTCCAAGTTTCTTTCTAATTATGCAAACACCATGGAGGTACCTACTCAACCCAAATACTATTAACCTACTGTTCGAGGATCTAAGTATACGCTCTGCCTCTTTGTATGAACGTGTTCCCAGGTTTTTACAAAGGGGTAATATCCATTTTTTGCGAGATGATACGTATAACGAACAAAAGAAGAGGATGTGAGCCTCGTCTTCTTTCGATTTTAGGTCACATGAAGTGCAATAAGGATCTTTACTTGTTCCTCCCCACCGGCACGTATTTGCTTTGATCTGTAGAACCCCATACCTAAATTTGAGGTAAACAGATTTAGCCAGGGGTGGCTCAATTTCGTCCATAAAATGTTCGAATGAGGGGTGGTCCTTAAAATGCAAAAATGTTTGCGTTAGTGTACCAGTAGCACGTTCGTATACATGTGTGTTTACATAATTCCAGTAGGCAGTTTTTACTTGATTTTTACAAATATTTGGCGAGCTAATAGATATAGCTGGTGTTTCCCAGAAGTGTGATAGGCCTATTTTTGTGAACCAGTAGCGTACGTGTCTCAGCCACTTAATTGAGTTAAAAAAGTCCAACTCCCTAACTTCCAATAAACCAGCTCTATAATCAGCAAGTTCCGGGGTAGACCATAATCTCACCCAATAAAGCAATGGCCGCATCCAACATAAGAGGTCTGTACGCTTTAAGTTGATGTCTAGGTAGACTGGCACTAAAGGTGTTCTTACAGGCAGTCTTAGTAGACGTCTAAAAAACATATTTTCGTCAACATCAAATGTTTTTTTACAGTAAGGCCCCAAATCTCAGCCCCATACAAGGCAGCAGATTGAGCTTTTGCTTTGAACACTTCTATCGCAGGAGTTATAGCTTTAGATGTACTTCCACCATGGATCTTTAAGATGGGGAGTGAATTCTGTTTAAGTGTTAACCTGCTTTTATCAAGTTGGTTTGTCCAAGACATTCTACTGTCTAGCCTAATGCCCAGATAATCAAAAGAGTCTACATACTCAAGTTTGGTATTATTTAGGGCCAGGTTCTTCTTGAATGATTTGGAGGGATTGATTGCCATATATTTCGTTTTGGATGAGTTAATTTCTAACCCCTTCTTTACACAATAGCTGTTGAATTTGTTAATTAGATTTTGCAGGCCTTTAGGGGTTTGGGATATTAGGATGGTGTCATCCGCAAATAATAGTGCTGTGACTACCTCATTGCACAGTTTAGGTGAATCATGATTGCATTGAGCTAGATAGTGGGGAATGTCATTTACAAACAGGGAAAAGAGGGTTGGGGCCAATACACACCCTTGTCTCACCCCCCTTTTCACTGGAATAGATCGTGTAAGTTCTCCGTTTCTTCCCCACCTTACTTTAGCAAAGTTGTCAGTATGCAATTTTATAAGATTAATCAACAATTCATCCGGGACACTCATCTTCTGTAAACATTCCCATAATAAATGGCGAGGAACAAGATCAAACGCCGAGCGTAGGTCCATGAATGCAACATATATACTACACTTCTTTATCTTAACATATTTCCAGTATATACACATGAATCTGTACACTTGATCCACAGTGCTAGTCTTAGATCTAAATCCTGCTTGGAATTTGGAAAGGATCTCAGATTCATCAATCCATATTAAAAGTCGATTTAAAATATGTCTGGCAAAGATTTTTTGTAAAATATCAATTAAACTAATTGGTCTGTAATTACCCGGGTTGTAGCGATCCCCTTTTTTAAAAATAGTTACTATCTCAGCCCCTTTCCACGTTTCAGGGATCGGGGTTCCTAGTAAGATTGAATTACACAAATAATTTATGTAAGGGCACCATACCTCAATATTATGGGTAAATAAATCGCCGGGTAATTTGTCCGGACCTGGGGCTTTACCTGCCTTTATTGATTTTATAGCACACAGAGTTTCTTTGGTGCTAAATTGCACAGGATTGGTACACTGGATGGAAGGCCCGGGCTCATTATATTCAACAGGAAACCCTACCTGATCATACAAAACCACAAAATGATCAAACCAGACCTTTTCGTCCAAAAAAAAATCCCTATTGGAGCTACCTGTTTTGTTTTTTTTGGCTATTAAATTCCAGAAGGTACATTGGTCACGTCTATTGGCGGCACTCAGGAGCTCTTCCCAGATTTGCTCATCCCATTCCCTTTTTGCATTTTGTATAAGGTTTTTATATGCTTTTCTACATTCTTTAACCCTCAACTGGTCTTTAGATTTCACAGCAATAATTAGATTTGTTTTGGCTAAGAGACACTGATTGTTATACCATGGCGTCTCTAGTTCCAATTGCCTGTTTCTGTTAACTTTTTTGTTTGTATAACTTTTACTCAGGAGGGGAGTTAGAGATTCCATTAAGTGGTAGTGCATATTCAGGACATCTTGGGATCCCAACCTTACGTTTTCATATTGGGGGATGATATCTGAGAAGGTATTATAAATTCCCAAGAGTGTCTCTTCTTTTGCTAGGATATGGGCCCATTTAATTGCCTTCCTATTGTTAGAGACAACAACCTCGGCTGCCCCACTCTCACTTTCCATCCTGCTATCATGTTTTAAAAAAGGGTCAGACAATAGCCCTAGCTGTAATGGAAAGTGATCACTCTCTGGTCTGTTCCCGACCTTGAAGTCCAGTAGTAAATACCAGAGATTAGTTGAAATTAGCATGAAGTCGATCAAGGATTTAGACAACCCCTTGCTAAAGGTGTTATTAGCCGGTTTATCCGGGTCTAATCGACCGTTACATGCCCGTAGTCCATGGGATACAGTTAATTCGTATATTTGCATAGCAGCCACTGTACATTTTACATACTTTACATTATCTAAGGAGGGGATGTCAAGTGCTCTGTCTTCATTTCCCAATAGTTTTTCGAGCCCATTTATGGGCTCGAACTGGCAATTGAAATCCCCGCCTATATATACTTTGGAATCAGGCTCTAAATTAACTAGATAGGAACTAAGTTGTTCAATAACCATTGAAACCTTATTTTGTGGGGAGGGTCTATTATAGACATTTATCATATGAATGTCTCCCAAATTCCTAGTGGTTAGCCTAACACCAAGTAAATCATTAGAAACAAAATGCAGGGGCGATACAACAACATCCAGAGATATGCTTATCCAAATTATTAGGCCCCCAGAGGGTCTACCTCTTGCTGATGCAATTGCTCCCTTGAAGAACGTTTTAAAGCCAAGTCTATGTACAATGTTAATAGCCCATGTTTCTTGCAAAAGTATAATGTCATGTTCCTCCATGAAGGAGCTCCAATTTCTATCGCACAGGTTTCTAGTCAGCCCTGCGATGTTCCATGACAGTATCTTTAAATCACGGTTGGGCTTACAAGGTTCTTGGTTGATTGGTTGGCTTGTAATCAAAAGTTCACCCTCGTTGGATATGTTCATGGGTGCCAGCACAGGTTTCTGGTTCCGTTGTACTTTGTTGAGCAATGATGATGTTAGTGAGCCATGACCCTCAATGCTGCCTTCAGCAATTAAAGCTGGCCCTTGTTGGACATTTACTTTTCTTCTTGATATTTTTCCTATTTGTTCTAGCTGGAGGTTTGTGTTCTCAACATACTTATCCTCACTGAAGGAATGGGTAAACAAGCCTTTAGGTTCGACTTCATCATTTATTTGTCAATGGCCCAACCATGACCAGTTGTTGTCCGATCCCGGATTTATTGGGGGTATTCTTCCAATTGGGGTTGGAGGGTCAAAAAAGGAATATTTGTTGGCCAATGAGCCTGGCTGTTGTAATACTCTGCTATCTTGTTTCCGTTGTATTGGGTAAAAATAACTAAGATCGCAGGTCCCAATTCCTCTATTGTTACTTCGTGACTGTTGGCTATATACGAGCTGAGCAACAGAGGGATCTTTAAAATTGACCAGAACACAATCCCCTTCAATGTCTTTTGATCTTGTTCCCACCCAGCTAACTCTTCGGACTTGAATGACTTGACAATTAACTGTATAGGGTAGTGGTCTATTCTCCTTAAGCCAATATAAAGTCTTGTTTTTTAGTTCGTCATAAGACTCCCTTTTATTCGGTTTCAATCGTGGAACCCCAGTGAGAACTACCACGTACGGTTGGCACCCTGGTGGAAGATGTGCATTAGGAACCCTTTTAGGCACCTGAGGGTCAATGCTGCAGTCAGATGTTTGAGCATTGATGTTGTTACTAATGGCTGTAGGTATCATTCCATTAGTTGGTTTAGTAGGCACCCTTATTTCTAAGGTGGTAGAGTTTGAAGATTGATTTATTTTACGTGGGGCTGGTTTTGGTGGAACGGCCAGTCGCGATATATCACTGATCGGAAGATCTTTCCGGGACTCCGTACTCGGTTCTCCCAGTACAGTGTTAGACCTGCTTGGATCCCCTGCCTTATTTTTATTGACTGGGCAAGGTGGTTGAGCTGGTTTAGCTGTTACTGGGCTTTTCACAGTTCTTACAGATTCTTGACCAATCTTTGCATGAAGTTTTACCAGCGTTTTTATGGCAAAGAAATTATCCAGAGATGTTTGTTCAAATTTGTCCAAGCGGTCTGATAACCCTTCCAATTTTTCTGTTACTGGCAACAGTAGAGATATCATGAGGGATTGAATCCGTTCCATCAACATTTCAGAAGCTGGTAAGTCTGTAAAGTTGTTAACTAAATCGATTGTCACAGCAGTATCAACAGGATCTCTCGATTGATGACTCTCCGGGTGTTCACCGAGTTCTGTCCCATTGTTCGTAGGGTCATCGGCTACTGCTTTACAGGAGGCTCCCACATTCGTGTAGTTTTTGCGAATTCTTTTCAAAACTTTTAGTCTATAGGCTTTGCGTGGTGTAACCAATTTTCTCCTTTTTGCCACAACCCTTCCTGTCATTTTTGGGGGTGATTGGACGGTATGGTCTGAGGGAGCATCATGTATCATTATTAGGGGCAAGTCCGATGGTGCTGTGGTTTCAGCATTTGAAACATTTCTGATTCCGGCATTAGTTAATGTTTTATTTTGGGGTGCCGGGTCAGGTACAATCTCCAAAAAGTCACTAGCCGATCTTGAATCGATGGCACATGGTTGTTTATCGCTATGGTTATGTGGAGTATTAGAATCAACTGGCATAACATTGTTGAGAGGAGATTTAGCCTGTGCAAGAGACCCCATAGAAGATCGTTTGTGTGCCAGGTATTCGCATGACAATCTACGTTCCGCAAGGATAATCTCCTTCTCTACCACGGAAACCGCACGGGTAATAAAATTATCCATTGTCCCCAGCGTGGTGTTCCCCCCTCTCCTTGAGCATCTACCTGAACGGGTAGCCATTGGGGAGTATGTAGACATACACAATTTCTTAGCACAGCTAAATATATTAATGTGATCCCTCTACACAATGATCCGCAGGCTTACCAGAGGTGTTATGGGGATGGCCCGTCCCGGCCCCTGCTGGCCCCGGACGGCCACAGACGGCCCGCCCTTTGCCCGGGCTTCGCCCGGCGTCCCGCTTGCGTCCCGCAAGACGGACTCTCGCTTGTTGTTATAGGCGAGGCAGTGGTGGGCGGGGCACTCAGGGGGGCGCTGACCAGATGTCACGTGGTCATGCAGGGACTCCTGGGATAGTGAGTCCCTGCCGCGCTACCCCTGCAGCCTCCTCAGGTCGTCCTTCCACCCGTCAGCAGTCTCGGCAAGCAGGCAGACAAGCACGGTCAGCGCACTCAGGTTGGTGGGTCCACCCACAGCGAAGCGGCTCCCGCGCAGCGGGAGCGGCGAGCAGCAAAGTTCAATCTGGGCAGCAAACAGCGTCACTGGGCTCAGCAGAAGGGGCACACGAAGCAAGCAGTTCTGCTTCCTTTTACCGGTCTGCCGGTGGTGGGCGGGGCACTCAGGGGGGCGCTGACCAGATGTCACGTGGTCATGCAGGGACTCCTGGGATAGTGAGTCCCTGCCGCGCTACCCCTGCAGCCTCCTCAGGTCGTCCTTCCACCCGTCAGCAGTCTCGGCAAGCAGGCAGACAAGCACGGTCAGCGCACTCAGGTTGGTGGGTCCACCCACAGCGAAGCGGCTCCCGCGCAGCGGGAGCGGCGAGCAGCAAAGTTCAATCTGGGCAGCAAACAGCGTCACTGGGCTCAGCAGAAGGGGCACACGAAGCAAGCAGTTCTGCTTCCTTTTACCGGTCTGCCGGTGGTGGGCGGGGCACTCAGGGGGGCGCTGACCAGATGTCACGTGGTCATGCAGGGACTCCTGGGATAGTGAGTCCCTGCCGCGCTACCCCTGCAGCCTCCTCAGGTCGTCCTTCCACCCGTCAGCAGTCTCGGCAAGCAGGCAGACAAGCACGGTCAGCGCACTCAGGTTGGTGGGTCCACCCACAGCGAAGCGGCTCCCGCGCAGCGGGAGCGGCGAGCAGCAAAGTTCAATCTGGGCAGCAAACAGCGTCACTGGGCTCAGCAGAAGGGGCACACGAAGCAAGCAGTTCTGCTTCCTTTTACCGGTCTGCCGGTGGTGGGCGGGGCACTCAGGGGGGCGCTGACCAGATGTCACGTGGTCATGCAGGGACTCCTGGGATAGTGAGTCCCTGCCGCGCTACCCCTGCAGCCTCCTCAGGTCGTCCTTCCACCCGTCAGCAGTCTCGGCAAGCAGGCAGACAAGCACGGTCAGCGCACTCAGGTTGGTGGGTCCACCCACAGCGAAGCGGCTCCCGCGCAGCGGGAGCGGCGAGCAGCAAAGTTCAATCTGGGCAGCAAACAGCGTCACTGGGCTCAGCAGAAGGGGCACACGAAGCAAGCAGTTCTGCTTCCTTTTACCGGTCTGCCGGTGGTGGGCGGGGCACTCAGGGGGGCGCTGACCAGATGTCACGTGGTCATGCAGGGACTCCTGGGATAGTGAGTCCCTGCCGCGCTACCCCTGCAGCCTCCTCAGGTCGTCCTTCCACCCGTCAGCAGTCTCGGCAAGCAGGCAGACAAGCACGGTCAGCGCACTCAGGTTGGTGGGTCCACCCACAGCGAAGCGGCTCCCGCGCAGCGGGAGCGGCGAGCAGCAAAGTTCAATCTGGGCAGCAAACAGCGTCACTGGGCTCAGCAGAAGGGGCACACGAAGCAAGCAGTTCTGCTTCCTTTTACCGGTCTGCCGGTGGTGGGCGGGGCACTCAGGGGGGCGCTGACCAGATGTCACGTGGTCATGCAGGGACTCCTGGGATAGTGAGTCCCTGCCGCGCTACCCCTGCAGCCTCCTCAGGTCGTCCTTCCACCCGTCAGCAGTCTCGGCAAGCAGGCAGACAAGCACGGTCAGCGCACTCAGGTTGGTGGGTCCACCCACAGCGAAGCGGCTCCCGCGCAGCGGGAGCGGCGAGCAGCAGTTCATAGTTGTAACATAGTTCAACTAGTTCATAGCTGTAACATAGTTATGTATTGTATATATTTTCCTTTCTCTTATGTTTTCCCACCAGTTCAATCTGGGCAGCAAACAGCGTCACTGGGCTCAGCAGAAGGGATTCTTTGTCATTCAAACAGTTACTATCTCAGTGTGTCAGTCAAATAACTACTTTGGGGAAGCTTAAGTAACTTAGAAGTGTTCTGTGGACAACATTCCTGCAAGAATAGCCCTCATAGTTTCTTGTACACATATATATTTATAGTACATTGGTCTCATTTATCTACTAGTTTTTTAATTTCCTGCAATTTTATGTAGCACTGATTTGGGCCAATGGCATTAGAGTGCTTAACATGAGAACCAGACATTATACATTTATTTTAGGAATAGGGCAGTTTCTTGATTTGCCCAGAATCACAGGATGTCGAGCGGAGGACCGGATTTATACCTGATTCCCCAGTTCCATTGTAGGCAGCTCTAGCCTCCTGAGATCTATGTTTGTATGTTTTACTATTTAATTTACTTTTATGTCGATTTTATGTAACATAGTTATGTATTGTATATATTTTCCTTTCTCTTATGTTTTCCCATTATCTCTACGTGTCTTTCTTGCTTCTTCGCTAGTTCTACCATATGTATTTTCTCCCTTCTCCAGTATATTCACCCTCTAACATCCTCCCATGAACAACAAATGGATTAGCTTTCTTAGAATCTTGATCTAAACTTTGGGCGAAAAAACACAGCATGAATTACCATCTTCACACACATATATATCTGAAGCAATGTTGTGCCAACGTAACTTTGGCATGGCTATTAACTTAAATTCAAGGATGACATTGTTAAGCATTTTAGTGAAAATATTTGTCCCAGAAAGGTGTTCTTTAATGGTACTGAAAAGGAAGACGTGATAAGCTACTGGCAGTAAATTTAATTCAGTGTCAATTATTTACATTCCACATCAAAAATCTGAGTCTCATAAGCTGAAAATTAAATCTGAAAATTAAAAAGAACAGATAGGTAAAGATGGTTACTTACGGATTGGTATTGCTAAAAATGAAAAAGGAACTGCCCTCAGGAATAGGTGTGATCTTTTCCTTTTTCAGCTCCGATATCCTTCGGGGACGAGGGCCAGTTGGTACTTCTGGTTCCTCCTCTTCCTCTTCTTCACCCACTTCAAATTAAACATAAACATATTAGGATATGAACGCACCTTACATATTTCACTCAGCAGCTAGATTTACTGAGACCCATAAGGCATTTAATTCCTCTTTTTCTTTCAAGTGCTGCTTCATGAAAGCAATCGATAGGAGTGAGTGGCCTTGCACAGTTTTGTCTGTTTCTAGATGTCAACTATGTTTGCTCCTTAGAGTAATAATGCATGCTTATTTCTGGGTTAAATCACAAATAAGAATGGATATTCCACGTACCATTTCTTGTTACCCCTTAGACATACTGCCTGTACTTTGTTTCTATAGTTAATTATGTCTAGCGAACAACAACATGGTGTTATTCTGTTTGTTCTGGAAGCAGTGGCATTTCAAGTTGTTTCCCACTGGAGCCGATGTTCTACCAGGGAAGAATACAAGTCAGTCCTATTCAGGACATGTAGTATACAGAAATACTTATTTTATTATTTTGGTAGTTTCCTTTAGCACCATATGTTGCCTTGCAGGTACCTCAGAGCTATTTGTGAACAAGACTGGGCATTTCAACATGGCATTTAGATAAAAAGTGGGCATGGCTGCTCTTCATTGGGAGAAAGGTGTACAGCTGATGCTATTCTGAGGGACCAAGGGGCAAATTTATCAAACAAAACATATATGTTACGAAAGCCAGTAACTGGTGGGAGATGTCAAAGTATAGCAAATAAAAAAGGGGGGCCTCTAGGTTCTTTGATGGGACTGGAAATGTGCTGGATAGATAGGTTGTGGTCTCTTACTACTACACCGTTCTGCAAATCTAGGCAAATTGAGAATGCAACAGCTTACAAAAAATGTAGGACTTCCCATGCACTGACATTATAACGAAAAATAAGGCATGGTGGACACTCATAGTGCATTATAATGTTTCAAATTCTGTATGTCAATTATATGCTGAAGAGTTAATTACTTTTTTAGATACCAGTGTATTTCTTTTGCAAGGGGCATTCTATGGTCATTGGTACACAAGGATGGCTTAAGGAATTCTGAGGATGCCTCATTATGCTGAAAGGACTTGGAGACCTGTACCCGCAGATATGCGAAACCCCGAAAATCTGAAGTTAGAAGGGATTATGGGTCCTTATTTCATTTCGTGCACGGATGACAGGGCTAGTACCAACTGCAGTGGTTTCAATGTCTCCTAAACTAAGTAGCTAATCATTGTAAAATTAAGCGTGCAGGAGTGCACAGATTCACTACGAGCGTTTATGGTCTTATGGTAGTAGTGCACACCATAACATGCTTCAAGCAGTCTACAGCATACAAAAGGGACAGACGACATTGACTTAAGGAAATCTAGTATTCATTGATATTGTTCTTAGGTTGTATATCCAGCGACCATAAATCTTACCGGATTATGTCATGCTAAATATCTTGTCCACTGAATGGACTTTCTCAAGTTGCACTGTATAGTCAAGTTTAAGACAGCTCTACTCCTTGTGGGGCATATGTATCAAAATACCTATTTGCGATTCTCAAATAGCGATTTTTTGAGAATCCCTATTTGAGAATTGCAAAATGGTATGTAACTAAAAAATTGCAATTTTTTAGCGATTTCTAAATATTCCTTAATTGCAAATAGCAAATAGCGAATTCGCAATTAAGGAATAATTTCCCATTCATTTCTATGGGCAAGGAGGCCCATAGAAATGAATGGGAAGTTATTCTCAATTTGTGATTCTCAATTTGCGAATCGCAAATTGAGAATAATTTCAAGGGTGTCATAAGGACACCCTGATGCACCCCTGAAATTTATATGTGTGCGCATATGGCATACATACATGTGCACCACATGGCACCTTCACAAATGGCAAAAAGTGCATTTGTGAAAGAAATCGCAAATTACCACCAACCTCAAGTTGGTGGTAATTTGCGATTTCTTAATTAGGAATCGCACAACTTGGGTGCTTCACACATAGCATTTATGGAATCGCAATTTGCGATTCCTTAAATGCTTACGCAATATCAAGGAATCGCAAAATTTGCGATTCCTTAATATTGCAATGCGAATTCACACATACATCTCGCTTTGCAAATTTATTGTCACAAATGCTGCTTTTTGCAAATCGCAGCGTTTGCGACTAAAAATTCCCTTGATACATCTGCCCCTTAGTTCCTAACAAGGTTTAAGATACCCTCGTTATGTTAACATTTAATTGTAGTCAGTACACATAATGCACAAAAGGAGAAAAAGCTCACTTGTCCAATCAGGTCTGAATTTTTTTTCAGAGTCAGTCAGGGGAAAGTCAGAGAACTAATAACCAGATATTTCTAACTTTCCAATTCTTTTAAACTCAACCAAAAATATTATTAAACACTAATTTCATGAGATCTAGATAACTTATTTATACCATACCAGGTGAGTGGGTAGTTCTTTGAGTAACGTTGTAGTTTAATGGTAAGTTTGGAGTTATTCTGTTAGGAATTATTTTCAAGTTCAGAAATCAAAGATTCCTTTAGGGATTAAAAAGTGAAAAGTCACTTGTTTACACCCCTTCATTTCACCCCGCTCCTTGTCGCATCTGCATTCAACTTACCATACCAAACCTAATCAGATGAGGTTTTTTGGGAAAAAGTTGTGTGCAGATCGTTTGAACAGCACCAAAATTAGAAAGAACGCACAAATTCTAAATAGATAGAAATATTTAAATACCAATATATGTACAGTGTAAACTGGTGCATTAGAGCATACTCTTCTGCATCACATTTAAATCTAAAATAACATATTTGAATACAAACAAGAAATAGAATTTTAGTGTACAGCACAGACACATTATTCAGCTTTATTAGCATACCAGGTACTTCACTAGCTGGGTAGGGGTTCTTCTCATCATTATTTTCTTCTTGAGCCTCTTCAACAGCAATCTACGACAATGGCAAAATAATTATACAATAGAATTTTTACTTTGCTAATAAAAAAAAGAAACAATTGCCACACGTGATGCTGAGGCATAAACATACCAGCTTCAATCAATAAAATGGATATAATGTTGGTTTGTAACCCAAGCACATTTCTAGGTCCTGAGAAAGCCCACCAGTAAAAAAATACAGGTGCATGAAAACAGACACAACATAGATGTATAAGGGTTGTCTGTTTTAACATATACCATTTAGCAGTGATTCAAATTATTTTAAAATCATATTTTGCAAGTTGCTTGAAAACCTTTGCAAAACTCGAATAACACTCTTAAATTTCGATACATTAAAGATGTACAAGAACAATTGTACTGTTTTATATTGACATGTACAATACCTAGGAAGCTAAGGAGCTATTGAGGTAATGTCAGAAAAGAGCTGTATTCGTTTACACAAATACATCTCTAAAGTATACTCATACACAATGATAGCACCATATCCTTCTGAGCTCATTGTACTAGTAGCTTATAATACTGGTGGCGAACCAATGAAGGGTATCAGCATGGTGGTAGAAGTAAGGTCATGCTGATGATTAGTGGTTAGACATGTTGCTTGGCAGGACATGGGGTGATTTGGCTGCCAGGATAATCCTCATGGAAGGCAACTTACACTTATTGTGATGATGCAGAGGAGGGAGCAAAAACATCTGGGCATTTCACAAGCATAAAACATGATAGATTTACCCTCCATATGTAGCATATCTCAATCCTCGAGGCATGTGAGAGCCTCGGGGATTCACTTTGTGCACAATGGGGATGACAAACCCTAGCACTATATGTGATAAAACAAAAACAAACACTCAGCACATGGCCTTAATTATATGAATGTGGTTACTGAAATTCACAATACTATGGGGGTCATTAGGACGTAGGGCAGATCGCCACCGCCCGCATGGTGGTGGTGATCTGCTCTACATCCTTCCCCGCCTGCCACCCATTTCCCCCGGCCACATTAGTATGACAAGGGGTACCGCGGCGGACGGTAAGACCGCCCGCCGCTTTTCCGCCCGGTCGAAAAGCCGACCCGGCGGAAAAGGGTTTATTATGGTGGCGGTGTCTACTAGACACTGCCAGCCATACTAGTATGGGAGCGGAAACATGTCGCTACGGAAAGGCATGCAGAGTTGTCTTACGGGGGCCCGTTGCGTGCCCCCAGGGAATCAGGGAGGTGCACATGGAGGGTACCTATGGTACCCCCCCTGCATTGTCATGGACATGGTGGCATGCACTTCGCGGTGGCAGGCACTTCGCGGTGCCTGTCACATTGTGCATGACAAGCACGCAGTGTATTCCCAGCATTGTGGATGGCGGTGCTGCGAGCACCGCCCACCACAATGCAGGGAATGGTCGATGCCACCGCATCCTAATCGTCGGGGCGGGATCGCCACACCACAGGCGGTCGGTCCCAGCACCGCTAGGGTGTCAGGCGGACGGAAGTCCGCACGCCATCCTAATAGCCCCCTATGTATTTAAGTAAATATAAAGAGAATGCGTGAGAGCAGTTTCAATTTACCTTCGCTTCTTTGGCTTTTTTTTTATCATCTTCTGGTTTTTCACCTTCCTTATGCTCCACACTCCCCTTTCTAGTTAAAAAGAAGAGATATACAAAATTATTTGTAAACATGTTACATTTGAGGTTATCCTGTAATAGAAAAGTAAAGAATCTTCACTCAGAACCAGGCTGCACATAATATACCCATATATGTCACTATGCGTAAGATATCAAGAGCTCCATAATGCTTATATAAGTTGTTAAGTCACCAAGGGCATTAATTACAGTTTGGAAGATGGGGTAGTGTGTCAAAATGTCACTGTAATACGACTGTCAAAGACTAAAATGCACCTGCAACAAGGCAGTCTGGACTGGACAAGGTTCTAAGGGCTTAATGTACTAAGGGTTTTAGCATGCACAAACCCTCTGATATGGTAAATCAGAGGCTTTGCGAGTTCTTAAACATTTTTCAAACGTACTAAGCTCATTTACAGCCTGATTCATGAAAAACGGGATTTGCGATTCTCAAATAGCGATAAATTGCGAATCGCTATTGAAACATCGCAAATCTGAATTCATGAAGATTACCGATTAAAAAAAGCGATTCGCACGCGGGCGCAAATTCCGTTTGCGATGAACGATAATCGCAGATTAATCCCTATTTCCGGCTACCTGCGTCGGGATTGCGATTCGCAAACTCGCGAGATCGGGAAAACGGGAAGTCGCATTTCGAGCACAGTGATGACATCACAACCAGGAAGCAGGCAGTTCCCACCCCCATTCACCACAGTGAGGCAGACCTGGAGGGAGCAAGTGGGAGAGCTGCTGCTATTCTGGTGATTTGTAAACTGCAACTACTCTGCTGCCATGTCAGAGGAACCTGTTCCTGGCCCCAGCAACAACACAGGGCGGAAGAGGAAGCTCAAATTTTCTGAGCAGGAGCTCGAACATTTGATTGAAGGGGTGGTGGCCAACCACGAAAAACTCTTTGGCAAAGATTCCAGGAAGGTCCCGGAGCAAGAAAAAAGGAGGATCTGGCAGGGAATATCCTCCACTGTCAACTCCGTGGGTGTGGCCGATAGGTCACTTGAGGAGCTGAAGAAAAGATGGTATGACCTCTGAGGTCGTGCCAAGGAGAGGGTGGCGGAGCGCCTTGGAGAGTCATCGGGCACTGGAGGTGGCGGACCTACAGTCCCTCCTAACACACCCTTGGAGGACCAGGTGGAGAACACCCTTGAGAGGGAGGCGTGCGTTGGCGTCACACGTCTGGACTCCTCCTGCCCCACCCAAGACACCCAAGGTAAGTGGCATGCGACTGCGACCCTGTCCCCTATGACTGTCCCTGACCAAATAGGCTCCCATAATGTCCCTTAGTCATGCCATTGTTGCACATCTGGGAACGCCCTGAAGCATTGTGGAAGATGTAGTGTGCCCACAATGTAGCAGTACCACAATGCAGCCAGACAGGTTCCAAAGTACGCAAATCCACAGCCATTCAGGGAATGTCACCCAGCATGCATGTAACAACTGCACGTCTGACAGACACATGCAACTAATGATTGTCCACTTACCCTCACAGGTGGCGCTGAAAGCAGCGACAGTGAAAGGCTGCAAATAGATGAGGAGGCCCAGGAGGAGGATTTTCCACCACAAACCCAGGCACCAGCCCCTGCCGCTGCTACAACACCAGCAGCCAGGCCCCCCACCATTGTGCCCCCTGCATCTGGCGGACCACCGACAGCCACAGCCAGGCCCGCCACCATTGTGCCCCCTGCATCTGGCGGACCACCGACAGCCACAGCCAGGCCCGCCACTATTGTGCCTCCAGTCCCTGCCGCACCAGCAACGCCTGCTGTGACACCACCAGCAGCTGGTGCTACAACAACTGGGCCTGCGACAGCGCCAACACAGCGGCCAGCCACAGTGACAGGCCAGCAGAGCAGGCGTGGGAGGTCTCGCCAGCACACCACTGCTGCAATCAGCAGGAGGGGCAATGGACAGAGTCTTGCTTGTATGAGCGTCGAAAGACACATGTTGAGAATACATCAGCGCCAGGCACGGCAGCAAGGTGCCATTCAGCTCCAGCTCCACAAGATTGGGCGCAATGTGGCCGGAGTGGGAGACCGCATGGACCGCATGACGGCGGCCATGGCAGGTATGGGGGACCGCATGGACAACATGACTGCAGCCATGGCAGGTGTGGGGGAGGGAATGGCCCGCATGACTGCAGCCATGGAGGCCAACACCGCTGCGATGACTAAGCAGCGCAGTGCAGCACGACGGCGCCACCACCAGCTCATGAGCCGGCTGGCCTCCTACAGCAGGTCCAATTATGTGGCAGCGAATGCCACTTCACAGTTGTCGCGGCGGTCACTAGTACAGCAGCATCAACTCGTACAATGCTGTGAGGACATGACCAGGGTCCTGGAGCACCTCACCACGGCGGTTACGGCACTACACCCTCCTGCTCTACCTGCCACTGTTGGGGGTGATGATGGCAGTGAGGGGGCATCCAGCATCAGCAGCCACTCTGCCACACAAGTCCCGCCACTCAGGCGCAGCACCAGGGCAACGCCAGGTACAGGTGCCCCGGAAGAGGATGAGCCTCAGAGGCGCTTGGGCGGAACGCGCGTGAGGCGCAATTGACTCATTTAGACAATCACAGGCACAGGCTGACTATAAGCCTGCCCTGTCCTTTGACACTGCAGTATGAAGTAATACTGTTAGTAGAAAATAGTTGTACTGGTGACATTTTTTGTGAATGAAACAAATATATTTATTTTGCAGCACACATTAGCGTTCTGTCATCATTACATTTTGCATGCAATTGTGATTTGTGGGGTGAGGGAAGAGGGTGGCCTAGAAACTGTTCACTGTGATGTGGTTGCGACATCTGTGGCCTTCAGCTGGGTTCTCCCCGCGTGCATGGTGCGCATGTGCAGGTGGCCGGTCGTCCCCTTCAGATTCACTGCCAGAGATGTCGACAGGTATCTGGCGCTTGGTTGCAATGTTATGTAGTATTGCACAGACAGCCACAATGCGGCAGCACACTGCAGGACTGTAATACATGGCCCCACCTGTCTTGTGCAGTATGCGGAACCTGCTCTTGAGCAGGCCAAATGTCCTTTCTATGCAATTCCTTGTCCGTATGTGTGCCACATTGTAGCGCCGTTGCTGAGGTGTGGCAGGGTTGAGGTAAGGGGTCAGGAGGTATTCACGTAGGGCGTAGCCACTGTCACCTGAATGAGAGGAGCAGATGGTGAGTGCCTGTGCTGCGCAGTTAATTCATAGCAATGTGACATTGTCGACAAAGTGTACTTACCAAGTAGGTGTCCTTCCCCAATCTCTCCCCTGAGCAGTCGTGTGTGGAGGCCGCTGTGCCGGAATATAAAGGAGTCATGGGTACTCCCTGGGTACTGGGCGACAATGTCAGTGATGTAGCTCTTAGCATTGCAGACCATCTGTATGTTGAGGGAGTGGTAGGACTTTCTATTGCGGAACATATACTCCGTGGCAGCTGGTGGGCAGATGGCGACGTGGGTACAGTCTATGCATCCGAGTACATGGGGAAAATGGGCTACATTGTAGAATTGTAGCTTTGTCAAGTCCAATTCCTGTTGGCTCGTGGGAAATGTGATGTGACGGTGTAGCTGGGTGAGCATGGCGTCAACGAAAGTGTGCAGGCAGCGTGACATGGTGGGCTGGGATATCCCCCCAGCAGCCGCTACTATCCCCTGGAAACTCCCGGTGGCCAGGAGGTGCAGGCTACTCAATACCTGCACATGTGTAGGCACCGCATTGGTTCGCCTTGTTGGGTGCTGCATCAGGGGGTCAAGGTCATGTATCAGCTGGATAATCATTTCCCCATTCAGCCTGTATTTAGCATATATCTGCTCTCTGGTTTGGCCCAGCAAGGTGACCCGCTGGCGGAATATCCTCTCCTGGATCCTGCGTCTCCTCCGTGCTGCTCGCTGTAGCCTTCGACGCCTCACCACCATGTACATTCCTGGCATTGTGGAACTCCTAATGCTGCTGCTGAATGTCCTTATGTGTGATTGGTCAGGCCTGAACCTGTTGATGATTGGCCAACGGTTTTTCAAATGTAATTAGTTCATGGCTTTTATGGTTACCACCTGCTTTGAGTTGTCCATAATTTGCGCCGCGCAAACAGCGATTTTTGGGTTTTTCGCTATTAGAGAATTTTCATGAATGCCGATTGAGAATATATTGCGAATTCGCTATTTATTTTTCGCAGAATCCGGGGTTTGTCGCATTTTCCGATTCGCTAATGCTCGCCTACCGGGAATCTGCGAATTTTATTGCGAATTCGCTATTATGTGTTAGCGAATTCGCTATTTTGGTGTTGAATTCCAATTACGTAAATTGGGCCCGCAATTGCATTTTCGCAGCGATTGCGGGCTCAATTTTACTTCATGAATCAGGCTGTTAACGATTTAGAAACGATTTTCAAACTCGTTAGTGGATTTAGGAAACTTAAAGGGAACAGTTAATTGCGTCCCGTTCTTTACATTTTTTTGTTATTAATTGAGACGGTTGAAAGCCCCACTAAACTATTAAACACAAATATTAAACATAATCCTTGTCAGGGTAAACTAGAAGTCATTAAAATAACCTGCACTTAACCCTCTGCAATCTTGGCTCAAAAGCCATCAGGCTTAATTTAAAAGCAACGTGTTATGTATTTATGCAGGACACAAACATTAATAAATTGAAAACACAACACAAGTAAAATCCCAAATAGAGAAATAGAGTAAATCTTGACAAATAAAATGACTTAAAAATTAGAAAACTCGAATCAGTAGAATCAAAAATATAAATTTTTAAAGATTATGGGGAAAATAGCTCCAAGAACCACACAGTGCCACTTGTAGTTATCTAGTCACAGCAGACTGGGGAAAAGCCACCAGATCAGGCTGACTGCGATAGAGCGTGAGTTGGGTACACGGACTAGGTTAGTCCCACTAAAGAGTTACCTTCTGAAGTCTGTCGTTAAAGGTGCTCTTTGCACTGGCATGGACCGCAATGAGGAGGCTCTAGGCACGGGTAGTAGGTCGAGTATCGTGGACAGACGTTGCGGTAGCACGAAGAGTTGCCTGTCGCTAGAGCTTCGCGTTGGTGATCATCGTGGGCAGTTGATGTAGGCATGAAGTTCAGGTCTCGAATTGACCCTCATTGTTGTTGGTCTCTGTCAACCTGAAGAGGAGGTCCAGCAGGAGCTTCCCGCTGGTGGTCATTGTGTGCAGTCAATTCCTGGAGCAAAGCAGTCACTTACCAATTGCACGGAGCCCAAACGTCTGTAACCTCCCCTTTTCTTCAAGAGTTCTCACTGATGCCAGCCAAAGGTTCCGGACCTGGATAACACCTCTTGGGGATCAGGACTCACTCCAGAAGAAGCCAGCAGAGGGGCCCGGGTAGCTTGAGTAGGCCTAGGCGGGTTGAGGAAGATCCGGGTAGATCCAGTTGGTGTTGGTTAGCTGGGCAGTTGCATTGAGGCCTCCGAAAGCTTGCTGTGCCCCATAGCTTGCACAGGAGGACAGCCAACTGAGGGCTCAGTGGAGTTACTCTGGGTAGTTTAACCGCATGCGCGCTAGCGGTTTTCCCGCTGCGTGCTGCGATTTGAAAAAAGCCACGTTACATGACGAGCTCAGCTCGTCATCAGCGTGCGAGCGTCGTCGCTCATGACGAGCTGAGCTCGTCATCAGCGCGGAAGTGGTTAAATTCAAGGGAAGCAGGTCCATTCCATCTTCAGTCAGTCTTGCAGTAGCTCTTCCTCAGACAGTAGAGCAGTCCTTCTTCTGAATATTCTAAAGGACCAAGGGTGTTTTGATGAAATGTTCTGGTGGTTCCACTTTTATACCTGGTACCAACTTTTGCGTGGGGAATTCCCTAACCAACCCCCAAAAGTGGTACTGATCAGTTCTTCCCCTTTCCTGGGTTTGGCTCCAAACTCTCTTGGATGACAAAGGCACAGGCGTGGTGTCAGGTTTATTCATGTGTACTGTAGAAAGGCCCTTTGCAGTGCTGTTAAGGCAGGGTTCAGCTCCTCCAAAACCATCCGTCAGAAAGACCCGCTCCCTTCACACCTAGGCTTCCTTTGACTGACTGTCTGGAAACAATACACAAAGCACAACAGCCATTCATTCAGTCATGAGACCCAGGACACTGGTAGAAAGGCACAGTTGGTTTGGGCAGAAAGAAGCCAACTTTCTAAAAGTGGCATTAAAAAAATTATAACTTAAAATCAGACTTCACCATCAAAGAGGATTTTAAATTACCATTCATGTGCGTGCAAACACAATTTCTCTATCTGTTCACAATCTGAGGTTAGTACTTACTAAGCATAATTTGGTAAGCCTGTGGGAGTGGTAGCCTTACAACAGTGAAAAACGACTTCAGGGGTTTTTCACTGCCATGACATGTAAAACTTTAACCCAATTGTCCATCTAAATACCATGCAAAGACTTGTTTTGAAAACCAAAAATCTGTCTTCTATACATGTTCTTCATGAAAGAATTGAAGCACTTTGATTCCAAGATGTTACACAAGAAGCTCCTTGCACCCTCAGCCAAAAACAAATCCAGAAGTGAGAAAGACAAAGTCTATGATTTTTGGCAAGCCTTTTACTTTTTTCACTTTTTATAGACAATTCACATTTTGGCATTTGTGGGCTGGTTGACCGTGAAGACTTTTGACTCAACTTTTGTGTTGAAATGCAAAATGTACATACCTAGTGTGGCGCATACAGAAGTACATATATTGTGAACAATTAATCTGAGGAACCAAAGACAATTTCATTCTTTTTTCCACTTGATGTGCAAATGTATTGTTGGTTTTACTACACATGATTGCTCATTCCATGCCTTGCAGAAGGCCTGGGCCTATGCTACATTTCTGAAGATTCCTGCTCCCTGCATAGGTATGTGCTCCTTGGAGCAAGCTTAAGTGTAATATTTGTGGTACAGAAAAAACTCAGACAAGCTTGAGCAAACTTCCTTTACCTGTTGCCGCTAAAATGTAGTTTGTTTTGGACCGTCTAAGAAAGAAATAATGCACAAAACATGGGACTTTTTATTCTATTCTTGTAATTATTGCTAACACACAAAAGTCCTTGGTCCCTTAGAGAACATGAATAAAAATGTCAAGCAGCTCTTGGAAGATTCTATGAAGATTCTTGTATCCAGAGATAGATAAAAATGCTCTTTTCTTCCCACTAAAATGGCTATAGATAAAATTCCTTTACTAGGATCAATAATGTTTATTAATTCAACAATTTCGATTAGTGGAGAAGCTCTTCGCAAAAAGTTTCAATGGGGGCAACAAATAAATCCAGTGAATCCATTTCATTATGCTACTACAGTTTGTGTATCTGGTTGATCTCTGAAACCTTAAACTGTTTCTCTATTAAAGTAATAAGACATGTTTTATTTATTTGACTCCAACATGGGGTCAGAACCCAATGTACCACTTGATACCCCTGTAGAAGGAAACTGGGTAATCTCTTCTCATGCATCTCTGCTATAGTTATTAGAGAATTAACTAATTCCTGTGAAAGTCCTAAATCATCAAGAAGCTGTGGTTTGATAAATTATATATGTTCCTGCGGGACGTCAATTGATGTAATAAAATCAGTCAACAAGGCCACATGTCTTTTCAATTAATGCACCCAGGATCTGAAACAGCATTCCTATATCCTTCAGGAAAGCCACAACCCTGCTCCAAATTGGGCGAGTTGAGATCCTTCTAGTTAAAGAACACTAGATCACAAGGCAGTAACAATACTTCTGGTCCCAGAAACCAGTTACCTCTTCAATCACTCAATGATGTATCTTTGCCCTAGATCTTGTGCAGGGCTCCCCTGACTTTTTCCTAGCTTTGCGCTGCACAAATTAGATTTGCAAACATACATAAATATTTTTTTTCAAGTGATTTTTCAACAGCAGTGGTCACTTTGGTAGTGGGTATTTCGTCAACAAGAGGTTGGGTATTACCCATTTCCCTAAAAACAACACCATGAAGGCTTTTAATGGAAGCTCAAGAAAATGATAGAACATTCAAACATGGGTAATGACACCCATTTAGGTCATGTGCAAATGTAAAACATCAATACTCTAACATGAAACTGGTAAAGATATGATGATATTCACAATATGCACTAAACCAAAAGCTTACCCATTTGCATTTGTAACACGTATGAAACAGAAATTCCCTAGCCATACATGAATCCCAGAAAGACAGATACGGCAATGTTAACAGGAGTTACAATTTTATACTATAATATTCTTCTCTATTACTGCTTACCACCCTAATGCTTTCGATTCTGTATGCCTTTTTACCATTCATGTACACAACAAGAACTTAGGGGCTCATTACGATGGCAGACAGACTTCAGCCCGTTGGCCATTGTCTCCTCTTTGTGGCCGCCCATCAACCATGCGGTGCCTGTGACTTGGTACAGGGATATGTTAGGGGGAACACCCACAGGAATTGGACAGGGGGTAGGGAGGCCCGCCAGCCTTTTCATGGCAGTTGAATCGGCATGGAAAGGCAGGTGGGGATGGATATCATAATCTGTCCGGCGCTGTTTACCAGACACCGCCACCATTCTGGGTATTGCGGGCGGTCTGTTTGGCGGTCAGAATCTATCCGACTGTCAGGACTGTGGCGGTCAGATTTTCCCACCCCCCCCGATCTGACCGCTATAGTAATGTGGCAGTCAGATCGGCCGTTAGAATAGGAGCGAGGACCACTACCGACAGGCTGACGGTGGTGGTCCTTAGTTCACTGCCCTTGTCTGCTCAGTTTGTAAGTTTTTTGCAAAGTTATAACTATTTGGGGCAATATTACAGTGTCTTCGTCCCTTCTCATACATATCTACTTTGCATATTTGATATACCTCCATTCTATTGTGCTGTTAGGAATATTTACAGAACATCCTCACTTCTCCCTTCCCTTAACCTTTGATCCTCTATTACTCTCACAACTATTACTGATTTCAGCAGTTCCCACCTTAGCCTTCCCAATTCGATCCCTCATCTTTCTCATGTGCTTGACAATGAAATTGCATCTTTAATGAGCTACCATAACGCCATTGGTAGTCACACTAATTCTCTCCACTTATCCCTTTTTGTTGACCACTTTCCCTCTTCAATTTGTCAACACCATCTATATTCCCATTGAGTACCAGGCGTCATTACAGCACCCACATCTTCCCCAGAGCAACATCCTTGTGCAGCAACTGCAGATACTGACAGCAAATGTGACTCTGTGCAACTTGTATGTAAGTATGTGGGCATCTATAAAGCGCAAACCTAGCCAGGGAGTTCTGTAGTACTGTTAATGATCAGTGACAAATAAGGCGTTTCAAAATCATTTACAGAGTTGAAGTGGGGGTCAGCAGTAAATAGTAAAAGATAGATGGATTTCTAAGCTGACAGATTTAAACTTCTTTGGATAGGTGAATTTTCAGTTTTTTTCTGAACTGGAGGAGGGTTGGGGCAGTTTTAATGCTTATGGGGATGTTGTTCCGGGTCTTTGGTGCACAGCAGGTGTGTGACTAATTGCCAGAGATGGTTATTTTGTGGGCCACATAGTCAAGGGGGATGCAGCTCGTTCTGAATATGATACTGACATGTAAGAGCAGCCACGCCTGTGGAGGGAGTTTCAGTGGGGCGGAGAGGCGGGCGGGGGAGGGGCATGGTGGGGGGTGCTAAAAACTGGAGTATGGATAATTGAAGGTAAGTAAACAATTTAATAAATAAAACGAATTCCGTAGCGCACCCTGCATCGCATTTTGCGATGCAGGGCACGCTACGAAATTCGTTTTATTAATTAAATTGTTTACTTACCTTCAATTATCCATACTCCAGTTTTTAGCACCCCCCACCCTGTCCCTCCCCCGCCCCGCCCCACCGAAACGCCCTCGACGGGCCGTGGCTGTGTAAGAGGAGCCAGTAGAATTCCATCAGAGTAGAGAACATATGGTTGAAGTTCTTCAGGCCTTGCATGAGGTGTAGTGCAAGACAGTGTCACTTCAGTGGGAAAAGGAACAGTTGTGAGAGCCATAGTGTACAGTAGTGTTTCACTGCATTGAGTGCTCAACTACGAGTATATGGTACCCTGGTTTTTGATTTTGGCCTAGTCTCTCTATAATTTAGTGTACGCACAGAGGCCTAGGCATGTACCTTGACATAAGTGGGATCTTGAACTAGACTCGTTTAGGCACACCAAGAATGCCCTTATTTACTGGCAGAGCAATACTGTCCCTGGTGTGGGTTTAGCATGTAACGTGGTAGTGGAAGTGTGCCCTGTTCTGTGAAACAATAGTTGTGGCCTGATATTTTTACTTGTGTCAATGGAGTAGAGGCCTACTGGGGCCCCTGGTGTACAAGTCTGCTGCTTCTGCACACCAACCCAAAAATACTGCTAACATACCAAGTGCGCATGGGTGTTTGCCTGTCTCATTTTGGAACCCTGAGGCCTGTTGTTTTGCACAAGGGGTGGTGAGTTTTTTTCCAGGCAGTGGAAGTGTGTTGCTGACGTTTCTGAAGCTGGAAGGATGAGACCTAGACACTGAAGTGGGGAGAGAGTGGGAGAGTGCTCTACTGACTTTGGCCTAGCTTTGTTCCGGACAAATAAGATTTACAAACATACATAAATCTGTTTTTTTCCAAGTAAATTTTCAACAACAGTGGTTACTGTGGTAGTGGGTATTTCCTCTACCAGACGTTGTATATTACCCATGTCCTCAACAAAAAACAACTCCGTGGAGGCTTTTAATGGAAGGCTCAAGAAAATGACAAAATGTTCAAACATGGTTAATGATACCCAGTTGGGTCACGTGAACTTGTAAATCGCCAATTCTCTAACATGAAACTGGTAACGATATAATGACATTCATATATGCAGCAAACCTAAAGCTTAACCATTTGCATTTGTAACAAGTATGAACCAGCAATTCTCTAACCAATATAAAGGTGTTACTTTCTCTAGTTTATATTTATTTATTCGTGCACCTATAGCAATTTCAACAGAGGGCTCTGGAAAATACATGAATCCCAGAAAGACAGATATGGCAATGTTAACAGGAGTTGGAACTATTTTATACTATAATAATCTTCTCTATTACTGCTAACTGGCCTACTACCTCTGATACTGTACACCTATTTAACATTCATGTACACAACAAGAACTTGTTTCACTACCTCTGTCTGCTCAGTTTGTAAGGTTATTTGCAAAGCTGTAAGAAGTTGGTGCAATTCTACAGTGTCTTTGTTCCTTCACCTACTTCTCTGCTTTCCATATGCTTCATGCCCCCGTTCTATTGTGCGGCTAGGAAATATTTACATAACATTCTCACTTCTCTTTATCCTTCAACCTCAAATCCTCTATTATTCTCACAACTATTACCTATTTCAGCAGTTCCTACCTTAGCCTTCCCCCTGTGCCCAAATAGTACTTCCCAATCTGATCCACATTTTTCTCATGTCCTGCAAAATGAACTTGCATCTTTAATCAGTCACCATAACTCCATAGCTGGTCACACTTATTCTCTCCACTTATACCCTTTTCCTGTCCACTGTACCTCTTCGATCTATCAACACCATCTATATTATGTGTCTGTCTATGAGTTCCACTTTGGAACCCTGAGGCCTATTGATTTACACAAGGGGGAGGTGAGTTTTTTTCCAGACAGTGGAAGGGTACAGCTGACATTTCTGAAGCTAGAGGGAGGAAACCTAGTCACTGAAGTGAGGACATAGGAGACAAGCCACTGACCCACATGTTTTAAGTTCTCTTTGATTAAGGATGCCAGTCAGCTGCAGAGTACTCAGATGACTGCTGTGTAACCAGAGCTGGCGTCTGCCTGAAAGGCAATTTCACCTCTGATCTGAAGCACCAAGAAGCAAACCGGCCTGCTGATACAGGGAAGGAGCCTGCCAACTCTGCAGGAGGTATGACTGTCCAGCAAGAGCCAGAAGCTGATTGATCTTTTGTCTGTGAATCTACAAGAAAAGGAAGAGTGAGAAGAGCAATGTGTGTGCCCTTAGGAGTGAAAGGGCAGTCTCTCTAGACTAATGGTTCCAGGCAGGAACAGTGACAATGTCCTTTGCCTGCACAGACTGCTGCTGCATAGAGGTTTTGTGCCTGAATGGACTATGTTGCAATATAAAAGAACTGGGCCTGAGACGACTGTGCTGCTTCATCGAGTAACCGTGCCTTAGCTAACTGTGGCTCTGAGAAACTGTGCATGAGGCAGATTGCCCTGCATAAGAAACTGTGTCCAAGGCTGCACCATGCAGTAGTGACCTTTGATCCCCATGGCCCATAAATCATATTTAACTTGAATCCAAAAGTGGGTCTGTGGACAGCTCAAGGCCCACAATACCACTGGAGCCTCACATACCTGCAAGGACTCCATGTGTCGGCTTCTGCTGCAGCCTGTTGTGGCCTCTGCTCGAACGTAGGAAGAACCTTCAGCCAGGGCATCTAATCCCAGAGAAGAGAGTGATTCAAGAGTGTCTTGCAAGTCTCTGCCGGCTACCAGAGAAAGACTGCAACAACTCCACAGTAGTTAGTGCTGTGAAATTGTAATTGCTTGAGACAGCTGAGCGCACAGACTGTTTAAAGAGGTAATCTGCACAACCTGCCCGACAGAGTTTGAACCCACGCGGTTGGGGGCCTGCCAAATTACATAAAGAAAGGACACCCAGGAAATGGGAAGAGAGGGTGATCAGGACCCAAGCCTCTGTAGTCCAAGCACCGGTAAAATACTTGTATCCATAGAATATTCTGTAATGTAATAAGTTTGACCTGTGTATTAAAGTACTTTTCTTTACCAAAGTAACACACTGGTTGGACTATAAGTTATTGCGGAGCTGAAGACTGCTGAGTTGTAAGCTTATGGATCTCCATATCACTTAGACTGCTCGCAATTGCTACCCCTGTATGAAGTGTTGATGTGGCTGTACTTGGCCCAGTTTTGCAGAGTCAATGTAGGATGGACTACAAGACATAACCGACAAATAACTACAGACTGCATGGCTGAGGCACAGTTCCTGCTTCTTGCCCCATGGCCCCCTTGAATAGGGTCTGACAGGAACGATAATCTCAGAAGGAAAGAAATGAATGGTTGTGGTTCTCAACTAGAAGAGTAAAATATAATGTGGTATTGAAAGTAATAATTTCAGTCTTTTACTTGACTGAAGAATTACTGAGGAACACTAGTGGAGGTGGACCCAATGCTGAATCCATTTCAAGAGCATGCCAAAACTTAGTGAATTTTTACTCTTCTACTTCCAAGTAGATAAGATTTCTTCAAATGTCTACATTGAAAATTCTGTGGCTGAGACCCTTCATGTCACGAACAAATTGTCTGAAGAATGGGAATAACAGAGTGGAGAAGTAACACATTGTAATGAGGGTTGCATCTAAAGCCTTGGCTTCTATTCGGAAATAGGGGGGGCACCCCTTTCATGCCCCCACCTACTTGTGAGTTTGAAAGGATCACAACATTTATTTTGGGGTCATTAAGAATTTTAAGGACTTTGTACATTCAGAAAAGTACTTTTTTGGCCTCAACCCTGTGATTTTTGCAAATCTGACCCTAGATCCTGCCTAAGGTATGTCCACAGAGATTCAGATGATATTGTAGAGTAGGTAAGTTTGCTTCTACAAGCACGAGTTCTTGGCTCTGCAAAGTCTTTCAAAACACAACTGTAAGCTGAAGAGTTAGGATAGGTAATGCAAAAAAAAATAACAAATTCTCCTTCAGAAAAGAAAGTATTGTAGGCTATTTCATCTGTGATCTTTCCCAATGGTATTCAAAGTCGTTTATACATTAGCACTTCGCATATATCCAAAATCAAAACATACACTGAATCAGTTCTCTTCTGCATTACATTGTCATGGTACGAATTGGTTCTGTTTTACCTTGCACTCTTTTTCTTTTGTTTTTCTTCTGCTTCCTCCTTCTGGGCTGTGTTTAAGCTTTCAGCATCTGCTAAGTTGTCAACAGCGATGGCCAAGAAAACGTTCAACAGGATATCTGGTTCACAGAATGTTAAGGTAATTTCTGCATAACAGTTACTTTGGTTTTTTAAATGACTCCCACACTTTTTTATCACTGCTCAAAATACCAATCATACAACAAACAAAAGGTAAGTATGAGCTAGTCAGAATTGGGGCCCATGGGTACTGATATGGTATGGTGACTCAGTCCCTACATACTGACGTTCTGTGATACCAGGCATAGTTCTGTTTTCAAACAGAATCCTTGCAAAAAGCTGATTATTAAAGAAACCCAAGGAAGGTGTAAAAATAAAGAGTAGGGTATATTTCCAAGATTCTGAGTGTGCATGCTAATGTTTTGTAAATAATAAAAAATATGCTAATTGGGTGCACGTCCTTGTTCGTGGGTGCTAGGATTTCTATTAAGAAAAATATTGAAAACTGATCTAAAAGAAGGAGTTTTAGAGGGAGATGGATGATAAAGTGGATGGAAACATACAACTTTTGGAAATGTTACAGTAAGGGTGATAGATAAAAGTTCAAAAGTGTCCAAGAAGTGATCCATAGACACTGCAGCTTTAGAAAGGACATTAATGAATGTGCAAATTAAAGTTACTGTAAAATGGCACGCTTTGAAACATATACAAAACACTCTTAAGTGATTTCAACAAAAACTGTAGCAAATACTATGAGATATAGCTGCGTGAAGAGGAGAGAGGAGGGGAGTGCCACATTTTCAGAAATATGGCTTCTACCCTTTTTTCCCTGTCACTGGAGCTGAAATTAGCTGCTGTGCACCACAGAGACACCTTTGCGCCATGGTGTGAGGGTGTCTCTGTGAGTCTAGCATAGGTTTTGTACTGGAAGGGTACCTTTCCAGTACAAAATACTATGCATGGACTGACTTAAACCATTTTCGCTCTTTGTGTGTGTGCTGTACAGTGCAGCACATGTACAAAGTCGGAAAAGGAAGGAGAAATGAAAGCATTTCTCGTTACTTGTGCCTACTTCAAAAGGGCGCAGTTTTCTGACGCTAAACCCTGTCTACTTTATTTAGTAAATTGAGTTTTCGATTCAGAAACCTTGGGTGGTTGCATGGGAATGCCCATGCTCCACCCATGGTACGCCCCTTTGGTGCTATGTAATGTCAAGCAGCGCTCTGCGCTGCTTTGCGTTACTTTCACGTTATTTCCAGCGCGCTAGACTGGAAAGTATATCGGAAAAAAAGATTTTACGCCGATTGGCATCACTTTTGTGATGCGAACACAGCAGAAAATCTTAGGAAATCTCCCCCCTTGTGTGCTGTGATGAAGTAGTGATACTTGTTAATGATGTGAGATATTATAGTACGCTAGTTAAAAAACAAATGGGTTCCTTTTTCTTGTTTGAGACAGAGGTTTCTTAAGTGCTTCAAAACAAAGTACTGTACCACTACATAACCAGTATACAACAGCATTCAAAAAACCTTATTTTCTAGTAGGACCCATGACAAAATACCACTAAAAAATACTACTTAATATAAATATTGTGTCCCAAATATAATTTCAAAAGACCATCCCATTGGGTTTAGATCTTCTATTATTAACTTCAATGTGGAGATATATTTTAGAGAATACTTAGTCCATCATATTCTGGTGTGACACCCTCTAATAATGCCTGATGCAGTAACACTAATACATCATTTGTAATATTAGGTGTGAGGAGGATACAGTTACCACAAATAAAAAGTATGATGAAGTATATGCAGACTATCATTCCAGATGAGGCTGGTCCACCATATGCAATGATACCATCATACATGACAGCATTCCAGTCTTCACCTGTCAGAATCTAATAATCAAAAGAAAACATCATGGTTAAGATTAGCCTTTCTCTAAAGAATAGTAATTGACAATAACCCTTACAATACCTTTTTATAAGGTGTACCACCCAGATTGTGCCTAACAAGGGTCATGCCTGGTTAGTGCTTGGATGGGAAGGGTGACCGAAAATATGTCTGATTATGTTTGGCCATTATATTTTCTTCATCAATCTCAGTCATACAATGAATAGGGAAGGACTGGTAAACATTTGACAAGGCTAATAAGGTGATATTAATAATGCATGTGTAACACGATTTAAAGCATTTGACCCCAACCTGGTTTAGATATGGAAACAATATATGTGTGCGATGAGTTGGTGCTAGGGAAGATTGTCCTTTTGTAAAGAGTTTTGTTTGTGTATTGCATTCATACCAATGAAAAACAACTGAGCACAATAATATTGGGGCTCCCCAGACTACAATGTTGCTTTCCAGGCTCCTACCTGATTTGTCATGACCAAAATGGCTGTGTTCCAAAGATGTATCACACACTCAAAATGCCTCGATTCATAAGGATGCATACCTCTCTATTTAAAATAATCTAATTAAAGAGTTTCTTGATGTGGTCCGGTGTCAAATCACCGGTCAAGGACTGAAACAATGAGAGACCATCACTGAAAAAAAAAACGTTTTCATACCATGTACATCGAATTAAATTTCAACTTTGTTTTATATAGTTTATATAGAAGGTTTAACCAGAGTTGATGGATCATTTCTGATAAATACATCGATTCAACAAGTGAAGAGATTCCATAGTCATAACAAAACAATATTCTCAGTGCATTTCATGCCAATGAGAGCCCTTCTTCAGGTAACCCTGAGTGGATTTATCACAAAGCACATCCACAATTTAACTTTCATTTCAATTACAGTGGCAGATAAATATGGAACCTATTTTGAAGAGGTGGCTGTTGCCTTCGAAACAATGTCAAAGCTGTCCTTAAATGCTTTAATCATGTAAGAGTCCAGAAATTCTAGGTTCTGCCATATTTAACACAGAAATGCTTAACACCATTAAGAAAACTGATATTGTGATGGAACTTAGTTTGAAAAGCTCTTCCAGGTGAACATCATGCTGTAAAAGACAGTACTTGTTCATTCAGCTAAATCACCCACTCAGTGAGGGAATTTAGGGCATTGTCTATGAGGCTGAAGTAGTGATCTCCAGAATTAAATTAAGTGAATGTTGTAAAGCATGACATTAACCCAATTAGTAAGTATTCAATAGCAATGCTAGAGTCCTCAGAAACTGATCCACCCTGGCTGACTCTTTCCAGTAAAAGAAAACCTGGGCAAGGAGGGAGTACAGGCTCAAATGTTGTAAAGGCAGTATATATTGTAGTGTCTATAATATGTCCTTGTTTGTGATATTACACTCTGCCCACTTTGCATATTGGAGGTCTGATGGCATGAGCGAAAGCCAATGATCTACAGCATGTGATAATACCAGTTGCTCCTTCCTAGTAAACGCCTCTTCAAGGGTTAAGTTTACATGATCTTTTGTAGGAGGTATATGCCTTCATGCAAGACCAATATGAAAGTAGCTATATGACAACTACTGCTTGGAGCTTTGGATCCCTTTAGGGGAATGCCAGAGGTGGGGAAGAGACTAATGCTCAGAGACCCTCGTGAAAGTCCACACCTGTGATGGGACTTGCTGGATGTGGGAACATAGACAAGACAAAAGGCTCAGTACAAGGACGCCTCAGTGGGGCTTGACTGAGGTGGGAGGAGGTTTAAGGGGATAAGGTAATGGTATAGCTCTCTGGGTGAAAAGATTTGAGATCTCTCATTTCTTAGTCTCATGAGATTTCATGGGATGTTCCTAATTTGACCACAGCTCAAAGGCTGTAGAAAGAGATCCAAACAGTGAATAGGTTAGGCTGAACACCAATTCATAATTAAGTTAACAAGATGCACCTACAGACTTTGAAGAATAGACCCCCACTATTGTCAACTGATGCAACAGACAGGAGGTTAGCCATATTCCAGTTCATGATCGGTTTCTCTATCGTAAAACTGTTTGCACATATTTCACAGCAGACCCTTTTATGCATAAATTAAATATAGAGCAAACCCAGACAAAAACCAGGACTGTAGTGTACAGGGTCATAGGCTAAGATACAGTCAACAAGTGATTAGAGAGGTAGCTGGATTCTGGGACCAGATGTGGATTGCTATAGCACCATAATGTAGTTTTCTTTACAGAAGTGCAGAGTGACGTGGCTAGGTTACAATGGGTCCCAGTACAAGCTAACTAATTGGGCCCCACACTAGTGTGACATTTCCGTCTGTCAGCTGCCCTAACACTCTTCAGCCTCTTTCAAAAGAGACTGTGTTAGACCTGACAGCCTTAGGGTGGTCTTCCCCCAACTTTTTGCCTACCTCCCTCTAAATTTCTGTTCTTGTTTTTGCTGGCTTTAGGACTCTGAGCTCTTCACCACTGCTAACCACTGCTAAATTGCATGTGCTCTCTCCCGAAAACATGGTAACATTGGCTCATACCCAATTGTAATATTTAATTTACTTATAAGTTCCTAGTAAAGTGCACTACATGTGTCCAGGTCCCGTAAATTAAATGCTATTAGTGTGTCTGCAGCACTGGTTGTGCCACCCACCTAAGTAGCCTTCTAACCATGTCTCAGGCCTGCCACTTCAAGGTCCGTCTGTGCAGTTTACTGCCACCTCGACTTGGTATTTAAAACTACCTGCCAAGCCTTAAACTCCCATTTTATTACACCTAAGTCACTCCGAAGATAAGCCCTAGGAAGCCCTAAGGGCAGGGTGCTGTGTAACCAAAGGGTAGGACATGTACGTGTATGCTTTATATGTCCTGGTAGTGAGAAACAACTAACTTACTTTTTCACTGCTGTGAGGCCTACTCCTTACAATACCATTAAGCTGTAATTTCTGAATAGAAACAAGTAGATGTATCATGTTTAACATCTTTAGAATGGCAATGATAAATCCTCTTTACTGGTAAAGTTGGATTTAAAATTACTATTTTAGAAATGCCACTTTTAGAAAGTGGACATTTCTCTGCTGTTACTGCTCTGTGCGCCTTGCAGCCTGTCTCTAATACAAGTCTGGGATGGGTGATAGTTAAAGTTTATGAGTTCCCTCCAGACAACCACAAACACAGGAAGGCTTGGTGTGGTTCAGTATCCATATAAATGCATCTACATTCTGATGGGCCTTCCTGGGCAGGAAGGGAGAAAGGGGCTCACAATTACGCTTCAAATGGCAGTGGCCTGACCCCACACAAAGGACTGATCACCCCCACAGACAGCCTGGCAGACAGGACTGGGTTAAATGGGATACTGGCGCACTTCAAAGCCATTCGCTTAAGTCTCCCCCACTTCAAAGGCATATTTGGGTATAAGTACTGGGTCTCTGACCCTAGCAAATCAGACACTTCTGGACCTACACCGCAACCTCTGTCAGAAGGCCTTCTGTGCTGTTCGAAGGACCCTGCTGGACTGGTGATTTGGAAGGCCTGCTTTTCTGTTTGTTGGCCTGCTGCTCTCTGACTCTGCTGAAGGATAGCTGGACTCTGCCTTCTTCCAAGTGATCTCCAAGGGCGTGTTGGCTTGCTTCCTATTGTTTGAGACTCAGGGATATCAAAGTCTTTAGCCCTGCTCCTGAGCCTGACTCACTAGAAGTGGCACAGATACATACAACACAGATTTCGACCCATCTCCTGTCTGCGTGTAGCAAAACTAACGTATCGACCTGGTTGCCGGAGTAAAATCAGCGCATCACTTCGGAACCAGCGCTTTGCCTGCAGAGATTGATGTATCGGACTGCGTGTCGCCACCGCTGCAGCTTGGTGAGATCGACACATTCCCATGACTGCGTGGCAGAAACAGGTGCATCGCTTGATGCCTCTTAACTCCGGCACCCATTGTCGAGCGCAACGCGTTTCGGCGCTGGGGTCGAACATGCCACACTGCAGCTGCCATACGCAATAAGCAGTTTTCTACATTAGCATTCACCTGTGGCTTTCGGTGGGTTGGACTACTGCTGGCAGCTTGGGGGCCCCTGAGTAATGGAGGCAGACACCACTGTGGTTTGGTAGTGGTGTTTGGAGAGCTCGGGGTCATCTTCTGTATTTATATGCGCCCTATCCAATATGGTGCTTTGTCATTGCAGTGTGTGGCGTTTCCCAAACCAAGATGGTGGTATATTACTTTCTGTGGGAGGTTTCTTTTTCCAGCTCACTGTTTGTAACATAGGTGGTGAGAACTGGGTTAGAGTGTGTCACAAACGTTTCTGCTTGTGTACATGCACCTAGTTGATTACTGTTCTGACTAAGTTTTTCTTCTGCTCTTCTAGGTTGGTTTTCTCAGTGTTTCCTGGCCTTCTGATTCTCTTCAGGTTTTTGAACCCCTGGCTTCTCCTCCTTCAGAAGAGTTCCTTTTTCTTGGTCTCTGCTAGGGTGGGTTGTTCCCTGTTAGCATAGTGGCTTCGGGAAGGGCTTCAACATCACAGTCTCCAGCATTCGAAGTATACCACTGTGTTTAGCCATCAATAGGTTGCAACGCCAACATCTTTCCATCCAGTCTATGGTCATGGATCCAGTACAGGGTTTACAGGAGACCATTCAACAACAAAACATGCAGTTGGAGCCATACCACTGATTTGCCTCCCGTACCTGCAAGAACCCTGCAGTTTGATGGCAATGCAGAGAAGATGAGTGAGTTTCAGGATTCCGTGACCGTACATTTTGCCTTCAATCCAATCCAGTTTGACCGGACCGTAATAAGGTGGGCTATATCAACAACCTAGCCTAGTCTAAGCCATCTGTGTCTTCGTAGTATCCTTGTCTGGATGATTATGTCTCGTTCCTAGAGAAAATCCGAAAGATGTTTTCTCTCACCTGAATTTAGACTATTTGGCAGAATATGTTTATGTGAAATTCAACAAGGTTCTCAATGAGTAATGGGCTATGTAACCTCCTTCAGACTAATGGCTACAGAACTCAGTGGGCAGAGTGTACTCTTCTTACTCTGTCTAGATGTGGCCCAAAGAAAGAATTTAAGGATGAACTGGTACATGTACCGCGACCTACCACCTTAAATGATGCAATTGAAACTGTGCTTCACATTGAGTTTTGTGAGGTGAAATAAACAAGGAAATTATTCATCCTCTGCAACTTGACCATTGACTTCCTTACAACCTGAAACACAAAGAGCTATAAAGCCCCAAAAGAGCCTATGCAAATTGGTTCTGTGCGAAGTCCTCTGACAGAAGAGGAAAAACTAAGACGTTGCTGAAAGGGTCTTTGCTTTTATTGAGACAAACAACATAATTTGGTCAAAGAGTGTCCAGTGCGACCATTCAAGCCTGCGGTAAACACCTAAGTCCATCAATGGAGGGGAAGGAGTGACTGGATGCAAAGAATCTTCTTCAAATTTCAAGTTCCAAGTTTGTCCCCCCAAATGGAACACAATTATTCTTGTTACCCTTCACCCTGCAGCGGGGTTCTGTAAGATCACTGTCAACTACAGCCCTGCTAGATTGCGGAGCCCCAGGCAATTTTGTGGATGCAATATGGGTGTCTGCTTGTCAGATTTCCAACCAGTTTAAAGACAGGATGGAAGTCATCCAAATGATTGATGGTATACCTTTGGTTTCCGGTCCTGTTTCGGAGTGTTCATCAATGCTTCATGTGATGATCTACAATCATCAAGAGCAAATCAGTTTTGATCTGATTGTCTCCCAATCATCCTGTCATTCTGGGACTTCAGTGGCTGTACTTACATAATCCATATCTCAATTGGGCAACTCATACTATCTCTTTAAGTTCAGTCTATTGTAACCAATGTTATTAGGAGAGTCTGTAAAAGCCAATGAATTATGATGTGGCAAATGAACAGATGCAGACTCCATTGGTCGCTACTATGACAGTGGTTCTGGAATGCTATCAAGATTTTTTTTATGTCTTCTTATCACCAACACTGAAAGAGTTACACCCACACCGTTCATGTGACTGTGCCATTGAGTTGAAAGCTGGATATGAAATCCCTTTTAGTCAGGTATATTCTCTATCTGAATCTGAGAAGGATGCGCTACAGCAGTATTTAAAAGAGAACTTAGAAAGCAGTCTCATAGAGCCCTCTACTTCCCCTACAGGAGCTCCCTTATTCTTCGTTCTTGAGAAGATGAAAGATCTTAGACCTTGGATCGATTGCAGGAAGTTGAACGAGATAACAATTAAGGATTGGATACTCTCTTCCACTTATTAGGGAAATCTTGGAAGCCATTTGAGGATCTAGTATGTTTACCAAGCTAGATCTTAAGGGAGCATACCATCTGCTACAAATAAAAACGGTAAATTGGCGAGCACAAGCGAGGAAAATCCAATGCTAGACCACTTCCCAGCAAGATTTCTCAACGAGGGCGGTCGCTGATGGTCGCTACTGCTCGCGTTGAGAAACCTTCCATTTGCGTTGGGAAAGCTGCTGCTCGAGTAGAACTTCTGCTCAAGTGGCAGAAAGAAGCAGCACCCTCTTGCACTGTGTGAGATGCAGTTTCGCTGGACAAACACCCAGAACTAAAAAGCAGTGCAAACGGAGCGAGGTAACCCACTCCACCACTCGCGGAACTCCGTGTAGCTTGGTGGAGTTTTTTGTCACTCCACCCTGGCTTGGTTATGCCATTCAGTCTCTGCAATGCTCCTTAAGTCTTCTACAAATTTATGGATAGCATTTGTGCAGACATACTCAATCAATATGTCATTATATATCTTGATGATATTCTGATCTTCAAAATGTATCTGAGGTGTTACGCATATTATGGAAGAATCATTTAACTTGTAAACCAGCAAAGTGCACAGTTGAAAAACCAGAAGTTGAGTACTTGGGATTCATCCTAAATTCCACTGATATCACTATGGATCATAGTAAGGCCACTGCAACTCTTGATTGGTCAGCTCCATCGACTGTCAAGTAAACCCAACATTTCTTGGGTTTCATCAATTTTAATCGACTGGTCATAAAGAATTTCTCTACCTACTCGTCTGAAATCTCCCACCTCCTCGAGGAGGAGAATCCGAACCATGGTTTCCAATGGGATCCTAGTGTTGAGAAGTCCTTTCAGTATCTAAACAAGGCTTTACCTGTGCCCCCATCCTTCGACATCCTGACACCGGAAAGCCTTTCGTGGGAGAAACAGAAGCATTGGAAAATGTTCAAGGGGTGGTACTTTTGCAGCAAAAATACAATAACTCATTCTCGAACACTTACTGAGCAGAACTATTTAGTGTTAGAAAGAATAATGGTCATGAAGGAGGCATACACTGAACGGACACATCTATTATTAGGATCCAGGTATTCTTTCGAAATAAGAACAGACCATCTTAACCTTCAATTTTTAAAAACCATTCAATGGTCAACAGGCTCAGTGGGCTGATTTCTTTTCTCAGTTTTACTTCCAGGTGAGATACATTTCTGAAACTGCTAATAAGATCACAGATGCGCTATCCCAACAATTCCTTGAGAAGACCATGATTCCTCAAAAAACCATACTGTCTCCTGACAAAGTACTTCTGAGTAGAACCTCATTCATTGAGCAAGTGCAGATACAGCAACAAAGAGCACCGCTACCCGAATTGGAGAAATACCCTTTGATCACCAAGGATGGACTGTATTTCTACAAGGACTGTCTTTTTGTACCTACCACAGATTTCCATAAGATTGTCCTCTAATTATGTCATAATACCAAATGTTCGGGTCCTAGCGGGTTTCAAAATACGTTGGAATTGCTCTTGCAACAAGTTTGGTGGCCATCCATAGTGCAGGTCACCAAGAGTTATGTTTCCTGTTGTCAGACTTGCACCCAAGCAAAAGTATCACACTAAAGACCTATGATTTGACTACGACCCTTACCTGTGACCACTGGTCCTTGGCTTTCAATTGGGATAGATTTCATTGAGAACTTACCTATCTCAGTGGGCAAACAAACTACAATAATGGTCATGGTGGACTCCTTTTTGAAGATGGCCCATTTTTCAGCCCTAACAGTGTTACACAGTGCCAAGGAAGCTGCTAAATATTTCCTTTGTGTGGTTAACAGATTATTTGATTGTCCTGAGAAGATAACCACAGACCGAGGCCCACAGTTTATATCTCATTTTTGGAATGATGTTTGCACGGTATTGGGTATATCCAAAACTTCAACTTCAGGTTTTCATCCACAAACCAATGGACTAACCAATCTTTAGGACAATACTTGAGATGTTTTTGTAATGCCACTTCTAACAATTTGGTTTCCCTTCTTCTTTTTTTAGAGTTCGCCTTAAACAATAGTATTCACAGTGCCATCAAGGTCATTGCATTTTTGTGTTTGAAAGGGTTTCACCCCAAATCATGTCCTGTGCCTACATCCATTCCTGGAGTCTGAGTTGTTTCATCTACAAGATAAAAAAAAATAAGTAGAGAAGAACCTACAATTGGCCAGGGATAGGATGAAAGCATATTCTGATAAACATCGGCGTCCTCAACCTGACTATCAGGTTGGAGATCAGGTATGGTTGTGCGCCCAGTTGTTGCCTTCTAGGGGTGGGAATTCTAAGTTTAGCCCTCACCTTTTGGGTCCCTTAATCAATGTGTAATTGCTCCTTCCAGATTCTTGGAAAGTCCATTCTATCTTTCATGTTTCTCAGCTGAAACCTTATGTTTTTGACAGCTTCTACAGGGTACCTCCTCCTCTTCCACCCGTCATGGTTGACAGGCAACCCAAGTTCGAAGTTTCCGTTATTGTGGATTCCCGTATTTTTTGGGGACATTTGCAATATCTTGTTTGATAGAAATGTTATTCTATTTCTGAACAGTCCTCGGAGCCTGCCTCTGCAGTTCATGTCCCTGCTCTTGTCTGTTCGTTTTTCTGTAGCCATCCCACCAAATCCGATGCTCCTAGGGGGGAGGTATACTGTTGGGTGCGGCGCCTTTTGGCGCTGGGGCCGAACACAGTACACCTTAGTGGCAGCACTGCTGCTGTGGCCCGTGATGTGCTTTATTCTGGGTTAGCTTTCAGCTGTAGCTTTTGGAGGAGGGTTGGACTACTGCAAGCAGAACAGGGTGCCCTGAATAATGGGGGCAGACACCACTGTGGTCTCGTAGTGGTGTATGGTGTGCTCCTGGGCCATCTTGTGTATTTATATGTGCTCTATCTAATATAGTGCCTTGTCTTTACAGTCTGTGGTATATTACTTCCTGTGGGAGATACCTATTCCAGGTCACTCTTTGATATATAAGGCAGTGAGGACTGGATCACAGTGCATTGCAAATGTTTCTGCTTGTTCCCTTGCTCCTAGTTGGTATTGCTCTTTTAACTTGTTTTTCCATGTGCTCTTCCAGGTTGCTCTACTGCCCTCCTGATTCTCTGGAGGTTTTTGTGCGCCTGGCTTTTCCTCTTTCAGAAGTGGTAATTTTTCTTGGTCATCTGCTAGTGTGGGCTGTTCCCTGTTAGCATGGTGGCTTTGAGAATGGATTGTCCTTTCCTCAACATCAAGGTCTCCAGGACCTGAAGTATACCACCGTGCACAGCCATCGAGACCCATCTTCGGAACTGACGCCTCACATTCACTGTGTGGAGAAGACTGATGCATCTCACTGCTTGCAACCAGGAAAGGAACTTTGTTCACCTGCGTGGGTACTGGAGTGGCCAGGGCTCCATCGCGGTCGGCCCAAACTTTGACTTTTCCCTTGTGCAGCATGACCTTTTTAGCGCTACTTGTTTCTAAGCGCTTTTATGTCATTAAAATTCAATATCTTCGACACATTGGTTTATTGTTGTTTTGAACTTGTTCTATTTATAAGGTCATAAAAGTATTGTAGAGTCTTTTTGTGGTGTTTTCACTGTGTTACTGTATGAGTTATTGCACAAATACTTAACACATTGCCTTCTAAGTTAAGACTGCCTGCTCTGTGCCAAGCTGCCACAGGGTGCGCACAGGATTATTTAGGTTGTGTTGTGACTTACCTTGACTAGGATTGTGGACCCTATTTGATCAAGTGGCATACCACTGCCAACTAGAGACCCAACTTCTAATATTCTGCATCTGAAATATCAAAACTCACTACCAAGCTCATATACACACTACACTATTTCCACTTCCTGCATTGTATTTCTGCAATGCAAAGCCATAACCCCAAAAAGCATTATTAAAGCCAATAGGATTGGCTCTTTTAAAGTGCATGCAGAATAAGACATAATAATGCTCTGACTTCAAACTCACACTGCTACCCTTACATAGGCACGCTCTTCATGCTGTACTCATATAAGCATATGCCTCACTCTGCACTCACACACGCACAACTTTCAACTTGTAGACCACTTATCCAGCACTCACTAAAGACAATGTTAATCTTACATTTACACAGGCACATCCCTCAGAATGTACTCACAAAACATGGTGGCTATGCTACACTCATTTAAGCACACTGCTCACATACAGGTATGCTACTCACTAGGAAGGATAGAGTTTGGGCAGATGGTGACCTAAGAGGCACAGGCTGAGTAACTGGTGCATTGGTCCACTAGTGAAATTCAAAGCTCTTGAAGGAAGCTACACTAAAGCCTGAATGTCCACTGAGGTTATCTAATCTCTCATAAGCCACACGTGGACCAGCACTTCAGACTGTATGACTCTGATCTTTGTGAAAATTTGTAGAGAAAAGTGTTGGCATGAAAAAAGGCCCACCTGCCGTCTAAAAAACAAGGTGGTCCTTTTCTATATAGTGAAATAATATGCTAAAATTAATAAAGAAATAAAGAAAAACAAAAGGAAAAATATGTCAACTAAATGTGGAGGGCATGTGCTTCAATAAAAAAATTGAAAAGTAAAGGTTTGCACTGGTCTGCCATCTTGGAATAGTAAAGAAAAATTGAGTATGCAGAATACTGTTTCAAGATGGTAGCATGGTTTTGAAGCTTGCATCGGTGCTGCCTGGTGCTCTGCGTAAGATCGGTGTGGCCCATGATCAATGGCAATAAAGCTGCTTGTACTCTCATCACACAATTGGCTCGAGTCTGCATCTGCAGGTGACCAATGGGGATGAACTAAAGGAAACAACTCATGAGGTTAGTTATACAGAGTAAACAGGCAAAATACTGATACTTAAATTAACTGGCATCCTAAAGACCTGCAGTTGTGTACTAGGCAGAACCAAATATTGGCAACAAAGCCAATGGCTGCAGAGGGCTGATCCACTGCCCAATTATATGTATGCTGTTCCGAAGGGCTGAACTAATATGTGAATGACTGTCTGATGAATAATTGAAGTGGATTTACCTGAAGCCCAGTTTCTCTATGCAAGATTATGGTTTAAAAAAAAAAAAAAAGATCATATGAGACTAGTGAGACAGCTAAAGCAGTGTTTAGGTCAGACCAAATATTAAATAGAAATAGATGGAACAAGTGTGATAATGCAGGACCGGTGCAAGTTTCCTTTAAAGTCTTAGACCAAGTGTGGTACTGTAGTGCCAGCCAGTGCAAGCCTCCTTCAAAGACACAGAACAAGTGTGACATGGAAAAAGTATTCTACAGCAGTGCCAGTCAGTGCAAGCTTTCTTCAAAGGAATGAAGAAGTGTGACAACAGGGCCAGTCAGTGCAATCTTCTTTCAAAGACATGGAAATAGTGTACTACTACAGGGCCAGTCAGCACAAGCTTTCTTTAAAAACATAGAAGAAATGTAACATTGCAGGGCCAGTGCAAGCTTCCTTCACAGACATGGAACAAGTGTTGTAAGCAGGGTCAGTGCAAGCTTGCTTTAAAGACATGGAGCAAGTGTTGCATGCAGTAATAGGCAGTGTAAGCTTCCTTTGAAAACATGGAACAAGTGTGGTATTGCAGGGCCACTGCAAACTTCCTTCACATATATGGCACCATTGTGGAATTGGAAGCACCATGTAATGGTCTCTGATACAACAAGCAAGCAAATTTCAGATTTGGTACAAGTGTAAAGAACAGCACTGGGGCATACGAGTGAAAGTTTGACTCACATGCGTAGCAAGACATCACCACAAAACAGGTACAGCACTAGGCAGGAGTACACAATTCCCTCACACCACACTGTTCTGGTCCGAAACAATACAAGCTTGCTTTGCATGCACTGAACAGACAGTATCTGCAGCAGCAGTGTACACACACACACGTACATGCGCGCGCACACACACACACACACACCAAAAAACCTTTTGTTGGAAACACTTATTACAATTTGCCTGGGTTTCTGAACTAGCTGCATTGGTTGTGGGAAGAGTTGAGGATGTTTACCTGCTGCTTAAATGCCCATGCCATGATAAATTAGACTCTAATGTGGTTGTTATAGATGAGCATGCAATATTTCAGTAAGAAAGTGGGGTCTGAATACATAAGCGTAGGAGCAGTAAAACAATGTCACATCCAGGCAAAAGCCTGGTGTGCATAGTCGAATTGGTGGGATCCTAGGGGCCTTGCCATTTTTATTAAAGGCCATCAGGCCTAGCTAGACCAAGGAAACTAAGAGCAGGATACATGCTGCCTCATAGGACCTATCTCTAAAGGCACTCTCAAAGGCTCTCTCTGAAAGACAACCTCCTTTATAACAGTTTGCGCAATAACTACTAATTGTGGGGGTGAAGGGGGCTCCTGATACTGCAAACCTGTGTGAGGTATAGCACAGGATCACTGTGGCTCTTTTTTATCCTCATATCCTCCTGATGAATAGGCTCACTGGCTCTTTAATAGTAAATGCGGTGTCCTGTCCCAACTAAAGATGTATGCAATCACCCAATTATCGTACACTTTGGATGTTTGCATGCATTTGAGTTTAGTAGTAATACCGGTGGGAGCAACAATTTTACCATACTAGCAATGCATTAAAACCGGATAATGCAAACATAAAATATATGTCATTACCACCAGTAAGAAGCTGGTGGTAACCATTGAGCAGAAATGTGCACATCACATTTTTTCCAGGAAGCAAGAATTGGAACCCTGCTATAACGCAATACCGACCACATTGTATTATCTCCTGCAACACTTTAAAATAACTATTTTTAGCTTGTTGAATTAAAATCACCATGTGTAACTTGTTTAATGGAAGAAGGGACGGGACATCATAGCTAAGTGTTTAAAATGACTATTTTAGTTGGCTGCTTTATAATTTCAGCAAGTCGCATTGTTTTAGGGAAAAGTCTGCCCTCAGTGGAGCAAACAGTATTACATGCATGTAGTGAAGGAAGTTTACATTACTGGTCCACAGTCAAAGGAGGGCTGTACTGGAAATCCCATCAAAGTGTTGTACCACAACCCAATATCGAGGTAGCAGTTATTTATGTTAGTTAAATGATGGCATAGCTGCTTCCAGCTCCATAATAGTGAACACCAGTTTGGCAGATCTCAAGTCTAAGGGAATACGCTGGTTTCACTGCCCAATTCAAGGCGGCACGAAAATTCATTTTCAGCTGGAATCGCTTTAACTACTGAAACCATAGCAGTCCTGCACAAACATTTCTTAAAATGTACCCAGGCACTGTGAGAAATCTCTGGCAGTATCAGGAACATTTGTTATGTGGGCTCTGAAAGCAGACCCCCACTTCGAGTCTATCTCAGCATCTCACGTAAGTGACAATATAAGTCCACAATACCGGCATGGCAGTTTCAAAAGACAAATGCCTGCCTCAATGGCACATTATTTTAAATAATGTGGCCTTGGAGCAAGTCACCAGCCTAAAATATCTGGGCACCTACCTCTCGGCTCTGTCAATGACAATGAGTTTTAAAAAGTTGACCTCTTAAATGAGTGGGCTTGACCTAACGGGCATTTGTAAAGCAATTAATGCCACATTTGTGCCAACTCTCTCGTATGGTACAGTCATTTTTACACATGGTTGGATAAAGTGCAACTAAGGTGTTTTATCTCCTTGATGCCGCTCCCTCTTCACAGATACGGCTGGAATTCGGTCTTTTTAAACAAAAACTAATATCAAAGGCTCCGTTCTTGGTATACGATGGGAAGCTTGGTACAGCAGCTCCAGGGTCGCTGAAAGAATTGATAAGGTGACGAATACTGGACAAAGCATTATCCTGGGAACCCTATTTAAGGGACAGCAATGGAAGCCCTGGAGGCGCCAACCATTGCAGCGCTTAATTTAACCCAGCAACTCGCTGCAAAATTGGTGTTAAACCGGTGAGAATACAATCGAGGGCCATGGACATTCAAGAACTGTCTCAAAAGCTCAGGTCAGGGTATGCAACTCATTTCATCAAGAGCCGGGGAGAAACGTGTATCCAGCCTCCGATGTGAGACTTACAGTCAAGAAAGAGCTGTTAAGACTGAGATGTGGCTTAACTCCTTTGAAAGCCTGCAAATTTGGAAGGTTAACAGGGTCTATTGAACAGCAATGCCGACTATGTAATTTTGGAAAGCCTCGCTCACATTATATGAAAAAGATGTTTCTGGTTAAAAACCCTGTTCCGGACACTGGGCATCAGGGCCGGACTGGCCGTAGAAGGCAACGGGCATTTACCTGGTGGGCTGCCATGGTGGGTGCCAGTTTTAGTCCCCTGTGGGGCCGTTTATGTTACAGGGGGCCGGCAAAATCGCCCCCCTGTAACAAGATCTGCCAATACCGGCCCTTGCTAACAGATCGGCCACACCCCATTCATCCCCCCGCAAGGGGGGGCCGGCTGTGCTGTTTGCCAGGGCCGGCTTCAGTTCCCAGTCCGGCCCTGCTGGGCATAAGGCAATGTAACACCGCTACCTCCACATGTCTGAGTGGTGTTAGTCCGCAGTTATCGGCCTGTTCTGGTAAATTCCTTAAAGAAGCTCAAAAGCTACTGATTTCAATGCCACCAAGCTCTTAATCGTTAGCGTTAGTAATACATTTTACTTGTTTGTCTTTTATATGGGATACTTTGAACTTGTCTACTCTTTCTATATTTAATTGTTAATCTACTTATTTATAGAGGGCTTGACTAATGCTTCCCTCTTGGGATTAAGTTTGATAAAAGTACAAAGAGGTTGTTGATGGGGTGGGTCATTTTGTTCCCAGTACTAGCATCCGGCATAGTGCTTATTACTGTTATTCGGTGGACAGCTCACACTTCACACACTGTTTCTATTCTTGATAAATGTATTCTTTATGTATGATTAGCATAGCACCTTGTACTTTATGGAAACCGGCGCTTTATAGATTGGTCTGCTTCTATAGTTATCAAATGAGCAGGCTATGTATTTTATCTTGAGTGTGGTTCTTATATTGTGATGGTTTTTAATAACTTGAAGCAATAAAAAAATGTTTATCCCTCTCAGTAGAGGCAGCACCACAATGGTGCTTTGAAGGCAAGGCCACCAAATCCTAAAAAGAGTTTGTATATTTGTAATTCTGCATTTAAACTCTCCTTATATCTTCTAAAGACCTAGCATTAATGAAAAGGAGCCAAACCTAACAAACTTTAGAAACACCAACACAACTGGTGTTAGTTGCCAGCCTTTTTGGTTTGTCAATACTTTTGTTTACTTTGCCATTATTTTTGTAAAACATTATTGTTGAGGGAGCTGCCGGGCCCTTCCCATTATATTAAAAAAAAGCTAAAAGTAAAAGAACATTTGGGGTCTAAAACTAAATACAGTAGTGTTTGTCACTGAGGGGGTTACTTTTGGTCCAGGTGTACTTGTGAAAGAGCTGAATGTCGTCACTCCCTCTGATGTTGGCCAGCGGCTGAAGTGGGTTTACCCACTGCCCCATGATGTATGCTGTAGTGTGCGGAAGAAAAATGTGAATTAAACAACGGATCAACCGATGAAGAGAGCTGGCTGAAAGTTCCTATAGGTAAATATATGATATGTATAATTTTAGAAACATCAAAAGCATTTGGCTAACAACATTCCAAAACAAGGTTCTTGTTTTACCTGTACATCCATGTTTTGTCCAAATTGGGCGTCTAAAGTGGATGAATATGATTTTATTCCTTCTATTTCAGAAACAACAGTACATACGTGAGCAGTCATATACTGTGCCTCCACTAGTGGAAGGGCTGTGTAGTACTGACGTACAACCTCAAATGACATCACAAAATCATACAAAAATACATGTGCCAGGCATTGAGGTATCAAATAAAAAATGCAGTTAAATAGTTACCTGGAAAACAGTTAAAAGAGACTGGGGGAAGTTATCGAAAGTGCTCCTCTTTGTTAGTGTTTCGTCAAAATTAAATTTGCCCCCGAACAACTGCATGCCAAGCAGTGAGAAGATGATGATGAAGAGGAAGAGCAAAAGCAACAAGGAAGCAATGGATTTCATTGAGTTGAGCAACGACGCCACCAAGTTGCTCAGGGATGCCCAGTGCCTGAAATTGCAAATGTGCTACATTTACAAAACATATCTGAAGTAATGGCAGCTGTGATGACGCGTTCAATCGTTTAGTGGATAAAAAAAAGAGTATATATTTTTTGCTTACCTCGTTACTTTAAAAATACGTAATAGTCGGACACATCGGAACACAGAAATCCCCAAAGGTGACATAATTTCCAGCTCTACCAATATGGTTTCAGTGATGCCTCCGCAGACCACAAAACAATCAAAACGATTGAAGAGAGATACAAAATAGGCTTGGAGACCAAGGCTGTACATCTTCACCAGCATTTCACAGGTGAAGCATCCCAGAAGGACTTTGTTTGCAATATCTGCAACAGGCAAAATAAACATTTACAGTCGTTGACATCAAACCAATTATCTTTGGTTCACTACATTATCTTGTATCACATTTGCATAAACAACCATTTTTTTTTACATATATCTCTAAAGAATTACCCTCATATTTTGTTACACTACACACACCACACATAGGACTTACCTATTGAATGTAAAAAAGTGGACCTCATTTAGCGAATGACAGGTCGTCCACTACTTAGCAATTTTGCTTGAATGTCAGTGAGCTTTAATCGATAAAAGTGCTTCTACCAACATGATGGGAGCGCTTTTAGCAAAAACAAACAATATCAGCTAGACATTCATGCCATAGTAGCATGGTATAGCTGTCAACTATTTTTTTATTAGGTTTCACCTGCAGAGCGCTTGCGCTGTGTTGTGAAATCTCTTGTATTTAATATATCTTAAAAGGGGGCTCTTATCAGTTCCCATATCCGAATTATTTTGTTCATTTACTTTCCTTGGCTGCGTGCATTTACGATACTTCTACAAAAGCTGTTGCCGGTGTTTAAGCCCCATTCACTGTCAAGATACGATCTCTTCCCACAGAAAAGGCAGACAGCTTCTAACAGTATGCTAGAATGCATGCCTTTTATTACTTCGTTGTATAAAGCAGCTGCTTTAGCCTTGGAACATCTGTGGCATTTTATGTTCATGCCTCATTAATTTTCTTTGCACTTTGCAGGCATGCTCAGATTGATTTTTTCATCTTAATCTATTTGGTCATTATGATAAAATTCTAAATGTTGTCATAAACAGTGCATGTTAAAAATAAAGTTGCTGTACAAGAGCTATGCTATATTCTACTACCAAACAGGCAGCCACAATTGCAGTTGCCTTGCAGAGAACAGGGTCATGATTTGAATGGTGCAGCATCAGGCCCAAAAGTTGTCACAACGCCACTAAAAACATAATATTGCTGTATTTGATTACTAAACAGGCAGTCACAATTGCAGTTACCTTGCAGTTAAAAGGGGCTTGATTTGAGTGGTGCAGCAGGTGCAGTAGCACCAGAACCAACATCTCTAGGCACCCCACCAAACACCTAAAATTGCTACATTGTACTACTACCGCTGTATTTTGAGGCGGATGCTGGGTGTGGTTGGACGGAGGCATTAATGATTATTTGTAGAGCTATTTTAAGCAACTGTTACTTGCGCTGACTTAGAGCACCTTTTAAAACTTTTAAAATCGTCTTATTTTTGTTTTGGTGCATTATCGCTACTGAGCGCTGATTGCTAGCGTTTCAGATAGCTGTTCTAGTGCTGTATTGTACCTTCTGCGCGCTGATTGCTAGCGCTGGCTTCATTTGTGTGTCACTCCCTACCTGACGGTACAACTTTTTTTCCTGCTCTCCTCATTTTCACCACCTGAGGCGGAAAGCCGGGTGTTCTCCTGCTCCGGACTTTCGTATCTTTTCCTTACCTCTTTTCCCCGCCTTGCTGGGTGGCATAAGCATCGCGGTAGATTTTCTGGCTCATTTCCCTATACCTGCCCGGCTGACTAGGGGCCGCAAGGTATCCTGGGACCAGTAGGCTAGTAGGCTGCATTCTGTATTCAGCGGCCATCTTAGGAGGATTTCTGGCACGCTGGTCGGCGGACCAGTGGTGCGGTCTTCCTCACCTTTGCCGGATTTGTTATAAATTTGAGCTGCGAACTACCTCGGACCGATTGAGTACCCTCCCGCTGTATTTTGAGGCGGATGCTGGGTGTGGTTGGACGGAGGCATTAATGATTATTTGTAGAGCTATTTTAAGCAACTGTTACTTGCGCTGACGTAGAGCGCCTTTTAAAACTTTTAAAATCGTCTTATTTTTGTTTTGGTGCATTATTGCTACTGCGCGCTGATTGCTAGCGTTTCAGATAGCTGTTCTAGTGCTGTATTGTACCTTCTGCGCGCTGATTGCTAGCGCTGGTTTCATTTGTGTGTCACTGCCTACCTGACGGTACATCTTTTTTTCCTGCTCTCCTCATTTTCACCACCTGAGGCGGAAAGCCAGGTGTTCTCCTGCTCCTTACCTTCGTATCTTTTCCTTACCTCTTTTCCCCGCCTTGCTGGGTGGCATCAGCATCGTGGTGGTTTTTCTGGCTCATTTCCCTATACCTGCCCGGCTGACTAGGGGCCGCAAGGTATCCTGGGACCAGTAGGCTAGTAGGCTGCATTCTGTATTCAGCGGCCATCTTAGGAGGATTTCTGGCATGCTGGTCAGCGGACCAGTGGTGAGGTCTTCCTCACCTTCGCCGGATTTGTTATAAATTTAGAGGCCCTCTCCTCCGCGCAGCGGACGCGCGGTGCGGGTGCGCCTACTATCGCGCCAAAGGAGCGCCTAAGGTAAGCCCGTCTGCGTCCGTCAGCGTCCCGGAGGCGGACGGGTGTGGGCGGAGCTTCATCCTTTTTGGTCTTAGGCCTCTTACAGCATGCGCACATACACTTCTGAGGAGCTTCTTTCCTTAAGAGGAAAGTCTGGTAATTGCAACAGATTCTTCCCTGGAAGACATGTCTGTAAAAAACGTTGTTCGGCTTGCGGATGGGGTCTGTGTGGCCCTCCTGTGTCATCTCCTCAAGACCAGCCCATAGTTCTGTCCTGTCTTCTTCTTAATACTAGGTCCCTTACTAGACACTCCCTGGACATTTACAATCTCTTGGCCGACACAAACCCTCTGTGTCTCTTTCTTACAGAGACTTGGTTGGGTGAATGTTCGGGTCCCGACCTAGGGTCAGCTATTCCCCACAGCTATGTTATCTTCAGGAAAGATAGGGCTCAGGGCAGAGGAGGCGGCATAGCCCTAGTAGTCGATAAACGTTTTCCCTGCACTGTCATTTCCACCGACGATATTGTGGGCTGTGAATTCCTGGGGTTTTCTCTCTCCTTATCCCCTCATCAAACTTGTGCTGGGCTTCTAGCTTACAGACCCCCGGGACCCCTAGGCTCTTTTTTTGAAGCGCTTCACACAGCTGTGACAGCTCTGTGCCTTAAAACGGACCAGTGTCTGCTGCTGGGGGACTTCAACATACACATGGACTCAGGCACTGATGCTGATACCATCAAGTTATTAGACGTTACCACCCCATTGGGTTTGGTCCCTTTCATCACTACTCCCACACATAACAAAGGACACACCCTGGACCAAGTGTTTTCCACCACCTCCATAGCGGTGTTTCCCCCCAAACCCGTTTTATGGTCGGACCACTATCTTGTTAAGTTCCAGATCCCTTTGGCCAATAAACATCCATCCCGACTTTTAGAATGCTCGCGTCAAACATCGAGAGCCTTCAATCGAGTATCCCCGGATATGCTGGCGCAAGCTCTCTCCTCCCACCCCGGCCAGCTGTCTGGCAGCCTTGAAGCCGATCTAGACCTCCTACAAAGCTGGTTGGTTGAGAGATTTGACGAACTAGCTCCCACTTCTACCTCACGTAAAAACTGTAATCGGGCATCTGCCCCGTGGTTTACAGCTTCTCTTGCGGATATGTGGCGTAGCTGTAAGAAAGCGGGAAGAGTCTGGCGCCGTTACTACGATCCTTCGGACAAGAATGTATATAGGGCAGCATCACCTTAGAAAAGAAAGCTTATCTTGCTAAAAGAATTGAGGCCGCCGCTGTTGCCAGCAAGGAAATCTTCCTTATTGTTAAGGAATTTACTGCACCTAGCTCTGTTGTGCTCACGCACCAACACTCCGAACCCTGGGTGTCTCAACTGGCCAATTTCTTAATTTCTAAAATCAAGACCATTCAAGATTCCTTTCCCCCTACCACTTTAACAACTCCGTCTGAAATAGGTGCCCCTTCCTCTATGTTCCTTCCTGATGATGGTCCTTTTCTGGCCAACTTTCCCCCTCTTTCGTTGACTTCTTCTCTAGATCTGATTTCTAAACTCAAATCTGGCTCACCTCTGGATCCTTGTCCTGCAAAGTGCCTGGGAAAAATGGCCCCAGTGATCAATGATCTCATCAACCCGGTGCTCAACTGTTCGCCGAGCACGGGCATGGTCCCTCAGGCCTGGAAGCATGCCCTGATCCTACCACTGTTGAAGAAGCCTAATCTAGACCCTTTGCTGCACGCCAACTACAGGCCTATCTCCCTCCTACCGGCTTTGGCTAAAGTTGTGGAGAAGCACGTCCACGCCTCTCTTTCAAACTTCCTGGAAAAGAATAACATCTTGCATGATACCCAATCGGGTTTCCGTGCCAATATGAGTACGGAGACGGCATTATTGGAGGTCACTGATGCCATCAGAGAGGTGATGGATGCAGGAGGCAAGGCAATGTTGGTAATGTTGGACGTGTCGGCGGCCTTCGACACCGTTCCCCGCGGCGGTCTCCTTCTCAGATTAAGGGAGATTGGGCTGCTGGGAGCGGTGTTCAATTGATTTAAGTCCATCCTAGCTGGCCGCTGCCAAACGGTCTGGCCCCCCCCTTCTCTGCTGAGATGCCGCCATTGGAGGTAGGGGTGCCCCAGGGCTCTGTTTTGAGCCCTACTTTGTTCAATATCTATTTGGCACCCCTGGCGGCTCTGGCGGAGTCTTTTGGCGCCCAGATCGTGTCCTACGCTGACGACACCCAGCTTCTCTTTACCTGTCAGAAGGGTGTAGACTTCGATGGCGGGCAGATCAGAGGCTGTCTGGGGGCTGTCTTCAAGTGGTTTGAACAACATAGCCTTAAATGCAACTCCGATAAATCGGAGCTGCTGCTTTTCGGCTGTTCTTCTGACCCCAGATGGCAATCTTGGTGGCCGCCGGCCATGTTTCCCCCCACGGCTGCCTCCCCCAAGGCCATGAATCTGGGAGTGCAGATCGATGATGGCCTCACGATGAAACCCCAGATCTTGGGCCTCATCGGTAAGTGTTTCGGCATCATCAAGATGCTTAGGAAATTTCTTCCGATGCTTTCTCTCTGTCACCGGAAAGTGACTGTTCAGGCCGCAGAACAAGCGCAAAGGCATTAATAAAAAAAACTTCACTGGCTTCCCATCAAAAAACGTGTGCCCTTTAAGGCTCTCTCACTGACCTTTAAAGCTCTCCATGGCGTAGGAGCAAGATACATCAGAAACCGACTGGCTTTCTATCTGCCTTCGAGTACTCTGAGGTCAGCTTCTCTGGCCTTGGCACATGTTCCATCTGTCAGAAGAGCCCGAATTGGTGGTCGTTCCTTCCGCTATCTTGCTCCTAAGTTTTGGAACTCTTTGTCTGTCTCCCTGAGATTGAACACAATCTTCTGGGTTTCAGCAGGGAGCTAAAGTCCTGGCTCTTTGTCCAATAGTCTTATGTTCGGTCTGACCGCCCCTGCTGCCCGCTCTCAATTTTTCTTAAAAGCACCGGGACACTCCTCGGAGTAGCTGAGCGCTATATAAAACCAACCTAACATAACATAACATAACTAAACAGGCAGCAACAGTGCAGTTGCCTTGCAGACAACAGGGTCATTATTTAAATGGTGCAGCAAGTGCAGTAGCAACTGGCCTAAAAGTTGTCGGAACTCCTTTAAACACATAAACAATTGACAACAACTTCTTGGAGCGCACAGCAAATTAAGGACAATATTAGTCAAACAAAGTAAGTTCGGTGCTCCAGGTAGATGTGAGCCTGTTGCCTTGACTCCAAACAAGACCATAAAGTGATCCGACAAATCACAAATTAATCCACCGAGCACTCTAAAGTCAAATTCAGTCCACAGAAAGTATTATCCTTCTTCAGTCTTTTCTTTATTCAAAAGCTCTTCTTCATCCAAATTAAATTTCAGCAGACAGCCTACACGTGTTTCGTCTAAGTCCGTCTCGGACAAGAGACTTCTTCAGGGCTGTAAGATTACAATATTTACAACTTAGGTGTGATCATTTTCATATACAGTAATAGGTTATTCTCATTTTAAAGAGAAAACCACCGAGTTAGTGTATAGTATAGTAAAGACATCTCATATAGACCCTAATGCCAAGCATAAAACAAAAGTCACCAAGTGCAAAAGTAGAAAAAAGTCAGTATAAACTAAGGATGACCAGTAGAAAAATCCTAAAGAATTTTATAAAAACAAGCTTATGATGTATTATCATTTTTACACATACCAGTTCAGATCCAAATTATCAATGAGAGTTCTATCCACCAATTCGGTCTAGCGTTAAGGCTGTAACAACATATAAACAACAATTTTCCTGTCACGAGCCACATCCCATGTCTTTAGTATCATCATGTAACCTTATGATTGTCACCATAACTCTTAAAGCTCACCTCATTAAGCTCACCTCGTATTTAGAAGTAGTAATTCTGTAGCACGATATCATATATGTATGTAGGTTTCCCTTTTCCCTTTTCAGTATTCGTTCTGCTACAACACATAATATTGCTATATTTGACACTAAACAGGCAGTCACAATTACAGTTAAAAGGGACTTGATTTAAATGGTGCAGCAGGTGCAGTGGCACCGGTCCAAAAAGATGTCAGAACTCCTCTAAACACCTAATATTGCTATATTTTACTACTAGACAGCCAGTCACAAGTGCAGTTATCTTTCTGGCAACAGGGTCATTATTTGAATGGTGCAGTAGGAGCAGTGGCACCGGCCCAAACTTTGTCAGAACTCCTTTAAAAACATAATATTGTTATATTTGACTACTAAACAGACAGTCATAAGTGCAGTTAACTCGCAGTTAAAAGGGACTTTATTCAAATGGTGCCGCAGGTGCAGTGGCACTAGAGCCAAAAGCTCTAGGGAACCCGTTAAACATAGATTATTACTAAATTTGACTACTCAACAAGACAGTCACAGGATCATCAACATTGGGTGCATATATACACAGCAGAGCAATACCGTAACCCATTAGTCTCCCAGTGACTAGAGTATAACAACATTCTCTACCATTGTGCACTTTATGTAAGGGCAAGCGCTTATGTATTAATATAGCAGTACCTCTAGAATATATACTATAGTTCACAAAATAACCGTGAACCACCCAGCTGGAAGCAAAGGAGGTAGGAGAGGCAGGGGATAGGTGTTTTTTTTGGAAAAAAGCAATATCAGCTTTGTGCCGTTGTAAATAATTTAACACATGCTTTCCCTTCCAGGTGTTGTTGAAGCCCCTAACATTCCAAGTGAAGAAATTAACATCTGAAATAGCAGACAACCTCTCCACCATCATACCTAGCAACATAATCTGCAGACTGTAAGCATAGAAGTATCTTAGTACACGATGAGTAGCAGTGAATTAACTGTGCCAGAAACCCCCCTCCACCCATCCCTGCAAATACCTTTGCAGGGAAGTCCCTTATTGAAAACTCTGAAAATTGCCTCATGTAATCAACACGATTGGACAAAAACCACAAGGTAAGATACATCCTCAACTCAATAACAATCAAAACATGTTATACACGGGGGGTGTTGCAACGCCACGACAAAATCCAAAAGGTGCAATATTTCTCAAGGTGACACTAGCACCTCTGCATGCTGTAATTATTGAACCTCATCCGCAATATTTCACACCTTAGATGGACGAACACTACTCATTGGAGAAAAGTTCAACACTGGCCACTGATCCACTGTGTGGTGGGTAGCACCCCGATTTATCAGTGATTCTGCGTCCGTCACTTCTTTTATAGGCTTTGCAGAATTCTTGTACCGCTTGTGGCGAGTCAGAAATGCGAGATCGACCCTCTATGTCCACACGGTACTGAGCCGGGTAGATCATGCCATATTTAAGGCCCAAATTGTGGAGCGGAGCTTTGACCCCGGAGTATTACCCCCTAGCATCCTGCACCATGGCAGTGAAATCAGGAAATAGGGACAGAGTGGAGCCCTGCCAGGATAAGGTGCCAAGTTCTCTAGCCAGCCACAAAGCAGTGTCCCTGTTCCGGAAATTTAGTAGGCAGTCTATGATGGGTCTCGGCGGACAGCCTGGGTTAGTTCTCGGACCCAAGGAGCGGTGGGCACGTTCTATCAAAAAGGTAGTGGTGAAGGCCTCCCTGCCAATAAAGGCCCGAGAGTAGGGTCTCTAAAATCACATCCATACGAACGGTATTGGTGGACTCTGGCACCCCAAGAATTCGTATATTGTTGCGCCTACTACGCACCTCCAAATCTTTGTTTTTTATGGCTATTTCCTTAAGGATCCCTTCCATTTTGTCTAGGTGCTTAGTTGACTGGGCCGCCCGTCCTCAAAGTCCGAAACCCTGCCCTCAGCGTTGTCCAGGCGCCTATCGTGGACATCTAATTTGGCCCCCATTGTGTCCAACCTTTTTTCAAAGGCATTGTAGCAGCTGTCCAATGGTTTGAAGCCAGCTCGCAGTTCCTGCAGAAGTGCACCAGATCCAGCAGGAACGTCACTAAGGACAGCCAACTCCATTCCACCCTCCGCCATGTTACTATCCGGATTCATGGACTGCTCAACAGGTTTGGGGAAATGCAACAGCCTTTGCTTCGGGTATCTCTGAACTATCGCTCAGGTAGCGGTGCGATGGATTGATGGGCCATCACTCGTTTTCGTATGTTTCGCAGAAGAATGGTCAAAACAGTGATCACTGGGCCTCCACGTATTCACAAGTGCCGCTTCAGTCTCAACCCAGCCAGGCCTCGTATCATGGGAATGGCGCTAGGAAGCCACGCCACTGTCCTGCTGTAACACTACGCAGCACGCCGTGAGAATGCGCCAAGCTACTGGATCGGCAAATTCTGACACCCCGGCACTCATGAGGCACCAATTGCGGGTAAGACTCAATGAAATTATATAAGCCTCACCTCAGCTGGAGATCAGGTGTCTCATCCTCCACAGAAGGGCCCCAATGCTGTTATGGCAGCCGCACCGTCACCACATTCAGCGCAGCTGCATGAGGGCAGGACACCGATGGCCCCCTCACTGGAGCTGTCCGGCCCAGCTGTATGGCTGCCCCCAAGGCTCGCCCACAGCCCCTGTCGCCGCTGGGCCTCAGGGGCTAGGCAGGTCTAAGGAGCAGTGCCGGATAGCAAGGTAAAGGGCACCGAGAGGGGAGGGCACAGTTATCAGGACCCACTCACCTCTGGAATCAGAAAGTATAGCGGGCGTCTCGTTGCCAGAGGAGCAGTCGCAGACGCACAGGGAATGTCCACAAGGCCATCGATCCAGCGTAGGCCGTGCCGGCATAATGGCGGCAGTGCACGACAATCACATCAATCCCCAATCTTTGTCAATTCTGTCGATGGGAGGCTGTCTGGACGCTCCGTATGCCACCGCAGGCCAGTGCACAGCATGGGGCTGCTGGGCCGCGATTTTTTAAACAAGTGGGTGAGCGGATGAGTTAGGATTCCGGGTTAGCCTGGCGTGTGCCGTGTGGCCATTACGGTCGGCTGCCTGGCTACGCCCACCAAAAACAGCTTATTATTTATCACAAAGGAGCAACCTAATGCATTTACCAATGCTTGTTTTCGAAAGGCAACCCCCACAAAGCAGCGTTTTTGTTTCTGGAAAATAAAACAAAAATTCTCTAACAACCTGGTAGTTTTACGGTGGGGCATTTTTCTAAACATGGCTGCCATGCTAGGCAGGGAAACTGCCTTAACAACGCAGGCTTAGCCATGCGTGTCGTTTCCCCGCAAGCCATACTACGCTTGCCTTAACCACGCATGTGCCTTAACAGCACATATGTGTGGTTAAGGCAATGCGCAGTCTAGTTGCCGAGTGGATGGGCGGAAGAGGAAGACAGGAAGAGTAAGGACAATCGGGAATCGAGCAAGGACGCAGTGAAATAAGAGGGGCTGGGGCTGTGTCTTGGTGAGAGTTAATTTCTGGGAGTGGGTTTAGGTTTTAGGACTCAGGAAGTGGTTGGGGTAGTTAGCAAGTGTAGGGTACAGTTTTTAGGGCTCAGGGCAGGAGGGGCTGGGGTCGGGGTAGTTAGCGGGTGTAGGAGACAGTTTTTAGGATTCAGGGCAGTGGGGCTGGGGCTCGGGTAGATTTTAGGGTAGGGGAAATTTTTAGGGCCAACGGCGGGCGGGGAAAAGGGACAGGTTACAGGGCAGGGGTTAGTTTTAGGCCTCACAGTGGGGGAGGCTGGGTCACGGTACTTCAGCAATGTAGGAGACCGTTTGTAGGGCAAGGGGGCTGTAGTCTGGAAGTTTTTTTGGGGTGTGGGGCTCATTTTTATGGTTCAAGGCATGGCAGGGGAAAAAGGGACAGTTTACAGGGCAAGGGGCAGTTTTAGACCTGAGGGTAGGGGGCTGGGTCTGCGTAGTTTCAGGATGTAGGGGACAGTTTTTAGGGCTAAGGGTGGGGGGGCCAGGAGCAGTGTTTAGGATGTGGGTATAATTTTTAGGGCTTAGGGCAGGGGGAAAAGGGACAGTTTACATGGCAGGGGTATGATCTTTAGCATACTTGTCCCTTTACCCATTATATCCTTACCACAAAATTGTGTGGTAAAGGCATGCGTGGCAAAGGCATGCATGGTAAAGACACAGTCATGGTATGGACCACGTGGTACAGGCATACGTTGTTCAGGTATGCATTGACCCATCATACAACCTGCTAGACATTGCTGGCCTATACATAAAAATATGTTTGCGGACGAGACTTCGGAAGGCCCGCTTGAAATGAAATGGGTCTCCCAGCGCATTATCAACCAGTGGTCGCACATGAATCAGGGTGTTTCTGACAACAGAGCCTTCCATGGCTCCGCTGCTGGAAACATAATGTATAAAATATATAGTTTTTGTGTTTTGGTTGAATTATATGTGCACATTGATATACACATTTAGCTATTAATGATTATTGATTTCCGGCATATGTTACACACATAGATTATTGCAATGGTGCGAAAAACCTCTTTAACGATTGGTGCAATTAAATAAAGGTTTTCTTGTTATATTTGAACAACCTAGACTGTGAATTGTTTATATTTTTATGTGGAACTAGCCATTTCCTACTCAGTTTTAAATCATGACGGGGCATTTTCAAATTATTTGTGCACCCTATGATCGTTTTAGCTGACCTGTATCACTAATCGCCCTTCCCTATTCGTTTTAAGATTCTTTTGATGTATTTTTCTTTTTTTTTATATTGTGCATTAGACGTATTTTTATATATATTATCAATAGGCAGATTTGATGGGAGTACATTCCCCATGGACTACAGATATTTTGGAGTTTCACCAAAGCAACACTATACAATTGATACCAAGATATTTAAGAGGTATGTTCGAATTTCCGAAATGGGAGGTATTTTAGCAAATGGATAGTGACCAATATCCGGCCATTTAAAGTGAATTGAAAATTTGTTTTCTGCTATAAATGCAATAAGTTTAAATGTATTAAGATATGTTCCTTAGGCACTATGTATGCTTTAAGTAAGCTCTATTCCCTAATTAGTCATAATACAATCATAACATAGTGTTCAAGTGGGGAGGTACCAAACTTTGGTACCTGGGGGTCCCATGCAAGATGAGATGTGTATTATGTATTGTATTGTCCTTGGGCTTTTTTGCATTGCGCTCTTTTTTTTATTAGTGATCTTGTCCTGTGTTTAGTATTTCACGTCAAATGTTTAGATTTGTGTTGTACATATATGTTTTTGTCCTTGAAATCTTAATTATTGGCTTGTACCTAGTTTAATATTACATTGTACAGTTTGTTTGTGTTAGTCCGGTGCTTTGTATATTACACTGTGTATTTTCTTTTCTCCTCATTCGTATTTATTTTTTCTGTAATGTGTTTTATTTGGTATGTGCATGGTTTATTTGTATTTATATGTGTCTTTTATATGTTGTCTACAGTCCTGAAGAAGTTCAGAAAATTAATGTTTCCGAATGAAACGCGTTGGCTGGACGTTTTTTTTTCCTCCTGTATCTATATGCTTCAAGAGAGAAATTAAAGGATTGAATTGGGTCCTCTAAAGATACCTCGTCTTGATACTTATTGAAAGAAATATATGAACATTTCCCTGGTGCACCATTCATCCAAAGTATCAACAATGTATAATTAGTATAATTTATAAAAAATTAAATCATTAAAATAATGATATAAAATTACACATAAAATTATATAAAAAATTATGTCAATGAATAAATAAATATATTTCAAATACTTACCACCCCAGTACTCTAAAATTCCTACAATCTTAAATATATTAATAACCGAAAAAAATAATAAAACACATAATTTAAAAAAATGAAAAAAATATCAAAGTAATTGATACCCAAATTATTACACATAATTAAATAATTAACAAAATCTAATAAAAATTCTACTATCATATTTTTCAAATGTCTATTAAACGACAAAAAGAAATTACCTAATTGAATAATTAATTAATAAATGAAAGCATATAAAACATTAATAACCAACAAAAATGTGAAAATCTTCCCACCACATTCGCCTGAAACCCAATCACCCATCAAAAGACACTTACATAAAATAAAAAATAAAAAATATATATTAGCAAATAAAAAACTCTTAAAAAATGATTAGACATACTTAACATTAACATAATAACATCTTATAATACAAAAACTAATAAGACCCAACATATATATATAATAATAGTATAATAAAAAATGCAGTGTACAACTAGATGTTAGAAAATGATACAGAAAACTTTAACCGCATCGCTGCGGCGGCTTTTCCCGCTGTGCGCGGCAATTTTAAAAATACCGCGTTACATGACGAGCTCAGCTCGTCATGAGCGTACGGCAGGTTACGCTCATGACGAGCTGAGCTCGTTATCATCCTGGAAGGGGTTAAAAAACTATATTCTTACTTTCTATATTTCGCACCACCCTATTTTTGACATAGCATTATTTTTGGCAGGATATTTGTGTCTCAAAATATTTTTGCAACAATATTTTGTCAGAATGCCATTTCATACATCTGACTGTTGACCTCGCCATTGTCTATCTCGTGTATATTGATTACATGCTCCCTGTCCTTATGTATTCTTGCTTTTGATGCAAGTCAATCACTAACCAACCTTAGGCCTCTTTGTGGGATACACATATTTTACCTAAATATCCTGATCTGTGCCATCAACTTCTTAGAGATATTTTCTGATGTCATGTCGGCTCTGAACATTATGACTGTTCCGTAACGATTGGTAAGTCAGTTCCATTACTGGTCCATTACACTTGGTGATCATTATAGGGATAGAAGGTGGGGAGACCCATAAGTAACACCATGGTTTAGAGGCATATAAATACAATAATGCAAGAGAAGGGGACATAATATTTTCGCCAGAAAGGATCTATGTTGGTAATGCACTGAGATTCCATCAAGTAAAAGATACTACGATTATAGCAGTGGGGGAAATTGTATTCTGACTGAGGGCCCTCTCCTAGACTATCAGTTAAAAATTAGGTGAGATACTTTGGAAATATCAGCAAACTACTATGAACAAAGACTGCTAAGTACTAAAAGGGGATGGAGGAACCTTGAAGCTAGGATAGACTTAATACCCTTGCCATTTTCAGGATCTTCCCCACCTGCGTATTAGCTGTATTAATTGTATGGACTGTGGCTAGTCAGGGAGCAATCACAGAAACAGTTCATTGTAATTGTAAAGACTTTGTATGGTGCGTTAAACTAAGAAGCATCAAAGCGCTAATACAGATAAGAACTGAGTGAGGGGGGCCCTTAACAGAGAAAATCTAAACAACCATGCTGATCTGATTGAGGTCTAATTTAGGAATAACCACGTTTTAACCTGCATACGGAAGATCAGGTACAAGTTTTAAACTCCAAATATTCTCCAGGAGGGAGTTCCACAGCCTGGCCACAGCACCTTTCCACTCTCGCCCCCCCCCCACCTAAGTTTCCTACACCTAGGGATTCTCATATTGTTACGACCAGCCGATCTTAGAGGTCTAGTCGAACATACCAATTAAAGACAGTCCTCAGATAGCTCGACCTCTGCAGATTGAGAGCATTGTGAACCAAGCAAAGGGCTTTGAAGGACACCCGCTTCAGCACTGGCAGTCAGTGGAGAGTTATCAATCCCTCCCTGGTTAATGGATATTTACCAAAGGGAAGTGATTGCGCTACACCTTAGCCTGCTGGAAAAGTATACTAAAACGCATTAGATAATGAAGGGGCTGGTATTAGATTTCCACTCCATCAAGAGAAGTGAAGGAATGAAGGGTAGATAGGGTTATTAGTTTAGTGGTAAAATGAACAGGGGAATGAAATTCCCAATGGAAAGAGGACATAAAGTTGGAGGAACAAATCCAAATGATTCTGAAGATTACAGCACAGCGAATCAGAGTATCAGAGCATAAGTAACGAAAGCGCTGGTACCTTAGCCCCCAAATATTTAAAGAGATCCAACCAATCTCTACCAGTTTATGCTGCAGGTCTAGAAAGAGGGTGGGACTCACGACTCATATTAGGTGGCAGTTTGATCTAGTACAAACACACTGGAATTAAGTGCTTGACCACAAGAGATAGGGTTTTTAGGTGCAACCGTAAAACCGGATCCCAAGGTCATTTTACCACTTGTAGGAGGGTGGAGTTGTGTCAAGGGGATGAAAACTGAGAAAAGTCTGATTTACCAAATGCTTAGAACAGCCAATCGGCTAATCACTGTGGAATGGAAAACAAAGGCAGCACCAAACGGCAGTGGACAAAACACCCTTTGGCAGACTCAGACTTTCAAAAAAGTACACACAATATTCAGAATACAAGCAATGCATCTGTTAAACTCTGGAGCCCACTGATCTAACATCTGACATCATTAGCCCAGCTGAGAGACTTCCCATCATGAATAAAAGCTCTGCAGCTTTTTAGTCTGAGGGATAAGTAAATGGCTAATCATGGCTTACTGTACATTTAAAGAGGGGGTGAAAGTAAGCCCCTAACTGGTTGAAGCCACGCAGGAAGGGAGGACTACCCATAAGTTTGGAGGATGGTGTGTGGGTGGGAGGTTATGTGTTGAAATTTAAGGAATGCTAACCCATAGGAAAATATAAGGAAAGTAGCACTGAGAACAGTAGAGAGAGATTTGATACTGTACTATACTCTCAAATCGGTTATGTTGATAAAGCCCACCAGGGCATTTTGTTGACATGATCCTTGCTTGCAAACAATAAAACGTGTCACACAAAAGTGAATTCTTGCTTTAGACGTTAATTTCTAGTAACAACTTTTGTGATGGCAGATCCACAATGCTGCTGCAACATGGTGATCTGTAGCCACTTATTTTTCCTCGTTAGAGAATCTCACTGTGCCCTTTGAAAAACCCCTGACACCATGGCTGGCATGTATAAATACCTTAGAGGGTTATTTAGGGAATTTATTCCACCACGATAGTGGTTTGGCAGACTCTCTGCAAAACCCTAAATGAGGCACTATTTTCTTTCATCCATGCATTTTCTAAGGCACCTTTCACCATTCATTTACTTACTCAAGTCAGAGAGCTGAAATACATTATATTCTACTAGATGTACAGACAATTATGGTTCCAGACTACTAGGTTACAATACATTTTAAACAGTAATACAAAGTGCCAATATCCTTTGTAATTCACTGCATTATTTTAGTGGAACCCAACATTATAATTAGTGTTTCATCATATCATTTTGTAGTGGTATGTTGTTTTGTGACTGGCATTGCTTAATTTGAGCCTGTTGTTGCAGGTGGGGCCTACCAGCACAAAATCTAATGGGGACAGGCACTTATTTTTACCTATCAGACTTTGACCCAGAACAAGAGAGAGCAAAGTCAAAAGGGGGAAAGAAGGAGGACTAGAAAAACTGAAAACTAACAATGAAGTAGGGCAATGATGAAAAAGACCATGACAGGGTAAGATAAAGGACTTGGAAGTCTAGGGCAGTGGCTTAAAGCGGCATGAGGTGGAATCAAGACCACACACCCTTGATATTCAGCACCCTGACCTTTGATAGTGCCGGCCATGGGCTTCAGGGAAATACTTTGGGCCATGGCACTCAGGACCTGATTACAAGTTCGGTGATCAATCGGACCGCATAACCCATAGTGGACGTGCAGTGGCAGTCGTGGACCGCCGTACCGGTGGTCTGACCGCCATATTACAAGTACGGCAGTCAGCCCATTTTGGGACTGCCGCAGCTGCCAGTAGCGCGGGGAACAAAGGTGCCCCTGTACACTGGAATGGATGCAGGGGGGCACAGGGTGTGCCCCCCTGTGTACATGGCCACCCAGTTCCTGCACAGCATGGACTAACCAGTAAAGGCCATACAGGAACTTGCTTTGGCGTTCACATTGTGGTGCCTTTTTTAAAGGCACCACAATGGGAACACCAAAGTACCACCCACAAGACCAGGAGAAAACTCCTAGGGGCATATGTATCAAATACCGTTATTGCGATTCTAAAACAGCGATTTTTAGAGAATTGGTATTTAAGAATCGCAAAAGGGGATGTAATGAAAAATTTGTCAATATTTTGCGATTCCTTGGCATTCCTTATTTGCGATTTGCAAATTGTGAATCTCAATTAAGGAATGCCTTCCCATTCAATCTTATGGGCTAGGAGGCCCATAGGAATGAATGGGAAGACATTCTCAATTTGCGATTCGCAATTAGAGAATCGCAAATTGAGAATGCAATTTCAAGGGTGCCAGGGTGTCAAAAGGGCACCCTGTTGCACCCCTGAAACGTGTATGTGTGCATATGTGGCGCACATACATGCCCTAAGGGCATGTATGTGCGCCACATGGCACTTTGAAAAATGCACAAAAAGTGCATTTTTCAAAGAAATCGCAAATTACCACCAACTTGAAGTTGGTGGTAATTTGCGATTCTTTAAGGCCAAATCGCAATTTTTCTGTGTTTCCTACATTGCATTTAAGGAATCATAATTTGCGATTCCTTCAATGCAATCGCAAAATAGAAAATCACAAATTTTGAGATTCTCTAATGTACGATGCCCTTTTGGGATGATACATTCCAAAAGGCCTTTTCCCGTTCGCAAACGGGAAAGGGGCTTGATACATATGCCCCCTAATCTGGCTGGTGGCCGGCGGTCGTCTTTGGCGGTGCAGGAGCAGGGCGGTGGTGTGCGGCCCTGCTCCCGCACCACCAAAGTCATAATCAGCTCCTTCTTCTTTTACATATTAAGCAGTCGAAATAATCAATATGATATATCGCCAAAAAGTCAAATGACAAAACACTAGCCCTTAGGAGTCTTCCTGTAGGTTAAATCAATTCATTCTTCAGTTTTACCTTGGATTTGTGTCAACCAGTTGGGCTGGTTGTAATGTTCGGATGATATGGTTAGTGTGTTCAGGAAGACTAATACGATAACCAGCCAATAAAAAGACACCGACTTCACCGCAGCTCTGCACCTTCTTCGATTAAATCGGTTCCAGCGACGCCAGCGTCGGCTGTCAAAGACATTGTCATTAGAGTTTAGGTGATTGAAACACTAGGTATCTACTGAAAATGTGAATGTTTTTACAAATTGAACAATAATTAAACATGACAATTAAGAAGCAGATAATCAACAACAATGGACACAGGACTCTGCTCTAAGGCATGGGCCAATCCCTGTGCCTTGGTCTCACAGCTCAAGACCAAACGCCATCAACAATGCATTCAGGGCACGAGAACAGGGTTCAGAGTTAAATAGGCTTTAACATTTACTAAGGAAACCTTCTTTAGGGTTTATGTTATGTCGAGGCTACAAAAAACATCAGCTGTTACTATAATGTGTATACCAAACAAACCCAACATTTCTTTACATGACAGAGTTGAGGTAGCTCTGCAAGTTCATCACCCACAATGCTCTGCTCTTCACATCCCACAAGAAAGCAAAGATGACATCATCAGTAACATAATTGAAGCAGCTCAGCAGCAAGTCAGTTCCTGCAACCACGGTCTACAGGGCAAGCAAAGCACGAACCAAGTGGCCTCTAGAGGAAGTGGTGCTGATAGGACCTGGACCAATACTTATCTAGCTTTCAGAGCACAATGAAAACAGCAGGCGCCCATGCCCATGCCCACGCCCGCGCCCATGCCTGGTGGACGGAGCACACAATCCTGGGGACATTTTTTAGAGACATGCCCAGCAGGCCATGTGCTAAGCACAGTTTATTCACAGATTAAAAGGGCCAGACAGCAACAGTACTGGGTGATGTCAAAGAATCTGTGCAAGGCCAGATGTACGGCAGACTGGACGAGCAACGACTCCTTTATAATAATTACTCATGCAATGTAGTGGCTCCTGATTGAAGTGTAGCAAAATGTACTTGCCATGTAATGACTCCCACTGTGTACTGCCTGTGATTTATTGACTCCCACTGTACAATTTGTGACTTAAAGAGTGCACCCCGTCTTTTCTCCTGTAAGTTGACGATTTGTCAATTTAAGAAAGAAACACTTTTTACTGCCAATGTCACATTTGATGCTTCTCTGGGTCTCCTGATGCAACTAAGAGCATGATTCTCTCATACTTACCTTTCTTCCAACCACTTCTGGAAGGAACTTTTCATTTACGGTATTTATTTATTTACGGTTTTATTTAGTATATACCAGATCGAAAATTGTCACCAAAGTACTTTACCTAGGATATCTTATCTTAGCTTTTAAACTGAATCACACATTGATTGATTAAATAATCGATTTAATATGGAGGCTCGCACTTAACCATTAGTGTTTGTTAATGTACATTTCCTGTGAAAGACACACAGCTAAATGAGCAGGTTCATTGCAGTGATTTCTACACTGTGCCGAGTAAGCAATTTTGCATATTTCTTGAGATTTAGCATGGATGGTGTTTTCCCCAAAAACAATTTGGTGAATGATGCAAAAATAATCTAATTTCTTCCCTCCCCTCTTAGTAAATGTGATCACTGGATTTGCCAACGGGTTCAATAAACATTGGAGTGTTTCTGATGATCTGTTTTAGCTTTTTGTTCTTTTCCTACACTTCAGTTATTGAAATATTTTCAAATTACCCGCATGTATGTGCTGTATACGTCTCATATATTCAAACTTGAAATTAACAATGTAGTTAGAATACTTACTGCAAAATCTAAAAACATAATGGCAGTATATTAATTGTTCCCTTTTCACCTGTAATGTTGACTACTCATCGTACTCCATTTTTAGGTCTAAGGGGCATATTATCAAGAATGGCGTTGAAATTATCGCCGCTTTAGCAGCAGGAAACTGCTGCTAAAGCGGCGATAATGGGCTTGATAATATGCCCTTGAGAATTCCCATAGAAGCCCATGTTCTGGTGTGAACATGGGCTTCTATGGAAATTCACAAGGGCACATTATCAAGCCCATCATCGCCGCTTTAGCAGCAGTTTCCTGCCGCTAAAGCGGCGATAATTTTAACGCCGTTCTTGATAATATGCCCCTAGGTTTGTTGGAGCATCTACCTAACAGACCTATTATTTCCAATATACATACAGCGGGCTTTGGGTCTGTCCCTTTCAACCATTGGCTCTCACTTGATGCCATTGACTGTTTTGGTGTATCCTTTCGCCTCCAAATAGATGCATAGAGTGTAATGCATGCAAGACAAGTTCACTTCTGCCTCCCTCTTACTTTGTTGGCTCCTCACTGCTAACATGAACATAATTCAAACGTGGGCATTATATTCTGTGTTCCCTTTTCATCCGGGATGTTGACAATTTATCACACTCCATTTTAGTCAAGGTTTGATAGTGCAACTATCTAAACAGACCTATTGTTTCCAATATACATACTGTAGGATTCGGTTCTTCCCTTTCAACCAATAGCTCTCACCTAATGCAGTTGTCTGTTTTAGTGTATCCTTTCGACTCCAATGGGATGCATTAAGCTTAGAGCACCTGGACTACCCTTTAACCTGTGTGGCCTGGAATCCCGCCACGAGACCTTGCTGTGTCTTGGAAGCCTTTGAAGCCACCCCTCGCAGGACCCGCTGCGCGGGTCCCGCTTCGTGCGTGTGGACTGTTTTGGGCTGACTGGACTTTGATTTGGGGCGCATCTGAAGACCTAGGAGGAAGAGCTGCAGGGCTGCGAGCGACTACAGGGACTCCAAGTACCAGGAGTCCCTGCCGGCCAATTGTGCACACCTGGCCCGCTCTCCCTGCAAACCCCGCCCCCAGCGAACGGAATTAAAATCCTACCTGCTCCCTGCTCTGGTGGGACGCTTAGAGCACCTGGACTACCCTTTAACCTGTGTGGCCTGGAATCCCGCCACGAGACCTTGCTGTGTCTTGGAAGCCTTTGAAGCCACCCCTCGCCGGACCCGCTGCGCGGGTCCCGCTTCGTGCGTGTGGACTGTTTTGGGCTGACTGGACTTTGATTTGGGGCGCATCTGAAGACCTAGGAGGAAGAGCTGCAGGGCTGCGAGCGACTACAGGGACTCCAAGTAGCAGGAGTCCCTGCCGGCCAATTGTGCACACCTGGCCCGCTCTCCCTGCAAACCCCGCCCCCAGCGAACGAAATTAAAATCCTACCTGCTCCCTGCTCTGGTGGGACGCTTAGAGCACCTGGACTACCCTTTAACCTGTGTGGCCTGGAATCCCGCCACGAGACCTTGCTGTGTCTTGGAAGCCTTTGAAGCCACCCCTCGCCGGACCCGCTGCGCGGGTCCCGCTTCGTGCGTGTGGACTGTTTTGGGCTGACTGGACTTTGATTTGGGGCGCATCTGAAGACCTAGGAGGAAGAGCTGCAGGGCTGCGAGCGACTACAGGGACTCCAAGTACCAGGAGTCCCTGCCGGCCAATTGTGCACACCTGGCCCGCTCTCCCTGCAAACCCCACCCCCAGCGAACGGAATTAAAATCCTACCTGCTCCCTGCTCTGGTGGGACGCTTAGAGCACCTGGACTACCCTTTAACCTGTGTGGCCTGGAATCCCGCCATGAGACCTTACTGTGTCTTGGAAGCCTTTGAAGCCACCCCTCGCCGGACCCGCTGCGTGGGTCCCGCTTCGTGCGTGTGGACTGTTTTGGGCTGACTGGACTTTGATTTGGGGCGCATCTGAAGACCTAGGAGGAAGAGCTGCAGGGCTGCGAGTGACTACAGGGACTCCAAGTACCAGGAGTCCCTGCCGGCCAATTGTGCACACCTGGCCCGCTCTCCCTGCAAACCCCGCCCCCAGCGAACGGAATTAAAATCCTACCTGCTCCCTGCTCTGGTGGGACGATTAGAGCACCTGGACTACCCTTTAACCTGTGTGGCCTGGAATCCCGCCACGAGACCTTGCTGTGTCTTGGAAGCCTTTGAAGCCACCCCTCGCCGGACCCGCTGCGCGGGTCCCGCTTCGTGCGTGTGGACTGTTTTGGGCTGACAGGACTTTGATTTGGGGCGCATCTGAAGACCTAGGAGGAAGAGCTGCAGGGCTGCGAGCGACTACAGGGACTCCAAGTACCAGGAGTCCCTGCCGGCCAATTCTGCACACCTGGCCCGCTCTCCCTGCAAACCCCGCCCCCAGCGCGTCATCCCCTCTATCATCGTCTTCCGCTGCGCGGGAGCGCGTCCGGGAGAAGCCCGGGACAAGGGCGGGACCGTCTAAGGCCGTCATAGGCCGGAGTGGGCTGGGCTGGGCCTACCCTCTTGCGTTGGACATTTGTGTAGGGGTCTTAAAACTTGATATAGATCTCCCAAGCCGATTTACTGTTTTAAATAGATATGCCCTCTCCGGCAAGGGAAGTTACCCCCATGAGGCAGGGAGGGGCGAAAAATAGGACCCTAGAAAATGATTTCCCACGGGCTGTGGGAGATGGGGATAAGGAGAGTACCTTGATCAAGCTTAGGGCGGAGCGCAGACGCTCTATAGATAACCTGAAACATAGGCCCCTTGGTGAAAATTCTACTTCACTTAGTGAGGAGCCAACTTCAATAGACGATGTCCCCCTTCTGTTGAGGGATTGCACTATCATCCCACCGGACCCAACCATGAGTGTAACCCCAGCCAATAGCCCAAGCCCAAGCAGGGTGACTATTGATTTAATTTCTCAACCCCCATTAGTCTCCAAAGTCAGGAAACCCAAACCTAAGCTAGCGACTGTGCAAGGGGCACATGGGCCCCCACCAAATAAACGTAGGAGGAAGTCGAGGGGTGCCCAGGGTAAAAATAAATCAAAAATCCCCCACTCTGAGTTCGGGAGGACATCAAAACTCCCCCTACCTACTGTGAGTTTAGTGGACAAAGCACAACCTAAACCCACTGTACAGGCTGCCACTTCTCCTGCTTTGATAAATGATACCGGAAATAATGTTGCCAGTGTCCCCCTTTCTGTTGTTCCGCTAGGTAATTTGGAATTCTTGCTCAGGTCGTTATTGTTACCTATCAGCGAGAGCATCAAAAAGGTTGAGATCAGACTCACCATCCTGGAGGCTACATTAAACAGTATAAAAACCTCGGCTGGTCCCCAGGGAAGATCTCCTGAGTTTGCTCTCATCTCCATGGCTCCCCAGCAGCCCCCAAATAGGGCAGCGAGTTCAGCTCCCCCACAGGCTGTCACCGTCGAGGCCCTTCTACAACCCCCCGGGACTAACTCCGTACCAGCCAAGCCACCTAATTCCAACAGGTCATCCTCCCTTGTAGACCCAGTTCCTATAATACAATCCGGTGTTTGCATTGCTCCAACACCTTTAATGAACCCCCCGCCCAGGCCACGTAGGCCTAACCTACCCCCAGAGGCGAATGATTATACGGTAGTCATGGCTGGCGTCCCCCCACTTGAAGCAGACGAAGCTGAGGACTTTAGTTCTCTAAAAAGTAGGGTAATCAAGTGGCTGAACGTGAACAGACCCCTCCCGGTACATCTAAATAATGAAATCATAATGGTTAGAAGGGTGCCTTGGGTGGGCAAAACATACAAATCCATAATAGGGGATTGCATATTGGTGAGTTTCAGAGATGCTGGAACTGTTAACCATATATGTCAAGGAAAGAATAGATCACGGGAATCAACCATTCAAACCCTCCATGTGTCTTTCTTTTTTCCCCCAATCCCTATCCCTATATACCCGACTCAAACCCATGACAACTGGACGAGGGTCGCACGGAGGGGAAGACAACACGAATTTAACCCCTGGCCACCATCCAGCCGCCCGGAGCTACCTTTTCATACTTTCAACCGGTTTAGTTGCCTGAATGGTCTCGAGGGGGTCGATTGACAAACGGGCAGGCTTTCCACCTCAATGGGTACCGTCCCTTTAGGAGACGGGAATAAAGGGGTCCTAACAGGGGAGTTGGAGCAGCGAAGCCCCCCAGAACAGCAAACTACACCTAGCTGGGTCGGGAGGTCTGTGCTAGATGTGTCCATGGTTACAGATATTGAAAATATAGGAAGACTTGGGCTGGACACACGAGGGTCAGAGACAGAGACAAATATGGGGCCCCATGGGGGAATTGAGCATAGCCACGAGGCACTGAGAATTATTTCCTGGAATATAGCAGGTTTGGCAGCCAAATTCACCAACAAAGAGTGGTGTGATTACATTAGAAAATTCCATGTAATCAGCCTGCAGGAGACATGGGCTCTTGACAACAATTTTCACTTGCAGGGGTACAAGTGCTTTTTTGTATCAGCGCAAAAATCCAGATCAGGGAGAGCCATGGGAGGATTATCTATTTATGTAAATCTAGACCTCGCAGGCAGTTGGTCTACCCCGGACTGGAATTCCAAAGTGATTCAAGCTGTACGGTTCTCCGGGAAGGGGTTAAGATTCACAGTATTTAACATCTATAATAAGGTGGCTGTGGGAGACCACACCTCATTTGCAGCAGAGTTGGAACACAGATTGGGCCGGGAAACAATAGTCCAGAAAAAGGGGCAGTCATATGCGCTGCTGGTCATGGGAGACTTTAATTGCCACCTTTGTTCGGCACTGGTCCCAGCAAATACAGACTGGTCTGAATGCCCCGTGGAGAAGGGGCCGCATTTCTCCCACACGCCGACAGGGTCGGCTTTTAGTAAGCTCCGGCTTAATTACGATCTAGAGCATACTATCAACATGATGGGCACACAGAAGGATGGTACACTCCCACCCACATTTAAGGGCAGAGGTTGCTCATCTATCATAGATTATATCCTGGTTTCAAGATCCCTACTAAATAGAACTATTAGCGTAGGAATTGAATGGAGCAGTTTCAGCGATCACAACCCGCTAGTTTTGGAGTTGATGTATTGGTGGGTTTCAAGGGCAGAGACCATTGCACAACCATGGAGAAGGTAACAGATCAGGGCAGAAGACTAAGGTGGTCCAAAATAAATGGGGAAACTTTTTACAAGTCCTTGGTGAATGCTGGTAAATTCGCTATTAATGACTGTTTAGATACAGATGTCCATGGACCGAGGCTACTTGAAGCATTCGGCCAGATTGCTAACCTGATTGATGGCCTATTAAAAACTAGTGCGCCCACAAGGAACCATGGTAACCCTCGATGGTTCGATAGGGATTGCTCAAAAGCCTTGAGGGTGCCTAAAAGCAGTCTTAAAATTAAACCAAGGGATTCCCAAAAAATTAAGGCGTGTAGGGAGAAATATAAGGAAGAGCTCAAGAGGAGGAAACTTGCCTTGCAGGGAGAAGCGTGGGCAGACTTAAGAGAAGCAGGGGAAAATAAGGATATAGCCGGATTCTGGAAGATCATTAACAAACCCACTTTCCAGGAAAATGATACCCCGGAGATAGGGTCTAACATCCTTCCAGAACAGTGGGTTACTCACTACAGGGGCTTGTATAATTATGAGCCCGGTACCCCTGTAGAGTCACCTGAAACACCAATTCAGGCTTCAACGGTAATTTTCACTATCAAGGAGATTACTGCGAAGATAGAGGGTTTGACTAAAAACAAAGCCCCTGGCCCTGACGGAATCCCCCCTGACCTGTTTCTGAGTTGTATAGAACTCTGGGCCCCCATAATGACCAGGGTGATAAACACTGCCATTACCTGTGGCCTGCCACCGTCCTGGTCTAAAGCCACAATTGTGCCAATTTTTAAGAAGGGCAACAGGGGCGACCCCAAGTGTTATGGTCCTATCTCTCTGATCGATGTATCCGCAAAACTCCTGGGTTGGGCGATCCTTAATAGACTGTCTGAGTGGACCGATGAAAATAACATCTTTTCGGACACTCAATATGGATTTAGGACGGGGAGGTCCATCAGTGATCAATGCCTGAATCTTTATATGCTGACTGCCAAATACACTATGGCTAGTGATGAACCCATTTACATGGGTTTCATGGATTTGGCAGCGGCATTTGATCACGTCAACAGGGAGAAACTTTGGCACATGATGTCTCGTATGGGGATAGAGGGTGGCCTAACCAACATACTAAGGGAACTACATAGTGACACTACGGCCAGGGTTCGATTTAACAGGGAGGGAGGGCTGACCGACTCATTCCCCTGCATGAGTGGAGTTCGGCAAGGCTGTATTCTTGCCCCATTTATGTTCTCACTTTACATAAATAATTTGGAACAGTTTCTGTTAAATTTAAAGGCAGATTGCCCAAGGGTGGGGTCGCGTCATATTCCTGTTCTGCTTTATGCAGATGACGCGGTCCTGCTTGCACGCACACCCAGGAGCTTACAAATCCTGATTGATGGATTTGTCAAGTTCATGGGTGCCTTAGATCTTTCTGTTAACCTGGGCAAATCTTATGTGCTCCTGGCTGGTAAAAAACCCTGCTCTAAGTTCACTTATATAATAGGAAATCACATAGTAGAACAGGTTAAAACATTTCCTTATTTAGGTGTAATCTTTGATGGTGCCTTACAGTTTAATTCCCTGGTCGAGGAGCGTTGCAGTAAAATGGTTGCTTCTAACGGGGCTATAGCAAGCTACGGTAGGAGGATAGGTAGGTGGAGTCCGGAACAGGTGATGAACCTGTATAGCTCCATATGCTGCTCAAAAGTAATTTACGGGGCAGAGGTATGGGGCTATGTTAATACTACAAGAATCCAACAGGAGGAAAACAAATACCTAAAAACAGTCCTGAGGGTACCCCCAAGTACTGCTGGCTTTATAGCACACAGGGAACTAGGGAGGCCCCACCTAGATGATTTGGTAAAACTAAGGCCAATTGTGGCCTGGTTAAAAATTTGGGTTAATCCTGATGAGTCTCTAAGCAGAGAAATCTTAAAGGATTGTTTGGAGAGGGACAAATGTATGTGAATATCATGGCTCAATTATGTAAAGAATACCCTAGAGGAACTAGGTTATGGAAATCTCTTTACCAACCCGGCAACAATTGTAGCCCAGCACAAGATGCATGTAAAGAAAGCTTTCTTAGAGCTGAAATGTCAACGTAGAGCTGAGGCTGAAGGGCTTAAAACGACAGTGAGGGCCCATAACCTGGTTAAGAGCGTCGAGGGGATGGAGCCATATTTGTACCTTATGCATAATGCACAGGACAGATTTTTGATGTGCCGTTTTAGACTTAACCTACTCCCATTTATATTGGCATCATCAGCAGGGTTTTCAACAACTATTGAACAGAAGGGATCCTGCGGCTGCGACAACAGGTCTCCGCAGGATTCCCTTCATTTTGTTTTACTCTGCCCTTTTTTCACAATGCCCAGGCGTAGATTTCTAGTAAATATTTTAAAACAAGCTAAACTGGAACATGCTAGCGAGGCACTATTCTTTTTACAAAAAGCATCGGACCCTTTAACACTGTGTAGTATAATGAATTTTATTAAAGTGGCGGTCCGACTAAGGTTAACCAGGGGAGATAAATGATGGTTTTTAGAATAGTTATTGATTTTCTTTTTTCTTTTTAATGTGTTGTACTTGTTCTTCGTGTCTCAGGCTGGTATTAATATTTTAGCTTGGGGATCTTGAAAATGTTTAATGACTTTTTACTTATGTATATATGTACGTGCTTTTATGGTGATTTTTAATCATCGAATAAAGATCCCTTGAAATTGAAATTGAAGTATTATGCATGTGAGATAATATCACTTCTTTTAATTTATCGACGCCTCCATTGGTCCTTCAGCATCCCCCGCTGCAGTCACATCTCCAAACACCAGCGTGAATTCCACTGGCTCCCAGCCAACAAAAGAGTCATGTTCAAGCTCCTCACATATGCCTACGAAGCCCTCCATGACACCGAACCAGCATACCTGAACCACTGCCTCTCATTCAACATACCCACCAAACACCTCCTCCTGCCGAACTGTCCCTTGCCACCATCTCTCAGATCCGCAAAATCAGGACCAGAGAAAAATCCTTTTCCTACCTCATCCCCAAAGCCTGGAACACTTTGCCTCTCCACCGCAGGCTATCCCTGTCGCTGACCCAATTCAGGAAGGATCTCAAGACCTGGCTCTTTGGCTGAATCTCAGTGCTCAGTAGGATATGCAGCCCCCCAGCACATTGAGACCCTCAAAGGTGAGTAGTCACACTTAACAAATACTGCTTGATTGATTGATTGAGCTCTGCTGTGATATATCAACGTGAAAAGGCAGCATTTTCTGACAGGGCATATATTACTTACTGTCTGCACAACCAACAAACAAGCAAATTAGGGAACAATAAAGAATTTAAAAATTTTTCAACTCACACGTGTTACATTCATTCCATGCAATTTTAATAAATAAAATTATGGATCAAAAAGGTAATACATTTACCTGAACTTTGACTTTGAGAGGGACAAACTGAAAAAGAAAGTATGTGTATAAATGACATTTTACTAACAATTTATATCAAGAACAAGAGCATATCATTTGTGGAGAGCATGTGGCTGTAAACCCAAATTAAAAAATAAATCTGCACATTTCAGAACAAATATTAAGTCAGTGTATTTCTTAATGGCATATCACTTTCAGTCTCATGGTAGACATGTATGGGCTAAGAAGAAAGAAAATCATTACTCAGAGACTTGAAATAAAAAGTACGGTGAGCCTAGAAAAATGTACAGGAATATTTCTATTGAGAAAATGACGAAACACATAATTGACAACTACATCTTATTTATTCTTTTTCGTTAGACTTGTATCTCAAAAGCATGTGGTACTGTAAGAGCAATGTAATTGATAACTTCACTCATATCCAATCTTCTCCCTCCTTTTCAAGGAAAGAACAAGTAAAATCCAATGTCCAGAATTTGGGATTAACATTATATTTATTTAGCAGAAGTATTAATTCAATCAGAAATCTTTTGAATAGCTACTATGATGTTACATTCTATAAAGACGGGGTATATAACCAGGTTTAGAGAAAATGTTTTGTGTGCAATACTTGCACCAGTTGAGTGAATTACACTGCCTAGCGTTAGGGAGTTCCAGTGCAGGGGCCTAAAAGGAGGAAGCATTAGAACTTAGATAGCAGTGCAAGGTGACCAGCTTGTGACTGGAAGACTGAGGTTGATGGATATGAGATTTGCCGGACGTGTAAAAAGAAATAGGATATCAGAGATGCAATTTGAAACTGCATTTCTTTAATGCTTCATGTCCATAGACCTGTAAACTTGTGAAAGTGCTTCACTGTGTGGAGATGGTGGGACCTAAGAGGGGCAGTGCTTTGTGCTGAGCAGAGTCTGAGGCACTTTAACAACCTTCCGCCCTCCAAATGAGAAAAAAAGCAATGCTTCTAAGACTCCCGCCGATCTCCTGGGGAGGTTTTACACCCAATGTTGTGTGATACACTGTGGCACAGAGTGAGTTGTAAGGTCTGGGTAAGCAAGGTAAATAAGAGAATCTTGTACCGATTGATTAATTGAGGCTTTCACTGCCTTTTATCCCATCAAGTAAGAGGGTATAGGTCGTTGAGTCCGTTGATGGAGATGTTAGATATCAATGATGTCGTTGATGATGCCATCTAAGATATCATCAGTGATGTCGGGCCCGATTCACAGAATGAACTTAAGACTCAATTCTAAACTTACTACTATTTTGGTATTCACAGAATGCACTTACTACTTTTGGCATTCACAGAATGAACTTACTACTTTTGGTATATACAGAAGTTAGGATTTTGTCTTAAGTTTGCCTTAAGACAGATTTAGGACAGACTTAAGTCAGACTTAAGACAGACTTAAGTTATGATTGTGTCTTAAGTCCTAACTTAAGTCTGTCTTAAGTCTGTCTTAATCCTAGTCACTGAACGAAATGCAACAGTGGTGAGACGTTCCGTGAACAAAATGCCAAGTCAGAATATGAGGGTGATGCACCAGGTTAATCGACACTAGAAACAATGTGTTGATCTTCTCCACGCGCTGGTGACGAAGTGTTGATCCTTCAAGCAGTGATTCTGGAGGCAGATGGCAGTGCCTAGTGCCGTACGCAGGGTCCACACCTCGCAGCAGTGGTGATGCATGGATCCCAATGTTGTGCCAGGCGATACATCGGTGTCGATCGCCACAGAGATGTCGAAGCACAGATTCTGGCAGATGCAGCACTTTCAACTCACATCTACAGGCCCTGTACGGGATTAGTATTACTTGGCAGAGCAAGGCTTACAGCAAGTAAAGTCCGGGTGCTGGAGATATATCCCTGAGACTTCAGCAACAGGAGGCAAGCCCACAAGCCCTTGGAGAAACTTAAGTCCTTAGGATGTAGAGAGCAGGTCCAACACAACAAAGCAGGCAGCAAAGTGGCAGTCCTTCCTACAGCACAGCAAAGCAGTTAGCAAAGTGGCAGTGCCTCCTGCAGCACAGCAGCTCTTCTTCCTGGCAGAATACCCTTAGTTCCAGAAGTGTTCTCAGTACATGGTGTCAGAGGGCCAGTACCTTTACCCATTGTAGCCTTTGAAGTCGGGAGACATCCAAGAAATGTCTTTGTAGTACACAAGACCCTTCTCTGACCCGGCTCCAGACTCGCTACATGGGGGTATGCAACCCTTTCTGTGGGGACAAGACACAGCCCTTTCAGGTAGAAGGGTCCACCCCTCCCCCTCACCCTGCTCAGGCAGATCCATCAACATGCAGATGACCACTGAGGCACACCTACCCTTCCTTTGTGTGTGGCTGTCTACAGGGAATGCAGGAAGCCAAATGTCACCCACCCCAGACGTGAATTCCAGAGACAGCCAGAAGGCACCAAATGATTTAAGTAAGGAAATGCCAACTTTTTAAAAGGTGCATTTTCAGAACTTCAATCAAAAAAACCAACTTCACTAAAAGTTGTGTTTTTAAATTGTGAGTCCAGAGACACCAAATTTGGTTTTCCTATCTTTTTCCAATTGGAAGCTACACTTTAAAAGCTTTACAAGGCAGCCCCAACGTTATCCTGCGGGAGTGAAACATGAATTGTGGAGTATTTCACCACCAGGACATGTACAACCTAACAGTACATCTATCTCTTTTTAAGTACACTGCACGCTGCCATTGGGTTGTCAATGGCCTACTCTAAGTGTGACTTATGTGTACTAAAAGGGAAGGTTTGGGCTTGGCAAGTAGGTTAACTTGCCAGGTCGACACAGCAGTTTAAAACTGCACCTACAGGCTCTGCAGTTGCAGGCCTGGTACATGTTTAAATGGCTACTTATGTGGGTGAAACTATCAGTGCTGCAGGCCCACCAGTAGCATTTGATTTATAGGCCCTGGGCACATGTAATGCACTGTTGAACTAGGGACTTATAGGTAAATCAAGTATGCCAATTTTTATTGATAAACCAATTACTGTCACATTTTAGATGTAGAGCACATGCATTGTAGCACTGGTCAGCAGAGAAAATGTGCACAGAGTTCTACAACCAGCAAAAACAAAGTTCAGCAAAACAGTCAAAAACAGGAGGTCAGAATGCAAAATGTTAGGGAAAACCACACCGAGTATGCCAGGCATAACAGAGGAGTTAAACGTAGGCCTTCTAATAGTAAAAAACAATGTTTAATAACCACCAGGTGTAGGTAACTGGCATGAGTGTAAGTCAACTTTCTGGAACTGGGGAAGATAAGAAGGGGACTGGACCTTCTGTCTGTGAACTGTGTGGAAACCTAATGGGTTGGACCCCCTCCCACTTGTACCCAGGACTGAGAAGTTGATTCTTAGGGTCAGTTGTCTGACCTACTGTGTGGCAAGCTCCTACAGTCCCTTATTCTGAAGTGACCAGCTGACCACTAAGAACTGGATCTGGGCAGGACCCTCTTGGCCCTTAAGTGCTGCTACTGAGGTCTTGAGAGCCGTAGAAAGGATACAAAAGAACTACTCCAGAAAACACTAAAATTTGGGACCTTTGGATTTCCCAGAACTTCAAAGCGTTATCGAGATCAAGTGCCCCCTCCCCTTATGGAATATGGCACCTGGAGTGGCCTCCCAGGGGCCAATAAAGGCTCAGGATGGGGGGACGCTCCTTCCTCCCCTTTTTGTACATTTTGGCCCTGTGGAAAGGGCTTCCCGGGACCTATAATGGGAAGGGACAGGGGCTGCGCGCCCTCTTCCCCTTATGGAATGCTGCCCAGGGGTGGGTTCCCCAGGGCCTGTAATTGAATAATGAGCCCTCGTCACCATTTTGTTTTGTTTTCTGCTGCCACGATACCGCAGAAGAACCACAGGAACAAGACCTGCAGGATCGAAGCAAAAGTGGCTGATTTGTTTCGCATTTAGGCCGGGGTGGGGGCTGGGTGTTCTGGGTCCCAACCATAAGGCCGAAGAGGGCTGTGTATCCCTACACTGCCTCTTATGCTATTATTGTTTTTTACTTCAGGACAGTGGACTAAGTCCTTGAGTCCTGTAATAGTTGGCAGTAACATTTTTCTTATGATGCTCGTAGCAAATCAGAATGCTCACTCCCGCAGGAGTCTGACTCTCCCGGAGTGAGATGGCTCCAGAGGAGAAAAGCCCCTCAGGTCAATCAGGGCACTCTAATTTTAAACTTGGGCTCACACAAGACTCTCTCAAGCCACTCCTGGATCTAACCATCCAGATATGCCATTATATTTAAACCTTAATTTCTCAAAAACCACTGGGAAGATTTATACCAAATCACAAAAAGCTGAATCTGCAGACTAAGATCTTGTTTCCTGCCAAATTTTGTGTAATTCAGTTCAGCAGTTTTTGCGGTAGAGCTTCTTAAAGAAGTCAATGGAAAATGGATTGGGATATTTGCGTTTTGGGAACCCCCTCTTTTCTCGCCCCCTGCTTGATGAATCACCCCAAAACGTTCCAAGCACAAGCTAGTCAAAAAGTAGAACCTTTTTCTAAAGTTTTGTGGAAATTCGTCAAAAGGTGACAAAGTTATTGGCAATACAAAAAACGATTTTTCAATGGAACAGACGACCTAACTATAACTACCCAGGGTCATAGATCCGAAGGTAAGAATAATAACTAAACTTACCTATAGGTAATCACCTTGACAATATACTTGTAGTAAATATTCTGCCTTGAATATTTTTGGAGGTCAGTATTAAAAATGTGATATTGAGGAGGAACACTATTATAAAAAGCTCTATTAAACCCATTATCGGGTCTACTTAAGACGTGCCTGTTGTAAACAAGCCTGCAGCTGTAAGCAGTCCAGAGCCTCAAAGTTTTTCAATCAGTAAAGTGCGTTATACAAATTTTTGAGTTAAAATTATAAAGGTAGAGCATCTCACCAGCCATTTCTCAATGTTTGCCACTACATGTACATGTTCTGGCACCAGGACGTACTAGTGCATACTAAAAAGTGTTAATAACAGTGGGATGAACAAACCAAAACAACTTCAAAACAATATTTGGGTAAAAATGCCAGGATTCACAAACCCTTGAGGCGATATCTAATACTGTTGTTTATAAGACTTGGATTCCCGCTTATAAGGTGACCTGAGCCTATCTAGATATAACAAAATTTAGCTCGTAAGGCTTCATTCACATGACTACTTCACAACATTGACTGCCTAGGCACATCTGCATAGCCCATAATATAGCCTGCTGGAGGCTGGAATTAGCCACGCAAATGGCTTGCCAGTTGACCATACTGGTTTGCTATACCATCTATATGAAGAAGCATTACAAGGTTTTTGTTATTATTTCCTGTTAACACTAGCAATCTGAGGTGGCTTGCAAATATACATGGTTATGCAGTTGGTTCTCTAAAATATTTATAATGTTGCACCAAGAACTGGATCTGTGCTTACCACATACTGCCGCAGCACCCAGCATTTTCGACATCTCCACCCACGTTTTCTGTGTTGACAGATTCCGTTTCACTCGTGGGCATGCTAGCTGTTGTAAGAGAAGATGCGCAGATCAATAAATTATACATTAATTAGCATGTATAAAAGGTTAGGTACATCCGTTTTGAAATGTACAATATTTTTTATTTTAAATTGCTCATTGCCTAGCCGCACAATATAATAAAGCTTGTGAAACAATATAATCAGATTTAACAAAGATTTTGAAAAACACATTCTGTTCAAATATTTTATCTGAAATAGAGGTGAATTTTACCCCTTTAAATTGCAGATATTAGCATACTGAAGTAAGCTTTGGCCATTTGCTAGTGGCATGTTTTTTTGAAAGCTAAAGGACAGTACATTAGAGAAAATGCAAAAAGAGGGGGAATTCAATATTGCGTTTGACACTCAATTATTTCACTTCAAATTCTTGGTAAAATTACAATACAATAAATATTAGAAATGTTGGTATTTTAGTTTTCTTTTTTGATTTTGGTACACTAAACTACATACAAACACAAAGTTGCCTTTGGTATGCAATTGCTGCATGACATATGTCATATGAGCGCCATGAAACAGCGGCGTGAAATTATTGGAGTGTGACTTAAAACGCAAACTATAATTAATAAATAAAATAAAACATATATGCAAGTAAGTAACTCAATTGGCAGACCATATTCTCGTAACTAGGGCATAGATGCATCAAGGTAAAATCCGCTCGCAAAGGGGCAGATTCGCGACCGGTATTTTTGCATTTGGGATGCATCATCCCAAATGCAAAAATCTCAAATTAAGAAATCGCAAAATTGCGATTACTTGCATTTAAGGAATCTCAAATTGAGATTCCTTAAATGCAATGCATTAAAGTTTAAAAAATAGCGATTTTGCTAATAGGGCTCGCAAATTACCATGAAGTTGAACTTCATGGTAATGTGCAAAAACTTTGAAAAATGCACTAAAGTGTATTTTTCAAAGTTTCATGTTGCGCACACACATGCCCTAAGGGCATGTGTGTGCTCAACATATGTGCACAGATCAATTTCAGGGGGTGCACCAGGGTGTCCTTTGGACACCCCTGCACCCTTGAAATCGCATTCTCAATTTGCGATTCGCTAATTGCGAATTGCAAATTGAGAATGTCTGCCCATAGGAATGAATGGGGAGGTATTCCCTAATTGTGACTCGCAATTTGCGAGTCGCAAATAAGGAATTTTAAGAAATCGCTATTTTTTTTGTTATTTCTTCATGCATTGCATTTTGCTATTCCTTAATAGCGAATCATTATTTTTCGCTATTAAGGAATAGCAAAAAGGGTTCTTGATGCATCTGGGGGTAGGTCAATTAAAGTGTTTTCAAATTACAGTTTCAGGATTTCAGAAGCTGGAAGGAAATTCTGAAATGTTGCTTACCTGGCAATACTTTATGCCAACCACTGTCTTGTTTAAAGTGAGCAGACAAACTAGCCAAAAAATGATTTTCCTTAACTCAATGTTTAAGGATAGGTTTTTCTGGCTGGTACAACCAAACTATGGGCCATATGTATGAACACATTTTCCCATAGACACAGAATGGGTAAAACCCTTTGATACATCTGGCCCTTAAATTCGATACAAATATAACACAACGCTGAAAATCATATGACACTTTGCAAAACTGGCCACGATAAGGTATTGAACAACAAATAATTTTGTGAGACCCATGGAAAAATAGTTGTATATTAATTTACATTTAACTTTAGAATGTTAGTGAGGGAGAATATTGTACACACCTGCCATGTGAGATTTCCAATTCTGACTCACGCCTCAGTGTGAAACAATCCTTAACCTGGCTTTCATCTAGGACGTTGTGATTAAATGTAAAGTGGAAGCCATGCCGCCAGAAAAATGCTCCCATCTTCATTTTCACAGAGGTTGCAGTAAGAACACGTTGTTCTTCAAGGGCAACAAAAGGATTGCCTCAGTGATAAGAACTGTGCAGGTACCTCTGGAAGTTTGTTATCAGGCCTACCTGCTTTCACCTTGAGTCTATTGCCTCAGTGATAAGAACTGTTATGTTATGGGGTATTTGTAGAGAGCGCAGCTACTCCAGGGAATGTCACGGCGCTGTCTTGACCCCAAGACAGAGCATATGAGAGACATAACAGCACAACGTCTCTTCTACTGTTGGAAGAGCCAGGTTTTTAAGGTACTTCTGGAAGTTGTCTTCAGGCCTACCTGCTTTCGCCTTGAGTCTATTGCCTCAGAGATAAGAACTGTACAGGTACTCCTGGAAGTTGTCTTCAGGCCTACCTGCATTCGGCTTGAGTATTTTGGTCATTTCTTTTATCAATACTCTCTGATGTTACTGGTTAATATGCTCCTTCATTACCGCTTTGCCCAAGCACTTGCATTAGTTATATCTATCTGGAGCGTTGCCTCATTATTCCCTGATTTGCATAGGGCAATTACCCCCCTGAAAATAAGGGAATGACCTCTTCACATTGCTCAGGCATTAGTTTCCTGGTAATTACAGAAGGAACTTCACACATGCTTCTTACCTTCCTCAGTGATACTAAACTGCCCAGGGAGAACAAAGACAGGCAGAAAATACAGGCCGAAGTGCCTACTGTGCCCATGGAACAATTTTTGTAATACAGCCCAGCTTAAGTGCACTCTTTTTTATGAATCACGGAAAAGCCTATAATGTTACAGCTCTGCGACCTACTGAGTTGATCGATGCTTCTTTCCAGTGGGGCTGTGACTGTAAAAGGCCTTCTTTTCAATGTAATTTCATATTCAGGAATACTACATGTGTGGTTCTAGTGTTACTATCCGGTTGATTGTTGTATTTTATGATGTTAAGAAACTGCACATATTTGAGTAAGGTTGTCATGCCCCTTGTCAAAGCATGATCAAATCTTCCTTGCCCTTGTGCAACAGCTCAGTTGTAGGCATATTCTCAGTAGAATCCCCATTTCAGTGTCATCCTTTAAAAAAAAAAAAGAAAACAGAACTTGAATAATTTGGCATACATGGGCTAAAAAGTTATCCCCTTGGCCATTCCGCATTGTTGTCAGTAAATTTCAGACTTCCTGATCAAATAACAGTTTAATGATGGAGTCATCCACATCTGTGCTGAGGAAGTGCGTTAATTCATCCAACAGGTAGGCATGCTCTAACTGACTTCAGCAGTAAAGAGTCACAGCTTAGTGGTAGCTGACATTCTTTCCAGAGGTGGGTGGGTTTGTTGGTTACCACCTCCTCTAAATGGATGTTTCCACTAGCAAAACTGTTTCATAGTGTTTCTGTTTTTACGGGAATTTGGAAAATAATTCACTTCTACAAAAAGAAGGACAAGAGGTGTTGCTTCTGTTTCCATCTTCGAATTATAATCATCTTGCAATCCAAAGAAATTAAACCAATGAGGTGAGTAAGTATAGTTTTTTGCTTTGATTTGCTAAAGATATCAGGAAGAACAGAAATGTATTCTGCTGCACATATATTTTTCGAAGTGAGCATACCTTGCTTTGTGATCTGCTGGACGTCTACCTTGTTTTCTTTTGTTAGATAGTTAACTTGCTTATTGGGTCCCTAGGGTGAGATTGTAGTGACCCAAAGTGCAGTGGGGGTTTGAGCTCACATTAAGACCTTTAACATATTTTTCTTCTTGTTAGAAATTGGGTTACTGGTTGACTGGGGTGTGAGTCCTGATCAAGCAGTAAACACAATTCTATTCAGGGTAAGGCGCAAGCACACCCAAATTAACCTGTGGTCAACTCCTGGTAGCTTGACACAGAGCAGCCAGGCTTAACTTAGAGGCGATGTGTAAAGTATTTGTGAAGCACTTCAATAGAAAAACTGTGAAAACACCACGCAAGAAGTATCCCCCACCAGGTTAGTACATTAGGGCAGAATTTAATAAATAAAACTAGACCAATACAACAAAAATCCAATCAGTAGAATGGGACTTATAGATTAGTAAAGAATAAATTGCAAAATAGCACCTAAAAGCATAAAGCGCCAACCGCTGCAATCTGGTCACACTAGACCAGGTCAAAATTAAACGTTCAGGCCCACCGTGATGGAGCACGGGTCAGCTATAGTCCTAAAATAGTCCTGCTGAATGTTTTTCCTCTCAAGTTTTGTGTAAAGAGTCCAGTATGTGTTAAAGAGGAGCAGGAGAGCATCGCTGGAAGCTGTCAGCGGGGCACAAAGAGCAGGCCGGGCGTCACGGATGGATGGGATGGTGCTTTGCACCGACTGTTCCTTGTAAATGCTCAATGTTGCATGCAAAAAGACAGGCTGGTGGCAGCTCACACTGATTTTCAGTGTGACGGGTGCGGTTCGGGTGTTGAAAGGGCCATGGTTGCTAAGAGCCCAAAAGCTTAAATTAGGAGCCCGCAGAGCCACACCAATGGTCCAGGACCAGATGGTCAGGAGCTCGTTAAAGGCAGGTCCAGAAGCTGTGGGGATCCTGTTACGTTCATGAGGATCAGAGCAGGAGGCCAGAAGACTAGCCCTTCGAGTCACTCTGGGATCCTGGGTTCAAGATGGCTTGCAGGTCCAGTTCTTTTTCCCCAGGCAAGAGGTCAGCAGGCAGCAGGTCAGCACAGCAAGGCAGCAGCTCCTTCAGAGTAGCAGTCCAGGAACTGGGAGTCTTTGTAGCAGCACAGCAGTCCTTCTTCCTGGCAGAGTAGCCACAGGGCCAGAGGTGTACTGAAGTGGATGTGTCTGAGGTCCTTCTTTTATACACTGGGGCCCTGGTTCTGAAAGGTGGGAGAAGCTCCTAGACAGTGTCTTTGAAGTGCATGGACTTCCCTACCTCCCTCGCTCCAAGCTGGATTAAATGACAATGCAGGGTCATTAAGCCCTGTGTGTGGATATAGGACACAGCCTATTCAGGTGTAAGTGAGGCTGGGCCCGGCTCTTCCCTCCCATCGTGGCACATCTAGTCATAACTATGCTCCCACTGTGTGTGGCTGTCTAGAAGGAATACACAAAGCCCAACTGACAACTACACCCAGTTATGTGGCCAGAGACAGGCTGCAGGCACTACTGGGGCCCTGGTTCTGAAAGGTGGGAGAAGCTTCTAGACAGTGTCTTTGAAGTGCATGGACTTCCCTACCTCCCTCGCTCCAAGCTGGCTTAAATGACAATGCAGGGTCATTAAGCCCTGTGTGTTGATATAGGACACAGCCTATTCAGGTGTAAGTGAGGCTGGGCCCGGCTCTTCCCTCCCATCGTGGCACATCTAGTCATAACTATGCTCCCACTGTGTGTGGCTGTCTAGAAGGAATACACAAAGCCCAACTGACAACTACACCCAGTTATGTGGCCAGAGACAGGCTGCAGGCACTAATTGGCTAAGGCAGAAAACTGGCAACTTTCTAAAAGCTGCATTTTCAGAATTGTAATTTAAAATCTGACTTTCACCCTAAGTTAGGATTTTAAATAACGATTCCAAAGACGACAAACATGAACCAATCATTTCTTCCCATTTGGAAATTAGACTTATTAAATGTAATAAGGCAACACCAATGTTATCCTTCGGAAGGGATAAGCCTTGCAGTAGTGAAATATGAATGTAACAGTTATTTTATTACCAGGATAGGTAAAACTTAAAAGTGCATGTTCCATACACAATTCTCAAACAGGGAGGTTAGCCAGAGACAATATACGTGCGTTCTGTCACTTAGTCGAAAAGACCCAACAATCTATATATCCAGCCGCTGCAATAGCACTAGATGTGCAAAATGCCTTTGATAAGGTCTTGTGGCCATTTCTGGAATCAGTACTTGGGACACACAACTTAGGTGTACCATTCATAAAATTTACTATGCCACTATGTGCCAACCCGATGGTGAGAATCAGAGTTCATCGCAGACTGTCCTCTCCCTTCAGCCCATATAATGGTACACAACAGGGCTGTCCCCAATCACCACTATTTTTCCTACTATCCATTGACCCGTTACTGCAAATGCTTATTAACTCTTTAGAGATTAAAGGGTTTCATTTTAGTACAACAAATTACAAAACTGCCGCATATGCAGATGAACAGCCTTATATTCCCCAATGACATTGGGTAGCGATATCAGCGATCACTAGTATTGTTCACAAGTTCTCCTTGGTATCTGGGTACACCTTAAACAAAGACAAAATGGAGGCTCTCCCCCTAATCCCTCATTGGTTACTTGCACACTTTGTGGACTCTCGGCTCAAATTGCAAATTCATCAAATATCTGGGTATTTGGTTTACCAGTGATTTAACTGAATCACAATGACATAATGGAACCCAAACCATATCTAAAGTCTAAGACCTTCTCTTCTCTTGGTCCCCGAAACACATATCATGGTGGGGCAGACTTCAAGCCCTCAAAATAATGATCACCTCAGTTGCCAATTTCTTCACATCTATACTTCCAGTGAGACTATCACCCACTCTCTTTAACATAATTGCCACACTAACACCAACCTTCCTATGAAATGGCAAAAAAGCCAGAATTGCCTAAAGGTCCCTTCGATTAGACTTCACACTTGGTGGCTTTCAAAACTGCGGAAGTGAAATCACTATCAATCAGCTTTCGTGGCGGACCATGGTGCTCATTTACTATTGCGAGATACATCTGCTCACCCTCGCTGGCTAAATTTGGAACGTCCATTATGCGAACCATACCACATCACTTTCATCATCACCATGTCGAGCCACACGTTTCTGCACTCTTGGCAAATATTTATAGACAATGCTTAGGCGCTGAAACTATTCAATAAACAGATGCCAAGCTCTATTTATCACTCAACACTAGGTTGGTTTATTGCATAACCCGAAAATTCAAACTGAAACAATCACTAATGTCAATACTTCATGGGCTACCAAAGGTATAAGGTCAATCCGAGTTCTATACAATGTTAACACCAGTCCCCGCTCTTTTATGGAACTCCATTCTATATTTCACCTGTCTAATCTCAGTTTTACGCCTTTCTAAAACTTAAATTATCTAAAATAGGCACATTTGACCGCCTCTAAATTATCTCACACCTGAGAACATGACACTCAGTGGGACATATGGCATCTAAAACATACAGAGTCTTAACCTGTCCAACACCAATGTCACAAACAACACTGCAAATAAAATGGGCCAGAACACTTAGGAACCCTACACATAGTTTATCGTTCAGAAGAAAACTGGACAAAAATCTGTGACACATCATTACACAACAAAATTGTCCCCTCGCTCACACAACCCATTTCATTTAACTATGAATCTACTTTAATAAATACCATTACATACATTAAAATTACTCAATAATGACAAGTGCACTGCAACCTGTCACCTGGGACAACGGAGCATGTAATGTTCAGTTACACTCTCCTTGGTTCCTACTAGACATTGATTGAGGACCAACTATCAAAGATATTTACAACACTGATTAACTTAAATTTCCCAATGGTTGTCCTGGCCCGTAGGCCTCCCCAACTACTCTACATCTCAACACACAGGACAAGCATTACTTGACCTTTTACTGACCATAGCCACTAAGATTATCCTCACGGAATGGAAATCGTTCAATAACACATTCTACCACACTTGGAGGGCTTGAATAGTATGCCTCAGTAGTGCTCATAGCTCCTAATAACTCTAAGATATCACAGAAAATATGGAAGACATTGGATAAATCTGCGTAACATGACAATATTTCTCCTCCCCCTTGACTACCTTTAGATTCCCACAACCAAGACATACAGATCATATCTAGAGAGACCACCTAGACATTACACTTGCTGCCCCACCACCTGTCTCCCCTTCCTCACCCTCATGTTGGATTTTTCTTGCGATACAAATTAAAATTTGGAATATGTGCCATTTCTGTGTGTATTTGACGTTTGTCGTGTGTAGTTGGAGATCACTATTTGTACCCAACCACTGTTTCTCTTGATTGCGTTTTGTATTTGTTGTAACACAAACCTTATCCCAGGTCCATCCAACCCCCTCACCCTTCTAAGCTCCATTTATCTTGTCTCCTATGCTCTTTAAATGTTTTCTTGCAACAAATGTAACTTGTACCTAATGTGACTTTGTAACGATATGGAACCTCATGTAAAGTGCTCTGATACCTCCGGATCTAGCCAGCGCTATATAAAACTCATCAAATCAATAAATAAACTATGATGCTATTATCTATGATCGTACTCTCATTTGCCTACACAGAACTTAAATGCAATTTATGTAAGAAATGTATCGACTATATTGATACCGATCCTTTCCTTTGCTTTTGTATGTTACAATAAAACTCTATAAAGATGTATAGAAATAAAAAACAAAAGAATATGTCCTACCTTTTAAATACATTGCACCCTCCCCTCTGGGCTGTTCAGGGTCTACCCTAGGGGTGACTTATATGTTTTAAAAAGGAATATTTGGTCCTGGCAAAAGGTTTATTTTGCCAGGTTGAACTGACAGCCTAAAACTGCACACACATGCTCTACAATGGCAGACCTGATACAATCGTAAGAGCTACTTAAGTTGATGGCACAATCAGTGCTGCAGGGCCATTAGTAGCATGTAATTTACAGTACATGTAGTACCACTTTACTAGGGACTAATGAGCAAATATGCCAAATGGAGATAAGCCAATATTATCATGTTTTAGGGAGCGGGCACATGCACTTTAGAAATGGTTAGCAGTGGTAAAGTGCAAAGAGTCCAAGTGACTGCAAAAACGAGATCAGAAAAAATGGAGGAGGAAGGCTAAACATTGGGGTGCAAGACCACTCTAAGGCTATCTGGTCTAATACTTCTTTAGGTGATCCAGTCTTGTGCTGTTCTTCCCTGGCAGAGTTATAGAGGTGTATTCTACTAAAGAGAATGGCATTTCTATCTGAGAAATCTGTCAACAGTAATAGCAGCACTTGATTTATTTTCTTTTCTTCATTTTCAGGGCACACTAGCATAGTTGTAAGATAAGAGCCTTTGAACGATTACAAGTTTCCTTGTAACCCCTTAGGCGACTATGATGTCATCCTTGGGTGAAATCCATGAGGGAATCTATTAGGACATGCATAGGCGAGAGTCACATTAACTAAGCACAAACAAAATCTAGTATTTCAAATTAATTACATGCACTGAAAAAAAGTAATTAGGGTGAAGTAAAGTTGCTTTAGAAGCAACAGATCTCTCTTTGCCAGCTTAAGCACCTTTGAAATTGACTGGAAACAACTGTGTTTGAATGATAAATTCACTTTAAATATCGACATGCCTAAAATTCAATGGTTAAGGTAACTATGCATCTTTAATCTTTAACCCTCATTGTGCCCGGTCTCCTTGCTGCCGCTGCTGCCCGTGAGTTCTGCCTCACTGTTGCCTCTGCATTGTTTCATATTGTGCCAGTATCTGTATCGTTTTGTGCCTGCTCTCGCCAGCTGTTGTGCCCGTTTCTGCCCGTATTGTGCCAGCATCTGTGTGTGCCAGTATTTGTCCCCTCTCGTCCTCCGTTGTGCCCCTGATTTAGTTGCGTAACCCCATCGCCGTTTCCTCTCCCACTTCCCCGCTCCAACCGCTGCTCCCCCACGGCCCCACCCCCGTCCCCTCCAGCATACCCGCACCGCTCCCCTCCCCACTCGCCACCCCGCTCCCGCCTCCCAGCTGCTCCTCCCTCGCTCCGCCCCCCACTCTCCATTTATGGCAGAGTCCACGTGTGCGCGCCAAAGGCAAGCCCGTCTGCGCCCATCCGCGCCTGGACCGCGCCCAGCGCCAGACACCCTGACCCCCGCAGATGCCATCCCACCAGCCGGAGGTACGATGCTGCCACCCTCAACGCACTCAACACCGGCCGGATGCCACCGAGCCACCCCAGGACGCACCCACGGACCCTTCACCTGCCTACCCTGCAAGTTCTCCTGCATCTGGACCTGCACCGCATCCGCACCCGCCAAGCCGAGCCCCAGCAATAACCACCTGAAGTGCATTCTGATCAACACCCGCTCCGTCCACAGACACGCCGTGGAACTATGGAACCTGCTCGACACCACTTCCCCAGACGTCGCCTTCCTCACGGAAACCTGGATGAACGCCTCCTCCATGCCCGACATCGCCATAGCCATCCCGGACGGCTACAAGATCATCCAGAGGGACCACGTCAACCAGACTGTTGGAGGCATCGCCATCGTTCACAAGAACACCATCCGCATCACGACCAACTCGACGACACCCTCACAGCCGCCGAACATCTTCACTTCCAGATACACACCGACCCCAAGACCACCCTCAGAGGCACCCTCATCTACAGACCCCCAGGACCCCGCACTCAATTCAGCGAAGACATCGCAGACTTCATCAGCCCACACGCCCTCCCCTCCGCTGACTACATCCTCCTAGGGGACCTCAACTTCCACCTGGAGAACAACAACGACAACAACACCACCACCCTGCTGGACAACCTCGCCAACCTCAGACTCAAGCAACTGGTGAACACCCCCACCCACTACGCCGGACACACGCTCAACCCAGTCTTCTCCTCCAGCAAGTACACCTCCTTCAGCCACTCCACCGGACTCCACTGGACAGACCACAGCTGCGTCCGCTTCAGCTTCAGAAGGACCACGACTCACCACCACCCGCAACAGGTTCCCCGCAGGAGCTGGAATAAGATCACCACCGACCAGCTCATCACATCCCTGAACGAGAACCCTCCAACCAGATCAACGGACCCCAACCAAGCAGCCAACAACCTCACACAGTGGATCACCAACTGCGCGGACGATCTCGCACCCCTGAAAAACCATCCCAGCAGGCCCGGGAGCAAGAAAGCCTCCTGGTTCAACGACGACCTCAAGAACTCCAAGAAAAACTGCCGTACCCATGAGAAAGCCTGGCGAAAAAACCCGACCACAGACAACATGACTGCCCTCAAGTACGCCACACGCAAACACCACCAGCATTCAAGGAGCGACTAGACAACAATGCACACAACAGCAAGGAACTCTTCAGCATCGTCAAAGAGCTCTCCAACCCCAGCACCAGAAACAACGACATCACTCCATCACAAGACCTCTGTGACTCACTCGCCTCGTTCTTCCACAGCAAGATCGCAGACATACACAACAGCTTCGACGAACAGACCTCGCACCCAACCACAGAACCAATGCCCCCCCACCACCACCCTCCACGCCTGGACCCCGGTCAGCACCGAAGACACCATCCGCATGATGAACTCCATCCACTCCGGATCGCCAACCGACCCATGCCCCCACCACGTCTTCAACAAGGCCGACTCCGTCATCGCACCCCAACTCCGGGACATCATCAACTTCTCCTTCAACACCGCCACCTTCCCGGAGAGCTGGAAGCATGCCGAACTGAGCGCCCTCCTGAAGAAACCATCAGCAGACCCCACCGACCTCAAGAACTACCGCCCCATCTCGCTCCTCCCTTTCCCCGCCAAAGTCATCGAGAAGACCGTCAACAAACAGCTTCCTGGCTTCCTCGAGACGAACGGATCTCTCGACCACTCACAGTCCGGCTTCCGAACCAACCACAGCACCGAAACCACCCTCATCGCAGCCACTGACGACATCCGAGCCCTGCTCGACAACGGGGAAACAGCGGCCCTCATCCTCCTGGACCTCTCCGCAGCGTTCTATACTGTCTGCCACTGCACCCTAGTACAACGCCTCAGCAACGTCGGAATCGAAGAGAAAGCACTGGAGTGGATCATCTCGTTCCTCGCCGGAAGAACCCAGAGAGTCCGCCTCCCCCCGTTTAGATCCGAGGCCACCAAAGTCATCTGCGGCGTACCACAGCGATCATCACTCAGCCCCACCCTCTTCAACGTCTACATGAGCCCCCTCGCGGCCATCGCACGCCAACACAACCTCAACATCATCTCCTACGCCGATGACACCCAGCTGATCCACTCCCTCACCAACGACCCCGCCACAGCCAGAACCAACCTACACGAAGGGATGAAAGACGTAGCCGAATGGATGAAGAACAGCCGCCTGAAACTGAACTCAGACAAGACGGAAGTCCTCATCCTGGGATCATCACCCTCTGCCTGGAACGACTCCTGGTGGCCCCCAGCCCTGGGCAGCGCACCCAAACCAACGGACCACGCACGCAACCTGGGATTCATCCTGGACTCTTCCCTCTCGATGACCAGACAAATCAACGCCGTCTCATCATCGTGTTTCAACATCCTACGCATGCTCCGAAAGATCTTCCGTTGGATCCCCACCGAAACCAGGAAGCCGGTCACCCAGGCACTCGTCACCAGCCGACTGGACTACGGAAACACCCTCTACACCGGAACCACAGCCAAACTGCAGAAAAGACTCCAACGCATCCAGAACGCCTCCGCACGACTCATCCTGGACATCCCCCGACACAGCCACATCTCCGGACACCTGAGAGACCTGGACTGGCTCCCAGTCAGCAAGAGAATCGCGTTCCGACTCATCACCCACGCACACAAGGCCCTCCACGACCTGGGCCCAAGATACCTCAATGACGGCCAGACCTTCTACACCCCCACCCGTCAGCTACGATCAACCAGCCACGCCCTTGCCGCCGTTCCTCGCATTCGCAGTGCCACCATGGGAGGAAGATCCTTCTCCTACCTGGCAGCCAAGACGTGGAACTCCCTCCCCATCCACCTCCGGCTTACCCAAGACCACCTCTCCTTCAGGAAGCAACTCAAGACCTGGCTGTTCGAGCAGTAGCGGACCCCCCGCCCCCCCAAGCGCCTTGAGACCCTCCGGGTGAGTAGTGCGCTATACAAATTTCTTGATTGATTGATTGATTGATTAATTTATATCCCATGCATATACACACACACTCTCCTACTAGGCCAAATACTCTCTAAGTGTTGCATTATCTCATTAATATTTTAATCAGGATTAATGGTGATATAATGAGCGAGGCCATCAATTATAACAATTGTAACCTATTTTTATATAGATTTTACTACGTTTATGTATTTCTCAGTGGAGTAAAAAAACAGACACTACTGAAGCAGCCAACTGATTATCTCCAGAAGGATGACAGGCTGAAAGGACAATGATTTTTTTTTTAAAACACATTTTTATTGGTTTTAGACCACAGTGAGTGGCAGACATGAAACAGTTGACACACATTAATCACAGTACAGAAGGAGAGACAACATTTATACAGAACAGCGGTTCTCAAGTCATACATCATAATTGGAGAAATCACCATTTAGTTTACTATTCTACTTACAATTTCAAATGGATTGACACAACCATTTCCCCCACACCCATCCTTGTTTGTGGGACAACACCTTGCCTCATAGACCACAAGCTTCGGCTGCGAACACCAATCCACCCCTCACCGCCAGCCTGTCAAGGTGGGAGGAGCAGAGGACATCCATTGAGCAGCAATATCATGCTTAGCAAACAAGAGAGTGGCATCCACGAACTACTGCTCAGCTCTCGTGCTCACCAAGTATTAACATCAGGGGGATAGGGGAACCTCGCAGCCGAGGGCGTCCTTTAGATCTCGGGTCACCATGGTCCAGTAGTTTGTAATCACAGAGCAGGACCATGCCATATGATAAAAATCAGCCAGATCTATACTACATCAGGGGCAGGACGAGCTACGGCGGATGCCCATTCGATACATTCGGGCTGGAGAAAGTTAAGCGTAGCAATATATTTGAACCAACCATGGTCAGATGGAAATAGTGAGCTTCCTCAGGGCCATTGGAGCGTCTCGCCGATCCTCATCCTCAATAGGACCTAACCAACCCTGCCATCGGAGTCTTAGATGCTGAAGTGTACCAGGGGAATTGATAATTAGGGTATGATAGATTTGGGAAATTCAACCACAGCCTAGGTTACCCATAAAAAGTTTGGACTCAAGAGGGTTGAACTCAGGCAAGGAGTCAGAGCCTAAGTCATGAATGTGAAGGGTATGTTGGAGTTGAAATGTGGCCTGAAAGTGATGAAAGGAGTGTGCCGTACCAGAAGTCTCCCAATTGAGTGATGTCAATAATATCAATATCCCAGCTTTTAAAGCCCTGAAACTTTGCCACCTCCCCCAAACAGGTGCCATGCCAGTGAGGAGTCTGATGCGTGAGTTTGCCATCCCATTGCACATGTCTAGGCGCAGCTCTCCAGGCAAGGAACACCACTTGAGGCACGGTGGAAGGGAGTGGAGAGAGCCATAAAGCAGGGCCTGCAAGCGTGTAAAACCTAGCAGGGATAATTCTAGGTGATAAGTAGGGTCAGACTATCCCTCATTAAACCATTTGTGAATAACAAGAATGTGGGAGGACAAATAATAAAGATAAAGTTTAGTTATCCCCAAACCACCATCGTAGGGAACCTGCTGACAGTGCGAGAAATCAAGATGGGGTTGAGATCCAAGCCACAAAAACGTTGTGGCCATCATCCCATCTAGAGCTCGAAATCATGTCTGCGGTAGGTGGATTGGTAAATTTTGAAAGAGCTACAGAAACCTTGGAAGAATCATCTTTTTATATAGAGCTATGCATCCTATAACATTCAAGTGAAGTGTTTGACATCTAAGGTCAGACTTTGCCCTCTGAACCAGGGTTTGGAGGTTGAGGGCCCAGGTGAGTTCCGGGTGTAAAGTGACCCAGATACCTAAGTATTTGAAGATGAGCCAACAAAGAGGAATATTTGTCTGCCAGTCAAAACAGTCTCAAGATGAGGCCAAAGGAACCAATACAGATTTAGAGGGAATCATCTTGAGACCTGAGGCTGAATCAAAACATTGCAACAGTAAGAGTCAGCGGGGACCGCTCGTAAGGGGGTCAGCTAAATATAAAATGACGCCATCCGCCAACAGAGCTATCCGGTCCTCCTGTTCAGCATTCCAATTCCATCCCCGAAACTGGACAGCTGCACAAACAAGCCCAGCCAAAGGCTCAACTGCAAGTGCTAAAACGAGGAGGGACAGGGGACAGCCCTGTCTAGTCCTCCGGTCTATGGACATGGGTGCAGAGAGAATCCCATTAATCTGAACACTTGCCATGGTATTGGAAGAGAAAGCATGAACCATCCCACAGAATCGAGGTTCGACGCCGGCCCGTGTGAGCACTAATTGAAGGTACCTGCAGTCCACCGTATCAAAGGCTTTTTCAAAGTCAATAAAGGAGAGCCAGATCCTGTGGTAAGTGGTGACGGTGAGCCAGGGTCACGTGAAGCTGGCTGTGGCAGTGCTGTTTGCATGAAGCCACATTGATTTGGATGGACCAACGTAGAAAGAACGTGCTTGAGCTGGGTAGCCAGCACGGTGGCAAAAATGTTGACCTTGCCTTTAACCGCATGCGCGCTAGCGGTTTTCCCGCTGCGCGCTGCGTTTGAAAAAAACCCGCGTTACGTGACGAGCTCAGCTCGTCATCCGCGTAGCGCAGGTTACGCCCATGACGAGCTGAGCTCGTCATCAGCCCCGAAGGGGTTAAGGAGTGAAATTGTGCAGTAGTCCAAACAAGACAAGGGAGTTGCGACTTGGGGAGTCACCATGATAGTGGCCGCATCTAGTTCTGGAGGAAAGGCGCCCTTGTGGCATACCTCCTTGTAAAGGGACAGCAAGTGGGGAGTCAGTGTTTCAGAAAATGTGGTATAGTATTCCGTGGGGAAACAGTCTGGTCCAGGGGTCTTCCCCGGTGCCAACCTAGACAGGGCCTCTACATTCTCCTCTGCTTTAAAGGGTTTATCAAGCACTCAAGTTTCAGCAGGAGACAGCGAGGGAGAGGGACTGCAGCAAGCAAGTAGTCTGAAAAACCAGGGTCCCTACCTGTGGGAGCTGCATACAAGTGTTTGTAATAGCAGGTAAAAGTTTGCACAATCTCCGGAAGGGAATGGCAAGGGCGATCACTGTTGTCTATAATTCAAAGTATAATTCTATTTCCCTCCTGGTGGGAGTCTAGCCAGTACAGCAGTTTCCTGTTTTTGTACCCCCAACCATAAGCCCGGGTGGTTGTGGCCCGTCAAAGCTGTTTAGCAGCTCTCATGGAAAGAAGACAGACTTCCTTGTAAATGAGACCAAGTTGTCAGGAGATGTTCTCCTGGGGATCAGATGCTAGATGCCTTTTCAAGAGAAGGGAATGGCCTCCAGCAATGTGATGTGGGAAGTGCGAGCGTGCCCCTGCGTCCTAATACGCCCCCTGGCAAAGCCCCATATATGCGCCTTGCTGGACAATGATTTAAACTTTAATCTCGGAGATCAAAACAGATGTCAGCAATATACACTTAATTTACTGAGCCAACTTGTTGCCAGCATCAGGGGTGTCATGAACAGTGCATCGCTTAATAAAAGTAGTGTACAAACTAGTATGTCATATGTTTAGCGCATTAAAGGAATAACCACAGAGCTGTGCACTCTATGTACTGCACACAGGACATCCACCTCAAACAGGGCTTGGCTGCTGCCTAAATCACATGCTTAAGCAGTGCTTTAAATAGAAATATAAAAGTGCAGGTACTCACTGTTTAGAGTACCTGTTTGCTTCTGAGAAGTGCCAATACCCTCCCATTAAATATATTGCAGCAGTGCTGAGAAGTAGAGGTACTCTCCATTTCAAATTAAGAAGTGCAGGTACTCAGTAACGCATAGTAAATTACCATTTAAGCACTGTGCTTAGGACATCCTCGGAAAAACTGTACACATGGGACGTAGCATAAACAGTAACGTATACTCAGTCATATGACCGGGTCCATCAAAGTTTGAAATGTTAAAAAGAGCCTGTTAGACATGTCAACCTTAGGGGGGTTTTCCTCCATCATTTTTCCTGTTTTGCCTCACTTTTTGCTGATTTATTATGTTGAACCTATGGCTCTGAACACTATACCTCTGATAATCAGTGCTAAAGAGCATATACTCACTCCCCTAAACATGGTAAGATTGGTTCAACCCCAACTGGCATATTTAATTTACCTCTAAGTCTCCAGTAAAGAGCAATATATGTGCCATGGGCCTGTAAATTAAATGCTACTAGTGGGCCTGCAATATACAAAAAACAAGGCTTCTTAGGAATGCAACTGCATATTAGATATAAGAACAAACTCAATCGCAGGATACAAGGGAATTGTTCAAGGATGCACTAGGGAAAAGAAAAGAAGAAGTCATACATTGATTGTGTAAAACATTATCTGTATTTTTCTTAAATGCAAATGTGCGACGTGCTATGTGTTCCATGTGAACAATGGAACCAAGAACAAACATAAAAGGATGTTATATATATATACAGACTGTACAAAAAAGAACATTTACTAGTTTCCAAAAACAGTGACAAATGGCCATAGAGGAAAATTTCTCAATGCAACCGCGCCCTTTTATCAATTGACGGAGTAGATAATTGGTTTATTTGTATGTGTCGATGACTGTTCGACTCCCTTTGAAATGCGGGGTCTCACCAGGACCTAAAGATAGTACGAACACCTGTTGATTAAAAATGTATGGACTGTGTACTTAGTACAGGGATATATGACAACAGTATGTCAAAATGGTTACTTTTTTTGACACCGTACCTGGAGTTATAACAGAGGAACGCAGAATGCACAGCACCAAAGTGCATAAGTAAAGGGGAAGGGGCTTCAAATGGGGCATCCTGGGTGGGAACTGAATATAAATACAAAGGCAGCAAAGGGTGGTAAGAATTAACAATGCACTGCATGTGTCGCCCACGGGGACTACATAAAGGCAGGCACTCAAACGTGATTTCTTACCCCCAAGGGGGTGAATTCGCTTGGCAAGCAAATGCTTGAAATGATCAAACCAGGCACCATGATCAGTGCTAAATTTGTGCTGACAGCGATGAAGGGCGCATACACTGCACTGTCCAAAAATTATCCGGCAAGATCAGGGAAGGCGGGCTGCTAGGATCCAGCCTCACCACTACGTCAGTGTCAGCTCGAAGATGCTGCAGCGTTCTTGCTTTTAACCGACACTGATGGGAGATGAAATTTTGGCTTGGTGCAGAAGTGCTCCAGGCCTATGGTGTCTCAAGGTAGACAAAAGGGGTGTGGCCATGTGGTCTCCATGGCTCATATACAATGTGGCTTGTGCGGCTGCAACGAGCTGAGTGCTGGCAATACAGAATGCGGACAGGGCACAGAATGTGGGCCATAAAATTAATGAGAACGCTTGGTAGTACCAAGAGCAAAAGGAACAAAAGAAGAATAATACCCAGAAAATATGATCTTAAAGAACTTGTGTAAGAATAGGTAATGACTAAAGAGTTAGATAAATACAGTGACTTTTGTTACTCCCCAACAAAATTATAGAAGAATAACAGGTACAAAATGGAGCGGCGTGTAAACTCACTCCAGCTCAAATATCGTCTATGTAACATTTCCAACATGTAAAGTTGGCTCGGTACACTTTGGTGTCTGAAAGTACAAGTTTTTGTTCCAAATCATCAACATAAATATTAGCCGAAAACGGCTCCCATTTAATATACCTGAGCACTGCTGGAAAAAATGGTTGCCGTATTTGAAATAATTGTGCTGTAGCCCAGTTCTCAAGACTGATATAATGAAGTCCGTCAGGACCCATCTGGGTTGCTCTCACATATCCAGTAGGCTTTTTTTTATATAGAGTTTTATATAGAGAAAACTAGACCAGAGATATCGGATATCAGAGCGCTTTAAACGAGCACCAGTTTCGTTACAGATGGACACATTCATTTTTTTAGTCACGGGGAGATTAAGTGATTTGCCCAGAATCACTCAGGATGTTGAGCGTTGTTGCCGAGACTCAAACCCGGTTACCCAGCTTCGAGGTCAACTGCTCTAGCCGTGAGGCTACATCCTCTTCCGCTTAATTATGCTGATGCCCTCCTCTTGGGAAAGGTTAGTCTATAAGGAGGCTATGTCAAATATGGCCAACAGGTCCGTTTGGGCATCAAAGGGCATGCCCTAAATGAGGTTCACCATGAAGGTGCTATTCCTTACATATGTTTCTTGCATCAGCACATAGTCTTTGATAAAGATGTTAATGTACTAGACTAGGGGGTTCCAAAACAGAGCCACAACCCAACAGAATGGGCTTTCAAGGGGAGAGGGTGATGTTTTGTGCCCCTTGAGTGAAGTATATAGCAAAATGAAACCATGCTCTTTTCCTTGTGTCGTCACTTGCGGTATTTCACCTTTGATTTTCTCTAGTGGATTGGCTGCAAGTCTTTTGTAGTATTTTGTATCTGAGATCGGTCTTAATAGTTCTGCGGCATAGTCAAAATGGTTCTGAAAAACAATCCCTCCGCCTTTGTTACCTGGCTTGTCTATGATGGAGGGGGTCATACTTGAGCGCTAAAGGAGCCTGCCTTATGGCAAGGGAAATACTGTATGGAATAAAACTCTTGGTCACTTTCATAGTCCTCAAGTCCCTTTCATAGCCTCAAGTCCCTTTCATAGCTTCAAGACCCTCAAGAACTAATCTTTTAAAAGTAAGTAGCTCCGGTGACATGAGTGCGTTAGGCGGTTAAAAAGGGGAGGGAGGCCTAAGTCATGTGAGGGAGTCAATGATCGGGTCACTCCTATCTGCAAAGAACAGCTTAAGTCTGATCTTGTGAAAGAACTGGCAAGAAATCTGTCCTCTCTGCAATAACATAGGACAGGCCCTTGCCTAGCAGTGAGATCTCTGTGGAAGAGAGAGTGTGGTGTGACAGATTAAAAATGGGAATCTGTTGGTGGTTGTCAGGGCCAGGTTGCGTAACTCTGGCTAAGGTCACTCCGGTCCCCATCTATGTTTCATTCTCTCCTGGGTACTGGTGCTATGGTCTGCTCCTACCGCTGTCTCTGTGGCCTCGATCTACAAAAGGCTGACCTGGGCGTGTTGATGCTACGGGACCCTCCTGGCGGTCTGAATCCTCTGATCCTGCGGTGATTGAGAGAAAGTGACAGGCTGCTCTTGTACCTGCCCCACGTGTATGGTCTGTCTTGTGCAAATACAGTTGTATAGTACCAGTCTCATAGGTAGGGGTATACTTTTACTTTGTAAGGTATTTGATATCGTTAGTGACTTTGGCGTTTTTTTTGTTTGAAACTGCTGTATTCATCAGGAGACAGACATACTTCGAGACAGACTACTGTTAAGGGCTATCCTAAAAAGGCTGTTTAAACCATGCAGATACGTGCTTGCTATTGCCAAAGAGATTAATTGCTTAGCACCAAAGTGGAGCGCCACTGGACGAATTGGTGTACGTTACTACCTTCTGCCACCAATTAAAGTTCACAATCTAGTTACCGAAACTGGCATATCATAAAGACCAAAGAACCACTTTTGAAATACCCATGGATGCTTACAAAAGGGGAAAAACATCACACAAGTTTAATTTCTGATTGAGAAGTAGGACTGTCATGTTTGGTACCTATGGACTTGTAACAGTAAACCCTATTCAATGGTAAAGTTAGATTTATTATTACAACTTTAAAAATGCCACTTTTAGAAAATTGGAATATTTCTGCTCTTAAGCCCTGTATGCCTGCTGCCTGTTTCCAATGCACGTCTGATGTGGGTGACAGCTGGGCCTTATGCATTTCCGCTAGACAGTCACACACAAAGGGAGGTTAGGTGTGCCTGATGGGCCATTCACATCCTGATGGGTCAACCTGGGCAGGATGGGAGGGAGGAGATGACATACCTGAATGGGCTTGGAGGGTGTCTGGAGCCAGGGCATGAAGGGAGGGCATCTGTTCACTTCAAAGCCCCTCTTTTAATTCCCCCTACTTCAAAGGTACCACTGGTTATAAGGACTGGACTTCTGACCCTACCAACTCATTACACTTCTGGACCTGCAGATACTCTGCCAGAAAGAAGGGCTGCTGTGCTGCTGATGTAATGCCACTCTACTGGACTGCTGCTCAAGAACAACTGCTTTTCTGCTATGCTGGCCTGCATGCTGCCTCCTGCCCTCTCTGCCTGGGTGAGAAGGACTGGACCTACACCACTTGCACCCAGAGTGACTACAAGGGCTTGTCTGCTTGCTCCTGTTCTGAAGTCTCAGGGATATCAAAGACTTCCAGCAACATTGCAACAGTACCTGGCATGTGCCATTTGTGAGTCCTACCCTTTCTAAGTGGTGCCATTCCAGTCCTGGCCCCTTGGGAGTGGGTGTTCTGTGCTGAACCTGCAAAATCCTTGCATCGCAGCCATTGCGCCAGTTGGACCCGACACATCTCCTTCGATGCTGACACATCGCTGCTCAAGTACATCGCATGGCAAGCTGAGTAGCTCAACAATGACGCATCATCCGCATTGTAAAGGGTTCACCGCCGATGCTTCTCCAACTGCGCTGACCGGAACCAACACATCACCTACATCCGAATGGATCAATGTGTTCTCCCCAGATCGAATCTTCGACATTGATGCATCCTCCAACCAAAGGTACTGTTTCAGCAGGCCAAAGCTGGTCCATGTAGCCGACCTGCACTCCACTGCAGTCGGCCTGAACCTTTGGATTTCACCCGGTCAAGCACGACCAAATAGCCCCAGTTGGCACTTTAGATCTCTAAGCACTGTGTATAAGAACTGGACTTCTGACCCTACCAACTCAGTACACGGCTGGACCTGTGGATACTCTTCCTCTTCAGTTATGCCTGCCTGCTCTTTGCCAGACTACCAGAGGGTGAGCACAGGTTACTTTATGGTGTGTAATTGACTAACCGTGACTAGGATGGAATTTCTTACTTAGACATGTGTATACCTATGCCAACTAGACACACAATTTCTAGCATAACCTTTTTTCAATGAATAAAACAAATGTTGTGCACTTATTTACTAATACTATGACAAAAATGAGTTAGCTTGCATCTGCAGTCTTATGTGTGTCTCTGACATTCACCAGCAGCTTTTAAATATATGAATCACACTAACATTTATTTGGCAGTTCGGAAAGAAGATGTCTAACGCAGAACTGGCAAGCTCTCTGGTACTGTTCATCTGTCCCATCCCCACCTCATCTTCTAACAAATACATGAGGGCATCTCTGCTTATTTTGTGAGCTGCACATGTACTGCCAGGATAAACAAGCATTCAAAAAGCAATACGTTTCAGAAGGAAAATATGTTGCTTTTGCCAATGCTTCTTTGGTTAGATAGCAGTAGCGTAATAAATTTGAGGGGGGCCCCATGCAAAGTACATCGAGAGGCCCCCCTTCGGACTCAGTCAAGAGCTGTCAGGCCAGGGTACTGTGCTGAGGTGGCCCCCCTAGAGCTACCTCCCGCACCATGGGGGCTGCAGAGGCCTATGTCACGCCACTGTTAATTAGCTGCTGTGACAGGCACGTCATCTTTGAATGCATTTGTAGAATTTTAACTAACCAGAGCCATTTTAGAAAACATTTGTAATATTTTTAACCAGCCCAATAAAAGAAGGCTGGTGAATGTGCGGGCATCTGCAGCGGTTATGTTTGAATGGGTTTGTTAAAATAACAAAAACCCACTTCTAGATGCCCACCGCATATGCACGTGCAGGGCACTCATTGGCAGACATCTTGAAATTCGTTGAAAAAAAACAAATTAGGATGGATGTCTGCCAATAACGCAGCTGATCCCTAAAATTAAAAAAAAGTAAAAAGTGTGTGGAATAGGGATGGGGAAGGGGTCGCAAATCAAAGGAAGGCTTGGGGGGGGGAAAGGAGAAGAGGGATCCAACCACAGCCCATACACTTCTCTTCCTCAGTTAGAACTCAATACTTCTTTTTTGTTCAATATATGCCCAGATATTTTTCTCTCCAATGCAGCGGCACCAACTATCACTACCAATCAACATCACTTGAGGTTCCCTCCACTCTATATTCCTACACACCAGCACATCTTCCTGCCCCCTCTCCTTGCTCTCCCTCTCAAGTTGAACTCCATGCTGAACCCATCGAGCCACTTAACATTCCGTGCCCAGTCCTACTCTCATTAGAAAATAAATTAGGATATCTCATCTCCTCTAACTCCAACCCCCACACCTTCTCCTCTCCAGCTAATTCTAATCATTTCACTACTCCAACGATTTCCCTTGCCCAAACCAAACATCGGCCTTTTTCTACTCAGGCACCAACAGTCAGGAACATTATCCCTATCACCCCATTTCAGAGTTGTGATGTTTGCTTCACAACTGCAGATCTGCAAAGAAACAGTTGGGAATTTCAGACACCATAAATCTTCACAATCTGGATATACTTTTCATCACTGAGACCTGGTTCAATGACACCTCTCATACTATTTTCGATCTTCTGTTCCCCACCGACTATTCTACTATCATAAATGATAGAGAAGATAAAGTTGGGGGAGGCATGGCAGTTATCTTCAGAAACTCCTTCAATTCAAGGTTTTTCCCAACAGCTCTTTCCGCACTTTGGAAAGCCTTTATCTGGAGCTTCAAGTACAGCACAGCTCTCCTTTCAGGTTTCATGCCATTTATCATCTGCCTGGTGACTTCTCTGCCTTCACAGAGGAATTCACTGACTTTGCTAGTGACCAATACGCACCAAGCGACAAACAGATTTTTCTTGGAGACTCTAATATTTACTGGGGCACTCTGGAAGACTCAGCTGCCAACAGGCTTGCCACATTTCTCTTAAGAAATAATCTTGTCCAACATTGCACAAAACCAACACACTCTAAGGGCTCTAGTCTTGACTTTGTTATATCCAAAGTAGATATGCTAAGTACTGTTCATCCTAAAACAGTAGATTGGTCTGACCACTTCCTCATCCCTTTCTCTCTGAACCTATCTCACTCAGTAACCCATGGCCAACCTAAAAGGACTCTTACCAGGTTCCGTAACACCAAAAACATCAACCTTGACATTCTGTGCAACACAGATATGATATCACTTCCAATCTAAGACCCCAACTCTGATGTCAACGATCTTACCACCCAATATCTCTCCAGTCTTTTAGACGAAATCGAAAATGTTGCTTCATTGCAAAGTAAAAAGAAAAGGCCCACTCCTTCTGCAACATGGTTCAATAAAGCCCCCTATGAAGAAAGAAAGAACATGATGCACCTGGAGAAGCAATGGAGACAATCTCCACCATTAATCTCTCTAATCTCCGTTCACAAGATTGCACTACCACAAACACATCTTCCGCGAAAAAGTGATCCACTTTAGAACCCTCCTCGACTCAGCCAAGAATAGACCTAAAAAGATATCTGACCTCATCAAAAGTACCACCATCTATCTGTCAACCATCAAATTTGACGACCCTCCCAAGAAAGCAGCAGAATTTGCTCTATTCTTTGATGAAAAATGGAAATTGCTCGTAGACCAGGTCACTCACCCTACCCCCTAGTGGACCGCAAATCCTTAGTCTCATGGCAGAACTTTGATGTCACCGAAGATGCCCTCCTCAAAAGAATTCTAGAAACAAAACTTTCTAACCATTCTTTCACCCCATGCCTAGTGACATCGCCATTAGCTTCTACACCTACCCTTTCCTCCTGGACCAGGCTGGTAAACCTCTTCCTCAACCAAGGCTCCGTTCTTGTTGCCCTTAAAACAGGACAGGTTCCCACAATTAAACAAAAAGACCTCTGTTGATGTGAATGACCTCAACAACTTTCGCCCTATCACCAAACTCTGTGTTATTGTGAAAATTACTGAAAGCTGTGTAGTGAAGCAACTCTCCCAAAATATCAAGGATAAAAACCTTCTGTCCAAATCCAGTCTGGTTTCATGCAAGGCTAAAGCACTGAAACAGCCCTGCTGCGAGTACTTGATTCTGATGAGTCTTGTCTCCTGATCCTTCTGGACCTATCCGCAGCCTTTGACACTGTTAATCACTTCTGAACACTTTAAATATAAAAATGGGGTTTGAAGGCACAGTGCTGAAATGGTTTGAATCATTCCTCTCAGATAGATCTCAGATTACGGTAGGGTTGGTTTTGTGGCATTGCTCCTCATTACTCTCTGTTGTTTGCAGGACCAGCAGCTTGTTAAGTTAGGCATTTCAAAGCCCAGTTGGACGAGACAATGACTATCTATTGTGGGGCTTCCTTGTGTTTACATAATTCCCTCCCTCGTCGGATGAGCTTCTTAAGGCTCTTGCGGGTGATGTATAATTTCCCTTCTTGACCCTCAGATTATCAAAATAGGAAACTGTCTCTTTACTTCAATGGCTGTAGGACAAGGTGTCCCTCAAGGCTCTATTTCCTCGGATCACTCTGTTCAATATTTACATGGAACCGCTGGGAAATCTCGTGAAAAAATTGAGAATCCATTATCAACTCTATGTTGATGACACCCAAATCTACCTTAAGGTGTCCTCCACACACAACATCTCAATCCTCAACACCACTCTCAACCCCATCCAAAATTGGATGTCAACTCATCAACTAATTCTGAATCCTTCTACTCTCTACCTCACTTTCTCCTCCTCCTGTTCGGTCATGGATGGACTATCTGAACATACTTAACAACAAACCTATCATTGTCGACAGGGCCAAATCCCTAGGTGTCATACTAGACAAAAGGCTCAACCTACATTCCCCATATCAATACCATCGGCAAGAATGCATGCTACCAACTGTGCCTTTTCTGGGGAGTTTGGCGTTTCTTTACTCAGCAAGACCCCTTGGTCCAATCACTGGTTCTCTTCAAGTTGGACTACTGCAACTCTCTCCTTCCTTGCTTGTCTCCCCAATACCCACCTTTCCCCTCTTAAATCCATGCTCCATTCAGCGGCACATTTCGTAAATGGGACCAAAAGAAATGATCACATCACACGCATACTGTTTTCTCTTCGCCAGATTCCCATCGAAGTAAGGTTAATTTAAAAGACTGCCTATACTACCCACAAAGCCTTGCACACTTCCACCCCTCACCATCTGGCGTATAAACTCAAAATCTCAGGCGGCTCTAGACCTTCACCCAATGATGAAAACGTACTGCTCAAGTCTCCTAAATTCAAAAGGGAAAGATTTATAGCTCAATCCTTCTCAGACATTGCACCTAGAATTTGGAACTTGCTTCCCCCAATCCTCCGAACCACCACCTTGAACCGGAATTTCAAAACAGATTTTAAAAATCTTCTCTTCCAAAGATACTTCCAGGAATAATTCAACTCATTTCATGACCCTTATGGCCGCTTGGCATTCACTTGAGCTCAACTTTGTAAATTTGTATTCTATACCTGTATTAACCTAACTTTGCCACCTTTAATAATTATTTTAATTATTCTAATAGTATATATAATTTGTTAGTGTGTAAATCTCCTTATGTAACTTACTTGTCCTACTGTAAAGCGTTCTGACACCTTTGGATAAAGTCTGCGCTATATAAAACTTCATTAAATAAATAAAATAAATAAATGTGAATGGGGTGGGTAAGCAATACAGAGAGCGATAGAGCGGGGAAGGACAAAGTAAAAGAAGAAGCAGCATATGTAGGAGATAACATGAAAACAGCTAAAGTTGTCTGTAGAGGAGACCTCAAAATGTAAAGGTCCCGCAGTACCCATGCCTCCAACCATACATGATTTGTTATGCCCTGGCTCCCTGACCCTTTATAAACTTAGAACTATGCTGAGAGTGCATAGAACATGGCAGCAGGCTGAGATCACCCTTTAAAACATTCATGGCTTGGCTGCAAGTGATTGCCACATCCCATGTGCTATGCAAACTATTTATGCAAACCGATATATAAATAATGCATTAAATGTAGATAAATTATATAGCTTTCCAGTCATAAATAAAAAACACAATATTTAAACGTCTAGGTTGAACTAAATGGTTACATTTACACAATTAATAAATGAATTACGAAACATTTAGATTTTTGACATCACAAAGAAATCATACGCAGAAAAAAGGACAATTCTAGGTACATTCTAAAGATGTGAACATTGCCAGCTAAAATGGAAAAAGCATGCAATAGAGAAAAGATTGCATGCATGCTGAACACACTTCTGGAATACACACTGCAAGCGTATGCACGCAGAGTAGAAGAAAAAAAGTCCAATCTCCACACAAAACAAAATTTACCATGTGTTTCAGAACGGTTAAAGCACTTAAATCGCGATTTCTTCTTTTCCCCCAACAAGTCTGCCAGTGTAACCCCTGGTGTTACATTTCACGCATTCCCAGCGTTTACACAGCAGATGGCAGCAGCAGCAAGGCAGAAATACAACAAATAGCCACATACACATATTAGAGCACAGCCATTACAGATGTGAGGTGAAATAAGATGAGCAATGATTAGCAGTAAATCTAAAACATAAACTATAATCGTTTATACACATTAGCAATTTACAAAATGCGGGAACTGACCCACCAAAATGTATGTGTTCTAAGTACTGTATAGGGATGGACATCTATTCTTTATATGAAAACATTACAAAACACATTAGGCACCAAAAAGAATTGTGTTAATGGCCTGTTGTGTATTTATGTAGCAAACAGTATATTCTCGACTTTTACATCAATAATGGGAATGGAGTTCTAAATCTGTTTAAAAATACAACTAACCAATCCTCCAACTGCTTTTCCCCTGGGATGATGTGATATTTTATGGTTAGCTTATGGGCCTCGAGCCAGAAGATTTTGGCACTGATAAATCCTCACACGTGTAGTACTCTGTGAGCGAAGGCAAGTTACTTAATGATACTACGGGTCATGATACTATGGGTCACGTCCTTTTACGTTAGAGTGGTCCAGTGAGACACAATGGAGGCTAAATATGGACATTTACAAGAAAAATATTGAAATTTCTATAATATGAATACTTTTAAATTGATGCACTATCTTCCCCAGCAGGGAGGATAAAGAGGGGATCAAACCTCGCGTCATTAAAAAGACATTTTTCGCACAAAAACTTACAATTCTCTCTGAAAAATATGACTGGCAGGTTTGTGCAGAATTTAAAAAAAAATAACGAAAAAAGTACGACTAAAAAGTATTTAGGGAAGCAGTGGCGTTTAGTTCTATTTTTACTATAACCTTAAACCGGAATAATGAAGAAAATAGCAAAAAAAAGAGGCAAAGAAGACAGGGTAGAGAATGGCAGGGAATGGTTAAGAGTAAGTTTATACCGTTATGGACAAAATAGCAGCATTCGTTTACATTCCCTGATGACACAAGGTCACTGAGGTCGTCAGATAGGAATGCATACGTTATTTATGGTCTGAAATGCATAAATTATAAAGTCATTAAGAAATATGAAAACAAACATGCAGAGGACTAGCCAATATTAGTGCCATTTCCATGCCCATAGCAGAGCAGATGAGAAGGCAGGGCCAGGTGGGAGGATGCACCTGGCCAAAAGCACACTGCATGGGGCTGAAGGATGTGCACAATGGCTGAGATGAGCAGACACTGCGCCCAGTTCTCTTTGCACCTGACGGAAGAATGTGGGTCGCTAGCTCTGAGAAGTAGTAGACAGGCATACAATGAAAGGCTGTTAGTCACTAGCTCTGAGAAGATGTGGGTGAGCATAAAACAAAAGGCCGCGGGTCACTATCTCTGAGAAGATGTGGATGGAAATGGAACAAAAGTCTGTGGGTCGCTAGCTCTGAGAAGATGTGGATAGGCATAAAATAAAAGGCCGTGGATCGCTAGCTCGGAGAAGATGTGGCTAGGCATAAAACAAAAGGCCGTGGGTAGCAAGCTCTGAGAAGAGGCAGACAGTCATAAAACAAAAGGCTGTGGGTCAATAGCTCTGAAGAGATGCGGATAGACATAAAGCAAAAGGACTTAGGTTGCTAGCTCTGAGAAGATGTTGATAGGCATAAACCGAAAGGCTGTGGGTCGCTAGCTCTGAGAAGATGTTGATAGGCATAACACGAAAGGCTGTGGGTCGCTAGCTCTGAGAAAATGTTGATAGGCATAAAACGAAAGGCTGTGGGTCGCTAGCTCTGAGAAGATGTTGATAGGCATAAAACGAAAGGCTGTGGGTCGCTAGCTCTGAGAAGATGTGGATAGGCATAAAACGAAAGACTGTGGGTCGCTAGCTCTGAGAAGATGTTGATAGGCATAAAACGAAAGGCTGTGGGTCGCTAGCTCTGAGAAGATGTTGATAGGCATAAAACGAAAGGCTGTGGGTCGCTAGCTCTGAGAAGATGTGGATAGGCATAAAACGAAAGACTGTGGGTCGCTAGCTCTGAGAAGATGTAGATAGGCATAAAACAAAAGGCTGTGGATAGCTAGATCTGAGAAGAGGTTGACAGGCATAACACGAAAGGCTGTGGGTCGCTAGCTCTGAGAAGATGTTGATAAGCATAAAACGAAAGGCTGTGGGTCGCTAGCTCTGAGAAGATGTAGATAGGCATAAAACAAAAGGCTGTGGGTCGCTAGCTCTACTGAGAAGATGTGGATAGGCATAAAATGAAAGGCTGTGGGTGGCTAGCTCTGAGAAGATGTGGATAGGCATAAAACAAAAGGCTGTGGGTCGCTAGCTCTGAGAAGATGAGGCTAGGCATAAAAGAAAAGATCGTGGGTTTCTAGCTTTGAGAAGAGGTAGACAGGCATAAAGCGAAAGGTTGTGGATAGCTAGTTCTGAGAAGAGGTTGACAGGTATAAAACAAAAGGCTGTGGATAGCTAGTCCTGAGAAGAGGTTGACAGGCATAAAACAAAAGGCTGTGGATAGCTAGTTCTGAGAAGAGGTTGACAGGCATAAAACAAAAGGCTGTGGATAGCTAGTTCTGAGAAGAGGTTGCCAGGCATAAAACAAAAGGCTGTGGATAGCTAGTCCTGAGAAGAGGTTGACAGGCATAAAACAAAAGGCTGTGGATAGCTAGTTCTGAGAAAAGGTTGACAGGCATAAAACAAAAGGCTGTGGATAGCTAGTTCTGAGAAGAGGTTGCCAGGCATAAAACAAAAGGCTGTGGATAGCTGGTTCTGAGAAGAGGTTGACAGGCATAAAACAAAAGGCTGTGGATAACTAGTTCTGAGAAGAGGTTGACTGGCATAAAATAAAAGGTGGTAGGTCACTAGCTCTGAGAAGAGGGGAACAAGCATAAAATGTGGCAGAAGGCACACACTGTACACGGCCTCAGTTGTATGTAATAATCAGAGACGTGGCTAGTCACAGACCATGTTGACCAGCTTGATCTTACTATGGACGACAAACAAAGTATATCATTAAAAAAACACAATAATCACTGAAATACCTTTGTTAAGAGTAGCCATAGTTCTTCACTCAAAAATTTTTTTTTTTAAACACAGAAATGCTCCTAAAAAATTCAGTTGAAGAAACTTAATACTAAGGATTTAAAACAGAAAATCCAGAAACTTGCAAGTCACATGAACCATGCAAACATAACCTCAGCTACGCTGCTCATGACCTCACACATTACATCACAAAGTCTATTTTAGATCACATCAATAAAGCTGCTGGGGAGACTCGGACACGCAACACAGCCCTACACCTGAAATGCACTGGGTGTAGTCAGAAGGATCCAGGCATGACTTGCCTTGAAAGTTTGTGAGTTCACACAAACATCTGAGTCAGCTTCACAAACTCCATGAAGTCCTTTCTCAACCTGAAAGCAGTGGGAGCTTTACTCAAGCACAGGGCTGGACTAACTTCCCTTCCTGAGCTGATAGGGGTAACAAGCCACCTCCAAAAACTGAGAAGTTGCAGGGCAAGATCTTCATACTTTTTCCCCCTGAAAAAAAGTAAAGCAATTGCACACTGGGCTACATGTCCTCACTTCGGATATGTAGACTATGTACAATTCCATTTTGCCCAAACAGGTGCCCGGGAACATGTAGCATGACATTACAAGCATTATAACTGGTGCAGCTTTCCAGGCTCACTACTGGGAATGTCTGGGAATTCCGAACAGCAGTAAATATGCAGCTGTATGTAGGAAAACAGGTACAGATTTACTACTTTTAGTAAACTGGGTTCAAGGTCTATGGGAACTCAAAAAGCACAAAAAATAAATGGGAAGCAACCAAGGGCGGTTGTGCACAAAATATTGTAGAACCGTTGACTTTACTTTTGTAAGAGTTAGTGCTAAAAACAAAAGTGGAAACAACATGCATTTTGAGAGGTGGAAAGCATAGTAACAACATATTTTAATTCTATATTCATTAATAAAATACTGGAACCAAGTCTGATGCTAGAGTGAGTGAATGCACGTGTATGATGACTTATGAATGGCCGCGCACATCACTAGATGATGCTTACCAGATCGAGGGAGAAGACAATTTAGAAAAGTGAGATTTCAGGAACAGTCGTTGGCAGGTTTCTTTCTGGAATTCACCTGGGGATGTGCTTTAAACATGCTGAGCAACATCGCCCTACGCTACATATACATTATTAACTTGCCTTAAAATGGAGCACACACATTGGCCACACTATTTGCTACTTTTCTTTTGAAAAAGAGCAAAAATATCCAAGGTGAGTTTCCTTGACGCAAATATCTATATAGAAATCCTAGGAAAATTTAGCAAAATGTGAATCATTTGCTCAACAGATAATAGTCCACAGATGTATGAAATTGTGGCACATTGCCGCTATGGGTGAAACCACTATCAATTTTGATGTTCTGGAAGATCAAGAAAGAGAACCTAGTGGTAGCCTATTTGCGTTAAAAAAGGCAATAGTGTGCTTTTAGTGAAATCCTGTTCAAACTGCCTTTTGATTTAATTGCATTTTAACTAGTACCTATAAAAGTAGAAATAAGACACTACATACTGTTGCGTTTCTCGTCATCACCATCATCCTCGTTGTCTGGGTCAATGTCTTCCGCCTGTGTTATCCAGTCTAAATATCCTTTCAAATCCTCCTCCAGCTGCTGTTTTTCACGTAATTTTTGAAAGTCTCCTCTTGCTTTAGCCTTTTCTCTTTCTTTGGAAAATTCTCTGTTGAAAGTAGTTAACGTGTAGAAGGAAAATGTACACAAAAATCTGATTAAACAACATTTATGTCCAACAACATTATCTTTTGTCCAGCACAATATTCAACGATTTGCTTTTAAACAGCAGTGGGCTAAATATAAGCACGTGCATGTAAATTCATTCCATCCCTAAAATCATTAGGCAGCCCACTGACAAAAATACATTAAAATGAAGAACTAGTTCAGCACGACATGCATTCTTCAAATCGTTTTGACAGAGCATCGTAATAACTGTACTAGGCAATATCTGGCAATGGTAATATATATATTATAGTAATTCGATTTTAAAATTGATGCAAGTGTGAAAATGTACGCACTAAAAACCAAAAAACTAATTTCGCATGCACTTTGGTAATATTCCATGCTAAATCCATGCACAGATGTGGAGGTTAATACAGAAAGAGAGGTCAAACAGAGAGAGACCAATGACTGAAGAAGGTATACTAAAAGAGTATAGGTTGCGTTTTCCCCACCTGGCTCACTGTGGGTAAATGTGTTAATTTTTCTTATGTAGACCTAGGAAAATCTACTTTACCTGCTCTGTAACCTCCTCCTGTCTGCACAGAATGAATTCTGAGTAAGAATCGTTACTAAGGGCCTAATCTGCAATCCCCAGCGGTGGTGCTGCGGTCTGAGATCGCAGTATGCTTGGTGGTGCCACTGCAGACCTGCCAAGCATATTACGGGTTTCCGTACTGTGACATTAACCACAACGGTGAGCCCGCCATGGCAAGGGGGTGGTGGCGAGGAAACAAAGGGGGCCCTAAGGGGCCCCTTTCTTGACTCAAGGCCTGGGGATGCATGCAGGGGGGACACATGCTGTGCCCACCTGTAAGCATGCACCACCAGTTCCTGCATGGCATGAACTTAACAGTCTATGCAGTGCAAGAACTTGCTTTGGCAGTCCCAAGTCGGTGCCTTTTGAAAGACACCACTGTGGGAATGTCAAAAGACTGCCTGCCAGACCACGAAGAAACACGTAATCTGGCGGGCGGGTTGCAGTCCTGTTTAGTGGTGTGGAAGGGTGGCGGCCTCTAAACTCAAAAGATGAAATAAATAACTAGGAAAAGCATGACATGAGCTGATTCTCAATGTCATGTAAAAAGCTTTTTTACTGTGGTTAAACTCATCCATTCTTTCATGTGGCTCAACCCGCTTAAAGTAACTTGAGTATGCCTCTTCTGTGTGGACACAAAATGTTAAGGGCCCGATTCACAGAACTAACTTAAGACCAAATCCTAAACTTACTCCCATTTTGGTATTCACAGAAGGCACTTACTCATTTTGGTATTCAGAGAAGTTAGGAGTCCTACTTTAGGACTCCTAAATGCCTTCTGTGAATACCGAAAGTCTTAAAGTTAGGATTTTTCTCAGTTTAGAAGTAGTAAAGTTAGGACTCCTAACTTTAGGACTCCTAAACTGAGAAAAATCCTAACTTTAAGACTTTCCGTATTCACAGAAGGCATTTAGGAGTCCTAAAGTTAGGACTCCTAACTTCTGTGAATACCGAAATGAGTAAGTGCCTTCTGTGAATACCAAAATGAGTAAGTGCTTTCTGTGCATACCAAAATGGTAGTAAGTTTAGGATTTTGTCTTAAGTTACTTCTGTGAATCGGGCCCTATGTTTGCTCTTTATTTAATTATGCTGAAGGATACGGGCAAACTCAAATTACACCGACACCGACAGGGGGCAGAAGGGATAAGGTGATGCTCTTATAAGACAGAGCATTTAAAAGGAAAGAATGCAACAAAGATTTAGACATCATGGAAGATCACAAGAAGCAATGGATCTGCTTTTAAGAGCCTCGAGAGGGAAGCAATAATCCATGGCATATGATAATGAGATGTGAGCTTTTAGGGACTAAAACATTTAGGAAACTATGGAGTCAGTTTGTAAAATGACCTATAGAATCTTATACGTTCTCTTCAATTGAAGTAATATAAGTGCAAATCACAAGTATGAATGCACAGGACGATCACCAGTAAACAAAAATATCTATTAGGGCCAACTAAAGTTCCATTTCCTTCAATTATAGTCACATTAATATTTTAAAGGTAGATTTGTCACCCTAAAAAACACAAGAAACCCCACTGTTGACATCAACTTCTTCCTTGATTTAATTAATATCACTGTGAAAGCCAACAGACAGTCACATGGTCCTAAAGCTGCACACCATGAAAAATAAGCCATCTACGCCCTGGTTGAAGCAAATGGCACAAAAGTAAACTCAAAGAACAATTTGCAATATTGAAAGTTATACATCCCTCATTAAACAAATCACATTACCAAAAGTACTGCTAAAGCCCTCAAATGGTAAAGCCCTCTTCTGTAAAGCATCACATTAATCCTGCCCACCGAGAAATTACTTCTAAACTCAATAGACAAGCTAGGTTTCAACAAACAGGCACCTCATTGACAATACAAGGTAAGTTGCCACCATTCCTCTCATTTGTGCTCACACAGAATCAAAGTGACCATCTTAAATATGCTCACTCTCAAACACCAAACCAACATCCTCTTCACCCCTAAACCACAAAGAGAGGCTTTTCTCAATGGCAAAGCACACTCAATGCATCTCCTCAGACACATCTGGGCAGGCGATTCTGCTATGGAAAAACACAAACTTCAACCAAGGCAAAATCACGCACACCCATAAAACACCTACACGCTTTGCAAAATGACATCAATAGCAACTCCCTCTTAGTGTCTTAGAAGACTAGTCAGAATTTGTCTTGTCTCGTTCACATCAGAAACTGATCTGCAGGGTTCCCCAGGGATCTTCCCTCAGCCTCACCCTGTTCAACATCTACCTCACCCCGCTAGCCAACATCATCTAATTTCAAGGCATCTCCGTCATCTCATGTGCTGATCATACCCAACTCATCCTCTGCTTTACAGACAAGAGTACGACTTCCAACTTCACCAAATGCATGACCATGGTAGCAGTCTGGATGAGAACAAACTTCCTCAAGCTTGATTCTGATTAGGCAGAAGTACTGATCGGTAACAAGGCCACCCCTGGGTCTCCACCTGGTGGCCTTCGCACTCGGACAAACATCAACATCCACCGCCCATGCTAGAAACCTTGGAATCATCCTTGATGACAAACTCTCAATGACACAGAATAAATCACAGAAAACAAAGGAATGCACAACAGGAACACTATTCATTTAAATTCTCAGTGACAACATAAGTCAATGCAGCGAGCACCACCTGCTTCCACATTCTACACATGCTATGTAAGATCTTCAAGTGACCGCCACAGAACATCTCACAGACTGTCACCCAAGCACTGATCACAAACAGGCTTGATTACGGCAACGCACTCCACTCCTGCATCTCCAAGCAACTTCTACAAAGATTCCAGACCATCCAGAAGGCTGCCGCAAGACTCTTATTAGACATCCCACAGACCACCCACATTGCACTGCACCTCAAGGAACTCCACTAACTCCCTGTTCACAAACGCAGTCAATTGAAATTACTCACTCACACTTAAAAAGCCCTCCACAACAACGGCCCAATATACCTCAACAACCTCATACATTTTCACCAGCCGACCAGACATCTACACTCTACCTCACCCTCACTCGCATACACGCCCTCATTCACAAAAACAAAGTAGGAGATCACTTCTTCTCCTACATCGCACACAAAACATGGAACGACCTCCCCCAGCACTTTAGGACCTCCTCCTCACTTCTTACGTTCTGCAAAAAACTGAACATCTGGGTCTTTGAATAACTCTGCGGGCATCATATGCCCACTCACCTGCTCAAGTGCCTGGATAACCTCACGGGTGATTAGTGTGCTCTACAAGTCTACCTAACATAACATACCAAGCTATTTTATTGGATTAACAAACATTTGGGTTGTGGATGATGCTCTTTGCAACACAGTCAACAGTGGTCCTTGCTTTCTGGTCTTGCTTATGATGGCAGAAGCTTTAGACACCGTCTATAATAAAGCCACAATCAACATCAGGTTAACAAGTGTGTCTTTTGACAACACTGTTCCACATTCAATCTCTTCCTGTCTTTCGGCCAGAAAGGCACAATCAGGATCCAGCGGCTACACCTGAATTGCAGAATATTTTAAGAATCCTTCTTCTCACTTGTAACTTACAACCTATACATAGAGCCTCTTATAGCCATTTGGGCTAATCACGGACTCAAGATTAACTATTTTGTCGGTACAACTCAACTCTTTTTGAAAGTCGACACAAGCAAGGCAATGTATTGGCTTTAAGACAGCCTTGTCCTCATACAAAGCTGGTTAACAAATCCCTAACTTAAAATAAATCCTACTAAAAACAGAATGCATCCTCGACTCTAACAGGACCAAATAAACCCAGATCGAGCATTGTCTATTTATTATGGAATTTCAAGAATCCACACCCTAACTTACCTAAAGTGCAAAAGCTCTGGGATTTATTATTGTCAGCAATGTCTGCTTTAGCATCATTAGGAAATTGAAAACACTTGAACCAGCCGTTTCAGCTGGGTCAATTTTGGGGAAGATCTGATGGCTTCGAGGTGAAACCATCAGGTATTCTCTTTTTCAGATCCTAACCAGACCCAGTGGCAGCTATCATAGATGCTTTCTGCTGTAATTGTCCAATATGTCTTTCCACTAATCACTATGAAATAACATATCTTCTTAAGGATGAGATAATTTCAGGAGTCAATGGGTTTGTAGCTCCTCTGTAGATGTCTCAGGTTTGGTTCACAGCTCTAGTTAATTTAGCGATTGACTGTTCCATCAGTCTTTCCTGTTTCTCTGAGTTTGCATCTGGACTGGCTGGAATAGTCCACAGCTGAATCCTGCAGACCAGCCTAGAATATTTTCCCAGAAGACCGAATTGACAAGAGATCATGTTTATGAGAAATACCAGCAACTGTAAATCCTGGTAAAACATGGTGGCCAATTTTTTTAAGTTGATCAGAATTCACAAACACTTGAGGATAAAGATTGTTGGGTTCATGTAAAAAAAGACTCTTGATGGGACTATGCCACAACAAGAAATTCAAAACAGACAGTTTCCTGCCGCTAAAGCGGCAATCATTTTAACGCCCTTCTTGAGAATATGCCCCTAAGTACTTATGGGTCAGGCATTGCCTTTCAAAAAGTCAACTGATGCCAAAGGTAATGCTCAACACTTTTAACAGACATTGACTAGATAATCAGATTCACCTGAATGAATCTCTTCTCATAGGTCTAACAGCAAGTATGTGAATATCGACTGTAAATATCCTGACCTCCGTACCCGCAGCAATCAAAATGTTAATTCACTCTACAGCTAAATTAATTCTGAACAATAAAAAATGGTACCACATTTCTCCAATCCTACAGGAGCTTCACTGGCTACCCTCCGAAGCCAGGATCAAGTTTTAAACTGGCTGCACGACTTCTAAATCCATTCACATGAACACTGCTAATCTTTTGGTTATATGGGAAGACAGACAAACTCAGGGGAATAAATACTCTCTGAGGCTTCAAACAATTCAATAGATTCCAAGTCTTACAACAGTCCTTCACATGTGCGCAAACAAGTCTCTGAAACACTCCCCTGTACCTTGAACCCAACATACTATGTTGACTTTCAAGAAAGGTTGGCAGACTAATTTCTTCAAGATGCATTTGAGCTAGACCAATATGTTGCCCTTTCGTTGTAGACAGTCTCCCATGACCACCTGTTCTGACATGGATATGTGGTATGTTTGACTGCTACGCACCACCCTCCCTTGCTCCTTCATACCATACCATTTCTTTCAGGTGTTTCAGTGGATGTTAATAAATTTTATTGTACATAGTTATTTCCTTAAAAAGAATGTTAATACCGCCTGGCACCACTGGGCTATATAAAACGGTTATATATAATAAAATATAACCTCAACAAAGAAGAGAAGTCTCAGTACATACCTTACCCATCTCAGGGATCTGCTGTTGAGTGTACCATGGATGCTGATTACCCCTATTGTTTTCCATGGTTTCCCACTCCCGGATGAGAGCAAGTGATGTTTGACTATATTTTGTGCCCCTTACAAAATGTTTCCGAGGTTTTCAGATGGAAATCTGACAAACGTTGCACCAGAGTTGAACTCTCAATGTGTGGATTAAATGGCATCCTTCTCTGTCGTTTTATCACGGCTTAGGGGGGGCAACAGTGGTCAGTTATCACAGCAGAATTCCCATTATAGGATATTCAAGTCTATTTTATAAAGTCAAACACAAAACTATAGTTAAAGTGTTTGTGGGTATGTATAGAGAAAATCTTTGGAGGTGGTGGGCGGTGGAGAAGCGGTGAACAATAGTTTTGAACAAAGTAATTTAGAAGGAGCACTGTCAATATATTTTGCAGTTACTCCTGAAAATGATTAGAAAGTTTGCTATTTTGGGACATGTGAGAACTGAGTAAACTTCTCTTCTTAAAATGCATGAGAAAAAATGCAAGTAAACGACAGATACCCCATGAATATTGTTTTAACTGCTGAGAAAGTAAGACATTGAAATAAAAAGTAGTTGGACCCTGGTTGAGAAATCAAAGTGGAGACTTATGTAATAAAATATTTGAGAAAATATAGTTTAGGCTGGCAAATAACTTAGCACCAAGTATTCACACCACATCTATATCGGAGGTGATACTAAGGAGGATCCACAGAACCCCGTGAAATAAAATTATGGGAGGTAAGAAACAATGCTAGCGTTTACGGACTGCACCATTTGCTACTTTTCAACAAGGTAGGAAGATGCTCTACAGTACTTCTTGGTATATTCCATGTGTAGGCCTGACAATATGTGATCGGTGGCAAATTCCAGTGGCAATGAAGGAAACTATGTATCTTGCATGGTTCCCCTCATTTTTTAACAATTTGAAAATCTGAATCTTTGCCCTAGGTTGGTGGCTTCGGACTTAAAAAGACGGGCCAGTCCCTTTTGTTTTGTAAAGGCATAAACATCAGGCAACCCCACGTTTGTCTTCTTAATGCAGCTACCAATGTGGTGGGGAAGCCTAACTTTATCAAAGCACTAAGTTGTCACAAAGACCTAGCAAATGAGGAATAATGATTTACTTCTCATCAAAAGTGTTAGTGTAGGACCGCCTAACCTGCAGCTGAGGGTCTGGTTATGTTTTTAAAAACTACCAAACAGGATCTCTGATCCCCACAATTCATACATTTCGATCAACTGCCTTCTGTGCTAAAACAATTGAACAATTTTACTTCAGAAACAACCTCTCAGATAAGAAGGCAAATTCACTGTTAATCTGGATGTCACATTTTACAAATGCAATCAACACAAAAATGGTGGTGTCCGTTTAATCTGGCCTAAACACTCAAATACATAATCAGATTTGATCTAGATATTGTAGTTATGCGAGACCCTAGTAACATAATAGTGGTAATAAAATATTGCCAACATGGATAAAGGCTAATTATTTGATGCCTTATACATTAAATCCTCAGTTTACCTGGCTTGAAAAAATAAACCTGAAAGAAATATATCATTCACTAGGGACTCAATAGGGGTGCCTAAATTCATTGATTATTTTTGCTCTATTCAAGGATCCGCGTACTATAGCACATCAAGCTAGCCCAAAATTAAAATCTGTTTTTGTTTCAGGGATTATATGTAAACATAACTATGCTTGGGATCACAGAATGTCAGTAAGCAGGGACTGAGTCACCATACCACATCAGTAACAATGAACCCCAGTCCTCACTAGCTCGTAGTGCCTTACCTCTCTCCTAACCATCCCAGAATGACAGGTAAATTGACACCCCAGAACACAACACTTAGGTCCGAGTGTAGGAAGCCTAATACCAGTCGGTAACTGGCGAAATTACCGACTTTCGGCCGTTACCAACCGGTATTAAGCATTTAAGATGTAGGGGCCTAATTTAAGGATTCGGTAATTTACTGAATCGGTAATTTAAGGAATCGTTAAATTACCGAATTCTTAAATACTGATTCAGTAAATTACCGAATTCTTAATGTAGGAAGCACTCAAGTGAGTGCTTTTCACTTGTAAGGATTTGTTATTTACCACCATCTACAAGTTGGTGGTAAATAACGAAAACCGTTACAAAAGCAATTTTGTGCTTTTTTAACAGTGCCATGTGGCAGACATACATGCCCTTAGGGCATGTATGTGTGCCACATGTGCACCCATGCACTATTCAGGGGTGCAACAGAATGTCAATGTGACACCCTGGCCCATAGGAATGAATGGGGAATACCGAATCGGTATATACCGATTCGGTATTTACCGAATTTTACCGATTCGGTAAAAATTACCGAATGAATACCTACATACCATTTACCCATTCTAAAATACCGAATCGGTAAAATGTGGTATTTTAGAATCGGTAAATGGTATTTACCTACATCTGATCCTAGGTCCCCTCAGGGAACCGTGGAGACAGATTGTAGCCTTTTGTTTTCTCACTCATGCATGACCATAATAAAAAAATAGAAACACTGGAACAGTTTCCAAATGTATTTAAAGTATTGTACTCTATTATAAAACAACTGCTCTGCAACTAGAAAACATATGCATGCCAGCAGAGTGAGTAGCAGCACAAGTAAACTATATTCAATGAGAAGCCCTACAATGCTTAAAGATATATCTGCCTCAGCCTATCCTCACTACTGGGGCACAGAGATATATCGATCTCTGGGATTAAGCCAAACCCCATAGTTTGTATTATTGTTAGGTAATTTCCATCTCAGGTTTTGCAAGGCTGGTGCGTTCGTCTTAGGACCTCACCTCTGCAAGAATTCCCCTCTTTGTTTTCAAATGGCACATCTCCGTTATGTGTTACGAGATGTCTTTTTTTTAAACAGCAGATGAGAATTTATGTTGTGTCTAACCCTCCAACCCTACTAAAATAAAAATGCTAAGAAATGTTTGGAAGTCTGGGTTTCAGAAAAATATTCAGATCTTTATGATCTGAATTATATACCACCGCTGAAGAAGGTAGAACATTTATTGGAGAGATGAAATCAGTGGTCAATTACATTAAAAGGAAGGGTAGCTTTGATAAAAATGTATATTCTTCCACTCTGCTTTTTTTTGTTTGGCCGGCTCCTATGTGTGTTATCTGAACATGTTTTCAAAACTGGAGGTTGTAATAGGCTAATACTTGTGGGAACATAAACAACCAAGAATTGGTTTAAATAAACTACACTTCCGAAAGAAATAGGTAGATTGGCTCTTCCATATTTCAAAGATTATTAAAGTGTACCTAATCTTGACAGATGTACGAAATCAAACTTCCAGGATAATATTTTTATATTTAACAAATGCAAGGAGAAAAAATAATGTGTTTTTCTGAAGCAAAAATCACACAACCACAAACTGGACATCAGTCATTACACGTTTTTGTCAATTTATACACGGTTGATTAAAAGACTATGCATTTCCTTTTTCTATGCAGAGACTCCATTAGAGGTGGTCTGTTATAAATAGAACCTACAGAAATACATTGCTGGGTAAAACAGGGGATGGCTAAAATAGATAGCAGGATCAGAAATGGGAATCTCATGTAAATGTAAATGTAAATGTAGTATACTTGTAAAGCTCACAGCTACCCCAGCAACGGGGCGTCCCGGCGCTGTATAACTCTGGGGAACCCGTCCTGGCTTTCCCTGTGGGATGGTCCCTTGCTGGGAGTCCCCAAGGTGGAGCCAGGCATCCCCGGAATTGGTGGGGCCCTTGTGGAGATTAGGCAAGCTAATGCCCAGAGTTGCCGAGTGGAACCCCTGATTATAGTAAGCACCGAAGCGAGAATTATCGAGTCCGCTGACCAAGGTCCACGACCCTGCCGCGTCGGGAATTGAACCCTGGTCCCGGGCTGACTTCTGCTCTCAGGCCTGCCGCCTCTAACCAGTGAGCCACACTACTCATCACAAGGGAACAAGAATGCAGCAAAATTAAAACTCAAATTGGATGGTATGGGTTCTCGCATACTCAAATTTCAGCTAAAATACGCAATTTACCCATCTTAGAAATTGAAAATACTCATTTTATAGCTGAAACCCTATTCACAGAAAAGCCTAGATTTCAGGGCTCCGTCAATGGGTTAGATATCTTAGTCAAGTGACTAACAAACAAGATGGAACAATAAGAAAAATATTAGTCAGAGGGAAATTGTAGCTGAACCTAAGATGAACGCATGAAAGAAGCTTCAGTTCATTGTAAAATAGCACTTCAGGGGCTAATTTTAATTGAATGGATTTATTTGTGCAATGGCTTGTGTATTATATGCCTCATTTTCTCCACCATCAAAGCCCAAGTATATCTAATCAATGACCAAGATGTTTAGGACAAGGGATATGGATTCATATGATATTAATATGTCCAAATATACAGACACATTGGAAGTATATATGTGCATTTTAAGTAATTTTCTGGGGAAAACAGTGACCCGTGACAGAGTTCCAGTTCTCTATAGTAAGTTCTAAACATTGCGGAGAGAAGATGACTTAGTAGTACTGCTTGGACATTTGCAGTTGAATACAGAATATCACACATGGGTATTTTCTTGTGGATGGATTCATCAGGCCCAGAATCTATACTGACTATGAAGTCTTCCAACAATCGTGCTGGGACATGGTGTTGAGGTCCCTTTAAAGTCAATGCGACTTGTGTGTGGAATTGGGGGCGAGAAAGGTTTTTAACTCTATAGTTGTCATCTTCCATTTTGGATTGTGTAATACAAAGCACACTAAGAAATGTTCGCAACACTAAGTACTGGAACTGGATGCTCAAAATTGAAAGAGTGTATAGAATCTGGGAATACCTTAAAACTGGCTTAGGGTCACATGCAAATAGGTTTGATTTAAAAACCCTTGCTTAAACCACATTTTAGAACTTGTCAGGTACATACACCTATCGATGTGTGCTTCAAGTGGACCTTCAAATGCCTGTTACAGTAAGAGTGGAAGGAGTGTTTCTGAACTGAATTCAATCTCTGTCTCAGGGAAGCTGCACAGATGGTGGAGCAAGTTGCTGAATAACCAGGTTCCTGAGTCAAGTTGAAATGTTAGTGAATATTCAGTTGATAAGATGTGTGACCTGGGGTTGCTAAAAAATGACAGAGTTGATCTGTGTTGTTAGATTGTGCTCCTACAATATTATTGCTAAAAGGCTCGGGCATTATGAAATTCACTCTTAAGATTACTATACCCTGGAAAACTCCTTGTAAGAATGTTTTATAGCATCCCAAACAAAAGAGCACTGTGCATTAAATCTAAGTAACTACATTTGCACAGCATTTCTGTCCTGTGTGAGATGCCCATTGAATGGATAATCTCTGTACACCTCTATCCTCAAGGCAGGTTTAGGGAAAACAAATAATTTTCTTGTTGTTTTATCTTTTCAAATTTTGCACAGTTTTTTTTATCCACTTCATAAAGCCACCATTTTTAATTACATTTGGTTTGGGCCTTAACGTTCTAAACTTGTTAGCCATGTTGTTAAGCTTAATGTTTAACACATTTTCTCTGAAGACTGCCTTGCTACTTGGGACTACCTAGAAAGAGACAAGAAATCCCAAGCTAAGTATGTTTAGCCCAAATTGCTGAGTCCCTTAAATGGCAAACTGTATCCGTTCACCTTTCGATCTCAAGATTAGTGATTTTTGGGAAGAACTAAATGACTACTTACAAATTAAAGAATAAACTGTAAATATAGATTGAGAAAAATAGTTATATGTAAAATGATTGCTCTAATATTCATGTATTTTTACTTGAGTGATTGGCAATAAAGTTAATCACACCACTCTGTATATAGAACATCTTTACTTCAAAATCTAAAATGAATAGAAAATGAAAAACTAAAAGCATTGAGTGATATATGATTAAGAAACTTACTTAGTGAGTAGCAGTGTACACACTCTCTAACCAAAGAAAGGCAAAGGCAAACACACACTGCAATAAAAAACCTAAAGGCTAATAGTAAAGTGGAAGAACTCAAAGTGCATGCAAACGAAGCAAGAGGCCGTTTTACACACAGCAGTGGATTATGCAATGACAACTCAACAGCTTACCCACTAAGTACACCAAGAACCAGGTTAAGAACGAAAAATGACCCAAGGATGATAAGACTAACAAAATAGACCCATGGCCATTCACATCCTATTGCATCATTTACCTGTAAAATGTAAGGACATGAGTTATGATTAATCAACTGAATACATTTCAGGGCCCATTTTGCAGTTGCCAAATTAAACAGGTTTACTTTTATAACAATCAACCCTATACTCAACTTTGATGTTCAAACAACCAGTACTTACCGTTCCATTTTATATTTGATATTTTTAGGTGACTGCATTAGATTTGCTTTAAGAATTTGCCTTATTCAGGAACAAACAAGTAGGACTCTTTGATACAAGAATAATTTCATAGTTGTTTAGAAGAGTTTTTCCTATATTTATTCCCAATAGCCTATTTACAATTATACCTAAACTCGCCATTTTATAGTGCAAATAAGTAAAATGGGTATTTTTAACATTGTGGCTATTATCATAGGCCTAATCATAGTTGGCATTTAGTGTATGCTTATATTGCTACTAAAAATACCATTTTGTACAGCACTTATTTGAAAATGCAATTTTGCTTTTTCAGTAATTTCTACAGACAAAATAAAAATTTCAAACGATCTGGTCACAAATCTGTAAGAGCTGATGCTTGCTGTAGAAAGGTTTCCCAAAATAGCCCTTTGCTGCACTTTACAACCTGTTTTCTTGTGGCAACTGAAAGCAGGACCCCTCTTTCATGATGAAGAAGGTGTATGCTTACCCGCTCAATACACCAAGCACAAGATTAAGCACGAAAAAAGACCCAAAGATGACGAGACTGACAAAATACACCCATGGTAACTCAAATCCCATTGCATCATTCATCTGTAAGAAATAAGATCAACTTAAAGAAGCAGTATCCTGCAGTATTTTAGGAAAGCCTCGAGTGCAAATATCATTTCACAAAGTAAACATTTTAACCAACAGTAAATGAATGAAAGAGCAGAAACAGGTATCAACATCAAAGAAGAAAAAACAGTCAGACTCCCATATATTTTCTGCAATTTAAATACAAAACTATGTTTAATTTGCATTAGAAGCACATTAAGATGTTATCCGACGTATTTGAAAATCTGACTTAAATGGATTTAAAATCACATTTTAACCCATTAACCAAATGTCATGATACCATTAATCGTTTGTTGTAAAACATGGCATGCAATAAGCAGGTGTGGGTTATTTTGTATTTTATATATGCCTGGCTTTAAAGGGTCTAGGAGATACATGTTTTAGGTACTACAGAAAAACCATCTACAAAGCTTTATCCATACCTTCAATAAATAACGTTAGTCAAGCAAAACGTAATGACTGTATACTTTATTTTCTAAATATTACAAGAAAACAAGCATTGAAAAGCAGCAAATCCAATAATGGTTTAGCTTGATGTACCCACAAACTATTGGTATATTTAGATTTATTTCGTTAGTTGTAACTACCTAGACATTATTTGCCCATCTAAACATTTCCCAAGCTGAAAATAATGTACATTAAACAGGAAATGTTTCTAGAAATAAAATATCAAAAGAAAAGTCTTACTTTTTTAAAAAATACTGCCATTTTGAATACAATCGTTGTATGTAGAAATACACCTTATGAAAATACCATCAAAGATAAATATCCAAGGTGAATAATTTATTATCCCATAGGGAAAAAATATCCTTCACTGTGCAAAATGCCAGCATTGGTCTGCACATTTATGATAATAATGGTGCGTGCTTCTATCATTCTACTAGGGTTGTCTTTCATCTACTTGAGGCCATTTATTAGGTCAAATCTAAGAGATAGTCAGAAGTCAGACTGCTTTGCTCGAGCTGGAAGACAATGTACCTGACAGTGCTAAAAGTTTTCAATTACTCTAAAGATAATGGCAAACCAAGCAATGTCATTCCCTCTCTTGCACTCACTCAATCAATGCCTCAGATTACAATCAGTACTGTCTCTAGTGTTATCATTAAAGTCAATGCCACAGATGGTCATTCGTGGAGCAAAAGGGTCCGAAGTGAATCCTAGCATAGAGATTACCATTTAAGGATTGAATTCTATTAATATGTCTCTGGAAAATGTTGGAGCTAATCATAGTTGTAAGTAGGCTTTTGTATTCTTCCCTCACAAATGCTTTTCCTATGCCTATTGAGAACATAAACACAAACTTTATTGAGTCTCTCATGTGTCAGAGCACAGCAGAAGATTGTCCTTGAAGGCCCTACCTAACACACATATGTTTATGTTTCATTTAATATACTATTTATTACCATATGCAATCTCCCTTCCATTAAGTTCATCAAGTTTTTAATTTGATATTGATAAAGATAGACATATGTATATCATACTTGTTATGGAAACATACTATTTTAGTTGGATTTTTCCATGATTGTTGACAGTCTTATAAAAGAACTTTCTGGGAACCAGAGGTACTGGTCAAGACAATGTAGTAGAATTGTACCAGAATGTCATTATTTCATAGAGACGTCTCTGTGTCCATATGTTTATGCCTATAAGTATTCCACTTCTGTGATCAGAAACTCCAAAGTAACTCTGACTGCTCCTTCAAACTATGGCAGCTACATTTAAAACACCAACAACTCTTCCTTGACATGGCTAGTATTTCACATGTCTATTATATATTTGAGTTAATAAGGTAATCTACAAACATGTGCTAATTCCTTAATGAGCTCTATCGTTTAAAGCACAGCTCTTCAATTACAGCTAGGAAGAGCAAGGGCTCTTGACATTACTTACTTCTTCTTAATATGCACAGCTAGAACTCCCCAGGACTTTTCAACGATTTGCAGTGCCCAGTATGAGAAAGGAGAACTCATCCTGTCTGCCAAACACACTGAGTTTCCTATTGAATTTATATTTAGCCTTGGTTAACTCTTGAACTAGGGAATTGCTCTTACTCTTTCTCATGCTATGTATACATTTCCATTTTTCTGTTGTTTTTTAGGCATGCCTTACACAGAAGACACGTCTCTCATATACACATTACAAGATGGCCACAGAGTATCAGTTGATTCTGCCAAGACTTTGCTGAGTTCTAGGAACACATTTATATTTAACTGTGATGTCTCATAAACTACGTTCATAATCACTCTCTGCCTGCCTACTTGAGTGTTCGCCCTTCTGGGCACTATTATCAGTGATGGAAGAAAATAAGCACACAAGCCCAACCCTAAATTCTGATTTAGTCAACTTTCCTAAAAGACATCTGAATATTAGATGGCAAACAACATTTATGTTCATTCCATGAAAACATGTTCAAAAGGTTAAAGAATATAGGTGCCATGGCACGGCTCCTTCCTGTTTGAGCCCGAGTCTGTGACTTAGAGGCAGTCAGGTCTCCTAACATGAACAGCACATTTAAAGGAGGGGAGAGAACATAAATTCAGACAAGGGTGGGCAGAGTACCTGGGCCACCTGTACTACTTCCTGTTTTTTCACTGTTCTATGGCTTCAAGACAGAAAAGGAAGCTAGGTTGTGAGATGCTCCTCATCAACAGGACGATTACTAAGTTAGGCTAAGGAAAAAACCAAGTGAGGAAGAAAGAGCTTTATTTAGCCAAGTTATCTGCCTCTGATGCTTGTGAGTGACGCACTATGCCACAAGACTACCAAAATTAGTGGGCAGAGCCTCTTCAAAATAATGGCAGATTAAACAGACCTTCCGCAAAATACCAATAAAATTGAGAGAAAACTGAAGTCAATTGAGGAGATACATGAATCAATGGATATGTGCTCTTGATAAGAAGAGAATGACCTCTGGGACAAGACAACAATAGTCAATCAAGTGGGATCTGAAGTGGTGGATTTATTTGGTGAAGTTGCATGCCACAAAGACTTCTGAGAAGGTGTATTCTGTGTTGTTTCTCAAATAGCGAGTCAAGCAATTGAGAAAACGCATGACTTGAGACAAACAAATGCCTGTTAAACATGCCAAATATTCTTGGAGAGGTCCATTTGCCTACTCTTTTTCAAAAGCCTTTCTGAAGTTGTGTCATGTGGTGTGCAAGGCATGCAGACTTTATAAAATAAGAAAAAGAATGTTGCATTGGAAGGGACAATTATTGCAAACCTGGTTATGTGACAGACAGAGTTACGATTCTCCATGCAATCTACATACACCAGACAGTGACTATAAAAGAAGAAGGCCCTAATTGAATCAGTTCAACACAACAAAGGAGATGGATGCAGAGTATAACAAACCTGATGCAATTGAAAGAAGAGGCGTCTCTCTGCCACCATGCCAAACAGAAGGTGAAAAATAGGGGCAAAGAACATGTTTTGATATAGACAGTCAATGGATGATGCTTTCCTAAGGTGTCAGAAACACTGGTATGACTGCAGCGTTCCCATTGGTGGAGGGAACAACTGCGTAGAGGGAGTTTTTTTTTAAATCTGTTCTAACTTATCTCCTTTGAGACCATTTATCCATTTCTCACTCCAGTGTAGCTGTGGTCCGTCCAAAAGTTGTTGTGTTGATATTTCTAGTGGTGGTTAGGAGGTGAGTGATATTGGGTTTTTGTTAGGAGTTATGTATTCTTGCCTAATGGGGTAGCCATATTGATGATCCATATTTTGTTGTCTTTACCTTTTGTGCTACGTGTCCCTTCATTTGTGAGAATCAAACATTTGGAGAAAACAGCACGTTTGACAGCTTTCTACGGCAACCTCTACAGCTGATAGGCGTTTTATAATGTTTTATCATAAATGAAACTTCGCGAAATGAGCGTCATTTGCAGTTGAAAGTTAAAATTGTAGAAACAAACAGCCTTTCGGCAAGAGTAAAAGGGGATTTGTAATTCCCATACATTGGTGTTGGTTGCACTGGTAATAGGATTTACTTCAACATAGGTATGTTTACTCGTGATTGCATCCAATCCCTTTAAATGAGTGTTCCAGGACAGGAGTAGCTGAGAGTTTTCTGAACACTCACCAACTTACTAGGCCAGTGCAATTTTTTTCTCTGCCTAATTTACCCTCATTTTCATGAATATCACAAATACCACCCGTAGTCCCCAAAGTTTTCTGCAAATTAGTTTTCGTGTTGAAATCAGGAGTTGGTGCTTTTGAGCTGTTTAAAAAAAAAAAAGATTGCTCACAGTCACCCAATGTAAAGTTGAGTGGAGAACGGTTTTAAGATTAATTTATAACAGTTTCAGCCCCATTTACCACTTATGCTATAATGTAGATGTAAAAAAAGCAGGAAATTCAAACAATTACCAAAAGGTCAATATTGGGAAACTATGCAAGACGTGTGTAATAAAGCCTTCTCACACCTCTAAAACTCACGTTTGTCGGTATTCACAAACCGTATTCCTACTCATAATGTTGACGGATTTAATCCTTTCAAGGGCAGGAATAAAATCCATTGACGGTGTGAAAGGGAAGAGAGGACTCGTCAAAACTGGTGAGGAAGTTGGAGAAGGGTTCCTCCACAGGGAGAAATATTGTTTGTGGAGAAAAAAGATAGCCATGCACTGTCAATGCCAATAGGCTTATCAATGAAAGTGTCTCTTTTGTCACTATCGGGCTTAGGCACTCAATGGGTAATCATACACTTACTCTGTCACTCATCTTTGCATTCATACATCATTTCATCCATCCACTGACTCATTCTTGCATTCACCGTCTGACCCAATCTCAATAAAACACACACAAGTTCAACAACATGTGGAATGGTATACATTTCTCATGGATCCCTTCCTCTTATCTGTGCTTCTGCAAGAGAAAGACAAACATCATAAATTATCTACTAATCTAAGACACTTATACAGCGTTTAACTTTCATGTATTTGCTCTTGAAAGGTCAAGTTCAGGCAGCTAGCTAAATAAACAAAATGATCACCACTGCGTGGAGGGCAAGCACTTTGTTTGAAAGCACACACTTTCTGCCGAATCAAAACATATACTCCTGGCTCCCAACTTGAGGCAGAGCCAAAGCCCCTCTCTAGTGATGCTCACATAATCGTCTGGCGATAGCTGCAAGACTTTGTAATTTCCAATCATAAGTATGTATCGATGCAAGGTTAACAATTGAGGTATTTTTGAAAATGATGACTTTCAGGTAAGTGACTAGTATGCCACAATAATTAGTAGGAGGCACATTAGAAAGCCAGCAATACCCTAAGCCAAAGCTTGTGGTTCAATGAATGTCAATCAAATAATAGAACATGTGACCGGTTTACTGTTTGGAAAACTACAGCACAAAGGTCTAGGAGGGGAAATTAACCCATTTTGCTTACCTTTAACTACAGAGTGCCACCTTCAAAGGTGGAAATGTCAAAGGTTAGCAGTTTCTTAGTAGCATATAAGCAAAATGATGAAGTGCTTTGGTAGTATGTGGCAGGCAAACGATGAGGTTTGTTGAAAACCATAGTTTTATTAGGTTTAACTATATGTTCTCTAAGCACTTTTTACATATATGGGTGTCATAGATATGGTGGCATATGTTCCTGTTTTAATTCCTGTTTTAATTCTTCCTAAAATGTCAACTCCTTGTTTCTCCTTGTCTAACATATTTTACCCTAAATTGAGCACGACTTCCAAGGGTGGTACCACAGTAACCTGAATTAGTTATTGATGGCGGAAATGAGCAGGAAGGTTTTCACTTGTGTGTCTTCTAAGTAGTCTCAATCTTACAATGTAGAATCCATTTTAACCTTTTTCGTGTACTGTATGTTTACTTTATTAAATGACCCTGAGTAGTTGCCAGTGGCTGAGTGTCATTTTGTTGTTTACTAAAGAGCCCCAACTAGGGCAAAATTGGCACAGTTAGGGCAGGACTGTCCTTACTGGAGCAGGATCAAGGCTGATTTACATTCAGCTGGGTCTAATCTGAAATGGCACAGTGACCAAAAAACAAAATGGGCTAAAATACGTCCTGAGTAATTACCAGTGGATGAGATTAATTCAAGCATCCCACACATCACTTTTTTGTTTACTTCGGTGATCTTTCTATGCAGGTAGGCATCCCTGAGCATGCTAGTTTCAAGGGAGCAACTTTTGTTATGTTTTGTTTTTCTCTTCCTTAAATCACTTAGAGCTGGGCATGGCTTATTTGCAGATATGACACCGGTTTATCCTCTGCCTTTGGAGATTAAGCCTGAGTGGGATTATACACTCACAGATGAACAATCACAATGATGAAATAAAGATGTAAATAAAGGTGTTCAATAGAGACCAGATAGGTCTGCAGCAGTTCACTGGCGCATTGGACATGGAGGAAGCAGGAAGGTGCCAGCTGTAACTCTTTTTTATAATGAGCAAGGTGTCAGCATGGCACTGCTGGACACATTTCTCTAAGGTTGTCCGAAACAGCAGAGGAGCATAGCTGAGATTGAGCAAAGCTACCTGGGACAATGTCAGAATGTAAAAGCAGCCTGCAGATGAATCATGGATAGGTACTTCCGGGTTTCACTTTGCCATTTCAGGGAGTTAGAATGGAAATATGCCCTGCAGGGCCAGACTCTCACGAACAGAGAGAAGCCTATTCCATTGAAGTGGGGATGCAGTTTAAGTGAGGAATAGCACTCAAGTGGGATTTTTTGAGATACAGATTTGTTTGGAACCCAAGCACACTTGGTGTTGACACCTGTTAGATAGGCCTTTATGAGCCTTTAAAATTAGGTTTTGTTTTGCACACTACTTTCAATGTTGAGTTATGCAGACAAGTGGTGCGTTGAGCATTCCAGCCAAGATGATTCCTTACAGTAAACATTGTCATGCCAATCCAGAAGTAAGGTAGTAAGAATAGGGCTTTTAATAAAGAAAAAAACAGGAAGTCTTGATGCAATCCAAATAGTAACACCAGATGTTCAGAGTCTGGTTGGGAAGGGCAGTGTCTGTTCCAGTGAGACCACATTATTGTGCCGGGATACGATAACTTCAGAAGGGAAGTAATCAATCAAATTGACCGTCCCTTTAGTGAGCATCAACCTTAGCCTATTCGAGTTTTGTGGAACCTGCAACAATGGCTCAAAAGTCTATCACTGCTTCCTAAAATCCCTTTACATAAGGTTCCTATGGTTCCAATAAATTGATTATACAATATTTCCATGCTGTCTGAATGAATGGGACAGTTTTCTGCACTTAGAGGGGTTTTGGAAATGATCCCTTAGAAGAGTAATTTAGTTGGGTGTAGCATGGTCAACTAACAAGGCAGACACACTGTAGGGATGTTTCAGCCATAGAAAACACCATCCTAGGGCAACCTGTAGGCAATCTGCCTAAAATCTCCTGAAGCCCTCAGGACGAGAGCAGTGAGTAGAGAGGATGGGCTAGGGCCTTGAACGCAGATTGCTAGAGGCGGCTTGCGGCCTATCTGCGCTACTGAACACTTGGGGTCCACCCTTCCCCACTTGCATTACCGCCTGCCAAGTGGCACCCACCTTGGGATCAACTGGGGTAGGCCATGATGGGAAAGTATCAGTGAGCCTGACTATTGTGGAGGTTCCTGGGGCATGGGCAGTATTTTGCTGGCTCATCTAGTTGAATCATCTAGTTGAATCATCTGCGCCCCTGGTTGTGGGAGCTCAGTACGGACTTCAGATGCACACACCCCAAACAGAAACATTTCCTGTCTGGCCCAATTGGAGGCACTATCCAGCAGCTCATGCTACCCATATTCAGGGGAGTAGGTTAGCTGGTGTGAGCAGGCCAGTAGACACAATAACACCTTGATCTAAGAGAGACCCCATAGGATGAAGAAGACTCTAAGAGCCTGAAATTGGGTTAATCAAACTGCCCACCATCTTGAGAGGTTTGTGGGGGCTTTGGCTCCTTTACTTAGGCTCACTATTGTGACTGTGGGACCAGGGTCCCTCTCATCTGGACTTGTACTCCACCTTTTTGGCATCTTCTCTCTCTCACACTGAGTGGCCCATGGAGAGCAGCTGGGAATTCTGCCCATTATTTTAGCAACTACTAAGGTTGGACTATGGCACTGATCCACCTCGAATTCACTGCACTTGACTCTCCATTCTCTTTGCTGAGGAACTCTGGGTCAGCGTGAAGACTCCTAGCCTAGTCTGCCCCCACTGTGCTTTGCTTTCCACCATGGTGAAAGATCGAGTAATGGCGCAAGGAGCACAAAGCAAGATGGACAGATACACAAAGCCAGCCCTGGAGCTGGTGATGAGCTCTGAGGGAGCACAGAGCAAACAACGATCTCTAAAGTCTACCTTGACAGACACCATCCTACAGGCCATTCAGGCCTCTCATACTGCCCTGGAGTCCAAGATAGAGGAGTTGGAGTTGGGTGTCATGCTGTTGTAGCAAGATCTATGTGACGGGGTTCACAGAGTGGCTGAGGCAAAAGGTTGCATGCCAAACTACAGGACACAGACCAAGACCTAAATACCAAGTGGGCAACCTTTCTGCACCCTTTATAATCCTGGAAGAATGTCCTAAAGATGTGGAGGGAAGAGCAGGAAGAATAATCTCTGGTTAGTGGGATTCCCAAAGGGGGTAGAGGGACTCAGCCTACAAAATTTTCTAGCGAAGTGGGCTTCCTTGTAGATGCTTGCAAATCAACTCTCCACAAGTTTTATTTTTGAGCCGGGGCACCGGGCATTGGCAAGGAAACAACTGCAAGGAGCTACCTCTTCATTGCCAGAACTCTGAACTATAGAGAGCAGGACACAGTTCTCACGGTGGCTAGAACAATGGATGCACTTACACCCCAATCTGTGAATATCATGATATTCGCTAATTAGACTTGCCACACATGCAAAAACAAAAGAAATCTTTTGACAAAGTTAAAGCCAAGGTGAGGGCAAATAATAATAAATAATGCTCCTTTTTCCCTCTATACTCAAAGTTATTTATGATGCCCAAACGATTTTCTTTGACACATCTGAAGAGTCCTGACGGAGTAGTGGAGAAGGACCTTAAAAGGCACCCAGCTCGGTCTGAGAGGAGAACTCCTCTTGAAAGGGTTGAGGGCACCGGTGCTAGACAGCGGCCCATCAGATGGAGACAAAAATCCAGGAATATTGCAACAATCAGAGACTTGCTGGAGTCGTCAGAGAATGACAAAGACCAACTGCAGCATGGGGTACTGGAGATAGTGGGCCAGCTGTCTGGGTGTTTTTGGAATGGAGATGGCCCGAAAGAATGATTCTAAAGAAAAGGTCTACGTGAGACCATATGCTTGTATGAGCCCGCACAGTGCCACATACCTGGTTCAAAATTGTAGAATGCGTGTTGTGTGGTGCAACAAAGAAACATAGAAACTAAAAAGAAGACTGTGCAGTGAATCTTCAAGAGGATAATGCTGGGGAGATGGTTGACTAGATGTAAACTACAGCTCAACATGTACCAACTGGACAAAACATCATTGTTTCAATGTGCAGACCCCATGGATAACTACACGTCAGAAAAAAACATATTTCGGGGCTGCAAAGGTTTTCTTGTAAAGGATGCCATCCATACAGTAATTGGTAATTGGTTGACAAGTTTATTTAATTCCAAAATTGTGTACATGGGTTTTATACTTATTAACTGTTTTATTTTTACTTCTATTATTTAATAATTAATTTAATGTTAATATTTAGTTTTTTTAAATATTTTATTAATTGTAATTTTTAGTGCTGTTTTGGTGTTTCAGAAGGGAAGGAACATTTGCCTTTTTTATTTTATTTGTAATATACAATTTAATTATATGAATTGGTAATAAATATTTTTTTATTTTAGATACGTTTTACATATCTGTATTTTGTTTTATATTTAACTGTTTTAAAAAAAGTTAAATAAGTGGAATAGTCTATCTGATCCCTCCATAGTCGTCCACTTTCTCTGCTTTTCTTTATGCTGAGTGGGAATAGTAAATGTGGCCCTTTCAAAGTCCAACCTTCCTTACTGTTGTTCAGGTTCGAGTGGAAATAGTCATTCTAACCCCTTCAAAGTCCAACCCTTTCTCTGTTTTTCCTTAAGCTGGAGTGGAATAGTACATTTGGACCCTCCAAAGTTTGACACTTTCTATACTTTTTTTTTATTGGAGTGGGAATGGTAATTCTGACTCCTCAAAATTCCCACACTTATCCTACTGTTGCTTATTTTGGAGTTGCAATTATACATTTGATTACTATAAAGTCCAACACTTTCCCTCCAATTGTATAGCTAGGGAGCTAATATTTATTTATTTTTAATTTATTTATAGAAATAAGTAATTTGCATTTTTTAAGTCTAATTTGTTTGGTTTGTATTAATTTTATTTTCGAATATAATTTGGTATATGTTTTTGTTATATATATATGTCTGCTAATTTTATATTTATATAATTGTTAATAATTTAAATGTACGTTTATAAAATAGTTTACACATTGTTTCAATTTTTAAAAGTTTGTATAACCATATATTTTATGTGACATTAAGCAGTTTAAATGTGTTACATTGAATTTTGATTAAATTATTTGAAACTTTGATAGTTACATACATTAAATATACTGCATATATATATATTGTGGCTAAGGCTAAGTAGTTAAATTCCTCCACAGGAGGGGGAGTTGGGCAGGAGATGTCACTCTTTGCCGAAGTGTCTAATCCAATAGCATTTTGAAGGTTCAGGTAGAGATCATTGTCTGAGTCTGGAGGAGCAATAAACTATGAGGCTCATTGTCATTATTTTCACCATGTTGTACTTTAAAGAGTGAAAGAAAGACCTTACAGGTGTAAGGTAAGAAACCTGAGCACTCCTATGTGCAAGATGAATGCAAGTCACACAGGGATGTTCGAAAGTTCAAAGTTTTATTCACTTTGTAGTTTTAGTGGGTGTGGTACATCCTTCTGAATCAAAAGTATTCCTTTGGGTAAGGATGACTCAAATTAAGCATTAATCAGTTTTACTTTAAAGAGTGGCATTTACAAAGCATCAGAATCTGATCCAAAAGAAGCCTTGACATGATTAGTCTTTTGGGCAGTAGTTACATTTTCCACCAATGGTTCAGAGGTGAAATTTGTTACTGTCTTTGTGTCTGATAATGAGATGTTTTCAGTTCCAGCCAACGCTAGTGGAGAGCACTGTAGTTAAAGCACGTTTCTTGGTCCCTTGCTGATTAATGATTTATTCTGTCTTTTCTCCTGCAGTACCACTTCACATCGTAACAGTGCCTCAATCAAAGATGTGATTGCAGCCACAGGTATGAGAGGTTGCTAGAACTGGCCTGTCATGGTAATGGTACACTTATCAGATGTCAGTGGAGTGATGTGGAAAATGTTGAGCATAGTTTTCTAAAAGCCTCCAATTAAGACAGTCGTCCAATGCAGGAGGAAAATAAAGCTCTAATTGCTCAAGTATATTAGTTGGAAAGGAGCCTGAGGACTCACAAGTCCAGTACCAGCACCCTGACTACTAGATTTATTTGGACAAGGAGATCATTTTAAGGAGAAAGAGGAAGACCTACCTTTTAATTGGGATCGCAACCTCAACCCTTTCTACTGGTAGCTTTCTCCATTGTAGATTAGGCGCTCATTCACACTCATTTTTCAGGTTAGGAAGATCCACCAATACATAGGGTTTATGAGTCCGATACTGATATTTGCATTTAGCAAAAAGCAAAAGGTGTAAAGCCAGAAGTTGCAGAATGAGACATAAACCCTTTGATGATTTATTATTTTTAAAAGAAAACTCGGTAATTTATCAAAATAACTCAACAACATCCCATTAAAAATAGATTTGCCTTGAATAAAAAGTCTCACGCATGCAGAACAAAAATTGAGGTAAAGGTATGTAGTGTCTTCTCTGAAGGATGTGTGTTGTCATATCCGACATACCAAAATGGATTTTCATCCTAAACTAGTGAAATGCCACCTAGCGACAGAGCTAGCTGTTGCAAGGCAGAACGTTTTTCCCAGATACTTTGTGGCAGCTTGGTGGAATATTCCAAGATGAGGAACATGCAGGAAAAGGCATTCGTTAGAAAATGTGAAGCACAGTACCTCTGTACCTGGTTGCAGGAGAGAAGACAGCAGGTAAAAAATAAAAAAATAAGCCGAAAATGAAAACCAATGGATGTATTTTCAGTAGATCACTCACGGCAGGAACTGTAGAGTTAAGAAGATATAACTGCATTCCTCGGAGCCCTTAGTGCCATCCATATTTGTCTATGATTGTTATTCACATGGCCTGAGAGTGTCAGGGTCTTCTGCCTTCCACAATTACTTTGGGACACTGTTGCATTAGTGATATCAGTGGCTTATTATGATGCAGAGGTGTCTTTAACAGCTGGAATTTAAGGATGCTCAACCAGAGGCATGTCAGGATCCTGGGCTTAGGATTTTGAGTTCATTCTTAACCCCTTCGACACTCATGACGAACTCAGCTCGTCATGAGGTACGCCTGTCGTACGCTCATGACGAGCTGAGCTCGTCATGAACCGCGGGTTTTTAAAAAACTCAGCGCACGGCGGGAAAATGCGCCGCACGCATGAGGTTAACAACAATTTGGTAGCCATTTGGGTAATATATTCTACTGTTGGTAAACACTACAATTTGATGAGTAAGGGTCTTGAGTTGTACCGAGAAGAGAGATATTGGTTCAAATGCGCTTTAGAGGTAGTTAAAGTCTATTGGGTTACTCAATGTTCTATATTTAAGTACCTTGGTGGCACATTTAGTTATGTAGTTGTGTGGGTTACTTTCAGTCATTAAGTCAGCACACCTTCTCATTATATCTGTTTGGGTTTTCCTCAGCAATGATAGAAATCAAGAGAAGAGGGAATGCTTTTATTATTACTGGTGTTCTCTGCAGAGGCACCACTCTGCCTTGCTCTTGATAGCTTGATGATGGAGGATGTTTTCTGGGTGGACGGTCTATCACTGCCCCTATTCGGATGCTCAAATAATTAAAGGTATCAACTCTTATATTTCTTCCTAAAGGTTTGTCTCTCAGTGTAGAATTTTACGATAGGGTTCAGAGGATTTTAATCTATTCTGCCACGTTCATTAATATATTTCATAAATGAACCATATTATTTGAGCCCCTCTCAGTCTGGTAATCTATTCAGACGGCAAATAGTGCAAGTCTTTTGGTTGTGATATACTTTTCCTAGGTGAGACTAAAGAGAACACATTAATCTACTGAAGGAGGTGCATTAGACCCATGATTCCACCAAGCATGTATTTGCTGTTTGTACCGCTAGGTTTGGACCTTCAGTGTGGCCTGGGACCTGATGTCCAAGTCTCCATGACATATGTGCTTGTGAGAAATGGTATTCCCTTTATTCATTGCGCCTCCCCTCTTAATATTGCAGCAGCAATTATTTTTTTCAAGCAGTGGGCCAGCATTGACCACTGTCAAATACTAAAAACCAACATGTTACGCATTAAATAAACTTCCACCTAAATTTCAAAGTGTTAAAATAAAAATGTAGTTTGGCCAACCCAACATCTTAACAGTACTCTGATCACGTTAGCTTGTGTGTCTGCTTGACTTAGTCCCTACATATTGTTAATCTGTGTGTGAGGTAACGTTGTCAGTTTTCAAGATGTATATCACTTTTGTGATTTGTAGTAAATCACTTTTCCTGATTGTTTCCTATGAGTAGCTCTTTTTAATTAATGTATTGACCCCTTATCTAAATATATATATTGTTATGGCATGTTACCTTTACTTTATTAACTGTTTAGCTAAACTAGGGCCTTATTTAGAGTGTGGCAGATGAGATACTCCATCACCAAAGTGGCAGATGTGCAATCTGTCATATTACAAGAAAAAGTACATTATATCCAATCGGACTTGCGATACGGCAGAGGGGATATCCAGCACGTTTGTGACGGAGTATTGTATCTGCCCAAATCCTAAATCAGGCCCTTGTTTTTTATCTACATTTTCTTCAATTCTTTAATGGTGTAGTTCTTTAGGTAGTTTAGTTAACCACAATGTTGTCATGCAGCATTTTCTGAAGTTCTACTAATCACGCTATGCTACAAAAATGAGGTAAATTATCCCATAAGGGAAAACTGATGTATCCTTGTGGGTTCTTCTGTTTGAGTAGTGTAGGGGGCAGCCACAGCTCACACCATGACCGTGACTGCTTTTTCTCATATTCTGCCAGATGGATATGTTTGTAATCCCTTATCCTATGTTGTATGTATATGGTATTTCAATAATCCAAATCTGGCTAAAAGGCAGCATCAACATTATTATCCTTTAAATGGGTGTGTGTCACTTTGCCTGTACACATTTTTTATCTCTTTAACTAAATTTGGCTTTGATCTTCACATTCTGCAATTCTTTAACATTATTCTTGTTTAGTTAGTTAAGTTACACATACTTTCTTCACATAGCTTTTTTTCTGCAAGTCTGCCTGGGACTTTCTTTGATTACTTGAGGGATTTTCATTTAAATATCATACATAACAGATTTTAGCAAAACATTACATACAGAGCACTCTTTAAAATAAATCAATCCAACTTCAGAAAATAAAGGATCTGTATGAATTTCTTTCTTTCAGAATACAAATATATCATCAGGTATTACAACAGGACTAAGAGAACTTACCCAGTATAAAACATCAGTCCATCCTTCCATGGTTATACACTGGAATACAGTTAACATTGCAAAGGCAAAATTATCAAAATTGGTTATTCCTGCATTTGGTCCAACCCATCCGGTTTTACACTCTGTGCCATTTATGGGGCATAAACGACCTGTGCCCGAGAATGCACATGGTGCTGGTTCATCTTCAGCTAATATTTCTGCAAATCAAATTAAAGTATTAAATACTAAATAGTTTAAAGTTATTCAGACCAACAATTTTGCATGTTTGAATTCAGGAAGGTAAAGAATAATTTACTTACCTTTGGTAACGCCTTATCAAGTAGAGCAAGGATCTACCTGCAGATTCCTTACCTTTGAATTCTCCCCAAGTGCCAGACTGAATATAGAAATATTTTTTTTGCAGCAGTACCTCTGCGTGTCGATAGAGGGCATCGAGCAACATCGCCCACCAGATGTGATGTCACAAGAGCTCATATAAGCCCTCCCGCGACACACTGACGTCAGTTTCTTCCATGACTATTTTCCACGCAAAAAACATAGAGCCACTTATAGAAACGGCCCATGGAGAAAGTGTAGCTAAAAAGAAAAATCCTTGACCCAAACAATGACGAAGTCCCAATGAAAGGCATCAGAATGCCAAGAAAGGGGTCTTTTAGGTAACAAGACAAACAGTTTGCAGCACAGGTAGGATAGAAGGGTCGGTAAGGAATTTACAGCTAGATCCTGTCTCAGATAAGGTGTTACTGAAAGTAAGTAAATTATTAATATGATAGAGACATCTAGCTCCAGATTCCTTACCTTTGAATTAGGCACCATAGCGATTTGATCTTACTAAAAATCGATGATTGGAACTAGCCGGTCGAGCAAGACAGAAGAGACCAGATGCACTTAAGATTTGAGGTGATCAAAAACATATGCTTCACCTTAAGAAGTGTGGTAAGGACCAAAGGCAACTAAATTTAAGAAGACATTAAAAAGATTGGATATAGAGTTACCCATGACAGAGAAATACAAATTAGTCTGAAGATATCATAATATAAACGCAATCCTAGTTCACTCCAATGGAGGGATCTGACCATGATCGCCCTAACGTGGGGAACCATGCGAACAGTCGATGTCACTGAGCTATAGCTCCTTGCCTTAGAAAACCCATGAATCCAGCGAAACCTGCTCCGTAGAGACACAGAGAGAAGGAATCCAACAAATCATACACCATGGAGAGAGCATCAGGTAATGCACAAAGAAACATATGTCGAATACAACAAAACCACCAGATGTTGTTCTAATAAAAAACGGCTGAAGATAGTGGTAACACCACAGTCTTTTAAACAGTCCTGCCATTTAATAGGTGTATCCTTGACCAATGACCGGCCAGCAATGGGCGTCTTCATTCCCGTTGTTTCTTGCCAATCGCAATGTTCATGGCGCACCCATCGTTAAAATTAATGACAGCTGCATTTCCTGTGGTCCTGTGTCCCCTCGCCTGCCGCTCCACACCTGTGAGTGCCCCACGTATTTGAGAGACACTCCTGCTTTGTATAAGCAATGACCTCACTCGGTCGACAATATCTGTTAGCGGCGTTTACGGCAGCCCAAATTAACAGAAAAGGCGCCATTCCACCCAGGGCCAGCCGAACTCACGGCGGGTGCAACCGAAAAGCGGAGGTGGAACCGCTTTAAAGATCAGCAAACACAGGGCAACTTCGGTGCACACTCGGTGAGGTTGTTGCTTATACAAAGCAGGAGTGTCTCTCTAATACGTGGGGCACTCACAGGTGTTTTCGCGGCAGGCGAGGGGACACAGGACCACAGGAAATGCAGCTGTCATTTAATTTTAACGATGGGTGCGCCATGAACATTGCGATTGGCAAGAAACAACGGGAATGAAGACGCCCCATTGTTGGCCGCTCATTGGCCAAGGATACACCTATTAAATGGCAGGACTGTTTAAAAGACTGTGGCCAATCATCAATGGCTTTTCCGCACTGATGAAGGCAGAAGCCAGAAACGCGTCTGCGTATATGACAAAGCCCACTAATGCCCCGAGTGTGCACCGAAGTTGCCCTGTGTTTGCTGATCTTTAAAGCGGTTCCACCTCCACTTTTCGGTATCACCCGCCGTGAGTTCGGCTGGCCCTGGGTGGAATGGTGTCTTTTCCATATATATATATATATGCATATATATGAGGTAGATGGACGTCTAACAGCAATTCCTGCCGAAAAAGACGAGGCAAACCCAGTGATGGTGCGTGAATATTTTTATTAAGGTCTACACCAGTGGTTCCCAAACTTTTGACTCCTGAGGACCCCCATTGAGTCACCACTGGAAGGCGGGGATCCCCAAGCAATTTGTATGAGTTAAATTTCAAACATTAAAACAGTAATTCGAAAAAAAATACACACGTGTGCACACAAAACAAATACTCAAAGTACTAAGGATTTTGGGGCCAGATGTACGACCATATCATTTAGCGCCTCGCCTCGAGTTGGAAATTGCGAGTCGCTAAATGAAATGTACAACAGTGTGTTTAACTCTGTTTGGGACTCCCAATGGGGTCGCAAATTGCGAGGTTGATTAATATTAATTAGCCTCTCGCATTTTTGCGAGCCCATTGGGAATACCAGCCCTCCCAGTGATGTTGGCCTGCTGGGCTCTGCAGGCCACCATGTCTCAGACTGCTTTTAAATAAAGCAGTTTCAAAAAAAAATGCAGCCTGTTTACCATGCATTTTTAAAAAAAAGAAAATTAAACGTTTTCATTTCATTTTCTAAGGGCAGGCAGAGATCCCTGGGACCACTGCCTGACCTTAAAAAATAATTTTGCATGCATTTGCAAAGGTAAAGGGGTCCCCTGGGGACCCCTACCCATTTGCGAATGCATTACCATCTACTTGAAGTAGGTGGTAATTGTGACTGTTTAGCGACCGCAAAACATTTGTACATGGTTTTGAGACTCGCTATTTGGAAGGGAATGCCCCTTCCAAATAGCAAGTTGCAAAACCTATTTAGAAAGTCACAAACAAATTGCGACTCGCGAAATAGGCTATGTACATGGCCCAATAGGTTTTTGCATGCGCAAACGGGTTCGCGAACCGGTTCGCGCATATAAAAACAGATCGTCCGTCTGGCCCTTAGTATTTTATATTGAAGTAATAGCCCCTCTGTCACATGTATTTCATTTGTTTTGTAGCATCTCTAATACCATTGTAAGTTGTCAGAGCACTTTACTTTACACACATATAGAGACATTGAATCATACATGTAAATCAGTGTGTATATAAAATGTTTAAAGAGTGCTTGGTCTGGAAAAGCACAAACTCCGGATTCAGAGCATAATACAGTGGCTAGCATTGACTTTAACATTAAAAATGTATTTCCACCCAAATATATCTTTTTAGCAGCATCAGGATAATGAATAACTGGGACAAAATATATGTTACTAACTGGTACCATGCAGTTTGTAAGCAGCTCTTTGATGACCGTTTATAAGTCCCTCTGCTAGATTACGATTGTCACTTATGAAGTGCACAGTAACACAAGAATCTCTGTGGCAAAAGCAGTAACCACGAACCTAGGCACATAAAATGCTGCTTTTTCAAATGCATGTTACACGATCTTTGCAGTAGGCACATTAACCCTCTGTGCTACATTAGTTAAATCAAAGATGCCACTGAACAAAACTCTCCGCTCTCCAGCAGATACATTAATCATTGGCATTCTCTCGACACATTTATTGTTGCTGGAAAGCAGCTAATTATACAAGAAATGTTTATGTGCTTTTAAAACTGTTGCCTACGGATCCCCTGGGAATGTGTCACGGACCCCTGGGGGTCAGCGGACCACAGTTTGGGAAACACTGCTCTACACCATTCCGCCATGGCGCGTTTCGGCCTAACGAGGCCTTGATCACATGACAGCGTCCAAGGGGCAGACCTCCTACTTTTGAAGTGCAATGTGCCATTAATTCATAGACATAAAAGAAAAGTTTCATAATGTCAACTCATGCAATTTAACACAGTCTGGGATAATCCTAGTGCCAAATTGAAGGCATCTTTTAACCCACATTATGCACAAACTCAGAATTCACAATTAGAAGCAATTTAGAATAATTATAAAACATATATCTAAATAAATATGCCTTAAGATATAAATACTCCATTTCATTGCTGATAAAATTCTGAGAAATACACATCCAAAAGTATACATCAAAGTAAGGCTAAAATTGTTAATAAAAACATTCCTGTTTAAAACAATGTAAAACTAGGAAATACATTTCCACAAGCAAGCCAAATTCATAGATGTAAACAAAATGGATCCTTTAGGGATTTCCCAATGTTTTTAATGGGAAAATCCACTTAATACTGCCCAAGTGGGCGAATAAATGTTGGTGTGCAAAATTGTGCTGTGCAAACTGCATTTTATAAATAATGGCAAAAGAAATCAGTGCAACCAGTGATATAATATGAAAGTGATGTTAAAAATATCAGTAAATTTAAATGAGTGTAGTAAACAGTGATTTGATATATTTACAAAGTACACAGTATTAGATGCTCAGTTCCTATATTTCACAATCATAAATATATTCATAAATATGTAATACAATCCTCACTATCGTTTAGCCCATTGAGTGTTTTTGTATTGAGCAAAATAATGTGTCTAGTTTCCAATTTACGCAACTGAGATTCTTGATCCCCTCCCCTCCTCTGGGGGGGCACTGTGTCAATAACATAGTACCTCAGCTCAGTTGCATTTTGGCTACGACACTCTTAAAAATGACGTGCAACAGGATACGCAGTATCACCATTGGTGATGGCCCTTAGATGCTGTAGGATCCTTTTGCTACGACACTCTTAAAAATGACGTGCAACAGGATACGCAGTATCACCATTGGTGATGGCCCTTAGATGCTGTAGGATCCTTTTGTACACCTGTGGTCTGGTACATACATATTTCAAACAGAATTCGCCAGTCCCCCAGCCTCCCAATGGCGGCAGGCTCGTGCGAGGAGGCGATCCTCAAACATTCCTTACACCAACTTTTGCATCAAAAGAAGTAAGCTCGAGCCCAAATTCGTAAGCGTGATGATTTATTTAAACAAAATTGTCAAAAACGCCCGACGCGTTTCGGTGCAGAAGCACCTTGGTCACGGGTAACATCAGTTCATACATTCTAGAGTTATAAAGTGATCAAATAATAAACATAAAAGTAGGACTACCCGTCCCTTCACTAGTAAGTAACAGACCATATTTGGCGGCCATCTTTGAATGTCTTATAAAGTAAACAAGTGTTAACTCCATACTGTACTAATCAGTACCTCATTATGCAATTTGATTAGAGCATTTTGATATGAAACATCGGCAAAATGATTATAACGTTGTTCACAGTTTTACAACATATTTCATTTTAATGTAAAAATTGCGCCACAGTGGGCAGTAACTGGTTATTTCAAGCACGCTGTTGCTGAAGCCTATAATTCTAATTAGAGAAAAAATGATTGAGTTTTAAAAATGAAAACTCCCCAAAAGAGCATTGTATGCAATTCTGCCCATGTGGGCATTGAATGCGCCCATCATTCATGGCTGCTTAATTCATTCTCATACATGCTAATAACTCCTATGCCAATTATGCCCAAGTGGGCATTCATGTCTCCACAAAATCATTGCAACAAAATGTCATTACGTATGATTAACACTTCTCAATTTCCATCTCATTTGGCTGCCGATGGTTCCACATCCAAACTGTGTGCGGACTACATGTCTCTTACAAACATAAAAAAGTGAAATCACTAAAATATAAGTGCAAATAAAAAAACAATAAAAGCTTCAATTCTTACAGAGTTCAGTCTTATTTCATATAGTGGATTGGCATTAGTCCAAAACTGTGTTAGTTCAGCCTAGATGAACAGTTTAACTTATCATCTTTATTTAACCCCAATGGTTTCTCTAATTAGAATTATAGACACCAGCAACAGCGTGCTTGAAATAACCACTAAGCATGAAAAAATCAGTCCAGAATACAAGCAGTATTAACTGGCCGTAATTCTGAACTAGTGGCAGAGAAAATATGCCTACCATAAGTGTCAAGTCTCCTGAACTCCCTGTCCGGAGAGATGTTAGGAAAGGCGCTGAACTTAGGGGAGGCTATAGTGGGCTGTACCACAAACATTTACGGAGTAGGATGCCGGAGAAGTCATGCCGGGTCCCCAAGGGTGGGGTGGTGTCCATATGCTATAGACCAGTCCACAGGGACCCCCGTAGCGGGTTTAGCCCAGGCCCCCAATAAAAGGATATATAAGGCCTCACTATAGAGAATCACAGGCTCAACACCTTTTTGGTCCTGGTGAAGTACATAGATCAATAGGTCAGTGGTAATCACCACAGAAGGGAGCTGCAATTCTAGAACTACAGATGCCCTCAGCACCTCAGCAAAGGAGGAGCTTCCCTCTGTAGTGAAGTTGGGCCACTAGTCTCACCCAGCTCAGTCAGCCAACTGATCTCCAGAGGAGGCTGGACAGTATCATTGATGGGGTGTATAAACCCCAGCTCCTCTCTTCCAAAAACCTGTTCTTCCGGAGGAAAAACAGTAAGGGACTCTTTAGAAGTAGGTGGAAAAGCGTCCGAATCTGGTACTTCACCAACGCCGTCCGGCGTCGATGTGGTAACGCCTCTGCATCGTAGAAGAGAAATTGCTTTGATCGATGTCAGAGTCGGTTGATCAGGCACCGACATTGCAGCTGGGAACCCCGAAGGGCTATGCACCGGAGGCGACACAGATCCGACTTTGGATCCAGAGGGCCTAACTGTGGTCGATGGCAACTCCACCAGCATGGATTCAGTCAAGGCTCCTCTGACCTCCTTGGGGCTTAAAAGTGAACCAGAGGGAGGTGGAAATATAGTACTCCCTCTTCCTAGAGTCGCCCCAGCTCCAGAGAGAGATGGAGGTGTGGGTGGACCCTTGCACAGACTTCTCAGCCGGGGGGGCGGTATGGGGTGTTAAAACTGCAGAGTACCTAGCAAAATCTTACCTTTGGAAGTCGAGGGCCACCTTTGGGAATGGCTTGTGGAGTGGGATTGCAAGCGTTCCATGGACAGAGAACGACGTGAGGCCTGCGACAGCCGTGCCATCAAGAGCTTCATGCAGTGTTCCTGAAATGCTTTTGGGCGACGTTGGCGACAGGAGTCGCTCTCCTCGAAGTCATGATGCTCACCAAAGCACCACATACAAAGAGTATGAAGGTCTGTGGCTGACATCTGCCATCCACAGGACCCACACGGCTTAAATGCGAGGACATGTGAAAAGGGAAGGCATATTGTTCGGTCACCAAAAAGGTTGAGACAGGCCAAAAAACAGCCTGAGGAACAGCTTTCCAGATCCACGTTGGAAGCGCGGAAAAGAAGAAAGTGATGTCAGCGCTTATATGTACTCTGTTGACGTAACATCCGGTGGAGGACGTCACTATGGAGTCACTCGATGCACTCTACAGACGCACAGAGGTACTGCTGTAAAACAATTCCAGATCCAGTCTGGTGCCTGGAGAGAATTTAAAGGTAAGGAAGCAGCAGCGAAATGTCTCTATCAGATACATAGAGTAACCTGAGGTGCTGGTGTTCAACACAGATTAAGGATTGAGCATGATTTGAAATGGCATTTTAGTAATTTTTTATCAAGATATTCTTTTAAATTCATCATTCTATTTCTTCCCAAAACAAAACATGTTGGGCTTCATTACAAGTGGCTTGTTGAATTGTGTTTCCTGCAGAAAACACCTGTTTGCGAAGAGATTACAATTAGAAGTAGAGCAATGTTTATCATACCCTGTAATTAACAGGTGCAATAAAGATCACACCCTTCGTTCAATTTCAGTAGGTCAACCTGACCGAATGTAAGAAGGAGAAAAGGTCAGGGATTTACCAGGACCTACACCATAACCCATATGTTATTCCCCAAAAACTAGTAATATGTGGTAATAATTGCATCTGATAAATTCCAAACACCTCAGTGATGGATTTTTATTGGATGTGATAATTATTGTATCCAAAATGGCCCACTCATATTCAAATCCCCAGTCTGCTTCACAAAAGTTTTAACATAATATTTACCTATAGTATTACTGGTACAGAGTTGAAGGGCTGATAGAATCCGTGGTCATAATCCAAAGAAATACGGGACAAACTAAAATAAATACATTTTAACTATATATTCTCATTGGGTATATTGGAAGTACAAATTCCCACCTCATTAGGATGCAAAGCAATGCATTAAGTAGAATCTCATTTATGAGAGTTATAGACCAACTGTTTGGGGAAACACGCTGTGAACTGCTGTGGGGATAGCCTCTACTGCCCAGAACTTTTTGTGGAGCCTGCTGCTTGATCTCACCTGAGGACCCGTGGGCGTTGTTGTAGCCCCAATCCTTGCCGCACCCGCTTCGCGGGTGCTGCTTCGCGGGTGCCGCTTCGTGCTGCCAGGAGGCGGTGCAAAGCTCAGGAGGCTGCTGTGCTGTGGGCGAGTCCTTCTGCCACAGGGGAAAGATCAGCGCGCAGCAGGGACTCACTTTCCCAGGAGTCCCTGCACGGCCTCGTCACCTGGCCCGTGCACCTGTGAGCCCCGCCCCCGGGCCGGCAACGGAACATTAAAGCCCCGTCACCAGCGTTTAAAGTTGGGAAACACGCTGTGAACTGCTGTGGGGATAGCCTCTACTGCCCAGAACTTTTTGTGGAGCCTGCTGCTTGATCTCACCTGAGGACCCGTGGGCGTTGTTGTAGCCCCAATCCTTGCCGCACCCTCGCGCTGCCAGGAGGTGGTGCAAAGCTCGGGAGGCTGCTGTGCTGTGGGCGAGTCCTTCTGCCACAGGGGAAAGATCAGCGCGCAGCAGGGACTCACTTTCCCAGGAGTCCCTGCACGGCCTCGTCACCTGGCCCGCGCACCTGTGAGCCCAGCCCACGGTCCGCCCTTTCCCTCTATTTGTTGGCGGAACGTGACGCTCTGCGGGACGCGAGCGGGACGCGCCGGGCTAAGCCCGGGACAAGGGCGGGACCGTCTGTGGCCGTCCATGGTCGGGCGAGGTTGGGTTGGGCCATTCCCCTTGGTTAATTTTGTATTCATTATTATTAGTGTTAGTATATTGTTTTCGTTATTGTTATAGTACAAATTAAAACTGCAATGCCTCTACGCTCCGGTAAGGAACGTATAGTACAAGTCCAGACTGTTAAGGGGGCGGTCTCCGGTCCATTAGACGCATTCATTACTCGAGCCACTGGGATCTTAGAAAAAGAGACAGAGATGGCCGAGAAAAGGCTTTCTATTGACCTAGTTAATGGGAAGCGTTCCTCTTTGGGTAGGTTGGCAACAATACCCAGCCCCGTTGCACAAGCCCTGAGTAACAGTTTACATTTGGTTACAGCAGAGGTGCACCGCGAGGGGGAAGGGGAGGGTATCCCACCCTCCGTGGGGGAAACTGATTCGCATCTGGACGATACCCAAGATAGCAGGGGAAATGAAAATGAAAATGAAAATGAAAGTGTGCTCCTGGCCAGCAATTCTGAGTCGGACTCACTAGGTGATGGGGACCCGTTGAGAATTGCACCTCGCAAAAGGAAAAGGTGTTTGGGCCATCAGGGGGGGAGAGTTTACAAGATACCAAAGACTATTGATCTGGCCCACATTAGCGCCCCAAACCCCGAGGCCCTTCCTACCCTTTGTCCTGCCCTGGTACCAATAGATCCATTACGCCCTTCCCATATCCCCTTTGGTTCCTCTGACCCATGTCCAATCTGTTTTAGCAGTGATGAAAGTTTATTGGTAAAAATGGAGGCTATGATTAAAACTCTTTTACTTCCTGTACTTGAGAGAACAAGGTTGATGACTTCTAAACTGGATGCACTTGAGTCCATTGTAAATACTAATACTGGTCTACTACATAAGTTTACTAGCCCCAAAAATGCCGTGGGGAATCCTTGTTCCTCTATGATCAATACAAAGGGCCAGAAAATTGCATCAACTAGTAAAACAGTAACCTCCGTGACCACTGGTTTAGCATCAAATTATCCTGACCCCAAAGCAAATAAAGATTCAGCGGCGGGGGGATCCCCTAGGGTTAAGGATTGTACTCCGGTTGTAGGCTCTTTGCTGCAGGTGCCAAAGAAGGTCACCTCCAAATCTAATCCTCATCGAACACTGGCGTTACGACCGCAAGACCATGCAAAGGGTGCTCCTAGTACATCGTCTGAGTCTACCCAAGGGCAGGCAGCTAAAGTGAGCATGAACTCTACCACCCCCTTAGGGAAACCTAACAAGCGGGCTCACCCTCGCACAGACCTACCCCCTGAAGCAACCCGGCACACGATAGTTTTAACTGGTGTAGTACAACTTAGGGAGGGTGCCAGTGAATCCTATGGGGACCTTCGTAATAAAGTGGTATTCTGGTTAAACAAAAATCGCCCCCTCCCCCCATCATCCTCGACCGAAATGTTGTTTGTGAGGAGAGTTGAATGGGTGGGTCACGGCAGTAAGGATTTACAGGGGGATTGTATCATTATATCTTTTAAAGATCCCTGGGAGGTAGATTTCTTACGTAGGGAAGCAAGGTTTGCAAGATTGGGGGATGTGCAGACCTTAGGTCTTGACTATTTTTATCCAAGACGATTTTGTGAGCTTCCCCCGAGACATCTACCCTCAAGATTGCCAGTTAGGAGGCACCAAGTTGATAGAACACCCTACCTCCCGCAGTATCCATTATTGGTTAACCGCTTTGAGCCCCTCTCTGGCCTGGAGGCCATTGATTGACTCTACCCGGATGCAGGGAAAGAAAAGGTTATGAGGAATCTGGTGAGCGAGGCAGACGGAGTTGGTTTGGAGACGCCTCAGGGGGTTGTTGGGAAAGAGAGTATGGAGGTGCTGGATCTAGGGGAGAGTCCTGAAATACCCACTGAACTACCCTCAGGGGGTGTGATAGAAGGTGCAGGTGGGGCGGGGTTCGAGCAGGGGGACACTAGCAAGGTGGTAGTGGCTCGAGATGCGACCAGGGTGGAGAGTCATCAAGTGAGCTTAGCTGCACCCATGGCCGTGCACCGGAGTGGGCCACGTAGCGTAACAGCAATACAGGAAACACTCAAACTAGCCTCTTGGAATGTGGCAGGGATTAAGAGGCGGATGGACTCTGAGGATTGGTTAGAATATATTGATACATTTGATGTTTTATTATTTCAAGAAACCTGGGCACCGGATCCAATTCATAGGGCTGGGTTTTTAAATTTTTACAAACCAGCTATAAGGGGCAGTAAAGGCCGGCCATCAGGAGGGCTCGTGACATGGGTTAAGCAGGCAATAGGATACCATCCAACTGAAATATTTGCGGATCACCCAGATCTCTTGGGCATTAAATTAAGTAAGGAGGGCTATCAGGATCTCATAGTTATTAACATCTATGCACGAGGCCAACCGGGTGGCCGTTGCCCTAGCATTGTAGACTTTGTGGGCATATATCTTGAAGGGATAGGGAGAGACAAGATACTTGTTCTAGCTGGGGATTTCAACTGTACTTTTGAGCCCCTCTATGCTGTAGGGGATAATTGGGGGTTAGCAGAGGATGTGGTTTGGAAGATCCCAGAACTGTCCGTTGATAAAATCACAAAAGGGACTGAGGCAGCTCTACATTGGATGGGCTTGTGCCTGAATTGGGGGCTAAGAGCTGCAAATGGCCGTACTGCCTCTGATCAGGGAGGCAATTCCACCTTTGATAATGGGCTAAGGAAAAGCCGTATAGATTATATCTTGTTGAAGATGGAATATTGGCCACTTCTGATAGATATGGAGGTAGTACCCGCCCTGAAAGCGATCATAATCCTTTGTCACTTAGCCTGAGACTTCCTGGTGCATGTGGAAGGATTCCACCAGTTGTTCATTCGACAGGGGATACAATCCTGACCAACGATAGAAGAAGGCTTAAATGGACAAGGATTGTGGGGGATGAGTCTATTCTGGATAGCATTACGAATGTGGTATCCAATACTGTTAATGACATTTCGACCCTTGTCACCACTAGGGGTGATATTGATAAAATTTGTGTACTTCATGAACAATGCTTTGCCCAGCTCAAGGTCCTCTTAACGCTGCCGCCAACCAAAGGCACCCCAAAGATGCATGCCTCCCGGCAGAAATGGTATAACAAGCAATGTAGGGAGGCTCACAGCAGATTAGTGAAAGCAGTTAAAACCAGGATTTTGAGTGACATAAAGGAAGCTAGGGCTCGGTATAAAAAAATCCAGTGGGAAGCAAAAAGAGAGTGGGAAGATAATTATTGGTCTGACCTTCTGGATGCCTGCACTTCCAATAACCAGATTAAGTTCTGGGAAACTGTAAAGTGGGGCAGAAATCCCGACTCCCAAATACCTACTAACCATGTATCCGCAGAAGCCTGGGTGGAGTTCTACTCCGGTCAATTCAAGGAATTAAATTTAGAATCCACTACAGGTTTACTTAGGTTACAAACTATGTTTGACCATACAGAAGAGCTGATTTTTACAGAACAGGAGACCGAGATTGCACTTGGCTTGACCCAGTGGGGGAAAGCACCGGGGATGGATCTAATCCCAGCTGATCTATATAAAAACAATCCCCAACTTTGGGTTCCCTATATAACTAGGATCGCAAACACTATGGCTAAGGGGCCAGGATCCCCGTGACATGGAAGGGGGCAGAGATTCTCCCAATTTAAAAAAAAGGTGATAGTTCGAACCCAGGGAATTACCGCCCAATTAGCCTTATAGACTCATTCCAAAAGGTCATAGCAAGGATGGTCCTTGCAAGAGTTCAGGGCTGGATGGAGTTAGAGGGTATTTTGTCCCCAATGCAGGCCGGCTTCAGATCTGGTACAAGTACCATCGATCAGATTTTCATATTTTGTCTGATCTACTGGAAGGTGGTGCTGTTGGGCGGTGGAACTATCTATGCCGCGTTTATAGATCTGAAGTCGGCCTTCGACTTGGTGCCAAGGGCTAAACTTTGGTCCGTTCTTAGAGACCTGGGATTGCCAATTGAATTATTAGATCTGATTGTCAGATTACACGAGGGCAATTTTGCAAGGGTTAGGTGGGGAGGCCAAGGACAGGTGACGGACTGCTTCCCCGTAACACGGGGCGTCCGTCAGGGGTGCGTATTGGCGCTCACCCTCTTTCTATTGTTCATTGATCAAGTGGTTAAGTTTTTTGCTAGTACCCCCACTGATGCACCCACTCTGGGAGGGACCAGGTTTCCTATGCTCATCTTCGCTGATGACACATTACTCCTCTCCAAGACCCGCAGCGGTTTACAATTAGCACTGGACCGGTTTGAGGAGTTCTGTCGCATCAATGATCTTAAGATTAATGTGAGCAAAACGAAATTTATGGTGCTCACTAAGAGTCACCCCCTAAGGAGTGCAGTGACTATGAATGGAGAGAGTTTGAAACAAGTCGAAGTTATGACCTATTTGGGAGTAACCTTGGACTATCGTCTCCGTTGGAAAGCGCAGGTGGACACACTCCATTTAAAATGTGCGCGTCTCACGGGATGTCTCCTACAAGAGCAAAAAAGGTCCTTTACTAAACGAGTTAAACCTGCGCTTCGGATCTATACCACCAAGGTTAACGCAGCAATTTTGTATGGGGCAGATCTTTGGGGGCATATGGACCTCTCTACCTTGGTGAAAACGCAGTGCAAGTTCATGCGGAAACTTGTAGGCCTACCCCAATCCTCTCCATCTAAACCACTTTGTCTGGATATGGGCTGTAACCCAATAAACGAAATGGCAAGGTACAGACTGGTGGCTTTTTGGAGACGTATTTGGACTTCTCCTGACCTTAGTCTTTTTGCTAATGAGCTTGCAGAAGTAAGAACAATTTGGGGGTCCGGTGGTATTCCATGGCTGCGTGCAGTAAAATCGATCCTGGTTGAAATGGGCCTTGAACAGTTGTGGGTTTCCCCGGGATCTAATATTTTTCCATCAAAACAGGAGTACAAGGCACTTTATTGGGCCTCTGTTCGTCAAGCTTTGGTCACTGCTTCTGGCTCTGCTAGTTTAACAGGAAGGTTCCTGACTCACAAGTTGGATCCCTTCCTAGAGAACTATTGGGACATTATCACTAGGCCACTCGACAAGAAACTTTACCACCAGTTTCGTGTGGGATACTTGCCCTTGAATTCGTTCACTAAAAACTGGTCTAATGGAGTGAGCGAATATTGCCCCTGGTGCCCGGGACACAAGGAGAGTGTGGGTCATCTTTTTTTTGCCTGTCGGATTTATCAAGCCCCTCGAAGTAAATGGATAAAACCCCTTTGCCAGCGACTTAAATACAAAGGGTGTGCTGAGGCTATTTGGGCACTCAGAACTAACACCTCAGAAGTTATTGTAGTGAGCGTAGCCAAATTCTTGGGGTGGGCATGGGTGATCAGGACGAGAAGTAAGCAGAAATGATCAAGACCCGGTCTCTTATTTAATTCCAATGTTTTTAATTCTAACCTTTTAATCTTTTTTTTTTTTTCATTCCTAGGTCAGGTTTGTCTTTGTATTGTTGGGCTGTTTAATTGCAATTTTAAAATAATGTTATACTCTATATGTATGAATATTATGAAATTCGAATTTGTATACAGTAATTGAAGCTATAATTGTGTTTGCTGTAATACCAACTCTTTATAATAATCTGCATGTTCAAAATTTTACGTTTTTAAAAAAAATTTCTTTTATGATTTTATTATCGAAATAAAGACTTTAAAACCTGAACCTGACCAACTGTTTTGAAAAGTACACCAAGCGTCTCCTCATAAATCAGTCTACTGGAAAAAACAAAGGTTTAAGGACGTCATGCAGAGTGATGCCATCAATGATGTCATTTCAGTTGTCAGCAGTAATATTATCAACAATGTCACAGAACGAGTCGTAAGTGTGAGTTCATAAGCAGTGTATGGCAAGGGCACAAGTTATAGGTACTAGAGTTAAATATTACTGGTGAATTTCAGTGTTTTTTGAGTTTAGAATGTCATGTTTTAACTCTCACATTTTCACCTAACTATACCATCACTTTAACCTTTGTTCATTTAGTGAATCTTTTAATGCAAATAAGATATTATTACCATTCCTAATTATAACAACACTTTAACCTTTGGTTTTTTCAGTGAGTTTCATTTCTTTTTAATACCGTCTGACCAATCTGCAGAAAACTTTCCCAAAATAAAATAATCATCCACATCGGCTGCTTTATGGAAAGTTTCATGCTGGTCTATTAAGTTGGGGCCAAGAAGAACGGGTTTCCCAAAAAGTTCACTTCCCATTTTAAATCCCATAGGAAACTTTGCTCTCCGGTACCGAAAAAATAGCTGAAAGGAATTACTCAGAGAGAGTGCCTTTGTGATTCGGTGTAAATTCATTCAGTCATTTATGAGAAATTACTGTTTATATGGGTGCTTGGTCTAATTATGAAATGGGTAATAATTTAAGGATACCTGGATGGTTGGTCCAGTGGGAATCTGGTGGTAGCGAAAATTTAAAAATATTGCCGTCTTATAGGACAAGATAACTTTTTCTCCCACCAACTATTTGTTACCGATAGACTGAACCTCGTTCTTGTCCAAGTCCTGGTCCTGCGTGACAGTGATGGTAATGGCTGGCTGCAACTCAGCAGAAAAAGTTGAGTCCACTTTTACTGAACTCAATCCCCAAACCCTGAAGTAATTCTTTAAAAAGGGTACAAGGGGGAAACAAAAGGAACAGCCTGTCCCCTAAGCACATCTGGGTTGACCCAGAAGCTCAAACTTAAATTAAAGTGACCCATTCATACTAAACCCAACTTTTTAGTAATACCTCAGTGTCCAGTGGGACTCCCGCTAGAGGCGGAAAAGTAAGTAGAGGTCCATGGGTGTCAAGCAGCACTCTGTAATTGGCTCTGTTGGTCCACGTGACCATTGGGGTATAGGAACAAATAAAAATGAAAGCAGCTATTTGATTGGCCACTCAGGGAACACTACTCAAAACATAAACCTTCAGGTTATAGAAATAAACAGGAACAAACCTCCTGAGTACTATTTGTCACTGTTCTTTCAAAGAGGCACCTGGAACAAATTAGAATCCATTTCCATCATAGCATCTAGAGAAATTGTGGAGAATCGAATGTCAACCAGAGCAAGCACTGGTCCTAATTTACCATCACTATCCAGGTACAAGGATGTAATTGTGGTGCATCCTGCATCATCAGCACCACCATCAACTAGGTCTGAGAAAGAAACAGCTATATCCGTTCTACAAGGGAAAAACAAAATCATTGCCCGAATTATTTTGCAATCAAAGACTTCACCACAGCTGTCCTGGGCAGTATTACATGGGTATTTGTGAAATGTGGCCGAATCTAAGGTCAATGCAACGAGATTGCCCAGTCTGAGAGAGAGAGGATCCAGAAGACAAAGAACAAGTAGGGACAGCAGCTGTTAATGTACTCAAATGGCAGCAAGAGGAAGAAGAGTACAATATGCAGTTTTTCACAACATACTGCAATGATAGACAACAGTTGGTCTCTTCATGAGAGGACAACAGAAGAGTATGTACAAGAAAGCGAAGCAGTAAAATAAATTTCCACCCCCACCCGAAAAAAAGGATTAAGGTAACATTTTAAAAAAAACTGTCTAACATTGTGTACAATACATTCGAAATAATGAAAACACTTGCAAAAAAGTTTAAGAAATAGCAAATACAAAAAAGAATGCCCACAGCCAAAATCCTGCATACAATTACTCCTTCACACAGCTAATTGCACTTTATGGAAGGAGAAGGGTTGATTGCCTGTAAAAGATTAGACGCAGTTACAGCCTGGCAGCTGTGGTGTGTTCGCTACGACCTGTGCCCAGAAACACAGGTAGTGGAACATTTTAGTTGCAAGTCCTACCACACTTACAAACCGATCAAAATTAGAATATGATAAAAAAAATTGCAGACGAATTCACCGAAAAAGTTTAATGTTGCACTATAGTTAGATAAGGTAACAGGCGCTTAATCTAGATGAAAAATACCCCAGAAATCCACTGACAAAAATCAAAGATCAAAGTGTCCTTATAGTCATGTATGGTAATTAAACCTTTACTTACAGGAAAAAGCTCCAGAAATTCACTGAAGATGAAGATTGAGATGATCAGTGAGGTCATCAATGACACCATTAAACATGTCATGCGTGATGTACATGTGAGCTCTAAAGCCATGCATGATGGGGGCTATAGTTAGTTCATTAAAATACAAATGGTGAATTTCAGTGTTTTTTTGGGGTGCTTCTAAACGTTAGATTTTGTATGACTTGTTCATCCCACTATATTGTCAATTTTTTTTCTGAGACTTTCTAGGATCATTTTCTATTAAGTTATGGTCTTTTTACCAAAGCAACCAATAATGCCTAATTAACTTTTTTTTTTTTTCAATGAATATACACACACACACACATATGCATTCACACGCACACAAATTCACACACAAATTCATACATTTGTACAGAGGATGATAGTGCAGTAATATGATCCTATATTGTTGACAAGCGGCTTTAGTAACAACATAAACCACAAGGATGAAAGCCGAGTGGTTGGTATATGTATAACCTCAAGGTGGCATTGTACATATCAAACGTTACCTGTTATGTATTTTTATATTATAGATTTAACTTTGAACAGTAAGCATGAAAATACCATTGTTTCAAACACAGAAATGTTAATTGAAAGCAATAAATAAAATACTGATCCATAACCTTTAGATATTTGTAGGCAAAAGTAGAAAACATACTTTAATATGAAATAATGTAGGGTTTTAGAAAAGAACACAATTTCATTTGCTAAAAATACCTTCTGTCAATAAAAGTTGGGCATGTTGCCTGCCTGAAAGGTACAACAAACGGTGACCCTTATTGTAATGAGAATGTCCAGATTTAAATGACCTTTCCTCGAAAGGATACTCGTTAAAAAATGATAATGATAAACTTAGTAGAGTGAAGGTGCTGTCTGAAAGACACAACTAACAAAAGAACTTGAATGTAGTTAGAATGTTCTGGTTGTTATTTAATTTCCTGAAGCGAATGTCGTTGAAAAATGAACAGTGCTAAACCATGGCAGGGTGTTTTTGGGCTATCATTGCACTGTTATATGATATAGAGGCTCTGATCCAGACCTGTGGATCTTATATTTAGGGATAAAAGGAACTTTGTGAATAGGCCCCGTCGCCATCTCTTCGATGCTAGGGGTTTAAAATAGGACAAAGAAAAGGCCCCAAGGTGCTTCGATAACTTTCATTGAAAAATCCTTAAACTTTGCTTCCATGCAGTTTGTAACTGTTTATAAAACAGTGTAATGTTGGGAGCTGTATTGAAGACAATGAAAAGGCTACTAATGGCTGGTATAAGTCTTCTGCTCCAACATTCCAATGTTGTCTTTTCTTTTCACCCTTTTTGATTTAGAACATTTTACATTCAGTGGGTAGAATGTTCTATTAGCCTTATTGCCCTTCTGCCTCAAGCTATACTGGTTAATAAGGTCCCTCTTTATTTTTATGTCTAATTCTGCAAATGCAAGGCAATACGGCTGGCAAGCCACATAACTCCTCGTTGTTCATGTCCCAATCTCCATTATGCTAAAAGGGAAGGGCTGCAAGTGCAGAAGCAAAGAGTCCCCAAACCAAGTTAAGTGATAAAGGCAGAAACACTATTGGTACTGAGATGACATATTTTTAGACTACATGGATTAAGCACTAAAAATTGATGTTTATTTTCAGAGGGATTGATACAAAAAACATATTTTTGTTCAATGGTCCCAAAAAGTCGTGAGTATACATCGTATATGCCTAGGGCGTGTTTCACTAATAAAAATTAGGTTACGCCTTTGGGATCTATGGAATTTCTCTTTGGAGGAGCATTGGATGGTAGTCCACTCTGCCGTGAAGGTGTGAGAATTGGAGGCACTTGTGATGATAATGACACTGGTCGTGTCAAGTTCATTTCTGTTTGGATTCCATTAGAGATTCACAATTGTATGACAGTGAAGGTCTTCAGATGAAAATGGACTAACAATAGGTATATTTACATATCGACCTTGTGGTAATTACAGTTTTGGTCAATATGATGTTTTTTTAAAATTCACACTGAGGCCCCAGACGAAGGGACGAAATGTCCCGAAATGCACCGGGCAAAGCAAGAGCAGAATGGAATCTATAAAGCAAGAATTTTAGTTTTTGCATTTGTATTTGTAATGATATTTTAAAAATCAGTGTTGCAAATAGTTTGAAATGTGATGTAGAATATAAATCAAATATTGAGGAACTTGCAAAATTATATGAAGATTTGTTTTGATAAAAGAGAAATAATGTGTATGAGGTAAAAAAACTGAAGGTTAAATACTTCTTGCTGTACGCGACGGTATTCAAGTACAGTTACACTTGATTTACACACTAAGCTCAGACTATGGAAGACAGGCAGTTTTCCGGTCCAATGCAGCACGTTCACATAGGTAAACAGTATTAAAACTTGAACATATCGAGCATAGCAAGGTGGGAGCTAGTTCCACTTTCTTCTTCACATCACCGGCATCACCAGATAAGTCCTAAGAGTACAAATTAAAATGACCTACCTGTGCCAGGTTGATAACACGATTTGTGCATTTTTCCAATGAATAGCTCCAGTCCAATAATAGCATAGATTATGATCACAAACAACACTAAAAGAGCAATGTGAAGGAGAGGGACCATGGCTTTTATAATGGAGTTCAAAACAACTTGTAAACCTAGAAGGAAGACAAAGAGCAAAGAGGTTAGTGGTTGATCATTGAACCAGGGTTCTCACATTCATTTTAGCAATGGTCATGAGAAAATAGCTGACGCTGTAAGTAGCTCCTCTTTCACATGTTGTGAACATGATTTTGTGACACTGAAGACATTATTTAAATCATGATGTGAATTATTGTAATGAATGCATTAAAATCCGTTTTGTGCATCATTCATTAATTATCTACATAAAACGAAAAGTACAAAATTATCATCATGTTCTTTTCGTATCTCTGGTTTACTAGTGAATTCCAAGAGCCATTCTTGGCTTACTCCTTACTTACTGCTGGTATTCAGGAGTAAACCAGGAGTACTACCACAGTAAGTCACAGCAAAATTGTTATCAATCTAATTAGTACATTCATCCTTCAACTTCAAGGCTTTGCTATGGTAGGAAGTTCAACACCACTCTAAGTGATAGTTAAACCAGATATGTCTGGATGTTTTGAAGTCTAGTTACAGGCCAATAGTCAATCTCAAAACATAACTGAGCTTACGGATTCGAAACAACCCATCTACAGGTTTATGCAAATATTTCTCAAATACATTTTTCTCTCTAATCAAATTTCTAACAGGGTTCTCAAGGGTTGTTAAAAGTGTTAAAAAAAAAGTTTCCCGGATTAAATCTATTTGACATAAAATGGCACTGACCCCTCCACTGGCTATGGGTGTACAATTTGTTTTGCAGGCCCTTATGTGGAGGATTGCTAGAGGCCGACATGTGCGTGATATTACTTGTAAAGTGCTTCAAGAATGTCAGATGTAGTTCCACAGTTTCAAGCAGGGAGTCATCTGTTTATATACCATTGCTATAGGAGCACATTGATGACAATGGCATGATTTCTAGGTGGGAAAAGTGGATGTGATCCATTGGGAATTAAGGGCCAGTAGTATCAAGATAGCATTTTGCTATTCCCTAATTGCAAATCACAAGGATTCGTAATTAGAGAATTGCAAAATGCAATGTATGAAGGTGTGTAGTACACCTTTCGCGTTTCCTAGGGGGTAGCAAATGACCTAACTCTTGAATATTAATGAGGTGGGTTGTAATTTGCGACCCCCAGAGGAACCGCTAAAATCACGGGGATGGTGGCCTGCTGAGATCAGCAGACCACCATGTCTGTGATTGCTTTTAAATAAAGCACATTTTTGTAAAGAAGACCGTTTTCCTTAAAGAAAAACGAAATGCTTTACAAAAGGAAAAATTAAAAGTTTTCTTTTCATTTTTTAAGAGCAGGCAGTGGTCCCATGGACCACTGCCTGCTCTTAAAAATGGTTTTACATACATTCACAAAGGGGAAGGGGTCCCTTGGGGACACCTTCCCAATTGCGAATGGGTTACCACCTTCTTGAAGGAGGTGGTAAAATGCGAATGTTTTACGACCGTAAATGAGGTCACACACATTCATACATACCGATGTGATTTGGTATTAGGAAGGGACGCACAATACACGCCCCTTCCTTATACTGAATCGCAAACCCATTTTGTGATTCGGTAACAGGTAACCGAATTGCAAACTTAGGTTTGCTACATCGTAAGAGCAATTTCTGCAGTCGCAAATGGCAAGATTCTGTTAATCTGCCTGTTTGCAAATGCAAAAAGGCTTAATACATCTGGCTCCAAGAGTTTTAGGATGAGAATTTTAGGATACTGTGCAGCAGTCAATTCGAAATGCGGGGAGGCACATCAACAAAAGTTGGAAAATAAGTTTCATACTTTCAACTGCCCATGGTTGCTGTTCGGTAGTTGACATCAAGATGAGGGTTGGCACTGTTGGAGGGTACTTTAGTTGGGGATTAGGTCTTGAGAACCTCAGCCTCAATCAATGTCTGTGCAAACATTTCATTAGGCTAGCGGTCATGTTAATGATGTGTTCTGAATTCAGAGGGCTTATTTTTTTAGCAAGGTGTAGCACAAGAATGAGAATGTTGGTTCCAATGGGTCACAAGACAACTAAGAATGGCAGTGAGAATGGTAGGATGAGTACTCGTTTTCTGAAGAAAAGTCTTCTGAATAAAGGAAAGGGTTTGAATCATCAGACAATGTGCACAACAGCGGAAGAATTTAGTAAACTGATGGCATTGCCAACAGGAAGAGACAGTGATGTGCAGGAATGGCATGGTCTCAGACCAAACACTGAACCTGAAGGGGGTCCAAGATGGCTTCGTTGAGCTGGAGGGCTTTCAAAACGGAGGTCTTCGGAGTCCCAACCATAAGGTGGTGCAGTAGGTTTGATCATCAATGAAAAAATAACAGATGTGGAAGTGTAAAACTGCATAGCAACAAAACTTTTAGAAAGGGTAACTTGTCCTAGGTATGTTCTGGACACCAGATCCAATGATAATATTCATCGGCCCATGCGCCAGCGACCTGACAATAGGGATGTGATGGATTAGCAGGGATGGATTGGTGTTTGATATATTGACCAATCTGGCACAAGGATCCATATGCCTGCTCAGAAAGGCTACTTGTGGGATCTAATCTGAAATGCAGAGATCTATATTGCTGAGAGTTCACCCAATGTTGGGGAGCTCTCAAAATCAGAGGCAAGCCTGGTAGCACAGGGGCAGCTCTTTGTGAGTGCCGTGTTAGAGACCTCAGGGCATTGATGGCTACGGCCAGGGCCTGCACAGTGACTGATGATTTGTTCATTCCAGAAGAAGATTGAGGGGCAGATACTTCAAGAATGGCAACAGTGGATCTAGGTAATTGAAAAGTGAACAAAATTCTTTCTTTCCTTCTAAAACTGGAGGGAAGACTATGGTGGTTTTATGAAAAATGTAGAATGATAAAAAGCATTATATGGGTTTTGCGGACTGTAGAAGGGTTCAGACTGGAGTGCTACAGATTGGTGAGTTGATGCCCAAATGAAAGCATTTCTAAAGAAGTGAGTGCTGACTCATGTCTGCGGAGGCGAGCCCACACTCCATCACTCAGAGTTTCTGAGCACTGTCCTTGAAGAAAAAAGACAATCAGACTGGAACATAATAAATCAGAGGAATTTCAACTACTTATAAGTGTTCCTACACCTCAAGATAGGGGGCATCCATCTTCTGCGGGACATGTATGAACAACAAGACTGTATGGCATATCTAGAGTTAAAGAAAGCACTCCTGAGGGGTCACCATTTTTGGGAATAGCACTGGTTTCTGCAGTTTCAAATTGAGGGAGTTGTGTAAGAAAAGAGATAATTATTGTCTGCTTCCTGGTGCTTCACAAGCTGATGAAACTAGAAGCAGTAGCATTCCTAAGGACGGGGGGGGGGAGGCAGATGTTTATCTTCCTGCACAACATGCTTATCATGGTGCAGGTTGAGGCATTGGCATGAGAACATATATGCATGTTAGTGGATCTTCCAAAAGGGCAGCATGTCATGGTTTGTTTTTATGATCCAGAGGTGTAAGAAGGGACCCCCAAGCAGGTAATGCAGTTCTGAGAGCTTACAATAGATGCCATGTCAACAACCCTACAACACCCTTAAAGGGGAGAATAAAGGGTGAACTTCAAGGGGTACTGTATGGCGTCACAATTTCTTTGAGAATATTGGTAAGTCTTCTCGTCCTGATCATCCAGGCAATTTTTTCATGGCCACTGGAGTACTGGGCCCCTCAAAGCCTGAACATTTTCTACCTGGGCAAAGGGCTGTCCTAGTCAGAGAGTGTAGAACCGCTAGAGGAGGCACCCCTGGATGTCAGACGGTGGCTAGACCATATGGAGGTATGGAATGGCATAACCATGGCGCCTCCCTAAATGTGTTCACAGAGTCACGTGCCAGCAAATGGGGATGGCAGCCAAATATAGAGTGCTCTCTACAGGAAGAACATGATTGCTGGAAAGTATGGCAAAGGGGAAGGTGAAGCATTGTACCCTAATCTGAATGAACCTCATCTGGGCTGTGTGAATTCATTCACCTAGGAAGTACTCATTCAAAGCCAGTTTGGTGTTTTTGTCTTAGACATTTCGGTGCAAGAGGGGTTTGTCTTGGGCTGGGTAAATGTCATAGCTTACTGGAATATCAGAATCATGCAAGGTTATGTGACTGTATATTGGACATGGAGATATTTCAAGGAAAGATGTGGCCTGTAGTGTATGCATATGTTCACCTCGAAGTTGAACTTCCAACTTTCAGTTTTCTTCAGGTGTAGACTGCACCTAGAAGCAGAGGTGTTGGATGTCTTCATTCAGTGCTGAAACAACAAAACAGGCTATGCGTTGCAGTAGTTTGTAATAATTTGCCCAGTGGTAGTGCAGGTTATTCGGCAGTGAGCAGATTTGGTATTAGTAACCCCTGCTTGCTGGTTTGAAAGTTGGCTTCCATTTCTTCTTTTGGAACTTTCTTAGGATTTTCCATTCCCCCACCCTCAGCCTCTGATGCTTGAGTCTGATGGGAGACCTGCTCCCATTGACAATTGAGGGTTTTCTGAATCTCTTTGTTTGCAAGATTTCAGGGGATATTGACAGTTTCCAAGACTTTTGCAGCAAGCATCGTTCATCATGCAGAAGGATTGTGACCCTAGAATCAACATAAGATACCAGTCAGTCTGGAAAAGATTGAATGTTTGGTGTATGGAAAGGGATACCAAATCTTTTTTTGTATGTTTTCTTGTAGGACAGTGAATACCTTTCAGTCTGCTATTTTGGTGGGACACATGCTCTTTAATGTTCCTCTTGATGGGTCTCCTCCTTTTGTCAGTCATTTGCTTGAGGGCATTCTGCTATGAGGACACTCACTGACTAAATATTGTAGTCTTTGGGATGTCAATGGCTTTCTTAATTTTTTGACCTCTTACGCAGCAAACAAAGATCTTGGATTACTGGCTAAACTGGTAATGACATTGTATCTAGCTTCATATAGTAGAGTGTCATATGTCAGGACAATGAATATGTATGGTAGGATGTTTACCCCCAGATTCATCATGGTCCCGATTTGCGAGTCCTTAATAGCGATTTTCAAGGAATAGCTATTAAGGACTCTCAAATCGGGATTCATGTAGAAATTGCAAAATATATTGCGATTCCTACAGCCTCCTTATTTGCGATTAGCAAATTGCTAATCGCAAATAAGGAATAACTTCCCATTCATTCCTATGGGCCTAAAGGCCCATAGGAAAGAATCGGGAGTCAATCCTTATTTGCGATTAGCAATTAGCTAATCGCAAATAAGAATGCGATTTCAAGGGTGCCAGGGGTGTCCAAAGGACACCCTGTAGCACCCCTGAAATGGAAATGTAGCCTGATGTTGCGCACACACATGTCCAAAGGACATGTGTGTGTGTAACATACCACTTAGAAAAATGCACTAAAGTGCATTTTTCTAAGTTTTCGCTATTTACCACGAAGTCAGATTTCGCGGTAAATAGCGTCCGGAAATTGCGAATTCGCACATTTTAAAAGTTACATGAATTGCATTTAAGGAATCTCAAATAGAGATTCCTTAAATACTATTCCTCGCTAAAATGCGAATTCTCTATTAGAGATTTTTGCATTTGGATGATGAATCCCAAATGCAAAAATTGCGCTTGCAAAGGGCCACATTCTGAGAATCTGGCCCTTTGCAAGCGCAATTTCCCTTGATGAATCTGGCTGTTAGTCTTGATGGGGTAACTTTTTCCATTTCCAGGAGGACAAAATCCAGCACCTCTCTGATCTCTTATCAGTCATTTTTAAATCAATGCTAATGTGTGTATAGTCTTTTAAAGACTTTGAGGCACGTACAGAAGAATTTATATCATCATGTTTGAGGCAGTTTTCGATTTCCTTCAGAAAACCTTTCAAACCGGCAGTCTCCCAAATCTTAGCTAAGTGGGTACAATAGATTATACAAGGTGCAGGATTGGATAGAACTAGGGTGCACACTCTGTCAGAAGGCCAATGGTTAGTATGGCTTTCTCAATGAGGTAAATTGGAAGATATTATGAAGGCAAGCGCTTTATCATTATCCTCTACATTTAAAATGTCTAGCCCTAGAATATTGTGGATATTTCATTGCGAATGATAAGTATGTTTTAAACTAGCAGAATCCTCTGCTCAGGTCCTGATATAGAATCAAAGCTTTTCTAGCTATTGTGATGGAAAGTTTAAGTTTCAATAAGGACGCGGAGGTGAGGATTCTTCCACTCTGTACAGGACACAGAGGCTCACCTTTTTAATTTCATCAGTCACGAGACTTGATTTGTGTTTGAGTACCATTTCTTTCTTGAATATCAGTATTTCTTCATCTGAAAATGTTGTGTTATGATGCTGCATTGTGAGACCTATCTGATATGTGCATGTTGATAATTTTTTCCCCAGGATCCGACCAGAAACGAGAGTGAAGGCAGACAGAATAACTTGATGGATGGAGAATTTAACAGGAATTAACTGCAAAGAAAAGAGGCAAAATGGAAGTCCAAGGAATTGTTACAGTTAGGACAGCTTACACTTTGAGAGTTGGTTAACACTGTGTGATGTTATTTTTTATCATCTACTAACTGCTCATGTTTTTATGGGAAATGTAGTGTTGTTCTGGCTATTGTCATAAAGTTGCTTAGTTTAAACATAATCCTCGCATTTGTGGGCTTAATAAATGTAAAATTCCATCACAATAGGTAGACTATTTTAGATTCTTAACTCCCAATTACATTGTTTCCAAGGACGGCACATGCAGACTTTGGATAGCACTACTGACAGTCACCAGTCATCTAGTGTTTGTCTTTGTTTGTTTATTTCTCTCGGTGTGTGATCTTCACTGTGTGAACCATTTCTGTATGTTGAGTACTGGATTGACTGACTGAGTGCTATCTGTGTAAGGATGCAACTATTGGGAGGTGGACTCTGAAGTCCAATCCTCATCATTGTAAATCACATTTTCACATACTTCAAAATGGGTGTGCAGTGATTAGGATTGAGAAGCATATATCACAGGCCTATATGTGGAACAGTAGAGGTATATACAAATTGTTCCTAATTTGTGAACATAAGCACCTAGTTGAGATCCCAAGCACAGAAAAAAATCACTCAACTGATCCAGTTCCTCTGAACATTTCTCTTACAATTCAAGTAATCTCAGTGGAGGAAGAAAAAAGGATGGATGGGTTTTATACGACAAAATGTTATACTACACATAATAGGATGCAAATAATCCTGTCTTCCGTGATAGACTCAAGTAGCCAGACTGTGTAATGATGGTTGAGGCATACAATTGAGACATTGCCTCTTTTATTGAATACTTGCCTGAAGGTATTACAATGCAGAGACTCAGAAGCAGTTACATTTAGAAAATCTGAATTCACAATCTACTTTTCTCCCATACTTGCTAAAAAGCCAATGAATCAATCCTAATTAAGTGAATGCAATGCGTCCTTATTGTGAAGGTAGAACAAGGATAGCATCCAGTAGGGTTATGCCTGTAACCTGTGGGCATGAATAAATTCAAATGAGCTCTTTCCGAAATATAGAATTACCTGCAGGTAATACCTAGAATCTGTATCTGATGCAAAAACAAAGATGATTGACTAAATGACAGAGTGTAGCCACTAGATCTTACAGTGTGATGGCTGCTGATCTGAAACTGAACAGCCCCATGTCTTAATGTGTACTGTCAGTTATTTATTAAGATAAGGCTCAGGATTCTGCTGTCCTAATTCACATTGAGAAATTGGGAGGATAAGAAAATGTTCTATGTCTAAAGTAAATGTTAAATTTGGAAACTGCAACCGATTTCCTGGAGCACTGACCGGTGTAAACAATTATGCATTCAGGAACATAAGAAGTATCAAGTTAATAATGGGTAAATTTAATGTAAGATCATTTAAACATGATACATTTTTTCTTCTCAATTCTCTTCGGAGAGCCATGTTTGCCAATGGTGAAACTCCAACCTTGCGCCCTTCCCTGTTTGGGATTAGATCTCCCATTTTGCTCATCTTGGAAACAGATGTGCGCCTACCGCTAAAAGAACTTTGAGCCTAATTCGACTATGGTGCGGGTACAGGCACCTCCGCCCTGGCGGTCCGACCGCCCTATTACAAGTTGGGAGGTTGGACCGCCGCAACTGACAGGGATCAGAAATCCCTGGGGGTGTTGCGACAGTCTTGAGGCCGCAATATGCTTGGTAGTGCCGCTGTGGCACCCCCAAGCATATCAAGAGTTTCCTTTCTGCCACGGTTTTCATGGCGCTGAGCCGCTATGAAAACTATTGCAGAGACGAAACAAAGAGGACCCAAGAGGGCCTCCTGTTGCCTCAGGGTCATGGGGTGTACGCAGGGAGGCACCCAGTTCCTGCACAGCATACTTTGCACTAGTCCATGTCATGCAGGAACTGTCTTTGATGCTCCCATTGCAGTGCCTTTTTCATAAGCACCGCCAAAGAACCGCCCGCCAGAGACTAACAAAGTCGTTATCTGGCAGGAGGTGTCAGTACAGCTTTAGTGATCTTGGAGCGAGGTGGCAGCCCCACTCCAAGACTGTCAAATTCAGAATTAGGCCCTAAATCTTATTTTTCTGGACTGGAAGTTAATGCCCTCATTTTAAAAGGAATGAAAATGTCAATTTGATTGAAAACTGAAATGAAAGTCCAAATTGGGGTTCCAATTGTACAGCAATTACTGCAGTAAAACCTGGCAGAATTTGCAAGCGGAATAAATTATAAATGATATAAGATTTGCACCTTGAAATGGGGGACACATGGAGAATAAATTTGTCATCACACATTCTAAGGACCAGAACTTGGAATAGAGTCTTAATACCATAAGCAGTCAATACTGCCCCTTCAATGTGTCTATTTAATGCACCAAATTCAGGGTCAGGCCAAAATAATCCACAATGATGGGTATAACAAGTTCAACAGAATCCAAATTTTACAAAAACCATTGCATTAACATTACTTACTGGGCACTCCTGACACTAGTCGAAGAGGTCGTAAAACACGGAAGGCTCTCAGGGCTTTGACATCAAAACCACCAGATTTTCCTGCTGAGTGGCTATCTTCCTCTGGTTCTTTGGTTAATTGTTCTAACACTACACTAAACAATCTGGAAGACAATAATAATTACCGTAATAAATGCAAAAATTATGATAGATCGATAGAAAAAAGCATTTAATGATCAAGTACAATCTTCACATAAATATCTTCCATAATAATTTATGAATGGACGCAATAACACCATACATTGGACTAATCAAATGAAAGGTGTAGCATGACACTGATAATCTGTTGATTTATTTTGTAGCAAGCTCAAGAGATCCAATATGATGAAATCTGTCAACTAGTATAGAGACAGAGGACCTCATTGTGAAAGATAGTAGTAAGTATAGATCTGTAATTTTACAACATTGTGTGGATTAAGTTTTACTCCGGCCAGATTCACGAATTGCATTTTGTAGTATGTAAAGTAGCACTGCATTAATACTTCTCATATATTACAAAATTCAAATCACAAATCTATGGCTGGAGACTTCCTCCTCACCTATCTGTTTTGTGAGGAGATCTCCGCCACGGTTGTTGAGATTTTGGCATGCATATGTATTGCTATGGTATTTCTATAGCACAAGCCGGTATAGGGTAAATATATGCATGTTTTAATAATAAATATGGGAGCAAAGAGGGGGAATGCTGGGAAAATGCAGAATATCTATTCTGAAAGGAAGGATTTAGGGAAACTTAAAGAGGGGTTTAGAGAGGGCCATGTTAATACACACACCCACAAAAGAGTAAGTGCATTGCTATTCACAAACTACACTTCTAAAGTTCCTACATCCCTAAAGGTGTCAAAACAGGTGCAAATGTACCCCATCCTAGCCTTGGAGTAAGTAAAGCACAAAACATGACCAACTACTGGTCCTGCATCACACTCCAAGAGAAAATGTTGGAGGCAGGGAAATAAAATAACACCCCACAGGAGCTAATGTTAAATAAATCAAATTCATTTACCTATATAATTATTGATACATTATTTTTGTTATTCTAAAATCTCATACATTTTGTTTTAAAAAAATACTTTTTTTTTAAATGATTTAAATTGGGGCAGAGATTCAAAAGTGCATTTAAATTCAGTATGAGTATTCCTAATTTACGCATTGTATTTCAATTGATAAAACTATTTAAGTTATTGGCAGGTAATTTAAGATTTTCCTAAGATTTATTTTAATTTTATTGCAATTCCCAAAAAAGAGCAACTTAAGTAAACGGAAGTCCGTGGCAACTGCAGTAGGTAATGCCAATGTCCGTACTCCATTTGCAAAATTAATAGTTAAGAAACAATTGAATACAAATAATAAAGATCACTTTTTTTCTATCATACAAAAATATTTTTCCATGACATGAATTTTTACTCTATGCATCACCTGACTCCGTCAGACGCGGTCGCTCCCCCTCGCTCCCTGGCTTCAGCTTCCTGCATTTGGTATCGTAGCCTGCTTTCACTGTGATACTGCTGCCACATTGCGTCCTTTGGTGCCTGCGCTCTTTCGTGAACTCATTAATTTGCCGCATTGCCGAATATAGCGTAACATCGTGCCACTTGGAGAATACTGCTTACTGTGACGATTGTGTGGGCTCGCTTTGCACTGTGTAATTGTCTGTACCTGTTTGTGCCTGCGCCTCTGCAAACCCCATTTACATCGTGTTTCCTTAGTTGTTACCGCCATCTTGTTTGTTGTCCCTTCCAGCCCGCCCCTACACCCAGCGCCCGCCTCCCAGCTGACCCTCCCTCCCACAGGATAGATATTGATGACCCCTCTCACCGCAGCGCCGTGACCGTCCTGACTCCGTCAGACGCGGTCGCTCCCCCTCGCTCCCTGGCTTCAGCTTCCTGCATTTGGTATCGTAGCCTGCTTTCACTGTGATACTGCTGCCACATTGCGTCCTTTGGTGCCTGCGCTCTTTCGTGAACTCATTAATTTGCCGCATTGCCGAATATAGCGTAACATCGTGCCACTTGGAGAATACTGCTTACTGTGACGATTGTGTGGGCTCGCTTTGCACTGTGTAAATGTCTGTACCTGTTTGTGCCTGCGCCTCTGCAAACCCCATTTACATCGTGTTTCCTTAGTTGTTACCGCCATCTTGTTTGTTGTCCCTTCCAGCCCGCCCCTACACCCAGCGCCCGCCTCCCAGCTGACCCTCCCTTCCACAGGATAGATATTGACGACCCCTCTCACCGCAGCGCCGTGACCGTCCTGACTCCGTCAGACGCGGTCGCTCCCCCTCGCTCCCTGGCTTCAGCTTCCTGCATTTGGTATCGTAGCCTGCTTTCACTGTGATACTGCTGCCACATTGCGTCCTTTGGTGCCTGCGCTCTTTCGTGAACTCATTAATTTGCCGCATTGCCGAATATAGCGTAAAATCGTGCCACTTGGAGAATACTGCTTACTGTGACGATTGTGTGGGCTCGCTTTGCACTGTGTAATTGTCTGTACCTGTTTGTGCCTGCGCCTCTGCAAACCCCATTTACATCGTGTTTCCTTAGTTGTTACCGCCATCTTGTTTGTTGTCCCTTCCAGCCCGCCCCTACACCCAGCGCCCGCCTCCCAGCTGACCCTCCCTCCCACAGGATAGATATTGACGACCCTTCTCACCGCAGCGCCGTGACCGTCCTGACTCCGTCAGACGCGGTCGCTCCCCCTCGATCCCTGGCTTCAACTTCCTGCATTTGGTATCGTAGCCTGCTTTCACTGTGATACTGCTGCCACATTGCGTCCTTTGGTGCCTGCGCTCTTTCGTGAACTCATTAATTTGCCGCATTGCCGAATATAGCGTAACATCGTGCCACTTGGAGAATACTGCTTACTGTGACGATTGTGTGGGCTCGCTTTGCACTGTGTAATTGTCTGTACCTGTTTGTGCCTGCGCCTCTGCAAACCCCATTTACATCGTGTTTCCTTAGTTGTTACCGCCATCTTGTTTGTTGTCCCTTCCAGCCCGCCCCTACACCCAGCGTCCGCCTCCCAGCTGACCCTCCCTCCCACAGGATAGATATTGACGACCCCTCTCACCGCAGCGCCGTGACCGTCCTGACTCCGTCAGACGCGGTCGCTCCCCCTCGCTCCCTGGCTTCAGCTTCCTGCATTTGGTATCGTAGCCTGCTTTCACTGTGATACTGCTGCCACATTGCGTCCTTTGATGCCTGCGCTCTTTCGTGAACTCATTAATTTGGCGCATTGACGAATATAGCGTAACATCGTGCCACTTGGAGAATACTGCTTACTGTGACGATTGTGTGGGCTCGCTTTGCACTGTGTAATTGTCTGTACCTGTTTGTGCCTGCGCCTCTGCAAACCCCATTTACATCGTGTTTCCTTAGTTGTTACCGCCATCTTGTTTGTTGTCCCTTCCAGCCCGCCCCTACACCCAGCGCCCGCCTCCCAGCTGACCCTCCCTCGCCCCCGCCCCCTCCACTATCCACATATGACAGATGCTTTTGCGCGCAGCGATCGCGCCCCATGTGCGCCGAAGGTGTGCCAAAGGTAAGCCCGTCTACGCCCGTCCGCGCCTGGACCGCGCCCAGCGCCAGACCCCCTGGTCCTCGCGAAACCCACTCCTCCCGCATAGCGTACGACTTCGCCACCCTCCTAGCCCTTAACACCGGACGCACATCACAATGCTACGAGGCTGCCCCAGGACTTACCCACGGCCCATTCGCCTGCCACTCCTGCAAGTTCGCCTGCAACAAGACCCCCACCAAATCCACTAACCCCACACACAGACCCGACCCTAGCCACCTGAAGTGCATCCTGCTGAACACTCGCTCGATCCACAGACACGCCACTGAACTCTGGGTCCTACTCGACACTGCTCCACCGGACGTCGCCTTCCTTACAGAAACCTGGATGAACGCCTCTTCAGCGCCCGACATCGCCATAGCCATCCCGGACAACTACAAGATCATACGAAAAGACCGCAACAACCAAACAGGAGGAGGCATCGCCATCGTCCATAAGAACACCATCAGAATCACGACCAGCTCCGACGATAACCTTACAACCGCTGAACACCTCCACTTTCAGATCCACACCAACCCCAGGATGACACTTAGAGGCACCCTCATCTACAGACCACCAGGAACCCGTAAACAATTCAGTGAAGACATCACTGACTTCATCAGCCCACATGCCCTCGCCTCCGAAAACTACATTCTACTGGGAGACCTCAACTTCCACCTGGAAAAGAAAAACGACAGCAACACCTCCACCCTTCTGAACAACCTGGCCAATCTTGGTCTCAAGCAACTTGTTGACACCCCCACCCATTTAGCCGGACATACGCTCGACCCAATCTTCACCTCCAGCAAGCACATCTCCTTCGATCACACCACAGCTCTCCATTGGACGGACCACAGTTGTGTTCACTTCAGCTACAGAACTACCTCGACCCCCAACCCCCCACAACCTATTCCACGAAGAAACTGGAACAAAATCACCACCGACCAACTCCTCACATCGCTCAATCAAAACCCACCCGCCCTCCCATCGGACCCAAACCAAGCGGCCACCAAACTCAAACAATGGATCACCCACAGCGTTGACGAACTAGCACCCTTGAAAAAGCACCAAACCAAACAGGGCAGCAAAAAAGCCCCCTGGTTCAACGAAGACCTTAAGAAATCCAAGAAACTATGCCGACCTCTCGAGAAAACATGGAGAAAAAAACCCAACCACTGACAACCTGACCACCCTCAAGACAGCCACCCGCAAACACCACCAACTGATCCGATCCACCAAGAAGTCAGCATTCAAGGATCGACTCGACAACAGCACCCAAAACAGCAAGGAACTATTCAACATCATCAAAGAATTTACCAACCCCACCACAGCCTCAAACGACATCACTCCCTCCCAAGAACTCTGCGACTCCTTATCCTCTTTCTTCTATAACAAAATCGCCGACATACATAACAGCTTTGAGAACACTTCCAAAGAACACTCCACTCCACCCACCTCCGAACATAAACCGCCCCCTAACATCCTTAACGCCTGGAACCCAATCACCACTGAAGACACCATCCGCCTAATGAACTCCATCCATTCAGGCTCTCCAACCGACCCCTGTCCCCACCACATCTTCAACAAAGCAGACTCCATCATCGCACCCCATCTCCGTGATATCATCAACTGCTCCTTCCACTCCGCTACCTTCCCAGAAAGCTGGAAACACGCCAAACTCAGCGCACTCTTGAAGAAACCCACAGCGGACCCCTCTGAACTCAAGAACTACCGCCCCATTTCCCTCCTCCCTTTCCCTGCCAAAGTCATTGAGAAAGCCGTCAATAGACAGCTTGCCGCCTTCCTTGAATCCAACAACTCCCTCGACTCCTCACAGTCCGGCTTTCGAGCCAAACACAGCACCGAAACCGCCCTTATTGCAGCAACAGACGACATCCGAACACTACTGGACAACGGAGAAACAGTTGCCCTCATCCTACTTGACCTCTCCGCCGCCTTCGACACGGTCTGTCATAGCACCCTCATACAACGCCTCAGCAACATCGGCATACAAGGAAAAGCCTTAGATTGGATCATCTCGTTCCTCGCCGGGAGGACCCAGAGAGTCCGACTCTCCCCATTCAAATCAGAGGCCACCGAAGTCATCTGCGGAGTACCACAAGGATCATCACTTAGTCCCACCCTCTTCAACGTTTACATGAGTCCCCTCACTTCCATCGCGCGACAACACAACCTCAACATCATCTCCTACGCTGACGACACCCAACTGATCCTTTCCCTTACCAAAGACCCTAACACCGCCAAAACCAACCTCCATGAAGGCATGAAAGAAGTTGCCGAATGGATGAAAAACAGCCGCCTAAAACTTAACTCAGACAAAACGGAAGTCCTCATCCTAGGAGCATCCCCCTCTGCCTGGCATGACTCATGGTGGCCATCGGCCCTGGGCACGGCACCCATACCCACAGACCACGCACGTAACCTGGGCTTCATCCTAGACTCCTCCCTCTCGATGTCAAGACAAGTCAACGCCGTCACATCCTCTTGCTTTAACGTACTTCGTATGCTCAAAAAAATCTTTCGCTGGATCCCCACCGAAACAAGAAAAACTGTCACCCACGCTCTGGTCACTAGCCGGCTGGACTATGGAAACACCCTCTACGCCGGTACCACTTCCAAATTACAGAAAAAACTCCAACGCATCCAAAACGCATCAGCCAGACTCATATTGGACATCCCGCGCCAAGCTCACATTACCGGTCACCTGAAAGACCTCCACTGGCTTCCCGTCAACAAGAGAATAACGTTCCGTCTCCTCACACACGCACACAAGTCCCTCTACAATCTTGGACCCGAATGCCTCAACACACGACTTTCCTTCTACACACCGACCCGCCAACTAAGATCCTCCAATCAAGCCCTCGCTGCAGTCCCACGCATTCAAAGAACCACCATGGGAGGAAGATCCTTCTCCTACCTGGCGGCCAAAACCTGGAATTCTCTCCCCACACACCTCCGCCTCACCCAAAACCACATTTCCTTCAGGAAGGAACTTAAAACCTGGCTATTCGATAAATAATGCACCCCCTTCCCCCAAGCGCCTTGAGACCCTCTGGGTGAGTAGTGCGCTATACAAATCCCTGAACTTGAACTTGAACTTGAACATCCAATTTGGGGCGATTCAAATTTCTTCACATGGTCAACCAAGGTTGTGCCCACATTTTCCACACTTAATTTAGGAATGACAAAAGCAATGAATAATACATCTTAAAGGTTTTGTGAATTTTCTTAAGAATCCAACAATCACAAAATATATGTACCCTTTTCATTTGCACTGTCTATTCTATTCCATTCTATACAGATTTCTACAGCACATTGCTACCCAAAGGCTTCCCAGTACTAGCGTCATCGCATTTTGACACCTAAGCTTCACCGAGACCAGTCTTAGATAGACATTAAATGGAAAGAGCTATGCTTTTAGCTGCTTCCTGAACACAGGTTCGTTATCCACCAGCCTTAGGTTAATAGGCAATGAGTTCAACCGTTTTGTGGCTAGATGGGAGAAACAGAGTCCACCCCTCATGTCCTATGTATTTGGGGCACTTTCATAAGTAGGGCATTGGTTGACCCCAGTGTTCTGCTTGGGATATAGGGCACCATCAGGGTCCACAGCAAAGAGGGACGTTTGAGTGAAGTCCTCTATGTGCTAGGCATAATGTCTTAAACTTTACCCGCTGCTCAATGGGAAGCCAGTGAAGGAAGACCAAGTCACTCTTAGCAGAGATAGGTTTTTGAACAATGAGCAGAAATCAAGCTGCTGTATTTTAAACAGCTTGTAGCCTTTATGGGGCAGATTTATCATTTTTGCAGTTTGCGAGTCCTTAATAGCGAATTTTAGAGATTCGCTATTAAGGACTCGCAAAAAGCAATGTATGTAGGTTTTGCATTAATAATTGCGCTTCCTACATATTCCTTAATTGCGAATAGAAAATTGCGGTTCGCAATTAAGGAATACCTTCCCATTCAGGCCCATAGCAATGAATGGAGAGACATTCGCAATTTGCGAGTACCCAATAGGTACTCACAAATTGCGATTGCAATTTCAAGGGTGCAAGGGTGCCAGAAGGACACCCTGTTGCACTCCTGAAATATGCATGTGTGCACATGTGGCGCACATACATGCCTTAAGGACATGTACGTGCGCCACATGGCACTTTGAAAATTGCAAAAAAGTAAATCTTTCAAGGAAATCGCAAATTACCACCAACTTGAAGTTGGTGGTATTTTGCGATTTCTTAAGGCAAAATCACACAACTTGAGTGCTTGCAGAATTGCATTTAAGGAATCACAATTTGTGATTCCTCATTTGCAAAATTGGGATGATACATCCCAAAAGGCTTTTTCCCGTTTGCAGACAGGCCAATTCTGAGAATCAGCCCATTTGCAAACGGGAAAAAGGCTTCATACATCTGACTCTAGGTCACATATCGTGGGGAACCCCGGTGTAGGGAATTCCCATAGTCCAGGCACAATAGTTCTAAGGCTTGGACAACTATTTTTCTGGAGCGAAGGGGAAGCATATCCATGATTTTTTGGAGAGTTCTGCGGATGCCATAACAGCTGGTGGTCAGCTTCCTAGCTTGCGCTTCCAATGAAACATATGTGTCAAGTCATATCCCCAAGCTTTTAATGGGGGTATTAGCAATTGGTCCAATTCCTAGACAATCAGGACACCCCAGCGTCATTTGGGACTTTGGGTTATTACCCAATACCATGATCTCCATCTTCTCCCCATTGAGTTTGAGGCAGCAGCCCGCCATCCAGGTTGTGCTCCTTATCCTTGGTGTAAGTGAGATGACTCACTGTGTGTGGTCTGCATAAAAGACAATTGACAGCCCAAATTTAAGGACAATGTCAGTGAGCGGTGCATGTAGAGGTTACAAAGTGGGGACTTAGTGCGGAGCTCTGTGGCACTCTGCACTTCAGGGGGAAGAAGTCCGAGTAGCAGGTTTTTTAACAGACCCAAAACGTCCTGTCTTCTAGGAAAGATGTGAGTCAATTTAGAGCATTATCTTTTATTACAGATTTACTTATTCTTTGTGTAAGTATTTCATGGTCTACTGTGTTGAAAGCGGCATTCAGATAGCAGCGGACCCTCACTGGTCCAACATCATCTTCAGTTCCTTCGTGACAGCCAAATGTGCGGTTTCAGTGCTGTAATGTGAGCGGAACCCTATCTGCATGTGATGTAGCAGAGTATTCTCCTCCAGGAATTGGGATACATTTTGATTTACATGTTTTTTCTAGAATCTTGCCACTACTGGAAGCAGGGGTATAGGCTTGTAGTTCCCAAGACATAAGGTGCCTAGATTGTTTTATCAATAATGGTTCCACCACAGCGTGTTCCCTTGCAAAGAGAACAATGCCTCTAATTATTGAGAGGTTGAGAAGATCTAGTAGAGCTGGAAAAATACTTTCTGCTCCTTGAACGAGTATGTGGGGAAGAGTGGGTTCTGGTGGGACCCAGACTTCACTTTACTAAAAAGTGTTTGGAGCAGTTTGACATTAATAGCGGGGAAATTTGTTAGGCATATCATACATATCCCCCATGTCTGTCCCTCTGGGATGGAGTTTGGCGTGCCCTTTGCATTTTGTAGGGCACAGTAGATATCATGGATTTTGATTTGAAACAACAGTACCAGGTCATTGCAACGTGCTACCATTGCTTCTGAGCGATTACTGTATGACTCTGATATGTTTAAGGATTTAATAATTTGTAATAATTCCCTCGGGGAGTTAGATGCTTTGTCGATTTTGGTTCCAAAGTAGGATGCAAGGGCAGATTTAATATTCCAGGTGAACATTTCTAATGGCCATTCAATAGATTTGTTTCTCCCTCTCATCATATGACTTCCTCCAATTTCTTTCTAACCTCTTGCATTCTTTTTTTATGGTCAGTAGGTGTGGGGTAATCCAGGGGGAGGTGTTGCCCTTCTGGCCTAATTTAATGGTTCCTACTGGGATCACTGGATCTAAGGATTTTTAGACCCAGTCTACAAATTTAGCATTTGCCTTTATCGGATGATTTCCCAAAATGGATTTGGAGGAGTCAAGAATACTTTTCCATGTCTCCTTATTGAGTTGAGGTCATCTAGGGTCATTACTAGTTACTGGTGATGAGGATTCGCCATACAAGATCATTGACCTTAAGATTGGAGTCATTGCTGAATACGGGGTCAATGAGATGTCCTTTTTCGTGGGTGGTCCCACCTACTCTTTGAGTTAGCTGTAATGATCCACAATCCTGTAGTATGCCTGATGTGAGAGAGTTTTTAGTATCTTCAAAATGAACATTAATGTATCCCAGTAGGATCAGGTTAGGTTTTCTAATTGCTAGACTGACAATGAGGGCAGCTAGTACCTCTGAAAATTGGGAGCACGGCCAAGGAGTTCTGTAAATTAGGGCCACCTGCAGGTTGGATTATGTCAGGAATGGAGTTATCATACAACCATGTTTCCTTAAGGAAGACAACGTCTTGTCATTCGTCTTCTATAATGGAAAAAAGCTCATATATGTGACAGGCTAGCGACCTGCAATTAATCATAAAACAGATGGCATGCATGAGCTACAGTTTGTTCAAACCTGTCCTCTCTAGGAGTACGTAAGGTAAACAAGCAATTAGTACATTGCAGTGTAGCACTATCTAGACCCATGGAGTGATGGCAATTATTACTAGTGATACACCGTAAGGCATGTAATTATTGAGAGGAGTAGCATATTTTACTGGGGTAAAATAGGCAGAGTTCCTGCCCCCTGGTCCAGTTCAGGCGTGGACGGGCGCAGATGGGCTTGTCTTTGGCTTGCCTTTGGCACACTCAAGCCTTCATTTTATCCAGGCAAGTCCAAAAAACAACTAGTGTGCTGATCTCACTTGGCGACTCTAGTTTAAAGTGCAGCACCGTTTTCCTTTCTGATTTAATTCACAATCACTTTTCAGTTTCTATGGTAATATCATGCAAACAGTTTTCCCTTCCCCTCTTAATTTTTGGAAAAACAGTTTAAAATCCTATTAAAATGATGAAACCATTCAAGTTTCTTCAGTATGAAAGCATTACTCATGAACTGTGGTTGTTTCTACTGGTTCAGAATATGCATTTTGGTAAATCCTGTTATGTCTCATTTTTACACTACATGAAGCTGTCAATAAAGTTTTTTGCGTAACTTATGCAAGGATGCATAACTTACGCAAGTGTAACTATGTTTGCAGCACTAACTTATGCACATCGGAGTAACTTACAGACACACATCATACCCACTTAAAATTACATATCAGCTGTGATGTAAATGTAAAATAATACATAAGGGTAAGTTGTCACATGATAACTGTGACACAAAAAAAGTGTAACAAAAAGCAATAGCTTAAAACTTTATTGTAATACATATGTTAAATAATTGTTTTAAATAATATTAATATTTACAATTTGCTTTTAAACATTTAAGGTGAAGTTAGTTACACAACGATGCACAAGTTATATATTTTTATAAGACAATTAATGAAACTGAAGAAAGCCTTTTACAAGCTTTTGTGAACATCAAACTAATGAAAAACGCATAACTTAAGAGCTGCTTCACACTTAAGAGACTCATAAGTCTGCTTTTATCTTTTGTAAAGTGGCCCCATAACTTTGAACAATATTTACTAAATATTAAATAAAAATGTTAGTGTGCATAATCTTTTTTATTTTTCTTTCAAAATAATTTCATTATTATGTGAAAGTTAAGATAATATACGTAAATTATTTTATTATTCAATACACATTTACGTTTACCTTAGCAATTGCCCACCTCCCCAAAGGGTCAACCATACATTCACCTAACATGGCTAGGGCAGCTTTTTTGATTAAATTGGCTACTCCTTTCATTGTGCAAGATTGAGTTGTACAAATGCATTGTTCAATCCATTTCTGATGTTTTAGAACCATTGTCCATTCCTCACTAAGGTGATGTGATTCTTGAACAAAAAAATATTACAGTCCCATAATCTTAAGTACTCTAGTATCTTTTTTGTTCTAGAAGGAACCCTTAATCCGTTTACGTTCCTTTTGCTCTTTCATTTTTAGCCATGGAATACTAGACGTTTACCAACATTGCTGATATTTAAAAAAGAAGGCCAAAGATCCTTTTGATTAAGATTGTTAAATGAGAAAATTTAGTGTTTGCGTTTCTCCCACTTGCTCCCCCACCCAGTGTGTAAATAGAAATGTAACTTTGTTTGCATTTCAAGTGAAAAAACTACCCCCTCCCCCTGAGGAACCCTCCCTTACTACTACTAGAGGTAAAACTCCTCTGGTTTTCGGGCTCTGTCTCTAACCCGGCTTTATTCCAGCAAATCTCATTTGGATGAACTCTTTATCTGGTTTATCAGGGTGTTAGCTTCTTCTGGGTCCTTAAAAATAAACATTTTGTTGTTCCACATTACTGTAAGCGAGGCGGGGAAACGTAGGTTTGCAGTAGCACCCATGTTTCTTAGTTCTTACATTGATTTCCCCAGCTCCCATTGCTTGTCTTGAGTGATGTGGTATCATCTCTAACACGAAATGCCCATCCAGCTTTTTTGTACACCCCCGCTTTTAACCCTCCAGCCAGGATTTTTGCTTAAGGCACAGATGATTTAAAATTGACTAAGATCCTCCTTGGATATTTTTTTCCCTGGTATTTTAGAGACAGGACCCTGATGTACTCTTTGTATATCTTCCTCAAGGGTCTTTTTGTTAATATCAGGGTGAAGCTCTATAAGGAGGTTAATTATGAAGGACCTTATATCTTCTCCCTCCACATCTTCAGGTATATTCAGGAACCTAACGTTGTTCCTCCTTGCGGCATTTTCTAAGCTTTCCAGTTTCTCTTTCAGAATCTTGTCCCAGCCTTTTAATGTCTGTATATCTCGACTATTTTTATCTACTTGCTTTGTGAGATCTTCAAAGGCTAACTCCATTGCCCCAACTCTTTCGGAAATAGCATTCATTTTGGTTTCAAGAGGCTAACAAACTGTTTGTATTTTCAATTGGTTGTTTTTGGAGATTGCAAAATTGTCGCTTATTTCTGTAAGAAGGGTAGTTAGTAGCCCCTCCGTGAGAGAAGTAGCCCCTGTATTGCACACTGTATTTAGAGTACTTGATGAACCTAACTTTTCAATTGCACTACCGTTTCTCAGGGAGGCGATTTTTTTCCATATTGGCCAAGGAAGAAGAATATAAAGAGCTAACTGCGGTCTCATGGGTCTTTTGCAAGAGCGGTTCATAACTATTTTCCAGACATATTGGATCCATTTCCTTTCCCGTTCCCTTATCGTTTGGGGAGGTGGGCAACTGCTAAGGTAAAAATTAATGGGGCTTGGTTGACTCTTGTAAGCTACTTTGGGCCGAACTTAGATGATCCAGCTACTCTATATACTTTACTTCTTCATCTAACTAAAGTTAATGACTACATAATAATAGGGGTAATTTACCAATGCCACTGAAATAAGGAAATTTCAGGCAAGTTTATGAGTGGGAAGGGGTAGGAAATTGGTTTGTGAATACTGACTAAGGTATACGTTTTTGGCAGACACAGCCTGTCGATTAGGGCTGAAGGGCCCCACTCCGCACTACCTTTTTGCAAACATGAAGATTTTGACAGACGGAGCAAACGTCAGCCTGACAGACATTCTTCGCTTTCAGGTCAGGCGCCTGGCTGCCTGCGCTGAACTTTGCTGGGCTGAGAATTTGACAGCCCTGTGGGCATGACCTCCTCAGCCTGGCTAAGCCTTGGGGGTCTTTCCCCTCATGAACCACATTAGACCACAATCACAAAAAATCAAACAGGCCATTGCCATGACATCACATGTGAGGAAACACAACACTCATGAAATTGGCTCCTGTTTGGAGTGTTAAGGTCTTGAATATTTAATACCTTCCACAAGATAGGCATGACAATTCTTTTTGTCAGAGGCCTTAGTGGGACCTAAACACTCAGCACTATAAACAGAACCCAAAATGACTGAAACAGCAGTAGACACCATCTGCAAGGAATATCATTCCTAGCCTCAAACAAAAACTGGCATGGTGAAAATCAAAGTGGCAGGTCAAAGGTCAAATCAATAACAGGCCTCCTTTCATTTCCCTCTTGACTCTGAAAAAAAACGGCTGGAAGAGAATGAAGACAAGTTCAATCGGGGACCTGACTGGTGCTAGGAGATATTGGGCCAGATGTAGGTGGCCCAATACCGGTAGGTAACGGCCGAAATTCGGTAATTTCGACCATTACCGACTGGTATTGGGCATTCGGGATGTAGGGGACCAAAAAGTAGCTGAATCGGTAAAGTTTCCGAATCGGTAAAGTTTCCGAATCGGTCGGTAAAGTTACCGAATCGGAAACTTTACCGATTCGGTAAATAAGAAATGGTAAAAATGAATTTCGAGATGTAGGTCCCCTTTTAAATATCGAATTTGCATGAAATTCGGTATTTAAGAGTCGGTATTTACCATTGATTGAAAGCAGGTGGTAACCAGGTGCAGGCTATAAAAAAGGCCCCAAAATGCACCACTTACACCAGAATGGCGGCATTCTATGTCATTGCGAGGCGGCTACGGCTCCAGGCAGAAGGAGAGAGGGTCTGGAGGAGGGAGGAGCAGGTGTATAGGCAGAGGATCACACTATTCCAGCTCACTGAGCCTGAGATCCTACAGAGGTACAGGCTGGCCCCACAAACAATCCTGGACCACATCAGGGACCTACACCCACTTTTGGACCATCCTACCCCAAGGGCGCACACCATCCCACCCCATGTGCAGGTGCTGTGCAGCCTACACCTGCTTGCATCTGGAAGCTACCAGGTGGGGTGTCCCAGAGCTGTCTGTCCCGTTTCTTTAAAAAATTTCTTGATGCCATGTTGCAGAGAATGCAGCACTACATTAGCTTCCCTGCTACGCATTCAGAACTGCTAAGAACAAAGACAGACTTCTATCAGATGGCGCAGTTCCCTAACATCATTGGCTGCATTGATGGTACCCACATACCAATATGCCCACCTGCTGCCACAGAGTACATTTATCGGAACCGTAAATCCACCCACACCATAAATGTACAGGTGATCTGTGATGCAAAATACCTGATTACTGACATAGTAGCCAAATTCCCAGGGAGTACCCACGACTCCTACATCTTCCAAAACAGTGGGATCTACGCACGCCTGACTGCGGGGAAATTTGGCGAAGGATACTTGCTAGGTGAGACACTGTGTGAAAATCACTTGAATCGTATTACAGGTGGATGTGTGTGAGCATGTGATTAATGTTAATTTCTTTTAACTAATAGGGGACAGTGCATATGCCCTCCGGTCCTTCATCCTCACACCCTACCTCAACCCAACACCACCAAGCCAGAGGAGATACAACAGGGCACACAAAACAACTAGAAACATTGTGGAGCGCACCTTTGGCATGTGGAAGAGCAGGCTTCGCTGCCTCCAAAAAAGGGGAGGGGCCCGCCAGTACACACCATTCACCTGCTGCAAAATGATTGCAGCCTGTGCAATGCTGCACAACCTGGCGGTCAAGAAGGGCACAGAAGTGGAAATCTCAGATTATGAGGACCATGACGACGAGGAAGCAGTGCCTGAACCACACACATCTGGAGGAGCAACATCAACTGATGGCAGACACAGACGGGAAGAGGTCACAAGCAACTATTTTTAAGTAAGTAAGGAGACAAAGACAGGCCTAGTATGCTACAACACTAGTTTAATTTTGTAATGACTTTGGGTTTTTTAAGCACAAAAGTGCAACAAAAAGCATTTAACTGCAATGCTCTCAGTTCTGTTTAACTTCACCATGAACAGTGAAAGTTATTTCCTTGCTCGCTTCCCAGTAACACTAGTAGGTTGTTCAACCTGCTCACTGTCTTGCTGGCCTGTGGCCTCAGCATCGCGCCTGCTCCTCCTAGTTTCAGTTACAAGGGTGCTTCCAATGCTGCTCCTGCTCGTGGTATCCTCACTTATAGGCACATCCAGAGCAGCTGTGTGTGCAGTTTGTGCTTCAACAGCACCTCAAGAGCACTGGTCATCCTGCCCATGCCCCTAGTGACCTCATTTGTGTTTTGTGTCATGGCCTCCTGCATGTTGGAGCTTCTCCTGCATAACAGGGATGTGGCAGTGGCCAGGCAACCGGTTGATTGCTGTACTTTGGACATGTGCACGATGCCTATCCCTGTGCCTTGCAGCAAAATCATTGTCCAGTTTGGTGCATAGTAGCTGCACCGAGATGTTGATTCCCCGCATCCCTGCTGCCATCTCCTTGTTGACCTGTACCAGCTCACTGATGCCCTTTCCTATCTCTCCAATGTTACTATTCAGGGACCTCAGCTGTCATTGGCATGCCTGGATGGCTCTTCCCTGCATCCTTTGTATCCGCACCATGCTCCCCTCCAGACCAAGGAACACACTTGGACCCTCAACTGGTGCATCTGCTGGCCTTTCTTGCACTCTGCGGCATCTTGCAGTACTATGGCCCATCCCTGCACTGGAGTGTGTTGTGCCAGGGCTCACTGCTACAGGCAAGTTCTGTGGTCCGTCACCCTCCATGTCAGCTGCTACAGACTCCAAATCAGGGAGTGGAGCCACGACATGCCTCCTGCCTGGTTGTGATGGGGGTATCACATCATGCTGTGATGCTGGCATTTCTGGTGATGACAGCAGGAGAGGGGACTGAGATCTGCTAGGGGACGCCAGCAACTCTTGGGCCATTTCTGTGTCTTGGGCAGGTGGATGGCTACTTGATGCAGCTTTGTCCTGTGGTACGTTGGGGGTACTTTGTCCTGCATCCTGACTCTCCTCCCTCTCAGGTGGTGTCCCTTCAGCCTCCTGCGAACGCCTGTGAGACGTTTCACCTGTGGACATATGAGCGTACATTAGCTAAGCGCTACTGTCTCACAGTCACTACAATTAAATAATTATCACATTGGCCATGTTCTGTATGCAGTCATTACATGAACTAGTTGGTTGGTGTGCTGTATGACATGTCCTTACATTTCCTGTCTACATATCCCATCATGCATTGGCCCTGTATATTGCTAGCAGTACTGGACTTGGGTTAACTTGCCCACTAAGAGTACAGGTAAGGGTGTTGCTATTGGGGGGAATGCAGTGCATTTGTCTTACCTTTTTTGCTTGCAGCTCTGGCCGAGCTGTCTACTTCTCCCAGTCCGCAGACGCTGTCTGGTTCTAGGGTTGAGGCCACCATCTCCTCCAGGTCAGTCAGGGGGGGTGCTGGGTTCTTGCCTCCGCCTGTTTTAGATGCCTGCTTGTGTTGTTCTGCCATTTTCTTTTTTGTTTGGCTCCTCAGGTCATAAAAACGTTTTTTAAGGTCCTCTGTGTCCCTGGTGGTCACCCCAACGGCATTTACTTTCTCCATAATGTCCAGCCAGATTTTTCTTTTGGCTGATTCAGCCACAGTGAGGGACTGCCTGCCAAACAATTTGTGGTGTACCTTCACCACCTCCTCCACAAGGACCTGCAGCTCCATGCTGCTGAATTTCAGCTTCCTCCTCTTCTCAGGCTGCTCTTTTTCTTGGCTGCTTGTCATTTTTCACTTTTAAAAGTGCTCAAAACCCTTTCTGATGCTCCTGCACTCTGCTCAGCTCCAACTGCCTTTCCAGAAGCGTCTAATTAGTTGCAGCTGCCTGTGTAGCCACTTCCTGGTAGGGAGGGGGTGGGTGGTAGCACCTGATTGGCTGCCTACTTGAGTTTCACTTTTGTTTGCTTTCCGATTCGGTATTAACCGAATCGGTATTCCCTATTCATTCCTATGAGCCTTTTGGCCCATAGGAATGAATAGGGAATACCGATTCGGTAAATACCGATTCAGTAAGTTCCGATTGTCCGATACCGAATTTTACCGAATCGGTATTTTTTACCGATTTTTTTCCTACATCCCATTTTCCGATTCTAAAATACCGATTCGGTAAAATTCGGTATTTTAGAATCGGTAAAATCTTTTTACCTACATCTGACCCATTGTTCCTTAAAGGGAAGGAACCAATCTTAGAAGATCGGTTATAGCTAGACATGATTAGCCTTTAGGGATTCCAGAAAATGCTAAAAAAACAAATAAATAAATGAAATACTTCGAATTTTAAAGGACCCATTGCATACTACTCTGCAATCAGTCTGACTTTAGTAAACCCCATTCTATAATAACTCCAGACCTACTACAACATCAAAAAGCTTGGATGATCATCCAAAGGTCAAGAGGAAAGGGGGATTGTTTTGGTTTGGAAAACAATTCCTTCATAAATCTGCAGATTAGTCCTTTGACATAAATCTCAAGCAAAACAAAAGCATTGGCCTGGAACCCCAGGTGAAAGAACAGGATATAAAAAAGCAGACTGCATTTATGATATGGACGGCGAAACAACAGATGCTCTAAAACAGGAGTTCAAGAGCAACACACAAACACACACACCATTCACACATTAGGCAAACCACAAAAAGAAACTTCACACAAGGTTATATAAAAATATCCTTTGTATTATACATAAACCACATTAGACCACAATCACAAAAAATCAGCTAGGCGAATGACCACAATCACATAGATCCTAAATCACTTTAAGAATCAGGCAATTGTCATAACATCACAAGTAAGTGCAATCAAGTAAATACTTATAGGTTGCACACATTATAAAATCACCATCACTGCACATATTAGGCGAATCCTGAAATAATGCTTGTTATCCTGACCATGCAAGGCAAAAATGACATACATTAGAACATATCAGGGCCGGTAATGCAGGTTAGGTCATACATAAATCATGGCTACTGGGCATACTATGACAGACCTGGAAATGTGAGGAAACACAACACTCATCACAACCTCAGGGCATAAATATTAAGCAGTTAGGTAAGGAGAAACATATGGGTCACCAAACATCCTGGCACATAAATCACCATATGTCACTAGGAACCCATCATTTGCTGTAAGCCCATCAGCGACAAGCTACAAGAACCTCTGTGCTCCTCTTATGTGTAAAACTGTACCCAGAGAGTGCCTGGATGTACGAGTGCCAGTTAGGACGCAGGAGCATCTGAATGCCTACCAGTAGGGCTATAGTAATCCCATAACAAAGGGCAGGAACACATGCCCTCCTATTAGGGGCAATATGGTAATCCACAGAAAGTTCCCTACTCCGCGAAGCAGGGGCCTCCATTGAGGACTCTCCCCGGGATGAACCTCCAACAAATGCCCCAAGGTATGTGTTTGGGCGAGGGTATACACACACTGCTACCTTCGGCGGCAAGACCTCCAAGGATCCTCTGCCTGCAAATCAGTGGCTGGGGTTGCCTGCCAACTTGAGGTGCTGGCCTTGCTCCATGGGCTTGCCCGCCCTCCTCTGATGGGAACAAAAATGCTGGCGACCTACTGAAGGACTCCAATGAGACCCTCTTGGGCCGGGAAGGCCTGGAGCGAATTCTCAGTTTCTCTTGGGTGGAATCTCCTCCGGTGACTGGGCCCTGCCCACAGCGGAAGCCGGACTCCGGACCTGGGAGGTCCTTTGGTGCAGCTCCCACCTCTGCCCTTGCACCTGTGGCAGCTCTCTATGCTGCTGGAGAGGGCAGGGGAAGCACTAAGCTAGTAGAAAGGTGCTCTCCACTTGCATGCAACAGGGGCAAAGATGCCCGTCATGTGCAGATCCTCGGTCAACAAAATGGGGTGCGAATAATGAAATGCTCTCCATGCAAGGATTGCCCAAGGTGTAGGAGTACAGTGCTTTCCTCGCAATGACCATCACAGTGAGGGGTCAGAAACGGTGTATTCCAATACAGCTCCTATGGCATTCCCGACCACTGCTGGACTCACAGACAAGAGTCAAACACCAGAGGTGGACTGAGGCAACTTTCACTGAACCTGAATTTGCAAAACAACGAGGGGGGCAACACAACATGCCCTTGAAGAACATTTGGGCACACAAGCATGAAAGTAGGTGGCAGAACAGCACAACATGTCTTTTGTAAGGGACGAGGCAGTCCTATTTAGAAGGTCAGTAAAGCAAAGTCCAGGTGGTCGTTTCTCCTAACAGCTCAGCAGTTCCTCTGGTGCTGCATGTAGAGCCAGCAGCATCTGGCCACAAGTCCCACATAGTGTCTCAAATTATGGGGTCATAGCCCCTGTACTTATACTCACAAAGTCTTTGTTCTGTGGGCACCTCAAACAACTTTAGAAGTACACAACACTCCCATTCAATCCCCAGCCTTGGCTCCAGACACACTACAGGGGGGGTAGATACAGCATTGTGAAACACAGGCACAGCCCTATTCAGGTGCAGGGGACAGCTCCTACCACCACTCTAAATGCAGACCAGGCCTATTCACCCCAACTATGAGTCACCCAGGAAAGGCAGGACACACCTCAACTCCCCCTTGTGACTGTCTACAGTGAATGAACATCCCCAGCCCCTATCACTCCCAAACCCAGATAGTGAATACATAACCAGGCAGGGCTCAAAGAGTCATAAGCACAAAGAAATGCCCACTTCTAAAAGTGGCATTTCTAAATTAGTAAACAAATCCGCTTTCACCAATAAGCAGGATTTATTACCAATATTCCAAACATAACAAACATGGTCATGCTACCTCTTTCATATCAGAAAGTACCACTGAAACACATACTAGGGAACTCCCAATGCAAACCTATTAGAGGAGCAGCCTCACAGTAGTGAGAAACCAAATATGTTTTTTGTCACTACCAGGACATGCCACACAACAAAGGTGCATGTCTTACCTTTTACCTATATAGCACCCTGCCCAATGGGCTACCTAGGGCCTACCTTAGGGTCGACCTATATGTAGTATAATGTAGTTTCAGACTTGGCAAACCCTTTAAATGCTACGTCACTGTGGCAGTAAACTGTACACACAGACCATGCAGCAGCAGAAGCCTGAGACCGGTTGAAAGGCTACTTCTGTGGGTGGTGCAAGCACCTAGTAGCATTAATTTACAGCCCGGGGTAAATAGGATACCACTGTACAAGGAGTGTACAGGTAAATTAATATGCCAAACAAGTGTAGACCAATCCCACCACGTTTACAGGAGAGAGCACATGCACTTTAGCCCTGATCAGCAGTGGTAAAGTGCCCAGAGTCCTAAAACCAACACAACCAGGAGGGTGGGAAAATGTTCTGGAATAACCCTGCAAAAGGGGCCAGGTCAAACAATACTGAATACCAGACACAGAGCCCCAGAGAAGAAAATATACTTAGGTTCCATATATGAACATATAAGATGACAATGCAGGCTTGGTCACATCGGCAGGTATCCGGACAGCGGGCAAATGACCTGATGAGATCTTGTCAATGTGAAATTCAATGTGAGATTCCGCATTGCCAAGCAGAAAGAGAACATTTAACAAACGTAGTTTGAACAACTCATCAGATCTCTTAAAATTAGTTGTAATGTCAGGCCCTCGGGCGCTCTACGGCTACAATTAGAAAATGCTAAATTCACAATTGAATCCCTTTATAGAGCAAATGCCAAGAGGGCTTTGGTGAACCTTACACCAAGAAAAAGGGCAGGACAACTTCTAGCAAGGAAAGTGATACCCATTTGGCCATATCGCTTGTTTGTAATGCTGGGGGCCACCTATTGACCCACGCAATGTAGAGCCGTTATGAAACTTATACAAATCAGAGGTACCAGCCACTGTGGCATCTTAAGAACTTTATTTAAACTGTCAAGCCCTATCATACTTGTTGCAGAAAGGTGGAGCTATGCTCTCTGGTGAGATTACCCTGTAAGAAATCTCTGAAGATATCTTGTACCTTCCAAGCTGCAAATCTGTAGGCAAAGATGGCTTCCGTGGTTAGTTCTAAAAAGGCAGAAAATATTTAATGACAACTATGCTCCCTGCAATGTTTGAGGAAATGGTTGATTGTGGATCACAATTAGTTATTTCAATTATGGCAGTAATCTTCCTTATCCCTAAAGAAGGGAAAGACTCCCTTGACTGCATTAGTTTTTGCCCCATAGTGTTATTACTGAGGATATGTAAATTCTAGTGAAAACCCTTGCCAATAAATTGTGCAGTGTAATATCACCCATAGTCCACGAATCTCAAGTAGGATACGCACCAGGCCACTCCTCCCATAATCACTTGAGGGCTCTGACATGCCTATTACGATTTGCAAGGATATGCTAGAAAACATCCTGACCATTTCTCTTGACACAGAGAAAGCATTCACCTAGTTCGGGTGGTAATATTTCTTCCAGATTCTTCAGAACTATGGCCATGGACAGGGGTTTATCTTGGATATGTGTGTGCTTTACGATAACCAGTCAGTTGAAGTCAGCAATGGAAGCTTCTTATCGAGACTGATTCAGATAGGCGAAGTGATATGCAAAGGCTTCCCCTATCACCTCCTCTTTTGAAAAGAAGAAACTACTTCAAAAGATATCACTCTATCATATCACTCTATCAACAAGGTAAGAATACAAGTAGATAGGATGGTTGCAACCCAAACATACAAGTAGGTTTTTGGGCTGCTATTTTTGAAAATCCACGGATCTACACTGATGAAAATTAACACTACTATTAAACAATTCATGTTGGGAGGGACAAAACCAAGACTGAAGTCTATAAATCACTAGCTAACAGGCATAAGCAGGTTTAAGATTAATGCATACAGACTTATGCTGCATGGCACACAATCTCACATAAATGGTTGCTTCCACTCACAGTACCTCCTCTGGATCCAGTTATAGAGGAACTTACACCCTGATGCCAAAATGACTAACCCCTTTAAATAGCCATAGTTCTGTAATCCCAGGTCTTCACACTTCTGTTCTTGGAGCCATGTTCCATACCTAGAAAGCTGTGTGTAAATTACACAACAATAACTTCCTGAACAACTTATCTGCTTGTTTAAGGCACAACACTGGAATTTTAACTGGTAGTAAAACATTTCAAGGGACTTTTAAGTTAGATCAGATATTGGATTGTGGCTCTCTCAACGCTCTTCATGTGTTATGTGATGAATTTGGCTTTGATAATACCCTCTTCCTCAAAACAATCACTTTTCATATCACCTACAACTTTGAGTGGGCCATTTTCTCAATGCACTAACAGACCTTCCTGTAGTAAAATCCCTGGTGACCGGGAAGAGCTTCAAAAGGGTAGTCTCAGGGCTATATGGTATGATCACTAACAATCTCTTTTTGGCACTAGCCCTGACTAATTCCAGGCAATTTTGGCAACATGCATTACAGATCAGCCAGTCCAAGGTTCAACAATCACACTCGTAGGTGGCTAACAACAACTTTGGCTACAGCTTAACCATCTCTCCCGAGACACTAGAGGAAGGCAACTACATTGGACGGCTTACCAAATTGATGAAGGTGGCCACCTCTAAATGAGTAAATGATAATAAATGACCCAATGACTATTACTCCAAACCGTCCCTTCTATAGTAGATGAATGACATACCTTAGAAGGCAAATACTCAAAGTAGAGTGACTATTTAGTGGGTCTCATGCTTCTTCACACAGACAGCTACTGACACTTTCATTATATGGTATTGTAACTGCATTCAACACGACATTGCATTTAGATAGGGTGTACTATCCCAGAGTACCCAGGATGAGGCACTAAGTGCTTTACAGTGAGTAGCAGGTTTACTCTGGAACACAAGGTAGGTGGTTAATCCAAACATTAATGGTTATTGAGGTTAGTCTTGTGCTCTCAAAAAAAAAACAATTCATGCACTTACTCTAGTTTCACTGTTGTAAAATAAATTTGCAGGCGAGATGGTTAGTGAAGGTATATGAGTTCATGCAAATGATTGGCAGGATGAATGGATGGGATAGAAGAGATTGTGTAGTCTTAGGCTGCAGAAGTCTGGTTTAACAAGAAAAAGGTTGAGATCTATGAAATGTGATGTAGAGAATTTGAAGAAATAAAATGACAGATATTAAGGCTGACAGGAGGGCAATTTAGAATTGGCTATACTCAGAGAAAGGATCCATGCAGTTGATGGAAGGTAAGTAAAGGGTCATTCGAAAGAGAGGCAACAATCCAAAGTTTTAGGTCAAGCAACATTTTCATGAAAGTTAAGAAGATGGGAGCACATAAAATCAATAATAAGCACATAAACTGAAAATGCATGCACTTTAAAGTGTAATTTACTTACCCTACTATTACAATCACAAAATCCAGTAAATTCCATCCATTCCGTACATATGCATTGGGATGCATCAATAATCCATAGGCAATGATTTTTAAAAATGTTTCAATTGTAAAAACTATTAGGAAGGCATATTCTACTTTTTCCTATAAAAAAAGAAAGAGAAAAATATTAGAACAAAAAATGACAAAACTATAATCATGAAACAAGGCATGGGAAAATGATGAACGTGCAGGTAGTACACTGACATTTTATGCTTTGTATAGCTACCAATCCTATTTAAAGAGGCATTCTTCTTCTGCGGCAGAGATCTGTGAATAACACAGTTCATTCCAATAAATATCGACGGCTAAGAATTACAGAGTTAGGAATCATGAAACATTATCCTTTCTACCTCTGTGTGCTACTGGCAGGGCCGGACTGGCTGTAGCGGGCACAGGTGTTTCCCCAGTGGGCCGCCAGGGTGGGGGGCGGTTTTGGGCCCCTGGGTGCCGTTTTTGTCACCGGGGGTGGGCAATTATCGGCCCCTGGTAACAAAATAGGCCGAAACCGACCCTTTCAAGCAACTCGGCTGCACCCCCCTTCCCTTCCTGGGGAGAGCAGCCAAGCAGTTTGCCAGGGCCGGTTGTGATTCCCAGTCCGGCCCTGGCTACTGGTGTAAATGGGTAATACCTGGGAGCTGATAACTTAAAATCTGAAGTCAACAACCTACCCCAATTAACATTTAAAACAGACTGAGGAAATATTAATTCGGAAATGTCAAAGTATCTGTTCTCCCTTTGGTTTTCCGCCCCGACTGTGGAGTCTCTGCTGTCATAAACTTATTATTAACTCGGAGTTTGTGAACAGCAACAATATAGTAAACTTACACAAAAGTGTAAATTTACATTTGTGAAGCAGGACCTTCGTGTTCTGCTCTTCACGTTTCAAGTGCAATATCCTGGTTTCAGTCCATTTTAAATGTTCTGGGGCTCAAATGGGAGTCTTGCGTCACTTCTGCACCACGTAAAGTGGTACATGCATGACATAGGACTCACAAAGATTTATGAAGCCACGCAAAGCCACCCTGCGTGGATTTGAGTGGCCTCATAAATCATGAGTAAGGCGATGCAGCACAAATTGCTGCGTCACCATACCCCGTCCCAGGGAGGTGTTGCATGGGAGTTGTGGTGGGTTTCCCATGCGGCACCCATGGAATTTGATGCTGTCCCAGATTTACAAAGTGATGCAAAGCCAAGGAAGCCCCATATCCATACGCCTCCCGAGGTGAGGCATAACAAGTTGAAATAGGTTTATTTCTCTTCTCCTTGTTTTTTCCTCTTTCTATGTGTGCAGCATTCTAGGGTGTAGAGTAATTATCCACAGAATTATTGATGATAAAAGTAAGTTTATTGGTAGATTAAGAAGCACTCCCTGCATACAACTGAAGGCTCCAAGTAGTCAGCGGTAACTGACTTGACAGTAGCAGTTAAAGCAAAGAATACAACATGAACAAACTGTACAGGGTAGCGAGGCATGCACATTCAAGTAATAACATGTCATGAGATATACTCAAAAGGAAACATAAGCGCGAGTCACGCACAGTGAATGTACACTTGAAAGAAAATACATGCGCGAGTCACAAAGAGTGAATGCGCGAGCGTTTACGCGTGCATGAATACATACACAACACACCTTCCCCCCTTATAAAATGAAACAAAAAAAAACAACAAACAAAAATAACCAGAAAATTAAACTTTTCCTGTCATGTAAGCAACAAAATCTGATAACCACTTGGGTTTTCTTGTAGTTCTTTTGGGCAAAGAAACACTATGTTGAACACCAACATTTTGATTGGCAATACTATTGCTTGAACAACCGGGTATTGCAGCTGTATTTTGATTGGTGTAACAACTACTTGAACAACAGGGTATGGCAGCTGTATCATCACAAGCTTCACCCTCACCTGAATCCTCATCCAAATATGACAGATCAGAATGTTCAGGAATAGATTCTTTACAAAAAACATTCTTATCAGCCTTGAGGATAGCAATCCTACTGAGATTCCAAACTTTATTGTTTGATAATCTCACTGAATTTTTTAATACCTCTAAAACTTCAAAAGGGCCCATAAACGAACTTTCACCTTTCTTGACCTTCCACGGTTTTTTAACCTTCACCATCATACCAACTTCCACTGTCGGATCCTTTTTTGAACCAAATTTCTCATCAAAGTACTTTTTATTAGTGCAATGGGTGCGAATGAGGTTTTCTTTAACTTTACTCAAATCCACGTTTGAAGCAGTGGAATTGACCAACCATGACGGATTCACCTTAGTTCTGGGAATTCTTCCCCTCATGATTTCAAAAGGAGAATACCCAGTCATGGGATTCATGTTTGTTCTGTACATCCAGACTTTCTTAAATATTTCAACTTCCCATTTCTTGTCATCATTACCAGTAAACTGTATGGCACCCTTAAGAACCCTATTAAATCTCTCTATTACTCCATTCCCACTAGGGTTATATAAAGAAGTAGTGGAATGGGTAATGCCAAGTCTGGAAAAATAATCATTGGCTTTTTTCGAATTGAATTGTACACCATTGTCAGAAATAATTCTTACTGGTAGACCCTCTTCAATAAAAACTTTATCCAGAAAACATAGTACAGAATCAGTATCTATTTTTTGAACAATTTTGATAATAGGCCATTTAGAGAAAATGTCAATAGCTGCAATGACATACTTAGATTCACAACCAATGGGACCCATAATGTCTATCGCAATAGTTTCCCATGGATTGTTAGGAATGGTATGTGTACCCATATTTGGTTTGAGGGTAACTAAAGACTTATCAGAATTTGCACACACAACACAATTCCTAACTAATCGTTCAATAAACATGTCCATCCCTGGCCACCAAAATAAATGCTTAACTTGTTGTTTGGTTCTAACCATGCCACTATGACCTTCATGGCTTTGTAAAACTATAACTTTCCTCACACCCACTGGTGGAATAATACGTTCTCCTCTTTTAATGATGTTCTCACAACATGAAAGCTCTGATCTCACTTCCCAGAAACTCTTCAACTCTGAATCTAAACACTTTTTATCAGGCCAAGCACTAGTGATGTAATTAGCTACATTCTTTAAAACTTCATCATCCTCAAATTTTTCCTTCCATAGAGTCTGATCAATAGAAATAGGACCCTCATCATGAATCATGGCAATCTGGAAATCATCCCATTCATTGTGCAAATCCTCTTGAATGGGTAAGGGCATCCTAGATAAGAAATCAGCAGAAACATTTTCCTTACCAGGTACATATTGTATATTATAAATAAAGTCTTGTAAACGCATGGACATGCGTGCAATACGGGCTGAGGCTCTCAACATGCCTTCTGTAGTAAGAAGCCGTACTAAAGGTTTGTGATCACTCCTCAGAATACATTCCTTACCCCAGACAAACACCCTGAAATGTTCCAAAGCCCAAATGCATGCTAAAGTCTCCCTTTCTATTGTGGAATACTTCTCTTCAGCAGGCGTAAGTGCCCTGGAAGCATGTGCAATAATGACTTCTTTTCCTTCATTCGTTTTTTGAGTAAACACAGCACCTAAGCCTTTTGAACTAGCATCAGTAGTGATGATGTTTTGCAAAGAAGGATCAAAACAAGAAAGTGCACTTGCAGAGCAAATAGCGCTCTTTACATCACAAAACTCCTTCTCACATTCATTCGTCCACTCAAAAACAACTCTATTCTTAATCAACTGTCTGATATTATACGTTCTACATAAAAAATCAGGGACATACCTGGCGTAGAACTCGACTAAACCTAGAAAGGATCTTACATCATCTTTAGACTGAGGATGAGGAGCAGACTCAATGGCTTCTAAAAGCGAAGGTTTTGGTTTGATTCCCTCTTCACAGAGTTCATGGCCTAAGTAATTTACAGAATGAACACCAAATTTACATTTCTCATGCTTGATGGTAAGGCCATGTGCGTTGAGTGCACTTAAAACTTCTTCTAAAGCAGCAATGTGCTTGTCTTTGTCGTCATTGAAAACTAAAATGTCATCTTGAAAACAGATAGCATTTTTACAATCTTTTAAAATGTCCTGCATAACTCTCTGAAAGATTGCTGCCGCAGACGCTAAACCAAATGGCATCCTGTTGAATCTAAAGCACACAAAAGGTGTAATAAATGCAGTCAGGTCTTTACTTTTGTCATTTAACTCTATCTGATGGTACGCAGCAGATAAATCGATGGTTGAAAAAAATTTAGACCCCCCAACAACAGATAACATCTCAGAAATACGGGGAAGGGGAAACTGATCTACAATAATATTATTGTTGAGATGGCGAAGGTCAATGCATAGTCTTACCTTGCCATTGGCCCGTCTAGCAGCCACTATGGGCGAAACCCATTCAGATGATTTAACTTTATCTATTATGCCCTCTTCTATCAAAGCGTCTAATTCATTTTTTACTTCATCTCTAACGGCACAGGGGATATTTCTAGCTTTATGTATTTTAGGACAAGCATTTTCTTTTAAACGAATTTCATGTTTAAAGTTGGTTAACCTCCCAATGCCTTTTGAAAAAACATTTGGAAACTTATTTAACATCAGAGAAGATATACCATTCTGTTCATCAATTAGCATCACAGGATTGGGACTATTAGGGTCCAGTACGATGTCAAGTTTACCACAGTCAAACCAGCTAAGTACTGAAGGACCCTTCTTTGAGACATATAATTTTGCAATACACTTTCTGTTTTTGAATCTGAAAACTAAGGTTCTGAACCCTAAAATATCTATCCTTCCACCAGAATATCCTTCAGGATTGATGTCACTTTTCTCTAAGTGACTACTTAGTCTTGGTACAAACAGTTTTTTCCAAACAGATTCACACACTATAGAATAAGGTGATCCAGAATCAGCATACATGTTGATCTTTACACCTCCAATAACCATATCACATAATGGTTTTTTCTTAATAGTAGTGTCATTTACATTCAGAATTACGGATTCTTTTATGTTAAGAACAAAAGAACAGTTGTTAGAGTCATTTGTGAAATCTTCATCATCGCTGTTATCACTCAATTCAATACATTTCACTTTTTGGTTAACTTTACTCCTTCTGCAAGCAGAGGTAAAGTGCCCCATTAAGCCACAATTTGAACATTTCTGTTTTAAACCTGGACACATTTTGTTATTTGCTAAGTGTGATTTGCTGTTGCATCTAAAACACTTTAAGTTACCTTTGAAGTCCTCAGAATTTCCTTTGGAGGAAAATATTTGTTTCTTTTTAGAAAAATCCTTATTTGTGTTATCATACTTGTGATTAATCTTTGAAACAACATCTTTACTAACTGAAGCACCTTTGCCTTTAACTTGTTGTGCACTCCTACAGGAAAGTTCAGCTTTCCTAACAATGGATACTATAAAATCTAAGTTTTCATCACCATTTATCCACAGCCTTTCTTGTATAGTGTCATTACTGGAGTGCATAACAACCTGATCTCTGATGAGATCTTCTTGTAAATTACCAAATTTACAATCTAACGCCAAAGTTTTTAGAGAAGAAACAAAATTATCAACAGATTCCTCACTTAACTGCTTCCTCTGAAAAAATTTATACCTAGAAATTCCTATGCATACTTTAGGAGAGCAGTATTTATCAAAGTCATATATAGCCTTATCAAAGACATTCATATCACCACTTGCTTGTGATGTAGGTAGTTGATTGAAGGCTTTTAACCCCTCAGGTCCCAAGCAGTGTAAGAAAATACCTTTTTTTTCAGGAGCTTTCATTTTCCCATTGGCATCTAATGTTTCAATATAATTTAAAAAATAAGCCTTCCATTCAATCCAGGGCATACAAGGAGAACTACCAGCTGACTAATAACTTTGTGGTGGAGAAAGAGTGTAACCCTGAGCACACATAATGGTGGAAATAGAGAGTTAAATTACACTCGGTATCAACAACTTGTCTCTCCTGTAAGTAAACAAATAAATAAATGGTTGTTAAAGAGTAATTCCAATGAGGAAAAGTAAAGTACTTGGTTGTTGAAGAAACAGTCAGACGATTCCAAGAAAAAACGAACGCTTCTCTGTTTTAATCACAGCCGCTTTTCTGCTTTTCAATTTCCACTCCGTTGTTAATAAGCCGAATCTCACCGTTTTTTTTTTTTACTGTATTAGGATACGGACGGGAAAAAAGAAATGAAGTCACCTCTTTTATTTTCATTAATCAGCCAACGGAGAGTAGCGTCTCAAAGGAAGTACAGCAATCGCTTCCGCCTAAAATCATCCAA